>NW_028301712.1:65220000-67720000 GCF_037042655.1 Diuraphis noxia | reverse complement strand
AAGTTCTAAGTTATTATATCTACTTGTAGTATAGATGCCAATGCATTTATCAATGGAGTGATAGAGTGCAAAATCTGTGTGAACAATGTTTTAGTTATCATATAATATTATTACACAATTATATTATATTATACACGATGACTATAATATTCGTTTAACATTTAACATTGTTATACCTAAATATCATATATTATATTTATTTAATAACAATAATTCCTGAGTAATCACTAAGCATACATACGTTTTCGCTTCAAAATAAATTGGTAATTGAAGACACAGTATTAAAACGACCATTGAATATTTATTGTGAACTATATTATATAATATGTTAAAGTTAATGTATGAAATTCAGTAATTCTATAAAATAACTAATTATTCTATAGAATTACGAGTACTTTCTGTTAATGTATTAAATGAATCCATGGATAATACATACAACATACATACATCAATTAGTTATTCTACATACTAACTAGATATTTTATAAAAGAGAGTACACTGTACACTTTATCATTCATTACCCTATAAATATCTTTCAATTATGTCTGCGCAATGGTATAATTTAAAAATCTTATTAAATTTGAACATTTATTTTTATTTATTTTTTCTTTCTAAACACTGTGATGTAATCAAAATTATTATTATTATGTGTAATAAATTATTTACTACCTATTTATAAATTATTATTCCATTTTATTGTTACACATTATGAAATAACATAATGTAAACAAGTATTTTCAGAAAACAAAGCTTTAAATTTCTATTTTATTATTTTTAACAATACTATAAATTTTTATTTACAATTAAATTTACATAAATTACAAACATAAACTTACAATTCTACACAACGAAGAGACTTATCTAATCCAGTCCCTGCCATCTATACCTAACGATATAAATTTCATGCATTACAGTACGCATCACGAAAACGTGCGGATGACTGCAGCGCGCCGTGTGTCGGTTTTTCTGTAAACAAGTGGGCCTCAATGTTTGATGAACATTTTTTATATATTAATAGAATTATTATTATTATTGTTATAATTATTTCAATTTTTTTAATTAATTCACGTTTTTATTGTGTACAGTAAATTGTATTTTTTTTTTAATATCATTAAATACATACACATAATTTATTAATATAAAAATACGAGTTTTAAATTTTATATTTGGCGTGAAACAGTTTGGCCACCACCAACGAGAAATTGCCACTGGGCGCGCGGTGGTCATCCGCACGTTTTCGTAATGCGTACTGTAGCGACCCAATTGGTATTATACATATTAACTAGTAAAACTATGTAGTTTATATATTAGCGAGCATAATTAGGAATTTTATAGGATAACTAAGAAATAAAGAAATCCGTGATCCGCCGCGCGTCCAAAATCTCGGACGCACTGCGGCAGCCGCATTTTAATTATTCTACGAAATTACGTATTACATACATTACCGCTAACATATACACTTATCTATGTCCCGTGAGGATTTACCCATTGCGATATCTCCCAATATAATGGTGATATCAAAATTCTGGTTTTGTAATAAGACTCACAGGGATAAGAACTACAATTATTTCATATTTTAATTTATTTTAATGTTTTGGTAAAAAGTTACAAAATACCTATATTTTTTTATTTAGTTATTTCAAAAAAAATTAAGATAGCCATTTTGTTGAGTTTATTTTTCTGAAAATATTGACGTTTCAAAATTTTAATTTCATTAATTTCCTGATGTTTTATATTTTTTTTAGTTTCGAGAAAAATTGCGAATTATTTAACACCGTAATGTTATCAAACATGTGACCCGCCGCGCCGCGCGCATTCCCATACGGCCGGCCGAATATTTTCCGTGTTCCTAATAGTTATAAATTTATAATCATATTTTATTTCTTCAAAACTAGAAAAAATATTAAAAATCAGGAAATTAATGAAAATAAAATTTTGAAACGTCAATATTTTTAGAATAATAAACTCTACAAAATGGCCATCTTTAATTTTTTTGGAAATAATTCAATAAAAAAATATATTTCTTAAATTTTTTACAAAAACATTAAAATAAATTTAAAAATGAAGTAATTATAGTTCATGTCCCTATGTATCTTATTATAAAACCAGAATTTTGATATCTCCATTATTTCGTAAGATATCGCAATGGGTAAATCCTTGCGGGACACCCTATATTATCCACCATAAAAATATCTAACGTTCAATTGTCATTTTGTCAGTATTGTTTTATAAGCTATAAATGCATATGTTATATAATTTACTACCTATAATAATCAAGTGTATTTGATAATAATTTTATTTTGGTCATTATGACCTATGATGTAAATAAAATTAAAATACATTTTTCACAGATTCTTTTGGAGAGAATGCTTTTAAAAATTAGAGTTTTCAATTGGTTCATTAGTTTCTTATTTCTCACACATTGACGTAATTGCCAGACGAAATGTGAAGAAGTAAATGATCTCCAGGAAACTTAATACCGAACATCCAAGAAACAGACCTGCAGTGCCTCCAATCGAAACTAAAATGTGTAAGTATATAGAGAATTTTATTACATTTTGTTTAGTACAATTAATAGAAAATAATGAGTTGATATTTTTTTTTTTTTTTTTGATTACTTACCTAAGACATCAGTGAAACCAAACAACACGTTTCTTTTTAAACGCATTCGAGGATATTTAATAAGTCCCCACTTTAAATTAGTTCCTAGGAACCTGAAAAAACAATCATAATTCGATATGGTGTTCAATAATTACTTAACAGATGAAATGATATATACCTATAACCCTATATGCCAATTTATTATTTCCAAACAAAATATAACAACACCTATATAGTACTTTTTTTACAGCTACATTTCAATTATTTTAGAGTTTTAGTTATTTATCAATTTTGTCATTGTTAGTAATTAGGTCCTTAAATATTAGATTACCATTGGATTGTGTTGTCTCCTTCTACGATATAATTCACATCGTCGCAAGGTGGGTAACAACCACAGTTTACTTTTTCATCAACCCCTGTTGTATTCCTGAGTTTTATAAGAAACTCTGAAAAAATCAGTAATTTATATGTTCTTGATATAAATATTCAAAACCAATATAATTTACCTTTATATTGATCCAAACAATGCATACCTTTGACATCACATATTTTATATTTTTCTGAAATTAAAGCTCAAAATTAATGAATTATCGTATCAAATGCTATTTAGTTATTTAAGGTTTAATGTAGAAAAATAACGATTGGATTCTTTGTTTATCCTACCCGGATCAGAGAACGCGTCGTGTTTATTTTGATTCATCTACACCTACACTTATATTATAGAGTTAGTCCAATTTTTAGAGTTGCTCCAACGTTGATGCCAACTATGGTATGCCTGCAATAGTTTGATACTGCTGTAATGATAGCCATTCCATTCTTAATAACTAATGGTTAGCAAGAATTTCATCATTATATTCCTTAGGCTATACCCCTATTATTTATTATATACAGAGTGCCCCACGAGGATTTAACCAATGCAATATCTCCTGAAATAATGGGTGTATCAAAAATTTGGTTTTGTAATAAGACTCACAGGGATAATAATTAAATTTATTTTTATTTTATTAGATATAAACAATCTGTACAATATTAGCACAATAGTGACTCTATTGGCTATTGATTAATTAATTAATTTTTTTTTTATAACTACAAAAAGACGTTACTACGTTAGTCGTTTAAGTTTTGTAAAAGGTCACGGCACCATTTCCTTTTTAATCTGCGGTTAGGATTTCCTGGGAATGTAAGGATGGAAAGATCTTTTATGAGAGGGTTTGGATGGGTTTGAAGTCGTTTGTGAAAACTTGTGTAAAAAATGTGTGCTTCCTCTTCAATTGTTCTCATATGAAGATCGTTATGAACAGTTTGGTTAGAGATATAAGGCAGGGCATTAGATAGTCGTCGGATTGATAATATATTAAAGCACTAAAATTAATTTACATTTTAATTTGTTTTAATGTTATGGTAAAAAAATTAAAAAACATATTTTTTTAATTAATTATTTCCAAAAAAATTTACCACAGTTTTTTTTAAATTTATTTTTCTGAAACTATTGACGTTTTAAAATTTGATTTTCATTAATTTCCTGATTTTTAATTTTTTTTTTTTAGTTTCGAGAAAAATTACGAATTATTTAACACCGTAGTGTTATCCAAGCCTGGGCATAAACGCATTAAAAAGTTAAAAGTTAAGTTAATTTTAACTTAACTTTTTAAAATTTAATTTTCATAAACTTAATTTTTAACTTAACTTATTTTAATTGATATAAACTTAATAAATAACGAGTTACTTTTAATCAAATTCAAGTTAAGTTAATTTATAAATAATTAAATAATAAATATAATGAAGTATAAAGTTGGCTATATTCTCTAACAGTTTTAGATTTTTAGTTTCCTGAAAAAGTATTCAGAGTACATTCTTAAATACCATGTTATTTTTATTTAATAATTTTAATTAGTGTATTAATAAATCAAAAGATTGTATTTGTTTCGGCATTTTCAATTTTGTATTTTTTTTCATACCTACTACATAATTCTATTAATTCAATACATATGTATAGAAAAGCTATTGGCTATTTCCTGTGGTCAATAATATTTATGATTTTTATTATTTATATAGATATTATAAAAAAAAAATAACTTAACTTAACTTAAGTTAATAAGTTAATTGAAAATGTTCATATAACTTTTAATTTAACTCAGTTAAAAATTATCATTAACTTGCCCAGGCTTGGTGTTATCAAACATGTCCGGCCGAACGCTTTCAGTGTGTAGTTATAATCTATCTTATTTCCTCAAAACTAAAAAAAATATTAAAAATCAGGAAATTGACGAAAATAAAATTTTGAATCGTCAATATTTTCAGAAAAATAAACTCTACAAAATGACTATCTTTATTTTTTTAGGAAACAAATAAATATATTTTTTTTTTAATTTTATCAAAATATTATTAAATTATTAAAAGAAATAATATTGTAGTTCTCATCCCTGTAAGTCTAATTACAAAACCAGAATTTTGTTATCTCCATTATTTCATGAGATATCGCAATGGGTAAATCCTCGCAGGAATCCCTGTATATATTATAATATGATATATTAGGATGTATCATACTGTAATAACAGTCACACAAAATATTATGTTTATATTATTAAATTGACATCTGTGATTTCATATTGTTAAATCTTTATCTAAATAAACTGTCCCTTCGGTTCGGACGATTACCACCGACCTTTGGCTCGATTTGGACAACATCACTCCCCAGGCGTATGCCGGGTATGCCTAATATATATAGTATAACATTTTGTGTCTTTAAATAATAAATATATTCTTTCAAATATTTCTATTAAACTAGAAAATACAGAATTTCTTTCTTAAATAATATTGAATTATAAGCAAATAAATACTAAACACATTTCTTCTTCCTTCGTTCATCGAATATATTATGACAAATCTGCAGTTAAATTATTATAATTAAATCCTTATACATATATACGTACTTATACTTGCATGAGTATATATATATGTAGAATATGGTAGTAAATTTGACATGTGTACGTTGTATGTACTTATAATAAATATAAATAAAAAATCATATATGAATAAAAATAAATAAATATACATATCACAATCACCTCATTTTTACATTACTACCCTGACGTCAACATAATTTTTTTTTTTCTATTAAGGGGAACCCGCGGCCATTGGGTGTAGGGTGGTACGGTAGCTGGGGTTATTTTTGCATATTTGTTTGTAGGTTTTTTAGTGGGTAGGGTTGTACACGTGTTTGTGTATGTATGGTAAGAGGATATGTTGCTAAAAATCCCGGGTGGTCACCCATCCAGGAGCTAGCAACTGCGGCCGGTACGTACGCTCAGTGCTCGCAGATTGAACGTACGACCGCGCCTCACCAAGCCACAATCATTATAATATAATGGTTAGAAAATTGCAAAAAAAATAATTATTACCCATATACATATGTATAATGGTATATTAATTATAAAGTAATATAAGTATTGCATTTTGAATACTATAAAACCAAATAACATCTCAAATTAATAATTATTTTATTTTGATATCGTGGTGGTTTAATGGAGGGGGTAGGCTCCTTGGATAACTTCTGTGGTCATAATATTAAATTTACTTCCTCCCTCCTCATATTGAAGTATTGTAAATATCTCTATATTGTCCATTATATTGTGTCAAATTGTCGATATATTTAAATACTGTACAATATATTATTTTTTTACGAAACAAGTAATACGACTGCAAAAAAAAATGCACTCACTAAGTGGCTTATAAAAGTACGGAACACATCCACATAGTTTTCTCGCTTGGTCCATTCGACATTGGTTTCGGCATATGTTGTACGTATAAATCGGACTTATCTCCAACTCGCTCTCGTCCAAGAACCGGCAGCCCCTCTGCTTGGGCGAGAGATATTTGATTTCTGGCGTACTGAATATACTCAACGCGGTCACGTCCAGAGTTTTGTAAAAGTTTTCCGGCGACGGGTGAATGCGGCACGCCACGTCGGGCACTTCGTAGGGGGAATGTAAAAATCCCTAGCACGTGGATGCATATTATAAATCACGGTGAAATATCATATGTATTATATATTATTATGCCGATCACTTCGACGGAAAAAAATATTATTTATTTACAGAATTTCAACGCAATATTTGTTTTCTCTCTCTGCAGGCTCTTGTGCAAAATTGTTAAAATGCTCTCACCTAAAATTGTTATTTTTATGATTTTCGAGTTAACTACCAGTCCTGTAAAGAATACTTTTAAAAATTATTTAAGATACTACTCAAATACTTTAGTTGTAAAGTATTTCAAATACACTCCATTACTTTAAAAAAGTATTTGGAATACTTTTCAAATACTTTTGGTTTTTAAAGTAGGTTTTTAATGATTTATCGTAATATAGACACATAGTAAGTTTATAATAATTTTATTTTTTTTATTATTGATTGAATAAATGTTTGTTACATTTTAAGAACATAATGTTTTCAAAATGTTTATCGGGCATACTGCTTCTCTTTTTGGTCATGGCTGCTCCACCCACACTAAATACCCGCTCCACTGAAGCACTGCTTGGCAGCGGAGTATTGAATTTAATGAAAAAATTAAAAATAAAATGTTCGAAATAAAAAACCAAAGTAGGTATTCAATACAAACAAGTACTTAATACAAACATATTTAAAAAAGTATTTAAAATACTTCATGCTGAAAGTATTTAAAAAGTAATTCAATACTTAAAAAAGTATTTGAATACTTTTACTCAAATACTTTACAGGACTGTAATAACTACCTATCTAATATCTTAGAGTAATTCAAACCTAATACAAAAATAACAATTGTAATAATGTTTGTGAGGGTTTGGCATAATAATATAGGTATTTATATATTCTTTCTTATATTTTATTATTATTTGACTTTGGGTTCAACTATAAAAGTAAAGACATTTTTTTTTTGTAAATTTAAATGATGTTTCATCTGTTTTTTGACCATATTTAGACAAATGATATGTCATATTCTCAAAAATTTTATTTGCATCACTTTTTATTGGTTATTTGACTCTAAGATCACTCAAAGACATGAAAAAAAAATCTGCGGGAATCGAATTTTTCTGTTACGTGGGACCCAAATAGAGAAAACAAATAATGTGCAAACATTCTCTAAAATACGGTAGTTTATTACCATGTAACCAAAATTCATGGACGTTATCTGAACAAAAATGTCACCATCCAATGGGGTTCCGGACATGATTTCTATTTTCGGGAACTCACTGATGTTGCGTTTTATCCAATATCTATGAAAGAAAATAATATAATAATATGTTTCTAGGAACGCTTGTGAGACTTTCAAACGAGTTCATTGCACTCACGGGGACCGATTAGCTACCTACTTTTTTTCCAATTCAAAAACCAGGAACGGGTGGAATCTGTTTGTCACAATACTGCCACCCGTTTCCGATCGTTTATTCACCAACACAATATAAGTTACCTATAGGTACCTACTTGTAATCGTTGTAGGGCGCAATGTACCCGTTGTACGAATAACATAAGCCCAACTCGGTGACACTTGGCACCAATTCGATCGATGAAAATATGTCTACGTGACTGTTGCTGATTGTATACGATATAGGACCGCTCAAGGACAAGACATAATGCAAGTACTCATTCGGCGATATCCGATTGTACGCGGGCACTTCTTTAAACGTATCGTAAGTGGCATTTGCCAACTGCACCAGAAACGTCCGTAAATCTTCTTTTTCCTCATATGTGTAATTTTCAAATCTAAATCAATGCTGTGTATTATTTTATCATTTTTTTTTTATGATACGGACGGTCTAAAAATTATAAGTCCTTACTTTTTTTGTACAAGTTCATCGAAAAGTTGGTCATCGATTTTGTTCGTAGGACATAAAGTGACTGCTGGAAGTGCAGTTGCCCATTCCTTGTACTCTCTGTCCATGGATATCACAGTTGGATTCTCTTGATAACGAGTCCAAGTGGAAGAACCAAGTATTGCTGAACCGTAGATACTTAAACATATTGCAACAACCCAAATAAATCTGTCACACAAAAATTATAGAAACACATATAAATTGTTAGCTGTTATTGATTTGTGTTAAATAGGTATTCATCGTTAAAAAATAAATCAACCTGACAGGGTTAATATTAATAAAAAACGAGTTTAAAAAATGATGCGATACGTTTAAAACGTAAATAAAAATGGTTTTTAAAGTATCTTCGTGTTAGTTTTAAAGAATATTATAGACTTACTTATACGAAAATTATGTATAAGCTCTAGTCATCAGCATATAAACAATTTACAATTTTTAAATGTTCAGAACTAACTCAATGTAAAATATCATTATTATTTTAAATAATAACGGGACTCCCTGTATAAAGTGAGAACGAATTTGTGTTGTAAATAACTGGAGCTGCAATTTAGAAATGTATCTGTTCCTTAGACTTTATTTGACGGAAACCGCATTTGGAAATTGACCTTTTTGTAAAACGGTAGCCGAATGGGCGGGCGTCAGTCGTTTCCACCAAAAAACTCGATTTTCATTTCCGCCAAAACGAAAAAGGTTAGATAATCATTTCCACCAAATCTATTTTTACCTACCTATCTAAATTATAGTTTGAGAACCATTTAGAGTTACCCAGGGGCTACCACCTTTACTCTAATATTAAATATAAAAGAAAATGGATTATATTCAAAACGTACAATACTGCTATGTTTTATAAATACGGAGACAATGCTTGCGGATGTTGTCTCTTCTAAACATTTTAGATTCTGAGCGGAGCGATGAATGTATTGATTTAACCATGATGTGTGTGTTTTTTTTTGTGTCTGTCATCACGTTTTGGGGCAGTAAAAGTGCTTCGATTTTTGACTCCAGTACCTCGTTCGATCAGAAAGTGAATCTAGTTGGTACTTTGGGGGTGGGGGGGAGGAGGGGGTGGTCAAAAGTAATTCTTAATACTTTTCTAAATATCGAGAAAGACAAACTAAAAATTAAGGGGGGAAAGGGGAATTTTACGCACAATCAGTTTTCGATGTAAATTTTCACCGAATGTTTATATAAGTATATTCTATCCACCATGAAATTTTCAAAAATTTTCGACTTAAGTTGAACTATTCATAGGTATTTGAAATTTTCGATCATTATTAGTTTTTTTTAATTAATATCGATAAAAATTTATTTGTTGAGTAGAAAAGCTTGAAAATTTAATACTAGGCTCTTAACATATTGTTACGAAAGCAGTTGAAAAATAAAAGAAATTCATAGTCACAATTCTTTTTTAATAAGCATTCAAAGTTTGAATTTTGACAAAATACGTAAAAATCACAAAAATTCACAAATTATTTTAAGCTAGAAATCTAAGATTTAAAAATGTAATACAGGATTTCTTACAAGTTTTTCAATCTTTATCACAAATAAAAAGTCCACCGGAAATTCAAATTAAATTTATATGAGCATTTGAAATTTAAATTTTTATAACATTGGATTTTCACTGGAGTTCACATTTAGCGATTTTCTTATTTTGGTATAACTCTAAAACAAATAACCGCAGATACTTGAATTTTTCTCTGAATGTTTATATAGGCATTTTATATATTTGATAAAATTTTCAAAATATTTAGATTTGTTTTGAGCTGTTTAATGGCATTTTAATTTTTCAACTATTTTAGTTTTTTTTTCTATAAATATCGATAAAATTTATTTGTTCTGTAGAAAAACTTTAAAATTTAGTACAAGGCTTCTAACACATTTTAACAATAGCAGTTGAAAATTAAAATAAATTTATAGGCAAAACTTTTTTTTATAAGCATTCAAAGTTTGAATTTTAACAACATATTATGTAAAAATCACGATAATTTGTAAATTATTTTATACTATAAATTCATAAAAAAATTTTCTTTTATATCTAAGATTTGAAAATTTAATACAAAGCTCTTAACATATATTTACAATAGCAGTTGAAAAATAAAAGAAATAGATAGTCAACATTTTATTTTATAAGCATTTAAAGTTAAAATTTTGAATAAATACGTAAAAATTACGGCAATGTTAAAATTATTTTACGCTAGAAATTCATAAAAAAATTTCGTTTTATATCCAAAGGCTCCTAAAATATTTTTACAATTTCAGTTGAAAAATAAAAGAAATACATAGTCACAATTTTTTTTTACAAGCAATCAAATTTTAATTTTGACAACATACGTAAAAATCACAAAAATTCGCAAATTATTTTAAGTTAGAAAATTCATAAAAGTTTTCTTTTTAAATCTAAAATTTGAAAATTTTTAATAATCTATAATATATCCTAGACAGATAAACCGTCTTCGTTCAGAATCGTTTATCGTATACAATGATATAATATCATTGGATTCAAATTTAATTCCATCCATTACAGCAACCCACTTGTAATCTACTGTACAGCAGAGCGACATCCACTTCCCCGCTTTTTTTTAAATGAGTTCTATAAGTAAAATACTCCCGCAATTTCTAAATACACTTTTGGGTCATATTGATGAAGATTTAAAAGAATTAAGTGAGAGGTGGTATCTTAATGGACAAAATACTAAACCGTTGAAGCATCAGGGTCTTTGCAAAAGTATCTATAAATACCTAAGTAATAAAAAGACTATATATATATTATGTTTAATTTAGCCTATTATAAAAAACAAAATAAGTATATTTTGTAATTATCAGAGAAAAAGATTCTATACATTTTTCAATATCAATTTGCATAATTATCTTTTCCATGTATTAAAATATGTAAAATAATTAATAAGCCTTTTTTTTGTTACACGAGTCTTGTATATAATATATAACTAGTCATTTTGCATCAAAAAACTAGGTTCGCAAATTAATCAGCTAATCATTGGCACAACTAGGGGGTTGATAAAGGGTCTTTAGCACCCCTTGATATTTTTAGATCTAACTAGTATAATTATAATGAAATAACATCAATTTTATGTTTTTAATAGTATAGCACTCCGCGTTTTAGAGGTCTAGTTGCGCCTATGCAGCTAATAAGTAATAAACAAAACATGATAGCTACTTGTTAAAGTTTAAATAAAATCAGGAAATAACCAAATAAGTATTCGAATATATTTATGGTCATAAAAACATACGTCAAAACCTATTTTAATTTTAGACCAAATTCTGTGCAAAAGAGTGAAGAGGATACAATATATTTAAGTACGAATAATTGTACCTAAACATAATTATTGAAAACAATATAATATGAGAATAGTATCGTATAATTTATTATAAATAAATATGTATCACACATATAATTATATAAATTATATGTATTAGAAGTTAGAACACATACTTTTCGGTATAATGCCTCCTTTTGTCAGTCAAGTGATTAAGGCCGTGGATATTAGAAGATGAAAAAAACAAACTAACAAAATTAAATACATTTGTTTTGAGTTTGATATATAATAGTTCTTTGTCTGTTTTCACGTCTGAATTATCGAACTTAAACAAGACATTGCGTTTCTGAGGATTCAACTCGTTCCAATACATTGTACAAAATATTAATTAATTTTCAGCAATAACTATAATAAATGAGTTCAGTAAAAATCAGAATGATAACAGCTTATGGACTTCTGAGTATTGAAATAAAAATATGTAGCAGTCTATATTATACTTTTTTTATGTTTAGTTAATAACCATGTTGTGATTTTTATTTTGAATAATTTAGTCGAAGTTCTGTAATAATTAATAACTGTAGCGTTATACGGGTGAGATTAGAATTTCAACCATATTATCACGAAGAATAGTTTATTTATTATTTATTATTTTGATTTCAATGATAGTCGTGCACGCGAGCTTTTCGTACAGTCGATGTAATATAAATATAACTTTTACAATTGTGCGTAAATATATTTAATACCTAAATATTTAATTGACAATAATAATTCATCTTCATTTATTTTACACACCTAAAAATATAGGTTCAAGGTCTGAGTAAACCTATTAATTATTACCTATGAATATTTTACTATCTGCTATACAGATATATAGACATATTATATGCTATTATTTAAGTGTTTGATAATAATAATTTGTTAGATTCTGAACGAAGTGATGAATGTATTGATTTTACAATGATGTGTATTTATTTTTTTTTTTTTTGTGTGTCTATGTACAGCATAACTAGTCGAAATAAAGCTTCAATTTCAAACTTTGGGGGAGGTTTCCGATGTAAAAGTGAATATCCTTGGTGCATAATAGAGGTCAAAAGTAAACATTTTCCAACAGTTTTCAAAAAAATTGAGAAAAACAAAAAAAAATTACAGAAAAACGGGAATTTTTACGCAAAACCAGTTTTCGACCAAATCGATTTTTTTATATGGTTGTAATTCAAAAACTAATCACTGTAAATACTTGAAATTTTCACCTAATGTTTATGTTAGTGTTATCTATATACAGTTCAATTTTCCAAAATGTTTGACTTTTTTTGAGATATTTAGAGACCACTGAAATTTTCGATTTTTATGAGAATTTTTTTTTGAAGTGTCGGTAAAAAAATTTTAAATGACCAATCAAACTTGAAAATTTAATACAAGGTTCCTTATGAGTTGTTTTTATTGTAGCTAAAAAAAAAATAATTAATTATATTCATTATAAAAATAGTAAAATTGTTAGTCACAATTTTTTTTTATTAGCATTTGAAGTTCAAATATTGACAAAAATTCGTCAAAACCATGAATATTTGCAAATTATTTTGTAGTTCAAAATTTATAAAATTGTTTGTATTTATATATAAGGTTAAAAAATTCAACAGTAAGTTTTCCATAAGTTTTTCTTCAAGTAGCTATAGAGAAAATTTGAAGCGTCTTTATAGGAAAAATGTTTTGAGCATTTGAGTTTTAAATTTTTATGAAATCAGATATATGTTATGTCTATGATAATATAAGTATTATGAATTACTTACAGTATTATGATAACTACATGCAATGTTTTTGGAAAAATTGATTAACCATGCCTTATTCAAAATGCGTCCTAATTGAAAAATAATATATTTGTTTCAAAATAGAATACCTATATGACAATATTTACATATAATATATCCTAGACTGACAGATCATCTCCGTTCAGAATCGCTTTTCGTATACAATGATAACTATCATTGCATTCAAATCTAACCTACCCTAGTCAGAGGTCCATCCCATCACCTAATGTACAGCAGAGCGACATCCACTTTCCCGCTTTTTTTTTGTGGTAGTCGATTATAATATTTTTTTTAATTGCTCTTATTTTCTTTCGTCTTCTCTCTGTGATTACCAGACAGGTACCTATAGATCTGAAATGGACGCCCCTTTTAAATATTTTTGAAGACTATTTTTTAGATCTGGCACTATACCCAATGTTATTAGGTGTCCTTTATATAATTTGTAAATTTATTTTTCTTTATTACATTTATTTATCCAACTTGTATAGGTGGAGTTAAAGTCGATTTCTGCACGAGAATTTAAAATAATCCTATTTGGTTTTTTCGTAGTGTGGGATTTATTTTTTTAATTTATTAAATGCTTTATACTAAAGGATAAGCTTTCTCTCAAGCACAAACTTTAAAAATCAATACAAGGACACATTCTATAGAAAAGTCGTAATACCTATAATCTATATTTTATGTGATATACATATTTGTGATAAACCGTTAGCTACTTTGCTACAGCATCAAATTTATCGAGGTTACGAGAGGACTCAACAAGTTCATGACACATACAAATTATTTAAAACAGAATAAACTATATTAAAATGTACGTAACAATAATATTTTTACTATCATGTAACATTTATACACTTCAAAATCAAAACTAATAATATATTTTTATTTTTATTCGTTTTCAATAAATTCAGTCATTATTGTCAATTTATTGACATTTTATTTTTAGTATCAAATTGTTGATCTTTATTACGGTGATACATTTATGTTATTTATTATTCATATATTTTATTAGGAAATTATTATTTCATTTATACAAAAATATCAATACATACATAATTAAAATACACAAAATTATCTATCAGAAAATATTTTTAGTATTGTAAAATGTAGCCCTCCTATCGAACGACGCGCTCCTGGTGGCAGAATAACCGTGCGCTTTTTGTTTGGCCTCGACCACTTAATGTTTATAAACGGAGTTGTCTCCTTATCTCTATTCTCTAATATTCATGTTCATGATATTAATTTTTATAATTTATTCATCTGTGAATAGTGTGAATTCTGTGTGACTATGTTATCGTACTGTCAAAGTGTCGGTTATTTAACTTAACAGACAGAAACACTTAACGTTTTGAACTTATGAAGTATTCCCTATACTTCCGGGATCAGGCATTTCGATCTTCATCTTTCGTCAGCCGCCGTCTAGAGCCTAGGCCCTAGATATCGGTGGTTGTCAATTAATCAAAAATAATAATAATCGAGATGTTTCCTTTCAATGTTTGGATGTTCCAAATCTAAACTTTAATTAAAAACCAGATCCTAGGATTTATCTTAAGTGAAGATTACAATTATTTTCTAACTTCTCAATCAATATCCCAGAATACTTCAAAAGTAATTGGTATGTTATTTGTTTTAGATTTGCTTGCTTGTATAAATATAATATTTAAATTTTGTATTTTATTAGTGGTTTGATTGTGTTCGTGTAGCCTTCAATGTGTACAAATATAAAATACAAATTTGCCATGTGCCTATCCAATCTTTGTTCATTACTGACTTCATCTAAAATCAGAGGATATCATACAATGTCTACAAATTGAAATGATTACTGATTTCCCATTAATTTAATTTAATTTGACCCAAAACATTAATTATTTCCCTAATATTGGGTATTCAGGTTATTATTTTTTTTTAGAAATTATGAAGTTTAAGAGTGGTTTCAGTCCTTACTATTTGACCATAATTTTATCCTCATTTATATCAATCTCATATTTATAAAAGAATTGTGTCTTAAATTCTGAATATTTTATTTTTCTTAGGTTTGACTTGGTGCTAACTAAGCTTACCTTGTTTTTATACCTTTATTGCATACCATTTGTCAAATCGTCAAATATAGTATAAAATAGGTTAATTTTTGTAAATTGTATGTACACCTACTAACCTATTTATGCACTAAAAACTGGAGAAAAAAATGCATTTATATACATAAAAAATGTTAAACTATACACAATAAGAACAAATTTAAGCATTTATTGATCTAACTTTTTTTGAACTTCCATGAAAAACAATTTTGCTGAATTCACATAAATTTACAATAAACCTAAAAAATCATCTATATGCCAAAACATACACTATAAAACTTTAAATTTGTATTGTCATTGTTATGAAACTGATTTGTATTTCACTTAGCATATTTTCTGATGTGGCAAAAAAAAAATGAAAATGCATTAACTTACGAGCCCTGTCCATTACTTACTAAGTGTCAAAATGACTATGGAATGTTATTGTGGTAAAAACCAACTGATCACTGATATCAATAAGATATATTTATTTTAATCGAATCGACTAATTTAATGGTTAAATGACTATCAATATTGATTAATATTGATTATTTACTAAACTAAATCATTTCATAGTGATATTATTTATGTTTTTTTTTCTAATAAGATTATTTTCTGTTGATTATTATAACTAACAATATATACTTAAATTGCTTTTACTTTTGTTTTAGGTCATACTGGTCATTAAAATTATTTATATTTTACTTCATTGAATTATGGAACTTAATTATGAAAAGGAATCATGCACTGTAAACATGCCTAATGAAAAAGTCCCAGATCAAAAAGTAGATTTTAATGAAGTGGAATATGTCGCTGTAAAAAAAATCGAAGAAAATAATGTTTATGTTGATTATGAAGATGAAGTTGACATTGACGGAGAAGATCAAATAATGCCTGGCAATATGCGTTTAATGGCAGAAATTTCGTTGTGTGATATAGGAGAAGATGACTGGTTAATTGATGAAGATAGTGATCACTCTATTGAATCTGATTGTCGTGTCCCACCTTCTAAGGAGTATTATAAGAAGTATATAAATACTAATCCAAAATCACTTAATATGGTTACTAAAAAAATGAAAAACACAACCATTAACTCTAAAACACATGAACCAATTTCTAGTGTCAAAAAAACTAAAGAAAAATCAGATTTATCATCTGTAAAAACGATTAAACATCTACAACATTTGACTAATTCAAGTTTAAACAAATTAAATCACCCACCACGTTCAGACGTACCAAACCTATCATGTTCAACGAGCATACCCAGTCCATCAGGTTCAACCAATGTACCTAGTCCATCATCTTCAGTAAATTTATCTGATTCATCAAGTTCAACCAGCATACATGGTCCATCATGTTCAACCAGCATACCTGGCCCTTCTTGTGTTTTTCCATCTCGTAAATTTCCTAATTTATTTGATTCACCTGATATTAATTTGAGTAAAGAACAACAAATACTACTTATAAGTCATTTTTACAAAAAATCATTTTTGAATGTTAATGATAAACAAGAGAATAATGAACTAAACCAAGATATTAAAATATCAAAGTTAGAAGACTGTGATTGTTTAAAAGAATATTTATTAGAAAATACACACTTAAAAAATACTGATGAAGAACCAGAAACTGAAAATACTGAACTTTCTAACTGTTTTGTAGAAGATCCAGATATTGTTAACCCCGATATAATGTACAATATTGATCTTAATGAATATTATAATGAGTTGGATCTTCTAGCTTTAAAAATTTTAAAAACACCTGACGATCCAACAGGATTGGTCGAATACAAGCAATTGCCTCCTATTCCTCAAATTGAACAAACACATCGAAAGTTTACTGCAAACGAACGGCTTAGATTTGCAAATGGTATTTCAGAATGGGAGTATCAAATTGATCGCGATGACTGGAATAAAATAATGGTAAAACGATCTGTAGTATTCACAGCTCATGCGGGATTTAGTATAGCTAATGAAGAGAGCTTATATGTATTAGCAGATGTAGCTATTGACTATGTAAAAAAATTGGCTGTTATTATGAAAAAACATTTTGATATTCAAGCAGACAACCCATTTCCAGATAGTATTGATCCAATTGATAATAGTCTTCAAGAAGTGAGCATAATATTTTTTTATCTATTTTATTTATTTTAATTGCATGTGGTATTTGACCAATTACTATTGCATTATAATAAAAAAGCAAGACATTACAATTATTAACAATATATTAAAAAAATATAAGAAAAGTACATAAAAAAACTGTTAAAAATATAGAAAGAGGGTCTGCGTTATCTAAGTGCCAATGTAAATATAGCATACTAAAGGTTCATTTAGTCCATAGTTTGTTAATGATGGTGGATATTATATTATAATCATGATTTGAACTTAGGTATAAAACTTAAGAACATGATATTAAGCTCTAATATAAGTATATAAAAAAAACCGTTTAATGTGCATCTTAGAATTTTTCTTTACCACAAAAATTTAAAATATATGTATATAATAATATTCACAAATGAACAAAACAGAATGAATAACTAACTGCCTATAGAATATTTAATCAGCCACAGGTTTAGTCATCTATCAGCCATCCAAATTATTTATCAAGATTAATGATAGATATTGTATAAAAAACAATATTCTATTAAAAACAAATATATATGTATATATTTATACCTAACCTAATAAAAATAATTTTATTGAAATTTTAACTTAGAATTACTGTAAAAAAAATATCTTAATATATTTTTTAGATTCTTTGGTTTCAGTGAACTATTTGAGGAAATCTTTGTTTTAAATTTTTAACCCATAACTTTAAAAATTGAACATTTTATGAATTTACAACTACAAAATAATTTTTGAGATTTTGATGAATTTCGTCAAAATTTGAACTAACTAAATACTTTTTTTTTAATTTATGAGATTTTAACAACTAAATACTTATAGTTAAAAATTTTGCATAATGTAGCTTTAATATTTCTCTACTATAATAATGAACCTTTATATTTTTCAAGTATTTAAACTCAACAAAAAAACATTGACATTAAAAAAATAGGTATAAAATTAGTTTCAACAATTGAGTGAAATTAAATACAAGATATAAATAAGCTATTTACAAATAAGAAAGAAAAGATGTCTGATTAGCTTAAAAAGACTGTTTGGTTGAAAAAGGATAAAATGTACAAAATAATATTTTTTATTAGGTTGAAAAGATATTTTTAGTATCGATAGGAATATTGGGAAATTTTAAAAGGAAAAAATTTTATGAGAAAATTAGGTGGCTAATGTCACAAACCATAGGGTCATTGTGTAGTGTGTAGAGAGGAGAATCATTCAAAGATTGAAAAGTATGGAAAGAGAATAGTGTGTGGCCAAAACGAAGACAGGAGAATGAAGATATACTTTTTCTGGAGAGATTAAGGTTGTGAAACAAGGGTAAAGGTAGGATACATAGAGATATATTTCTATACCATGTGGCGAAGTGGGGGTGGGAGTGATCCCCAGTGTTAAAGCCATAGTTTAGATGTACAATATCTTAGTATGGTGGTAAAATCTGACCATGGAAATTGTATGCTTAGGGATAGAAAATGTTAAAATATACATTTGGCAAAAATTTCAAATAGGTGCCTATGCTTATTAGTTTTTGAACAAAAGAAGTAAATCGATCTATCAAAATTTTTTAATTTATGAGTGAATATCTATTGTTTAACTTCAAACTCTAAGACTTTCAACTATTTTTTTTTTTTTAGTGAAATGTAGAAAAAATTATGTAGAATCTTTCATTAAATTTTCAAAACTTAGAAATAAATAGAAACATTTCTATGAATTTCTAACTTAAATAATTTGAAAAATTCATCATTCAACTCAAAATCTAATACTATAAAATGTATTGTTGTTAAAATACACTTGATGACTACAATTTAAAGTACATAATTATGCCAAAAATTTTATTAATTTTTTTTTTGTTTGCATATCTCACTATAATTAAATACTTATTTAAAAACTAATTATTTTCAATTTTTATTAAACAGTTTAACTTGTTGGAAAATGTATCTAATGTAATTAAGACCTTCATCTTAATGAATTTAGCCGAATAACCTAAAATTACCTATAATAAAATCAAATGTATTATAGTTTTCTTCTGACTATACCTTACTTTAAAAAACCATAATTTATTTTTTATTCCTTTTTAAACTTTTATAACTTATAAATTAATCCAACTAATAAAGGAATTATTATTTTAAATGAAAAAAAAAATGTAATAATTAATTTTATAAATTAATCAAAGTTTTATGATTCATTTCAGGTTGGTGTAAAAGGTGGTGTAAAAGAACTGATTCAACATTATGAAAATGATGTTTTTGGTAGACGTAACAAGCTTTTAAAGAAATGTCAACATTTGAAAAAAATTATTGATCGGCAAATCGTCAATATAATTAGAACCCAAAATGTCACTCCTGAAGATTTGGAAGAAGAATACTCAGCTAATGAAGTAGAAGAAAATGTTTTATTGAACGAAATGGACACATTAACAGAAGAAGAAAAATATGATATTGAGTCTGGAATTGAAGAAGTTATAATTGAAACTCAATATTCTACAGATGAAAATACATTCATGGACACTAAAATCGAGCAGATAGATTCTCTCTATGTTGATAGTACAGATATTGGAGTGAAAATAAATACTGGTCCAAAAAATATTGAAAATTTAAAAATCAACGCAATTAACATAAAAGATAGAAAGATATACAATTCAAGAATTTCAAACTCTGACAAAACAATCAAATTTGATTATTTAAAGCCGTTAGGTGATCATTCAATATTTAATCAATATGGGCATTCTAGTAAAAAGGAAAAACTTACAGAGTTGAATTATTCTTGTGCTTCAAAGAGTGATCCTGATCCTCCAAAATCGGAAAAATCATTTGACTTAGATACTCCAAAAAAAGAAATGAAACACATATACTCACCAATAAGAGTATCACAGCAATTTCAGCTAGATGTACCTCTTGAAGATGAAAATGATCTAGGACTTAGTGAAATGGCAGATCAATTAGATGAAGATTTCAATGATTATCAGACTTCGTTTATAGATGACAATGTCCAAACAATTTATGTCCATACAATGTCTGATATTGATGAGGCAATGTCTTTGGAAGATGACAATGATGATAATTCTGTTCAAATCATTCCTGTAGTTAACGAGAATGATGATTATGATTCAAACTTTGACTATGATATAGTGTCTGTGGATTCTTTTATTTAAAATTTAAAACGATAATGGAAATTCTATTAATCAGGTAGTAATTTAATATATAATTATTTATTTTAGACTAGGAAAATATTTTTTTAAATAAATATTTAAATAGGTATTAAGATAAACTCAAGAAATATATTATTAGTTGGGCCCAAAAATTATATACACTAAAAACATATTCATTAAATAAATTTAAACAAATTTGAATACATAAATTGTATTAAATAATTTAAATAATTGTACATAACAAATAACTGTACAGTGTACATTGATTTTCTATAACTCATTCAACCAACTCATTTAGCTAAGATTTAAATGTATTTATTGCCTAGCTTCTTTTTAAACTAATAAAGATAAATATGCAAACATATGTTTCCCTGCGAGATAATAATTACATTTGTATAAAGTTAATAGTTAGAAAAAATTTAAGACTTCATTACTACTTATGCAGAATTTCAACCTGAAGAAAAGAATAATATATCTTTTAAACAGCTAAATTTAATGAAATGTTTTATAATACATTTAAAATTTATTTATTTTTTTAAATGTGTTTTTCTTTTACATAATATTATTTACTTCTTAATGTATATTTAATTCTCTAAGATTTTGTGATAAAATAATGGTAAAAATAATTCATCTATTAAATATTATGTCTGTATTTTTTAATAATTTCAAATTACTCACTTATTATTAAATGATTTATATCAGGGGTTAGATATCATTTTTATTTTTCTCCTTTTTTGTAAACATTTTGAAATATTTTATCTAAAATTTTAAATACATATTTAAAAACAATTTCTTTTCATACAATATTTAAAAAAAATTACTTTAACAACAGTATTAATATTTTGTTAAATTAATGTTTATAAGAATACTTAAAATAACTATGATGATTATGATATATTTTTATTGGGGATTATGATTGTAATTTAAATTAATATTATCTAGAATTTTTTATGTTGTTATCCTTAGGGCTTGTAAAAATTAATTTTAACTGTGAAATACTTAAAATAATTATACTCATCACAAAACAATGTGTTTGTATAGACAGACATAATACTTTGAATAATTTTAATTCTTCTACTACTTACTAGAGTATTTAAATTTTGTTTTTACAAATACATTTTAAATCGTTGATTTATGTTTTTTGTTTATACTATTTTTTTTTAGTTTCATTTCTCAAACATTTTCCACCCCTAGTTAATGTATAAATTATTTTGTACTTTATTTTATACTTACTATACTGTAATCTTTTTTTAATTGAAATATAATATAAAAATGCAATTTTAACTCCATTTATATTTTTAATTGAATTTATTACTTGAAATCCAATACATATTTATTAGCAAATTGTGCCATAGAGTATGGATGTTTCTTATATAATAAGTATAATATAATTGTTAATTTATTAAACAACAAAGTTATATAACTGTAAAGATCACGAATCAAGTACTACTGCACTCTACACTATAGATAACATTTTGTTGGTAGTGTGCAGTGAGCTACCATATTGTGTTAAGTATAATGTTAAGTCGGTACTACTGTAAATGCTGCGATGAATATGTTGATGACAGTTATAAGAAACACTCCGAGGACTACATAGTTGTTTAATTTGATGGTATCCACTTTGGTTATTTCATTGGACGTGCTGCAACTGATACAAGTCATCCGACCTTTGAATATGAGACAAGTTCCAACAATCACCTACAACGTGAGCCATAAGCAACACAATAAACAGTTAAAGTATAGAAAATAATTCCATAATACAGATATAGGTAACAGTTAGAACATTATGCTGGGTATATTACATTTTTTATACATTTTGATAAACAGTTATATTTGTTTGTTATAATTTAAAAAAATATTAACTGTTGAAACTTGTACCATTCTACGTTTATTCAAATTATCATTTTTTGTGCTCAATACATTTTTTTAAATATTATTACTAATATTTTAATCTATTTTTTTTTTTTTTATTGTAAAGTGTTGATAAAAATGATAATGCTTACTCAAAATGCTTGAAAATTGAATAATTACAACTACTATGTACCTAACTCCTTCTTAATTTTTTAAGATAAAGAAGGTGCATTAGGTAGGTACTTGTACATTAGCTGATTTGATTTCTATAATTTATTCGAGATGCGGTTTTATAATAGCATAGTTTTTTGTCCAAAATAATTGGTATAATTTTAAAATTATTTAAAAATTGAATTCTATTTTTGGATTGGTTAATGATATTTCAACAATTAAACGTTTGTTAAATTGTTTTTATAAAATATTAAAGATATTAAAAAAAAATGTTTAAAATATCGCAAGCCGTCAAAAATATTATGTTTGAATTGTTTGCTATTAACAATTTTTATATTTTATCGTATTGAATTCATGCACAAAAATACATTTTTTTAAAGTATTGAATTCGTTTATCTGTTTAAATTTAAAATCTATCTAATACAATTTAAGCCCCTTGATTAAAATCTAACTGCATTTTTGAACACACGTGGCTTTACGTATAAGTATTAAGCACTCGACTTTCCAGTGTTTATTTAACACCGTAATAAATGTATTATACTTATTATAGTTCCTACTTGTAATATGAGGCTGCACGCAATCAGCACCAACAGTATAATGAAATTTGTAGAGTTGACCCCGCGGAACTCTAGTATGTATCGTAGTTGATTAGCGTTGGCTGTGAGTAGCGCGATGTCCATCATCCCCTGCGCCATGTTCTTCTTGGTGTCATACGTAACATTACTTACCTTGCTCAACGACCTGGACAACAGACGAGTGGTGGAACGCTTACTATTTTCGTCGTCGTTTTTACCATCATCCATTTCCAGACTGGTGTCCTCCGTAATAATCGTTTCCTCCATCATTATTGAGTGAAATCCATGTAATGTAAGCATAAAATTCAATCGTGTATTATAATAATATCGTATACATAGTTGAACACCATTATTATTATTGTTGTTGTTGTTGTTGTCGTTGTCGTTATTGTTGTTGTTGTTAATATATTATAATATGGGTCACCGATATACTTATATTAGTTATTACTGTCATTACTGCGCTGTGAGATAAAACAGGACGTGTGGGACACCGCAAAAGATACACCATAATATCTGAGAATCAAGTACGAGTGATACGACCGACAATGGTGACGGCTAACAATAATTTATGATAAATAATAATTGTTTTTTATTTTCTTATCGAGGACATTTAGACATTAGTATAAATTATACGATATTGAAGTGATGTCATTTTTATAAATTTTACTTTACAATTTTTATAACATGAAAACTTATAGTAAACGCTTTGAATTTATATCTTATTTGTAATACACTTATACACTTAAATATCTAATATTTTATATGTATAATAAACTAATTTACGTAGTATGAAATCAGTAGGACCTGATAGTATTTCAGGTTAATTTTTGTATATGATGCGTGCATTTATATCTTATCCATTATGGATTGTTTTTCAAAAATCACTAGATGAAGATATCTAACCAGATTTATTCAAACTTATTGCTGTTAAATCAATATTTAAGTCTGGTGAATGGTGATAGTTCCAATGTTACAAACCATAGACCGATATCGATATCAAGTCACATAATAGTAAAGCTATTTAAATCATTAGTCTTACGTTCTATTACAGCAATAATTAATTCTATTCTAATTGATGAACAACATGGTTTTCGCCCAGATCGATCAACAACCACTGACAGCCTAGATTTTCTAGCAATTTGTATTAGTTTTTTTGGTGTAAAGTTTGGTATCATCAATGTACCATTTGGCGTTCCACAGGGAGGACATCTTTCTTCGTTATTATTTGCACTAATACTGACGTACATTTCACCAGCCCCTCCAAGTTTGAAAACCTTTGTTTATTATTCACCAATAATTAGTGTGTAATTTGTGTAAATTTGTGCGAACATTTTCAAAATTTGTGCGATAAAGGATTTTGGACAAATCCAAAAAATCTTTGGGGGGGCTGAAGAAATGTTCTCCGGCCCCCCCTAAGTGTAAAAAACCTACTTTTCGGGAATTTTTTTTTACCAAAAATTAGTGCGCGATTAGAGTGAATTTGTGTGACCGAAATGAAAATTTGTGCGCCCCTCCTTGGCCCCCGAAATCGCGTTCAACCGTTTTGACCATTTCCCCAGCCCCCCCTCGAGGGCGAATAATCGACTTTTCGGGAATTTTTTTTTACCAAAAATTAGTGCGCGATTAGAGTGAATTTGTGTGACCGAAATGAAAATTTGTGCGCCCCTCCTTGGCCCCCGAAATCGCGTTCAACCGTTTTGACCATTTCCCCAGCCCCCCCTCGAGGGCGAATAATCGACTTTTCGGGAATTTTTTTTTACCAAAAATTAGTGCGCGATTAGAGTGAATTTGTGTGACCGAAATGAAAATTTGTGCGCCCCTCCTTGGCCCCCGAAATCGCGTTCAACCGTTTTGACCATTTCCCCAGCCCCCCCTCGAGGGCGAATAATCGACTTTTCGGGAATTTTTTTTTACCAAAAATTAGTGCGCGATTAGAGTGAATTTGTGTGACCGAAATGAAAATTTGTGCGCCCCTCCTTGGCCCCCGAAATTGCGTTCAACCGTTTTGACCATTTCCCCAGCACCCCCTCGAGGGCGAATAATCGACTTTTCGGGAATTTTTTTTTACCAAAAATTAGTGCGCGATTAGAGTGAATTTGTGTGACCGAAATGAAAATTTGTGCGCCCCTCCTTGGCCCCCGAAATTGCGTTCAACCGTTTTGACCATTTCCCCAGCCCCCCCTCGAGGGCGAATAATCGACTTTTCGGGAATTTTTTTTTACCAAAAATTAGTGCGCGATTAGAGTGAATTTGTGTGACCGAAATGAAAATTTGTGCGCCCCTCCTTGGCCCCCGAAATTGCGTTCAACCGCTTCAAAGCAACCTATAATGCTAAGAAAACCTATCGATACTAATTTTTATACCTTTAGTGTACTTGCCATTTGAAAACATTTATTTGTGGTGGACTTGGGCTAAAAACCTAACAGCCGTGAATAGCAGCTCTAATTGAGGTAAGTTCTTCATTTTGAATATTTTTAATTCTAAGAAAAAGGATACGAGTAAGTATGCGCAAACAGATTATAATATTATGTTAAATGTCCAAGATTATATTTAATATTATAGTAATAGTGTGTGTAATAATAATAATTAGTAATTTATTGATAACACATTTTTAAGTTTTAAAAAAAATAATTAACCATGATCAATAAAACATCATTGAATTAATTAAATTAGAAAAACGTAAAAGACAGAATAATATATGGTATGGTCAGTTTATTAACATCGTTGTGACCTAATCGTAATTTTATTGTTAAGGAGATGTAAGGTATCGTTCACAAGTTTTAGGATATTAAAGTAAAACATCCCATCCAAAAAGGATATGACAATATTAGCCGGATCATTTGGTGTGGGTTTATAAAAACCATGATAAAATTGATCGTTTTTCAATAATATTTTTGAATATAATGCATTAAAAAAAAAAAATTTAAAAATTTAAAAAAATTAAACTTTTAAAATTTATTATATTGTGTATACAAGAAATTCGCAATTCACAACTTTTGTGTCTTTGACAGGAATTGGTTTTTTTTTCATGTCATCAAATTGTTCCCAGTTGCTTGACCCTCGTTTTGCGAAGGCACAATAATGCCCTGTTGAATTTCTCAATTTAGATTTTCCGGCTTTGAAGCTGAGTACTCCTCTAAGCTCATAGGTTTTTGAGTTATGCAATATAATTTGTGGAATATCACATAACTTTTCCTTTACCTGAGCAGCTGCTTCACAGCTGCGATCTTTAGAAATTGCCTTTTCTCCTGCAATAATATTATAAAATATAATTCAGTGTGTATAAATTCAAAGAAGTTGTTGTACAGTAATTTTTCTCTTCGTACTATTAATATTATGTATCTATACACAATACACATAAAATAGCAAAGTATATATTTTTTTTTGTTTTTATCAAAGTTCAACATATTCATTTTATTTTTATAATAAGTATAACAATACTAATAGTATAGTTGTGTTTGTATTGATAACGGTTTGGCGTTAAAATAATAATTAGTTTATCTACACAAAATATAATTTAATTAAAATGTTTTTAGAGGTGATAATAGAAGTGGTTAATATAAGGTATCTAGATAGTATATAAAATCGATTTCGTTTCACTATGTTACAATCATTGACCGGATATTAAATATGAAAATTGTTATGATTTTTGCTAATAACGTTTATTCCCTACTTCATCATCATACATGATACTCCTAAAATGTATTTATTTACTTTAATATATAAAGAAGATTACCTTCCCAATGAAGGACATCTATAAACAGATGCATATCTGAGAATTCAGATATTATTTGTTTCATCCCATCACAATAGATTCCAGACACCTCTTGAGTACATTGTGATTGTTCAGTGGGTTGGCGATTATCAATAAATTGTTGTAAATTGTTTATATGACCATCTTCCGTTTGATAAGTCAAATACACTAGAGTATTATATTTTGTTTGACAATTCGATGTACACCGTATCGTTTCTTTTATAGTTGGAAATTCTGTTAACATTGAATGTATAACGTTACCCATAGTAGAATCACAAATAGCCAACGTTGTGTTATATTCCATCATTTTTAATTCCGGATTCAACTTGTTAATTATAATATCAGCTCGTTCTGTATATGTTGAAGACGTAATACCATTCTTTAGGATTTTCGAAATAAAATTCAGAAATTGACTTTGAACAATAGAATCAATTTTCTCGGAATATGGTTTGCTATCACAGTATGATACCTGAAAAATATATAATATAGACTTTTACAACAATTCAAAAATGAATATATATATATAACGATAGTCAAGTTTATATTATACCATAATTAATGAAGCCAATGAGTCAAATGCACATGTATTTGTTAGTATGATTTTTCCTTGTGTCACTTTAGATTTACAACTTTTAAGTTCTTCTGAACGGGAGCCATTTTTTAGAATTGGTAATGATTTAATTTGTCTAGAGTTATTTAAATTCAAATGTCTTAAATGTGGATTAGGTTGTAGGTACGAATTAGTTTTTCGTTGTTTCTTATTTTTCCTACTCCAAGTTTCACATGCGTTATTCTCCTCATTAGTTTCTACAAATGAACACATGTGGCAAACTCGCATGTCATCATTACCAGGTACACAAGTTGAGCATGTGGAAATTGCATGAACAGGTATTCCACAGTAAAAACATTTATGTGCTCCTGTATCCATACCTTCAGAGCACAGTGGACAATTTGATTGTTCAGGAATTATCAAAAAATCATTTTCCTGTTCAGATAGCATGTTTGTGTTTTCAACTTCTTCCAAATTCTGACAAATTTCTATATGTTCTTTGTTTCCTGTTTGAGAATTTATATAAGATTGTCTATTGATATCGTCATTGTTGTTTGATGCTAGTGAATTTTTTGTTGAGTGGATTAGAGATGCTCCTTTTAGTGAAGAAATATGACGAGGTAAAAAGTCTTCAATTGAAATTGGTAAATTGTCTTGTTTAAAGGTGATGGTCTTAAGTTTTTTGAAACTCGACTCTACTGCGGCCGAACTAGCAGTTTCATCACCATACCCATATATTGGAACCATAATAGCTGACCATAGAGGCAAGAGTTTCATGCATTTTATAATATATTGAACCAATGTCGGTAAATACATGGCATTTATCCCTGTTCCTTCTTTTAAATAATGCTTGCTTTCTTCATAAATGTTCTCAGCCCAGGTTTGGAATGGATTGTATCCAAGTAGACCGTCCTCGATATTCTCGATATTCTCATGTTCTTCTTCCAGTATGGATTCCTGTGCATCATTGAACATTATTTCTTCGTCTTCATTTATAGTACCTTAAAACATACCAATTCATAAAATTCAATATTTCCTTGTTTATTTTTTGTAAAATGTTTATTTAAACAACCTGTTGATGTAAAGTTTATCAATTCTTTTTTATGTGTATCACACGGAGTAGCTAATCCAGTGTTTATGTCAGATCCATCAGTTTCATTTGTAATTACAATAAAAAGAGAAATCAAAATTTTTCTTAAATCCAAAATATTTTGACATTTCACCATAAGTCCAATTACTCGAAGAATGACTTCCCTGACACGTTTGGATACTGTTTTCAGTGGTTGCCATTTAGTTAATAACTTAATAAAATGTGCAACGTCCACTCTTATGAAACATCTTAAATAAAATAATAAATTACTAAACATATTAATAACAATAATTATAACCATGTGTTAGGCATAAATAACTAATATTTATTTTCCAATACAATCATCCATAATCTAGATGAAATAATAATATAATTTCAGGCAAAAATTATCTGACTATAATCTTAAAAGATTTTTATTATCTAGATAAAATAACTGACGAATATTAAAAAAATATTTAGATGAGATTTAATAAACCTAATGCCAAACACTGTTTATAGCAAAGTTAAGTACAACTAAATGTATTTATTGGACAAGCTGTAAAAAACTATAAATATTATTAAATAACTGTTATGTAAAATTTATAAAATTATTTAAAAATTATTAATAATCAAATAAAATAAAATAAAAAAGTGGGTAAGTGGATGTCGCTCTGCTGTACAGTAGGTTACCAGGGGTCACTGTATAATGGAAGGTATTAATTTTGAATTCAATGATATAATATCATTGTATAAGAAAAACGATTCTGAGCGGAGACTGTATGTCAGTCTGGGTAAAAGAACATAAATATTAAGCATTTCTTCCAAATTTGAATTTAAAATGTCTGTAAAAAAAAAACTGTGTTTATGTATTTTTTAGATTTTTTGGTTACAGCATGAACTATTTATGAGGATCTTTGTTTTAAATTGTCAATCCTTAGTTTTAATAACTGAACATTTTATAATTTTTTAATTACAGTGATTGATAATTTTCGATATTTTGATAAATTTTGTCAAAATTTGAACTTCAAATGCCTATAAAAAAAATGTGTGCCTATGTATTTTTAATATTTTATGACTGATATTATAGCATTATATCAGGAGTCTTGTATTAAATTTTCAAGCTTTTTCGCCCAACAAATAATAATAATTTTAATAATAATTTTTATTGGTATTTATAGAGAAAAAAAACTAAAAATATTGAAAACTGACAATGTCCGTAAACAGCTCAAAATGAGTCAAAATATTTTTAAAATTTTATGGTGTATAGAATATGCTAATATAAACATTCAGTCAAAATTTCATGTATCTAACGTCATTTTTTTAAGAATTACACCAAAAACCAAAATCGATATTTCCGAAAACAGATTTTGTGTAAAAATTCCCGTTTTTCCTTAATTTTTCTTTTGTTTTTCCCGGCGCTTTTGAATACTATTGAAAAATTTTTACTTTTAACCCCCCAAAGTACCAACTAGATTCATTTTCCTATCAGAAAAGATACTATTTAAGAAAATCCAAGCACTTTTACTGTCCTAAAAGGTGATGACAGACACAAAAAAAAAAAAATAAAAAAAAAAACACACATCATTGTAAAATCAATACATTTTTCGTTCCACTCAGAATCTAAAACTTAAAAAGTGGTGTTTTTGGATAGTGGTGTCTTTTTAAACTTTGCAAAAATTTCAAGTCATCATATTCGAAAAAAGTTTCTAAGAAAAAGAGTATATTATCGGTATAAAATCAATTCGTTCTCAGGTTCAGTGAGTAAACGTAGTATGCTACTTTATATTTTTCATCTTCGAAGAAAATAAATGAATCATAAATATGTTTTTGGGGGATTAAACGTCTAATGATTAACGTGTTATTATGCCGAATACCAATAATACATACATTTCAATTAAAAATATGTCAAGCTCTCAAGCGCTGAGTAAAACAAAAGTTTTAATATTTATAAACGACACCCTCGAAGTAAAATCTGAGTCCAATTAGATCTCAGGAAAGGTATTGAGTTTATCTTTATGTATAGGTAGTATAAACATTTTTGGTCAGAAAGCTGTACACAAAAAAAAATTAACATCATCGTAAAACAGCCACTACCTCTTTCACTCAGATGATAATATTTCATTATAGTTACATACTTGTATAATACAGAATAGTTAATTAAAATAAAGGACACTCATGCATTTTAATTGATTTATGCTATACATACCTTGGTAGCCAACGAGATTTTTGGAGTGGTAATTCATTTAAAACCAAATCAGCACAAACGTTAATATAATCATTCAATGATGAGTACTGAGTGAAACAATGACTTATGGCTGACAGTAGCGCTAATGACATATCACATACTGTTTCTTTAGGTGGTTGAACATTACAGTTTAACCATTCAGATAACCATATAAAAATAGTGGAATTATTATGTTTTTCACTTAACATATTAGTCACAGTAAACCCACGTTGGTTCACCTTGTCATAAGCAAGAGCTTCATATAAAAATATATGTTTAGTTTTTTCTACTCCAAACTTGTAAAAGTTTTTAACTACTGAGCCTGTAGCATCCATTATCAGTCGTGGGTGAGTGATATTACGACAATAACTTCGGTAGATATGTATTTGCTCACTACAATGATAATTTAAAAAAAATGGATACACGCTAATATTACGAATAATATTCTTAAAGTCATCCTCATCTCTCATAACTGATAAGGCTGTTAACGTATCCTTGTGCCTTTTCCTTGCTTCAAGGTTACGATATTTGAGGATTCTCAAAGCATTACCTGATGGTAAAATTGCAGGTTCTTGAGCACCTAAATATATATTGTGTATAATAATTACTGTATGTAAAAGGATATATCCCTATATATACAGCGATTATTTTATCATAAAACACTCGTTATTTCGAAAAATATTCATGTTTCTGAAAACATTTTTTTACATAGTTTCAAGTTGTTAAAAAACAACGTTTTTATTAAAAAAATTATATTTTTAAATATTTTTTATCCTTTTATTTTTTTAAGTTTAATACATTTTTGAATGAACACATAGTTTTAATTTCATATTCTAGAGCAAATTAATTTTCTGAGTATTTTGATATTATAAAAATCGAATTTAGGGCGAGTAGTTTATGAGTTATAATACGGGGTTACCCCACAAAATGTTTGTACACTAATCCGCTTGTCTATGTATCAAAATAATCATAAAATTATTCTGTTTTGGAATATGAAATTAAAACTCTATGTTGTCATTCAAAAAAGTAAAAAACTTAAAAAAAAATAATTAAAAATATAATTTTTTAATAAAAACGTTGTTTTTTTAACAACTTGAAACTGTGTAAAAAATGTTTTAAAAAACATGAATACTTTTTGAAATATGAGTATTTTATGATAAAATAATCACCCTAAGGATTGTAATCTTATAAAAAGTACTGGTTAAATTATTATTATACAGTCGAGTCTCGAAACTCGAATTTCAATAGTTGTAGGTATAACGTTTTAATTCTAAATATGGATGAATGCAAAAATTGTATAACGTTTAAATTATACGTTAAAATCATAAAGTTTCTATAGAGATTGAATTTAACTTAATTAAATAATTTAAACAATTTTGTAATAGGTACCTACCTATTTTCATAATACGATTAGCCTCTAATTCCCTATATGTTTCACTTGACATTCCGTTTACAGAAAGAGACGAAACTGCTTTATCTTTTGCTGGCCCTATTATTCGTCTTTTTTTTGCCATGTGTTTCTCATGAAAATGTCCTTTATATGTACAATGCATAAGAACCCTAATATTTTTTTTTATATAAAATATTTGAAATTTCTGAAATTAGGTATAATAATAAACAATAAATGTATTACTTGGCATTTTCTGCTGGTCTTTGAGATACAACACCTTCAAAGTATGATTCACAAACTGAGCAACGTCCTACAACTTTAACATATACTTGTCCATTAGGAAAAACTTTTGCTCTTTTGAAGGATAAACAACAAGGTAATTCGGTGTGTATCCAAAAATGTTCTGCAAGAACTGGAGTCCAAGTACCTTTTGGTAAAACTACATATGAACGTGAAGTCCGAATAGGGTTATTTTTATCAGACAATTTATAACTAATTTCTCGAGGTTGAATTTGTTGCCACTCATCAGCTGATAAAGTAAAAACAAATTTTTTTTGCGGGATACAATCGTCATCATTACTCGACTCTGTAAATTCATCTAAGTAAAATATAAATCAATTAATTTAGTTTATTCGATCGAATAAATGTATAATACTTGTCACTTTGAATAACATACCACTTTCAAGATCATTTTGAACTCCTATTATTGTTTCAGGGGATATTGGTAAGGTTTTTTTCGTGGAAAAACCTAGTTTTTCCCAAATTCCGTGCCTTTTTAGTTGTACAAATGTATGGATTGCATTAGCAGATAATTTATAATTTAAATGTTCACTTATTTTACTCCAAATATTATTTGTGGCCACAGCAAGTTCTATTGATAAAATTAATTTATAAATGTATTATTGTTAACTGTACAGTGTGCAGTAAACATACATTTCTTCAACACCATTTTAAATTTTGAACGAAGTGAAAAATGTATTGTTCATAATATTATTATGGTGTGACAAATTTCGAAAATAAAATGTCGAAACCATAATTATTATAAAATAATAAAAAAAAATTAATCGAAACCACGATCATCGGTGTACAAAGCTATCTAGCAATTTGGGGACGTAAAAACTATGCTTTACAACCTATTACTTATTATAATACTTAATGTTGATAACCTTATCACGAATAAACATTATACATTACAATGACTAACAATATATAAAAAATATGCTAACTAATTTGATTTAGAATGATTAATCTTAATTAGTAATTAGTAATTACATATTAATCATTTTTTTAAAATTATTTTTTAATTAATTGTGTATGTGTTAATCATTATTATAACTTATTTTTATTAATTGTATAATATAGGTACATTGTTTTAATTAATTTGTTATAGAAAAATTTTATAACTTACTAATATTTTTTAAGATTAAACATAATAAAGTATTATTAAGACCATAAAAAAACAATTTATACAAAAAATTAAAAAAATATATAAATGTATAGGTAGTTAAATACATTAAATAAAATTATATATTTTATAGATAATCTTATTTAGTCTTTTTAATAAATTGTTAAAAAAAGTATTGTTAAAAATATAACGTCATACAAATATTTTGTCAATGATATAAAAACATGTTTTATATTAATACATATTAATATATTATTAAATTACATATTTATAATATGTTTATATGATATGTTAACATAAAATTCGTTAAAATATGATAACTAGTTACAGTGTACCTACTTACACAATGTTTAAAAAATTTTCTGGGCGCTATTAGACAGTGTTAGAATATTGCAAGTTAAATCATTTAATATTGTGTCTACAATATATTATGTATAATAAATAATAATAAATATAGGTACTTGGTAAATAATGATATTTTTATAATACAATAATTACATGTTAAATATTTGGTACTTAGAAACATGAACTTCATTTATATTTAACGTATTGTACTCAGTACAGCGCCAAATATATTTGTTTTTATACCATATTGTTATACAAAATATGAAGATATCCATTATGTATTAATAAGTTAATAAAAATAAGAGTCATATTAAAACAAAAATCAAAAATCAGCTGACGTCTGACAAGTAAAAACTCTTATGAGTTATGACTAAATGATATATAAACCTGTTAAAATGCTCAGCTACATTTAAGTTACGACAATTTAAATTAATAAACAAAGGCATCTAGGTACCATTTGTATAATATGTACACGTAATAAATATCTAGTAATTATTAGACTAGTAACTAATTTAAAAATATTTTATATTATAAAATATAAAATGTCGATCCTACTCGTAGATTTAATGTTATGGTATAACTAACCTAACTAATCGGCTAATAATAATAAAAATGAATATAGGTAAGTTTAAACGTATATAGTGGTATAGCATGTATGTCATATGCCATATGGACTGTAGCAGCTTATACTTAAAAAAATGTAAATTTCTGAGTTGTATACTCGTATATGTAAATATGTTTTCGGATTTTTATATTAACTGATAAATTTATTGAACGATTCACAAAAAAAATAAATAAATGAATGACCTGATGAACGCTTTCATTTTTTCAAAGAACATGAACATGAACGTGTTTGTTTGAAAAAAACTACGCACGTGAACGTGAAAAGGTTCCTTGAATAAATTAATTTTTTTAGTGAACGTTCCGAACACTGGAGCTGGGTTCAGGGAACAATATAATCGAGGGACGAGAGCGATACTATAAAACGGACGTCGTCATATCCACGCATCATTTGTCCGCGTGTGTTTTCGCTGTACCGTCTACCGTAACTCAATTATAACCATGTCCGGCATTATAGCTTAAATATAATATTATAGTATAAATTATAAGTACTAAACATAATATACAAGTATATTATATTTTCTAGCTTTACATTAGTATACAGGAAATGTAGTATAAATAATAATTATATTGTTAAACATACTTCCATTTTCACGATTTATCACATCATCTTTGAAAATCAACACGGCATCTATAATCTGACTTGGTGGAACAGCAGGCTTTCTTCCAGCCATTTTATAAAAATCAATAAGTAATAATAGCTAAACAGTACTCAAAACTTGTAGGTATTATATCAATATATAAACACCTACAATTTTCACTAATATACCTACTTAGTTATTATAAAAATACTAGTAGAAATAAGAAAACATTGATAAAACGATTTGATAATATCCACAATTATTAACATAACTAGTAAAATAGATATGTCATTTTATTATTAGAGATAAAGAAAAAGAAATGATGTACATAAACACACGCGTTTGTGGGACAATGCTATTATTATTTCATGTTACTGATAAATAAACGGGTGACCATGTGGTGTTATTTATAAATTATAACTATTCGTGATTGTTACAATTGAAGAGAGCTATTCTTTTTCTGTTATACAACTTATAATTATAAATATCGCTTGATAGTTATATTAATTTTATTAAATTTCAGCCAATACAACATGTATTTACCCAAGCCAATATAAAACTTGTTCTTCAGATCATCGGAAAAATCAGAATATATTATAATATAACCATTCCAAATATTTCCATCAACTATCATATCATTTTTCCTTTTTTCCTAAAGTAGAAAATATTTAAAGAAATACAAAATAAAGAACTTGCCCAAAAAGTGCTGTTATGCACGGCCGCGCACAGTGGTCCGTGTTGTAGGTACTCGTAAATTAGTTTGCCAAAACGTATTTTTAGAAGTGCGATAAATGTTATCATTAATATCAAATTAATAAAACTGATTACATACTTAAAAAAAATTGTATATTATTCTTACATATTATTAAGCACGCACAGATGGGCGAAACGAGTAACCGCGATAAACTCGGTGGGCCGCGTAAAATTTGGACCAGCTTAGTAAAAATCTACTAAAATACATCCGACATATTTCAATACATAAAATTATATATATGAATAATATAAAACAGTAAATGCGTATAATACTTTAATGAAAAATGGGATGTTTAACTTTATTATGGCCGGTTAATATACTAAAACTCGTGACCATTACCTTACCTATTCTTACCAATAAAATTACGATCAGGTCACAAAAATGTTAATAACCTGCTTATACTATGCATTATTCTGTCTTTTACGTTTAGCGATCTATGTTGTATTCATGAACAAAAACTATTATCTTTACCGTAAGAATGTAATATTTTTATGATTTTTCTAATTTAATTAATTCAATGATGTTTTATTGATCATGGTTAATTATTATTTTTAAAACTTAAAAATGTGTTATCAATAAATTACTAATTATTATTATTACACACACTATTACTATAATATTAAATATAATCTTGGATATTTAACATAATATTATAATCTGTTTGCGCATACTTACTCGTATCCTTTTTCTTAGAATTAAAAATATTCAAAATGAAGAACTTACCTCAATTAGAGCTGCTATTCACGGCTGTTAGGTTTTTAGCCCAAGTCCACCACAAATAAATGTTTTCAAATGGCAAGTACACTAAAGGTATAAAAATTAGTATCGATAGGTTTTCTTAGCATTATAGGTTGCTTTGAAACGGTTGAACGCGATTTCGGGGGCCAAGGAGGGGCGCACAAATTTTCATTTCGGTCACACAAATTCACTCTAATCGCGCACTAATTTTTGGTAAAAAAAAATTCCCGAAAAGTAGGTTTTTTACACTTAGGGGGGGCCGGAGAACATTTCTTCAGCCCCCCCAAAGATTTTTTGGATTTGTCCAAAATCCTTTATCGCACAAATTTTGAAAATGTTCGCACAAATTTACACAAATTACACACTAATTATTGGTGAATAATAAACAAAGGTTTTCAAACTTGGAGGGGCTGGTGAAATGTACGTCTAATACTAATGATATAAAGAGTTCTAATGTTAATTGTCGTTTCCTCCTCTTTGCAGATCATCTAAAGTTATTTCTTAAGATTAATTCTTTAGAAGACAGTATATTGTTACAAAATTTATATTAATTTCTTATTAAGGCGAGCCAATAGCCGTGGTTTAGAGCTTAATATTTTAAAAATGTTCTATAGGACTCGTGAATGTATTAATTACCTATAGGTATGTGCAGTGGCGAAACGACCGTGGTCTTTGAGAAGCAATTGCTTCTCGATTTTTTTTAAGGTTCGGGGGTAGGTGGGTGCCGTGGGTCGTGGGTGAAAATATGAAAGTGAATAACCATAACCATAGGCGGTACTACGGGAGTGACAGAGTATGCAACTGCCCCTCTTGTGGGCCGTACCTATAAGATACCTCGGGCTTACAATAATAACATTCATATATTATTACATTTTAATAGGTATTTTATTAATGCTACAAGACTGCTATCATTTCTTGATTACCTAGTTTAGTAGTAGGTATACAAGTTTGTTGTATGCTGGCACTGAGATAGATAAGAATCTTATGTATATTATCAAACATTAGATCAGTTGATAACTGGATTAAATTTAAGATTTAACCAAGAAACGTTAAAGATGATGAAAGTATGGGTCGTTTATTGAAATTAGAAACCAATAGTGATGATATTTTTCTTCTTTCATCTGTATTCAATTTAGATGCTGCTAACTTAGAAACTGAAATTCGTCTACTTAAACAATCAACAGACTTATCAGAAAGTAACAAAGCAAACTATGAAAAGTGGATGGATTGGTAGTTAACCAATGTTAACCTCTGGAACAAGCAAAGAAGTTATATTTTGTAATGTATATAAATCTCTAAAATCATTCATGGTCATTCCTGTGACGACTTGTTCATGTGAAAGATCATTTTCAAAATAGTCAAAACCAAACTTAGAAGTGCCATGTTCCAAGAACAATTAGATAACCTTTTGACTATGTTCATTGAACAGGAACTACCTAGCATACAATGTTGACCCTGATGAAGTTATTGAAACATTTAAAACAATAAGACCAGCTGTAGAGCGACGCATGTAGTTATAATTTAGTAAAATACCTACTATTAAATACTTATAAGATATATGCTTAATATTCTGAAAATTTGTGCGTGTATATATGGATATCTAATAATACATTTTAATTTACTTACATATATGGTGTGCGTATTATACGTATATTTTGCGTACAATAAATTATCATTTTCATATTTTTTCCCCAATTATTTAAAAAAGTATTTTGAATTTTTTACTTTTATCTAACTTATTGGCAATGGCTTATGCGCTTATATGTTTATAAACCAAATGGTTAGATATATCAAGCAGGATCAAAAGAAAACCAATATTTTATTTGCGTTCAAATAAACTTTATTTTTCAAATATTACAATCATATAAGTAATATAATATCATTAGGTATTTTACTTGAAAACGTTTTTTTGGAGTAGACACAATTAACTTAGGTTTGTTTTTTCAAATTTGTGTCCGGCGACAAACTTACGTCAAATCCAAAACCTGATATGGTTATATTTATCGTAGTTATCAAGAAAACCATGATGACAGAAACATCGTTTAAAATTAAACACTTTCGTTGGTCTTTTTCTTTCTTAATGTCCAGCCCTCCAACAACCAAGAATATCCCACCAACGAGCACCTATATATAGAACAGACAACATAGTTTACGAGTAAATTATATAAATTATATCTATTATATTGGCAGCAGTAATATCACTATTGACCAATATATTTAGATGTATTAGGTGGGTATGTGTATCTTTAAATTGAAAGTTTGTATCGCCAAAAATAAAAAAAGGCTTAGTAAAAACCTAAGACATATTAAGTTGAGAAATATTTACCAAAAAAATAATCTAGAATTGTTATTTTCATGAAATAATATTAATTATAAAAAACCTTAATGTTTTAGACTTTCCTTAAAAGAGATAATTAAAACTGTTACGAAAAATATTATTCCTTAAGTACCTATACTATTCCTCAATAGAATTCTATCCTAAACGATTATGTTCCTGAAAAAATACTTTCTGTTTGAATATTTCTCGATTTCCATAATATAAAAAAAAAATAGTATAATAAGTACTTGTATTGTATTGTGTAGTATTTGTTGATATAAACGAATCTATACACACTACATGACGATGGTCGGCACATTAACCCATTGACCCAGCCATAATTATATATTATAGGTACATATTAAATGGTGTATTACTCTATTACCACGGTAAAATTTTCTCACATATTAAGTTGTTACATATTTTTATACCTATAAAACATCGAAATAATGTGATGAACTTGAAAATATTTTATACCTATATACATATTTTATTAAATCAAATTTATATCATCAGATGGATACATAATACATATGTTATATTGATCGTCTATTTTCTTTTTTTAATCGTTATAAACATAATATATTAATTGGAACCGATGGGTGGGACAGACGGTGCATTGAACGTTGACGTCGGTACTATGCTGGCTAGTCCGGAATCGAAAGCTCCTATTATTATGTTGATTGTGAACACCATAAACGTGCACACGACTGGCACTTGGTTGATGAACAGCGACGATGTCTTGTACTCGATCAAATGGAAACGACAATCTCGAAGCAGATTTAGTGAAAGAAATATCATTCCCATAAACACCTGAATGTGGGATGTGTAGTATTTCAGATTTTCAGCAGCAATTATGTCAGTGATGGTCAAAACAATATAATATACTAATATTATAACTAGAGCCCGGAATTATATTCTTTAAAAATAGCCAAAATAAGATTCTAATATTATCTTAAAAAGTTGAAAATATTCTTCCAATATTCTTTAAAAATCATAATAAAATATGCTTTTTTATTAATATATTCTCAATATGCAACAAAATTAAGCAAATAAAAAACTGATATAAATAGATACAACGATACAACTGATACAATATTGGAGCTAGCCTAGAGCTAGCTATTTTTGTGTAGTAATTCCATTTTTTGTCGGGCATTGTTATCTTATAGAATAAGTCACATATCTTATATACTACAGTGGATTGCAGCACATTACTATACGTAGAGTATAACAATCGTTTATACGATGGACGATGGTATATAAATATATAGTATATTTTCAATATCATATCATTATCTGAGCACACGGCAGTGCGCCAGGCCAAGTTACAGCAATGCCAGTGTATCTTTACACGAACCAATTCGCCCTTTTTTTCTAACCCATATATCTCTGTTACCTCTTAAGATAAACTTTTGAAATTTAAAACACAGATTAACCTCTAGTAGCTTAGGACGCTGTAAGAAAATGAGCCCTTAATATTATGCCATTTCAAAATGGCAGGATTTCAAAATTTGTAATATTGTTACTGACTGACTCACTCACTCACTGACTGACCATCAAAATTATAAGACACTTCCCGTATAGGTAGAAACGTGAAATTTGGCACAAATGTAGATTTTACAGTGTAACCAAAGGGAAAATCTAAAAATTGAATTTTTTTCAAAATGAATGCCTCTCCAGAGTGTATTTCTAAACGTATGAAGTGGCGCGCTTAGCACGCATAAACGTTTACTTTCAAACAGCGTTACAATATGGTAATAAGAAATTGTTTGTAGTTGACTGTTTGTATATATATATATATTTATAAAACATAATCATGTTTTAGTACATTCATTTTATTCAAATAAAAAATATAATATACTCATACAAATACAGAATATTTTAATAATATTCGTCGGTTTGCGAACGATAATTTTACGTGATAACGTCACAAAAAACATTGATGACAAATTGCATAATGCATACTCTTACGACGCTGAAGCCCGCAAAAATAAATGATATCTCCAACAAAAATATAACAGTGAAAAAAGGCCAAGTTCCAAACTGCCTCCCAGTCAGCCTATCAAAGTAGTGAAATCTACATTGTGGCCAAGTCTGCTATTTTTTAATTCATAACCTCAATGCACTCCTACATTAAAGAACAACACTTCTCTTTTATTTGTATTGTTTAACACTTGGTCAGTTTCTGAACGAGGAATAAAACATAATTATCGAATGTGCTCACTTATGACTTACGAGGGTGATGGGGAGAAGAAGATTCAGAAAAAAGTAAAAGGTTTAGATTTCTTCTCAAAAAAGACAGCGAATCATAGTAAGTAGTGGTATCTACATTGCGGCCAAGTCTAGTTTATTCCTCATTCAGAAACTGACCAAGTGTTAAACAATACAAATAAAAGAGAAGTGTTGCTCTTTAATGTAAGAATGCATTGAGGTTATGAATTAAAAAATAGCAGACTTGGCCACAATGTAGATTTCACTACTTTGATAGGACGACTTTTTTGGGAGGGAGTTTGGAACGTGGCCTTTTTTCACTGTTATGTTTTTGTTCATATCATTATCACTATTATCGGACATAATATAATTTATATTATTTACGTCACTGCAACCAAAAATATCAAGCATCTATACAAATTAATCAATATATTCTCTAATATTCTTTTATCTTGAAATATTGTCAAATATGCAAGAAAATCTTTTGCCATTATTACACCTGTTTCATGATTCGTAAAGATTTCAAACCCCCGTCTGACTGCATAGACTCAAAAAAAAATATGAAAAAGAATATAATTCCGGGCTCTAATTATAACATAATACATACACTAAACGTGTTACTACTGTTGTGATTTATTGGCAATTTTAAGATATTTTTAATTAAAAATTATGGATAATATTTTTCGCTAGTCAGAAAATTCCAAACCTTACGGTAAATCTCGAATGTTTTTACCTATTATAGATAGGTTCAGCCAAGTATAATCAACATCCATAATTCTGTATAATGTATATAATAATATTTCGTATAGGTATTAGGTATACCTAAATTATATATTTAGGTTCGCCCACTCACTTGTAAAAATATAGATGTAGCTATCAGTACCAACAAAGGCTTGTAGAACTCGTGTTTCTCACCCACTTGTAGGATGTATTTCAATTGGTTTGCGTTGGCCGTCAATAAGGCGATGTCCAACATTCCCTGAGCAATGGTCTTTTTGGTCGCATACCTGTTGACGTCTAACGGCTTGGCCTTAAAAAAACGAAATTTATAAAGTTGTATAGCTTTTTTTGTACCTAGTGATAAATACATTTGACCATTCTTTCTCTATAATTGAAAAATCAATATTAATCTAATTTAAATTAACTATAAGAAATATAAGCATAAATTAATATTAAATACCTACTGGCTACTAAAGTATAAATAGGTACCTAATAAATTCAACTTTCATAATAGTTCTGAAACTACATAATACATACCAACAATTATTATGAATTGTATCGTTTTCATTTTTTATACACCTAACATATTATATTCCTAAGGTCATCGAACAATGATTAAAAATCTTTTATTTTTTTCTTGTTCTAGATTCGTTTTCATTTTGAGTGCACCTACCTACTTATTATTTGATTGACTAACAAAAATCAACTATATTATATTATACATACAGGGGTACGCAATCCTCATACAAACAAATGTTCCTTGATTTACGATTATAATGGGTTATTTTTTATCATATTCATCATATACAGTCAATGTCACACAAGCCTGGGGTGGCTGTCGCATAGGAACCAAACCAATTTATACAAACACTTATATAGTGGGTAAATTATTATTCTACACTCTTGTCTGTGTATATTCCACAGAGACTATAGTGATATTGTATCTGACTGCCCTTCGATTCAATTGTTACACAGTGTTTTCGATTAAAGTCATGGGCGATTTGAAACATCTTTCGATTAAAATAAATAGAAAATAAATCAATATTAGTTTGGTTACATTCAATAGGTAACTATAATAATATAGTATTATAGTATAATAGGTATAGGTATCGTGTATAACCACTACACTGCCTATAATATAATCTTACTTCCGTTTTAATTGTATTAATTAGGTATTGAATATAAATATATAAATATATAACATTAATATAATGCATACCTATTAATTTTGAAAAGCTACATTATGTACCTATATTGTAGGTATGTTTAATTTTTACGTTTTTTTAAATTTTGTAAACAGAAAGTGGCTTGACAAAATTCTTTAACAAAGCCGTAATTAAAATACGATAAAAGCAATGTTATTATACAACTAATTTCCCTAGTTCTTTGGTCAATTTGTTTGTTATCTATGACTATGGTGATCAGTGGCCAATGGTGAAGGTACCTTTATATTTGACAATATATTTTTTTAAATTTATCCTATATAATATATATTTAATTAATCATAAATCACAATAAATATTATGTATATAAATTAACTGACACAAGGTACCTGTAGTATCGTTTAAACAGTTCGTTCTTATAACGGCAAGAAGTTACACAAACACGATACATGGTAAATAATAATAATTCTAATAGAACATAGGTGGAGTAATGATCAAACGATATTCTCAGGTAATTAAATTACCGTCATTTATGTTTAAAAAAAATGATATTTTTTTTTAAAGTTATCCTAGCTATTACCAAGGCATATGCATTATTATTTATTTGTCTACGGGGAAATATTAATAACTAATTATCATTTAATTATATAGCATTGCTATCATCAATTATCTACTGATAAATTCACTAGACTAAATAAAATTTATTTGGCCTAGCATATGTGATTTGTCAGACTGAATCCAACAGTGCAGCGGCTACATACTCACAATACTATGATAATGATTATTGGTAGGTAACTATAATAGTAATAAGTATTAAATTATACTGAGAGTCGAATAGGCTAATATATCTATTAATTTTAATTCAAAATTTACGAACAGCTTAAGTATCATCATTCTATTTCTATATATGCGTATATTGTATATATTATATTGCATAGCACCTACTCAATTATATTATCAAATAAAAAATTAACCTATTTATACGTTTCCAATATGACATGACGGTAGATATTAATATGTAGGTGCTTTATATGTATATTAAATTAGTCAAAAATATCGATAGTGTACAACAATAATATCAATAATTATAATATGTGATATGCTTACCGTCGTAAAGTTCAAGTCGCCGACTGACATTTTATTTTACTATTTAAACCAGGTTGGTATATACAACTAGCGCGATGATGGAGCGTATTGCGCGCCGCGTAGGTATAATATTATACTCAATAAGTAGGTATAATGACGATCGATCTCAATAATATTATTATGATGTGCGCAGTCTTAAATGGATATGATAGGCCTCAACCGATGTAGTATAGTATAAATACTTTATCATATGTTATGTCTGCAGACGATAGTAAATAATAATTAAATTGTTATATGTGCAGTGTGCACTGCAGCAGCAATAAACAGTGGCAATATCGTACACGGAGGAACGACGAGCGTGCACGCTTTTCGGCGGAAGACTGTTACGTGTTGCGTCCTGAACCCGAACCAACGGACTGATCTATATAGACTATACCGTATTTTTCAGGTACAGAAGGTAGGAACCACGAACGTACCGCAGTCCGCAATGAATCGATCTTCCGCGGGCCGTACTTGGATTATATTTTAATCAATATTTTACGAATCTCTGTACGCGTTTGATATTGTTGTAATACATATTTTTATGAATGCAGCATTGCTACAGCAGCGGCTAAATTCATCAATGTTGCCGGAGATTTCGCGAAAACACTTATAATATTACACATTGGTATCTAGCTACATTATAATTGTTTGTTAAAATATGTACCTATATATATTACGTGATCCGTTCCGCCGAATTTTAAAAACTGCAGCTCATCGATTGTGTTGCTTATACCTACCTAATAAACGGCTATACCTACCAATATTATAGGTGGCTAAATGTATTATACAAGTAGGTACACGTGAAAAACGCGATTTCCCGAGAGTTACGCTTTGACGTCGTTATACGGTAGGCGTATCCAATCGTCGCCCTCCTAGCGTATTATTTTGTGAGTACATAATATTATCAATATTCAATGATATTTTGTATACACTATATACAGGATGTATCGTCATTCAATACCTTTTCAATTTTACCAACAGATTAAAATTATATTGTTTTCGTTACCTAGCGAAGTTTATCATATTTTTATTGATTTTTGGAACAAATTCACACTTTAGCTACCTAGCATTTTTTTTGAATCATTGATATTTCAAAAAGTAAGGAACGATGATCCAAAAATAAATTTGCAGAAACCATTATTTTGGATATTATATCCAATGGCATAAATAGGTGGGGAGCTTGAGAGGCTTGAGGGGGGGATTAGCCCCCCTAGAAAAAAATCGCTCAAAGTCCCCTCAAAAACTAATAGTATTGGAAAAAGAAAGCTTTTTATTGTATATATATATATATATTATAGATACAATGATAAATATTCTAAAAACAAGATTTTTGGAAGAAAGCCTTCAATAAGTATTAGCTTTATCAGATGATAATTTAATAAATGGTTAAATAATAGTAATAATTGAATTTTTGAAGACACTTCATTTTTAATTAATAATTACAAGGTACTTGTAAAATACATGCATTATTAATTTTCAAACATTTAATTAATATTTAATATTTGATAATGATTTATTTAGAATTTGTGATCAGTCACTACGATGTCTGAAAAGTGAAATGTCTGTTTTAAAAAACATTTTTAGTGAAAACTCTAGTGTAGAGAAAATAAAACAGCATTTGACATTATATGATGTTAAAATATTTCCAAATGTTTGTAAGATGTTTCAAATAACTGTAACTTTTCCCATAAGTATAGCGACCTGTGTTAAATCATTTTCTATTATATCACGTATAAAAACTTGGTTGCCTACTTATATGAATCAAGATAGTTTCAGCATTCTTTGAATAAAGAAAGGGATATTCCTACTTATAATGAAGACATGTTAAATATTTTTATTTAAAAAAATAATTATGTGGCGCTTGAGCCCTCCAAACATTTATCCTATTTGCACTGCTGGTCATATCTTTCTAAAGTTAGCGATTTTACGTTTATATATTATGCTCGCGCATAACACTGTTATGCAACGCGCAGCGCCCATGAATCATGGTAAGTATATTATTGTGATGGTTTCCTTGGACCTCTCGGTGATTGCGTCTAGGCCACCAACCCCCCCCCCCCCCCCCTCGGGAACAAAAATAGTCAAATTGGTAGAAGGGGGAAGGGAAGAGCATACCTGGCCACCGGGTAGAATAAGGAACTTCCTAGTTGAAATCATATTAATTTTAACTGGTTCGGTTTGGGTTTTGGTTACCGTTAATGTTAAGGTTAAATGATGTTATTAAAAATGAAAAAAAAAATATTCGGCTTCAAACCCTGATTGTTTTGACAATGTAAACTGACACGACCTAAAAAATGTTGACTTAATACTAACTAAAAAGATAGTAAATATATGTATGGTAAGTGCTGAAAATAGCCGATGAAGGTAACTATAATAGGTATATGTAATATATCAATATTTAAATGTTTTAAAATTTGAACCATTGAATTCCATCAATCATTTAATTATAAATGATTTAAATGGCGTGTTAGTTGGGGGCTAGAGGAGTAGAGAACGTAAATTAGCATAAGACTGCACCCTGTACATTTTGATACAATATAACTATATAATAATGTAGCATATATATAGTTGTTGTGTAAAGCGGAAATTATTTGTACGCCGAGGACACAGCGGTACGCAGGCCGTGACGTTGATTACCTAATAGGTATATTTTATAGATTTTGTATATAAATACAGTTGCCTACAGCTCTTTTAAACAGTAATATTAGTACATTATATTTTTATTATTATTACAATCGTAGGTACATGGAAATTTTTTGGTAGAGACAAATCTGAAGCTGCAATGGTGGTGCAGATGTTGAAGAAACGTGTGTTAGCCACTGACGATTTATGAGTTCAACATGCGCTGCTACATTTACGTCAAATGACGCGTTTTTCCAACTGATGGGGTATTAACAGAAAAAAAATTTCTAACTTTTGAATTCATATTTATACTTAAGTAGTTACAATTTATCATTACACTATATGAAGTTAGAGATATAACGAATTCTATTAGAGACGAATAAAACATAGATTAACTTTAGTTAAATAATCAAATAATTACGATCCCTATGTATTTAAATGTATTTTGAAGAATAAATCAATATTTTTTTTATATTCATAGGTGTCAAACAAACCATTTATACGAGTACTTCCCGCTTCGCATTTATAATTTTGATTAACACAGCTATCCCATTATTACAGCCTACAAGCCGAAAACAAAAAAGAGACATTGCCTCATATACATTCGTAGAATCGCTTACGCATTGAATATTGACATTTTTAATGAAGCTTTGGCGGGTAGAGACTTAATTCTTTTTTATACAGTATACACAACAAGCTTTAGCACCCCCTTCCTACACACACACACACACACACAAGTATATACCCTAAAGAATAATATGTACGATGTAGCATTGTAGTTGTAGCTATTCGATTCCTATATAGTCATAGTGATATACAGTAACAATAAATTATATACACATTTACTAGAACTCGGTGTTTAATCGATATCTTCAACATATCACAATAATATGTAAATGTTCTGATAACATATAAAACAGAGGTTACCAACTTATTTCTATGGAGGTCCGTTTTGAATCTTACAAAACTATCCGCGGTACCTAACAGTTTTATTGAATTTTAAACAGCTCCGTCACTTCAGCACCCCAAGTTTAAAATTTTTACACCAAAATTTCACAAAATTATGTAATCATTTTGTAACGAAATGTAACCATGATAACTTTTTTTGTAACTTACAAGAAAGTTCAGAATTTAGAACTTAAATTCCGGGTGCTGGGGTGACGTCACCCCAGCACCCGCCGACTTTCAAAATGGTCCGATTGATTTGAAATTTTCAGGAGATTATGTAACCATTTTGTAACCAAATGTAATCCAAAATTCGAGATCCCTGACTTAATTCGAATCCCGTAAAAACCGATTCAAGTCTACCGGGTTCCATGCGAGACGTCACCCCAGTACCTCGATACCTTTGATAATGATTTTTTTTGCTCGAAATTTCCGACGATTTTGTAACCGTTTTGTAACCAAATATAATCCAAAATTCGAGTTGCTATTGTTTTGGCTTTATTCTAATAAGAACCATTTTAAGGATATTAATAATTAATGTTGTAATATTATATACACACTGGCGTGTTTAATATTATAACAGTATAATATAATATATTATAATTTATAATATTATATACCCAGCAACGTATAAAATATATTTTTGAAATAAAGGTTTAATACTATAATCAGTATAATCTATTATTTTTTTTTAGTTTTTACTTATGAATGTTTTAATTTTATTAATATTTTCTTAAATATATATAGTGTTAGTATTTATATTATTATATCATGCGTATTATTTATATTTTATACCTAATTAATTTATGTTTATATTTATAGTTTTGAATTATCAAATCCAACTTTGTATTGGTTTTTAAAAAGTAATTATTTTCATTGTAAGAAGGTTAATATAGGCAATCGTGATGAAATAAATTTTTATTGTAACACTGCAGTGGTGGTTATCGTCTAATAATTATGTTATTGCGTGTTACTGACGATAATTCTAAGGACTAGTCCCACCTGTACAAACATATTTTGTTAGAAAATACAAATTACTAAATAAACAATCAGTGAGCCACATATTTTTAGTGATTTTAGGTGTTATCAAAAAATAACATTTGTCTCATATTTATAAGTTAGTTACAAAATGAATAATATTTTTCAAATATTCACTTTTTAAAAGAAAAAATATATATACTAAATAGAAAATAATTACAGCATGACGTATAATAGTAATAATATTTTGCAGAATGTTCATCAGAAGACGAAAAATCAGAACAGCAGAGCGCAAATATAGGGGTATTTTTACGTTTAAACGTAAATACTAGATCAGTATCTTACGGCGTGAGCTTCCGCCCTCACATCTATAAAATCTACTGTAACATATGTCATAGGACATAGATATATCACAGGTAATCGGCGCTACTGGGTCACAACATCTAAAAACATCTAAAAAATATGCGAATGCAGTTATTTACAGCGTAACTTACCACTTTTTTTTACACAAAATGTTGATGAATATAAATATAAATTCAAATAATTAGATTGCTAGTTTCTGAATTATTAGACTGTTTTTACAAATGATAATAATAATTTAAAATAATAGGTGTAGAAGATATTGAAAGTAAAGTATGTTACTAATAATACATTAATCCATTAACACTTTATATAATATAAGCTGGTATTAGACTAGCATATTATATTTTTTTTACACCTTTTGGCTATTTCATGATATATTATATGTAAATAAAAAATATGTTGTACCTACCTCCCTACTATACACTTCAATAAGTTCAATACCTATACAGTTGTGCTCTCGCTAAGAGGTAATACCACTAAATATTTCAGTTCGATTACCTTGTATTGAGATGGGATTTTCACTGAATGACAGATAGTACTCAAATACATATTGTTAGATAAATTTCAAATTTTTAACACTTTCGATATCCAAATGCGCAATACAACTTACGTTTAGATTCTGAGCGGAGCCAGGAATATAATGATTTTACCATGATGATGTGTGTTTTGTTTTGTGTGTCTGTCATCACATTTTGGGGGCAGTAAAAGTGCATCGATTTTCGACTTCAGTATCTCGTTCGATCAGAAAGTGAATCTAGTTGGTACTTTTTAGGGAAGGGGTCAAAAGTAAAAACTTAACAATATTTTTCTAAATAATCGTGATAAACAAATTAAAAATTAAGGGGAAAACGGGAAATTGTACGCACAATCAGTTTTCGACAAAATCTATTTTGGTTTTTGATGTAAATTTTCACCGAATGTTTATATAAGTATATTCTATCCACGAATCAAAACGATTTATGTATAAAAAGTTTTTTTCTAATTACAAAATCGGTGTATGAAATTTACGAGTAATTTGTTTTTGACGAAATTTAAACTAAATTCAACTTGTGTTTACCTATTAGTATCTAATAATATTGTTAAATACCTGTTTGCACACAGATAAGATATAAATAAACACTTTTGTCACTCTAATTTTTTTCATTCATTCTTCTGAAATGAGAGTGCTAATTTAATAAATTTAATTCAGTTTAAATATTTTCAAAAACAAATTACCAGGTATTAAATTTCATCGTTAAATTATATAAGCCTCACCGTCCGTTTAGGATCTTTTAAGCTATATCCAAAATATTTCCGAACTGTGCCGTTGTCCCCCTAGGAATGGTTGCAGCTCCACTTTTATTTTACTTGTTCACCTCTAATCAACCCACAACTGGGGACTTTACCGACAACAAGGCACTCTTGGCTCTCTACTCAAATCCTGAAACGGCCTCAAACCTCATCCAAAACCACCTAAACCGTTTTTCGATCTGGTACAAAGCATGGGGGATAACCATTAATGAAACCAAATCCATCCACAGTTCATCCTTTGATAAGCTGTTTGCCCTCATATAGTCATATGCACCTTAATCATCTTACATGTTACACAATACACTACAATCTGCCTAAAATGTTTGCTACTATTAAGTCTACTGTCTACACCTTAACTGCCTTAACCATCGGCTAACCTGAGCAACGCATATCCACACCAAACGGTTCACTCTAAACAACCGGTCTCTTCAATTTTACGTTTTCTCTTAATAACTTATCACATTAACATTAAAAATAAACTTCTCCTATACAAACCACTCTTCAAACCAATATGGACTTATGGAATTCAATTATGGGGTGCCACTTAAGCTAGAACCTCCAATAATGCTAAAATCCAATTATTCCAATCTAAGTCTTTAGGTCAAATAACCCAAGTCCCGTCTATGTCTTAAATGACAATCACCATAAAGATCTATCTATCCAAATGGTAAAAAATGTTGCCAAGATCTTCTACAAACTCCACAATCATCATAACGCCTTGATTTCAAAACTATCAGTTCCCACTATTCCTGGTGACCCCAGAAGGCATCTCAAACGAACATGGTGCGGGAACTACTAATATACTAACCCCCACCACCACATGTCACGAAGTACCATCAATGGATGGCCTCTTCACTCAGGCCCCCTGTCAGAACTGATGTAAATAATCAAAACTAAGTTTAACTTATTGTTTGTTATTTTATCTTTTCTAAAATTCTTAAATCACTTGGTTTTATTGTAAATCATTATTTTACAGATTGTACCATTTTCTAGTTTATAAATAAAAATAATACATTTTTATATGCCAATTTAGTGATTAAAAAAAACTTTTTATACATAAATTGTTAAAAAAAATACTCTATCCAAATATTTAAAAAAAATTAGTATTACCATTTGAAAAAAAGTAAGTAGTATGTATCGCGCATGTGCGTATTGAAAGTGTTAAAAATTTGAAATTTATCTAAAAATGTATATTTAAGCACTATCTGTCATTCAGCAAAACCCCATTTCAATACAAGGTAATCAAACTGAAATATTTATTGGTACCTACCTCATCTTAGTGTGAACATTTGTATACATTATGAGTTATACAAAAACAAAAATTGAACTCTTAAAGGTTCACGTTACAGCTTTTTAGATTTAGTTTAAAAATAAATGCATAATAAACTAGCCAAGGTTCAATTCATTAAAAAAATAAAAATTGATAGTAATAACAATATTGAATCTTTATTATTGTTAACAATTTAACATTTTCAGTTACATACTACTATAATAATTAAAAACACAATATTTCATTATAAGTTGTAATTGTAATAATGACCAATGACACAATAGTCATAAAGTATAAAATAATTTTGTATTAAAAATGTTGATAATCCAAACTCTGTAATCATGGAATCTCAAAATTCATCATTTTCAATACATGATTATCAAATGACTTATACAGTTTAACTAATATGCATTATTATTATTTCAGTCAATTAATTCTACAAAATTCAATATAGAAGTTCCAATTTGAAAATTTTTTAAAAGTAGGAATTGTATCATGTTTACAAATTATAAATTACAAATATGAAAATAAAAACAATTCCATAAAAAATACAAAAACTTTAATTAGGCAGGTTACTTATTATTGATACTTTATCTTAAATCATTTTCAATAATAAAACAGAATGGTTTATGATAAATAGTAAATACATGATATTTAACTATCAAAATAAAGAGTTTTGGTAATTCAAATAATGGCTTTTGTGAATATTTTAATAAAAAATTAGTACTTAGAAGATGTTGCTTTAATTAGATAGAATACAACATATCTATGTAAATTTAATATTGCATGACGTGTAGCTGGAAAGAGATATTAATACTGTCTGCAACAGAATACAGATTAATATAATTTTAATTGATCCAAAGTAGGTGAAAATATTAAATATAAACATTTTAAATATATGTGAAATGAAGGAAATATATTATTAAATATTTATAATATAAACACTCAAGATAAATTGGAAATATTTAAAATGACAAAAGCTGTACAACTTATTTTAAAGACATAGTTTTAGTATTTTGGCTTTTTATGCATACATACAATTCATAGAAGTAAATTAAAAATAATATGTAACAGTTAAAATTGATACAGTGTTCAAAATAAATAAAATATCAGAAAAAAAATGATCTAATTACTAAATTATTTTGTGGTATGGTTGATTTATTGAAAAATATTGATTGTAGATTGGTCAACAAAATTGTAAATAGCCATAACATAAACTGAAAAATAACAAACACATAATATTATTAGTATTGTTATTATTATAACAGAAGTTTAGTAATTGTAAAATTTCAAAAGAAACTATAAAACTAACAAAAACTTTAAAACTGAGATCTTAAACTTTCTATATTGTTTTAGTATTTTGGTAGGTTAAAAAAAAAATTTGGAAAACTGGAGTTTTTTATAATTTCAAAATAAAAATTTAGTTTTGTTATTACAAGTCTGAGATAATAAAAAATATAGTATATGTTTAATAAATTTCAGATATCTTATTAGATAAATATGATCAGACATGGGGGGATGTCCTTCCTTGGAATATGTTATTAGTGATGATTTAATCACGGTTAAAGGCAACATAGGCAATAAAATGATATATTTTAATAGCCACCACTTCTTGATTGAACTCCTGCTAAGCTACTGAAAATTATGATATTTTATATATTTACTTCTTCTTACCTAGTCAGATTTTAAGTCATTATTACAATGATATACTTACAAAATAATTAAAGCATAATTATTTTAATGGTGATCTAGATCTTGATCTATCTCTTTTGGCTTGGGCAGCTAAGTCATCCCATTCAGATAAATCATATTTTGAAAGATCTCCATCTTCATCATCATCATCATCATCATCATCTTCATCATCCTCTTCCTCCTCATCATCATCATTTTCAACAATAGATTTTGACCATGTTTTACTTCTTCCTCTATCGTTGTTATCTTCTTCTTTACCATTTTGACTGTTGGAATCCTCACTTAAAGATCCACATCCTCGTTTTTGTTTTTTTTTCTTTCGTCCAAATTCATCATACTCATCATCAGACTCTTCACGTCTGACATACTCTACAACTCCTCTGTCATTGTAACCACCTCCATAACCAGTACGTTCTTCTGGATCAGCAAATTTAGGAGCATTGCACATATTACATTGAGATCGACGTGCCCAATTCACATTACCACACTTGCTACATTGCCAATCATCGGCTGAGAACAGCCCTTTACTCTTTTCAGCAGCTGCCTTTCCAATTTCAGCACCAGCTTTTTTCTTGACCGGTAAGTCTTCACGTTCCTTATTACATCGATTACAATGAGTGCGACGAGCAAAGTTTATGTTTGCGCACTGAGCGTTTGGACAGATCCAGTCACCATCACTCATGCGAAATGCTTTACCAGCTGCATCCGCAGTGATGTCCAATGACAAAACATCCTCCGCCTTCGAAGACATATCGCTAGACATTTGAAAAAATTTGTCTTAACCAAATGTCACAAATCAACCGTTTAAAATTAATATTAGCTGCTTTTGCTACACATAATAGTAATAATTGTATAAGCATAGAAGTCGCAGAAATTAATTCTTGAGCATATTATTGATATCATCGAAAAAAAATAGATCTTAAGTTAGAATTTATCCAGTTGTATATAATATATTATAATACGAATACAGACGATACATAAACGGCGGTAAATACTAGCGTACTAGATTAATAATTGTAATTAAATTGCAGTTACGTACATCAACAATACATAGAAAGAACGATTTTAAATAGATGACTACGATTTTGACGTATTATTATGTTTAAATCTTGAACTTAAACAGTAAAATAAAATTACTTATTTAGTATTTACACTACACTAGTGCATAACTTTACTCTTAAGAGTTAAGACCGAAAGTACCTATCATAATTTTATAGTGATGATAATTTAATAATTGGGAAAAATGAATCAGCGACAGCAGACGGTTGACAGTACAACGGTTACGGTAGGTTAGGTTTGGTTTTGGTTTTAGGTATGGTTACCTAACCAGTTTATTACCAAATTACCAAAGTTTGGACGTTCCGATTACACAAATTAAGAGTGGGTATCGTGATAACGGCAAACAGTCCGACCACAATAATATGACGAGGGATTCAATAACAAAATTCTATTGGTATAATATTGTTTAATTCAAAAGTGGTTCAAAATTATTATACAAGCTTTACTACTACTTGTCACTAGTATTACTACTTACTAGTATTACTACAGTCTACAGAATACAGAGCCTAATTAATAATATAATATATTTTTATAGTTCTCTCTTCCTGAACTAACATTACCACCCTAGTCGAAATTCCAAAGACGCAGTTAATATATTTCCAGTGTTTCCACTTCGAATCAGCAAGTGCCGACTGCCGACTGTCAAGTTGTACGAAATTCGGGTGGTGAGTTTTTGACATTTTAGTGAAATACTGAAATTTATAATTTTATCATTGGAAACAAAATGGCAGCAGCAGCAGGCTGCTTGCATAGCAAAGAAAAATATTGCTATACAGAGTGATCAGGACCGTCCCTAACAAGAATTCTGAATTAGATAACTATAAGAAAAAAAAATTTAAAAAAAACAGATAATGAGATAAATTAACGATAAATTAACAATAAATGTTGTATATAACATGCATGGAGACTGTGACAAATTTGAGTGGCTTAGCTAGAATGTTTGTTTATGGCGTTTATGCAAGTAGGTCGTGCGGTCGTCTACGTCGAAGGTGGCGATGGATCGGCGGTGGTCCTATGTTGAGTAAGTTGCGGGGTAAGTTGGTACATTGATCCCGTTGACTTTTGAATAGACTTGAGACTATATATAGACTATAGTAATATAACTAGCTACATATACATTATAATATTAATATAACAGTTTTCGTTATATAAATAGTATAATTAATAAAGCTTTATGTACCTACTAGCTGCAAATTTTTTATATTTTTTGAGTTGCTTATGAAAAAATATATTACTTTTTCTGCTTTCAAATATCATATATAAATTCCCACCAACAAATTACATTAACTTATGAGGAACTTTCTATTCAAATTTTATAGTCAATAAGTAAGAAAAAAGACCCTTTAATGGTATAATAAAACTAAGTATCTATTTGAAAATGTGATCTTTAAGCATTTTCTTACAAGTTAAACTGATCAGAATAATTTATTCTGATTAATGTTATTAGTTAACAAATTGTTAATAACAATTATTGAATAAAATAATAAATCAAATTATTTGAAAATTGTTGAAAAATTGGAGGGAAGAAGCGCTTGGTTGGTGAATCTTCCTGTATACTGTAGTATACATAGTAAGTTTCTACCAGAATTCAACACCATGGTTGCGCCTTGCCTACCGTGGCCGTCGCTGTTATCAGTTGCAGCTGCGATTACTTCCTACCATGAACGGCATGAACTAGGGTTACTGGTTAGTGCAAACCTGCAAAATGTACAAATGTGCAATAATGCATGTGGTGCACTCGGTGGCTATCGACAACAACAACAATAAATACTAAGTACTAACAGAGTAACAGACAACAGTCGTCAACAACTTACTCCGCCGCGTTCGCTACCCGTTTTAACGCCAAAAACTAAAAAACAGCGCGCAAATGGCGGGGTTGTCGAATCTCCGCCTCGGAATAACTACATCGTGTATGGGATAAAATAAAATCGCGTGTGCCACCCCCATTAAAAACAAAAAAATCCCCATACAATGAGCATTTACAAAAAGGTTGACTTTTACGAGCTGTGTCGGCTGTGCATGTGCGTAGGTGGTAAGAAACACCATTTATTCAAGAGCCAAGAGAGCAGCGATCGGCAACTACAGTTCAAACTGAAAAAGTGTATACCCCTGCAGGTGAGTGAACATCAAGGAAGTTGGGCATGGACAATTCATTTTGTTCACCTTCTAGTACTTACCTGATGTAATCAACTTGAACATGGTGCCCATCACTTGTACATTTTTGTACTAAATTTTTATTTAAACTTTGTTGTCTTTATATTTGAGGTAGTGGTCGTTTGAAAAACAATTATGTTATTCTCAATAATCTGAAAATATTATGTTGTAATGACTATTATTGTCATTTTTAATTAACAAGTTTTTAGTTTCATAATGCTATAGTTTGGTAATAATTTATTGAGATCACCAATAGAATAATACCTGTTGTTTTTATTCATTTTTAGATCAAAGAAACTGATAATTTACCAAAAGGAGTATGTGAAAATTGTATAACAAAAATGGAAGAATTTTATGATTTTATAGACCAATGTGTAAATACTGAATCTATGTTAAAAAGTTACTGTGCAACTTTAAGTGTTTCCGATCAAGCAAAATGCCAAGGAAAAGTAAGTTATTTTTATTAATGTTATTTTTTTTTTTAATGTGATAAGTGATTAATTACAAGTGACAGGCTTAGGGCCAGTTGTACCGTCTCTGATTAAAGTTAACCAGAGTTTAATCGGCCGAATTTGCACAGTTAAATATCTGTTATCAGCTGATTAAGCGTAATCGAAGTTTAACTGTAGATGGTACAACTGGCCCTTAAAATAGTTTGTTTGACAGTACTGCAGTTGGCCTACCTTACTATTCATTAGTTTTTGCATCAATCTTGAATCATAATAAATAGTATATAATAATGAAACAAAAATAATATCTATTCCATTTGTCTGTTCAGCAATTAACTACATAATTTAACCCAAAATATTAATAATTCAAATCCCTTGTCATCGTTGTTTTGATTTAAAAACTATTTATTTTTTCAGGTTTATGTGCGAGAATCTTTAGAAAATGATTCTTCAAGTACTAAGAAAAATGATAGCTCTAACCATTCATCATCTATTCATATGATTCAAAGTCTGTCTAATCTTGTTCAATCTGGTTCAATACAAATAGTTAATGATATAAACAGTAGATGTCAAGATTTTTGTAAATATGACAATATGCAGGTTAGTTATTATTGATTTAAATTAAAAAGATTTTTATTTATTTCTCATTCATCAATTTTTATTTTACAATAGCAAGTTATAACTAGTACAACTAATGGAGTTGAATCCATGAAGTACAACTATACAGTTGCCAATAATTCAAATCAGTCGCTTCAAACAGATTCATCTAATGAAGAAAATGATGCTAGTGAAAATGTTCAAACTATTTATTCTATACCTGTAAGTATTATATTTTGAGCTATCATAACTCAAAGCTGTTTTATAGTAAAATAAAATAATTTATATAAATTAAGAAAATTGTGTGCAAGAAACACTGGTTAATTGTAGTGGAAAGAATCTGGTAAAAATCCCAGATGTATGGGAATGGAATGTAAAACTTAATCAACTGTAGGTAATAATGATTGATGAGATATTAAATAAATTATTAGGTACTTGTTTGTTATTGCCCCGCCAGTACATCGTATAAAATTTATCTCCCTGCCACTCTTATTTGTTATCGCCCCCGCCATACAGTTATCGTGTTTAGCTCGTGATAGATGGATCTATTTTGGGAAATATTTTAGGAAATAACTATACTTTACGAGACATTTTATATCATACTAATATAATATCAAATAATTAATAATATATTAGTACGTTACTGGCTTAATAAAATATAATAATAAAAAAATATTTTTGAGTTCTGGCCTCTTTTGTAAATTTATATTATTATTTTTTTAAATTTATAATTGTAATACATTTTTTAAATTTAAATGACCTCCTTTGTAATTATAATGCATTTTTTAAAATTTTTTTATTGTATTATAATATATTTTATTTATTAAACCCGGGCCGATAACAAACAAAAGTGGCGGGGAGATAAATTTTATACGCTGTACTGGCGGGGCCATAACAAACAAGTACCTATTATTATAAACAAATTAAGAGCATAAGTGACAATAAGTATATGTTAAGTGGTAATAATCTTTTTAAAAAATGTCATGGGTTTTCATATCTGATATGTAACATATTACGTAGCCAATAAATGAGGTCAAGGTAATATATTCATATTATTACAAAATTCTTAAATATTATCTGTGTATGTACTACGCTTTAATACTTTTGATCATTGATATTGTTTAGTAAATAGCGTGATCAGAATCACCAAAAAAGATAGTTCTCATCATTTTATGCTATTTACTATGGCTATTATAAAATTAAATAATTTAAATATCATTATTATTTTGATTTACGGATACCTCTATGATTTTAATAAGATGTTTTGTTATTTTTCAAGGATATTCCTAGTTCAGATAAAGAAGATTCTGAAATGAACATACATTCTTTAAGTTATGTGACTCCATTAACTGTTGAACCAGAGATGCTTCATTTTCAATTTAATAAATCTGAGTGAGTTTTTATCATGATTAAATATTTAATTAATTGAAAAAATATTTTAAGTTATGTTTGATTTCTTTTATTCCATGTGTATTTTTATTTTTTAAGTAATGATCAAGATTCAGATTTGGATAATAGTAAGTCTAGTGACAAAACTTATATGAATGGGTTTTTACCCACGGATGGAGCTCTTGCATCTTGCACTGCATGTGGGAAAGTATTAGAATCTGAGGAAGAAATTGTTATGCACAGTCAGATGTGCAAAGCTATTAATAACAGAAGTGTTTCTAATTTGCCGACCAGAAGTGCTAGAGATATGATGCCTCCAAGATTTCCTTGTGATATCTGTGAGAAAAAATTTAAAAGAAAAGAGCATTTAATTCAACATAGAAAACTTCATACTGGTAAATGTTTTAACCAACTTTTATTGATAATTAACATATTGACTGCCACGTGATTACTAGTGGTTATCTGTATTTCTCAAATTGTATACTTTGGTGAATGTTAAGTACACATATTTGATCATCACTACCACGTCACATGACTATCGTCAACTGTAAATGTGTATGATTTTTAAATTATCAACTTTTATACAACGCTACTATAAAGAGAGTAAGGGAAATAAATGCAATTTATTTGTCCTAATAAACATATTTTTTTTCTTCTAAAAAACAAATGTTTTTCAAATAAAATAGTATACTTTATATACCAATAGGAATTAAAAATATGTTGTATGACTGATGGCAGTTACATAATAAACGTGTTAATACTTAAGTTTGTTATAAAACAGAGGTGGCAAAATGTTCATGTATCAAGTGCCAAATTTTTCATGTACCCAAAGTTGTAAATACTAAGTAGTACATAGTAAATGTTATATAGGATATTATAATTTGTTCTTTTGAATTTCTTATGTTCAACATTTTTTATAATTTTAACTTTTCGCATGTCATTGAAATTTGACCAATGTGCTACCTTTTGCTTGCATGCTTTAGGTTTGCCTGCCCCCTTTTTATAGAATCCGTAATAATAAGATATGTTAGTATTAATACAATCTTATGGCTTATTCCTTATTTTATACAAATGTTTCATTTTGTATATTGTTTTGATTCCTTAACTTACAAAATGTCAAAATTAAATGATATTATGATTGTTTTAATTATTATGTTGTATTCATTAAATCTATGTGATCTGTCTCAATTAAATCAAATTCTTTATTAAATTTAAAAATAAAAATTATTTCTTCAGGGGAACGACCATACAGTTGTGAGACATGCTCTAAATCATTTAGCCGTAAAGAACATCTTATGCGTCACATGTTAAGTCACACAGGTCAACGATTGTATGGATGTGATTTATGTCATAAACATTTTAGTCGTAAAGATAATCTTCACAAACATCGAACCACACATGGAGTGACTGGTCCTCTAGTCTGTGAAGTTTGTGGTTGGTTTTATATTCTAAAGTTTTAAAATAATTTGTATGTTGACGTAAACTTTTAAATTTAAATGTTCATTCTAATAGGTAAATCATTTATTGTAAAACACTATTACGATATGCATATGGCGACACATAATGAAGTTGAGGATAATCAGTTACCGTATGTGTGTGACATATGCAAGAAACGGTTTGCTACAAGTCAATTTTTAGTTACTCATCAGTTCAAACATCATACAAAACGTTATACTAATGATCTTAAATCGCAGTCTGGATCTGTTATTGAAAAATTGAAAAATGAAGTAAATATACCAGTCTATTAAAATTGATTCATAATTACATAATTTCTGTTGTTAATTTGTAATTTCATTTTGTAGATCGCTAAATAAATAATTATTTTATTACCATAATAATTACCTTCATTATTGTAATAAAAAATAAATAAAATTGTATTGTTTAGTTACAGGTTGATCTACAAGGGAAGCAAAATCTACCATCTAATGTGCCAAATACAAATACATATCAAGTAACTTATGAAGATAATAATTTGTAAATAATAACAAAAAGGTCTAAAGCCCAAAATGTTCAGGTTTTCAGGGTGTTAATTATGGGTTCCTACAAACACTAGTTTTAGATTTTAGTCATATTATTTTGTACTTATATGTTACATTTTAATTATTGTCACACGACACCAAATTTTATGACTATTGAAAGAATGACTCAGATTTTAAGTAGAATAATTTTTTTTTAATATTTGGTGGTTTTGCCAATTATTATTATTATTATTATTATTAATATTTTTTTTTTTTGTAGAAAATCAAAACATTAGTAAATTATGTTTACGATTAACTTAAGTGCCTTTAAATTTAAATTATATTACATAGTACAATATAATCAACTCAAGCTGAGGACAAATCCTCTTATAACATATCACAGTGTAGATGGTTGAATGTTCCATACATATCCACAATTTGGATTTTTTAATGTAACTAAAATCCTATTATATTTTTTTTATGTTAATGATAGTTAAAGCATGTACAAAATATACCAAAAAACTATAGGAGAAATGTTATTTTGAAACCCATAAACAGACTGATATAATGCTAAGACAAACTAAGTGAATTGAATTGCTCATTAGAATTTAATAAATGTTGTTTTAGATTTATGGTGGTCTTAATTTTTATGATTTTTGTCTAAAAAATTATATTTATAATGTATAACTCAGCAATTAAATTTTGTTTGCCCTTTTTAAAAAGTCACTTAAATAATTTAAATCGCTGTATAATTAATTTCTTGATGATTAATCAGTTAGCCATTCCAATAATTAGATTTAATAAAATTTATATTATAGTTTATTTTTTCCCTTGAATTACTTGTATTATTTTATTATTTTTGAACACTTAATATAAAATATAATTGTCGATTTTTTTTTTTAAAACTTATTATTTATAACCAGCCACATATACTAGATAATATTATCATTATTGAATAAAGTGTTTTATTATGATTAATGTGTGTAATTAGTCTATTTTTTGAATTTTATTCCATGACACCTTTGTATATTCACGATTGAAGATATTATTAAGATACCTATGTCTTGAATCGTGGCTTACCAGACACCGTTGCTAGACTTGTATCATTGTGATTTGTTAGTTGGTCGCGCCTGCCTACATAATCACGCACCTCCTTCCAACAGTCCCAACCATCAACCTTTCGTACCGTAGCCCGTGGTTACCGCTCTTATATGCACACACCACCACTATACGATAACGCCACCAGGTACATTATTATTATCATTATGTATGGTTATATTGTACATTGTACCACCTGTAGTCCGACAAAAGCCTCGAGCCGAAGTCGACGCGCGTTCGCCGCCGTCCGTGGGCTCCTCACGATTTGAAATTTGAATTCAGTAACATATAACGCGCCGCAGTCTCGTGTTCACTCGTGTGGTCTATCGCCTTTATCCGAAAGAGTGATCGAGTTAAGGTCATCGATAAATTTAATGTTGTCGCGTAGGAATTATTGGGCATAACACTTAATGACCTCACCAACTCGTTAGTAAATACCTACATATAGATTCCGGTTGCTATTTAGGTATCTCAAGCATATATTTTAGCAAGTCGTTTTTGGTTTCGAAAACTCATCGGTGTCAAGACTGTCGTCTGTCGCGGTTCAGTGTGTCTATTCAATCCTAGTGCTGGAATTTTTAGGCGACGTGTTTAACCACAAATATAAGAGCGGGAAGTGAGGTAAATTACAGCAATTACTTATTGTAGTATTAGATATAGGTACATGGCTATATGCCTAAAAAACACTGTGTAGACTTAAATTATATTTTGACGCTATTTCAGAGTAGTGTTTTTGAACTTTTTAAACTTTTTTACGACCTCTCGGATTATGTATCGTACTATCGTCTATAATTGTGTATACATATACCGATATACCTATGTAACATGTTTATGGGATTACATTTTACATTTTTTTTTTTTAGGGTGTTTATAGAGTTCCTGGATTCCTTAATCACTATATAATTAATAATAATCAAGGTATCTATTATACCTAAAGACCATATTTTGAAATAGGTAATTAGATTCTTAAACCATATAAATATTATGATATTATGTATTGACCTGTGGCATAAAAACCTCTTTTTCAATGAAAATTATGGTAATTCTTTTTTCCCTATAAATTGTAAGTTAGTGGACTTTTTAAAAGTATTTATGTATTCAAATCGAATTTCAAACAACGATAGATTACTAGAACGCTAGAACGTTTAATATGATCATCGGTTTTATTATTTTTATTTTCTGAAAGCCGCCATACAGGTAGTGACCTGAATTATTTCATTAGTAGTAGGTATGCACCAAGTGTCCAAGTACGTTGTTAAGATACGTATATGAATGAAATAAAAACGCACTGATTTTTGATTGAAAAAAAGTAAGCCAAACGTCGTCTATCGCTTGACCTATGTCCGGAGATTTAACAACATCGCAGAGCGCTCGCACTATCACTACTTAAAGCTGATGTCTTGCTGTCTAATGTGCTGCAGATGGCGTTATCTAAGATATACATAGGCTATTTATTTTACTATTTGCGTTAAGGTTTGATATTTTGTCACCAAGCCACCTCATCATAATACTGCTTGTTAAAGAAATCGGGGATTATAAGCTCTTAAACAGTAAAACAATTGTTATCCAAAACTAGCCTAGTTTATCAAACTGGAATCAAAATTTCACTAATATGGATCCCGGGGCACAACGACATAGAGGGCAATGAAAAGGCAGATCAAGAAGCCAAGATAGCAGTAGAACACACTGATATACCCATATTAAATATTTCTACATTCGCAGACACAAAAAACCAAATTAAAGAACTGATCAAAATCAAATGGCAAACTCACTGGCTCGAACAAAACACCAAATTGAGAAAAATTAAAAACTCAATTTTCAGTTGGCCCAACTTCCTCTCGAAAAGAAGAGGAGGAGTAATTATGAACAGACTTCGCATCGGGCATACTCGATTAACCCACGGTTACCTCATGTCAAAAGATGAAAAATCTATCTGCACAACATGTGGTACCGAACTAACAGTCCAACATATCCTCACAGAATGCCGTCAATACACAGATGCACTCATTCAACTGAACATTCCAACCACTTTAGATGCAGCCCTCGGTCCAAATTCAGACTCTACACTACAAATCTTGACTTTTTTAAGAAAATATGAATTGTACAATTTAATTTAAACAATATATTTATGATACTTGAAAAAAAATGTCAACGTTTACGACTAATGGCCGTTGTCGCCGATGTCTTTAGATCAATAAAAAAAAAAAAATTGTTATCCCCAGCATAAAGTTTGAACGAACATTTCTTTGTGTGCTGCAGAGTACCTACATTGCTTTTTTCATATATTGTCACCCTAAATTCTAAAATAATGATATTCATTCAAACTTGCTGGGAATACGTTCTACTCAAATTTATTGTTTTATTTTCTTAGCTTTTGTTCAATTTCTGTATAAATGTATAATCTAGTACTTTTTATTTCAATGATGGACAAAAAGCATACACCTATAATTTAAAAAAATATAGTTGACAATTAAGTTTAATTCATATTAAATGTTCAAAAATAATTAAATAAATAAGTACTAATATAAACTTTTTTTTTTTTTTGTAAATGTGTCGTGGACGATGTATTAAAATTATTTATTTTTCTTGGAACACCTCAACTCGACACTCAATATACAAAATATATTCGACCTGTTCGACATATATTATTATACTATATTATGACATATACGATATACCTATACGTATAACTACACACAATTGTAGTTTGCAGTATAGCATAATGCGTGTGTGTGTGTGTGTGTGTGTGTGTGTGTGTTCGAAAACGGTGGCACACGAATTCTTATAAGTACGAGGTTAGCCATGGGGTTGGGAGGTTGGGACTGAATAAATGTGCCGACATTCGTGTATAGACGTCGGCCGTATACACGTACGTGTTGGTGGTGATTGCGTTTGACAGGTGTATGACAACGAACTAACTTATAATATACATACCTACTGATAATAATGATAATACGATACCTATGTTATTGATTATTTTCGCGAATTGAATAACTCGCACCCACTTATCGTTAGGTATTATAATAATATCATTATACATGAACGGCGGTCGGACCGTATAGTGCGCGTAGTGTGTACCCACATCGTTGTCGGCGGGTGGGTGCGGTAGGGGGTGCGGTCGTGTGCAAAGTGCAGACGCGCGTTCCAAGTTCGCACATTTATGTATGCGTCGCATACAAGTACATAATGTCATTATCATTCTTTTGGCTGGTTTTATTATTTCTATACCGCCGTGAAAATAAAACCTTGAACCGAAAGTGTACCACGTTTTGTGTCCAATAATTTTGGTTTTGGCGTGTGGTGTGTCAAACCCTTACATTTTGAGCGTTTAACTAGGGTTAAAATTCTGGGGCAGGCTGTAGATTTAACTTAAGCTGCTGACTTAAAATAACTTGAGATAGGGTTGCCTCCATATCACACTACGTCTCCCCTACATATTATACCATGTTACACATTTTAGATTCTGAGCGAAGCGTTCTCTAAACTTGTTTTACATACTACCTGACGATATATGTTTTTTTTTTTTTATGAATGTGACACAATTGTGAGCCAAGTAAATAACCGATTATGAAAATCACACAAAATTGTACACATCAATAATCGATATTATAATCTTACCATTAGAATTTTTAATGTTAATTAATTACGGATAAGTAAAAATGTATAGATCTGTAACTTGAGAATAACACAAAAAAAAAACATTTCAAAGTCAATTAATTTTTTTAGGATTAAATCTTAGTATTGGGGTGATAAGCACCTATAGTCTCTTCCTTTTAATTGTGCCACTAGGATGGATGCGGTCAAACTCTGTATAGGTAACGATAGTTTTTCCTACGTCGACTTATTTAGTTTTATTAGTTTAATCACTTAAATCGCATTTCAAACTTTCATCTTGATTTTTTTTTATTGTATTGCCTAATAAACTTGAAGTGTTCCAATAAAAATGTTACTTAGGTAATTAACATTATGTTTACCATTTATACTGTTGTAGCAATACGACAGGTATGAATTATTAACAGTTATACATTATATTTTGTGGCGCAATTTGTTTATATTTTTTACGTTTCCGATGAAAAAATCGTTATGATGTTACATAGGTAATAATGTAATATAATGTTTTTATCACACATATCTAATATATATATATATATATATATATATATATATATATAATGGAAATTAAAATTAAACTTAGGGCACCCATACAACTTGATTATTTCGTTATGATAACGCAATGTAAAAAACAATTTCGTTGTGTTATCGTGACACGAAATGTCGAAATGTACTTTATGTACATGTATCCACGTATATTATAACGAATTGTATGTTATAATAAGTTATCAGACACACGTAAAAAAATCGAATATGAATCGGACACGAATAATACACATTAATACTACAGCGAAACGCTAATTATAATTTTAAATTTTTAAATAAAGCATAAATTATTATGATAAAAAACCAAACAATGAGATAGATAATGACGGCACGTATGTTTTTCAAATAAATTCTTATACATTTAATATTTCAAAGGATTCGAATTTACTAAGCATAGCCATAAGAATCTCAGGGTCAAAGAGGCCAATATTCTAGCTCAGAATAATTGAGCTGCGTGACCCGTTATACGATACTAGGTAAAACAAAAACAAAAAATAGTTTAATTAATTTATTTATCATATTATATATTTAAGTATATTATACATAACCAGAACATACAAGTAATTGATATTCGATTTTTTAGGTAGCTACCTATATATACACACGTGTTACAGTCTATAATCTATATGTTACAGTCCTAAAATATTAAAATTTATTCAAAAATAACAAATCAATATCAACTTAAGGGGATTGGAGCATACGTATTTTTCGTATGTTTTAGACTTATAATCGATAGTAAATTACATACATACTTCGGAAAGTCAAATTTTAATTTGTAATATAATTTAAGTATAAAATATATATGAATTCTTGAACAAAATATCTTGGTATTTTAGGAAGTAGATTTTCAATTTTAAAGGGCTCTACAGGGGAAACTGTTGGACCTGGAGTACAAAGGCCCATAGACCCATAGGCCCTAAATTTATTTTTAATTTTTATATTAAATAATATTATAAAATAGCATTTTATGATCTATATAAATATAATATCCATAGGTATATAATATTTATTTAGTCATTTTTATATTTTTATATTGTATGACACTCGTTCTTTTATCTATAGATAATGCATTGGCTTTTTAGCTTCAACAATAAATTTTGACGGTGTCATAACTAAAATCGTTGTGCCTAAAGCCCGTAAAATATAATTTTAACCCAACAATTTATTAGTTTTTGTTTTTTTATTAAGATAATTAGATAAACATTATTATTATCAAAATCAATCTTAACATTTAATCATTTATGACAAATTGTATTATTAAAAGTGTAGAAAATGGCCCGGACAAACATATTATAATAGGTACAGCTCAGAATTGATGCGGGAGTCCTGGACATGTGTGTGCGTGTGCGAAATTTGCACTCGTCAGAGATTGTCCGACATGGCTTGACAACGATTTTCAGAAACATAATAATAATATATGAGTAATGTTCATTTACTACTCACACATAGACATAGTTCAAATGTACATGTCATATTATGAATTGCCTATAGATTGCTCCTTAAAACATAATAGGTTCTCTCTAGTTCTCTTAAAGAGTGCTTTCATTATTTGTATTACAAATTTAAAATTTCAGCTGTCAAAATATAACATAGAATTGATTTATAATAGTTTATTATAAAATGAATCACTAAAGTAAAGTAGTATAAATGTTTAATATCTACTAAACTATAGTCTACATATAATAATTAATACTATAATTTATATTTTGTTATGATTGTTATCCTAATATTATATTACATACTTTTAAATAAACAATTTTCGATTTTGGCTGTTAAAATTGGAAATAAAGGATGTATATTGGTAATTAGGTAGGTATAGATGAATTTTTATATTATTATATATACATCATATAATGTAATATAAGACACTAGCACGGAAGATAAGTGTAATATAAAACATTAAACTATTATTTTTGTATATTTCATGGTTTTAAACTATCCTTTTAACTTTTTTAATTTTTACAAACATTTGTTTGTAACTTACAGTTAATTTGGAATAAAATAAGGTTTTCAAATATCACCTGTCCCCCTTCCACACACACACACACACAAAATTTAAATGCTTATAACATCTAAAAGTTTTCATTAGAAAGCTTTGATTTTACAACCCTTCACAATTGTAACATAACAAATGTAGTATAAGATTATTATACACACATTATGATTTGAGAGAACTAGGAAAATGTATTTTTTGTCGAAATATTTAATAATTGTCAATAATTTATTTTACTATTATTATAATGTATTTACAATTTTGTAAAATTTTGTTGCATATACATATAATAAGGCGGTGCTACATTCAATGCACAGCGATGACTTCGGAAAATGTAAAAGTCATTGCGAGGTGTCGGCCTATGAACACGAGGGAACGGGCGTTAAATAGTAAGGTGAGTTATATTCATACCTGACCTATATAGTTTTATAGTATATATATAATAAGCCATTAAAGCTGTAATGAGATTTCGTCAGCGGCCATTCACTACCGCATTATTATATATAAAAACAATATTCCTGCACACCACTGTGACCTATAAACCTAGTAATAGCTAGCACGTCACCCGCCCTAAGTATACTAATAGCAAACAAGTCGGACACGCAATTCGCACATCTAACACCCACCCAAGTCTCTCTTAACCCCATAGAGCATTACATTGTAATATGCAGTGATTATACATGCGCCGAAATTTCGTTTTTCAATTCTATATATATTATATCTTACCCGGTGTACGGACAGAAATAGACCGTTGACCGGCTACTTAACTGCGTAATTCGTAAAAAATCGTAGTATTATAAATTATAATATGTACATGGTATATCCTAAGTATCGGTAGATACATCGTTTTCAAACACATGTGTATACTACATTATTACTATATGTAGGTACTACAGCATCACTTTATTATTCTGATTGCTTGGAACTATGTCTCGTAAATAATATTATAATTGTTTGTGATAAATTATAATCATACCTGCATAATGCCGTAGTAGTATATAATATAAAATCCATACTTTAATAATACACATAATTATCGGTTTTTGTATTGAGTAAAAAAAATCGACCACATCGTGATATATCTTGTACCTACATTTGTACGAGACGTTATGTTTGGACCTATATGTATATATTTACCGGGTAGATTACGAAAATGGATAGTGTACCAACTACCAACACATTGAACACATTACTGGGTAATGTACAACTTATCCATATGAATAGTATAATGTGTACAACATACATATTATCCAGTGTGCTGTGGATAAAGTATGAAGTCGAAAACATCAAATCATATATTATTGATCCAAAAAAAAAAATATCTATGAAGTTATTGTTTTACATTTGATGAAAAAAATTGAAAAATTAAGTAGATACAGTTATTGATTGAAACATTTAAAATTCTGTTTCAAAGTATCTTTCAGATCATTGGTACAAATATTGGGGGAGGGGGTTGAGGGGGACTTAGCCCCCCCCCCCCAATTTCAGTCAAGTCCCCCCAATTCAAAATCTATTAACTATAGTATTAATATCTATACTTATATATTATAACCTATATGAGAAGAGGGATTGAGCCAACCCCCCCCCCCCAAAAAAAAAAAAAATGTAGTCAATTTGCGCTTATGCCCAAGATTTACAATTTTTGTATTTTACATTCAAATACTCCATATAATTTTAGTTCCATTGTGAACACCCTTCTATATGTACATAATAATTTTAACTAATCACAATTGTAAGCTAATAATATAATAATAATAATATAATAATCATTTAGTTGCAAATACTGTATACCTTTAATAAATTAGTACTACCTTCTGAGTTCTGACATTAAAAATACTAATTTATTTTATCTATCAGTGGCTGTCAAATATGAGTGGGATAGATACCCACGATCTTTTTAAATTAAATTGCGTATGTTAAAAAATCAGCCATACCTCTCTCCCCATGACAAAATCATTTGATTTCCACTAATACTAATAACTAATAAGTAATAATGTCGTATCTCTTTTTAAATTTTGTGTGATTTATTTGCTTTTTACTTGTTAATTTCACGTTTTTAATTTCTAATGTCATAATATCTTAATTCCGTTAAATACACTGAATTCTCATTCTTTTCATAAGTTAATTTATCGAAACTCTCATAACATTTTTCTTTTAGAGAACACATTTTAATAAAGTAAATAATACAATTTTAATAGCCGAACAAGTGCATAAGAAAGTGCACCTTATTGAAGTTTTAAATCATACAATATCGTGTACATGTTTTATCATGATGTATATTTAAACATATTGAATTATTTTATGACAGTAATATTACCAATAATTGATATTTATAGTATTTTATTTTAACAAAACACTTTATCCACTTAAAGGTAAATAATGAACAAATTACACGGGCAATGTACAAATTAAACGTTTTAAAAATAATAATCCTACTTAACCCAATAGACATAGGTGCGGTATTACGCGATTTTCATACTCTATCCGTTGCATGGTATTATACAAGTAGAGGTATAGGTATAATACAATAAAATTATTATTTTAATGTTTTGTTGTACTGTGCGAATATCGAGTTTTCGATACATTCGCCCGAACTTATTTTACTCATTTGTATTAATACATATATCGGAACAGACAAACTCTGTCATTTATCATTATGCTATAACATATATTTTTATATTTTATCCATCGTAATTGTATAATTATTATTAATTTAACCTATATTCAGTAAGTTTTTTTAATCAACGCCCGTAAAACGTTTCAGAACGTTGTGTTTATAGACTCGGAAAAATGCACTTGTTCGATTGTCAATCCCACAGATGGTTCGGCACCGCCAAAAACGTTTACGTTCGACGGTGTTTACGGGCCCGATTCAAACACAGAACAGATATACAACGACATCGCTTATCCTTTTGTGGAAGTAAGTAATACATATTATTATATGTTGCATGTGCTTGTATACATATAATAGTTAACAAGATCGTGATGTCTTGTGATTTTCTGCAATTAATTTTGCGATATTATAGAGACAGTAACTTAATTTCAGGGGGGGGGGGGTTCAAAGGGTTAGGTTATAATCTATATATAGATTAACTGTTATTGGGTATAGGGACGAGCATCGTCTTAGATATACGCTGCACATCAATTTACTAATATTGTATTACACGTGTGTATGTCTATAGGGCATCTTAGAAGGTTACAATTGTACAGTGTTCGCGTATGGGCAGACTGGATGTGGTAAAAGTTTTTCGATGCAAGGTGTAGATTCGCCACCGAACCAACGCGGTATCATACCCAGAGCCTTCGAACACGTCTTCGAGGCAATATCCGTCACGGATGATGTTAAGTTTTTGGTGCTCGCCTCATATATCGAGATCTACAACGAAGAGGTGAGAGACCTGTTGAGCACAGACACCAAACGGAGACTTGAGTTGAAGGAGAACCCAGAAAGGGGAGTCTACGTACACGGTACACACGCGTTATTATATTATTTTAATTTTAATGATTCTACTCACTTTCATTTACATATCTTATATATGTTTATTATTTAGAGTTATCGCATCACGCCGTACAAGATGTGACTGAGTGTCAAAAGCTCATGGAACAGGGTTGGAGGAACAGAGCAACGGGGGCCACAATGATGAACGCCGACTCTTCTAGGAGTCATTCGATATTCACCATATCCGTGGAAATGATGTCAACATCCCAGGACGAGGACGATATTAAGTCAATAAAACGGGGCAAACTGAGCTTGGTCGACTTGGCGGGTAGCGAACGTCAGACGAAAACCGGAGCTTCGGGCGACCGGTTTAAAGAAGCCACAAAAATCAATCTCTCTTTGTCGGCCTTAGGCAACGTGATATCAGCCCTGGTGGACGGAAAAGCAAAACATATACCATACAGGGATTCAAAACTCACCCGGCTGCTACAGGTAAAATATAATTTTAAAAAAAAAAATGTAAATTTTCGTCCTCTCTCATCGTTTTTTTTTTTCAAATAAATTGGTCGTAGGATTCTCTTGGCGGAAATACGAAAACGTTGATGGTCGCTTGCCTGTCACCTGCCGACAATAACTATGACGAAACCTTATCGACATTAAGGTACGCCAATCGTGCCAAGAATATATACAACGAACCACACGTGAACGAAGATCCCAAAGACACAATGCTGCGCCAGTATCAAGAACAGATAAAAAAACTCAAAGAACTGCTGGAAGCATCCACTGCTCAGTTGCCAGCCAACGATATTTCTGAAAAAGAAAAATTGCGACAAGAGTATCAAGATGAAATGGTTAAGCTAAGGGAAAAGTACCAAGAAGAATATAACTCCAAGTGTCAGATGCAAGCAGATTTGAAATCGTTGAAAGAGAAGTACGATAAAAACTTGGCAAAGATCTCAAATCAAGTACGTATTGTATAAGCTGCATAAATTATTTTTTTATTTATTAAGTGTTTAGTTTTATTTTGACATGAATTAACGTGTGACATTCGACATTTTTTTTCATGTTAGTATTTATACAATATAATATATTGTCCCTATATGGACCACAAATTTGAACATACGCGTATACATGCATGTAGACTATAGTATATTTAAACATAATGTAGACAGCAGTAGTAACAATTGAATATTTATTATTTAGGTAAGAAATACTATATGAAGGTAAAATTCAAATAATTATTTAAATTAAATTAACCTGACAAGCAGACTACAAAATTCGCTTAAGAGGACGCCACACCCACATGTGTTGTCTCCGTCTTACAAACGTATAACATAGCAAAATCTGTTTAGCGCGGGACAACTTTACTCCCTTTGTATTTATAGTAGAATTACCAAAATTCCACAACGCATAGGCAAGAACTTTATCTGTGTCATAGCGTCGTTATTTTTTTAATAACATATATATAATTTAAGTTATAACCTTAAGAAAATACATTTATTTTTTATTTTTTCATTAAATTACTTAAAATTATTGGTTTGTGCTATCAAAAAAATAACGACGCTATGACACAGATAAAGATCTTACCTATGCGTTGTGAAATTTTGAAAATTCTATTATAAACATTGAGGGAGAAAAGTTGTCCCGCGCTAAACAGATTTTGCTATGTTATACGTTTGTAAGACGGAGACAACACATGCGGGTGTGACGTTCTCTTAAAGACTTCAAGTAGTTTTTATAATTTATTCTAAATTAGTTTTAATAATAAATTATTATTACACGGCATTCTAGACATCCAATTCAGCTACATAATTTTCGTGTGTACCTTATTCCGGTATTTGATATAAAATACATATGTAAATATGTCAAAGTCCTCTGCACAATCCGTGGTACACGACTGTATACGACAGATTAGAAAAAGACGTTTTTCCCTATTTTCAGAACGACTACAATTACAGGACGTCATCCCCACAACAGATTGTCGAAAAAGCGTTGAAGAGCAATCGAGTGGAACTAAACTCGTCGCAACAGGAAATACTGAAAAGGTACTATCTAATAACTTTATCATAACGCACCATTATAGTGTTATAAACCTACTAAGAAGTATATTGATTAAATTCATGACGTATCGTGTTTATAATGTATAGGTTGAAGAAATTGCAAGAGAGTATGGTCGGCGGGGAGAGAGTCAACGACAGAGAGCTGCAGGAACGTCGATTGCGCAAGAAAAAAGCAGCTGAGAGACGGTTAAACGCGTTGGCGAGAGCGCTAGCCACTGTCGAGACCGAAGACGGACCGAACTTGGTGTTGGGTGTGTACGACGACATACAGGAAGAGCTGAAGGCTAAGAACGAAGCTTTGAAGAAGTATAGACAAAAAGTATATCATATAATATATGTATTATATTATTATTATGGAATGCATTTACGACAGTATGATAAAAGTTATGATCTGACCGACCAGACGGGTCGACTAAATTATATATTGGAGATTTATCGATTCCACCGAAACAAATAATAATTATATTCATAATATATTGTATTATATTAAATTTAAGACTTGGTGTGATCAATGGAGCCAAGTGGCCCGAGTGAGTTAATAGGTATGGACTACAGTAGTTAGCAGAATCGATGAATAACATTTGATTATTTAATAAAAGTATGAATATGTAGTGGTTAAAAAAATTGGCATTAACAATAGTTGAAACTAAACTACTTTTAAATCTATTGGTCAATATTTGTACTTACTAGCTATAAACCTATAAATCTGCCAAAATATAAACAACTAATTGTATTTATTTTAAATTCACTAATATTAAATGGCTCAATGCATAAGTGTATAATATATTTAATATATTTAGATATATAATGCTTCCCTATTTTATTGATATAATATTTTATTTTTTTGTACTGTGAATTTATCCAAAAAACTGAATATTCCTTATAAATTATAATATATATTTATGAACAAAAATGTTATTTATACATTTTAAACGACATATTTCAAATGCGTCTTATATAAATTAATAGTTATATTAATATTATATAGAGACCAAGCCAATTTGGTACATACCATATAGAAGCTTATTGTTATAGATATAAAAACAAATTTAAATTAACGAATTAAAACGACTAAAAAGAATTTAAATTCTTAAATTCTTTAAAACCGTAAGCAACTATACATACAAGTACAAAATAAAAATATATTGTTTGATGTGTTTACGGTGATAGTAATATTTGAACAAAAATGTTTACCTTCTAAAAAAGTTTAAGGGGTGTTACGGTCTTACATTTTTGATTTTCAGTTGAAAGCTTCGGATCGAGAGGTGGCAGACATCCAGAGCGAATTCGAAAATGAGCGGACGGATTACCTAGAAACAATCAGAAAACAGGAGCGACAGATCAAACTTCAGAATCAAATCTTAGAAAAAATCGTGCCAACACTATCGAAAGAATGCAATTACAGGTTGGTATATTGTGTGATCAAGATATTAGGTACCACTAAATATCTCAGCTGTGTGGCCTTGTATTGAAAAGGGGTTTTCGGGAGATGATAGGGAGTACTGAGTACTTAAATACATATTTTCAGACCAATTTCAATTTTTTAGTTCTTTTGGTATGTGCGTGCGCAATACAACTTACTTTTTTTAAATGGCAACCCAAATTTTTTTCTGCAGATTCGGGTAGGGTATTTTTTTTATAAACATTTATTGTATAAAAAGTTTTTTTCTATTTTCAAAACTGACTAAGTTATAGTAAGTCAAATTTTGGCTTTGTGCATAATTCATGCAAAAAAAAGGAGTAAAATGTATTAAATAAATTTACCGTATGAATTATTTCAAAGTTTTCGCCATCATGTTCTAAACATGATTCCAATCGTCTCAAAAATGTTGTCAAAGTTGCCGCCTTGATTTGGCCCTCGCTTAAAATATCGCATGCAGCCTGTATTTTGTTTATCAAGTTCTGAAGATGATTAACAGGTGGATCTGCATAAATCGCAGTCTTCAAATATTCCCATAAAAAAAATCCAATGACGTTAATCTGGACATGACTATTTTAAGTGAGGATCAAATCTGCAAGGCAGTAACTTTAATTTAATTTTTGAGCCGACTGGAATCATGTCTAGAACATGATGGCGAAAACTTCGAACAATTCATACGATAAATTTATTTAACATATTTTAATCCTTTTTTTTTTGCATGAATTGTGCATAAATCCAAATTTTGACTTACTCTAACTTGCAGGTCAGTTTTGAAAATAGAAAAAAACTTTTTATACAATAAATGTTTAAAAAAAAATACCCTACCCGAATCTGCAGGAAAATTTGGGTTGTCATTTAAAAAAAAGTAAATTGTATTTGGCGTGCGCGTACCGAGAGGGCTAAAAAATTTTAATTGGTCTGAAAATATGTATTTAAGTACCTACTCCCTATCAGCACCCTATCACTTCATTTCAATCCAAGGTCATCCAGCTGAGAAATTCAGTGGTACCTAATATCGTGATCACATTGTATAAATGTGTGATTGTCATAACCGATGGTCCCACGTACAAACATTGGTATAACACCTCATAGGCGCAATAAAGTGTGATATTTTTCTTTCAGCAACTTGGAGAGGTTAAAAGAAGACGCAGAATGGGAGGACGATACGCAAAGTTGGAAATTGCCAGAACTGACGAGGATAAAACTACCACCGGCTTCGGGTAAACGAGGGGGAGGGATTGTTTAGATATTTTTTTCATTTTTTAACCTGTGATTATTTCGATACTTGGATGGGGTAGGTGCGTCGTCTTCGGGCTGCAGGCAATCCGTTAATTCGGTAACCGCTCCGGCTAGATTAGAAAACTCTGAAAATGTGTTGTCAATATATACGTTCCATCCGCTACAGGTTAAATGATTGTGTGCTAAACAGTAGGATCGCGTGGTTTACACTGCCCTACATACACAGCTGAAGTGTGTGCGATTTGTGCGCAATTTTAAATATTGTTTTCTTTCTATATCAACCAAACCGCCGACTCTTGAAAAATCGTTTTCGCTTATTATATTATATTGCAGGAAGCTCTTGCAGAACACGCGGTACATTATAATTTATAATATTCGTCTCGGCAACGGGATTTATATGACACTGCTATAGCTATACCTATATTTCATTTACCTATTTACATTTTTGGCCGTGCTTGTAGGATAAATTGTACAATTATTGTTTGCATCTATTAAGAATTCGTTTTTACCAGTTGACACCTGCAGTTTAACTCCCTTCATTTCGACATCGAAACGCAAATAATCAAACAAATAATATGATATAGAACAGAGGTTATTGATAGAACATTGTCAGTGTAACCGTATAACAATTAAAATATTAATAAAACATTATCTATACGGAACACAAAATTACTTGGTGCCAATAATAATGTACACTTTACCCTAAAATATATATTTTACGCTTTTAAATGAATAATATAATGTATTATTGTGGCTTCATGGCACGCGTCTTTCTTGCATATGATATTAGGCACGTTAACACAACCCGCCAACGGTTCGGCGGCGTTTAGCACGTTCGAAAACGGTCGGAGGAAGATGTCGCTGGGCATATTCAACACGCTGGCTGGTCTGTCGTTCGACAAGTCTTCCAGTTCAGACAGTAGTCGGCGGTCGTCGTCACCGGATGCCCTAGTCTACGATCAGGTGAAACGGTCGCACATGCATCACGGTAGTTAAGCCATAATCATACGACTTTCGATAAATATATCAGTCAGTCACAATCACGTCTTGTTAAGAAAGTTTTTTAATCGTATAGCAATATTGTGTGGACATCGGAAACCATTTTTTATTTATTTAAATAGTTAAAACGCATTTATGTATTTCATAATATAATCTAATGCCTAATGTTTCAGAAATATCAGAAATCGGCAGAAGACGACTTTGCCGGCAATTACTTTAAACCGAAACGAGCTACCGAGTTGCTAATACAATCCCACGGAGAGTCTGGTAGACCGTTTCATAAATGGAAAGGTATACTGTATTACTGTCTACACTAATAGCTAACTAAATATTATTAGCAAAATTAACGTACTAAGATTAAACTGTTAGTATAATAAAAAGACAGATACAAAGAATATTCCCTCTTAAATACTTAATATAATAATGTGTCATTTTATCGAACAAATACTATAGGTACATCATGCATATATTAAAGTCATAAGAAAAATATTTTATTATTACAGGACACAGACGTATATCACCAGAAACTATTGTTAAAAAACCGACGAAATTAGAATCACTTCTTCCGGTTATCGGTGACCGAAAACTACAAAAAAATACCTTGGACAGAATTTGAAAAAATGTTCCTAAAAAAAAATTGATAATAATGTGGTGTACAAAAAATAAATAAAAATGTTAAATTGAGTTTATTCTTATGTTTTCCATCTCGTAAATCGTCGACCAAATGTCATCTGCCAACAGTCTGGGTTGTTCGAACGCGGCAAAATGTCCACCATCCTTCATTTCTGTAACTCTGATCAGTTTTTTGAATTTACGATTCAAAATGTTCTTCAATGCTAACGCTATCGGCATCTCGTTTGGGAAAATAGCACAGGCCGCTGGAACTTTAACGTTGGCCCTGTATATAGTAGGTATAATAGAAAACGATCAAATCGGAATTTTTATTTATGTATAACATGAACATGTGGTGTAAAATACGCATATTGCGTACAGTGATGTATACGTACTTTAAGTGAGGGAGAGCTTGGTATTTGTTACTCGCGAACTCCGCGTACACGCGCATCGACGTGGTCATTGAACCAGTCACCCAGTATATCATTACGTTGTCCAACAGTTCGTCCGTATTGAACGTAGACAGTCCACCGTCCGGTAGATTTTTGTAATTTGTGGATGTCCAGGTGGAAAATTTTTCCAAGATGTAAGCTGCCAAGCCGACCGGCGAATCATTCAGAGCGACTCCTGCACGCATCATAGCAAATTAATAATTAAAAATAGCATTTAATTGATAATTATGAATACATAATTAAAAAAATAATTATTCGTTCCTATATAATTTGCTATAAAATAATTATACTCATTAAATGTTGAATTTTATTTTAGGAATTGTTTATCTTTTCCCACCACCAAGACCCAACTACGATCATGTTATGACTAAAAAGGTTTATTACGATCATGTAGCAGTTATAGCGAATTAATAGCACGTTTTTCATTTCTGAAATGTTAACAACAAGGTGAAATGAAAATACATACCCACTGTGTCGGGTTTGGTCATTTGTATATGCATGTACCCGGATTCTTCGAGGAACCCAAAAAACACCTTGCTCAGCGGATAAGTCCGGGATTTTTCATTCTCATTGCTGACGATTATCGAAGGCCAGTACGTCCCCAAAAACAATTTAATGTATTCATTTAGTGTCATAGACGTAGTCGATGAACACATATTTGAATGCATGCCGTATACCCTACGGTGAAATTAATAATAAATACACAATATGATAAAATGTAGTTTTATGATTAAATAAAAAATAAAATAAATAATTTTATAATTCATTGTCAATATATAGAGTTCGGTATAATAATAATATTGTATTAAAAATGTTCAAATATAAAACAATATAAAAACACTCTTAAATATTTTGCATTTCTCCAGTTAAAATTAGGGAGTAGGTATGGAAGGAAACGTAAATAGGTACCTCGTCCATATAAATATGTTCTAAGGTGATAATTTTAAAAGAAACTGAATGCTATGTCAATTTAACAGGGCGTCACACTCGCATAAGCTGTCTAAGTCTTACAAATGTACAAAAATTGCAAAAACTGTGTGAGAATAAATTGACATATAGCTAGAGGTGCTCACTGAGTATTTGATTAAAATATAAACGTACAGAAATGTGGCTCATATAATTGTGCGGAAACGATTAAACGCTCGGTGGTGATTGAGAAAATATAGTTCACATCTATATAGTTAATATTATAACATATATAGATTCGAGAATATAAATGACAGTAGCAGTGGCGCCGAACCATATTTTAAGAAGGTGGGCCGTTGGAATGTAAAAAAGTTATATGGACCACCACCCCCCCCCCCCCCCGTATACAAAACCGACTAGAGGGGGGCTTAGCCCCCACACCCCCACACAATACTCTTAAATATACCATACCGGGGTTGAGATTAATTAATTATTTTGAACTCCTATTACTCCTCTTATTTTTTACTCAATAAATTTGCACACCCCGTATTCTATACCATACCGCAAACTACGCTTTAATACAGCCATCCAATCCAATGTATAAAGCGTTTGGAAAATATCAAGTACTCTTAGTTATAAGTTAACTAGGTACACAAAATACATTTTTGTTGATTTTAGACCTTGTCCTGTTTTATAGTAATATAAATAAACAAATAAATCACTGAATAATAGTATGCCAACAAAATAAATATATGTACCTAATCAAATGCTATTATTGCTAGTTGCTACTTGTTATATATTTTAGGTTTTAATTGATTAAAGAAAAACAAATAATGTTAATAATCATAATGATAGTCGATAGATAACATATTATATTTTATTGCCTATTGTTAAATCGTAAAATTAAATTAACAGTTTTGTTAAGACTGAACTGTATGATGCCATTTCGTTTATAATGTTGTCTGGATCAACAGGAACATCCTTTTCACACGACATTAACATCAGTCCTTCAAGCCTATCTTCGCACATGGTACTTCGAAGACGTGTTTTGATCAGCTTTAATTTTGAAAACGCTCTCTCTGCAGGCGAAGCACTTGGTATTAGTAGTGTTAGAGCTATGCAAAAAGTTATGTATAGTGCAGGAAATACATAATTTAATCCTGTATTCCTGTCTTACAGTATACATTGTATAATGAGTGTACAGTTCCTTAATTTTCACCATAAAAATTATCATCGTCACTATCTTGTTCATTTTCTGTATCAGAATAGTGTACATCTGTAATTTTCTCATTTTGTGTGTGTAATTTTTTTGGTAGGGTTACAGATTTTTCTAATCCCATATAAACACTTGCAAATTGGATATATTCTCTTCTTAAATCTGCTACAGTTATATACTTACTTAAGTCCATATACTTGTTTGAAACCATTAAATGCATCAGTAGGAATTTTTATAATCTTTATAATTAAATATATAAGGATGGATCATTTATAATTTATATTATTATGAATTAAACCTAATCAGTAATCAACCTCATCCTTAAAATGCTTAGATACCCACCATGGGATCTCCACCACCCACCCATTAAAAGAAGGGTGGTGACTGCCACCCTTGATTTATGGTTTCGGCGCCACTGGACAGTAGTTATATGCCTAAAATATGTTTGCCCAATAGATGTCTTGATTCACGGGGGTTAGGGAATCTCTCACCTTTCAGGAAATAATTTCGAAATCGCTTCGGTTATGACTGATCCCCAATCGCCGCCCTGGATGTAGAACTTTTCGTGGCCGAGCCTCTCCATGAGCTTGACGAACATTTGGCCCATATGCGCCGGACCCATACCAGGCCGGGCAGCCGCCTCTGAAAATCCGTAACCCGGTAACGAGGGCGCCACCACTTCGAATACGAAATTTAAACCGTCGACCGGTGTGGTAAGCATTGGAATGATTTTGTAAAACTCAACGACGGAACCGGGCCACCCGTGAAGCAAGAGCAGCGGGATCGTCCGGGCCGTGGTTCGTGCAGGTGGTTTCACGTGTACGAAATGCAAGTCCAGACCGAAAATGTTGGTCTTGAACTGTGGCAAAGAGTTGAGATACGTCTGTCTGACTGTCCAATCATAACGGTTCGACCAGTGGTCAATGATCTTTGCCAAGTGGTCGCCGTTGAAGCCGTACTCGAAATTCACGTTCCGCAACGGCTTTGTGAACGGTCGGGCGTTCGACAACCTGTACTTCAAATCCGCGATGACCTGGGATAAACGAATATGGGGTGAATTTTTTTATTTTAAAATATGACATCATGATTGAGTCTCGGTTATATCGTGCGGCGTATAGACAAAGGATTGTAAGTTATGTGATCGGGACCATGTTTAGGATAAGAAAAACAAACAAAATTAGTACGAAAAACACGAGTAGTAACTTAAGAAGACGCCTTACCCGCATGAATTGTCTCCGTTTTACAGACATACAACATAACAAAAATTGTTTTGTGCGGGATAGTTTACTCCCTCTGTATTTATTGCAAAATTAACAAAATTCCACAACGCATAGGCAAGAATTTTGTCTGTGTAGTAGCGTTTTTTTTTCGATAACACTAACCAATAATTATAAATAATTAATTTTAAAAAAAATCAAATTTTCTTAAAATGATAACTTAAATTGTATTTATTTTACTTATTAAAAACGCTACGACACAGATAAAGTTCTTCCCTAAGCGTTGTGAAATTTTGTTAATTCTGCAATAAATATACAGAGGGTGTAAGGTATCTTGCACAAAACAGTTTTCGGTAGGTTGTATGTCTGTAAAACGGAAACAATACAATATGCAAGTGTGGCGTCCTCTTGAAAATATCCCAAGACTTTATGAAAATCATATTTTATGTATGAAAAAAACCAAATATTTTTGTTTGTCTTAAATTTTATTATTTCCTAATTGCGTTATTTATTGAAATAAATACTGATTGAAGTCAATAGTAAACTTTTTTTCAGTAAAAAAATAATTATTAATACATCAGATTTACAAATAATTAATTAACATAATAGCGGTTTTTTTGATGATTGATAAAAGTCATCGGTCAAAGGTCGAGTTTTAGTAGATACGCGATAAAAAGCAATTTAAACTTTATATACCTATAACTGATAACTGAAAAATACTTATAATAAATATTATAACTTTAAGTTATTTGCCACAATGTAAATTTGTTTCATCAGAAATGGATTTACTTTTGTCTTGGTATTAAAATAAACAAAAGTTTCATAACCAATTCTCATAATATATCAAATAGATTTTTGAATGTCTAAATAATAATTAAAATTATACTCAACACATAATAACATTAAGTGCAAAATTGTTTACAAAATTTAAAAGCATTAATAACAAGATTGCTATATACATGCCAGAGTTTGATAATTTTTATGAAAAAATGTCCTGTTTCTACTGCGGAATGTGAAAGAGGATTCAGCTTAATGAATAACATAGGTATATACTAAACTAAGAGCAATGCTTACCATAAAGAACATTTCCAATTTAATGTTTATTAATATTAATGGTTCTCCGTTAGAAAAATAGGACCACAAAGACTATGTGAAATTGTGGATGATTAATCATAGATCTGCATAAGACACTAGAAGCAAATTAAGTCGATCAGCTATCGTTGCAAATAGTGAAAAATCAAACCTTTGGAAAATACTTAAAAAATGTAACGCATTTATCCTATTAAAATATTAATTGCTTAAACAATTTATTGTTTTTAATATATCTAGTATATTGTAAAGAAAAATATTGTAAATGATTATTCTATTATTTTCTGAACATAATCAAATTCCCAAAGTATTTTGACTTTTTTTGAGTTACCTATTTAGAGCATTTAAAACTTACATTTTTTCCGTTAAAATGTTAATATTTTTTTTTTTCACTAGACTTAAAGCTTGAAAAATTAGTATGAGGTTGCGAGGTTGCCTAAATTACCTTCAGTAGAGCGGTATCAATTAGCCCACCTTTTTTACAAACTATTTGTGTATAACTAATTTATAATATACCATAAAAAAAGGTTAATATGGTTAATATACCATTAACCTACCTAGTCAACTATGATAAATATAATATTATATTAAGGCAGAAAATAGTGTCATACAATAAAAACTTATGATGGGTTTACATATTTATATATTGTGCAAAATGTATTTACTAGATGCTAATGTACTGTCGAAATTTTACGATATCATCACATACTTCGTTCGTGACGTTTATCACAAATGGTCGAATTTCTTTGGCGTTGCTACGGTGTTTCGCGCGGCCGTAATTGGATCCCCAACAAACGTCCACGGGCATTGTTTCGGGCTCTACAATGTCGATGGAAGTTTTCTGGTAAACGACTAGCACAAATGCGACTAAGGCGGCCAACAAGTATTTTAATTTTCCCATTTTCTATCGTATTTTGTATCGGTGTGCCACTATTCCTGTTTCGTACGCTGCCGGCAGCACACTGAGCTATGGCGCGAGTTGTAGGTAGGTACGTGACTACGCGAGTAAACACGACAGATAGCTTAGAATAGATAGCGTTGTTATGACTAGGTGTAAAGTTTAGGTACCTAATGGCTAATAAATAATAATGCCTTATACCTACCTAAAAACTAAAATATTATCATGATATTATCAATGCACAATATAAATCATACTATATACAGTGTTTAATTTATTTCCATCAAAAAAAGGGTTTTTGAGTTTTTTCCATTTGATAGTAGTTTAAATATTAATGTTTTGGAAAATTACTTTAAAAAAAACTTTAAACTATTACTTTTGAGTTTTGTTCAATATTTAAATATTATCTGCAATTTATCGAGTTATTGAGTTTTGAGTTGATAATAATATATTATGTAAATATTTCAAAATTTGAATCAACGTTTTTAATTAAATATTCAAACAGCTATGTATATTTTATTTTATATTTTTATAAGAAGTGAGTAGCATAGATTAAATATACTATAATATACTAGTATATTTAATCTATGTGAGTAGTAGCTTAAAGGAGTATACAGTATTATAGTACCGTAGTACACAGTCTACACACAATGTTGAAGCCTGGTGAGTGGGTCTATCAGAGGACAAAACCAGTGAATCACTCTGTATCTAAGAGCCCATGCGTGTTTGTACTATTTTAAACATTATATTATGTAGTCGGGTTACACTGTTGCCGTCTGCTACTCTGGCCAAGTCCGTGTGATGGCTATAATATGATAATCATGAATAATGCAACAGATAACTTAATAATAGTTAGGTACCTACCGGCTACCAATAGTTAGTCTTGCAAACAATTATAATACACATACAAGGTACAAAGCAATCATATTTGACCGGTTCTTTTTGGATTTTGCCATTTTGGTACCTAGTTACTTTGAAGTTTTTAACTTATATCACTGAATGTTTAAAAATGTATTTATCATTATCATGACAATATACAAAATATAAGTTACCTATAGTTAAAAAAATTATTATGTTATTATGTTCTATCAAGTGTTATGGTTTGAATTATTAACCTATATAGTATATTGTATAATATAAAAACACATTTTTCGTACGAATTTAATTAACAGTTTGAGACATTCAAGAGGTAGGGTTTACGAGTGCACGGGTTCAGCTAGTATTATATATTATTTGATATAAATAAATATATAATGATATATCAGTCATAAATAACGATAAGTATGGCACCACTATGGCCTATGATTAATCAAATTATATTAGGCCCCTACGCTGATGAAATAAAAATAAATAAATAATATTAAATAGTAGTATAATAGTATGCAGTATGCCAGTATGATTATAATATGTATCATGTATGGTATCTATGTTTCTACTCTCTTGTCTGTATTTAATATTATCATCGTTTTTAATTACCTTATTATATGTAGTCTATAATCTAGACTATCTGTTTATGTGTTAACCCTTTATAGGGCATTATAGTTAAAATATGAACAGAAATGGATGGAATTTTCAGGATAACATAACTATAGATAGAGGATACTAAAATAAATAAATAAAAAAACATATTTTTATTTGCAGGGGTTGAATTGGGGGTGGGAAGTTATGGGAAATTATTTCCCAATGACCGTTCTGCTCATACAATACTTCTATGCGGTTACAGGGAAATGATTTCCCACCGACTCTGATATTCAAAAAACTAATTTTATGTATGAATTACTATAAGAAATTAATTATTTAGCAAACACAAATATAAATATGAATGACATCAACATTGCATTTAAAAAAGTTTTCATCTGAAAAAAACTTTTTTATTATTTTTTTTGTTTATTTTATTGAAATATTTAGTTAGTGATGTATTTTTTCATTTGAAGTTATACCTACATATTCATAATCTGTAGATAATAATGAATTAGATTATACTTACTTTAAACTTTTTAAGTCAAAGTTTAGTGTACTAATATTTACTTTAAAAAGATGCTTGAATAATCACGGCAAAATTGATTATCTTTTAATCAACCGTGAAAAAATAAATAATAATGAACAAATATTAAGAGGACGTGATACCCGCATGTGTTGTCTCCGTCTTACAAATGCGTAACATGGTACATTTTTCGCTCAGCAAAACACGTGTAGCTCCGTTAACTTAAAAATTAGAGTGAACTGACCTCTTATAAAATTTAAAGGTAAGATTATTATCCAGACAACCTCATATGCTTTTTATTTTGTATCAAATTTAAAGCGAGTTATGAGTATTTTAAAATTGTACATTTTTTGTGCATCTTGTTGTATGCAATATAAAGTTATGACTAAATACAGAAAAAAATCACCGATTTTTCCATAATACGCATATTGTATATTACAGTTCTACATATAACAAATTACAATTTTTTTTCATTAATGGGAAATTATTTCCCTCTACCCTATAAAGGGTTAACTAGGTTTGTCAGCAACTCAGTGGGACGTGGCATATCATAATTAACTAACTAATTAGTTAATCATAGATTTGCCAGTATGGCTGTATAGCTACGCTATTGGGTACCTACGTATATACTTGAATGTCATATTAAATTACGTATGAAATTTCATAATCTTAAAAAGATCTTAAATGATTGCTATTTGGGCAAGGTAAGTACAAGATATTTTTCGAACAGTTGGTATACCTAAGTGTCCTAAGTACCTAAAACTATATTGAAAGAAAGTATCTACCCTTGCGTTCGACCAATTTGGCAATAGTTACGTCCCTTATTTTTTTAAAACTTGAGTAGTTAGATGAAATACTTTTTAATTTATGAATAGGTTATATTGTTAAATTTGATAAACTTAAATATAGTTAAAATGTCTATATATAATGATGTTTATGCCTATATTTGTCTATGTTTATAATGTCTGGAGGGAGGGATGTTTGACGGGATGGTCCTAGTGGCCGTTACACCCGAAGAAGAAGTTTATGTCTATATGTATATGTTAAGATATACAAACAATATACAATTTTAAAATACACATAACTCGCTTTAAAATGAGAATATAATAAAAAGCCATCCATAATAATGTAACCTCTAATTTTTATAAGAGGTCAACTCACTCTAAATTTTAAACTAACGGAGCTAAACGTGATCTGCTGAGCGAAAAATTTGGTATGTTATGCACTTGTAAGACGGAGACGACTCATGCGGGTGTAGCGTCCTCTTAATACCTACTATTTATTGATCTCTATACTTGGAATATGACGTAATAAGCTTTTATTATTTAGAAAAAAAACAATTTAATTAGTCAGCGGCGTAACCAGGATTTTTTTTTTTTGGGGGGGGGGGATCAATTTTTGAAATTAGTAAAATATAATTTAAGACTTTTTGATTGAATATTTGTAGCCATTACAATAATTTTTTAATTTTATAAACATTTCGGGGGGGGGGGGGCTGCAGCCCCCATAGCCCTCCCCCTTGCTACGCCACTGTAATTAGTTATATTACAATAATTTAGGCCGTAGATTAGTACCTAAATATCAATTACTTTTCGTTGTTAGGTACAATATTTTACTTCCAATAAACAACATTGGTTATGTAGGCTTATCATCAATCATAATAATTATCGCTGATCACTAACAAAATTATTTCTTTTATTACAAACACATCACTTTCATAATAAATTAAATTAGTTGCATCACTTCCTATATTAATATATAGAATATAGATTATGACTGACATTCACAATAATAATAAAAAAAAAACGGGTAAGTGGATGTAACTCTGCCGTACAGTAGGCTAAAAGTGGGTTGTTTTGAATAAAATGTGAAATGGTGTGTCAACGGTGATTTGTTTTAGAGTTACACCAATATCCAAAATCGATTTTTCGTAAAACTTCCTGCTCTTTTGGAAACTACAAGGAATTTTAAGTTTTGACCTTCCAATGCCAAAATCGAAACATTATTTTTACAAACTGTAAAGTCAAAACATTTATCGCTCCGCTCAGAATCTAAATTATTTGAATACCTTTTTCTTTGACAACTGTTGAACTAATGTGTATGATTTTTGAAAAAATAATCAAATGAACAATATGACAGAATTAACGGAACTGGTATAGTGAGCGGTGAAACTCGTTCGATGGACATTTTTATTTTTTCGGTCCTCGCGGCAGAATTAAAACCGTGTGCACTGCACATGTGCAGTACTTTTATTCAATTTTGCACCCTACTAGGTCAATTTTTTTTTTTTTCTATTAAAGTATACACAATATATAAATAAGTAAAAATATACAATCTGTATAACATAAATACAATAAGTAATTTGGATAACAATTTTTACCAGACTGGACAGCTTGAGGGAAGGGAGAGTCCATCATTGACACTACTAGGTCAATTATTTAAAAATATTGTGGGTATAACCCTTAACCTCCTCCCTGGACACGCCACTGAATATTATTGTTATTTTTGATTGCAAACCAAAATTATATACTTTTATATTTTTAACTAATAATCATTATTTATTTGTGTATTAAAAGTTGTTTATTGGAGGAACAAATATGAAATTTGTACATCTTAAAATTTTGAGTCGTAGTGGGCTGCAGATCTCCCAAAATGTTTACAATTACTAAGGTCTTTTTATAAGAATATAAAGTTCATAGGAGGATATTTTGCATCAATGTTTTGTACTTTTGATGTAATTAGAGAATTAGATCCTTCCTTACTTGTTCGATCTAAATGTGATACCTACATTAAATTTAAGGGTTTATTTTAATGTAATTATTTTTCTAATAGTAATTTAACAGTCATTTTAATAATTTATTTGATGATCTAGGGTTCGTTGAGTAACTGAGCAATCCAGTAGCGGATCCAGTGCTCATCTAAAGGGGGGGGGGGGAATTTTAAAAAGCGTTCTTCCCACATTCGAAACCTCAACTAGGTTTTTAATCTAATAAAATTTAAACTTTTAAAGCAACAAGGAAGCAATATAATGTAATATAATATAATAACTATTTACAAATTACAAATTAGAAACTTTAAAATACAAATATATTATATAATATTAGATAACCAATAGTATATGGAACATGCATTGTAAAACATATTTTATTTTATTTTAAAATTATTCAAAATAAGCTAACCTGTAAAGCGTAGAGAAGTTTCTCTCTGCATAGGTAACACATACAGCCAGAGTATACCTAGTCATAACTGTCATAAGCAATTGTAATAAAAGTACCTATATAAAAATCAAATATTATAATTGGTATAATTGGCACAACCCATTTCAAATTGTAATAAGCAGACGAAAACCACAATGGTGGCGATAAGTTGATGACAACAGCAGCAGCGCGCATTTCTATATTATTATGAAAAACAGATCAGGAAGAATCTTATCAGAGAATGGGAAATAGTTTTACTCAGGCCCTTCATAAGTTATAACTAATGCCTTATGTGTGATTATTATAGTAGTATCAAAAAAATAAAAATATTAGTTTTCAGCCCAATTTTAATATATAAAAATAACGTAAAAAATACTGCTCAATAGGGGAGTGGGTGGCGATCACTCCCCTCATATCCACCACTGGAGCAATCCGACATTTATCTAATTATTATTTATTTTAGGAAAAAATGTTATACACAGAAGTTATATTGATTATATTTATATTCATTAAAGATATAGATAATTTAACTTAGTGAGGAGTTTAACATGAAATTGTTACATTAATTTAGTATATTTTTAGTACATACATAACTAACATATGTACCATATTATTATGAAGGTACTTACCTATTTATAATAGTAAAATTCATATATTTATAACGAAATTAATAAAATTAACACAAAATTTATTAATTACTTTGACAATATAATTGTGTTGAAGGGTAGTCAGAAAATATGATCATGAAAAAAACGTTCAAATTTCAATAGGAAAAAACGAATCTTCATTCATTTTTCTTAAAAACATGAACTTGTATAGAGTAAATTAAGAATTAAATATATAAATTCAATGTTGTATTAATACATTTTTGATTAAATATTATTTTAAGGTCATAAATATAGTTGCATATTAATAAATTTAACTTAAAAACAATAACTTTGTTAATAACTAACAAAACTGGAGTACTTGACTGGTTTTAAAAAAGGTAAAAATGAATATAAATATGAATTAATTAAATGATGGCTAATTTTCTTGATAGACCTTGTAGATCTAGATGCTATCCATAACAATCTGTGTGTCTGTAATAGGTATACAATTGAAAATAAAACATTGCACTTCTATCTCAATTAATTATTATAACTAAATGATATAAGTAATCTTATACTCTTATACAATATAATATAATTGGGTACAAATTATAAAAATGAAAAAATTAATCAGACTTAAAATTATGTTTTGAAATTATAAATAATGAGACCATTGCTATACTTAAGTTGTTAGTGAGTAACTTGTTGCATGCTTGGTATTAATATCAATCAGACAGATCAGTAAAATCACTCCCTTCACTTGTGGATCCATCATATGGTTCAAAATACATATGTGGCTCGTTTAGCTTTCGAGGTCGAAGTTCTCTTTTAACACCATCAATTATATCCTCTGAAGAATCTAATTCAAGATCAGAATCAGCTGGTTCCTGTTTAATTCTAATAGGTTTTCTTGCTTCAATTTTAGATGTCAGTTCACTTTCTAAGACACCTTTTTTGGGTTTCTTACGCCGCCGTTCAGTAGACAATTTCTTTGAACAACCGCTCTCTTCTTCTTTAACCTTAACAAGTGGGTTGACCTGAATATTTGTTTGTAACTCTGCTTGGTCCTCTTGGTTAATTTTGTCTTCATTGTCCTTTTCTGTTTCATTTTCTTCATTGACAGTCTTTTCTATTTCATCAGTTAACACTTCTACGTTTTTAACACTTTCATCATTTTCTATGTCTTTTTCATTGTCATTAGCTTCTTCAAAATCCATTTTCTCATCAACAATTTCTTGTTTAATATTAATTTCAGCGCATTCTTCAGTCTGACACTCATCATTTATTAAGCTGTCCACTTTTACACCAGTATCATTTTCAGATGGTTCAGTTTTAATATTTACATTAGATGGTTCACAATCTTCGTAACTAGATTCTGAATCATCTGAAATACATGGGCTTAAATAATTATTGGATTCAGTAGCCATTGATTGCAATTGCCCAAGATAAGTGCCACGTTGGTTTAATAAAAAATGCAGTTCATCTTCTTCTTCAGACATGTGAGCAATTTTCTTTTCCTTTGTCCATGATTCATTTTGTTGTGTTTTAAAATTTAAAATCTAAAAACAAACATGTACTTATTATTCAACATTCAAATATATTGAAATCCATTTAAAACGTACCTCATTGTTTACTTTTTCAATTTTATTTTTTATAATTTGTTGGTAATAATCTTTACGACATCTTCCTAATAAATGTGTCAAGTGATTCTTGTTCATTTCTCTTAATTGAGATAATGCATTATCACACTTGACTATTTCTTCTAAAATTTCATCATTTTCCTAAGGTAATGAATTTATATAAAATATAAATATACAGCGAAAAAAATAATGTGATAAAAAAATTATAAATACATCATCAGCTATAGTCAAAGAAGGCAGCATTTCTTCAGGTGATGGTACCGGTTTAGAATTGCGACCCATGAGTCCCAATTTATGCAATTGTTTCTTGACATTTTGTTCTGCATAAAATTCCTTACAAACATTACTCATTTCTTGTGGTTTTTCTTCAACATCTTAAAATAAATTCCAAAAATTAGTAAAATTTACATGTAATTATTTTTTATTAAATATTTCACCATCAAACTCTGAAAAATGTTCTTCAGCATCCTCTAAAGACATATTTGAATGATTCATAAGAGCTGCTACAACTCTTTGATAAACTGGTGTATAAACGTTACCATCATTTCTATAGCAAATAATAAAATATAATAATAAATATTAATTTATGAGTGCATGTGTCAAAGAGAAATTTTCACGAAACAAAAATTAATTTGAAAATAATAATTTATTCATAAAATAGAAGAAAAAATTTTAAAGCTATAAATTATATGTTATTTAATAAAGAATGCAACTTAATTGTTTTAATAATTTTAATTTAGTGATTAAGAATTAAATTAGTGGAAAGCATAAAATTGAGTAGATTAAAAATATAATTTTGTATTGACAACATTTAAAAAAAAGTGAAAACCAGAATATTTGTTTATTTTTGAAAGTTAGTTATGTTACAACATATTCAATTAAGTAATTGCTAATTTCCAGTTTTCAAATTATTTATGATAATGATAAATAATATAATTAAATTAATAATCAGATTGTGCAGATTGTGTTAGTCGGGCCTAATAAATTAATTTTTTTTAGTTATTTTAAATAATTTTTAAAGTATTTAAAGTAAATCTAAGAAATATAATGAAGAAGTTAAACAGTTTTCAAAAACACAAAACAGTTTTTGATTTTTTAGATGACATTCTTTTTTAGTGTTAAGATAGACCAATAATAAAGAAAAAAAACTGTGTTGATAGTTTAAGGCCGTGCATTTTTTTTTTTTTTTTTGGTAATTTTTAGTTTTAGCTAACATAGTATTTAAGCGCTTGTTTTAATGGTTATATAAGTGCTTTAAGTCCCAAATTCTGGTGATAATAAACTAACTTATAGGTTATTTTAAACTAGATTTAAAATTTTGAATGGAAGAAATATTATGTTTTATAACTGCAAATTATTTTTGAAATATTTTGTTAATAGAAATACTTTGGAAGATTTGATTTATTAAACCTTACATGAATAATATTAAAGTTGGTAATTTTATAATTTAGAATCATTGATGATCACTATGAACACGTAATTTATTTTTAGATACTTTTTCCCATATTATACAGTGACTATACTCTATTTCAAATAAGATCAAGATCAAACTTCAGTGGCTGAGTTGTAGTACAACACTGCTGGATTTATAGAAAATTAACCAGATGAGATGACAGGCGGGTGTTGTTTGATCGAAAACTGATTGTCATTGAAGACTGATATTATTTGGAATAGAGTATAGTTGCAGTTTGGAATTCGGATATTACTATTTATGATAAAATGTTTAAGTCATCTTATAAAAAGTGTGAACTGTAATATTTTTAATATACACCAACAATTCAACATTCAAGATTCAACTTACATAGCTGAATTAGCTTTATCCACTAGTTCCACAACATCGGGGGCTATACGTTCAGCAAATTTAAGTTTTTTAGGTGGACGTGGAGAACATGATGATTGGGTTTTTTGCATTTCTAGTTCTTCTTTAGCCCAATTCTTTGCATAATGTTCACCCAAAGGTGGTATTTCATACAATTTTTTACTGGGATTATATGATTTAACTAGATCATCTAACCACTGAAAATTATAATATGTAATCAAAAGATGAAAAAAAAATTGTTTATATATTCTTACTTTAAGATCTTCTTTCTTTACATGACTCAGATATGGTTCAACAAGGGACCAAAATTTATTTGCTGATTCAGTTTTGCTTGGTGGTAGCTCCTAACAAAAATTGATAAAAATTAAAAACTATTTAAGTGTTTTATACATAAATGTTCATTTTTATATAAATAGATTAGTTAAGAATATTAATAATGAACCATTTTTAGGCATGCATATTAAGCCGCCAAACCAGTAAGCACTATATCATTGGTTGTAATCTTCATGTATTGCTGTCTTATCACATCATCAGCTAGCACTAATTTGTAGGGTAGAAGTTAATTCATAGGTGTGGAAATGGGTCTAAGACAGTTTTTGTTCTGAGTGGTGTACACTTAACGCAAACAGAGTATAGTAATTTAAATAAAAAATACATTATAATTACTTTGCTAGTAGGATCAAATTCAACCTTCATCTTACGGCATTCGTTCACAGGTGATATTTCTGCAGCAGCTCTTGGTTTCTGTAAAAATGTATACAAATTATAGTATTCACACATTATTGAAAAAAAAAGGTGTAGTGGCCGGGTGGATTAATGCGACGGTTGCAACGCGCACCACGGTTTGAATCCCGGTCACAGGCGGCATTGCTTTCTGGGCAGTTCACACTGTCTGGAAAGAGAGGTCGTCGCCCCCCACCCGGACATGGCAGAAACTACGGGTGCTCACTAGAAATTCTGTTAAATAGGCGTCCGACCTAGGCCTTCATGCCTACTTCTGGACATAGCGCCATACAAAAAAAAATGATAAAAGACCTTCCATTTTCTTATAGACACTTGGAATTTCATTTTAACTATTGGCACTTCCAGTAGTATTGGACTAAGTAGTGCTGAACCATTTTTAAAGCACTGGGATAAACCCTGTTTGAAAGTATCACCTACCCACCCACCCAAGACGGATAAAGGGGGGTACCTCTTTCAAAAAAGACTATAGTTCAAGTTTTAAATTTTAAGTTGTAAGGGTATAATATATCCTTAATACTATTTTATATTTACTCTATAATATGTAAAAAAATCAATCACTCACGACCTACCACCTAAAAATGTTTTGGGGTATTAACACTAATAACCTCACTAGCCTTACATGATCGGCGTCACTGGGTGCCTCAATTTCATGTGATGCTCACTTTAAGATGAATACCAAAAATTGTTTTATATACTTTAATTTTTTATATTACAGTATAATATTTATATAATTATTGATTTGTTATTTATTTTAATAATAAGCATTGAATCTTTTAGAGTATAATATTTGCGCATTTCACACAAAACCCTATTTTTGATCAATGAAAATTAATAAAAATATTCCTTAAAATAAATAATGAATTATTTAGGCAATATTAAGCATTAAATAATTAATACAATTTTCATACTACATAAACTTACAATTGTAGGAAGTTTGGGATTTTTAGCCATCCTATGAAGGGAACGAGCAAACTGCATGGATGCAAAAGTGCTCAGTTCGTCTCTAATTGTATTTCTGCGTATGATTACATTAGTTAACATTGCTTCAAGTTCCCATTGGACATGATCCAATTCATCATCCGTCATTACATAATCAGATTTACTGTCACGGCTCAGCACTAAAGCAATAAAAATATTTATTAAACATCTATAAGAATAACAAAAATTCCTTGATATTGTTTTTACATGACAGAAAAGTAGAATTTTCTGGAATAATAATAGGTTTTAATCGAGGTAATGATAGCTCTCTTTCTTCATTGTATTCAGCATGTTTTTTTCTGGTCGGTGACGTCCGCTGTTTGAAAGACACATTACCATCTGTAGACGTACCCTCAGCGTCGGTATCATCTGCAGTGGCAGTGTCTGGAGACATAGGTTGGCGTGGTTTAGGACCTCTTCTTTTTGATACGCCTCTGCCACGACCTCTTGACCCTCCACGTCGTTTCCTTCAATAAAAAAATAAAATGTAATTACACTAATATAGATTTTTAAGTGTTTGAGATGAACTTCAATATGAAAATTAGTAAACATTACACATATCAGCAATTATCATTGGGGAACTTCAGGGAATTAAGTCAATCAGAGATTTCAATACCCTCCCAATTCCAAATAGACATCGGGTTGTAGCCATACAAGCATTGGCGCAACTAGGGGGGTGCAAAAGGGTCTTTAGCACCCCCAAGTTCTAATTTAGCACCCCTTGATATTTTAGATCTAACTATTATAATTATAATGAAATAACATCAATTTTATGTTTTTAATAATATAGCACGCCACGTTTTAGAGGCCTAGTTGCGCCTATGCATACAAGTGACACAGTACTTGGATCGTGCTAGCATTAATTAAAAAAAAAATGGTGCTGTTTCAATATGCGATCTACAGAATCTATGTCTAATATCGCCCAATGTCAAACATGAAGCTATTGGACAACTTGTATTTCTCATGTGTTAACTTACTGTCATTGCTTTTAAACAAGTTGGATATTTCTTTCAACTTGAATATCTCATCTTTGATTACCTTTTATTATCTTTACCTTAAATATTATCGCTGTAGGTTTAATAATAGATGTCTTAGCGAGGCAAGATCAGAAATTCATTATGACGAATGATCTGCATATACCAAGCCATAAATGTGTCTCATTATCAGAGATTTTGTACACAGTACAGTAAATCATAAAACCTAATTTCTCAATGTGCAATTACAGGAGCCCACACGCATACATTTAGAGGTCATGGTTAGACACAAAAACTGAATTATTGAAGAAAATGAGTGATGATTCTCTTAAACATTCGCAGTCTTATCATTATCATTATTTCTGGCGACTTAACCATCAAGACAGTCCTGACCATTTCTGGTCATATTAGAATAGATTCAAAGCGTGTTAGCAATTAAATAAAACGCGATTAAAATGATGTATGTAGAGCGCATATCGAATAAGTATCAAAAACTGGTATTGGTAACTGGTTTTGAGGATAAAACTGATGAATATTATTGATACAAAATGATGTCTTAACTTACTTTGGTGACATTATTAATTTCGTACTGTTTTAACAATTGGTTTTGAATTTGAATTCAACAGTTTGCTCTGAAATATAAAAAACGTAAAAACCACTGTTGATGATGAGGAAATAAAATTAAACTGTAAAAGTGTGACAATTTGCTAGGTATTCAGCAATTAATAATTGATAAAGATAATGCCGCCAACTTGCCGCTGAAGCCTGAAATGCAATTTGCTCTGAATACTCTGAAAGTCTGAAGTAATACTGCGGTAGTGCGGTAGCCGGTAGGTTAAATCATGTTATGTGATCATAATAAACAAAATGTACGTGATAAGAATCAGTGTGGCACATCAGGAAAATGTAAATTAATCAACCAAACAATAATAATAATGTATTTTTTTTATATCGAAATAATATACTAAATATAAAATATAGTATAAGAGACTTTTTGAAATTAAAAATATACAGTTTAAATTTAAAATGATCATAACTTATTTAAAAATAATAATATCAATAATAATCTATGGATGAACACAAATAATAATCTTACATTTAAATTATTTTAGTGGGTCTGTTCAGTGTTCAGTCTTATTCTAATAATTAATATCATAAGTACACTACACTACATTACACAGTCATTATTAAACTGGTGAATGAAAATTCACCTTGTCTTGTCGTATGATGTCGTACTCTAGTACTTGTAAAAGTCGGAGACAACACATGGCAGTCACATGCGTATACGTCGTTCTTCTAATGACTTAAATGATTCCTTAATTCTTTGATAACTCGGTGGTGTAGTATATTCTTTTGTGTTTAGAATTATTCAATGATGCCCACTGGCCACTGTGTTCACTCTTCACTTATTCTGTTATTCAGTGATTTATCCATGTCGGTGAAGACGGTGAGGTGAGGTCCGACATCAAACATTTGCCAATATTATAAAAATAGACCAAGATTTTTATAATATACCAGGGTGTTATATAGAATACCAATAGGTATTGAATTATTTAATATTAAAAATTAATAAAATTATAAATTATAATTTAGTGCTAAAATGTCAGATTATATTGGAAAAAGTTATAAATTTATAAACTGCTTTCTAATATTATAGATTATTAGAATATGTTGAGTAAAATAATGATAAACGCAAAATTAATACGTTTTAACTATAAATAACATTACGAATTTTTTTCCAGCAGTGATCTATAATTAACGTTACCTATTTATTATTTTCAAATTAAATTATGTCATGTTTATTATTATATTTTAACAGTGAAAATTTTCGTGCCAAGTTTACAATCAACTTTTTTCATTACATACCTGAAATTCCGGCCCAAGTTTACAACAAAAAAGGTTACCTCGGGTCAGTGACGTACGCAGAAAAAAGATTTTAAGGGATGTTTTTGAAAATCAGTTATTAAAAAGTAGACAATTTTTATTTTGCTTTAGCTGGTTTTTCACACACAATGTAATATTATACATATCTATTAAAGTTTAATATGACAATCAACATAAAAATAGAATAAGTAAATAAACATATGAAAGCCTAATATTTCGGGTGGTGTTTGTGCACTCAACCATCCCTCTCCTTGAGTACGTGCCTGTCACAGGCCCAGTTTACATTTGCCCTTTTTTGAAAGGGAGGATGTGAGTTTTATACAATAAAAATAATCCAAAAGATGGGGGAGTAAATTACACCCCTCTCCCACCATCAGTACGGTCCTGTGTGTGGTGTACTTCTAAAAAAAATAGGCTGTAGTGCAGGACCGTCGTTAAGGGTGGGCAGTGCTGGCTGGCATTTGCCTAGGGCCTCGCGCTTGTAGGGGCCTCGCAATTATCGCACTTAAATTTGATACCAAAATATTGTTCAAAATTATTAAATTTTTTAGTTTTGTATTGATATTATTTGTTTAATCGAATGTTTAGGTATACAAGGTACATTTGTATTTTGTATGGTGACAAATATTAAGCTGTTGAGTTTTAATTTATATTGGGTATTGTAGTTTAGTTTAAATTTAGTGCAATACCGCCAGTACCTAAACATTATTTTTAATATAGTATTTATATTTTATATATTTTATATTTATATTATTTTGTCGTTGTAGACGTCTTGTAGGCTGTAGCCCACACTCTTACCAGTGGTACGTCAAGAATCAAGATAACGTAATAAATAATAATCGCTATTAACGACTAACCAGTACGGCTATACGTCGTGCTGTACGCTCGTCGCTCGTAGATATTAATAGCTATGCCTATTAGCTTTATGTTTATATATATTATATACATATATTTATAATTGATTATTATAGTATAAATAGTATAATGTAATATTAAGTCAATAGAATTCGACGAGTTGTTTGGTTGTTACACATTTCTATTTCGTGATTTGTCAGTCGCGGCAAATGGATCCGGATATAATATTAAAAAATGATCTTTTGATATAATTATATAAACAAATTATAATTATTTAACCTCGGATTATGTAGATGATCTATGATCTATTGATCTACATAATTAACATAATTATCATAGCCGTGAGGGCCATACAAATAACAAATAATATGTTGCTTGGTGAGGGAATGCACGTGCGGGAACGCACTGAGTGTACGTCTCGGCTGCAGTTACTAGTTCCCCGATGGGTGACCACCCGGGATTTTCAGCAACATAATATCTTTGCTACATATACACAAATACTTGTCACAACTCTACTAATTCAAAAACCTACAAAAAATAACTCCCACCGTACCACCCCACACCAAATAACCTATGTTGCCACGGGTTCTCCCCCCCCCCAAAAAAAAAAAAAAAAATTAACAAATATATATTATATTTGTTATTTAGTCCATTGTCCTGAGCAGAAGCCCAGAATTTCCAGCAGAACCGGTTACTTGAATTACTTCGCACGAGGTTTCCATGCTCGGTTACCGGTATTCTGTGCCGGTGCATGTGCCATGTACTGATAACTTATCTATATTGTTGTTTAATGATAAGAAATACTAATATTTTGTATTTTACAATTTACTCGAGGTCTTATTGCAAATGCTTATTGTTGTTGTTAATTTTTATATTTTATATTCAATATTGTAAAATTATTAAAATTGGATAAAACCAAAAGCGTTTAAATTTTTTTTTTTTATTTCCAATTTTTTGTTCTAATGCAAACTATAATTTAAAACATGTATACTTTAGTCTGTATTCTATGAAAACATTTTAATGTTTATTGTGTCATTTAAATTTTTTTCTGTTCATACCGTATTCCAAACACACTTTTGATTACACATGTAAGTCATTTTTAAATTATATCCTAGTTTAGAATAAAATATTCTTTGAACTAAAACTAAATGTTAATAATTAAGAATTTTTGGTAAATTGGGTTTTAGGTGTCTTATTAAAAAGTATCTACCACTAAATAGTACTTTTATTGAATCAAGATTCCATAGGGTTGTTATAATTTTGATAAGCAGATCCTGGATAAACGGCAAAAACAGGAAATTAAAAAATATACTAAAAATATTGTTAAATACTTAAATAATATTGTTTGGATAATAATATGTTGTAGTTTAATTTTAATTAATCTTAGGATATTTTCATTTGTTAAAATGCAACCCTTAATTTTACAAAACCATTAATATATATAGATTTGACTGTTTATGGTTATAGCTAAACAATAATTGTTCATGTATGAGCATTCAAAATGTATCTAAGCTTAATTGAGTATCTGGAGTATCTTGAGTTACCTATAGTTGGCAACTAATTTGGATGGTCCTATCACATAGAGCATTCTTATAGTACACAATTAAAAACTTAAATTGTATAAAAGCAAAAAACATTTTCAATAATTTAATATTGTTGATCTAGAAATATATTTATGTAGACAATTGAATATTGATATCACAAAATTTTAAGCAAAATTCTTGTTAATTTATTACTTATATTCTTTAGGGTTGTATAATGTTAATTTTTTAAGTAATATTCACTTGTTAGTTGTTATGTGTTATAATATTATATTTTAACTGACTGTTTTTAACTCGCTCACCCAAGCTTTGCTGTTTTATTAAACAAAAAAAAATATTATTTGGAATTTTTTTTGAGAATACTTTTGTTTTGAAAAAAATTAATATAGTGATATCCCTATCCCACGGTCTTAGATTATTTATTTAATGGGGATGCCCATTGTAAATAGTGTTTATGAGATTTATATACTATAAAAATATATATAAATCGTCTAGCATTATCAATTTATCATTAATAATGTTTGTTGTACTTTTTTCTTTCAGGAATTTATGTAAATAGATTCAAACCAAAACTTACCAAAACATAGCAAGATGGAAAAAGCTTTGCAATTTGATGTGATTGCCTCCTGCACTAGTTCAAAAGCTCGTACTAGTTTAATGAAATTACCACATTACACAGTGGAAACACCAGTGTTTATGCCTGTCGGTACCAAAGGATCAGTTAAATCTGTTTTACCAGAACAGCTGGAAGATATCAACTGTCAAATTATTCTAGGAAACACATATCACTTGGGATTACGTCCTGGAGTTGAATTACTAAAAAAAGCCAAAGGTCTTCATAATTTTATGGGCTGGAAACGTGCTTTACTTACTGATTCTGGAGGCTTTCAAATGGTGTCATTGTTACATATGGCTGAAATTAATGAAGAGGGTGTTAATTTTGAATCGCCTTATGACGGTACACAAAGCTTGTTGACTCCAGAGAAATCTATTCAAATACAAAATGCAATTGGTGCAGATATTATAATGCAGTTAGATGATGTTGTGCCAACTACATCAAAAGACAACAGAAGAATGGAAGAAGCTACGTACAGGACTACACGTTGGTTAGATCGTTGTTTAGGTGCTCATGAAAGACCTGATGAACAGAATATATTTCCTATTGTCCAAGGAGGTCTTATTGAAGATTTAAGAAGTTTAAGTGCCAATTTACATTTGGAAAGAAAAGTGAATGGTTATGCTATAGGTGGCCTTGTTGGTGGAGAAGAAAAAGAAGATTTTTGGAAAATGGTTCTTCTATCTACTAATTTATTACCTTGTGATAAACCTAAGTATGTAATGGGAGTTGGATTTGCAGTAGATTTAGTAATTTGTTGCGCTTTAGGAGCAGACATGTTTGACTGTGTATTTCCTACAAGAACAGCTCGATTTGGTTGTGCGTTAATTTCAAGTGGTCAAATTAGTTTAAGACAAAAAAAGTTCAGAATGGATTTTGGACCAATTGAAAAAAATTGTAGCTGTTCAACATGTAAGACATATACTCGAGCATATATACATCAAATTGTCAGTACAGAACCTGTTTCTTGCAGTTTATTATCAGTGCATAATCTAAATTATCAAATGCAATTGATGAAAGGTATTAGAGAAAGCATCAAGGTAAACAAATTTCCAGAATTCGTCCAGGAATTTATGACAAATATGTATCCAGATAAGAATTATCCACAGTGGTGCCGTGATGCACTACAATCAGTGAATATAGAACTGAAATAAAAATGTATATTTTAAGCACAGAGTTCTGAAAATTGTTTTATATTATTTTAACTTTGGATTCATAATCTTCATTTGTTGTAAATTATCAACTACTACTAAATAATTATTGAATAATATAATTTTATTTATTTATTTATTTATAAAGATATACATTATTTAAGTTAGATTGGTACTTACTATAATTTATAAGATTTTATTTTAAGACTTGTATTAAAAACAGAAAAATGGACCAAAATTTATTGACAGATGTTTCTATAAAAAATTTTAATAATTTAATTCAAATCTTATCCCTGACCAACCTCCACATATATTGAAAAGAAATTGGAATCGTGACCTACTACTCTGAGAAAAAAAACAACAACAACAACATTAACTATACAATCATCCTTGCTACACCTAGTATATAATATAATATAATAAAACCTAAATATTTTTGTGAGGGGTATTACCAGTGGGTGACTTCCCCTATCATGTGAATCATGTTATGTTCATTAATTCTAATTGTTATCATAATGACTTATTGTACAGATTATGTGTATAGATTGTCTTTTTCTTAATAATAAAAAAAATAATAATAATAATTTAATTCTACTAATAACTTGTACCACTAAACTGTACTTAACTGGAATACACCTTTTGAAACACAATATTTCTATAATATTCTCCTACTCTATTCCAAGTGTTAATATGTTATTTAGTTCAATGTGATGAATACCTATGATTTTTATGGTTATCATCGGCTATGTACTTTGTATTGATTTAAATCATCAATACTAAATAATTGATTGTTCATATTAAATTATACATCTTGTATGTTAAAAAAAATAATCATACAATACATTGTTAAACATCCACATTGTTTCATGCCAGATTTTGAAAATTACTTAATAACCAGTTAGGTGAGACTTAGGTTTTTTAATTTTCTAACGCTGTAACAGAAATCAAATTCATAAAATTTAGTTTTAAAAATATTTTAGAATTAAATAAACTGTTAAGGTCAAAAACGAAAACTTCAAATCCCAAATTCAAACTGAAATTAATTTTATCAATCATGTGACTATGTTGTACTACCTATTAAATATTGGTTATTTGAGTGTAAACTGGTGTTAAATACCAACTTTGTTATTTGCAATTAATCTGATCATGGTTAGGGTGTTAAAAAATTAAAAACCAAGGTTTACTCAGCTGGTTATTAGAGTGGATTTATTGAAATGGGTTTTAAGCTCAGGTTCAAAATAAAAATAAAAGACAAATCAAACATTCAAGTATCTGTATTATTATGGATTAATTTTAAACAGGCATAATATAAGTCATACACAAAAAAAGCACCTTATCTTAGGATATTAATTATTGTTATAATATAATGTATTAATGTTGTACCTATGCGTAAAGGTCATAGGTGAAATAGTCAATGGTTTTCTTACATTACTTTTTTTGTTTACTTTAAATTCTACGCACACAAAATATTAAGTATTAAATTACAATTTTTTGTTTTGTTTTTGCTTACAACTATAATATGCATTATTAACATACAAAAAGTTTAAACTTTACGAGTTGTATTTTTAGACCAGAAATAATTATATTTTTTCTTTGTGGAAAAACATACAAATTATAATTATTATTATTACAATATCTAATGAAAAACAAAATATATATTATAATATTAAACAATAAAATAAAATATTTATACACACGGTAATCACAGTTTTACTGAAATATAATTTGCGTGATATTGTTTTAAATATTTGTTGACAATCCATAGCTTTGAATATGATTTAATAATTTTGGACTTTTGTTATTAGGTATCCTATTAGGATCATGGTACCTAAAGCTTGTAAATATTTCAAAACCGAGGGTTTTATTTATTAAATATATCCGAGGTTAGGTTAAACCTATTCAGTTTAATAACATTTTTTTTTTCAATGATACTATTACTATGATTTTTTTTACCATTGTAGAATAAGAATAACTAAATATCCCTAATTGTCAATGACTTTTCCTATAGTGAATAGTACGAAAGTACGATGTTTGAGCGAAATAAATATGTTTTTTGCAAAACATGTTTAATGAGTTGGACAGCATGACGTGAAAAGTTTGAAAATTAAATCATTTAATATAATTACCCTTTTAAAGCAAAGTTGTCAATTTCAAAATCGTCCCTTTATATTGTATCACAGATTTAGATTTACAATACGTTTATAACTTTCAATTTTCAAAATCAATTATATTAAAAAAAAAAAAAACAAATTTTCAAGGCCTTGTTGACCTGTTATTGAAAATCGCCAGTAGAAAAAAATATTGTGGTCCCATTATTATTTCACGAGATTTTTTTGTTAACAATGTTTAATACGTATGTATTTTATTTCATTATTACAAGACAAAATGTAATCTGCCGCGATTAAATCTGAACGCAAATGATATGTAATAAATTAAATTTGAATTAAATATTTTAAAATGTTGTCAAACAATTGTGAATATAGAGCGATAAATACATATAATAATATGGAATATTAATATTAATCACTGCAAGTGAAATTGAATAATGTAGGCACAAGAAACTTATATGTATTGGGGTGAGAAAAATAAGTATCAACTATTAACCAAGACATAATTGAATGATTAATTTTTAATATGACTATAATTATAATTTATAGTACAACTATTATTGGTAACTATACTGTAAGGTTCACGCAAAAAGCATAGGTTTATTTAATAGTTAATAAGAATAGGTACTTATTGCTTAATTTTGAAACAAACCGAAGCAATGTTATTTTATTAGTGATTAAGTCTATGTATTTTATAGATACATATGTACCTAATAATTTATATTTCAATAAAAATGTTCAAAACTTAATATAGAAATCAAAATTGACAATCAATTCATTCTTAAATTAGTTGTTTCATTACAGTGATGGGCTATTTAAAAACACCGACTGAAGGTAGGTCATTTGTATAATGCATGCTATAACTTAAATATTTAAATAATAATAGCTAATAGTAGATACTTAGCTAATACCAAACATATTATTATGTGTTAATTTAATAGGTACCAAGTAAAGTTTAAGTACGAAGTAGGTAGGTATTATCTATATGTATGATGCAATCGTGTAGATATCTACTTTAAAATAGATACACCATATAATATTATACGAATTTTTTTATAAATTACACAGAAATATATGGTAATTTCATAAATAGGTAATATTTTTTATTAATAAAATGCTTTAGGGTTTAGTGTTTAGTTATAATAATAGGATAGGTATTTCGTTTTATATATTTTAATGTATTATATAATATATGATCTTGTAGTATAATTTATTATGACAATAATTATGTTATAAATATTACTTATATAATATTATAATAGGTATAAAATCATATCTAAATATAATATTACTGTATATTAATGTTACACTAGGTACTTAAAAATTACAGTTGGTCGTCATCAGTACCTATGTCACCCGTGAAATTCCCAATTTTTACAACACAGATAAAAGTACTATTACCTACCTACAAAATGTTGTTGCCTAAGTCAATAACACAACTGCGAACTGATGGGATTATGGGATTGTTTGTATACAGTATACATATAAATATGATTTATATAGGTACCTACTGCAATAGTTAGTAAAAATAATAAGCATCTATAAAGTTAAGTACCTAAAGTACTTCGGTACTCTATAGGTAGGTGTAAAAAAAATACATTCTAAGACATTTTGTTCACAATTTTTACGGCATGTTTTGAAAATAAATAACGTTCTGAAAACATAAAATAATTTGATCTTACATGTCTTTCTAATAGGCATATTTTTTTTATGTTTTCTGCGTAGTGCGTTTATACGAACAATTTATAAATTATAGGATATATTTTTTTATAACGGAACAATACACGTATTTAGTTTCGGGTAACTCGTTAGCAACGCCGTTTTTACGAAACCCACCTAGAGGACTAGAAGAGTGTTGCACAATCAATTTACCTACTATGGTTTTATAAAATCCGTCAAAATATACTAAAATGGAACTTACTATTCATAGTATTTCATACATAATATTATACGTAGCTATGTTACCGCTCAATCGACGTGAAACTGTACAAATACAAATGTAGGTTGGTGACACCTGTTGAACAACTGTACCTACAAGTATAGGTACTCACTTTTATTAAATAGACGTATAGGTGGTAGGTAGTAGCGTTGAATATAATATATCGTTTATATATTATACAATATGTACTAGTAGGTAGTAAGGTATTATTATTATATAGATTCAGTTTTCAAATACAATTCTCATCAGTTGTCACTCCAGTAAGTTCTCGATATTATAGGAATTCTGAACGTGTCGTTAGAAATTCATATTTTGTCACTGAGTCTTTTTTTTTGAAAATGCCTTGATAAGTGTCACTTGTTTATAAGAAGCCAAAAAGGTCTGCGCATATTTAGGAAATAAGTTCCTCGGGTAGGTATAAATAATAATAAAGTGTTGTGTTGCAAAAGTTTTTACGATGATGAGTTGGGTATACAATGATACAAAAGTGATAAATGATAAATATACTGTAAACTGCAACGCATAAACTGTAAAATATGAGTTAAGGGATAAACAATAATAATTTAGATTGTTTAAACCACAATATATTTTATATTCCATTTAAATCTCCCCCCCCCCCCCCGTCAAAAAAAAAAAAAATTGAAATACTTAAAAACAAAAAAACCTTATACCTATTGTTGAATGCGGTGTGCTGGTGAGATGTACCAATTCATGTATTATTATATGTATTATGTAGGTACGGGTAATTATTGGAGAAGAAAAACAGTGACTATAATTCAATAGTTATCACACAGTCAAAGCGAACAATCAAAACCACCGTAAAATAATATACTTCGCATATTATACAGAATAATACCGGGAATGTGAATAATTGTAAACAAGAGCCCTTTGTGTTTCGGGTTTTTATGTTAATTATTATTACCACGACATTTCCGAGTGTAGCTATACTTTATTACAATATACCTACTACCCATCTATACATGGCTACAATGGCCACATATATATTTCCAACGACTATGTTACACATATTTAATACCAGGTACATAATATTATATATGTATACAGTATTAAATATGAATATTAACGGTGCATTGGTACATTTATAATATAATATGGTCGGAAACTCTGTCGTTTATAAAGATTTGAATAGTATATGTATAGTAACAATTAACATTCATATTAATATATCATATGCAACAAACAAATGAAACATTGATGTACTCGTACATTTGCATCGGTGAACGTCGATCCGCTGCTGTTTTCATAAAATTGTGGCTTTATGTGTGTGGAAATTTCGAATACAAATTTTAAAGTAATTAAAAACTTTATCTCATACTAGGCAGGTACGCACATAATTTATCCAAATCGAAAATAATATATTATAGTGGCAACTGATCACAGTTGTAGGCGTGCGCGCCAAACACCTGTTATAGGTATGTAATCCTCAGTCCAGTTGTCGGGGGTGGTCCCTAAATCTAAATTTCAAATTTTTCTCACTAACGTATTAGCGATACTCTAATGAGTTATGACAATATTATTAAAAATAAACGTAAAAAATATTAAGATAATAATTTTATCACACAGTTTTACTGCTGTAATATACTATACCTATCTATATTTTAGCTTTCAAGTTTTTTCAAAAGAATGTCGGCGAACATATACAAACATATAACACCTATATTTATTGGTTGTTGGCTATTAAGGGTCATCGACGAATGTGCGAGAATTATAAGCTTTTTTTTTTTTTTTTTTTTTTTCCTTATGGTATCGAGGACTGGAGGAGGAACTATGGTGCCAGTACTTCTCCTCCAGCCCGAGAATTATAAGCTAGAACAATAATGATAATAAAAAATAACAACATTTACCTATATTAAGTATATACCAGTTACCAAACATTGAGACATAATATTATGTTTTATATATTATAAATTTATAAGATTACAATCGAGACGACGACGGCATATTATCGCACTCCATTTAATCGTAAGTACATATTATTATTATATTATAATTGTTACAGAATAATAATACAGATTTCATTATGCTATGCTATGCTATATATTATGTTATTAGGACTATCTTTTTTATAGTTTTTTTTTTTTTTTTAAATTCGAAACTTACAATAAATTAAATGTGGCGAACGATCCGATACGAAACATATTGCGTAGTATACGTACTTGCAGCGTAACTGACCTAAGTGTCTATGTGTATAATATTACCTATTTATAAAATACGTGCCATTTGGGATATAAATAGTTTAATAAATATATAATATAAACTGTATATATACATGTAATATAATTGACAACGCTTGTTTGGCTCGGGACAGTGGACGGGTATCGTATATATATATATATATATATATACATATGCACATGCTTATATATAATATGTTTTAAAAATCAACGATGGAATGCACTGATTTTCTGTATATACGAGGAACGCCGCGGGCGAGTTCCGCGTTGGAATGTAAGTACGGGCGGGAGGGATAAATATTGAAAAACAAAACCAAATACTACGATAAGACGGTATTAGCCGCAATCATATGGTTGTGATTACGAGGATCAGGGTCAGGGCCACGGTGTTTGCGAGTACCTATAATATAATTATTATATTTGAACCGTGCACTAAAATGTCATTTTTAATCCCTTCCACACACCCAGCCACCTTCTCACCACCGCCTCGTTGTAATCATTTCGACGGATTGCGATGTATAACGAGTGTGAGTAATATATACTTGTACACAGAGTGTACTTTGGCCGTATATTATGTAGAACGCGGGACGAGTGGATATAAATGGATTGACAAAAAATTGCATGTAAAAAACGCAACCGAAAAAGTCTTTCGCACATCAGTCGCCGCCGCCGCCCCCACCGCCGACATTTTGTTTAGGATCTATACTGCAACTCTACTGCGATACCGCGCGAGAGGAGAAAAAAATAAAATATAAATATTCTAAATCCGTCGTCACGAGTTTCGTGTTTCACAAAAGTGCACGTCGTGTCGGGCACCCGAGCCAAACCGTAGGCAGGTCTATATATTATTATGGCCGCCGAAAGTCCAATTTATCGCACCGTATTGCGTACATAATATTACTGCAGGTCACTATTATTATAAGCGTACTATTCAATTTATGACGTCGTATTGACAAGCTCGGCGTCGGCGGTGTGTGATGCGCACCGTCTTGCTCGATGACGGATGACTATTTTTGTACCCCTCCCGCGAGCCTACACTGCTCTGCAGTTCAGTGCCACCCGCGTGTTCGTATAATACTTCGAATATGGGTCGACGAGAGACTAAAATCGTTTTTTTTGTTTTTATTATTATATTATAATATACGTCTACGCGAAGCGACTGCGCTTCATTTGCGATGTGCGGTGAAGAGGATATTAATATATAGGATAAAATATATTGTACTATAGGCGCAGACGATGATCGTGAGGGAAAAGAGGGGTCGGAGGGTTAGTCTTTAGTTGTATATAATACAGTGAAACCTCCCCATAACGACCCACCTCTGAATAGCGGACGGTTTTTGGCTTCAGGAAACTACGCACTTTCTATACAAACTGAACTCTCTGAATGGTGGACAAAATTTCAGTGGCCGAGAGTGTCACTTTAGGACATTAGAAGTTTAACCGAATTATAAATTTAGGGCTCGGAATTTGAGACATTTTGCATTAACTTTTTTTGGAACTTTTTAGACGATGCTTTTCTGGCCACAAATGTGTTTCATTAGTATGTGGATCTGTATAACTGAACTTTATTTTGCATTTTTTGGTATTTTTTTATTTTTAAGTAATTTGTTGACATTGTTACTGATTTCTCACCGGTGTATTGAAAAATATCAAGTTTATTGAATATCCACAAATAAATCATGTAATTTGTCAAATAATATGTAACTAACTTGTTATTGCACACTTATTAATTTACTACCTATAGACTCAATTCTTATTTCTCATCATTTCTTGTAGGCCATAATGGCCGATAACTTAAATCTTGAAAATTACCACGGACTAAGATTAGAAGTGAATATTATTATACCTACATTTTATTTATTTTTTCTAATATTCGATTAGTGTCAGATTTAATCTTACCGATTAAATTTTTATTAATTTAAAACAAATATTTGTAATTTGTTTAAGTGATTTTTTAATATTTCTAAGGTCATCAACTTTCGAGCCCACATTTATAATATAAATGTTCTATTCGGAGGGATTAATAATAGGTCAATATATCCTTATCGTTCACAATGGAGGTCGCGCACATCTGTGTATCATATACTATTATGACATAATATGTTATTATAGGTAGATATTTGCGCGTGTACACTCGTCACTACTTTTCCAACCATATGATATTCCCACGTCCCAATAAAATTATAATATATTATTATTATTACTATTATTATCATGTAATACGAATAGATAATATGTGATTTATTTTTCGTAATATAATATAATATATACACGCGACAAAACAGAAATTTTATTTTCGACCTTATATGGTCAACGTACAATAATTTCGGCGGCGGTGACTATAACAGGCACGAGCATAATTATACTATTATATCAGTTTCTATTACCTATTGTGTACCATTGACTTTAGAATACATATTCTAAAATCAATGCCTATACTTTTAATTCAGTCATAGGAGGTAATGCGAGTGGTAACGCGTGTGCATAAATGCGGTGAACGCGTTTTTTCGGAGGGAAAGTATATATAATATAATTTCGTGTATGTGCATATATATACATATATACATATTCATATATATATAATACGAAGGAAGAAAAACTCGTGCGTATAATATTATATAATATTATCAAAGAAACATAAATCGCACACGTATAGGTAATAATGATAATAATAATAATAATATAATTAATAATAAGTAATAATAATAATAATAATAATGTAGTTATATATCTAGTGCGTGTTCGGGGCGAAGGTATAAGCGCCGGACAAAATATAATAATAATTGTTATAATACATTTATGGGTATTATCATATTATACAGCTTACAGCTCGTACACGTCGCGACCGCCGCCGCCGCCGCCGCCACCACCGCCGCCGCCGAGGCCGAGGCCGCCACCGCCGCCGTTGGCCCTGGCCCGCGGCCGGCCTTGCAGCGGACACGACCCCGACTCGCGTGACCTGGTGGGGCTGGTGTACGAGTACATGTTGTAGCCGGGTATGATGTGGACGCGTACGTCACCGGACGGGCGGCTGGCGCCGTCGCGGGCCCGTCGCGAAAACGTCACCGTCGTCTTGCAGCAGCAGTAGTGGAACAGGTTGACGTACGCGTTGCGGAAGTGACGGTTGCCGGCGCAGTACACCAGGTTGTTGAAGCACGACTTGCTGAGGGCGAGCCACGCGAGGTTGTAGAACATCTGAGCGGACAGCCGCTGGACGCTGGCCAGCGCGAGGACGACGGCGAACGGCGCCCAGAACACGACGAACATGACGAAGCTGTACGCGTTGGCCAGCATCAGCGAGTAGTCCCAGTTGAACGCTAGCGGTGGCTTGAAGCTCGGGTTCAGCCGGGCCACGTGCACCTGGTACGTGATGCGCAGGTACAGCCCGGCCGTGATGAGCAGCGGCACCAGCACGATGGCACCGGCCACCAGCGCCTGTGTCGGAACGATTCTGCTCACCTGCAACACAGCAGTATGCAATTATATAAACGTGTTAATGTCGTCGGCGTGCATTGCATTAGGTTGTATGTATAAAATAATTCATTTTGGTTTAGGGGTTCAGCAAAAAAATCAAAGTATTTAACTCTTCGACGACTCTCCAATGCACCACCGTACGTCTCAAACCTAACATTACATAACGATTTTCACATGAAAACCATCAATGAAGAAGCTCAATAATTATTTTACTCGCGCTTCCGCATGCGACTTCCATCCCACCAAAATCCTCTCATTAAAATCCCCTCCGCTCTAACTCTCCCAGGAAATCCAAGGTGCAGGCTAAAAACGAAATGGTGTCGTGACCTCCCACAATATTATCAAGTAAAATATACAATATATATATATATTATGTATAGATACACAAAATTCCAGCTATCAATAATTAAAAAAACAAAAAAATAAATATATATATATATATAAATTAATAATAATTCATGCCAAGTGTTGTCAGTGGGCGGCTTCTTAATCAATTTATCACGTCCTGCCTTCTCTTAGCACATAAGCTTATTGTACATACTTGTATAGATTGTTTATTTCTAATAAAAAAAAATATTCATTTTGGTTGTCCGCAATATTTGTCTATAATATGATGTACATTCACAGGTGCTAGATACCTAATTAAGGTAAGTTATGGCCAATAAGGATACTCGATCAAATTATAATAGTTGCGAAGCGGAATCATAACTTCAATTTGCTCGAATGGCACAGAATTTGTACTGATGAACGCAAATTCGGTATGTTGTATACGTATATTTTGTTAGATGATGGTGATAGACTGAACACATGTGGGAGAAATGTCCTTTTTGAAACACTTCAATTGCTGCGTATTAGTCAATCTCATGGTGTTGACAGAAGGATGTTATATACAATTTTGAAAATTTTGGGAAACTTGAAAGCGTTTATGCGATTGTATACTTTTTACGTTCTGACAACTAACCAATCGATTTTCGTACTGCGTACTGCGTACGCACTCCACTCAAATAGTAGGATCTGTTGAGTATAGATTATTAAGTATTCAAAATTCATGTTCGGCGTTCGGCTCATAAAAATAAAACCTTCCTTAATTTCCGTTGTCAGGCTTATAAATTATAATAGTTTGTTTTCTATCATTCCTATATATAAAACGATTTTTTCGTTATTTAGTTTTTAATTATAAAAAATATAATGCAGGTATGAACTCTTTGTGTTAAGCAACTCGTATGCGCTTTTGTTGACACTAAACTATAGGTTGAATGAGCGCATCTCCTAATTTTTTGAAATTTGAAATTTCTTTTGTTGCACCCTAACTGTTATAATATAATAAGTCCACTCGTGTTTTTTCTATACATTACGTCTATGATAATATACATTTTGTTTCCCAGTAAAATTGTACCAAATGTCGTCTTATCACTATCGATAAAATAAAGTGAAATTCTGCAGGAAATCTATAAATTTGAAACATAAAAGTCAGAATATGTTACTATCATGTGTGTTTAACGTATATATATTATAGAACTCGGGAATAATATTTAATATTATATACCACATTTTGATGATAAATTATCAAATTGAACCCGATAACGTTTTCTTCCCTTACCTTACCCTTGCTGGAGGATAAGACGGTGATGTATGTATATTATATGCAGAAACATAAAAAGTAATAGGTTTTTTTTAAGGATTTTATATTATAGGACCAAATGATTGGTATAATAAAAACCGCTGGCTGGTAGTCATAAATAATATAATATTTAACGTTGCAGTATAACTGGTTTGAACAATAATAATTGTCTGCTAACCGATATTTAATAAATTATATATTGCGTTTTGCATTCTACTTGCCAAAATTACTTTTTTTTCTATCGTGACTTTAAATTGTGAAAAAAAATGTTCGTAATTTTATCGTATGACTAACGTATTAATATAAAAAAGGTTAGGTTAGGCACATAGATCATTACTCCGCTAATTATTTATATTCTAAATGTGATTTTACAATTTAAAATTCCACATTATAATGTTATTAAAAATAAAAATAATTTATATATAATATAATAATATAAATGGGGGTGGAGTGGCCGAGCGGACTAAGGCGTCGGTTCGAATCTCGGTCACGGGCGGCATCGCTCTTTGGGGCCTTTGGGCATTTCGCGGTGTCTGGAGAGAGAGGCCGCCGGAATTTATTCACGTATCATGGATTTGCTATCCCTAGTAAAATACACATTTTATAGATACCTTTAAGATACCTTTACATATTATATATTATTATTGAATTTATAACATACACACGCGCGTTAATATCTCTTATTCGCATAATGAACGTCTGGGTATGACATATATCATATATTATGTATTATTATATAAAGGTAAAAAAAAAAAATTAGGCATCGCAAAAACGTCGATAAAACCGTATATAATAATAATAATAATAATATATATAACTTGTAAAGTCGAAGTCAAATGAATGCGCTAAACATCTTTAACAGTCTCTATATATTATGAATGTGCATCATGTGCACGTTAATAATAAAATAAAAATTACACGTAGACTGTGCCTAATTGAAGCTTTTCGGCACACCGAGATTTTAAATTTCTTAAACTAAAATTCTTCATATTATCTTTATACTTTATTACTATGTGCATAATAAAGCTATACCAAATAGAAATATATAAAATTTGATTAACTTTTAGATGTAGGTACATATGGAAGTTTGTAATTTGCACTAAAATAAAGGTTTGTAATTTGCATTATGTAAATAATATTTGTAATTTGCACACAATTTTCTAAAAAAAAAAAAATAGAGTATTAAAAGCAGGTCGTGATCCAGATCCTCATTTGAAAACCAGAAATATTTATATCGAATAAAACATACTTGACAGGGACAACATTTTTAAGGGGGCAGAGCGTACATACCTTGTCATTTTTTTTCTTCTACATGGCCCCTTGGACTTTAGTTTACCGTACCTCGCTAATCAGAAATAATGTTATACACTAGTTCAGTTTTGGCCGAAGGGTATATATGTTATAAAAATAGTTCGTTGACGTACTAACTTAACGATCCTTTTCATTCTTTAAAAATTTTAAGACAGATAACAGACTGAGTGATCATGGTTTTACTTTTAAACGTAGAAAAAAAACTAAATGCATAGATTTATACAAAACTGTAGATGCGTTTTTAAATATAAAGCATTGCCAACATTTATACCCGTTTAAATTGTAAACTAACCAAAGCTATGATTTTTTAACTATCATTCCATTATTTTTTACTTATATTTATTATTATAAATTTATTAATAAACTATTTTTTTACTAAATTACTATGATTTTTCAACTTCAAAATTACTTACAAATTTTCACGTTTTCGAACAGATTTCTTAAAAATTTGAACTATAAACGCTTATAAAAAAAATTGTGACTAACGATTTTTAATTTTTTTTAGCTACAGTAAGAACAACTCATAAATAACCTTGTATTAAATTTTCAAGTTATTTTGGTGATCCAACATTTTTTTACCGACACTTCAAAAAAAAATTCTCATAAAAATCGAAAATTTCAGTGGACTATAAATAACTCAAAAAAAGTCCACAATTTTTGAAAATTAAACTGCATATAGATAACACTAACATAAACATTAGGTGAAAAATGCATGTATTTACAGTGATTAGTTTTTGAATTACAGCCATATAAAACAATCGATTTGGTCGAAAATTGGTTTTGCTTAAAAATTCCCGTTTTTTTGTCATTTTTTTTTGTTTTTCTTGATTTTTTTGAAAACTGTTGGAAAATGTTTATTTTTGACCTATAATGCACCAAGGATATTCACTTTTACATCAGAAACCACCCCCAAAGTTTGAAATTGAAACATTATTTCGACTAGTTATGCTGTACACAGACACACACAAAAAAATAAAACACAGATCATTGTAAAATCAATACATTCATCACTCCAGAATCTAAAATCTGAAGATATCTACCTTCATTTTAATATTATTCTATTAATTTATAAATTATGATGTATAGAAACGTACATGAGAAACGTTTTTTTGACTATTGACCTGGTGGTGCGAAAAAATTGGCCTCTTTATTTTTTTTTTGCATCCTTAAAAAAAACCGAAATGGAACCCCTGACTCTTTAAGCAGTACGAAAAATTCAAAAAATAGTTTTTGAGACTTGAGAGTAGGTATTTATATTAAGTTAAAAATTAAAAAAAAAACTAAATTTAAATAATTTTATAATTAAAGAAAAAATGGAGTGAGCATATGCTTGGTGAATTACCATTTATATAATATAATTAGTTTTATTGGCCTCTCGTACAATCTGGCATTGTTAAGATTGGTTTGGTGTATAGAGGTCGACGACCCGATATCGGGGAGGGTACTGAAAGTCAAACGATTCGGAGAATAATCGTTAATTCATAGGAATGGTGCTTGTCAAAGCGACGCCAGTCTGCTAATACATTAGATTTGGGTATACAAATACTGTCACAACGAGATTACCAACGTTTTGAGCAACTCACGGAAGTGTGTAATTGAATATAAAGTGTGAACCTTATTTTCTCATTCTTTTTCATTTTGATTAAAATTAATACGACTGAGACCTGTATGTTGTAGGTGACAACTGCATTGATGGAGAAGGAAGAGGAGGGATTAAAGAGCGAAAAGGATGAACGTTATAGTTCAATGCGTTTTTAACCACCCTTGTGAAACCTACAACTTTATCAAGCCGTACGTCTAAAAAAATAACGAAAACATATTAAAATAATATGTGCAGTAAATTTTATAATATAAAACAGTTAATGACAATCATGGATGGATAGGATATTGTAGTGAGATAAATCCAAGATAAAAATGATGATTCTTTATTATTCAGCGTACTCATACTGTATGGGTTCCCGTTCTATGCTTGATTATCGTTGTTGTGCAATGCGATCTTACTAAATAAACCTATCGTTTAAATAAAAGCAATTACCGTGCAGTTTTTACAAGTGCCCAGAATTTATGACTGCTGCATCAATGGTCATACAATCTTTAAAATCATAATTTAAATGAAAACATTTAACATAAACACAACATATACACAGTATATATATATGTACATTTAAAATGTATAGATGTATATATATTAGAGTGCCTATAGGCAATACACTATTGCTGTAGATATTTAGAAGTATAAACACGTGTGGTGCAGACGGCCGTGATGTCATTCATTCATATGCTGTGTTGCTACGGACTTGGCCGTAAAGAGGAAATCTCTACCGATAAAATCAAGGCAGCGTCTTCGAGACTTTGAAATGCTATACACTATACATAAACGACAACACTAGCAATAATGAGAAAAAACACGATGCATGGAAGTGATATAAAAAAAAACCTATCCGACCTTAAAAGGTCAAACGGCTACCTACTAGATAAAGGTCTAAAAATGGAAAAGAATCGTTGTTTTCACTATTATACTATACGATCTACTACCATTATTGCAGCAGTATTTTACGGGTGACTGCATTTTTTCTCTGTATCGAACGTAACGTTTCTTTTGAACGTGTTGTAGATATGTACTATGCATGTACTTATTGTAATATTAAGATGGATCATCATTGTTTATTATAATAATAATATATTATTGTACGTTATGCGTATACTATCGTCAGTTTGAAACAATGCTCGTAAAATACATCAAAAGCCCATACAGACATGTACAAAAGAATCCAGAAGGTTTTTCAAAGTCTAAATTAATGTCAACATTCCGAACGGAGTGCAGTAGACATTTCTCGGAAGAGCTGACTAGTGACAAAATATCCGTTCGTATAGAAAATAAGGGTTGACGCGTGATGTAATGGCTTGACCATGATTGCATATTATACATACATGATACACATAATGCTTATTATGTTATTTAATAAATTGTAAGGATTAATTATAGTTATCTATATTTCATTCAATGTGCCCTCCACACTTGGTTATGTGGTAAAGAGATATAAATAAGGGTGACAGTCGTGATATAATTTATCAAGAAACTATGGAAAACCTGAATGGTGAACACTGAACATCGCTTACCTACTTTTATTTCCCAAAGAATCTTAAAATATAATGAAATTGTGTAACAAAAAACCTTATAATATTCTACCGACTAAAATGTGTGTAAAATATGCTTTTATACACGGAATATAGAAATTAATTTTTTTTTACCTTCTATGTAAAAAATCTTGTGAACATTTTTTACATCGTTATACGATGTCTGGTATAAATGAAACTATATTTATTGAGACATAAAAATTTCTACTGAAACAGTTATATTTCAATAATGTATATAATATTATTATATATTATTATTCGATTCATCAATGTCTAAAATATTTTACGATGGCCTATGATATTATACAAACGCACTCGCCTTACCTTTTTGGCGCAATAGTCTGGTCCCATCTTGTAGACAGATTGTAACGTGACCAGGATCGAGCTGACGATCCATATGGCGAACAGGAGCGTGGTGATTTTTGTGACAGTAAGTTTGGCGTAGCATTCGGGCGTCAGACAGAGCCGTATATAGTTCTCGGCCGCCACCGCGGCCATGGTAAGCACGGTTACTAGACAACATAGGATCGACAAGAACCACTGGAATTGACACACTGGCGGAGAATCCTGTAGACCGGATAAGATGACCACTGCGGATGCCGGAATGACTAGACCGCTGATCAACAGGTCGGCTAGCGCCACGTTCGCCACGAAAGTGTTGCCTGCAACGAATATATAATAATATATTATACTCTTATGTTAGGTATTTGATAATTTATTTATTTTAATTAAATGCGAGCTTGACCCGAAGTAAAATGGACAACAATATTATTATTGCGATTAAATCCAACGCAATATCATGATATCGGTGATATCGCAGTATAATAAGATTATGAAAGATCTGTGTACACTTTAGATCACAAAATAAACGGACGTGCTAAATCCCGTTAGGTCAGTACACAGCACTATCTAATAAGTACAGTAGATAAAAGGGTTAAGTTCCTCGTCAATCATAAAAATGAATTAACACGTTATCAATATTAATTCCTATAACAAATGGTTAATGTCATGTAATGATTATCATCGTTATCAGCCTGTGGACCAGAAATGGAGACGTAAATGACGAGGAGTGCTTGTACTTAGAATTAACAACTTAGTACAAAATTCCTAACCTAGTTTTGACTTAATTTTTTTTTTATTACTTTTTGATAAATATAAAATATATGAAAATTTACGAGCTATTTAAGATTTGGCCACATGCCACAAAATTTAGCGCTACGAGGTAAACTTGAATATTGGTCTTATATTCTAATACGCTGTATGGAGTTATAATACGATTATCTAATTTAATTTATGTTCTACAGTACATGCGAAAAAATCGTATATTTTACATTAATACGAAAATATGTGTGTAAACATAATTATGTTGTACCTACCTTTATGTGTACATGCACTCACTCAATAATATACAACAATAATAAAGGCATTTTCGGCGAATTTTCATTAGTAATAATATTATTCAATATTCTGGTACCTATACAAAGTTTGATATATGTGTAAATATAATGCAGGTTTTGAAACATAGTGTACAATATTGTGTTTGTGTTCTAGCGATAGCAGAGAGACAATATAATCATTATTGTATTATATTATAGTATAATAATACGCGAGTAATATTATTACACAGGGATTAAATTATCCTAGAATATTGTATATTGTGTATATAATACGATCAAATTATATTTCAATCACAAAAAACAAAATCAGTTGCAGGACTTTAAGCCTATATTCCATTCAAAATATAATTATCACATTAGTCAGGGCCAAATGGTCATATAAGTTTCAAGGGATAAAAATAAATACAATTAGCTACCTACGCGCAGCCAGTAGCACGATAAAGGTATTATTTTGGAGCAATTGCTCTTTAAAGATCCAAGGTTGTGGATGGCTATTGAATTTAGTGTAAAAAACAATATTGAATCATCATAATACTATGTTTAATAAAAATTAAGAATGCTGAAAAATAACTAATAATTAGGTATACAAAGTAAAGTTAATTGCATTAAAAATATACACCAACACAGCTAGCATACTGTCCAAAAATTAATAATAAATATTAAATTTAATGTTTTGTTGATTATTATATAAAGCCTTGCCATATTTTTTGGCATTTTTCACCAAAATGTTGTTTAACACGCCACCACTTGTATATCAACTATTATTCACCATTATATACAATTTATATTTTATAATGATGGGTAAATATAAATATATGGGTAATATAAACATATATGTTTTCAAATGTTGAGTTTCTGAATTTTTCATCACATAATACCATTATAATAATATTTTTTACTGTTCACAGACAACTTTGCATGCGTTTTATATTTAATTTTGAACTTTTGGTTCTGCATTTTTTCGTTAATCCTAATTCAGACCATATCGTACAGGTGCAGTGCGCCGCGCGTGCCACCGTACACGTACCTATGTCATATGTTTAATATTATATGCCGGCCTCGGGTCACAGGGCACTATGGATTTACAGATGCTGTGCTTCGAAAGCAGTGCATCGAATATGTAGTGTTTATAAACATTATATTATATTATATATAGGAGAAATATGAAATTTTTTTTTCAATGGATAATGGCTTATACGCAAAAAGTTACTGAACGGTACCGCAAGTGGGTAGTGAAATTCGATTTTGATGTCCTATTATTTCTTTTTTTTCATATATTTTATCGTTTCTGCGCCGTATAAAAAATAAATCCGAACGCGTTCAGAATCTATTATACATATGTGTTTTGATGTTTTTTCGCTCTTAAACTTAAAGCGATGGGACCCCGCGTACATAACAATATTGTATACTCGTACAAAAACTATATTATCGGACAGCGAGCGGATATAACGACCATCGTATAACTAACTAAATGATGTCCAATATATATATATGTTTAATATATAATATATAGATTATTAGATTAAAGTTGTTTTGATTTTCTACGAACAATTTATTTCATTAACTTTCTTTGTTTTGTTATTGAAATTCCGGTTGAATGATTTTAAACGACCGTCAAAACTCGAACTTACAATCAACGATTTTTCAAAGATGAAGAAACAAATTAAGTTTTGAATTCAGTGTATCGTTACTGTACAAACGTTTTTATAACAGTGCATATTCCAAAAACTCTGAATTTCACAAATGGCTGTGAAATATATTATAAGGGGATCGTAAAATTTCATTAGGGCGCCACCAAAAATTTTACACCAAATGAAAAAAGTTATATAGTATAATATACTGAATTACTATAGGTATGTATACTATTATATAGTTTTATACAAAGTAAAATTATGTATTTTGTATCTTCAATGTCTATGTCAATCGTAATATGATAATAATATCTTAATGTTGTGATAACAAGTTTTATCGAATCACGTAGGTACATGAGTTATTTTAAAATTGAATTTAATCAATAATTTTATTTAATCTTGCGGTTATTATGAAATAGTCGTTTACGAGCCGTCGAGTTGATCATATTAATGCTTATAATTTTTTATAGTTTGTAATAATTGTTTGTATTTTGTATCATTCTAAAATAATATTTTTAATATTTTGTAATATGCACACTAAATCATCGACATGGTTAAATTTTTAATTAAACAACTGATGAATAGTGATAATAAAATTATTGTTGAAACTAAAGTTCGTTAAGTATCAGAACCGTCGTCAGAGGTAAAAACCAATCGAGAATGTTTGAACCAAAAAGTTAATAAAAAGGATCATAAATACCAAGACAGTTGCATCAAGTTTGGATTCACTTTCGATCTTAAAAAAGGTGAGCTAAAATGTGTTATTTATTTAGAAAGATTAGCTTCAGAAAGTATGAAGCCATCGAAGCTAAAACGACATTTAGTAACTAAATATCTTCAATTCCAACATAAAAAGGAAGACTTTTTTTAAATGTAGATAAAATTAAATTGTTAGTAATTTTATAATTTTAAAAATATTAAAATGTAGATAAAATTGAATTGGTAGTAATTTTATAATTTTAAAAATATTAAAATGTTGATTATTATTAAAATAATTGCAGTAAATTTTTTAAGTGCAGGTCTTATAAAACTAATTTAGTATTTTTATTTTTGTTTTAGATTAATTAAATTAAAGGTATATTAAAATTGATGATTTTATTTATACGAATAAAATGTTTGTATAAATTAAGACTATTAAGTAAATATAGTATATTATACACATACATAATGTTGGTAGTAAGGAAGTCGTATTATCAAAATAAATAATTTTGGGGGTTGTGCACCCTAATTTTGTGCACCATTAGCTATAGAGCATAGGATACCTTTTGATAAAATTATGAACTGCAATAAACACTTTTAAATTATAAATCATAGATATTATGTATAGATAAAATTAACAGTATAATATAATTATTATTGTCAACATGTTTTTCAATTTATATGAAATAAATCTAAATAAGACATAATTTAAAAAAAAATATTAAGTAACCAATGATGGTTATGTGTTGAACAATTGATATTTGATAATTGATTTACATTTCCACAGCAGTCACAGCGGCACGCAGAAAACGAATGAATAATTATCAGAGAGAATTAATATTTAATTCGATATTGTATATATGTTCTTCATTATAACTAATATTATAAAAAAAATATTCACAAAGACACAATGTTGGCACAACATTGACTTATAATAAATTCCTCACGTCAAATAGCAATTGATAGGTTTATAAAATACATTTTTCGTTAATTCGGCACAACGTGATAATTTGTGGATTAAAATTAATACCTAATACATATATAATACGTTTAAAGTATGTTTTCATTAATGTGAATATATTAAACATTTATGGAATTATAAAAGACAAAACATTTATTGCATAATATTTAAAAGTGATTGTAATGATATTATGTATAGGTATTATGTGGTTCAATAAGTTTAAAAGTTTACAAAATAATAAAATGTGTGACGACGTGTGAGTTCGCCTAATTTCTATTCGATAAAACTGAATATCATAAAACTTATAACTTAATATTATAAAATACCAGCATATATTTTCCTTGAACTTAAATCGTTTTAAATTGTATATAATTTAGTATACAAAGTTTACCGCACATTGATTGTCGAAAAGTTAGTTCATGGCAATCTTACCGCGTTATAATAATACGACTATTATAATAATGTCTTTGTGGAGCACAAATACGAGTGATGTTTAAGTTAGTTACAGGGCGTGTCAGGAACATCTGACGATTATTTTACATTTCAATGCGTTAGATATTCGTGTTACGCATTGTATATACATATTATAATGTCCACGTTATACGGGCATACGGCATATATACGCAATATTTTAAGCGCAGCTTGTCCACGCTGCTACGTGTATTCGAACTTGAAACTGACATTTATAATATATTGGTAAAATTTCATGTGATTCGCTGGTACAATACTGCAGTTTGTATTCACTTTTATATTTAATTACATATATATATATTTTTTTTTTATCGAAATCATGAGGCGTGTGCTGAAATGGGGCTATATAGTACGAGCATAAAACATAATTAATGATAACGAAATAACTTCAGTTACCACATTCGGCGAAATTTTTTTTATTCTCAGAACCACAGCTCCGAATCTTCAGCCGGCTATAAAACGCCTGTGCAATATAGTTGTAGTGTGAAATATATAGAACATCATTTCGTTCCAAGTGCAACATTTTTCGCTAAAATTCTCGTATAGTTGGCCTGATACGAAGTGCAGCTTATAAATTATAATAGCTTACCCACCTATTATCACCATAAAGTTCTATACATGAAAATTTATAATCCACTTGGACACGACTAATATAAAATCGGTCACACATATTTGACGATCATTATCTATTTTCGAAAGTTTGAACGCATTTGCGATTGAATCCACATGCGTGTTATAATTATTTATTATATCTATAAAGCCACCCTTGTCATAAATATCAACAAATTGGAATTTTAATTAGTAGTAATTTTAACTTATTGTATCATAATATAAATATAAATATAAATTTAATATAGTTTACAGGCTATAATATGTAGTTACATTAAATAAAGTTATTACAAAAAATCGAGTAAATGGTCCAACTCACCACTGCAGAGGAAAACCTCTCATTGGTGAAATAATTTTAGATTTGTTTATATTCAATGGTTTTAGGTAATCTTGTATAAATAATACATTAATATCTACGGATACGGCACGTACTACATGTGAAACGCAGAAATAGGTATTATAATATTAAAATTAGCTCTATATAATACTCGTATACAGAGGAGTGTCTCGCAAGGATTTACCCATTGCGATATTTCACGAAATAATGGAGATATCAAAATTCTGGCTTTGTAATTAGACTCACGAGGACAAGAACTACAACTAATTCATTTTTAATTTATTTTAATTTTTTGGTAAAAAATTTAAAAAAATATATTTTTTATTTAATAACTTCCAAAAAATTAAAGATAGCCATTTTGTAGATTTTATTTTCTTGAAAATATTGACGTTTCAAAATTGTATTTTCATTAATTTCTTGAAATTTAAATTTTTTTTCTAGTCTTGAAGAAATAAAATATGATTATAGTTAGGCAAACTGAAAGTGTTTGGCCAGCCGTACGAGAACGCGCGTGGTGCAGTGTGATGGGTCACATGTTTGATAACGAATATTCGGAATATTATTCATGAGTAAGTACATAAGTAGGTACGTAAAAAATAATTATGACCTACATCATAGGTGCTCGTTACTATGCATTTTAAAGAATCATTATCTATATTTAGGTACCAAAGGTGATAATATATATATCATATACAAAAACATAACAGATTTCATATGAATATATTAGTTCTACCATAAATACTATACATCGCTCATTGAGGTACAAAAAACGTTGCGCTGAAATTGGTTAGCGATCCTGGTGTTGCTAGTAAATTTAGTGCAGCCTTTTTTGTACCACAGTGAGTAGCATATAATATTTATAATCAATGGCTCGATTTTTAAAAATTAATGTAAAAATTAATTATAAATTATTAACACATTTATGCTGGTAAATGTTGACGTCATATCTTTGGAATGATCACTCTTTTAATATATTTTGGATTTTCTGAATTACTCGATACTCGTGTTAACTCGAACAATAACGGTTATTAACACTTAAACGTTTGTTAAAATTATTTCCCAATGATCGAATTTTTAAATGCACGAAAAATCCTGCAACACTTGACACCCGAATAAATGATACGTTTATGAAAAGACTTTAACTGATTTTAACAAAAGTCTACATAGTTCGATTTCGTCCGGACACAACGATTATGACAAAAACGATATCTTTTACTTTTAGGTATAGCATAATATTAATTAAGTATTATCCAGAGCCAAAACCATGTCGTTCAAACTCGCTTGCAAGACAGGGTCATCATGGTTTTCACCACCCCCGTGACGAATTTAAGGGAATGGTTTCTTGTAAGGTGTATGGTACGCTCTATTTATGTTCGCATGGCCATAATGTCCTTCAGTGATTAAAACTTGTCACGACCGTTGCAAGGGACGGTTATTAACCAGGGAAAAATTTATTGGTTTTAAAATGGTGAGTATTTTATTTTTAAGTTTATCATAATTTGTATTCATGTCTGATATGAACTGCGTCTTAGAAATGTGCAGAGATTTGAACAATAGGTAAGTCGTAGTGCCTACATCTCATTATAAAGGTCAGATAAAACACACAGACATACCTATACCTTGTTTTTCTTCATTTTTTTTTTTTACAAATCAAACTTTTTGTGAGTACCACCTACTTATGATAATGCGTACATCAAATTTAACGACAACGCAACGAAGACCAAACTTACAGCCAAACGTGTCAAACAGTTCGTCCTTCAATCGCTCCACCTACCGTAGGTGTGAGATACGCTCTGTTATTCGATTCCGGTATGAAAGCGAGGGTGAAACTTTTCTTGACTCAATCGTGACTGGTGACGAAACGTGGGTGTGTCACTATACTCCCGAATCAAAAAGGCAATCTCTACAGTGGCGCCATACCCATTCACCATCAACCAAAAAATTCTAAGTCCAATTTTCAGAGAGAAAGATCATGGCATCTGTTTTTTGGGACCGGAAAGGGTTATTATTGGTCGATTTTATGCCTAAAGGAACCACCATAAATGCAGCTGCATACTGCGAGACACTCAAAAAGTTGAAACGTACCTGGAGAGGAATGCTGACTCGTGGTGTGTCACTCCCTTCATGACAACGCGAGACCGCATACCACCCTTCTCACTCAGGACCTGCTTGTTTCATTTGGGTGGGATATTGTGACTCACCAACCCTACTCCCCGGACCTGGCACCATCTGATTATCATCTTTTCAATAAATTGAAGGAGTTTTTAGGTGGACAACGATTTTCAAATGACGAGGAGGTCCAGGATGCTGTCGAAAATTGGCTTCGGGAGGTGGAGCGGAAGGTATACGACGAGGGTATACAAAAACTGGTCCCTAGGCTTCAAAAATGTATTGATCTTAATGGCGGTTATGTAGAGAAATAATGACATGTTTTGACACTTATTTTGTAAATTTCATTTAAATATAGGTATCCATTTTTCAATTTTTTACATATGTTGTAACCTTACTTTCTGGACGTCCCTCGTATATAGGTGGTGATAAAAAAGTTTTCCATGTCGATCTATTACACCTCTCTTCACAGGTTAACTATATATTATAAAACTTAGCGAAGATTATGATATGTATTCATGTGGGATTGCAGGGTACATGCGTTCGTGTTATACCTACTTAAACATATTGTTATTCCTCCCAGGCTGAATCCTCACACGACGGTCTGTCATGTTGTAATATAAATATAATATCTATTTATTAAATATATTTATTCTGTTTCATATCCGAATATAATAGCATCTGAATTCTGAAATATTGAGCTTTATTTAAGCTGGTTGGCTTATTTTAGATAGCTACCAGGAATAAACAAAGGTAATAATTTATTAACTAATAAATGTATTATAATATCATATTAGGTGGTTATAGTCTTATAGATATTTTCTGTTGATTATAATTTATAAGATTATCCTTTTTGATAGGCTGGAATAATAAAAAGGACTATTAAAAAGTAAAAACTGTATTTTCCTAATATAATTTTATGTACTTTTTTCCTATAGCCAACGCTCAACATTGAATTTCATAGGCAAAAAAATTAAATCTATATAGTTCGATAAGAAAAAGAATTATTAAGGTTAATATTGTTATGACTATTGTTAACTATTTTAGATTCTGAGCGTAGCGAGGAATGTATTGATTTTACCATGATGTGTTTTTTTTTTAAATTTTTTTTTGTGTCTGTCATCATGTTTTGGGACAGTAAAAGTGATTTGATTTTCGATTTAATTTCGATCAGAAAATGAATCTAGTTGATACTTTGGGGGTCAAAAGTAAAAAATTTAGTTTTTTATAAATTAATATCGATAAAAATGTATTTGTTGGATAGAAAAGGTTGAAAATTTATTTCAAGGCCCCTAACATATTTTTACAACAGCAGTTGAAAAATAAAAGAAATGCATAGTCATCATTTTTTTTTTACTATTCAAAGTTTGAATTTTGACAACATATGTAAAATAATCACGAAAATTCGCAAATTATTTTAAACTAGAAATTCATAACAAAAAATTTTTTAAATCTAAAATTTGAAAATTTTTAATAATCTATAATATATCCTTCACAGATAAACCGTCTCCACTCAGAAACGTTTTTCGTACCTATACAATGATATAATATCGTTGGATTTAAATTTAATTCTATCCATTACTGTAACCCACTTGTAACTATTGTACAGCAGAGTGGCATCCACGATTTATCAGCTTTTTTAATTTTTTCTTATATAGATACTTACTATAATTGTTAGAGATGAATTAGCGATGATACAACGTCATCATATATTTGTAAGTGAATATATTGTATTAATGAATATATTATAACAACCCGCGTGTACCTTCTAGATATATAAAAACGGAGATTTCGTGTAGGTATAAATGAAGAGTGTCTAACATTTAAACTTTAACTGAGCTGGAGAGTGCTGCAAAGTACCTAACTGTGTTGAAAATAAAACGAGGTCTACGAGAGAATATTATACGCTGCGGGAAGTATATTGTACATAAATCATGATTATATAATAATCTTTTTTTTTTCGATTTAGAACCGACAGTAGAGGAGGGTCTGTTAATATAATAATCTAATAGAAGTAGGCGTGGTGATTGGAGAGTGGATAATAGGTATATTATTAATTTTCAGAAATAAATTGCGTTAACAGTAAACGCAAGTGTCTAATAATTGTGTTAATATAGTCTTATCATAATATTATAGCTGATTATTTCATAAAAAAAAAACTCACAACGTGGAAACAGCGGACCGAATGAATAATAATATAAAGTACAAACATATAGACTCGCATTAAATAAAATTTGTTTATATTATGTACGCGTCATATACAATAGTTTGGACGGAAGAGAGAAAGACCTTGTCGTATATGATATTATGATATTGTGGTCCCATGTGGATTATACAACTATATACATAAATCGTGGCTTCAGTTTTTGCAGTGCACACAGAGGTATCCAAAGTTTAGGTCATGTTTATACATTTTTCATCGCAAATGACGTGCAGAGTGTGCAATGATGCATTCGGGTCACACGTTTTTCCACGCACAACATCCATTGTATACTCGAACCTCCGACGTGTCTTTACTGCACTGCATCCCTTTTCGAAACTTTTCGCAATATACGATGTCCAACAGTCGACACTGGGTCAGGACATCGTGATCCCAAGGACACTAAAATGAAGCACTAGTGGTGTACACATAGACATCTACAATATGAGTGGTTTACGTAAAACAAATTATATACAAATGAATATATATTTCAAAATGTTTTGAAATTATTTTAACATTTTATTAATAGTTAACACTATTAATTTTTATACATCTATACATAAAGTAAAAAAAAAAAAATACCAAGGAGGGGGAGGAGTTTGAACCTCACTCATGTGTAAACCACTGTACTACACACAATAATACAGCAATATAATATAATAATTAATATTATTATACGATAAATAACAGATGACGCACGCTCTCAATTTTGAGACTCGTAAGACCCGCGGGGCCGACTGAAGTCCCCGGCTGGAGTGCACTGCTATATACGACGGTGGCAGACGTGCAAAAAAAGTTGAATCGCAGACCCAGAAGTGTAACCCAAAGCTATAATATATCAGCGATCTGACGACAGAGGAACACCGCTGTGGCACAGCGTTGCAGATGCTGTTTCGACTTCAAGACGCAGATATAACAGGCGCGGATCCAGAGGGTGGGCCGGGTGGGCCCGGGCCCACCCAAAATTTTCAAAAACAATAATTTACATTTTGAATATTGGCATTCAAGTTGTTATTTTAGAACTTTTACTATAAGTTTTAAAATTGATTTTATCAAATATATTATATATTATGTACTAATCGTGCATGGGGAGTATAACAAAACAACATTATATCTATAGGTACCTTTTATAATAAGTTATTATTAATAACAAGCAATTGTCCGTATGATTAACCTAATTTTATCTAAATATGATATACCTATTGCGGTAAATAAATATTTATTAGTGTTAAAATGTATAAAATTGGATCACTTTTACATCTTTAGTATCAGGCTATAACTCAGAGCCCAGAGATAGTGGAAACACTGGTTAAAAAATATAGTTTGATTATTACAAAAAATGTTTTAAGGTTTGAAATTTAAACATAACCATATCCAACAATAATAAAAAAAAAATGGTATTTTCATGTTCAACAACTTAAAACTTAACGTAAAACACAACATTTTATGTGAACAAAAAATATTAAATAATTAACAACGCAAATTATATAGATAACAACTTTAGTATCTTAAATTTGAGAATTTTTTTTTATCTTGATCCCTCCCAAAATTTTACCTATTCTACACATGTCTCCATCGTGTTAGTATACATATTAGGTATATGCGTTTAACATCTTTAGTACAACTAAAGCAGCAATACCTATATTGCACGAAAAAATTATCAAATATAATATATAAACATTATTATTTTACAATTTAGTAGAATAAAAATTTTATTGACTTATCCCATTCCAAAAATATTATAAAGTTTATGTTAAACAGAAAAAGTTGTAAATAAATTTCACTAAGTATATTAAATTATTTTAAAAGTAAACTAGTGAGTGTTAAGAATAAATGTGAAAGTATAGTTTTCATTGTTTTATTGCGTATAGTCTATTCTAAGTATAAGATAGCTGTTTATCAATAATAACTAAGAATGCATTTAAAAATATTTTACCCTAGGCTGCGTAAAAACCTTGAAAATTCATAGGGTTGAGGTTTATGATTTGCAAATTTCGGGAGTGGACTTGCAAATTCTTGCTAATTATAACGAGTGTTTTGACGCTGGTTTCGAATGTTTCGGATAACAAGTAAGGGCTGCGCGAAGTTAACGCTTCTTTGCTTCCACCCCTAATAATTAGTTTATTATTGACTGCAAATTCTGGGATTGGACTTGCTAATTACTTGCAACATTTTTTAACTTGTTTTAAATAAGAATAAGGGCCAACTTCATGGACGTATTTTTCCATGTAACTCAATAAATTTTTTTTAGCTATTATTAGTACTGGACTATTTATTTAAATTTTTATAACTAAATGAAAATTATTCTTGATTAAATCTTAATTTTACTGTATTATCTTTTTTGGTTAAATTTATGGGCCCACCCAGAAAAATATTCCTGGATCTGCGCCTGGGATATAATATATTATAATAACAATAACATTTAATATCATATTTTTATTATAATATATACGTTCATGACATCGTAGTTATGATTGTCTAAACGGTGATAGACGATATATATAGGCAATAACAGGTATGATTGGATTTCTTATGTAGGTACCTATACATACGTTTTTGGTATAAAAACGTCACGCGTGTTGCACATAAAATATATTATGGCCGCTTCAGGAAGTTAAATATTTTACTTTTTTAATAGCTATATAAACATTCACTGGTATACGCATGTGTAACTTGAAATTCTGTATGCTATCATGTACGTACCTACGTGCGTTACCTACTATATAAATGCTGCTACATAAACGCATGTATGTATAATGTTTGTGTTTATAATGTGTATATATATATATGACCAACGAGTGATGTACAATAAATGTGTAGTTATTTCAATCATACGGCTCAGTACCTAAATCAAAACGAATACGATGTGTGCTCGTCTGTCTTCTGTAGTTAGAAGTTATTTATTGCTCGAATGCAATGACTTGTTATACCTAGCTCACGGGCTTAAATGGAACGGCACAAGTTTCTTTAGATATACCAATTCAAAGTTTATTTCCTCGACTGAATTATTTTTGCTGTAGTCATTTAGAAATGAGGACATACATTGATTTATTTTATGGTTTGATTGCAATTGACATAATATCTACCTTGGAGAACTAACGAAACAAATTATCAAACCAATGTTAAGTGTGTATACGCTCGTGTGCACGAAAAACAGAAAAATAGAAGTAAAGAACACTTCACAAAAACTTTAAAAACTGTTTGTAAACAATGGAGTTAGACAATTAGACTAAACAAATATTATAACATTACTAGGTCATTAGGTACATATAAATTCATACGTACTAGTATACATAAATTTAAGTTCAAAAGTTATTTCCATAGTACTAAAGAATACATAAATTTATTTTGGTTTAACATAATATTTTACCCTTGTCTTGACTCAGTTGACTTTTGATGAGCTCGAGCTTATTTTTTTTTATGTAAATGTGGCTAGTGGGTCATTTTAAATATATATACTACCTACCTATTATAGTGGTATTTGATTATCTCGTGAATATTCAGTTTTTAAAGAATATTTAGATTGACAACATTTATAAGATACTAAAATTGTGATATCATTTAAATACAAAACTTTATTATTATTGAATGAGTCATAGATATTAGGTTATATTAGGATATACCTACCATAACAGTTATTTTATTTATATACAGGGTGTAAGTATAACGATACCTATTATTTGACAAATATAGAAATATTTGTAATGGCAATTTGTTAAATAGTCCTGTTACACTTTATATACATATACCAACCCTTAAGTTGCCACTTATGGAATACTTTCCTTTTTTTCGAGTCTACGAATTTATTAATTGCCAATAATTTACTTATTGTATATGACTTGTAGGTATCTTCAGATTACCAGATTTCCGGAAACTTTCGATTTAATGAGGTTGTAATAATATAAAAAATTAAAAAATCATGTTTATAAATAATCCTAATCGTATTGCTTTAAAATATTATATTTAATTCCGTAGTCCGTAGTAGGATCATGCAAAAAGTCTGATGATCTGCAACAGGACCATCACGTAGAATATAGAAAAAAATAATTTTTATTAAAACACCGCTTAGTCGGCTGGAAACCTGAAGGTTTATAATAATAATTTTACCATTATTATTTTATATATCACGTGCACTATTCAAAAAGGAAGTTTACCCCTGAACGACATAAAATACCTTTAAAACACCACCTGGTTACCTGGGTGGTCATCATTTCGATAAGAGCATTAGACGGCATTATATTTTAGACCATCAACAGCTTATAAATATCAGCTAGCCAACACCGATCGTATATATGTATATATATGTAGTAAAATAATATAACGACGTGTTAAAGACCGAGCTCGGTGCGTCATATAAATATATACGTATATAATAAGTCTCGTTACAACCATACGTGTATTTTATATATATAAACGTATAATAATGTGTATACATACCTACGCATAAATATAATTCCCACAGGTCGTTCAGATATAATCCCCAGTATGCCGTACGCCACACAGTATATCCGGACTCCGGACATGCTGTATTGCTGTTCAAGAAAACCTTTATTCAAATACCCTAAGGACCGGATAAAAGATACTATACCTAGTACCTACTACTAACTAGATACCTGGAGCTTTGTATCTAGATGCTAGATAATGAAATATTATATTATATTTATTAGATATCATAAGTATCGTTGCGCTTTTATGATGCATTTCAAGTAAAGCTGGTAGGTATCTAAATATTGAATATATAGATACTCGACAACTTACCGGTATATATCTCCGGATACTTCTCAAATGTTTTCAATAAAATGTCATTTTTCTCGATCGAATTTATCGGTTTTTTTTTACAAGGAATTTTGTAACGAGTTTGTGCATGATGGTTTTCCCAAGTGAGCATTTTATATAATTAATGATAATTGATATTTTATGGAGTAAAAAAATTATAATTATATAATATTATAATAAATTTTAAATTTATAAAAGTTTGATAATAGGTACAGCAATACGAAATTCAGAAATCCGTTAATAATAAAACTTGTGACATTTGAGTTGTGGCATAAGTTTATCTTGTACTTATAATTTTATTGTACATAGCGGCTATATAGGCACGGTGAGAAATTGCTCTTCTATACCCGTGTAGAAGGTAATACTAAACGAAAAAAAGAAACGATGCGTTTTAAAAAAGCATTCTGCAGCTTAACATAATTAATTCACTTCTATCTCACGCCACCGCCCGAGTATATTATTATATTACATAAAACAACAAAATAATATGCACATGGGTATTTTAAACGATCCATTGTCGAAAAACGATTCGGAGGTTTTACCCCGTCGATATAATTTATTGTATAAATACCTATCTAAACCGTTATTGATAATAATAAATTATTGAGTATAGTGACCAGGCCGGTCTGTACAATGTATTATAGAAAAAAGGCAATATACTGCGCTGCAGTAAAATTTCGTCCATGGCGAAACATTAAGCGAACATTAAATATTTTATCCTATACACACGTCTCGGCTATTACTTACACGGGTAAATTAACGATCGATGACTGTCAAGGTATCTATAAATTTCGTCTGAATACCTAAATCACGTTTAGCAAATCCGTCTGAATAAAGCAAGCCCGTCCATTGGTGCTTGCGAAAATTGATCAGGCTTTGCGATTGTTATACATATCGCCAATATACAAAACATCGTGTACACACGCATAACGTTGACAAAGCGACTGACAAGAATATAAGCGTTTATTGATAATACACGTATCACGTCTATACAGAGTACAAAACTTTGATCGACATCGCACAATATTAATATTAATAATATATTATAACAATCAACACCTGGTAGTCGAGACGAATGTCCACCTTGGCATCGGACGATGTCGCCATATAGACTGCTACAGAATCACGGGCATCGTTCCATAATATTATGTGTATTTAGAACAATATATATATATATATAATAGGTAGGTACACATAAATACCGTGTGTCCACAAAAACGGCGTGTACATAAAAGTTAAGTTGTTGAGCATTTGCAAAATATAAGAGTTAAAAAATTACAAGTTATAGGAGTTTTTGGTACAATAGTTTAATTTTATTATGTCCCACTAACAGAATTCAAAATATATTTAGAGTATTGAGTAATACAAATAACTGAATTATAGAGTCTGAGTGAGAAAACAAATATTTGCTTGAGATTATCTTAAGTATAAACACGAATCTGATTTTATTTAATAGTAATTCGAATATTCTAATTTGTATAATTGTAGTTATTCAAAAAATTTTAAAATTTATATTACTAAATACAATCTATTACCGACATCATATTCTTGATTTTATATTTTGTTGTAGATTGATTATTGAGTATCATGAATTCACGAGGAAGAGAATATTTCTAACGGCTAACACTCTTTGTTGTTCAACCAATATTATTTTTATTGATTGTTTCACAATGTTTAGGGTTTACTTTTGTTAGAATATTTTTAAACAACTATTTAAAAAACGTAAATACAAGATATATAAGCCAAACATCGAATCATGAATCACCGATTCATGTTTAAAAATATCAGCCTGTGCAGTTTATCTCAAAAAACAATCATCACCTATAATATTAGGTATGCGTTATAATATCGATCGTTCACAATTTGATACTCACCCCTTTTGTTGAGATGGTCCTCGATCATTACCGAGCTAATCATGTACACGTTACCGATGCTACCGATGACGGACAGGCCAATCATGATCAACAGCCTGGCCACCCTACTCCATTCCATGCTCAACGTTACTGGTGATACGACATCACTGTCAACCAACGGCCCGTCATTTATCATCGTCGTACTCATAACTGACTCTACAATGGCCTTGGACGTTTGGTTTATCACGTTTGTCACGTTAGCCACACTGCTTTCATCAAACATAGCGTTCTGAAATTTAAAATAAAGAATAAAAATTATACATTACGATGCTAAAAAAATGAATAAATGTATAAATGTACCTCGGTTATTTAGTCTATATCATTTGATACTTAAAAACATTACTATTATTTTAATATTTTTTAGAAACTGTATCTAGATATAAATGTTATGTATTCATTCATAATATAACGCATACATTGATACAAGTACAAAAATGATTTCCTATGCATTAAATTTTAAGCTGGGTCAAAAATTCATGTCTTAATGTCTAGTGATTTTACAGTTATAATTTGTACTTTAGACTTTATCTGCGAAAAACCCTTATTTTTTAAATGCACAACCTTGAGTCGCATTAAAACAATTATGCATTTCATAATATAGTTATTAACTTTTTGGTTACTTTTTAGAATTTAAAAAAATGTCTTATCCGTATTATTAAAATCACCACTGTACCTATTATGTACTGTTAATTACTAATGTTTGTACAAAGCAGTCGTTATAAGCTACGTGCTGACGACGTGGCGCCGTTATTTTAATAATTTTTTTTATTATTATATAGAAGTTCAATAAATGAAATTTAAACACGCTATTGGCTAAAATTGAGGAGTAAAATAATTTCATGTGACGCCGTCGCAAGAGTTGATTAACTCTGAACAGATCGACGTCAGACACATTTCGATGGTCGGCGCCATACTTTAGCCAAGGATTCTCTGCAAAGAATATATACGACAATGAGGCACAGGCGGGTGTATAGCAGCTACTAATAAAATTCCTTTTAATGAGTTTCTGGTGGAAAACGACCTTGGAGAAAACGTGTCGTATGCGTGCTTTAATAAACATGTCAAACCCCGCCACTGACGACGCCATGGTTGAAATAGATCGATCTGGAATTGACAAAGAGAGAGAGAGAGAGAAGAAATGGAACAGGCAAGTAGAAAACCATAAACGTAAACAAATATACGACAAATACAATTATAATACTAATGAATGAATGTCATCTGCACTGAGCATTATGAGTAGCCTGCAACTGAACAAAATGTTCGCTGTGATGTGATGAAGGCGTATTTTATTAAATTCTCCTATTTATATTTGACCTTTACAGTGTTGTTGATACAAAGAAATATATTTATAAATAATAAAATAATAAATAATTCAATAATGTTGACGTCGGTGGTGAAAATCACATACCGATGTATGATGTATGATGGTTAAGTTGTGTAAGATTAAAGTATAGGGCATGCACATTAAAATAAGATATAATATTTTTATATGCCTCAGTAAATATGTGATTACCGTTTAACAACAAGACGTATTACCACATACACCTATAATCCACAAATATATTAAATTTCTAAATCTATTATACTTATATATTATGAAAAAATATGTTGTATAAAAGGAAAACCTATTGTCTTCAATATGGATTATTGATTTTTATCAGGAATTTGATTAAATGTTGAAAATAATGTTTAAACCTATTATAGGTATATACTGTACATTTAAACAAATCTTACTATAAAATACTTTTTTATTTCATATTTTCATACAACAGAATTTTATTACATAATAGATATTAAAATATTCACCACAGTAATGTTTATTCAGTTTGATATTATAATGATAATAGATACTAAACTAGAGTATATAGGTTTATAATATATTACCTACCTCTATAATATAAAATATACATTACGTACATCAATTTATATTTTTATTCATATGTTTTATAGTGTGTTATAAATTATAATGCATGATACGTATACTGTGTGTATTATAACGTTGGATGTATGAAAACAAAATATTATATTATGTCACGTGACACGTGTGGTCAATATGAATAAAATAAGTTGGACGATGGTTCGTTATGGCTGGATGACTTAAATCATGTACGATAGGAAAATTAACAAGTCGTGTGTCAAGCTCTTGGGAATGATTTTTTAACCTTTTTTTCTGTAGGTATAACAGAATAATTCAAATTATATTATAATTTATAACAAATTTCTAAATGTTTTTGTAACGTAAATATTGTTAAGTGAACGCGGGTGTTAACGTTTATTAACCCTTATTATAGAAATACTGGTTCTGAATATAATTATAGAATGCAAATAATGAAAGGAACAACGTAATCAATACGAGGTTATGATAATAATAATAATAATATTTACATCAATAAACAATTATAATCATACCTAATTTTTTATGCGTAAAGTGCGTGATATAATTTTTTTTTTTAACACTAAATATGTCATTACAAATTTAACAATATATATTTTGTATTGAAAAATGTTTTGACAAATCATAAGTTATGCGAAAAAATAATATTGTCACCAGCTATTTATACGGCGTGGTTTTATGTATATTATACAATTTATTTATCATATTATATTTATTATTAGATTGGAATACCTATAAATTAAAACCTAAAGATGAATATTTAAAAACCTTTTAAATTTATTGTCTATAATACATCACTAATAGAGTATAGTAAGTTGGCTTCAGTTATATCAGATAATAGGGAAATAAACGTTTTTATACACGATACGCCTAATACAATTCATAAATCATAACAATCGATTATTTTATTTTTAAGTTAAGTTAGATTATTGTCTATAGATGGTACTCACTTCAGTGTTTTGTTGTGATTTTAAGGCGACTTCGCATTGCACCGTGATAACTTGAACTGATATAAAACGTTGATTTACAGTTATTTTTAATTACGATGAAGTGATTCAAGTGTTCGTATTGTTCATAGAACTTTTACTCATAGCCCGGCCTATGCTTTACCAAATATATTGGTTGTCACATCTGACATAGCCCGTTTAGTATACATATTATATATATATATATATTGTACTGTATCAGAGTAACTGAATAACCGAAAAGCGCCACCTATCTTGACACGGTAGAAACGTGAAGAGAGCAGGTCTATTAGAAAAATGTCTTGATAAAAGTAAATGGTTAGTGGTGACTGTTATAAAATAAACCATGGCCCATGGGCCATGAATAGTATTGGACTCCACTCCCTAGTATACGAAATACATTATGGTAACATTGCAGTTACCGCAATACTGCTTACTAACTGCTAGATTCAGCCAATCACAGCGCTGAATTTTTTTTTTCTGGAAATCATGGTTCACGGAGCAATGTGAAATCTACTTAGCTTGTGCTAGAGATCCTCGATATTAAAAAGAGCGGCCAACAGGTGTGATAGCAGCCATTAATCGTTCTAATGTTTACCATCTTTTTTAAATTTAAACTATTTTAAACACTTCAGTTAAAGCCATTTGTATATTTTAGCTCATGACCTTGTTATACCTAGTATTGTAAAGTGTTTGACTAGGTATTGGTATTCAAATACTTCTACAAGTATTGAATATGTACATATTTTAAATACAGTTTATTAAAAAGTATTCAAGTGCATTTTAAAAACTACTTTATTCTATTGAACACTTTCCAATAAAATACTTTTTTTCCAATTAAAATCAGTGTCAAATAAAATCAATAAGCCGATTAAAATTATTTGGAATACACTATTAACTTAAAATGTATAAATAATCATGATAAATTAATGTTTTTTTTGATAAACATTAAATTGACGTAATTGATGTTAGTATATGTTTATAATTTTATAATGTATTCACCAACATAATACGTATATTGTTCTTCATTGCTATTATGAATAAGGATGTAATAGGTTTTCATAACATTGGTTACCTAGGACTAGATTTTTATGTTTTAACATATTTTTATTGAAAGTATGCAACTCAAATTGGATAAGCTATCTAAAATGAATATTTGAATATCAAATAAATATATTTTATTGACATATATTATCGACATAATAATTTTAAAATGCAAAAATTAAAATTAGACCATTTCCGCCAATTTCGATTTAATACTTCATGATTGATGCACAACAATATGTATATTATAATGCTAAAAGTTCAAAATTAAGAATACTTTACAATATAATGCAATATCATAATACTAATTCAGTTCTACATTAAAACAGTATTAGGTATAGTACTTGAAAGTATAACAAAGTGGTAGGTACTTACTTTTCGATTAATATTGAACGATTTCAAATTTTTAACAAATAAACTCAAAGTAATATATAAAGTATAAATATTTGGACGATTATTAGCGTCCATGATCAATGATAACAGCTTGCCAATAGAAAACGATCTCCGAGTTGGTCACTGTCTTTAATATCGAGGCTTTCTAGTTTTTGCATTAACATAGTTTGAAGTATATTATCTATATCACATAAAGTTTTTGGTAAGTTTATCGGAAATAAATACCTACATAATAAATATGACTTTTACGCCTTTACGGTGCATTTATAATAAGAACGAATAGTATCAAAGACAATCGATTACATTTCATAAGTCATAACATTTATACATGGATGTTTCTAATTCATATTACAGTATAATATCTACAGCATCGAGGATTTGTGTATTATACTAATATGTATATATTATGTAAATGATCCCGTATAAATGTATAAGAAAAATCAAGTGGTAAGTGCATAATGCATACTAAATTTTTCAAAAATTCAACAGAACGAATGGTTTCCACAACTTCCATGAAACGCACAACAAACATAAAACACAGATTAAATTGTATATCTAATGCGGGTTTCGTTATGTTTACTGGAGTACCGTCATCAAATAACAAAGGGCATCTAATGAAAAGTAAATAAATACGTAAAATAAAGCGAAAGGAAATTATTATATTATATCATTGCCATCATCGTAGGGTAAAAAAAGTATTGTACTGCAAATTTTAGGTAGTTATTTAAGGCTGTATGCCAATAATATTCTAATGATCAACAAATTAATACGAACTCAAAAATTTAAGCCAAATAATTTAACGCAAAATTATCGCAAATCTTCAAAACAACTTATACGATTCTAGACGTGAGTCATCCGAGTTTCCGACAACTCTTCGTCGACATGATCTACTGACTAACGACTCTAAATTTACTCTAAGTTATACAGTCGATTGATAATCGATTGCCCGACAGAGCATTAATATTTTACTTATACACCGAAGACGTACAAATTGTCAATTAAACCACAGAACTATGATCAAATGTTTATTATAAGATATCATATTTCTGTCATAAAAAATAAATTGATAAAAATAATTTGGTAAGTTTGAAGTTAAATTTGAAAAAAAAAGTACAATGTAACTTAACTTTAACCTTTTGACTATAGTTAATGCCCAGACTTGCATTTTATTAACCGAATCACTTTTGGGTGACATAATTACGTTATTTTAAATAATACGTAGATATAGGAAATTAGACTTATCTGAGGTGTATGACAGCTGATATAAGATGTTCAGTATAAAATATAATATGTTAATGTTATTGTGATCTCCTAAACTTTAAAATTAAAAAATGTACTGAACTATCAATAAATAACACTTTTAAGATGAGACAATCTACTCTGATTTTTTTAGTGTAATTATAATTCATATTAATTATAGTTTAGTGTTTTAAAAACTTTATTTTTATTCAATAAACATAATATTATTACTATATTTATAATATTATTTCAAACAGAAGGCCGTGATTTATACAGAAATTAATTGATGATGGTTTAGAAGTTTGTATAATTATGTAAAAATAATAATCATTACTTATAATATATGTATGTACTTAACAGCATGTAAAATTACATAATACAATTGTTTGAAAATGTGTTTTTTTTCATAAATACGAGTATTATAAGCTTGTGTAGCTTTAATTATTTAAATAAATATTTTTATGCTATACAGTATGGGAGGAAATTTCACTAATTTCCACTAATCTAGTTTTAACATTTTTTTTTAACAATTGGAAATAAAATAATTAATCTATATAAGAAATTTTGTATTCTATCTTTCGAAGCAATTAATAATTTTCAACTTTATTAAATAATCATAGTTTTATGTTATTTATTCAGTAAGTTAGCAACTGAATTGGCCAATTATACTCTTAAACCTGTCTGAATAAGCAATGAATTACATTTTGAGTATGCATTTATGCGTGTGTAGTGCGTACATTAGAAGTAGGTACCTATATACTACATTGACAAATATCAACTTCTTTTATCATATTATCGTTTTATTTAAATATAAATATTAAAATTATATACTTAATATAATTTAAATTTATACATTGTAATTTAAAGTTATTATATATATATATATATATATATAGTATATAATGTATGCATAAGATAAAAATGATAGGACAAAAAATTAATTTGTTATGTAATTTTATCATAATGCTAAGACATCCGTTTTGTTACTATTGTAGTAACTTTTAAGTACAAAGGTAATTTGAATTAAATATATTTAAATCTCTAGAAAAGTATAATAAGTAAAACAAACTACTGAGGGATTAATCAAATACGGTTAGAATTTTTTGGGTTTTAAAAATGAATACATAAATATTAAACTAGCATATTAATTAATATTAATCCCAGGGTATTTGAAAACAACTTCCGATTTAACTTTTAACCGTTTCTTTAAATGAATATCAAATATTTTAAGAAAAAAGATTTGCAAGTATTGTTATTATTTATTTTACATACAATACACCTTGACAACTTATTTTTCTCGTAACTGTAATTGAATTATATAAAGTTTTTATATTTAACGATATCAATTTAGTTTAAATTCTTTTGTATTTTTGTTCATTTTTAAGATTCCTTTTAATAATATAAAATATTATTGTGATTTTTTATTTATAACCTACCTACATACTTGTTTAAATTAAATCATTAAGATTCTTATCATTAACGAATGAAAAACAAATTTAAAAAGAGCACATAAAAGACTGTTTGCTATATAAAAAATTAAATGGTTATTTCTTTTTGGTAATAAACATATTTAATAGTTTATCATTTTTGTTAGAAAATCTAAAGTTGCTTACAACTGTAAATTTTAATACTTCTAATAATGTAATAAATAACTTGTTACATTTTATTCATTGTATTAAGTCATATTATTCCTATTAGATGCACCACCTATAATAATTCATAAACATATTAGGGCGGAGAGTATAAATCGAGTAGTGATACGTAATGTCTTTGTATACAATAATTTATATTTATATTTAATTATAATGGTACTTTTACTTGGGATGTATTATGGTACCTATATTTAGGCTTAATAAAATAAATGCCCAGTGCCCACCTCCAATATTATAAAGTATAAAGTTCAAAATATACAGTATAAATAGTTATATATAGGTACCTTATAAGTTATAATATATTCGTTACATGATATTATTATATGATAAACCAATATTTTTTTTTATGAACCCAAATATTTTTACTTAAATGTATCATACATGAAAAAAACAGTTTAAAATATACCATATTAACAAGTAAAATTGTTACACTCGTGACTCATACCCTATTGGGCCGCCACTAAATATGTTCTTTAGTATCGCAGTAGGGATACGTTATATCTTATATACATTTATTGAATTGATTGATACGTTTTTTAAGAGATTTATGAATCTAAAAAGAAACCAACTATGTATTGAAAATTTTGTTATTGGTTGGGTTGCAATGAAAGCTAACAGCAACTGTATAATGAGGCACTGAAAACCATTATATATTGATAAACAAAATAAGTGTTATTTTTTTATTTTTTTTATTGATCTGAATTATACATCGACAACTAGGCCATAAGCACACGAATTTTTGATTACATTATTAGTATTTTAGTATTTACATGATTACATTAAATTAATTTGTACAATTCTGTTTTTTTTTTAAGAATAAGATTAAGCTTTTAACGTCCTGTGGGTTTGGTCCTAGTGCTTGACAAATTTGGTCTGAGATGTGGTATTGATTTAAATGTTATTTATTACCTATTAAAATTATAGCAAAACCATCTTTGAAAACTTTTTCGTTTTTCTATAATTTTTAAAGAGTTATATATAGTATGGAGTTGATAGAATTAAACATAGGCACCTATTAGTAGTCTCAATACATTTTATGAATGATGAAAAATTTGCAATGTATATATATATAATATAAAGGTATATTCGAATTTCAAAACACTGATGATGGACCATGTGTATCGTCGATGAAAATTTGATGCGGTTTTTTTTTTCAAAACAGTGGTAAAATCTATTCGTGGGCTAATTTAATTTGAATTTTAAAATGTGCTGTACCAATTCCAAAAAAAAAAAAAAACTAGGTTTAATTGTAAGTATCTGGTATTTATAGGAATAGTAAACAAGTGATATACCTACTATCTTCAACAAAATATTGCCCATTTTTTCGATGATGGGTGGTCAAAAAATAAAAATAAACGCGGGCCTCGGTGAAAAATTCGACTTGTTAACCGATCGTTCGGAGTGCAGCAAAAAAAAAAAAAAAAATCGAAAAGAAAACTCAGACTAAATAGTCTCGCGACGCATACCGGCTTAAATATACAGCGCTCTTGCACCATGATGGTTTTATAACCACGCGGTGGTAATTAAATGAATCGATAGAGAGAGAGAGTGATGCGGATGAAGTATACATATAGATGTATAATATAAGTATATAGTGTGTGATGCTGTAACGTATTCACGAGCGTATACTTCGTTCATCGCCAAGATCATATATTTATAATATCTCTCTATCGTTATAGACTTTAAACACGAGTTTATAGACGTTGGACCAAACGAGAACGTCCACCACAAACGTCTCGTATGTTCAGGTGTAGGTATATACTTACGGATGTATTTTTGTGGTTACCCCGGTTTTCGCATCGTGTTTACTTATTTACTCCTTGACTATACGGCGGTGTAAACTGCGCGAAAACACTTTTACGAGTACACTGCATAGGCAACACACGCGCTTGTCTAGACGACCATTCACCAGCCAATGAACAATATAATATAATATATATTTAGTCGATTTTGTTGTTATCATTATTGTTATTATTACTATTATTATTATTGTTACGGTTTTGGCATTAGCCGTGGTGAAACACAAACATGCTGATTTGGCACGGACCGGTGCAGGCTGCAGCGATGTACGGCATCTCCTAACTCCTTAACGATAATTTTTTTTTTACTTCTCCTACAGACGAATATTGTGTATGGTGTCGATGATTTTTGGCCGACGAATAATAAGTTTATAACAATATAATATTATATAAATATAATATTGCATGCTGTGCTCCAGAACTATGCACAGACTTCTCCGACAAGTTAAATTGGCAAGAGTTAAACGCCGTCGCCGTATAGCCAGCCCCGGTCATAATTATTATTTATCTCAATACCATAAATATTATTATCACTACATGGTGAGACTGTGAACATTTACGATTGTTTACGGTATTCGTTGAGCTTTTCACTATGTTGAATCGCTTGGTTTAAAATAGAAATAACATTTTTTATTATTATTCACAATATAATATGTAACAATTATTATTATAATTTATAATTTTATTATGATACGGGTTTATGTATATATTTATATAACCCATTAAAAAAAAACTTTACGTAAAACGAAATATACTCGAAATAAACAGAATAAAATCTTTTTACTTAAAATTTTTAGTGCTTTTTAATGTAAAATGTATTTTATTTGACTTTTAATGTAATAAATATTTAAAAGTATGGTACATGAGTAAAATAATATTTTATGAAACTGAAAAATGATTTTTTCAATGATTTTGATTCTGCATAATAATCAAAATATCAAATAATTGACATGCTTATGCAGTTTTTGAATTCTCCAGAGAACATTATCGAAAGATATAAAGTTGTTAGTATTAAATTTATAAATTGATAAATGTGGGCTACAAATATCCACACTTTCATTTTAGCAAGGAGCTTATCAAAAGTAGTGGAGTTGCGACAAATTCATTTATTTTAATAAAACAAAATATTTAACTTGATATTAATGTTTAAAAAAAAAATAAAAATACTTATAAGGAAATTAATTGTTACTAGTGTGGTCTTAAAAACACTTTAACATTATTTATAGAGAAATACATTTTATAGTACCACATATTTTGTTTTACGACGCACACTTATCGTTACATATTGTAACGAAAAGTATTATCATTTTTCAGTTCAATATTATAGTCGAATTATATTGTAAGTTATTCATTTTGTTTTTATTCAATAACCGAAAAATAAATATTAATTTTTTCCCCAATATACCTATCTATACATAATAAAAACATTATAAATTATAATATAGCCGTATTCGGTTGTGTTGACTCGTTAAATGTATTGTGTGAGGATACGTCAAAGTTTTTACTCATACATGAGGTACATAATAAATTGTTGTTGTGATTGATTAATGACATAATGTTTCGATATTTCTTGTGGTGAATCAAGTTTATATATTATATAAGTAGTATTATAATAGTACGTACCTGCGTATACATAGTGGTGATGTGACATAAAAAAGTAAAACAAACATTTAGAAAATATTTCAAATCTATAGGGAAATGTGTTTATATTTCAATAATTTTCCGTAATTAATTTTGTTTAAAACTATTTAAGTGTACCGTTTAATTTTGAGTCCCGTCACAATATTCAAACAAGTTGTATTCAAAATTTAAAAAACAATTAGATTTTTTGAAGAATAAGACATATAACTATTATGTTTATGTATCAATTTTAGAAAGATATAATATTTTCTTTGTTCGATGTAAAAAAATATTCTGTACATAATATTTATATTGGTAAATAACTCTAACGTCAATACATATTTTTTAAGTTTCAACATCAAATACACCGAAAATAATTTACAAAAAGTCGAAAAGTATATGTAGGTCTGAAACTCAAAGTTATATTAAATTAGTATATTGTCTAATGTTTATAAATATGCTTTTTTTTTTGCATAAACATTTCTGTCTACAGTCAACACCCACCAGCAATATTCTTTACAAGCCATTAGGTTCAAATCACTATGAAAATTACCCCCTATACTCGTGTTTTCAGGCTATAAACATTTAACATTATATTTCATCATTTTTATGTAATTTAATATCAACGCGTACCGTTTTTTTACTGTCGTAACTTCTAAGTTACATTTTTTGTACAAAATAATAATAAGTTAACTTAATATCATTGCTCGTTATTTAATTGAATTTATAATCCTTAAATAACGTACATGTTTTTAATATTTTTAATAATAATAATAATATAACTAAGTTAAACACTGGAATATTTTTAATGGTCTGCAACAACCAAATCAAGATTAATAAGTTATAAATTTTGGTTATTATTGTGGCTTTGACAGAAAACTAAAACTTGCAATCCATCTCAATGTTTTACAGACTATTGTGATTTAAAGTTTGTAAAAATTATGCGCAGCTTATAAAAAATGATTGATATACTTATATGCATTATTCTTAAGTACCTATAGTACAACTATTAGGAAACTTTAAAAATTAAGGTTTGTTTACTTTTCTTGAAAATGGCATTATTTTCAATTATTTTCACAAAACATTAATTAGACCTTTTTACGATAAAAGTATCGACACAGAATATAGAATATTTAATAATAAGCTAATAACATGACCACAATATAAAATAATGGGTATATGAACTTTTAAAAGTAATTAAATATTATGATAATGACATAATATATAATCTTATACATCGTTATGGCAGCTCTTGTATATTTTACATGATATTTACATGAATATATTATGCATCTATCTATACTAACAAAAATTCATTATTCGTTTAATGAGTTATATATGCATATCTATATGATTAAATTATTATAAGTTAAACACACAACAAAAAAGACATTAATCATTTTTAAATTAAAAGTTTTAGTGATATTCAATAAGTACATGTTATAGTAAGATTTTTCCATAAATTAAATAGCGCAAAAAACGGATAAGTTATCTCAGACATGATTTGATATACGAGACGTCGATCAATTGAAAAACTGTCTAAAAGTAGTTGAATGAAAAATCGAAATCGTTTATATATTTTAGACGATTTACAAACTCTTTAAAATAATCATGAAAATTCATATAATAATTTGAAGTTTAAATTAACAAATGAAATCGAATTCAGCACATTACAGTTTATTTTATAATAATAACCTATATATGTAATATGATAACCAGGTATCGACTTTAAAATAAAATTTATGGCTTACTGATATACATTTTAATAAATGATTAAAGTTACTTTTAAATTGTTAAACATTATATCTTATTTAATGTGAACATTATTTATATGTAATAGCTGCTCGTTATAATTATTTTAGTGGAAGTTTATTAATTATTTAGGTCAATAAAATGTGGTGTGCAACAAAAGTTAATTTTTTTATCATTAGTAATCGGAGAATATTTCGGGATAACGATGGACCCTAACATTTTCACGAAGAATTAAATATCAGAAATTCTAAGCTTAATAAAACAATCCTTCAACCTACTCTTGTTATATAATATAATGCTATGTCACTTTCAGTGATGGCGTTATAAATTTTATAGTAAAAGGCGTTGCATTATTTTCATACATTTTATAATATTGTTAGAATGTTAAAAAAAAATCATTAAATATTTTAAATATTTCAAATATTTTAACTCTCGATTTTTATTATTGCTACAGATTTTCAGTCTGAAACATTTTAATTTTTAACTATTCATAAAAAAATATAAACGATTTACTTGATTTAAGAAAATGAGCACATCAACTATACAGAGCGATTCACTAATCATGCTCATCTCTTTTTTTCTTTAATAATTAAGTTATTCAAAATCTGATTTTTGGAATCTTTAAATATACTCAAAGACCATATATTTAAATTCTTGAGATTTTTGTACCAGTAAGGAGAGTTCTGTGGCAATACAAACTTTTGTTTATCATATGAAAACCCCAATTTTACTGCAAATTATTTAGCAGATAATTTTTTTGAGAATTTTGATGTATCAAAATCAAAATTCTAATAAGCATCCATTTAAAGATACTGCACAATCAGTGAACAATTCAAATGTTCACTTCATACATTCATACTGTAAGAAGACTCGCTTAGGTGGAGAGGTCCCTTCGAATCCATCTGTGTACAACCAGTATCGACAATTCATGACTGATTACCTTCAACAGAACCATATGGAATTTTTAAAACCCATTGAAGAATGTCCGAACATCTTTCTACCACACCATCATGTCTCACGTCCATCAAACTACCAAACTACGAGTTGTCTTTGGCGGATCTGCCATCATGTTCAATGGGAAGTCATTGAATTACATGCTAAATCGAGGTCATAAGCTACAGCGTGATATAGTAAGAGTTATCACAAGATTTCGGATGTATAAATATGTTTATACTGCTGACATATGTCAGATGTTTCGGCAGATTGGGATACACTCGGACGATCAGTGTTATCAAGGAATTGTGTGGTGAAATCACCCATCTGAACCAATAGAACAGTACGAATTGAAAACTGTCACTTATGCTTTAATAACATCTCCATGTCATGCTCTACGTACACTAGTTCAACTCGCTGTTGATGAACAAGCAAATTATCCAGAAGGATACACAGTGCTAAAGAATGACTTCTACGTCGATGAAGTTATGTTGGGTTGTAACAACATGAAAGACGCCAAAGCTCAAATACAGCAGTTAAATAATCTACTTCGAAGAGAAGGATTTGATCTAAGGAAGTGGGCCAGTAACACACCTGCTCTTTTATAAAACATCCCAGCTGAACATCAACTGTTGCAGATTTCGATACCCGACCAAAACAGTGTATCAGTGTTGGGAATTTTATGGAACACAACAAAAGATAGTTTCTCATTTAAAGTAGAACCTACACCAGATTTGGAAGGCATTGCTAAACGTGAGTTATTAGGTGAAATTGCACGCACCTATGACCCATGTGGATTGTGGATGGCTGGCACCACTGACAATAGTTGCTAAGGTCCTCATGCAACAACTTTGGCAGACTGGAACCAAGTGGGATGGCCCTGTGCCCCTGTGTAAAAAGAGTTCCTAGAACATTGGATTACTCATCGAACATCATACGAATATTAACAACATTTTGAAATTCCACGTCACGTTGGTAACATATTGGACAACCAACTAGGTCGCGTTCTACATGATTTTTCAGACAACTCGAAACATGCCTATACAATCTACTCATGCAAACCACATAGTTTTTATTCACATCATACAACCAAAATTTAGATAACAAAGTTAAATAACTTAAAAACAAATTGTATTAACTTTTTTTTTTGTCATATTTAAGAAAAATATTTACAATAAGCACAATGGAGGGATACATAATAGGTCATGGTAGGCTTGATTGAAGAAGCTGTTCAATAATAGCACTTCATGGCGGGATAGTAGTGGTTAGTGGACTAGTCAATACTTTTGCCTTAGGTATTACGAAAAGTTTCAAGAATTTCAGTCAGTTTATTATTTAAAAATTAAAAACATCAGATTTTAAATAATTGCATTATTGAAAAAAAAATAATAAAAGAGCATGTTTGGTGATCGTCCTGTGTAATGTATCGTCAACTTCAAACAACTTCAGTACAAAACATAAACAAAATTTTCGTGATTAATATTTCTTTGAATAAAGAATATGACAATGAGTCATAATATAAAAATAATGATTTATTATCTCAAGTCAAAATCTATTATTTAACATCTATTATATATCTTTCAATTGTATATGTTTTATTATATAAGGAGAAAAATTTTAAAACCCTAAAAGTAAATCGGTATTTTTAAGGCTTTAAGTTAAATATAAGTACGAAATACATAAAAAAAATATATTTTCCAAACATTTGAAAAATAATTTTTATTGGTTTTACTTTGTACCAGTAATTTGTTTATTTTATTAAAGTCTTATAGTTAAGTTAGAAAATAAGGGTTTCAAAACTTTTTATGCACTATTAATATATTGAATATTGATTACAATTTCGACACAGATGGTACATTTAAAAATAAATGATTTTTGAAATTTTAAATAACTTTTCATGAAAATTGAAACAATAGTAACAATATTATGCTATAATAATTGTTTACGGCCATTTAAAGCTTAAGCTGTATGTATACTTAAAGTGAAATCAATTAATTATTATTTTATGACATTATTAAATAAATACATTTGATTATTCTTCCTTTGTTCAAATTAATAATTATGAAGTATAAAACTAAAAACATGATATTTTAATACAAGATTATTAAATTTAATACTAGACGTGTATATAATACAAAATATAAACATTTTTAATTGAAATATTTTTTTATAAATGTTTAAAATGTTTTTAATTTTATGTCAAACTTACGTTTAGGTTTACTATTGTATAATTATTTATTTAAGTATGAATATTTAATACATCATTACTCATTACGTCATAATATAATCAATATATTTAGAAATTGATAAAATATTTTCATGTGCACTTAGAAATCTTTTTTAAATGTCTTTTAAGTTTTAACCTTCAAACATTAGTTCTATTATATCAAGTACCAAAATATAACTCCTTATAAGTTATAACATTACTGTCATTACTGGTGCCCCCTGGTTTATAACAAACTAGTAGCCCTACTCAACCAACTACAAATAAAAACTTCAAGTGAACTTGCAAAACTACATTATACGAGTTTTCACACAAAACTCATATTGAACACTAAACCCATTAATTTAAACCATGTCTTAAAAGTATAATACTGATAAGAAACTGAAATCGTGACTTATTACTCTGACAAAATAAAAACAAAATTGTATTATTTCTTAGATAATTGTACTTAAATATAAACTATTATACGCAGGGCATTACTAATGGCAAATGGGTGTCTTTCCCTGTTACGAATGTTTGTATAAATCAATTCAACTATTTATCTATTCTTCCTGTTTTATCGAATTTCTTGTATGGATTTTTTCGTTAAAATAAAGGCAAACAAATTGAATGTAATTATAACACAATATATTTAATGCTATCTACATTTGTATAACCATATATATTGTATTTAATACTTATGATATTATATTTAGAATTAATATTTCAGAATTACTCGTTTATTTCCACTAAATACTACAAAATAACTTTTTTTTTATGCTTCTCAATTGATAACCAGATGTTTTTATCGAAATAGGACACTATATATTTAAATGATACGAATAATATTAAACATTTAAAAAAAATATGGTATTTAATTCAACTCATAATTACAAGTTCAAAAAATCAGAATTTAAATAACAACATCATTATTAAAGGATAAAAATGAGGTGTATTATTATAAACCATGCTTATAGGTGAATCACTCTGTATATTGATTGAAAAGTAGTGTTGTTTAAGCGAACACAATGAACAGTATACGAAGTGACGAGTAAATTATAATAATATTATTACGTGAAATGTGAATGTACAACTCCCAAAACAATTATTGATGTGACAAAGCCGTGCGTTTTCGGGGTATACAAAATAATGTAATAATCTCGACGATATTTGAATACATAAAATATTGGTTTGTTTTTTTATTTCATACTCTTCGGAGAATTCCATTCCGTGGCTTATGTGATTTGAGCGTATCTTTTTTTTTTATATACACGGAAAATTCTCCATATTATTGTGAAATGAGCCTTGCCACAGAGCTCTGACGTATGCAAATCCTCAGTGCGATACATGCCATTCGATAAATTTCGCAACTTATTTACAGTTGTTGAGTTGTATACTTGTATAAGTATTATGTTGGTAACCAATAGTTTAAGAAAAATCAAAAACATTTAGTGGAAGAGAGATATACCTAAATGATAATATAAAGAATTACCATTTTAGAAACCCCTTTATTTTTATACATTTTATTCAGTAATCAGTACATATTGTAATCTAATGTAATTTTTTTTATACATAAATGGCCAAGGCTCCTTTAGCTGCAAAGTATATGTGAATTTGTATATACTAATAACGAATAACGAAACTATGATATAGGTACATATTTATGGTCACAAATCGCAATATGCATCCTATTTATTATTTTTGATATGAAACTATAAGCCTTACATTTTTTGATTGAATGGAGAGTGATTAATATTGGCTAAGGATAGTACCTATATAGATTATAGACGTCTTAAAGATTTTTTTACGTGTAATTTGTGTGTATATTGCAACATAAAAAGGTAAAAAAGTATGGCTTGAAGTTGAGGATATTTAAAATTAATGAGCTAACAGCAAGGTTGGAGAATCAGTTTTATTTTTTAGTATAGACTATAATAGACCATTATTCAAGCGTTCGCTGTGCAGAAGGTACTGAGCAAGATTAAATTAAATTAAATTATTTTATGACGTAGCGCTAGCGCTTAATAACACTAGGTACTGAACATATTATTTTATATTTGAGATGATATAAATCAATACTGTTTTGAAAGGTAAAACGTATTGAGAAGAACAGAAGATAATACCTATTGCAATTAAAATTACATTAAATAGAGTTTGTTTAAATTTTAAAATAGAACAATGAAATTATTCTATACTTGCGAACTGTAGGTTTGTAACTGAAGATAAATTAATACAATGTGAGCTGAATTGTTACTTTGTAAAGTAACGACTCACACAAATCCCTACCATTTAGGACGTTAGACTAGATCTAATTATAAGTGGAACTGTTCTTACTCGTAATTATATTATAATTATATGCATCTCAGCATTTGGCTAGTGGAGATCATATATTTATTCTTTCCTTAAATATTAATACGAATAGAGGTCAGTTGAATACAAAAAATCAGATATTTTTTTGAGAATTTTGATGTATCTAAATCAAAATTCAATGGAATAGTTTTTGATTTATAGTTGGTGTACTAAGAATAATATGTGTATGGTAATGGGTTAAGTAGACACAGTGCCCTAGACGATTTGAAAATAATTAGTAATTACTATTGAATTATAAATAATAATAATTTTTTTAAATGATATAAGTATGATAAATACTATATACAACAATGATTGAATATGGTTTTACTTTTATAAAACCAATTTAAAGGATTATTATCATTATATATAAGCATAACAAAATAAGAGAAAAATTGGAGCAAACTTACTTAAAATATAACCTTGTATGTACTGATTACTAATTTAATTAACAACTATATGTTTTACTCTTATATAAGACGCTGTGTAGGTACCTATAAATCACCTATATATTGAATATACCATGTATCGCAAGCTCACAGCATGTACACAAATACACAATACACATAACAAAAGTCTACAACAATAAAAAGTAATACATTAATTAATAATAAGTTTACTACAATATGTATTTACACATGATATAAATTTGCATATGTATGTTCACTACATCATCAAGGAATCGGAGATCAAGTTAAATGTAATCAATCCTATATGACTACCGCTGAATATTCATGTGGTTTATGCTGGACAGATATAGCGAAAACGCTTAATCTAATGAGAACCAATTGTATATTAGAATGAGGATCCTGAATCATGCAAACATATCTTATAGGCAAGGTTAACCATACTGGAAACTAATGCACAATAAAAACAAATGAAAGTGATAAATTATTTTTGACGTTTTTAGTTGTTATAATAACAAAATCATGGGTGTTTATAATTTCCTACACCATCATCTTATTATAATATCTCATACTCAATAGGAAATCTTAGATTAAAACTATTCTGTTAAGCTTAAAACCAAAGTCTAATAATTAAGCAACTATTTCGACATATAATAGTAGAACCTAACAGTTAAAATAAGGAAATATTAATGGAAATCATTTCTTAGAAAAATATGCATAATCTTGACTCTGTTATTATATTATAAGATTGACAGTTTAATAGTTGTCGAGGCTCAATAAAATAAAATATATATATATATATATATATATATATATATATATACTATAGACTTGTATTATCCAGTAGCGTCGAAATATCAAATACAACTCTCCCTCTCCCAACGATATTAATAAACCATCTAATTAATTTCAAACCTGACAAAAAATTTTCAACCATTTTTATTTTATTTTTGATTATCTTTCTCTCTTTTTTCCAAATAATATGTACGTAATAATTAACATGAATATATATAAAAAATTGCTTCAAAGTAAAGGTAAAGGTAAGAAAATATATGATTTTGACAAATTTTGTGAAAATCTGAATTTCAGAAACTCATAGTAAATTATTCTTGATTTACGATAAACTTTTTTATAATTTTCATTAATAACAATTTTTGAAAAATATTGTATTAAATTTTCAAGTATTTCGACAGATCAAACATTAGTTTATCGATAATAATTTTAAAAACCGGACCAAAATCAAAATTTTTTATGCTTTCAAGTAGCTTAAAAAGATATAAAATATTTTTATTTTTATATTGTATAAAATATGATAATACAAATATTGTGAAGCGTTATGATGCGTACGGTTATTTCATTTTTAGTTTCACCAAAATAAAACGGTAAATCGATAAACTAAATTGATTTTGTCGAAAACGGATTTGCATAAAAATCTCTGTTTTTTCTTAATTTTTTTTGTTTTTCTTGTCATTTTTGAAAACCTCCGTGAACTTTACATTTTAACTTTCATTTTCGACTATTGATAATTATATTAGCTAAAAATATATTATATTAAAAGGTAATATAATTATAAATTATTCAATAAACAGAAATAGTACATGAAAACGAGACAACAAACTCAACAGAAATAACTAACATTACTCAGGTCTTGTAACTGAATACCTAATTGCTAACTGTTGAGTAACTAACAGATTCCTGTGCTATTAGTTGTAACCGTTCTTACTAATGTTTTATTATGAATTATTTCGTGTTCATTGTTTAATGAGAGCATTAATATTTAGTACGAAATATACTCAATGAGCAATATATCATATTAATTTGTATTATTATTCTTATTTATTCCTCCCACCCCAGCCAAATGTATATATTATGTATGGCAGCTGCCATACATAAACATGGACTGGAGCGACACTGGTTTCATATGATAAAATAAATTAAATTAAGATAAATACAAAACACAAGAATTATTTTATTTTAGCCGATGAGGCGATGAGCAACTTATTAAATATTTATCCAGTAAAATGTGTATGCTTTTAGTTATTGTACTATTTGATAGTATAATAACGAAATATATTTTATATAATATAAGTTTAATGTAAACAATTAAAATAATCAATATATACCTAACAGTGCCTATACGAGTAGATATTATGCAAAAAACGCAATATTTTTTGTAATGTTGCATGTTATGAAGGGCGAATATTACAGTGGCGCCACCATTGCAAGGACGGGAACAGATAGGCAATTATTACCCTCCCTGAAAATGCCTTGTCCATCCACTGGCTCACCGTGAAATTTTATAGAAATCAAAAAATTAAAAGCATCAAAACCTAAGTTAATTTTAACCTAAGTATTATCAAATTTTTTTATTGTATATTATTATTACGGAGAGAAAATTTAAATTGCATAACATATAAACACGATAAGTATAATACCTTCAATTACGGTCCACGTAGATAGTATGACTTAGTATGTAATTGTTTTAATTTATGTAGAATAGATAATAACATTATTGAACTTATGTGCGATTACGACAAGGATAAAAATATAGTGCATACGAATTTAATAATTGTAAGTACTACCGTGTCATCACAACGACGTCTGGCGGGGAAAAAAATAGTATACCTAATTTAATTTTATATGTTATACAAATAAGCAAAATTGTACATCGTTGAAAAGACATCTCAATCAAAATCAAATGATTTTTGCTGTTACTAAAGTGTTTTTATTGTTGAGTCTTTATATTTTTAGTTTACATCAGTTAATTTGTAAATACCTAAAACGAAATTATTGACTAGTTAACATTTATTTTAAAAGAACTTTTAAAAGAACATTAAACGATTTTTTTAGCGTGATGAACAAAAAAACTTATTATTACCTACAGGCTAGTTTTTTTTTATTGTTTAAAATATTTATTGTTCAACTTAATTTGTATTTTAGAAGTTGTGTGATGACTTTGTTTGCAGAGGGGTATTGATGATACTGTGGACAAAAAGACGAATGAACTTAAAAATGCCAGATATCTTTATTACTCTATTTAAAACGGATTAGTATATCTAATGGTTAATATGATTCTTAGTACAATTTCTTATCAAATAAATTATGGTATTAAAACTGAACAATTGTCTATAGTAATTAGATATTATTATCAAGAATAAAAGAAAGATTTTTAGGTTAGACGCCAACTTCTTATTTCTACATATAAAAAATCTGTTATATATTTGAAAATGTATATAAATAAGTGTGTGGCCCAAACATATTATGATGACGCAAATGTAATTAGAGGCCATATTAGTAACGTTCAAGCACTTTTCAGAAAATAAGTTCCCCATGCCTTTTATATTCAATGTAATAATCACAGAATAAATTCCGTTATGAGTTGATGTAGTTAAAAATGTAGAAGAAGCAGATACATTTTTTCAATCACTTCAAGATATTTATATTTTCATATCTGGATCAACAATATCCAGTAAATTTATCGAATTAAGAAAAAAGTTGGAAAATATAAGCCTATTGAATTAAAAACGCCTATTTATTTTATTTTTCCAAATTCATTCTTGTAAATCTTTAAAAATCGGTTTTAGATACTGTTTTGTTGCTTTTGAATAATATAGTTTTAGAAAAGGCAGAAAGATATCCTTAAGCTATTGGTTTATTGAGAATGATTGAATTTCAGTTTAAGTACTTATTATATTTATTTAATGATTTATAGTCTGCAGTTTATTTTGTTAGTAAATATCTCCAAGATGTAAATGCAGATATAACTTTATAAGTAGAGCTATATTTTAATATAAGCAACAAAGGAATCACTGAATAATCGTAGAAATAATCAGAAATCACATCACGTTTGTTTAAATAAAAAGAGAAAAGAGTTATTTCACTAAATATAAAATTTCCATTCAATCAACAACAACAAAATAGAATCCTAAATATTTGGAAATATATATATGTATTAACCAAAATAATATAGAAAAACAAAGCAATACATCAAAGATGACTATAAAATAAACGTTTATAACCTTATTTTATATAGAATAATTTCTGAAATTGATGAACGATTTATGAATTATGAAAACTCCTTGAGGGTAAAAACTGCATTATATCCAAAATATATAAATTTTTTAACTTTGATGAAATAAAACATTTAGCTATAACTTATTATTCTGATTGCATTAGAATCATATCTGAATTAAATAAATTGAAAAAACTATGAAAGTATGAAAATATGAAAAATAAGTAGGTACTTCTAAAAAAAAATTATCAATTTCATAGTGTATACTATTTTTTAAGCTTTTATAATTTTTGTAATTAACACTGCATGTATAGGTACAGCGCGGGCATTTTATATTTTATAAATTATTTTTAGTAATGCTTATTTTTGTTTTTATTATTTCATCAAAATACGTTCTGATAAAAATCTCAAGTTACAGAAATAATAACGAGTAGTGACTTCAGTCTTCAACAATCAATATAATATGGTTATGTTATCACTTATCAGTTATACAAATATATAAAATTCGTATTTTAAACGTCGTAAAATGTTGATGAAAAGTGATCATATATAGGACATTGGTATTACTTGAATTTGGTTTAGGTAGTACTATTCATTTATGTAGACTTACTGACCACTATAGTACCTATACATATTAGACATTTGGAATGCAATTAGTTAATGATTAACACGTAGGTATTATAATATAACATAATGTAACTTCAAAATTACATAATTTAGCTACCTCTACGATGAGCAGATTCGTATTCAGGGGGTTCTGGACAGCTCCTCTCTCGAAAATTGATTGACGTTAAGAAATAAATCTATGTTTACAGAATTTTGTAATTGACTCCCCCCCCCCACAAAAAAACCGAAGAAAGAGTTTGCTACTAAATTATAAATTATACCTCTCGAGTTTTAAAGTTTAGATTGAAAAATTGGAAAATGTTTACTTAATATGCAATTTATATGTTGTATTATAATCCTCTATAATAATTACTAACTAAAAATTAAAAATGATTATCTAGTTATTATACTGCATATATATAACATAAGTAATTTTGATATACGGGAAATCTACTTACAAGAGAAAGTATGCAGTTTATTTTTAAGTCGTTTTCTTAAATTTGAGTATTAAAATTTTTAACGAGTAAATCCCGAGTGAAGTAAGTACTAAGTTATATGATATTATACGTGCATGTTATAATAGCGCTTTAAAAGTTTAAATTGCAGTTATTTATAGTACTGATACACTAGTAAACTCAACGGTTATGATCGGTCAAATAAAACAATAAAAAACGTTGCAAATTTATATGTATTATAATAATGAACAATTGAAAACTAAAAAGGTTATTCAGCAATCTATGTCCGATGTTGTCTCCTTGTTAGTTGAGTATTATACGCGGATATAATTCTTATTTCTCCAGAAGTTCTAAACGCTTATAATTTATAAACAAATGTAGAGTTGCAGAGAAACCTCATCTATATAAATTGTAATTAATTACAATTTAACTGAAACATTCTAAGACAATACTAAATTTCATATATATATATATATATATATATACTGTGAGTTTTTTTCACGTCAAATATATTATAAAATTAAACAGCGGCCACCGAGTTACTCCGTTTCCTGCGCACGGCATGTGCACTTGTTTTAATCAAGATATTGCAATCTGTTATTAAAAAAATTCTTTTTAACACGCCACTGTAGTGTTCGTCTTAATATAGGTACTTATATAAAGTCACATAAATTGTGATGTATTTGGAATAAATTTAATGTGGGTAACAATGCTAGCATAGAATAAAAAATGTTGAATTTTTAAATATACTTATTGAAACGAACCATTATTGAGAGCTGAACGCGAATTGTACTGTACCAATATGCAATCATATTACACTCGTCGATGTTAAAAAAGTTCAACGTGTTTATTCTTATTATTTATAAAAAACATACTATAAATTTATATCTTATGAAATTATAGTTTAAATCATTGGTACATGTACACGGGATCAACTTTGAAACCGCTGTATGATATTTTTGCATATGACGATGACGTGTTTACATAAGAGGGTATTCCTCGAAATACTTAAATACAATGCATGCTGCAGCTAATATAATAATATGTAACTGCAAACGGAAAATCGTGTGAACAAAATATTATTATATTAACCAGGTTATTGTGCAGTAGTAATTCTGCACGAAAATGGAAATACGTTTTATCACTTTTATCTGAAATTCGACATTGGAATTATTTTAACAGTGTATACAGTATGGATTATAAGTACATACGCAATACATACTATATGTGTGTGTGTGTGTGTGTGTGTGTGTGTGTGTGAGTTTGTATTTGTATATTATGTACACGCAGTTTCGTGAGCTCAATACACGATACATAACCTACGATATATATTATTATTTATTATAATCGCTAGTGGTTTGTACAGCGCTGAGTTTTGCATGGTAGTATTTGATTTTAATATGAATTACGTGTTCCTATACTAAACTCGAGGATTAAAACTGTTATATTTTGCGTATATATACAATATATTATCATTTGTAAATAATCCGTTTTGATTATCGTGTAAATACCCCAGCGACATCCACGCACTGTATCCTTCACCAAATATTTGAAATAATTATAATCTTACGACCCACATGCATTATATTATTTACAGTCGAACTGTCGAATTGATAGTTCGACATGAACTAATCGATACGCATTGATAATAATTTTACAATTTTTTCGTTCACAACGAATATCCCATACGAGATTGGTATTTTAAATATTTTTAAAGTGAAATAAAAAAATAGAACGCGACGATTACAAAATGCGTTAGTGCGATTATTGAATAATTAGTATAGAAATATAATAAAGTAATAAACATTATAATTTATATATTATATATACACGTACTCTCGAGATATTTTACGTTAAAGTATAAAACCGACGAGGGAACGGCAACCACAGTAAAACTTTTATGGAGCCATTCAATTTAATATGTATTTTTATATTTGGAACTGCTAATTACGTATATATATATAAAAAAAACAAAGCGAGGGAAAACTCTAAAACCATCGGACAAATTACGTTTAAACGAATTCGTATATTATTATAGATTTAAATGTACACAATACTAATTTGAATGTCTATTATGCAGTGCGTACACAGACTTCATTGATTAACATTTTACAGACCTCGAGTATAAGGTTTCTATTATCAAAAAACGCTCCAGTATTGAAGAAAGGCAGTATAACAATAATTTGTTTTTATTTTCAATTTATGCATTATATTTCATAGTTTTAAAAATAAAAATAGTTATCGTTTACGTAATAACGCTATAAACATGTTTTATTTTTATGTTATAAATAATATGTATAATAATATAATACAGTACAGTACATCGTTATAATATAGGTTGGGCATTGAACATTGGAGCTCATAATAATAAAATTAGTCCAATAAGAAATATAGAACAAATTTTGAACGAATAATTTCGGAGAAACAAAGTATTCCTCGATAGAATCGTTTTTTCAAATTATCGAATTTGATGGTAGAATAAAAATTAATAAAGTGCCATTGCACGTTGTCTCGTGCACTGAGTTATTTTATAACGTAGGTATTTGCCATTTTGGAATATAATGCTCAACAATACCATATTTTCGTAAGTTTTTTTTTTTATTAAAAATAAGCGGAGGCAGCGGAGGCCATTGGCTGACACAGTTTCGTAAGTTTATTGTAAGTGTATAATAGTATTATTATGAGTACCCAATGTTTACTTGTATTTATTTAAATATTGTAATTAATACTAACGGAAAAATTATAATTTATTGCATTTGTGTTAATAGTAATAACTTATTACTATTGAATTTTATAATGTAATTACGTTATGTAGACATAGAAAATAACCACATTCGGTATGGATGAAAGTTTATTCTACTTCATATTTATTCTATTGTTTTCAAATATCAAAATTAAATAAATTAAACAGATGTAGAAAAAATCCTTATTGTTTTGTAAATACCCAATTACTTGAAAATTTGAACTTCAAATAATTATAAAAAGTGTTATACCTATATGTGTTTTTTTATTATTATTAAATTCTATAAAAATAACTTATAAGAAACAACTTTATTATTACATTTCAAACTTTTTGACTGTCAAATAAAATATGTATATAATATATATATATATATTTTATATACAAAGAATGTTATTATAAAATAATATAGAGTAAGAAATATAACACACCAAAAAAATAAGTTTAAAATAATATTTATATATACCTAGTTTAAACAAAGAATAATATTTTAAAAATATGAAATCATGTTTAGAAAATGGTTATTTAAATGTTTGTTGAAAATTTCAAGTGGTTGTTTATTTTTTTTCTGAATATTACTAAAAAAAAAAAAATTAAAAGCTGGTGTTGCGAAAATATTCTTTTTTTATTAGTTTTTTTTAAAAATTATTAAGACAATTTCTGACAGTTTTATACTTTTAATTTCGCCAAGACTAGCTGAAGATCTAACTAGATCGAATTTCCCTTCAGAAATCATATTATGTTTTAAAGATAGAATGAAATGCTCAGTTTAAAACGTGACTTTAGAAAAAATAAAAATAAAACACACCTCATTGTAAAACCAACATTGTGACATATTAATATGTAAACATATTTATATCATAGCTTAACAGTTATTAGTTTTAATTAAATATATGTGTGACATTACAATGTACACTACAGTAATTACGTTCGTGGCTCAAAATTATATTATTATACTATATTTGAAGTTACATAACATAAAAGTTTCGTAAATATTTTAAGAATCAATTTATTAACTTCAAAATAATAACTTAAAAATATTTCATAATTATATAGCTCGAAAAGAAATGTTCGAGAAATGTTTTCTAATCTCTAGTTGAAATAAAAAGTATTTATTTAATGGAATTAAACTGACCGCCATCCGTTTAATATTGTTTAGTGCAGCTGACCTCTGTCGCAGCATTACGTCACACAAATAAAACGTAAAGTTAGACAGAAATAGGAATCGTTCAGATTTTTGAATATTAAAATACATCCTGAAATGTAGATCGTTTGGATCGTTTAGACTTTTTAACTTTGATTGCTGCAGAACAATATAAATTACTATAAACAATTATCGTAAAGTATGATCACAAAATATTTTATATATTGTACATGCTAATTATTACGGGTACCTACCGACAAGGAATCACACATTATTATTCATAGGATAATAAAACATATTTATGCATGTAGAATTGTAGGAATAAAGTGGTATACCGAATAACCTAATGTTTAAAAACTGTTGCTACTTGAGAATTAAAAGAGTTTGAAATAATTAAATAGGAATGCTTACAAAAGCATACAGTTGAGGATTTTTATCAGTGGAGAGTGGAATGAAAAACCCAAAGCAATCATTAGTGGCGGGCCAAGGCCCATTATACACTCGCCAAATTACTTTTATCGTTTTTCCACTATATATTGTTAATTTTCCACTATAAAAGTACCGCTGCAGGTTTATAAACACTCCACTAATAATAACATTTTCAAATTCTTATTCGGCATTGTTTATATTTTATTCGGCGTGGTGTATAAGTGTATAACGTATATATAATTCACTATACAAATACATATTATGTATTATTATTCAAAAGTACCCATACACCGCGTTGTACTTATCTATGATAATACGAGAGAATAGAAAGTTTAGGTCGTATATTATTCATATGGTAGCAGGTTATTTAAAGATTCGGTAGTTTATTATCAACGCTGAAGTATAGTAGTGGACTTAATTTAAGCCACTTCGCTGAGTGGCGTACACGGTACACCACGTAGAAGAAAGTTGTTTTTAATTTTTATAACAATAATTTAATAACAAATTACATTCCTTATTATTCTATATTTAATAAATGTCCACAATAATATTATATTTGAATGTTTTGAATTCAATAATGATATAATAATAAAATGGTTTCAAATTGATTGAGATATGCGAATTGGTATTCCAAGTCGTGAACTAAAAAATATAATTTTAAAAGTGAAATAACTAATAAGATAGACCATAGTATTTAGATTTGATTTTTCCACCATCTATTATTATTTCAAGACCGTTCATAAGTTTTTTTGTACTTGAATATTTAATATGAAGTCGTAAATATGCATCATCGATGTTAATAAAATTAATGATTAATCGAACTACTTATTACTATGATAGGCTAATGATCTAGCTGTCAAAGCCTTTATTCTTAATACGATATAGAAAAAAAGACTATGACATCCTATAGTATTGTAACGACAATGTTTTCATACTTGAAACACTAAAAATGGTAGAGTAAAATATGTAAGCAGTTAAAGATTTTCAAATTTTAATAACTTAAATATTTAATATAAAACTGTGTCTAACTAAAAAAATTAAACCTAACTATGTGTATTGTGTAGCATGTTACTATATTAGGTACCAATGATCCAATGATCAATACACACAATCCAGCACCAGTCTTGTAATGCATACTTTTAAAAATGTATAGATTAGTATTATATTATATAGTACATGTATATTGTATACTATAAAAAAACAAATTATTTTACTCTCCAAATGAAGCAACAAATTAAAGTTGTTACTACTACTATATTGGTAACGTTTGGACATTAATTGTTGTTTATACAATAGAATGCATGCACTACATGCAGCACTGCAGTGCTATGTTTGAGACCAAAATTTTCAGTTGAACATTTATGTACTTTTTTTTAACTTGGCTTTTCTTCATGGATTTACATATTCAAGAATTTATATTACATATTCATAGATAATAAATAATAATTATTTTAATTTCTGAATTTTTTCAAGAAACAAAAATTATTTACTTTTTTACCATACAGGCCATGAAAATTCATTATTTTTTAATTTTCGTTAATTTGAAACAATATTTTATTGAACATTATTTGATGTATAGATACTGCTGCACATATCAAACTTGAATCAATAGCTTATCATTTATTTATAAGCATAAGAAGTTTGGGGCTATAGTATATACTATATAGCAAATGGTCGCTCCACTACTCCGCTCATCAAAACTTTGAATAATAAACTATTGATTGAGCGTGTATAATATTAATAAATCAACATTTTCAGAAAAATATTTTATTTCTGAGTATAAAATTAAAAACACGGTTTAATATTGTTTTAAAAGGAGGATGAATATATTATAATAAAATGAAAAACAATAAAGATTTACCGCGAAAATGCATCGTGTTATTCAAACATAAATTTTTGTGATCCTATATACTATAGGTAAAAACGTTTTACTTTATATGTATTATAGGAAAAGAATGTTCTTAGAAAATTAATCATATACGTTGAAAAGTCATAGAATATATTACATAGGTTGAAAAGTATATTACAAAATATTATGATTAGATTAAATTCAGAAAAATTGCTTTCAGACTTTAGTAGTGGTTGAACATATTTAAAAATCAAGTAAGAGTTGTGTGACAAACGAAATTTTATAATTGTTTATCATTTATGCCTTTTATGGATAAAACAATATTTGCTTGAAAACCTAATTTTTTATTTGGGACAAATAAATATTTTAAAATATGTATACAATATAACAGTGATCAAAATGGGTTTATATAAATAAATAATTTTCGTGTTTGATGATCAATGATCATATACCTAATATTGAATTTAATTATGAAAAAACTGTATTAAAAACAAATGTATTTTACCTATGTCGTGATTATGTTTACCATTATTTTAAAAAATATATAAATGTATAAAGCGATTTTTGTATGACAACCACGGACATTTATTAAATACTCATATTTCTATACATGTTTGTGTTAGATACTTAGATCCTAACCTTATGTATAGCTACTATAAGTATACGGTATGTATTTAAATACAGAAATTCTTTTTTTCTGAATGCACTTAAAGATTGCTTTCCAAGTACAAAAAGGGAGAAATCTACAGGTAACCATTTTAGTTGAACTGTTACAGTAGTATTACTGTAGGTAAGTACTTAGTACTTAGTACTACTACAGTAGTATTATAGCCTATTATACCTACATATGTAGGTGTCAAATGAACCAGGATTAATTGTAAATCCACTTTCTTGCCAAAAAATAGTTTGAAGTTATAATCGAAAAATTTGTCTACTATAAATTGAATATCTACATACACAGATAAAAAACGAATCGTTAAAAAAAAAGTGGGAAGTCGTGGATGTCATCGCATGTCATCAAATCTCGGATTTAAAAAGAAAAATTTTTATGAACTTCTAGCATAAAATAATTTGCGAATTTTCGTGATTTTTACGTATGTTGTCAAAATTCAAACTTTGACTGCTTGTAAAAAAAATTTGTGACCATGTATTTCTTTTATTTTTCAACTGTTATTGTAATAATATTTTAGGAGCCTTGTATTAAATTTTCAAATCTTAGATTTGAAAAGAAAACTTTTATGAATTTCTATCTAAGGTAATTTGATCATCGCCGTCATTTTTACGTATTTAGTCAAAATTTGAATTTTAAATGCTTATAAAAAAAAATTATCTCCCTAAAGTATCAGCTCAAGAACATTACCTTTCAGAAAAGATACTACTTTTGATACTTTTGAGCAAGTTTATAGGGAGAAAAAGTGTTTACAGAATAAAAAAAAAAAAGAAAAAGAAATAAACATCATTATATCTAAAATTAATACATCACTTATTAGTTATTTTTGTATGTTATATCTAAAATAGTCGGTTGGCGATGAACGATAATATTATATTTAGCACAGCTATTCAGTATAACATATTATGAACAAGAAACATCAATAAACATTTGGTTTCGGTTTCATGGTATTTTTATTTTTTATATTTGTTAAACGTGGTATAAATATTAATACCATAGATCTGATAAACAATTATTGTTATTTTTCTATTCGTTTTCTAGTTAATGTTTGTTTGCTTATAATTTGTATGTATTTAATATTGTTTTATAACATTCATTATTATTAATATATTACAATATGAATCGTAAAGATGGCCCAACGACGAGTGTTAGATGAAGTATGAAAACAAATATTTTATCTGATGGACGATGGTAAGGTTTAAACTGTTTAAAGACTTAAAGTATTCAAAGATAGTTATTATATTATGATAAAATATTTTAAAAGTCAATAAAGTATTATTTTTAAAACGATTTATAAAACAGAACGACGTATGGTTAACGGATGTCACTACCGTGACAGTGTTATGTCGTATGTTATCAATATTACGTGACTGGGTAGGCGCGACCCTTGAAATACACGCAAACACGAGAGTGTTAATATATGTGTCGTCATAACGATAAGAAGATGTTTGTAGAGTTAATAACAATTTTAACAACAACAGCTATATGACAATATTTTTGAAAACGTCTAACTTCATTGGTATTTTTCTCAACATAAAAAAAAAAAACAACTTAAATAAATGTGGAATAAACTAAGTAATCTCTATAGTGACTTAAAGCTTATAGAGTACAGACTATATAATATTATTATGTCCTATTTTACGATATTTATTAATAAACAACGCCACAACGGTGATATATATTATTAAATATCATTTTCAATTTTCTTTAAGATTAAATAACGAAAGCGATAAAAGTTGGTGGTAACGGCCAACGGGACACTATATAGCTGCAGCAGTCGTCTTAACGCTATTCAAGACACGTACAGTGTGACTATAAGATCATATATAAATACGCCGACTATTCATGTATATGCGATACTGGGCGACGCAGTAAAAAAAAATAAAAATGGTTTACAATAAAAAGAAATGCTGCGTACAAAATCCCCATAAAAAACATGGTCTATTCTTTTGATTTCTAAACTTCAAAAAACTCTTTTCCCAATTTTTCGTATTTTCCGAACTTGGGTTTTCTTTATACCTATTGTGTATTATGCTCGTTCGAAGACATATACCTTGGAGTGCTGCTCAATAAATAAATAATAATAATAAATGGCTATCGTAAATTTACCTTTTGCCAATGTGCAAGAGATAATATTATTTTTACGTGTCCCTAACGCGTCATCAACATTTAACTCACTAATGGGCCGATGATTTGGCTCTCCGGGGAAAGAGATTCGATGCTGAAAATCCAAAACCTTCGACAATAATAAAACACGTATGGGACAAAACTTTTATGGGCGGCGATTCATAATCGTATATTGTACGAAAATTTGTAAATTGCCTCAATTTGTTTTCAGTTATCAATTTATGACCTCGAAAATTCAAAGTGGCCTCAATTTATTATTGGTATTATAGTGTCCTATCTCGGTTTTTATCATCAACGATCCATCGGCACAACATTTTTTTCTTCGGGTTCCGCGAACTCTACTCGTCGCGTGTTCGACGAAACTTTAGCAGAAGGCTGCGTTGCAAGAGGTATTCGGCGGCGGCGGCGGACACGCCCAATCGATAGAGCGCCGTCTGCCGCCGCCACCGTCGCCGACGTGGAGAACGATTTCCGCCGTGAACAGTCGGCGGCGAGTCGAATAATTATTAATAAGGAGAAATAAAAAAATAAGGATAGAAATTTGTTTTCAAACGAACGTCGCGTAACATTCTATACCGCACACGTGTTGCGCCCGACCCTCGCGGCCGCCAAACATGCACGTCACATACGCCATCGCCTAGACTACCGCCCATGTATTTATAAATACATTATTTATCATAATAAATTATCTATTACTTATGTATCGACGATACGCACAATAACAATTTTAATGTCATCTCGATCGATGATCTGCCGTTTTTTCGGTGCATGTTTCAACTTGCCCCACGGAGTTATGACATAGATCGCCTGCACCGTATCAGGATCCCATGCACTGATCGCGCGTGCCGGCAAGCAGCTGGCGCCACAATTACACTAATCGGATCCCGCGGGCCGTCGTTTTTACTCCGAGACGGTTTCCGTCTAAACTTAAAGAGCTTATTATTATACTCTGGAAATTCGTTACTTGTATTCCGTGACTACTTCCCATTTTCCCCCAAAACTCAAATCCGGCGAAGAAAAAATAAATAAATTCGTTTTACCTAACCAATCACTTTTGGTTACAAATCGGTCACTCGTTTTTATGAACCATCTGCAATAGACGGCAACCTCCTAAATAATTATTACCTTCTCCTTAGTAATGGCACTGGGTTGCGCATGTGCGGGTCTACACTACATTTTTATTGCATTTTGGTCATTTGGTATGAACATGAAAAAAGGCGCAGCACGAAAGTCCGCGATCATTAAACGCATTACACAACGAACCCGACATTATACGTACATTTAACATAATTGTTATCAACTTGGTCGCACATTAGCGGTAATAGCGGTTAGTGGCGTCGTCAGACTGACTATACTAACGCGGCAACGGTTATTATAACATGTACGTAATAATATGTAATATTTTGGATTAATATAAGTGCGAACAGTGTTGTGTTAATCGCGCATTGTGGTGAGTTTTCGACGCGTATTCCGACGCACCGGGTTCGTTTCAATTCCCTCAACATCAGGGCCTCATGTGGACCGCCGACGCGGGTGAGCATACACTGATCTGGCCGACTCGTAATAGTCGATGTTCGTGTACCTATACGGCGTTAAAGATAGATCCGCGCCCCCCCCCCCCCCACGAGGTGATGAGATCCAAATATTGATCTACCGCGTCGTCGTTTGCCTGTGTGCACGTGCGGCGACGGACGTGTTGCGTCACGTTCCCGTGGACCCGGACTAGGAGCTCATGCGAACGATCACTGCTACTAATACAGCGCGTATTACAATCTACGCGCGCGGCACCGACTATTTTAGTATGTCATATTAATGCTGTTATATTATAAGTATGAGCAATCGAAGAATATAATAATGTGTGCTTAATATTATATATATATATATTAATTTGTATTGATTACCCGTGGTAACATAGGCCATTTAGTGGTCATTTTTAGTAGATTTTAACTGTAGGGGAGGGTATACTGTTGGTTTGGAACACTTGTATGTGTGACCAGGATTCGTCACTAAAAATCCGGGTGGTGGCCCATCCGAGAGTTCCCACAGGCCACACCAATCCTCAGACCTCAGTAATATATTTTATATCCCGTAAAACGCGGAATACTCATGGTCGTCTAAGGGGGGGGGGGGAATAAAAGCACTCTCATCAATTCACAAATTTTAGGAGCAATAAAGAACTACAAGCGATTTTTGTCTATATGATGAATGTAGAAAAAGGGCGCCAAATATAATTGCTATGGGATTCTAGCATGGCATTGCAGGGCATATGGTAATATGGTAGGTATTCGTTAATATTATACACATAGTATAGCACACAAAATTCCTGTACACAGGAGAGATATTTCGTCGTAAAATGTTCAAAATTGATTGAAACCTATGGAATATATTTAAAAACGATGAAACGATAAAATTAGGAATGCAATAACTTGAAATTTGAATAGCGACGATGCGTAGGTATACAACATATTGTGTAGTGTGTAGTTGTATTGCACGTGTGTGCATATTATTTGTGAGACAATTTACTGTGGAGGTACATATATATGAAAGGCAACTTATTTTAGTCTTTGCGCGAGTCATATAAAAATTCAAATTAGGAATATAATAAATCACTCAGAAAATCTTCTAAATATAACCTAACTAATTTTTGTTTTAGAATTTTAATTTGACTTTATAAGTTATGACGGATTAGAGCAAAATAAAGCCATGTATTTATTTATATATACGAACAAATTTCAATAGTTAATCCGAGTAACTTCTAAAGTAAATATCTTATAATATACATAAGAAATATGAACAAAATATATGTAAATAAATTATAATATGCAGTTTTTACCAAAATGATTGTATAGTTTATATTATATAACAGATGTAACCGAAATATAAGAAGAAGAAAATGATAGGTATTATAGTTAAACGAACAAAAATTATGAATATTATAAGGAAAATATAACTTAATAAAATATATACTTATGTAGAATTATGTCAGGTTATGCTAAAAATATTGATTTGAAAAAAGTAATTAAATTTTAAATTGATTTACTCCTAAAGAATTTAAATATTTTTAAAAAATGTAGAAACAAACTATACTTGACTTAAAAAACGTTTTTACCATCAATATTTGTCTAAACATTTGATTTACAAATTCGTTATTTAAAAATATTATGATTCCGATAAATAGCTATTAAAAAAAGAAAGATTAAATACCTAGTGATTAGTACAAAAGTTATTTTATCCATGAGACATGTGCGGGTGTACCTATATAAATTTAGTGACAAATTACTGACAATAAATTCGTGTTGATAATTAATATTGTATTATTATAATGTGCAATGGCTATTCAATTTTTCTATAAAATTAACCACGACCACATACGCCAGTACTTATACTTGTAAGTTATAATGCAGGTAACATACTAAGCTTTTCGACGTTTTGAGTTATACTCGAGGTTATAAGACTAGTAAATGTAAATACTTCGAACAGTTCTAACTTTTAAGCCCTACGGTTACGGAAGTAGCCATGCATCAGCAGCTAGTACGTGTACGTTATGCATACGGAATATAAAAGTAAACTGAAGTTGGTAAAAGGTGCATAGCATTCTTATTTCAATCGCAATGAATGCCATATTTCGTCCACTTTATAGTATGGTATTATATACTAGAGATTATAATACTATGTAGGTACTTTGATCTATAGATGATTAAAACGGTCTTCTGATCTCCGGGACATTATTATTATGTCATAATGGTATTAATGTATCGTTTTACTGCATCATATAATTAACCGTTTGATTTCTGCTGTAAGCTACTCGTATGAATTATACGAACAAGTACTGGTCTAATTAAAGATAATTACTAATTACTTTAGTTGTTCTGAAAGTGATTCAAACATGCACTGGTGATACATTAACATCGCAGAATAGCGATTATATATTATAATAATTATATAATTAAATATAAAATATTACCTATCAAATAACCGCGTGTGTATTATACATGAATTAAGCGGGTACATAATATCATTTTTATTAATATTAATAACTAGGATTTGTAAAAAACAGTAAATTTAAGTACAAATTGTTGTACTGTACAATACAAAAAGAAGGGAAATAAAGGTGAGGGAACCTAAACGCTCATTAATAAATTAATATATCCTCTTATTCGTTTTTGGGGTTTGTCAGCCATTATGACCATCCAGTCAAAGGTAGGTTCATCTTTTCTGTATCAACCTATGTATGCGATATGAAAAATGGACTGGACGAAGTCGGCCGGTAAACAAGGTTACCAAACAATTATTTCAGTAATAATATTAAATGTTAACAAATGCCCATATATTTTTAAAAATTACCGAGAATTTTCAATTTTAACCTTCCAAATATACCACGATATTTAATTTACTTCTCTTGATGTAGATGTTTGAAAAAAAAATTTACTAAGAAAAAATAGTATTTACAGACAAAAATAAATAAAAAAAACACACTTCAATAAACATCAATACATTCTCGGTCTGCTCTAGTGCTCTGAATCAAAAACGAATATTCATTGATAATAATTAATACAAGTTTGATAATATAATATGGTTACCATTGGTTACCTATCTATTAGGCATATGAATAAAAATGTAGATTTTTTTATACAATTATAAATGTGATCTGTTTCATAATTATGATATTAAAATCATTAATAATTATTAAAACGTTTAATCATACAGTTAGTCAGTAACGGACTACTGCTATTAATTTGTTAAAATATATCCATATTGATTTGTTCCTGTTGTATAGTAGTCTAAATTTAACCATTTTTTTTTTTTTTTATATTTTTTGTACCTATGTACTATGTAGTATATAGAATGTAGATTATGTTAGATTGTTTGGCATGGTTGGTACATTGTAATTAAATAAGTATTTGTCTAATATTATATCCATGTTCGATTATTAATGTAAAATTATTTATAATAATTTAAAACAGGTGCATGTGATTTGAAAAATATATTTTTACTCATATATTATATTGTGTGAAATCTTGACCACATTTTTTAGAATAATTCTTAATATTATTATATTTTCAACTTTAAATTCTGGAAGAGCGATGAAATGATTGCTTTTGCAATGGTGTGTGGTTATTTTTTATCTGAAGACAAAGTTATAAAAAAAAATAGCTATGAACTTTAAACTTCGAGTGTTGTTTCTTTCAGAAAATTGGATCTAGTTATTACGCAGGGGGGGCAGCACTTTAAAAAAAAATTGAAAGAACATAATTATGTCATTGACGTTACGTGGCATGGCGTTTCGTGACGACTGATCTGAAAAATCAAGAAAACTATATAAAAATAAGTACCTACATTGTTTGAATTCAGACTTCTACATTTTATATAAACTAAATTGTATTCTATATAGCATATAATATAATATGGTATTTTTAAAATTAAACTAAATTTTGGAAAAATACAGTCGAAAATCGATTTAAAAAAAATGTATTAATTTTTAATACATTTTAAAATAGAATCCGGTATTTTTACATCACTGCAGTATTTTTACTTTATAGATATGATATAAATAATAATCTAACTAATTATGAAACTTCGAGTAGGCACCTACATGAGCGATCAACTATAATTTAAAACTTGAGTCTTATTATATCATAAGTGTAGTCTTTAATCCCTAAAATGTGTGTATTTAATATGCAATACTAGCCATCTCATACTATATGTCATCATAATAATATGGTCACATGGTGACCGATTAATGCACTTAAGTATTCAAAATTATTCATGATTCATATACATCTGATCTTTAATTTTAATACGCCAATGAGTTATGGAAATTTTCTAATACTGATATTGAAAATTGAAATTGAAATCGAAAATTTTTAGAACCAGTATACAAAATCGAAACCAAAACCGAAATAATATCAATCGGTTACAAGACCTGCAATAAAGCGTGAGCCTAGATAACTCGCCAATATTGACGCCACCACAAATTAATCCTAATGCGAGAAATAGCAAGTAAATATAGCTAAACGATCAGACCGCAAAAAGGACCTCCGTGGGACGGTTCTGCGATTAAAAAGCGATGTCAGTCACAAAGCGCGCGGGGACAGCTCGAGGGCAGATATGGAACCCAGCGACGGAATTTCGTAGAAAACAAACGTATTTCTGTGGACAACGATGCTATCAAAGCAGTTATATATATATATATAATATATGTATAATTAGCTATTACTGTATGTCCTTTTGTTGCTTCAGTTGTTATTGTTCGTGAAAGTCAAAAGTTCAATGAGTGCAAACATACAATGCGCGGTTACTGCGGTTCGAAATCCGTCCTTGGAAAAATGTATATACTGTATAGTCACGAATAAGTATTCTGGCATTCGACTACAGGAAACAGCAGATGCCCGAATTTATCCGAAAGCATTCGATTGAAACGGATGATTGTAGGTACTACGTGTGTGTAAACTTGATGGAGGACAAATTATACCAATTTATTGGGCGGTGTCGAGTGCATGCTAATGGTTCAAGGCAGTACATTATTGAAGTGTTTACACCAATAATTGGAAAATCAAATAAATAATTTTTAAAATTATTCAATTTTTTATGAATGAAAATAATTAGCATATTTGTAAATTTATTAATTACAATCCTTACAATCTTATCACATCCACCACCACCCGATCATACACGCACGCGATGTATATTTTCCCTCCTCCTGACCTCCCCGCCTGTAATATTCGTTCATTTTTCTTATTATTTTTGGTTTTATGTTTACTTCTTTTTCTTTAATATTCTCAGTAATACCTACACCACTCTAATTCCTGAAGTCTTATTAAATCTTAACAATTTAATAATACTCTACACATCTGTCAACATCTTTAGATTCGATTACTAGAACGTTTGAAACGCTATAAACCATAGTTGATATTTTATAAGAATCGGTTTCCAGAAATATCGTACGTTTATATGATTTTGGAATGTCTAGTATAAAATATAGTACGTTTCTCATAAGTGAAAATATACGTCTGAGAAAATTCGGTGCTATTTTAACGTGACAAGAAGAAGTTAACAAATGAATAACCACTTGACATTTTTCAACCGGGCCAATACCGACGTGCACAAATTTGTGGCTCACAAAGTCAAGTGTGTAGTTAGTGGATTCGATGAGCTCGTCCGGAGGTGGTACATAAGTGAAGGTCTTCTTGTATATTCTAGCGTTGTCGGCGATTGAACCAGCCATGTTTTTAGAAAAGTTTTTAAAAATAATAAAATAATGATAATAAAAATAATAAAAACACTTAAAAAGACTTGGAAAAATAATAAACACTAAACAATACTATAAGACTTGAAAAAACTATAAGCTCAGAACAATTTATAAGACTGGTCGAAACGTAGAGGAGAATATTATACAAGTGTGTAAGACTGAGAACAAACTGAATGAATGTCGGCTCTTGCAGAGCCAAGTGTCTGGGCATGGGTCCATTAATGGATGGGAGATACAATATTGAGCTATCTGAGAGTCTAACGTGTAAATGATTAAGACATTTTATAGTATGGATTGTTTATTAATGTGTTATTCACTAATAGGTATTTTTAATCGTTTATTAAACGGTAGTATTTTTTTTAGGTATAATAGTATTATTTTCGTGGAAAGGTACAGATTTTATTATCTATATCAGTTATTAATATGTTATTCACTAAATTGTTGTTTGTAAGTATAATAATATCTAAGAAACTATAAGATAAGACGTGTGTAATTGAAATGATAAAAATATAAGTAAATCAAATATATGTTGAACGGTGGTGGGTGTGGTGGAGGTAAATATAATAATATATGTATATGTATCGGTCCTGTAATGATCGGGCGGGAAGGTCAGGGAGGGAGGTGAATATACATCGCATACTTGTGTGATCGGGTGGCGGGTTCAAGTGGTGAGGGAGAGGAGTATCACGGACGTGTGTGATCGAGAGGCGGGCGGGGAGGTCAGGGAGAGGGAAAGTATACATCGCGTACGTGTATGATCGGGTGGCGGTGGATGTGATAAGATTGTAAGGATCGTAAAGATTGTAAGGATCGTAAAGAATGTAATGATCGTAAAGATTGTAAGGATTGTAGAGATTGTAAGGATCGTTAGGATCGTAAGGATTGCCAGGAGAACTCTCTATTTCATACTTCTCATATACTTAATATCTCGATCACGGAATCAAATCACATATTACTTAAAGTCTATAGCATGCTGTAGATTTGAACAAATTTGTGTTCCATGCTTTCATACCACTGAATTCGCCGAATCCAATCCAATTATACTGTAACAATAATGAAATAAACTAACGTGCAGGCAAATCGATATAGTATTCCATTGTTATGTTAACAATTGATTTTATTATGTTGTACAATATTAAACATGCACAATATACGAAGAGATGATAATGCACCGCAACGATTTACTTATAGGTATAGTAATTATATTATGTTGCACAACAGTTTTGTCGAGATTTTACAAGGATTTTTCAAACCCACGCGGAGTTAGCGGGCAAGTATTCGGAACAAATTACATATATACCTAATACAAAGGTAACATACTTACATTAATATATTATTATATTTAAATTATTAATAAACGTCGTAAAAGCGTATGGAACTGTCGATGTTTTCCTGCGCAACGAACTTGTGAATAATAAAAATGACTGATGTGAATCCTACCTTGACGTACCAACCGACACGTAATCCTTGGGAAAAAAAACAACGCCCGTCTCGTCAACCCACATAAAAGCGATGTGTTGGTGGATCTTATATAGTATAAGCTCGTTCAAGACTCGTCGGAATTTTGTCACACTGTATATAATATATCACTGTATAGATGATAATATTACAATCGCTGTATCGCTCGCAAAAAGCGAAACAAAAACGGTTACCAATTCGTCGGGAATTCGCAGATGGACGGAAAATGTTCTTCTGACACGAAATCCGATGGGTGATGCGAGCTTCTAAGTCTCCACGGTTTAACCGCGATCCTGTTTACGGTATACTTGTAGTCGCGGCCAGTGGACAACCGCTTATTATCCACAGAGGTCTGTATATTGTTATAATAACTGGTCTTCGTAGTCATTTTCTAAGCGTTCACATATTTACCACCTGCAAATATGCTCTTTAACATAATATATGTTTATAATTTATATGATTTTCATATTTATGCGTTTTTTTCTTGTATTCGCGTCTGTGTTTATTACGACATTTTGGCCATGCATATTGATCTACAACCGAAATATTTTGTTTACATCGTCGCATCGATAGCGAATTGGCGAACACGTTTATTATTTTATGTAATATTGACGTAATAGTGTGAAATAATGATATTGTTATATCATGATAAATCTTGAACACCTTCGGTTATGCAGACAACTTCGCGTCGGCGTGAAGTACGTCTTTTCGAAATTACGTACCAGATAAGATACGAGCGCAAAGTGTCAAAGTCACATACATTACTCAAAGATTTCTTGTGGAAATATACAATGCCAAAGGCTCCTACACGCATTATTTAGGATTAAGAATTATTAACAGAACGTCATGCCCTCGATAATAATGTTACCTTTAATTTTTGTAAGAGGTCAATTTACTCTAAATTTTAAACTAACGGAGCTAAACGTGATCTGCTGAGCATAAAATTTGTTATGTTACGCACTTGTAAGACGGAGACAACGTATGCGGGTGTAGCGTCCTCTTAAGGACATCGACATCAAAATCTAATACTGTAAAAAATTTCACTACTAACAAGTGTATTGTAAATATTATATAAAACTGTAAAAACAACTAACCCATAATCATGTAATTCCCAATCATAACTTAATTGTATATAACAATCTAAACCTACCATAGGCTAATGACCTTGTTGTTGAAGCCTTATTATCAATAAAAAAAAAAAAATAATAATAATTAAATAATCTTAGGGCTCATGTTATGGCTTGGAAAAAAATTGTAGGTATAATAAGTTGTAGCTTTGTATTGATGAATAATATTATGTAGGTACTTACATCAAATCTCATTCATAAAAATAAGCACTGTTAGTACATTATTCAAGGGGTGCCAAATGATAAATTGTATCAACCCCCACAGCATTGTCAGAAAGATAAGTATCTGGGAGCGGGAAATTAAAAATACAAACGAATAATAATAAGAACCATCCTAATGGCTATAATGATATATATAAGTAAAAATTGACATTCACGACATGCTTATAATATATTAATCTAAATTATATTCTTTTTTAATAGAATCCACAAAGAAGATAATTTATTATATTTAATGAGGTATAAAATCGTACATTTCTATAAGCTTAAATATTTAAAGTTTTTAAAGAAATAAAGAAATGCTTTCCTTATTTGGATACTGAAAAATCTATACTATGTTCCATTGTATAAGTAATTGTTGAAGAAATTTTTTTTGTTTTTTAATTTTAATACCATTCAAAATATTTTGTAATTGTCGAGTAATATTAACTAATATTCAAAGATATTAAAAATTAATATTCATTCATATTTCATGTAAATACGTATATAATATAATTAGATTTTAAGTAGAGGGTAGGTGTAATACAAAACTTTTTTTTTAAGTATTAAATATATAAATATAAAAATAGATAGGTACTAAAGGAAAGTAAAACAAGTAATTTTTCGCGAGAAAGGCTATTTAATTCATCATTTAATTAGCTCAATAAATACTTTTGAGAAAAAGAAAGATTATTTTACTCTATTTGTATTCCTGATCTTATTTTTTTTATTTTTTTTTGTACAATTATCAATTTCCCAATTAAAATTATAAGTATTATAATAAATTTCTTGATAAGTTGGAATTTTTAATATAATATAATATACTTTTTACATATTGCATTAATGTATTGGCTGGTTTTCAGTCGACAAACAAATATAAATTATTACCTCACGAATATTATTCGTCCATTTCTGACCTAAATTCATATTTTCTGTATTTAGATGTCAAAATTAAATTATGTTTGTATAGTAAATGAAAATGAAAAACAAAAACCGTATATATTCTATATATGTACATGCATTTCTTCCGTTTTCATTACCGCCTGTATTGCAACCAAACGCCATTAAAGTAATTAATTTATACCTACGTTTAAATGACGAGAAAACGAAACGTTCGACGTGTTTATTATGTTTATGTAGCAATCACTGTAGTACAGATAGTAGATACATGCTGCACCGTCTCATCGTACAGCGTGTTTCAAGGTGAAATCAAATTAACCAATATTGGCTTGAACTGCGTAGAAAATTGGTCTTTACTAATAAATTAGAACCTCGTTTATTAGAAACCTAACATTGACGTTTAATTTGTAGTCGTGTGAGGTATATACAATACCTACACGTATCCACCAAAGGGACTTTTGTTCCATGTTCGGTGAGTTAACAATATAAATATTGAGTCAATAAGCATCAGACATACACATAATACACTATAAATGAGAGCTATGGATTTATTATTTCTATAACAGTATAACGTAATCTAATTCCACAAAAATGCATATTATGGTGGTAAATGAAAATACTATTTGTGCATTAAAATATGAGATTTAATTCTGCATCAAGAACAGGACAAATTCAACCATCCAGGAAGCGAATATAACTATGGTATCACGTGTAGAAGAGCCCACGAGAACAGTAAGAGTATTAATTTTTGCAGATGTACTTTGTCACCGATTCTCATGAGAACCTCCACTATTAACACCTTACCAAATAATTAAAGACTACAATATACTTACGACTTTGAATATTTTCGTCACTTATTCTTTTTGTTTGAAACTTGTGTCACAATATTATAATATTTTTACTCTAAATTAGGTAGCAGTGTGTTATACTTACTCTAAAACTTTATACTACATATTGAATATATACAACTAATGTCCTTGCTCCTATTCTATCACTGTACCATTATCCGAACAATTAATTATTGACCGATCGGGAACTCAACAAATTTAATAACATTAATTTTGTCGATAATTTATGATATCGTATAAATTGATAAAAAATGTAATGTTTTTTTTTACTCAACAGTATCAGCATGTGTGAATTTTATTTTAGCCCATCAGTATTTAAGTGCGAATATAATAAACAATAGCTTAAATAATATAAAATATACACACGCACTTATATATAACGTAAAAAAATCGATACACTCGTTATTGGCTATAGTTTAACACGTCTCAAAACAGAGAGTATGATAAATTATATATTTTACGAATACCTACCTATATTGTGACAAACAGAAATTGTGTATAATAGCTTTGATGCTTAATTTATGATAATATATACCTTCTATATATTATATTATTATAATGCTATGTATATATAATTTTAAACGTCAATACGCATATATTATAGGTGTTAGATGTATTTGTTTATTTGTTTATGGTACACGGTACAAAACGATCCCATTTCTGTACCGAAGTTGTAATAATAATAATATGCTAAAAGGTTTCGAAACAACCACGTAGTTGATTTTGTCGCCAAACGACCATTCAGGGGAAAGCTTGTACTCTATAGTTTCGATGACGCATCGAACGAGTGATGGCTGCGCACGATGGGAAGGCATAATACGATGGGTTCACTGTTCACGTTTGAAGTATAATAGTTACCTGATAAAGGTATGTGCCGAAACAAAAACAATTATGGCACTTTTAAATGTATATAGTATGCCTATTATTATATTACATGAGATCTGTTATAAATTTACCTTTTGTACGTACTCGTACACGTTTATTACAGGTAGGTTACACCTAAACGTATTTTTGTTTTTACTTTGTTAATAATTGGTCAGCGAACGACCAGAACATAATATAATTGTAGACAATGGCTATTGTTTTAAAATATCAATTCAAGACACTATAATAACACCATAGGGAAAAATGAAAATATATATAATATATACATATTTTTTTATGTTAAAGAAATAACTTATTCCATGCAACTTTGTTTTAAATTTTCAAACCTTAGTAGTTAAAGTTGAACATTTTATACATTTTTAACTACAAAATAAATTGTAAATTGTAAATTGTAAATTTGATAAATTTTGTAAAAAATTGAACTTTAAATGTCTATAAAAAAAGTCGTGTGTATTTATTTTTAATATTTTTAAACTGTATAGTAATATACCAGGAATATTTCCATATTTTTTGAATAAAAATCCATTGATATTAATAGAAAAAAACTAAAATAAATAAAACTGAAATATCAATAAACAGCTCAAAACAAGGAAAAAATTTATAAATTAGGAAATAATGAAATACAAATTTGGTGTAAATTTCAAGTATATCTACTGTCTTTTGATTTTGTGTAAAATTCCCGTTTTTCCTTAATATTTTTTTGTTTATCCCGGGACTTTTTAAAATAATAACTGAGAATTTTAAAATTTGACCTCCTACTTCCTAGTTGCACATTCACTACCCCGCCGGAAAAGACACTAAAGTTGAAAATCGAAGCATTATTTCGACTACTTATAGTGCACAGACACAAATAAAAAATAAAATAAAAGAACACACACATCATTGTATAAAATCAATACATTCATCGCTCAATATATGTCTAAAGATAAAACTTAAACCGGCGCTGTTGACACTTTTTGAGATGATTTATATATTGTGCGTACATTTTGTTATTTAGAGAATATTTTCTACAGTTTATTGCAACAGCCGTAAAACTTTAATATAATTAAGGGCGTTAGAACTGCAACTACGTAATTGTATTTGTAACGTAACGCGTTCCTAACGTTGTTTTTAAGAATTTTACATTTATTGGATCGTAACAGTTTTAATTTAAAAGGTTACAAGAAATCATCTCAGGATTTCGTCGCGGAATGATAATGACAATTCTGGAGGGTTGTTTATGTAGAAGACCATTAATCGAGCATAATTCCCGAGGAAAAACGTATTATAGTGCGAGAAATATTGGAGAGGAAATTTTTCGTGAATCCCAGACACGTTTCATCTTATAGTTGCAAATGACCCTTGAACGTAAATGCGTCATAAAATACTTCTGCTGGTGCATTAATGAATGAATAGTGGTACACTTATACGCTTAATACACCGAGCATGATGAACGTTGAACGTAAAACCATGCATAACGTCACGAAAATATTTATTTTTTAAATGATTTAAATGTCGTGGTTTTCTTTAAGTTATTAAGTCGTTTGTGATTTATATGTAGTCCATTTGATGGTACAAAGTTAATTCTTCAAAAGGGATTAATAATAATAGTCATGTTTTTGTTAACATCATGTTTATTGGATTTTAAGAAAATCTAAATTGTTGGTATATGAGGCCAGCCAGACGGTAATTATAGTGAAAAATTATTGACATTAAAACACAAATGGTATTAAAAATTGCTTAAAATGAACTTTTAAACTAACTTTCTACGTCAAGCTTCTTAACCTAAACAATTATTTATTAACGATTAAATTTACGATAACGAAAATATTTACAATTACTTTTATCAGAATAGAAACCACATTTAACACGTCGTTTAGATAATCTGTAAATAAAATTAATTGCAACGTATTTGAAAAGCAAGAGGACTCTTAAAGTCTTAACAGTCTTAACCCATTTATTTTTTACTAACGTAGTTACCAGATGGTAAATCTGAGTTTTACAGAACCAATTCAGCATTTTATTTTAACTAGAGTGAATTTACCTATTATCAAACATATACAACTATACAAGTAAGTATATTAAAGGATACCGCGTGAGCTTTTATCGGTGTTTTAATTTTAATTCGAGTTAAGAGCATTCAAATTTTTTTTAAAGATATTACATAATATTTATTTATTTTAAAAATGCAATATTTTATAAAGTTATTGCTAACTTTCCAATATTAAGATATAGCCTATAAGGCTACAACTTTGTGTCTTATATTATGGTTTCAAATGTTTGTTTATAATCATTCATCATCTTCTGACGTATATATATATATGTATTCTAATCGTCAAACAAATATTAAGAAAAAATGTACTCGGCTTTAATCAACAAAGCACAAAAATATAAAGATCTTTAATTCATAAAAAACTTTTGTTATTTTAATTTATTGATTCCATAATCTATGCATGTACTCATTTTTATAGTAATGTCTGTGTGATTAGTTTATTAATATTTTATATATTCTAAGAACAAAAAAAAATACTTCTTCTACTCATATTATATACTTATTTCTACTGCACTATCATATTATTATTATTATATACACAAATAAAGTGTTCGGGTATTAAAATAGTATGTAATATATACTATAACAACGCATGTCCTATGGCTCTTACTTTGAATTCCGTAGAAGTAGAATATTCAACGTACCGTAAATTTAGAAAAACAAGTGAGGTTTCTCTAACATGCAATACACATAAAAAGGAATAATTTATACTCGTATTAAAGATCATCACCTGTGATCATGAATTTTACCTCATGTTTTATATGATATCGAGCTATGAGGCTATGTTTACGTTTCGAGGTACATAGCTATCGCTCATATATTTTAAGCACGACACACAATTGTTTTCGTAAAATGTAGGTAACTATACACTTTACAGATATATATATATATATGCATTATATACCGACATAAATAAAGTATATTCTATTACTTTAGAGTTTTATTTTATTTTTCGGATAAAAAAAAATAATAACAAACAAATCATTTACGCTCAAAGTGCGTGCAACATGTACAGAGGGAGAGGGAAAAAAGGTAGAACATTGTAATTTCGGGACTGAGATTTCGGGTTCTATAGAGATAGAGAAAATAATAACAATAATATCGTACAGACAATCACACGCAAGTGTATAATATTCTCTTTGTCGCGAATTTGAGAACGAAGTCCCATCGATTTCATGTGCTCGCTCGAGCCGTTGGAGCTGGCGACCCTCTCCCGTGACTAAATCCTCGTCATCGCTCCCACCCGGTCTATTTTTAACGCCCACTCTGTGTATCTTCTCGTAGTACACCCTCTCCGACTTAATACCCGGCCGTCACCGTGTCGGATGTGTACACGCGTAAACAATGTTATATCATATTATTATATACCACTGTCCATGGAGACGAAGAGAGATCGACACACACACACACACACACACACACACACACAGTACTGGCGTAAATGAGTGAGCGTGAAGCGTATACGACGAAGACAAATCGTCGCTGGCCCGTCATCGGCGGCGGCAGAATATGGTCAAATGCTGTTGACGTGCGGGAAGGGAAAAAAAAACGTTAAACGTGCAGACGTTTATTTGTGCCGGCGAAACGACTTAATGCGACAGCGGTGGTGACGAGGCGACATTAATGGAATGAAAGTATGCGCTCATTTGCGCCTTGATCCCGAGTCCTAGATTTGCAATTATTCGGCGGTATTTTGAAGTCTATTGGACAAAGTGGGGGGAGGGGCAACTTCATGCACATCTACGTCCAACCATTATCTGAATGATATCATTATTGTTACGAAAACACCACTGCTACATAATATTATTATCGTTATATAATTAGACACAATTTTAAATTATCAACTGCTGTACTGATATTAAATATATATATTTTGGTCACCATACTATCGAACGACGCGTTCACATCGACCGAAAATATAATCCCGACGGGAAATATGAATGAGTTACAATTAGTTCTATCAAGTATAGACTATATAGTCTTAAACTTTTACCCCAAACACATAAAAAGTTCAATTATTTATTAATTTGTTCATAAAAGTAAGTTTACTTAACTTTGTTGGTTAAAGTAACACAAATAAAGTGGCTCCGTCCACCAAAACCAAGGGGACCTGAATGATTTTGCCTACTGCAGGCCCGGGCACCATACTCAAAGTCTTCCAGGCTTCTCGTTGGATGTGGACTCATCCACCAACCACCCCCGTGGCTAAAATATTGAATGAATAAACCTACCTGAGCTTACTAAACGGGTTACTACTATATGGCTGACTTCAAAAACATCATATTATATTAAAATTAAAAATCATATAGGTACGCGTTGCGCGTGGCTGTAAAGTAGTGTTGAGCGCATGTGTATATAAATGTAAAATCACAAACTTGTGAAGTCTATTATAACTTCTAAAATAATAGTTTCCGGTAAAATTGTTTACACCGTCGTTGGAGAGTGAGTAAACTGTGGCGTTGGCGATATATTGATATATAAATCACAAGGCCATCATATTTTTGTTAAACAAAAAAAAATAAAAATAAAAACAATTCTACCGATCTTTAGTACTTAATTCGGAGTTATGCAGAAATAGATTTGTACAACTTTCATACGATTGGTTGGGAAGTAATAATTTAATGAACGAGAAGTCACACTAAGCCCCGGAGAGCCCAACGATAAATCACGTACGCATTGTACACGTATACCACCCACAAAACGCTGTAGGTATAATACTGCATGGACTTAAAATTTCACAATCGGAAACCTCTGATTTCGCGGGTAATGTATTTTTTCGTCAATCTTTTTATCAGAATGTGCATATTACACGTCATTTCGGCGTTCATTCAAATCCGCACCATCGTGATACCAGCTATTGATAAGAAGTTATAAATACGCGTGACGTATATAGACATGACAGTTGTTGTCGTAAATATACGTATTGTCGATTTTGTAACGTTTATGTCTAGTAATAAAATATATGTTGTGATAAATCCGATATCGTTGGGTTGATGTCGACGAATAAATTCTACAGTTTATTTTCAGTTCACACATTAATATTATGGTATTATGTACTTAAATCATATATTTTGCACTAAACCAATTAGTCCGCATACTTACGACTTATTTGTTAATATTCGCACATGCATTTATTAAATTAAGAATTTCTATTTTACTATACTAAAATGTACTAGATAACATATTTGCGATTTTCTAATAACATATGTACTGATGCGCACTGTACTGCGATGCAAAGTTGTGATGTTTAAAATATACCTATGTTGTAAAAATTAAACACAACTCGCATCATATATTTGTCATAACAGAAATTCAATTGAATAATTACCCGATTAACATTTATATTTTATATTTCTATAAGACGATTTTAAAGTTATAATTTCATTCAAAATTGATACACTATATATTATTATTTATTAAAACATTGAAATATAGATCAATCCGTATAATTTCACGGTTCAAGCTTAAGTATACCCAAACAACTTACTTCCTGGGTAATAGACATGTTAATCATTCATAAGCCCAATTACACTGCGCCTTGAGGGGCTAATGAAACGTTCTTCTATTTTGAATACCGCTAGTTCTCGCAGGTAGCTTCTTCACGATAATTGACCCAAATTTATTGCTCAACAATCTAAAAACAAAACGTATGCAATGATTAGATTACATCTGTACAGTTTAACTCTTATATTATAGTATATTGTATTAATTATAATCGTTGATTTACTAAATACCCGTACGACTAGTATTTACTATAAATTGAGACCTATCTGCAGCGTTAAAATTCGTAAGATTTTTGAAACTTAGAATAGCCACCACCATGGTATATATACTAAAAAAACGCCGTTTTCAGTCATCCCTATTATCTATCTATGTCTGATAATTATGATAATTTTATTTGGACATTGTTTATAATATACCACAGGGGTCTCCAACCAGTCGACATTTAGAGAAATATAGGTTGTTCGTATTAAATATTAACTATACAAATACCACGGTTGATCGCGTTCGTATAATCATAAACACGCTTTCATGCTTTAGGTACAAAATTAACTATAAAGTATTTATTGGCCAAGAAAAAAAATACGATTTCACGATGGAAAAAAATAATTTTATCATACAATTTAATATTGTACTGCATGTAATAATTATAATATGAATAATATACATGAATATTAATATAGCAAAATACTCAAAAACTTTAAAGTAGCTCACTTATTGAAAAAGGTGGCGACCCCTAATATAGCTTATTACTGAACGATTACGTGTTATTGTTTATAAACGTCATATTTAAATACTTCGTTTATTAAAGTATAATTAAACGAAGAGTACTATTTTTATGCATCGCCACTTTTTTTCATGTTAAATTTAGTCAGCGTTTTAATTACATTAACCAACCACTTATTTTTTAAATTTGTGATATAATTAATCTTGTTATTGATGTTCCATCTGTAATATTAAAATAATTGGACTGAAAATTAATCAATAAACATTACATTATGGACAAAAAATTGAATTAACAATTTAAGTAATTAAATTTAATTCGGCGTATTGTGCATGGAATATTAAGACAAAAAATATGCATTATATGCTTAGAAGTTTATCAAATTTGGAACCGAATCAGAAGAAGTGCGAAGAAGATTACAAATAATAATTTACACTTAATCATTATCATAATAACGGCGCAATAATATTTGGAATTGTTACAAATTCAAATAAAATAATTTGATTAATATTATGATAACATAATACGCAACGTAATACAATTATAAACTATGATAGTAATTAAGCGTTAAAATATATGTGAAATTTAAATAAGAAGTTAATAACTCAAGGTATTAAAGTTAAAAGATGAAGAAAATGATAATTTGCCAAAAAGTTGGTTTTTTTTTATAAATATATATTTTAATTAGATACAACGGACATTCAAAATATAACTAAACAATAATGCAAAAAAAAAAATCAACTTTTGATTTTAACTTTTTAAAGATTATATTTAATTGTAACAAAAAATTAAATATTACAGTATACTTTCGGTGGGTCGTCCTCGTGATAGGACAATAGCGTGGTTAATTTGATTTTTAACATTTTCTCTTTTTTTTTTTTTTTGATTTTTTTCGTGTTACTTTTCTCGCATATGCTTATTGTGCCTAAATTGTACAGATTACATATTACATGATAAAAATATAAAAAAAAAAAACATTTTTTCTGAATTAAGATTTAAAGTAATTAAGGCATCATTTTATTTTATTTTTATCATCAACGGTGTTATCCACAATGGATTCATTTATAATATCTTTATTGTTTGCGTATATTTTGTACGTGCGAATTGAATTATACGCCGCCATGTATAAATCATACAGAATCATAAATAAAACGGTTAAGTCGCCTTTATGCAGTTAAGTGTCCTATAGTACAGCTTTACAGCATATACATATAAAATTATGAATTGAACGATTAGTTGATGTTATAATGATAATAATATACAATGAACTAAATTGATGTGTAAAATACTTTACAGTCTACATTAAACTTATCAATTATAATAGAGTTACGGCTGATCAATTTCCGTTTCGAACCATATTTGTAGGATGTAGTTAACATTACAGCGACTGACTTTCTGAATTGCACAATATTAGTTAATTTGACATTCGAGTGATTATCAATATAATGTAATAATATTACATTATTAATCTTATATCTAATATTAAACTATAATATTAAGCTTAAAGGTATAGTAATTGCGTATTAAGTGTGTTTTTCCGAATTTTTAAATTTTCAATGTGTTATCTATATTTTTTAATTATTGCAAAATGTTCTATATTTATAACGTGTTATTACTTATAAGTTTTATAGTATAATGACCATTTGAACAAACGAAATCCAGTTATGGGGTGCAGCCAAAAAAAAAAACCAACACAATAAAATATAAACCTTCCAATCCACAGCCCTCCGCTTAATCACAAATGTTCCACATTATGTTTCTAATCACGCCCTTCATAAAGATTTAAAAATTAATACAGTAAAAGAAACATGCCAAAATCATTAATAAACTTTCCACTTCTTATTGACAAACCACTCTAATCCACTAATTTCTGCCTTAGGTTTCCTGATAATCCTCCAAGTTGTTCGAAGAGAAAGTGGTCTCATTGGTCTCAATATAAATATCAATTAACGTTAGTAAAAATAGGTAAATTTAAATTGAACCTATTCAAATTATGATGTGTTGCCATCATCTGGCTGCTTTTATCATGTATATAGGTATTATAGTAAAATTGATTTAGAATAAGACGTGTATTGTGTATGAATAATCATATTCATTTTTACACAACCGCAATATTTATCAATTAACATATAACCTCTCAAGTAAATTATAAAATAACTATGTAAACTATAAACTATTATAAATCAAAATTAATTATTTGTTTTCAAACTTATAGTAGATGTACATTTTACACCGTTATCGTATTTTTATTATAATCAATCATTAAAATCATTTTAATTTTGTATTTGTTTGATTTACAAATCTATCATAAATATTCCAAAGGGATTAGGCAAATTAATTTCTCGTGGATAAATATAAAGATAACCGTTTACGTGATTTATTTGAAATAATTTATGGTAATAATATTTATAATTCAAACGCTGTGCGCCTTTAATGATTTTAGTTACCTATTTTCATTTTACGCCAAACTATAATTAAAAATATTAAATATCATTTTCATTTTTCACAATGTTATTGCGAAATGGAGACAGTATTATTTTTATTTTAGAATACACTACGTCTTCATTCACGCGCTGTTAATAATTAAACAAAAATGGCTGTGTAATATGTTTGTATGAATAATAACAATAAATAAATACTTTTTTGAGATGGTAAACAAAAATGTTTAAGAGGGCGTGTTACACGTGTTGTCTCCATCTTAAAAGTGCGCAACATAGTAAATTGCACGCTCAGAAGAACACGTATAGCTTTGTTAGTTTAAAATTTAGAGTAAATTGACCTCTAGTAAAATTTAAAGGTAAGATTATTATCTAAACAACAATTATGAGTATTTTAAAATTGTAAATTAGTTTCTACATCTGATAAAAAGCCTATGAGATTGTCAAGACAATAATCTTATCTTTAAATTTTATTGGAGGTCAATTTACTCTAAATTTTGAACTAACAGATCTACACGTGTTCTGCTTAGCGTAAAATGTGTTATGTTGCGTACTTGTAAAACTGAGACAACACATACGGGTATCATGTCCTCTTATTATATAAAGTATGTAATGCGTAACTTGATATAGGAACAAAACTGATAACAATTGTTATACCAACAGAAAATATGTTGTGTAGATGTGAATTACTGAAAAACCAGTAACTATTCGTAGTTTTCGTGTTCCTGCAATCATACATATTGTAGACCCAATTGACAAAAAAACGTGAGTGGTAAAAATAAAGATATGGATAAATTAATGATCAAAACGACCGCTCCCGTTTGCAACAGGTAGACTTAGCTAGGCGCTGTACAAATTATTTTAAAACTTCTACTCAAATAAAACGTTACGATATAATAATATATATCACAACGACGCAAAAAATATGAAAAATATGTTATCTCAAAATCGACGAGAAAATGATTATAATAATAATAAAATCGAACGTCATAATAATAGGTATATACTGGAAACCATTACAGATGTAAGCTTTGTGTTTAGTATTGCCAATGAAGAGCCTCGAGGTTATAAATTAATCGGGCTTACTGGAGCGTTTTCTGTTTGTGGGGCTTTATACGTCATTTTATTCTGGTCGATGATTAATATTTTGGGTGTACAATGGCCGCACGTTCGTCTCATAACGGACACACTGCCTTTTAAACCTTACCATGCGTTACACACTACAACGACGTCGAAACAATAAATAACAAACGAATAATAACTATCGGTTCTGTCCAAATTTATATTACAATATCGGTAGGTGTGCGTATTGATTTAAAACAGAATAATAACAATTCGGATAATCCGTTATTCGTTCGGATCAAGATATTGTGGTGTACTTTATTATTATTATTATTAATATTATAAATTTTAAAATAGTTGATATAATAAATCATGGTGGTGAAAAAACGATTTAGCTTGAAGCTCGATTAATATTGTGTATGCTACTTTTTATGAGTATTTCTACGGTCGCCGGTAGATTTTTCGTGCACATCACTATAATATCTTATATAATACAATCAATAAATTGAAAGAAAAAAAAATTAAAATATATTATCCTATTTCTATTCACATGGCATCTTTGAGTATGAACAGTGTATCAGCGTTTTCCAGTATTGTGTTCGAATGAGATATTTCAGTTTATTTTTAATTTTTAATTTTCTTATTTTTGAAAATTACTTAAATTGCTAGTTGGAATATACGGTTAAAGCTCAGTCTATATTATATCACAGTGAAGTCAAACGAAAATGTTGATGCATTACCGCCAAATTAAGTCCTAAAAGATAAATAGTACAATTTTAAAAACAAACACTGTACAACCAATAATTTTGTGAAATATGTACATTTTACTCATAATATATATATATATATATATATATATATATATATATATATATATATAAACATAATTAAATAAATATTTCTGAACACAATTCAAGCAATAAATACTTGTGTAAAGATGTTAATATAATTTTTATTGGACTAAAAATGATTTATTTCGAACATTAATGCGCAGCAGCTGATACCGTAGATTAGTTACTTAAAAGAAAAAAAAATAAGTTTTGATTCAGATAAATCTTACTCCAAAACTTGAAGAAAAATAGTGAAAATAACTTTTATGATAACCGACAACGTACATCTTATATGTGCATCTATTACGTACGTGTATTATTATGGATAGTTGTAATTTATTATATGTTTTTTAAAATTTGTTTTTTCTCCTTGAATATAATATAATATAACAACAGATCTCGCGGTGATGGTGTAGAAGAATGACGTGGGTAGTTTCTAGATAAATGAAAAAAATTAGAAAAAGTCCCGGTGACAGTTACCCGTAGATTTGACACAATATAGTACAATAGTTTTGTGCGTGTGCTGTGCAGTTTTCTGTAATTTATGAGTGAACATAAAGATGCAGCGCATTGTGTATAAAATAATATAATAATATTTCTGTTGTTCCAAAAGCTCACGTCGATTTTGCGGTGCTGCAGGTATATACCTAATACCGAGATGAGGACCCTCGAACGGCAATATAATATTATACCAAGTGCTCGTCGATGATTTCGAGTGGATTTTATATTTATGCACTCCTATGTGGTACACATATTATATACGAACATATTATTTCATTTAATGGTTTACACTGTTGTTATCATTACGGGGTATTATTATTGTTTTTGTTCTTCTTGCAAATAAAAGCCCAAATACGATCATGAGCGCGTAACTTTATTATACAAACTGACGGCGCTGCTTTTATATGTCTGTCCGTTGAATTATATAACAAAAATAGCGAAGTATTGCATTGTTGTATAATAAAATAATAATAATAATGTAATTCGCGACATGTTTATGATTTTTTCCCGACTAGACGCAGACAAATTTAACCAAACGGCGCCTAGAAATCTGCGTTCTAAGACATACAAATGGCTGTAATCTTGTGCCCTAAATGTATACACACATAGAAGCTGTGTCGTTGCATAAGTTTCGACATAACATTTCCAATTGCCCGATCCGTACTCCGATAAGTTTATCACGAACGAAATATGTAGACAATACGGTTCACATACGCGCCATTATATACGTATCTGTGTGAAGTATTAAAGATCGTTGAAAAAAAATTACATAAAATACATACAAATTATATCATCGTAGCACAACAATGTTTTATAACAAATAATTTAAGAGTTTTGGAAAAACTCATTTCGAAAGACATGAAATATTGTTCGCGGTGACTGATATAAATTTCAAAACATTAATTAATAAAATAAATTACATTTTCTAGTGTAGGTAGGCAGGTTTTAATGTCTACTTCTACATGTAGGTACCTACTTACGTGGCGGTCGGTTTAGAATAGTTTTCTTTTTTTTTGTTTGTTTTGTTTCTATACGCATCGTCCAAATTGAATGGTTTATGTCAGACCAGGAAGAGAAATGAGGTATTATATGAAAATAAAAGTATTTGGCCATAGATGTGTGTAATGTCTGTATTCATATTATGCATGAATGCGCATAAATACACATCTTTGTTTCGTTTTTATAATAAAATGTTGCAACACAATATATATTTACTACTCTTGACGCCACATATATTTTTTTTATAGAAAAATAGAATTATTTAACTTTTACGTTGCATCCAAAATTATTAATATTTACAAATTTGATAAACCTGAGAGATCTTCACACAAACGTGAGTTTTTTTTTTAATGCACAATACATCCTGTAATGACCGGTACCGCGGAACATCATCGTAATGTGAATTGTAAATCATCGCAGTTTTTTCCCGCAGAAAATCTGAGAACTGTGCAGAGTGAAGATCGATTTATGCACGTACACGTAAATATCTCGTTTATTCCGAAAACATATGATTAATCCTTCAAGTATAATATACTTACTCGCGTGGGACAGATAATTTGTCATACGAAAAATTGTTTGTTTTACTCTGACGAGTAAATATCATAAATAATAATTAACTAGGTACTTAATAATTTTAACTATTGTAAAGATCATAAATAACAAAACTAAAAAATTGATTTTAATATATAAACATGGTGTATTATCTTGGTTTGTAAGTGATAATGATAATATAAAGAAATTTTCAATTGTCTAACTTCAAACTACATTATATGGACGTCAATATATCGACATTGACGTGATTTAATTTATTAGATTTTATTGTTTATTATAGTTATAAGCAGTTTATTCATTATAGAATATAATGTAGTACGTGAATTGCACCTATGATGTTCAAAGAAATTTTCCAATTCAAAACTTAATATCATTTATATCTATTACGTTTCGCACATTGAATTCACTTGGTTATAGAATATGTGTAATTGGTAAATCCAATAAGGATACATATAAGACTATATGAATATTATTTTTATAAAACTATGACTTTCGTAATTAAATTTAGTACTTTAGTAAGTACCCATTTCACTCTCGTAAAGAATAATATCAGAAAATGTATAATAGGTGTAGTATGCTATTCAGGACTAATACAAATTTCTATTATAATATATTAATATTTGTACAAATATATTTTGCACGAGTATACTCATATTATTACTTTTTTAAACTTATATTGTATATAATTTGTATATAATTTTATGTTATCTATTCTGTTACTATGAATTCATTTGAACAGTAAAGAATTACAAACAAGTAAATTTATACAACTAAAATGCAAATTATTATTTAAACATTTTAATAGAAATGATAATATATCAGCTGTCGATTTTTATCAAACATTTACTTTTGTTTATTTAATATATATTTATATATGTTTACACTGCAATTTAAATAATCTCTAACGTAATGCATTATAATTTGTTCCGACCATAATATAGTTTATATAAAAATTGCAACACATGATGAATATTAGCTACAGTTTATGCCACGATCAGCGAAGCTTAGCTTGGTAAACATTTTAAAATTTTAAAATTTCTTGGTGTACCATCAATATCCGTTTATGATTTATTGTGGTATAGAAGATTTCGTGATAATTAAAACTTGGTAATTATTATAAATTCTGTTTTTTGAAGGAACGATTATTACTGTCCAATAACTCATCAAATATTTATATAATGTGCGTGTGTAAAAAAAAATATTTTTTGTTAAATGAAAAAAGTATTCTAGACGTTAAAACGTTGTTCTGAAAAAATCATTCCATAAAAAATTCAATTTAAATAATAATATTTATCTAAGAGAGTTTGTAATTCACAAATTACATTATGGCGATATAATATTACGTTAGTATAAGTTATTATCCATAATCATTTATAGTTTACATTACCTATAAGTACTGTTTATTATGTATATTATTATCGCAGAACTTTGGGAAAGTAAACTTCTTTAAACTTGGATGGACTTTAAAAATTTCTATCCCGTCAATCTATAATAATATTAGGTAAATCTAATACAGCGGTTCTCAACAATGCTTATGTTCATGGTGTATTTTTTATAACAATACATTTTGATGCAATTCAATAGTAGCATAGTATATCCAAATTTTAATATTTATTTAAAAATATTATACTAAAACTATATTTTTAGAAGAAATATATGTCTAACGAGTAACAATTAATGATTGATCATAATATTATACCATGGCCACCAAATGATAAAATGATAAATAAATTTTATCAAAACTATTAATAAAATATAATAATTATATTGATAGCCGAAATTAAGAACTGGAAAATTTCTACTGTGATATACCAGTTACCATTGATCCATTGTTCCTAAAATATACATTCAATCGACATTTCAAACCTGTTCGTAGTCATACATTAGATTAACATTAAAAAAAATTAATATTTCTGTGCACAAGTACATACTATATTATCTCATTAAATATTTTTCATTTAAAAAATACATACATCTAGTTTTGTCACATTTTATGTTATACCTATATAAATATGTCCAATAATATAGTAAAAAAATATGGCTATAATTAAAGGAATCACACGAAAATCAGATTAACTCAAATATAGTCACGGACAAACAAACTACATAAAGTAATAATATAATTATTTTATTGTGTTAATAGTTTTGATAAAATTGCTTACGGTAATCAATTATATATATATAGTTGAATAGTTCGTACGTTGACTGGTTTATAACATGTTTGGTTATTAACCAGGTTATACGATAGACTGGTGGAGGGGGGAATAGGGTGGTCGGTAATTGGGCCAAATTTTATCTACCAGTTTCACATCAAATATTTGTTTGTAATTTTAGTATTTTACTAGCCAGAGATTGGGCCACAAAATGTTCACCCTATTAAATGCACTGCTCGTTTTATAGATGTTGTCATGCTGAGTCCTCATATGAAATTTTTTGTTCGGCAGTCAATTATCTTATCGCAGAATAATTATACAAAATAAATCATATAAATTATATATTTATAAATATACAGCTATGTATTGCAATTATCGTCATAGATACGATATACGAGTTAGTTATAATTAGTTTTCTAAAAGCGTTTTGAATACGCTTGTCGAGTACCACAGAATAATAGCTTTGGTTTTTTAAAATACAAACGTTATCTTATCAAAAACTTATAATACGGTTAACATTCAATGTGGTGAACCAGTGGCAGAAGTTTAAGATTAAAAAAAATGCTGCGTCCTCATATTATTAATTTTTTTATTCGATATCGTAAAAAATAAGAACTATAAAAATATGAATCGTAAAATCGATAATATTTCAATAAGCCATGATTATTCATAATTCATATTTTATTATTATAATTTTTTTTTTGATCATCTATTAAGTTAAACAGTAGTTTTGTGCTCGTATGCCATTAAACATCTATCAAGGTAATATAATAATATATAATAATAGCTACCCATCTATAGTTTATTAAAAGTTAAAACTGTAGTCTAATGTTATAATTTTATCCCCAATCGAAGTGCTCGGTAAAAAGTTTTTAAGTTCATTTATAATTAGGTACGTTGTGCTAAATTTGCTTTTCTTGAAAATCTTCACTATCGTACTTTTGTAAATTATTAAGTAATATCAATTAAATTTGATATGCTTATTTGTTTACAGTTTCAACATCGCGTCAGCAGAAGCTCAAACAAATTGTCATCAGTTGCATATCAACAGTATTTTCTGTGCACACAATCAGACCGTAAGCCGCCGCCCTACCTGTAATTTATATTGTTATTATATATAAAGGTATACAATACTATATATGTATAGAATACGCGCCCCTCAACAGAACTCAATGAAATATGTAACGGGTGCCGCCGCGACGGGCGCTCATTAAATTATCGATTTGGCTATACCATCTCTCTATCCCTCTTTCTTCCCTCTCACTCATTCCTACCCAACACCTCCACCCTTCCTAGTCTTTCACACACACACACACACACACACCCTTGTACATAAAACGCTGGAGCCGAACGTTAGTTTACTCGAAAGTCTTTATTATAATAACATGATACCTATACAGGTAACCAGTTATATTATTATTATTGTTATTATATTCCACCCGTGCTGTGCAAATCGAAAATCGAGCTAAGAAGTGGATAGCACGCGGTCATCGTTGGCATACGAGACGCCGCGTGTTGTGTAAATGTCAACACGGACAACACATCGTAAGTATATAGTTTTCCACCAAGTACGTAGGTACCTACCTATATACCGACTTATATATATATATATATATATATTATGGAAAGGGTGAGAGAGGAAGACGTGTGGGCGAGTTATAATGATGATCGATAGCGACACCGATGACGTCTATATACAAATATAATATGATACAGCACTGTTATATATTAATATATACATTTTGCACACAAATTATCGAAATCGAAACAATATGACTGTTTTATATTAACGTACACGGTTCGTAGACACTTATATGTATAATGTATATTATACTATTTACGGACTGCAGTGGGATTCGGATTGTCATTTTACCGGTCATCGATTGGAGGAGTATATGGTAAGTGGTCGCGAATCGGGCTGGAGAAAAACCACACAGAATGTTCTCGATAATCAATTTTCGAAAAGCCACTAAGTGCAAAATCACGTCTCTGGTTCTCATCGGTCCAATTTACACAAAAATTATACCGTGTTATATATTTGTAGGGCATGTATATTTTATGTGCTCGTTTATGTGAGCAAGCACTAAGTAAATATTTTTCATACAATATAAACGACGAAGAAAAGTATATTTCGAAGTTTTTTATAATTACATGCCACAATTTAGTATTTTTAACGATATATTATTGTATTTTATATAATAAATAATATTATTGGATGTAATTTATATAAATATAATAGTAATTGTAATATAATATGATGATTGATGAAACTATTAGAGTGCAGTGAATCGTTTTTTTCTTCTTCTTATTATTATTATTATTTAGTTTAAAAATATTCCATCTGTTTACAAAACAAAAACAATAAATAATAAGGATGAAATATTACAAGTATATACAAAAACATGAATAACAAAAAGACGACAGTAATTCATTAACAGAACCTCAGAAAACTTATTATTTTTAATTTTATTTAATTTTAATTATTTTGTATCCTGTTTTAGAAGATCTCTAGACCAGTTTATTAATAGTCGACGGGAAATTTGTGGTTATGTGAGTGTGGATATATTTTATTTATTTTTTATTGATCTAAGGGCTTTAGACTGGGCTAGGGACTAAGACCATTAGCTGTTGTAGGGGTAAGGTTTTTGTACGGTAGGTTGTTTTTACGGTTGTTATGGTTGTTACGGTAGGTAGCAAACACATATATGTGTGGAAAGGTTTTTATCTACTATGAACCCGGATGGTCACCCATCCGGGAGCTAGTAGCTGTGGCCGTTACTTACTCCCAATCACATTCCGCGATTGGTAGCAACCAACGCGCCACTCCAAGCCATAAGGATATGTTTTTTATAAAAGGATTTATCTGGTAAATTAATTTAGAGTGGAAACTTTTGTGGTGGCTCTTAGGGAGCTCGTCTACTGTTTGCATTTTTAGGTCGTTACAGAGGACTGCGTTTTTAATGTGCCATGGAGCACCAGTGATAAATCTTAGGTTAATTTATCAAAAGGTTTGGATGAGGCGAATGTTTGTCGGTTTTATTGGGCCCCAAATTTTGATACAGCATTGGCCATACTGCCTGATGATAACCACTATCCCGGAAGACTCCAGCTTTAAAATTAATGAGTCGGAGTCGTTTAAAAGTTTAAAAAAAATTGATATGTGGACAATTATTCGAAAAGTATAAAAATGATGGTGACTCGGATAAATTGCTAACACGTTGGAACACGATTATTATTCTTTAGTAAATCTATATTTTTCTACGCGATAGATCTTCATTGTTAACAAATTAAAAAAGTTCAGACGCAAGTCATTTCATAATTTATAATAGGCAACTTATACACAAAATATATATTTTTCCTGTGAAATTTTAAAGATATTTGATTGAATAATTTTATATTTTATTTTATTTTATTAAAATGCCTATAGGTATATAAACAGCAAAAGACATAGTGTACTGAATAATTACATAATAGAATGCAACAAATTATTATATGACTTTGGTGTGGATTAACCACAGTGTAAAGACAAAATGTACAATTTACAACTGCATGAGACGTTTCACACAGCCACTTTCATATCTCATCATGTAGGTATATTTACAATAATAATAATAAATTATTCTCTCGGTATAGCATTATGGCTCAGCTGCAGCAGTAACGACGTGTGTTCATATATTTATATGTATATATTATTATACTATGAGGAGCGACAGATGAGCTACGGCACTTGAATATACCCCTCATATTAAATGCTTATTCATCTAAAGGATGCACTTTAATTTAAATATAAATAAATCGAATATTATTCTGGAATTGAAAACTTCACGAATTGTGTATATCTATATAATATGTATGTATGATAGCTGGATTGCGTTAAGCCACTACGAATTTATTGTGTTTGTGTGAATAATTTATAAATAGTTCGAAATTTTTAACTCATGCTGATATTGACATCATAACTCATGATATTGTAATTCCTAGAGTTCTTCGGCTTTTATCCACTGTTAATGCAAATAAATTGTACATACACTCAGACCTAGTCATGAAAAAAACCTAAACATAATTAATTTTTAAGAAAAAAAAAATTGTTCAATCTTATATAAAAAAAATATGTTTAACCTAATTAAATAACTTATCATTGTATCAGTACATATTATATTATATCATTATTGTAAATAAGTGTAACTAATGGCCTTTGTTGTTAATTGTAATATGTTCAATAAAAAAAAAAAAAAAATTGTACATATTATATTAAATTAATAACGTAATTAATATTGTATAATATTATGTGCGTATTACAAAGCAATCATCTCCAAAGCACACGTGAGATATATATATAGTCTTAACATAATTTATTTTTTATTTGTCTTTATACGTTTGAAATTTATTTATTTATTATTTTTATTTTTTTACTCTTGAACAGTGAAAAATCAGCAGATATGATATGCCATTATTACGACTATGATATGTATAATGTAATATAATTTATAACATTGGTGTTTATATTATATTATGTTATTTACAGTCGTTTTTCTATCTATTTACTTTGTGGGAGAACATTCTTATACAATTAAACTCGAACGTCCCACGTTTTTTGATTAATGTATTTTCATTTTGGTGAATTAGAGTTTTACTACATTTTACGATTGAAGTTTTGAATATCAATACTATATATAACAATATAACACTATCGTAATTCATTTAATGATACTGTAAAATCTAAGAATTTACAACTTACCAACAAGTTTCTCTATAGGTATCTCCCACTGAATAAATAGAAGTATATAAAACATCTCACAGTAAAAAACTTACAATGGAATTAAAAACATGGATTTTAGCATGAATATATAAGATTATATAATATTATAATACTACCAGAGATATGATACAGTAAATATCTAACCAATAGCATAAATACCTGTTAATATTAACGAAACATTGATATACATTAAAAAAAATACATGACAAAAATTAAGTTTTTCACATGTCTGGAAAAAAAGTTATTAGGTACATTTCAAATTAATTTACTTCTAACAAATATTGGCATTTTAAAATATGATAAAAAAATAATGACTACTTGGTATGAATAGATATTTTACCGTTAATTTTTTTTCTAAAAATCATATTTACAAATTGGTTTAATAAATTCCCGTAGTAAAATGTAATTTTTTTTGTTTTCAGTATAAAAACTAAAAATAAAAATGTATACTTCAATTACAGCACAAGCGTCTATGTATTATAAGTATAAACTACATTTTTAATATTGAATATTGATTAGAAAAAAAGTAATATCATTCGTCTTATCACACCTCTTATAAGTAAGTTAAAATAAACTGCTTTTTAAAGTAATCAATCCACTACACACATTTAAACACATTAGTCAATTATATCTCAATATTGGTATTTTATCATTTTATTATAATGTTGAAAACCAATTTGAGGATTTCGTGGAGTATAATATTATTGATTGAAATACGTTTAAGATTTATGAAATATGATTCCATTTTTATGGACGTCTATTTAATTTTTTGAATGCTCGAAATAAAATACTGCTGGGTTTATATAAGGCTTTAACGTAGTCAATTTGATATTATTAGCATTCTGTATTTTTATTGTCAGTATCTTAAATTTTTTAATTATTAAATAATTAATAACACGGCGTGATTTATATGCAATTTCGGTACACCGGCGTGTAGGTTACTTTCGAACGGTAAATAAATATCACTTGACTGTTTTTTAATCAATTAATTTAATATTTCGTTTACACTTATCTTGTCTAATAACGTATTGACAAATATTCAATAGTTAACGGTGGAGAATTTTATCAGAGATTCAGATATAAAGATCAGTTGCAGTTATATACAATTAGAATAAATTCGAACTTTGATTATAATACTCTTATTTTATCAGTTTGATCTATGTTTACTCATTATCACTGTTCATTTTTTACGGGTATTAAATACATGACTTGGTCGTGAAATTATTTTCAAAACTGATTAAAATATAATAAATGTGACAAAAATTCATTAAAAAAAAAACAGCATTTTTGCAGTAGACATTATGGAGTTTTGTTATAAATTAGGTATGTAATAAATATTATAATATTATGTTCTATTAAAACTGTAAAATACTTCTTAGATAAGTATAACCACACACGCGACATATGACATTAGTTTCGGTACATACTGATCCTGACTTTTAACGGAACGCTATCACACGCCGCCGATGTTGGCCGAGATTACCAACCGCATGAAACGGATTGGACAAGAAAAGAGGAGAAAACGTTACACATCCGTCACTCGGGTAAAATACGTAATTCCCAGAACAAATGTTTACGATTTGTTGCTGTAAATCGATTTCTTTTTTTTTTACTCGTCATTATAAATAAAATTCTATCTTTTCGCGAACGTCGGCAATCCTTGGGTAAAACTATACTGAATTCGACGAAATGGGTAAATCTACCCTCGGCCAGCAGTTTTATATTTACGATATAATATATGTTTCGTTCTCATGAATTTTATATTCTCTGTATTAATATTTGTAGGCTTGTTTGGCAAGAAATCGTGTTTAATAAATCACGGACAATCGATGCACGCACATCAAAATGCCTACATCGAGCTGCCGAGGGCTCAACTTGAATCCGGTCCACATTCAAACATATATTATCATCCAATTTTTTTTTAATTGATCTTAAGCATCAAAAATTATGGCCATTAGAATTTTGTAATGGGTATACGCGGTTGGTTACACTTCGTGTATGTAAATGTGTTGGCCGAAGATTCGTCTCTCAAAACTCGGGTGGTTACCCATCCTGGAGTTAGCGAGGCCGGACAATGCTTGACTACAACACGCATTAGTGATGACTTTGGCCAACTACCGAACCATAAATGGAGGCCTCATGTAGGTATATTATTTTATTAATGAGCAGAATACGCGCAACCTTATATAGAACCGCTGTATAATATTATAGGTATATTATGCGTATGCGTCTTGTTGCATTACAGATGTTTAGTAGACGTATAAGTTTAGTGTCCTCGTACGGTTTAAGGTGACTTCACACCGTAAAAATTGAAAAGTGATTTCCAGGGAAAAAAATGCAGCGCAGTGATTGATTGTGTCATGTGGTTACCTATAGCCGTCAAAATGTTTATAAGTAAAACCGTGTTATACTCCAGACACCAGAAAGTTGAATCCAATTATACCAAATTCAAATGTTTACTATACGTTTTGTGGTTACTGGTTACAAAAATAATATTATAAAATACAAATTTGATCTGATATGTGATTGTCTAATAATTGTGAAAATAAGAAACCAGTTACCACTTAACATTTTTTTCACAACAAAAATTAAAAAAATATATAATATTGAAAAATTACGGATGATCTTTTTACTGAAAATGACGGTTTACGGAGCAATGTGAAGTCGCATTTACATTTAAAAACAAATTATCTGTGATATTTTATTATCGAACTGAGTTCTAAGAATTGCAGCAAGCGCTCCTCGAGAGAAAAAGTTTATTACAGTAACGATTTCAGTTAAACGTATTTATCGTAAATCTATTAAATACCGTGCACACTACCGTAGTGTAAGTAGAGGGTGTCTTTATAAACAACTGATTTTGTGAGGCAATTTCGTAAAATTTTAATAATTTTATTGTTGGCCGACGTGTAACCTTTACGTCTTTTATTGTGTCTTTCGGTGGATAGGGTGCGCGCATTAACGTGTCGCCGAGTAGTCGGCAATAATATTGTACGACAGAGGGAACATGTTTAATTTTAAATGAAAATTAGGTTCCAAATTTAATTTAAGTATTAAACGCTGAACGTGAAATATTATGTTCATCGCTCAACTGTATAACCTGTGACAAAATATTCACTTAAAAAATCGAAATTGAATTTATTTGTAGAAAAAAAAAACTAGTCGGTTTGGTATACATATAATAATAGCAGTATGTCAGTGCATAGACAAATGGGGTCGACGAACAGTCTCCACCCGCAGTCGTTTCGTTTAATAATTATTATTAAATCTTCGTTTGAGGGTCCGAAGCAGTGCCAACCTGGTGGTCATAGATCAGAAAGTCAAAACACGTCATATATTATTATTAAGTACGCGAGCTCGTTGTTATATACACATCGTTGGTGTAACAGATAGAACTGACTTTTGGAATAACTTTTTTTAAATCAATATTTTTATTATTTTTGTTTTTCATTAAGTGACTCTGTATGTATAATACATTTTTTTATGTTAATTTTTTGGTACTGAAAATAAAAAACTTGAATTTAATTTAAAAAAATGTTTGGATAAATTCAAAATAGCCTATTTGTAAATATCTGATTATATAACAACAATTTTGATGGTAAAAAGATTTATCTAAGTCAAGTAGTTTATTTCTTGGTTAAATTAATTTGGAACGTAATAACACTAATAACTTTTTTTTAAATATGGTTTTTAAGAATTTGGTGACATGAGTATATTTCTTAAATTATTCAGGTACTTATATAATATTAACAATTATTTTCATACGTTTAATTAGTATGATTTTTTTTTTTTTTTTTGTCAGGTCTATAATATCTGTGTCGCCTTGTATATTGTAAACATTTTAGCGGGTCAGAGCGTGGTGGTGTATAGGCAAGATGATCGATCGCCTAGGTGGAAATCCGTAATAAACGTACGATGTTACTTGATAATACGTAATGTTTGCCGATGTGGGGAAAAACTTTGAATCATATATTTAGGTCTGTGCCCTGTTTAAAAATCACACATTTAAGTTTAAATAAAATAATTGATTGCGAGGACCCGATGGGCGCAACCCTAAGAACCGCTGCTGCACAGAAGGTCCATGATGGTCTGCTGCTGGGATTGATTGATCGTACAGCAAACGGAATAGTTGCATTTTCGTGTTCATAATATTGTTTTAGTTTAGGTAACACGTGTTTACGGTTTACCTAAAAATTATAATATGGCCTGTATTATTATTTACTATCGACAGTGTCACGACATTATCGATATTTTTGTTCTCGTCAAATATCCAATTTCGAAATCGCGTCAAAACCATAATAATAATAATACGGCCGATAGTCGACCAATATACAAACTCGAAATTATAAGCTGCAAATTTACTAATTCAAAGTACATACACCGCCTATATAAATGCGTGGACATTTTCCGGACCGAAAAAAGTCTGCAATCCATTGTTTTGCAAATATAAATACGAATATGCGTGGAGTACGATAAAAAATTATAAAATTTCGATAAATGTCGAGAAAAATATTCGTTTGTATAATATTATTATGTCGAGCACGTCAGGAACGTGCAGGATGAAAATTTAAATAAGCAAAGGTAAACTGAAGACTACCCGTCATATCGATCATCGCGGTCCGAACGGTTCTATTTTTTATTTTTCCACGTAATCATAATAATGATATGCATAATATTATAGACACCTATGGGATATCGTGATAATATTTTTACATTTTCCTGCACACATTCTCTCTACCTACCTGTTTCACTGCATTTGCGGATAAATCGTCGATACCGGTCGTGACGGAAAATTATTTTTGTCGTTATATCATACACGTGGTGTGCACCACTCCTGTGGACTCTTAAATTATTGTTTTAATTGAACGACAGCACGCACGTTTTATAGGTACCTTCCACGAAACATACACACGTGTTTCGACCGTCCCCGCCGCGCCGTCTATGTCATTTTTTTTTTACTATTCCCGGACATCCGTTCGTAGGTATACGACGGAGTAAAAAAAACGTTTATGTAATTATACACCTATATATATCCTAGTGTTTATACGCAGGTGGCAGGTGTATATTGTATGTAAGAACTAGACCATTACACGACTTCGGCCACCGTTTGCTTACCATCTGAATAAAAATGTATAAAACCGTTGGGCTACAGTATTTTTTTTCGATTATTTTTTTTTTACGAAATTCGCAAAGAACGTAAGTAATGATAATAATAATAGTGATAAAAATAATAATATCATGTAATATAAATCAATCACATACTTAATATTATATTGTGCACGCGCATGGACGAAATGGATTGCCGAAGGAATAGGTACGGCTCTTCGGAACGACGAAAATTACGACATTCTTATACTACAGCGTATACCTACATGTAATAATAAGGACAAATTAAATCTTTATATTATTATGATTTATCAGAGAGAAAAACACGATCTAAATTTGTACCTATAAATATATACTTCAGTTTTAGCAAACGCGTTACGGCAAATCAAATTATAATAAAAGTTTAGTTTTTCTGAAAAGCATTCGTAGTATAATTTATTTTATAAGTAAGTACTTGGCAAATCGTATTTTCGCTTAAGTTATCTAACGATATAATAAATTAAAAGCCGAACAGAACTAATTCAATACTGGATAGGTTTTGCTAAAGCATTGGTTGTCGCTGTGACTTTTTAAAATCGTTCGCGTGTGTCAAAAATAATTATTATTGTTGTTATGATATAGTGGTAAACTCAATTGGTAATAATAAGTTTTGTCCTTGTTTTTTATAATCTGTTAAATATATAATATTGTATTGTAATAAAACATACATAACGGTATACTGCATTGTTAAAAAGTGACCCGTGCGTAAGTACACATAATATTACCTATATTATTATAATGGATAGCCGAATTCGAATAGTGTAAGTTTTTTTTAATTTGAATATGACAGCGATTATTGGTTAGATTAAAATACAATATGGGTAATGTATGCGTATAAAAATAGTTTATGTTTTTTGAGCATGCATTCGTGCGTGCGTGTGGATGGCCAGTGACTATTATACATCCTGTCGATTTTACACACGATTACTTTGATCATATTGTATTACCTACATGTTTATTATTTTCAATGCTTTATATATTTTTTTTTTTTTACAAAAGATCTATGACATTTTTCGTTTTTTTCATTGATTCATCATCTATTTATTACGAATTATATCACAGCCTATTTTAATTATTGCTGTGCCTATGTATATTGTGTGGTTATATGAATTATTCACCGTCAGAGCTTGAGACACATTCAACGGTATGATATAATCATAATAATTAATTAGTACATATTGAATTATGAGGTATGAATAGTCGAAGTCTACGACGAAAACCAAACTCAGGTGTAAACAATAAAGACATCATTGGTTGGTGGTTACAATACTTAGAACCTTATATCTATATTGTTATTATTTCTCGTTTGTAATTGAAATGAATGTCAACTGTGAATTTAAATTTAACTTTAACGTAACGACTCAACCAAATATTTTACATCTATCCAGTCACATTAAAATGTTCGTCGATTCTAATTAATATAGATAACACCTGTTGATAAGTAGGTATATTCTTTTTCCATTATTATATGATAGAAACATAGATCAAGCAACTAAATAAGTTGCAGTCTAAAATTTAAGTATACTATTTTATATATCCATAACCCTTTTGTATAAAGATATAACAATTTAAGCTAGTTTAAAGTTCAAAGTTATATGACCGACATTATTTAAATTAAATTTCTTATGATTGTACTTTAGCCATTTAGCTATCACGATGAACTAATTTTTATAAAACTACATATAATTAAATTCGAAAAGCGAGTAATTCGTGGATGTCGCTCTGCTGTACAGTAGGTTACAAGTGGGTTAAGTACTGTAATGGATAGAATTAAATTAAAATCCAATGATATTATATCATTGTATACAAAAAACGATTCTGAGCGGAGACGGTTTATTTGTCTAGGATATATTATAGATTATTAAAAATTTTCAAATCTTAGATTTAAAAAGAAAAAATTTTATGAATTTTCTAGCTTAAAATAATTTGCGAATTTTACGTATGTTGTCAAAATTAAAATTTGAATGATCGTAAAAAAAAAATTATGACTATGTATTTCTTTTATTTTTCACCTGCTATTGTAAAAATATGTTAAGAGCCTTGAATTAAATTTTCAAATCTTAGATTTAAAAAGGAAAACTTTTATGAATTTCTGTCTAAGGTAATTTGAAAATTTCCGAAATTTTTACGTATTAAGTCAAAATTTGAATTTAAAATGCCTTTTAAAAAAAATCGTGTATTTTTAATAATTTTTATCTGCTGTTTTAACAATATGTTAGAAGCCTTATATTAAGTTTTTAAGCTTTCCTACCCAACAAATAAAGTTTAATCGATATTAAATTTTAAAAAACTAATAATGTTCGAAAATTTCATATGCCTATAAATAGTTTAAGTCGAAAATTTTTTTGAAAATTGCATGGTGGATAGAATATGCTTATATAAACATTCGGTGAAGATTTCATGTATCTTTGGTCATTTGTTATAACATTGCATCAAAAACCAAAATTGATATTGTCGAAAACTGATTGTACGTAAAAATTCCCGTTTTCGCCCCAAAACATAATGACAGAGAAAACACACATCATGGTTAGCATTAAAATTAAGTATTATCGATATCGCTACTAGATAATAATTTTTATTTCTCTGCACTCTATCAAAAATGTATGTACCTACGGGGTGATACAAATAATCAAAACCTATTTAAATTAGTCATTTTGTTTATATTGATGTCTGCTACTGATATAAAAATTATAAGAAAATATCTAAACGTCATCTCATAAACATTTAAGTGTTGCACCATGAATTAAAAATATCTAAATTAACTTTTCAGTGTTAATATTGAGATCTAACCAATTATTTTGACATTAATTGTCATATTTTAAAAAAGTTAACCGCATAATATAATTATTTAAAACCTTTATACTAAAAATAAAACCAAATATCTAAGACAATAGACGCATTTGAACTACATAATTACCGGTATGTCACAATTTGTCATCATTATAAGTGTACCAAACACACACTAAATTTTTTTGGCGTGTACTTAAATATTTGTTTTATACTAGATATACCTATAATGAAGAACATTAATATTGTTTTTAATTTAATGTTAATTGTAATAAATTATTTTACAGAGGATCTAAAAGCTCATTAGTTTTTTCATAATATATTTTTCAAATGTCTATTATTGTGTCCATATAATAAATAACTTGATTAATATTTCATTATTATTTTTTTCAGTATAATTCGGATGTTTCATTGATATTATAATGATAAGTTTCTACCTTTTGAAACATGTTTAATTGATTGGAGATTTAACATAAATTACATTTAAAAACGTAATAAAAATAAATAAAAATAAAAAATGAAATAAAAGCACACATTGTGTTGAAAATCATTTTATCGTTCTTTAGTTAATATTTTAATAATCACACACAACATTTTTCAACAATTTTCACTGTTTTAAAATATTTAATAGTAATATAATTTTTTGATAAATCAGTCAAAAAATTAAACAAGTGGTTTGGGTTTATTTATCTAAAAAATATAAGTGGTTTTGCACTGGTGATCAGTTCTTAACTTATAATAAACCCGAATACTATAACTAATTAAGATTTTCAAAAGTATAAAATTCATTATGTGATAAAAAACATGAAATCATTTATTATTATTAATGAAATTTGTTAAGTAAAATAAAACGAGCATTCGAGTTTTACGATTCTATATACCTTATGCTATAACCTTTCTTAGTCATATTTCCCAAGAGATGTTTTAAAAGGTAATAAAAATATTACTAACATCACTGTTAGGTGTTAAAAAGGTTAAGCTAAAATTATCCTCGACATTATAATATTAGTGTGTCATAATTGTATTAAATAGAAAGGACAATTAATGAATAACGGGTAAAATGATAAAATGATGACCTTGAATAAATTATTAAAATTAATAATGATTGGTTTTTATTATTACTGAACAAATGATTTGAAGTTTTAAGTAATTATGGTTATCAGTGTAGTGTCACAAAGACATTTTTCCAGAATTGCGTTAACGACGAAACTTCTCCTTTAATTTCTTATTCCTTATGACAGAAAAATTAAAAATATAGACTTCTAAAACTAGTTTACATTTAAAATTCTATAATCTCATGCATGAAATTTTATCCCTTTAAAGATACAATATTAGTTTAGGTATTTATTAAAAATAACTTATTTATTTATGAAAACAAATGTAAATACACATTAATACGTTTAGTAAATACATCATAATTTTATATTATCTATTTGAAATTAATGATATAATGTTTGAAACAAAAATTAAAAAAATAATTTTCTTTTGTTCTAAAGCATGTACCTACCGACTTTATCAAATTTACTGTCACGAATAAAAACTTTATAACGATACATTGGTATGACCTTAGCTTTTAAAATATGATATGATAGATACCATTCTCGCGACTATACTGAAAAATCAGACGGACGCATGAAAATCAAAGTGACCGAGTTTCTTCCATACAACACTAATCAATCGTATAAATATCTAATAATTTAAAGGTTCGTAGCAATGTTTCGTTTGAACGAAGCGCATAAACACACACAATATATTGATTGAGCAAATCTAGAGAGCCATTTTTTCTGCGGTGACTTATTGTTTGTCTTTTTTGTTTGATCCACATATATTTGTGCCTTTGTGGACTTGTGGTATATTTACGACTCCGAAAACGTACAGATCAGTCTTTCGGCCAAATTTTATTTTACTATAAACTGTACACATCGATCTATATAATATGTCAAATATATAGGTATAATATACCTGTATATTTTATATATAATTTTACGGTCGAATGTACGTGATTTTGACACTTTTTTTTGTACATTTGACGCTACCTATTGAATGCGCATAGACCACCGATTTGTACGATTATTTGCAAGTACGCCAAGTATGGTCATATCATGTATAGTGCGGTCAAAAGATAATAATTACCCGAAATATTTATATTATACGATTTATGAAAAACGCAATTTGTTTTTATTGCAGGGGACATACATCACGGCAAACTTGGAAACTTTTAAATCATGAGAAAAATGCCTGTGAAACTGCAGCAAGTATTATCGTTTACTATTGTAGATTATATTATACGTACAGAATATACGTCAGATCGATGAACTGTGCTGTACAAAATCCATGGGATTAGATTTAATTTTAGGGGGGGAGAGCGCTTTTTTTAAAAAAAAATAAGAAGCTGAGGCTTTAGAGAAACGTTCAGTTATTTTTGGAGGAACTTTCAATATTTTTTATCTCCACTTATGCTTAGTTCGATTTTCACGCGCAATCATGAGAACCCAATTCATATTGTGCGGCCAAAATATAATAGTTATCCGAAATGTATATAAATAATGATCTATGAAAAACGCAATTTTTTCATTGCAATATCGGCAAATTTACAAAACAATAATATATTGTATGTGCGGAACTACAACAAGTATTCGCCCACTATATAATATTATACTAAATGGTGTAGTGTACTAATATATACGTCGGCTCACGATCGGTTGACTGCTGCAAAAGACAAAGACTGCACAAAGTCCGTCCAAATCGATTGCACGCGCACTTAATATAATGCAGCCAGCATTGATTTCCGTCCCGATTTTTCGGTCACGTAACCGACCCGCGGACGCTGTCCACCGCCGCCTCCGTCAAGTTTGATGAATGTTGTACGACGGCGTTCGTGCAGCAGTCCATCGTTCGAACGATACTACAGAAAACGGAAAAATGGAAACTCGATGGATCCACAATAAATTCGATTTACTTTATAATGAAAGCCAGTGGCAGCAGTCGTATATAACATATACCTATTACGCTATATAATATTCTCGTCGTATATATATATATATATATATAATGCATATATATGGTGTGTATAGATTTGAGAAAGATTGACTGTGAAAACATTTATCACGTTACGGCAGCGACATGCCGACGACGTACATAACAAAAACGATCGTCAGTTAGGTGGAATCGATTATTTATTTTATTTTATTTTATTTTATTTTTTTTTTATTTGCCCCATCGTAACTACAATAGAAACATTTCCGAAGTCACCGAACGCGTTGCGGGCGACAGCTGAACAGACGTACCTATACCTATACATATTTAAGTATATAAAAAATCGCTGTAATTTCGAGTGGAAACTTCAGTTTTAAACTTTTTGTGAGACGAATGACCATGATAACCATCTTGTGGTAAATGTTTATAATTAGCGTTGAGTATTGAACACAATATATTTGTAAAACATCTATAGTTCTAAGATATTTAATTGTAAACCATAACTATTTGATAAATGTTTTTATATATATAGTAGTTGGATATTTTACATAAACACAAAAATTACTTCAAGATATTAACTGTTTTGTGTCCGTTTAATAGTGATAATTATTTTAAAATATTTGTTTTCACAATTATTTTGGCACTGTTATAAATGGTGTGTTTGATAATATATTAATCACATAATATTGTGTATGAAGCGTCTTCATTGATTGGTTGTTCCCTCAAGGCCTCAAATCAATCAATCTGCTAAATTATAATATAATTTAGGGAAAAACACATCCGTCATGCTTATTATACTTTTTTATGTATAGGCTATGTATATTATATAAGTTATAGATAAAACAATAAACATACGTATTGCATAGGTATATCAAATTATTAACCACATAAGTCATAGTTATATTTTCGAAGAAAACCACGTTAATATTTATATATTTTAAAAAAAAATTTTTTTTCCAATAATTAATCTCTAAAAGCGAAAAAAAATATATAATGCCTAGTATAAGTATACCATATATCATAAATTTATGACTAGAATAAAAGAAATAACTTATTCTAAAATCATCAATAAAAATCTAATTTTAACATAATTTTGTTATAATAACGTACTTATAAGAAATTATACGATATGACTGGAAGTTTCAACATCATAAGCTTAATGTTCTTTTATTAGTTACAGAATACAAAATATCCACTGGTCTAGTATAAAATAAATTTTGATATTTTCGATTAAAAATATAAAAGTTAATCCAATAAAAATAAATGCTGATACACAATATATAATAATATGGTTAGTTATTGTGTCAGACATATATGTATTATATTTTACAGCAATATTATGAGTACCTCTTATATAATACTTTATTATTTAGTATTATTGTTAAAGGTAACAGTGAAACAATTAACCCATTATGCTTTGTTGTGGCTTAAATTGTTAATTGAAATAGCAAATTTAATTATAAGTATAACGTAAAAAAAAAAATACTAATAAATTGAAATTACAATACAATTTTTATACAATTTTTTTTCATTTCATTCCGCTATATTGTAGATCATATAACTGCGCCGCCGACTTTTAGTCATTTGGCAACGCGGTAATATTATTTATTTGATTAAATTTTTTATTTTTTTGCATTAATGTATTTCAAAGTAAAATGTTGTACAGTATACCAATAAGTTCGGAATAAAAATTCAATAAAACCACATACATATACAACGACTTACAACACCTAATACACGTTGGGCGTTGATGCTTTTTGCGTGATGATCATTACACAAAAATAATATGCATTTGTTAAATGTTTTTTGGTTTTAGTAGAAAGTTTCATTACAAAAATATACTTTTGTTAGATGTTTTAGTAGAAGTTTCGTGATGGGTATACAAATTCATTCATAACATTTAAAATTATTTTGCATTTTGGTAAAGTTCCTAATTATATCAAAACACTACGATGACATTTAACGCTATTATAGAAGAATAAAAGAGTACAATGAGTACATATATACAAATGTCTGTGAAATTTACTACTAAATTAAATTTTGTAAGTGCTTTTACTTAAACGCGTCAAATTATGCAGCGTTACTACTAAACGCCATTTTATGTAGAAGAATAGAATATTTATTGTGTACGCAACTTTTAGATGTAGATTGAAAATTAGAATACTAAACTAAGATATGACAAAAATCCCAAATTAATTGTTAACTGGTAAAAATTTACACCCACATGTCGCCTAATATATCATAGCTGATATTTCTCAAAATAATAGTTATTAAGTATTTTAGTGACTTTGATAAAAATGAATTGTGGATGACCCAAGAATTGCTTTGTACATAATTGATTACCTTTAAACATAAATTGATCAATGATAAATATAAGTAAATTATACAATAGGAACCTATCTGGTACATATTATATTGTAACGGTTCACATTTTAATTGATTTATTGACCAACGTGTACTTCGATATGGACACCGTTGATCTATTATACTAAAGGAACAATTATTTTACTGTTTTAATTCAGACATTCATAAAGTACCGAAAATACCTTCAAATTATTAGAAAAAAAATATACGTTTTGATTATTTTGTATTCCGGGAAACGATCCCATATAGTAATTTTCATTGAATGTTAAGCCTATATTTAATTTTAGTGTTCGGTTAAAACCAAGTAGTGCCACTATTCATTTGATTTTGACGTGTACGCGTTAGGTTTGATATTCCCGTACGTATAATATTCACCTGTAGCTGCGTGTGCAATGAAAATTAGAGGCATGATATAATAATATACCGACGGAAAAAAGTAAAAACGTAAAACAAACAAACGTCATGTATAGCCGCCAAACCACTTTGTATTTGCATAACAAGAATCTCATAAAAAATTATTCCACGCATGCTTATAATAATATTTTATTCGGAACTTCGTAATATTGATTTCCGATAAAACGCATAAACTTTTTATAGAGCGCTACTCATTTTATATACATTTTATATAATATCACTCATATACGTACGTATTATATATTATGAACAATATAATGATTTTATATACTTATCAGTACCCAAACACATAATATATATATATATATAAGTATACGCGCGTTGTAAAATATTATAGTACATAGTTGCAGTGCTCGAATTGGGAAAAATTAAGTAGAGGAGCTCAATCCAACGATTTAAAAACTAAGTTCCTAGTTCACAATTAATCAACAAATGCCCGTGGAATACGATTTTTTTAGATAGTATTATAACACACTAGTACCTATCTGTGGACCGTAGAAAACCACGGTTGTAGGTATTAAACCGTATATCTTAAACCGTGTAAAAAAGATATAATAAATTATTAAACTATAATTTCAAAAATAATTTTAATATGACAAATAGTAAAATTTTTATACATAATTGACATCAATTAAAAATCCATATTTTAATAAAAATTATTTCAGACATTAGTTTGTACCGTCCCCTTGTCTAAGTAAAAAAAAAATAGTAGAGATATGCAAAAAAAAATTAAAATAGAAGGCAAGCTCTATCTCACTGCACCCCCCCCCCTCAATTCGAGAACTGCAAAGTTGATTAAACTTGCAGAGCATGCGAAAACGTTATTTATTTTCTCGAAATATGCATACATCAGTTATTATAATTATTAATTATCGTTTGGACGGATGTTTAATATACGCTTTGGAATTGTAACGTAATTGAAAAACTTGATTAAATATAATTATAGTCATAATATTTAAGTTGTGTCCAAATATGCATTGTACGCATCTTGCGTAGGCATATTCTTTTCTAATCGAATTGATATTATGAATTAATATCAACCAGAAAACACACAAAAGCAAAATTATTCGAATGCGAAAAGCAACTGCATGTCTACCAACGGATAGGTACGCATTTTACCAAGAGTTTAACCTAACTTAACCAAATACTGTTTAACTTATAATAGGTAATATTATTATAAAGCGCAGTAGTCTGCAAGTTGCTCGATAAAATCAAAAAATTATATTGTTATACTGTACTGTAATATATAAAAAAAATTTCAATAAAATATGATCATATTATAGACAAATTCAATGTCTGGCCAACGTAAATGGATGCAGTAGGCACCGCAGTGGTAAATCAGTACATATCACAATAAAATTATATTGCAGCGTATTTATAGTCGAACAATAATATGAAGTGAAATAGACGAATATTGGTCCGTATGTTTAATTGTAATCAAAGGGCAGTCATTTGAAGATATAGACGTAATAATCGATTTATATCATACTGCGAGGGAATAATGAAAACTAACAATGCGCGGGGGGGGGATAAAATACTTACAGTGCAGTTCATATACATCGCCATTCGTGCAGTATATTATTATATTATAACATCGAACACCTGAAAACATATTATTACGGTCCAACATTATATGTATTATTATGTATAATATATAATATATTATGTATTATTATGTTTATGCCTACACGGACAATATCTCTGCATATTATAGACGGATCGGCCTGAGCGGTTTCGACGACCGGACGAGACGATAGGAAAATCACGCGCAAACATCTGTCCGATTAAACGCTCTGTTGGGCGAATATATTACTATTTACTATAATAGTAGATGCTTCCGGTTGATAGAGCTCTCCTCTCTCTCTTTCTCTCTGATCAAGATCAGTTTTCTGCAGTGGTTTAAACACACCGTGACGCGCATATCATTATATTGTGTCGTGTAACACAATATTATAATTGTTTGCGCCCGGCCGGATTAACGTGGAATTACTACGGTGCCGACCGCGCCAATAAATCATAATTACATAGTCATTGCGCAGCAACCTACTACACATTATTATCGTCAACACTGTCACCAGGCCGTTTCCCGAGGGTTCGAATTAAATCTTAACTTAAAGACTTCGACGTCTGAGGTCATTAATTTGTTTTTTTTTTTCCATTGTAGGGGTTCCGCGATTGAGACGGTTAATACGGTCGACTAGGAACACGTGATTTTCGTGTCAAGGATTTTGTTACTACATATAAGAAGCCCCGGGGTGGTCATCCATCGGTGCTGGAACTCATCTCGCATGAAGATAGACACCATGCCCACACCAAGCAATTAGATTAATTTATTACTAACCTTCGAAATACTTACGCCCACTAATATGATACCGCTGCAGTCACCGCTAGCGTTATCCGAAACGCATCAGTTTTCCAACTGTATATTAATTCGATATGGCTCACCGATAAACGGATGCAGTTTCTCGCACTCGAACACGATCATTGTTGGAATCATATAAGCAGGGTGCGGTTACATTTTGGGTGAACACTAGTTGTTTCGGAAAGTAATCAGTATATCAAGTATATCAAGTAAACAAAGTTAGCTGAATATAGTGGACCAACATTTTGCGGTGTGGCCCTCAACTGACCCTTGTGCAGCTCATCTAAAATTTAAACTATAATTAACTACTCGTTCAAAATTTGAATTCAATACAATCATATTGAAATTCTCAAGAAAATATTCGTTATTTAAAATTTTAAATGTGCCCATGTAATCAATAAATATATATATATATATGGGTATTACGAAAATATTTTAATTGTTTTCATAAAATATAATGTCTTGTAATGAATTGTAATTATTGAAAGAAAAAAAATACTTCCAAAAAGTCAATAAAAACTTTTTTGCAAAATATGTTTAAAAAAACATTCACCTTTTCATTTGTATATAAATATAATACCATTGATTATTATCTATATGACTATATATATGTCCTATATTATAATATTACCAATGTCATCATCATCATCATCAGATATTAACTATTGTTGTCTGACTGTTATCGCTTAACTGGAGTCTGGAATATGTGTTTTATTATACCTAATCTATAGTGTAATTTTCTTTTACGTTGTTTGGCACTCTTAGTATTTTATTGTTATTAGTATTTATACGTTTTGTTCAATACTATTATATACTATACAATATATAGTGTATTGTTCAAGTAACTGTCAATCTATTGTTTCATTTATTCCGAAAAAAAGGCTTTCAATTTTATTTTTTTACTTGTATAAATTCGATTTAATAATCATAAATAAAACTTTTACGTCTTTAGACTAGGTATATACAATTATGTACTTTAGTATAGTTCTTATAAAATTAAAAACTGAGATAAAGTCTAATCTTTTTATTTTTCATCTGGATATTTTCTCTGATGTTATATTATAACCGTCATTGGGAATATTGTTTTTTCACGCAGAATATACAGTTTTAGCTGATTAAATATTAATGAGAAACTATGTAGCATTATAACGACGATAAATGACTCAAATATGGCTTGACGTGGCGCGTTGGATGCTACCAATCGTCGAATGCGACTGGCAGTAAGTAACGGCTACTTGCTCCCGGATGGATGACCACCTAGGTTCATAGTAGTTAAAAACCTTGCCACACATACACGTGTTTGCTACCAACCGTAACAACCGTGAAAACAACCTACCGTACCAAAACCTTACCCCTACCACAGTTCATAACCACTACAACAGCTAGTGGCTTTAGTCGCCGGGCTTAAGACCAATAAAAAAAAAAATGACTCGATTTTTTCATTTGATCTTTTTAATATTACAATAAAATATGATTTGCATAATAATGACGTTGTTACGACGAAATCGACGAAAGATTTCATTATAAACAGTCAAATAAAATGGAATCATATTAAACATTATAGATTATTCAGTTTATACTTTCCAAGTGATCGCATATTCAACAAATTTCAAACATTCACGGTGCTGTCGTGCTGACAGGTTTAGGGCGTGCTTTCTCGCACGTTATAACACGTCAAAGTTCTATCGAATTAAATAATTTAAAACCTCTGAAAGACCGAAACAATGGTAACTAATTTTACGATTATTCGCTGCACAGTGTACAACATATAAATGGATACCGCGTTAGTTTGAAAATAATAAGGTTAAGTTTTTATACATAAATAATTAATTTTGTATAGTACCTATGTATAGGTTAGGTTAAGCTAATCAAATAAAACTTATTAGTAAACAACAATGGCTATATAATAATATAATGATATGATTTTAACATGTCAGAAAAATATTCAATTTTCGACGGTTAACATTTTGATCTAAATGTTGATGTTTTCTTTTGCGTAAATGGATTATTATAATTATTTTAGCTAACCGAAATGTTCAGGTTAAAACGTCATCAGGAGCAAAAAGGGTACTTTGGGAGGCTATTATCACTTCATAAACCACAGACCCGTGACTCCATGGTCATCCAGAGACCAGAGCCGTATCAAAACGTAGTTATGTGTACCACCCAGATAGGTCATAAATATATTTTATTAGTATCAAAAAATATTTATTACACGAGCAGATATTGGCATTTCTATCATCACGTATTATACAGAGACGTGCTCTAAAATTTTCAATACGATGGTCGGACAATTTTTTTGACTGAAAATCTGCATGGAAGAAATTATAATTGACTTGAAATAAGGTTTCTAACGAAAATAAAAATAATTATACAAAAACTTTAAATGACTAATGGTATTAATAAATTATATTATAACATTATGTATACAATTATTAACATTTAAAATTATTTATCAATTATTGTTTATGGTTTATTGTTGAAGTTAACGTAGTCAATTTCGTAGATAAAAATTGGGACAGGAGATAAACCTAGGTTTTAACATGAATTAAAAATTTGAATAACGCCAATATATAATAACATATCGTATTTATCTACCTATATATTATATACATGTGTAGTTTTACTAAAATTATAATACCTAACCGTTTAATAATATTATAGCATATTCTTGAGAATATTACGACCGTGGTATTGTTGATGAACACACATACACACCTATAGTCGTGTGTATTATACATATATTTTATGTGTTTGTCTATACGTTTTTAGGTTTTGATAGCAAATAATATAATATAGAAAATCATATTGGTATTGTTGAAAGTTGAAAGTCTTGCGTGAAATCTCATCGGATATTTAGAGGACTATACGATGAGCGATTTTCTCCGTGTAATTATATCGTTACTCCGCACCGTGAGCATGAGGACATTTGAGAAAAAAAAACTATCTAAAAGCGAAACGACGACAGCGAAAAATTGATAACGTTTTCTAGCGACAGACTTTTACTAAATAGCGGTTTTTCGTATGTACATGTCATCACATTACAATATTGGTTTCGTAACAGAACATAATAAAACTTCTTTTTTTTTTCGGCGCCATCGCCACGTATAAATTAACAACTCCCAGACGTGTTGAATGTTATTATCGTTACACCACTATAACGCGTTTATTATAAGTTCTTCCGAAAAAGCACTTGAAGGTGCCCACAGACACATTTCCGGTTGATACGTGCGTGCCGCAGCCGTACGACGACGGAGTTTCAATTTTGATCGCTTTGTCGGTACAACTATGATAATAGTAATTAATTATGCACGCGATAGCGCCATCGCAATACATTTGTGAACAGCGGCGTATGATTATCGTAAGTCATCCGATGATAACTGTCTTAAACCCACGTATATTATACTACCTATTGTAATATTTCTGTTAACGTTTCCTTATCGATCGGGTTAAAGGTCGTGATTGTGATGTTTTCAATAAAATTTCGAAGTTGTGTTCGATTTGTTTGGCATTCCACGTGATATTCATATTTAATAATATGGTGATTGAATTTTGTGTTAATATCTGTTGCAATAGACAGCGCCAATTGTGCCGAAATATGCTGATGAAACACAATTCATTATACTGACTGGTAACCGATCTCATTGGACGTTGGACATGATATAAATCCACATATTAAGCATTCGTAATAATGCAAAATATAAATGCATGGAGCCGGACTCCAATGTTAAAATATTGTAATTTTCAAAATTGAACAAATTGAAATATATCACATCAAAAAGTATATTAATATATATTTTGAACATGTCTAGATCAATACATATATAATATGTATCAACTTAAAATAATATGTTTCCTTTTTTATTTTTATAACATACCTATTAATTTAATTTTAATCTGTTACTGCGGAAGTTTAAAAATATAGCATTAACGTGATATTATAACACATGGGTAATGGGTAATCTAAAACTGTTGATAATGGATACATCAATAATAATTAATAATATATTATACCTATTGCTCTCCATCACTCAATCCCCGTACCGGACCACTGCACACCTTGTTTCAAGTAATTTTGGCCACTGCGTATACTATTGAAAATTGTTTATGATATATATACGACTTTTGTATATTAACTGCTGCGAGCGAGACAATCAAGTGGCGTGTGTGGGCACAACAATATCGGGTTCGTTGTTCGACTGTAGTTGGCAAGAGGCCCTTTTAATCTGCAGTTCAGCCAGAGCAAAACGATTCTCTGAGGTCGGGTTGACCATACGATATAATACAGTAAAAATCCAATTTATACGGCGATAATGACTTATATTGTTCCGTATATAATTCAATAGCTTAAGTTGAAGATGTACTTAATACGTGGCTATATACGTAATATACAGAGTGTTTCACAAAGCTTGCTCACTGCCATTTTTTCATCTGACAATGAGTACATCCAAATTCTGATTTTTCAAATTTTCAAATACCTAAAATATTTTTGGATTCTCGAGTTTATTGGTACTACTCAAGGAGTGCCCTCGGGAAACTCCTTTAAGTTGTACAAAAAAATCTCATGAATCTTAAAATAATATCGTTTTCAAGTACCTAACTGTATATTTAAAAATTATTCCATAAATTAGAATACTATTTAAACACCGCAGTCAAAATATCCGATTCCGAAGAGGACTTACGATAATTATTCGAATATTATACAGATCGAATAGGTACCGAATTTAGCACGACCGATAGGTCGATATGAATTGTCGTTAATACATATTATGATAATTTATAGGTGCATATAAAAACTTATAATAGTACCTTATAATATATATAAAACAGCGTTAGTTAACGACACTTTTATTTTGCGGTAAACGGAATGCTTTTCGCAGTGTAATTAATAAAACAATATTTCTTTACAATACACCATGGGTACCTATGACTTTATTATTATAATACTTGATACCTGTATAGATATATAATATCGTCTCAAAGTTTTTACCGTGTTTGCAGTATGTATATGCCCATCAGAGCTTTGATTGCATTAGTTGGGCACCTAATACCTTTATTATTTGCACGTCATCACGTCGTTTGTCTGATAACTAAAAAAACACTAACACACAAACGCGCTTGGCATATTATTATATCATACTATTAAACTGCTTGATTTTCCAGTGGTGTTTTTCATAATTTATATCCGGTCCACTTTGAGAAATTTAAGTAGAAACCCCTGTTTCGATCCCCGAGCAGAAATCCCTGTAGAGTATTTATTATATATAATATATGTCATATAATATGGTTGCGAAACATTGCGTGCATGCTAAATATTACGCGTGTTAAACTTATACATTATATTGTAAATCAAAACGACATTCGCAATTTTTCACCGCCCCCATGTGACTATTGTTCTTTTCTAATATTTTTTTTCTATTGAAATTCTGATCAGTGGTTATAGAACTGAACGCTCCGTGTTGGTTTCATGACAACGTGTGTTTGTTTCCAGTAATTTTTTTTTTTACTCAAAATTATGTTACAAATTAGCTTTTTTATACATAAATTGACAATTTTTATGTAAATTTATACACTACTTATAAGTAATATATTATTAACGTGCTAATATTATTATAGGTATAACGTTAAATAAACAGCGGTGAGTTGAAGTGTGATATTTTCATTGGTATCATTGGTACAATAAGAGTAATAGTTGAGATAAATAAAATACATGAATAAGTTTGATAAAAGCAGCCACCCAGTGATGACACTTATAAATTATTGAGGTCATACATTAATTTATATTTATATGAATTTATTTATTTGTTTTTTTTTTATATATATATATATTATAATATTAAGTTAGCATATCTCTACATCAGTTGCGTTTTAAACACCTTGGAGGATTACCAGGAATAATATTTGCTGAAAAATCTTTAATGTGTGAAAGGTATGATTAGAAACATAAGATGGGGAGTTCGTTAATTTTCTTAATGCAATATTTTGAAAACTCTGAATACGATTTGTATTTGATTGTTTTGCGTTTTCTCAGAGTTGGAAACCATAGGTCCAAATGGATTTGATGAGGGATTTATACACTAGTAGTTTTATATTAAGGTTGGTGTGTTTGTTATTGACTAGTAAAGATTATTTAAGCATACAAATTCGCAGATAATGTATAATATTACGATAATTATGATGGTTTAAGCCGAGCCCATCAAAATGAGACAACCGCTAAACATAATATTAATATTATAATCATGTCTTGTATAGTTGTATCCTCTAGTTTTTCAGGAACCATTTTTTCCTTTAAGAAAATTATAATGGTTATATTGTTTCACTTAAAATAGTGAACCTAACTTAATGATTTCCACATAATATGTATGGCCGTACCAACATTAATATCAATTAAAATTCTTTATATAGCCTAGGTATAATATTTTATATAGGTACGTATAAAGAATAATCTACAATGCCTAAATAATTATAATTTATCCTTGACCGGGTAAATGCGATGAAAACATGTATATTTTTTATAACGAAATTTCCCTTTTTTATATTCCAATCAAAATAGACTTTTGTACACGGTTTCGAATCAAAAAATTCAGCTAATACAATTCTTCAATTAATTTGCTTTATTGGTTAATGTTAAATTGAATGTTTACGCATAGCAAATTTTATCGCTTTTAACCATATTGTGTAATCGATTATATTATTGATGTTTGATTGAATTTTATTTTTACGTACAACCACTAAAATCAATCATAAAGTAGGAAAATATAGTGATGCTTTTCTGAATACCATTAGGTGCCTGAAAATAGTAAATTGTATCAACAGTATAATTTTTTGAATAAATCTCATCAAAGTATCCTCATTTACAGAGTGTAGTATATCATATAATATGTTCTCACAAGTGCACATCTCCAGTTAATATGTGAACTCATAACCCATCTCCAGCCAAAGATTTAAAAAAAAAAAACATTCTTAATTATTTGAATATTTCAATTATAATTATTAATTCACCTTTTAAAATATTTAAATTAATTACCTCTGTAAATTGGCCAATAATTCCAAGAAAAACGCGATATACATTTTCAATTTTTAAATATCTGTGAAGACCTTCAAAGACAAAATATAAATTTAATGATGGAGACGTAAATCTGTAATAGATAAATAATTTTTCAAAACGTTAATTGTAAAATGTATTCACAGTGATGGATACATTTGGTGAAACATTCAGTATGTAAATTAATTTTAAATTCTCGAAAGATACGTGAAGGATAATAATTATACAATATATGTCATTTTTGACCAATGGACATTATTTTACTATTGCATAATAATATCATGTACTGCTTAAATAAATGAACCACCCTCAAACGGTTCAAAACATACAAAAACTATATGAATAAAAATAGAATCAAATTATTCGTTGGATAAAATTATTTTTATCCATTAAAAACTTTAATTCAGAAATGAATACTGTGAGTTAAAATTTTTAATTTTTAATTAATTAATTTTTTTTCAGAATTCATAAAATACGCCGTATCATATATATATGTATACAAATCGATTTATTTGAATTTTGTATTCCAAAATATAATTACATTTGGAAAAGTTAATCGATTTATTTGAATTTTGTATTCCAAAATATAATTACATTTGGAAAAGTTAATCGATTCCATTTTCATAAAATATTATTTAACAACATGAAAGAAAATGTATAGATATTTTAATATTTATGAAAAAGAAATAACTTTTTTTCGTTCTGAAATAAAAACCGGTGCATTTAAACCTAAAGATAATTTACCGAAAAATAATTGATAAATTATTTATAAAAATATATAATATAAAGGGATTAGACACACAATTAATACCATTGATGTGTAAACGAAAGTAGTTATTGATGATTGTATACATTTTTTCAATATGATCATTAATATAAAATAATAATCTTAAAACCTCATAAAATGTAAAACCAGTGAAGTACTAGATAATTTTGATATTTTAAATTTTATTATATTATAATATTACTTTATCGATTAAAATTGAAATCGACATCTCAGGCTGCATCCTGGCAACAGAATATGATAACGTTTATATAATAGCCATTTAGTTGACAAATAGTACATTTTATTTAGGAAAATAAAAACTGCCTACATTTTTAAAATCTTAAATATTGATAAATAGAGCATTAATGTTTTGTTTTATATATGAGAAGAATTTTTGTTATTTATATATTCCATTCACGCGATTCCATACATTCTTACCGCAGATCCAAAATTAATCGATATTTTTATTTTTAATTCAAAATAATTGAATCACCTCTAAAGTGAATCGTAAATTGAAAGTAAAATGAACGTTAAATAAACAATTTAAAATTAAACCACTAATAATATTTTGAAGGTTTTAAAACATTATAAAAAACTTTTTCATTGCACCCGTACTAATGACGTGGGCGAGGATTTATTAACTTTAGCTTTTCGAAATTATTATAAAAATGTCTAGATTTTAGTGGCACACTTATTTGAAAACACTTAACAATCTACAATCCACAATCATTATGGATAGAAATATAGAATTAGTCCTATTACTTCTTACACTTCGTAAAGCATGTCAAATTGGATCTTCTCGTTAAACTAATTTAATGACGAAAAAACGTAATTAATTACAATTATTGTAATATAAATTCTATCAATAATTTGGTGAATTTTCCGAAATGTTAAGATTAAAATTATTATGAATACCTATATTTTCGTATTTCCGAGAACTTTTCAATTGCAATTTTGAATTCATTAAATTAATTTAATTTCCGACATTTTGAACATATTAAGACATGAAAGGTGATAATTTCTAACGTACATTTCAAATTAGTAAAATAAAAAACATATAAGGCTAATATAAATTGCTTTCTGACAAAGTAAATATATTTTTTCGAGATTCGTGATCATAAACATCATACCAAAAAGTAAACAACCGAACTTTTACTTAATACCGTTTAAGTCGATGGTTTAATCTGGTCTTACATAAATCTGTCACTGTTTTAAAAATTTTATTTTCTTGTAAATTATGGCACTTTCAAACGTTTACGGAAAAAATACTTGAAGACTGTATAATAATCATAATACATTTATCGTAATATAAACACTGCGACTTTTAATTTAAACTGTATCGTTAACTTTCCACGAACTTTTTTTTGTGGAATACAATTCACAAATCACTTGCCCATCTTGATGCAATACCTGGTAACATGGCTATACCACTTCAAATTTTACACCAGCGGGCATCAAACTTTTGTTCCTTTCTCTCTCTTTCTTTTTATCGCTCACATAATATTATATATATATATCCATTAAAAAAATCTGTTACAAAAAAAAAAATTATGACTTAAGATGGTATATTATCATGCCCGAACCCTACTCAAAAACTTCCCCTGCAAAAAAAAAAAAAGAATCGTCATCTACGTTACATATTTTAAGTACAAAAAAAAACTATTAAAGCAAACTTCATTATTCAACATCGTGCAATTAAATAAAAAACCAGCCATAAGCCTAAAGTCACTATTTATTTAGGACTTAGCATTTGCATACCTGTGATTTCGTAAAAGATCAACTTTTTTCTTCTATGAGTTTTGAATTTTCTAAACACTACGCATCGTTCAAAATGGAACTATAATACTATTTATGAATAAACTATAATATGTAGGGTCAAATTTAAACCAACGAGCAGATAATATTTATAAAACTTTTTTTTACAATATCACATTTTAAAATTAATAAACATAATTATTCAAGAATTATGATACGATCTCGTTCTTTTAAATATGACTTCGATGAGTGATGACTGACATAACAAAATATATTCACTTTACATAAATATATAGATATACGATGGCGGAAGTATCCTTTACTGAAATTTGATTTTCGGCTTCCCCTTCACTGCAGATGACTAGTCATCTTATTCTACTTAAGATTATGAGATTATGTTGGTATTGTAGGTTCTTTTGATCTTTTAGTGTCAGTTAGTAAGTACCTTGTCCATTAATGCTCTTTAGAAATATTTAATTGTACATAAATAACTAAGACGACTAACAGCATAAATGTATACGATAATAGCATCAGTATATTTTGATTCTGATTATTAATTGCTTAAACATAATTTAAAAAATATATTTCAGTATAAAGAGAAAAAACTTCGATAGTTGACACTCGTTTACTATTTTTTTTTAAATACATTTTTAAAATTTTTTAAGAGCATTCCATGTATAATTACTTAAATTACTAATTAATTACGACTTTTAGTCCTATAAATTAAATTAATATAACAATAAGGGTAATATATTAAATAATTTATTATCGGTTTCATTGTTCGGTAGTCGACAATAATATTATTTTCAAATTCCATTAACTGAACAAAAATTATCATAATGTCATAGGTAATAAAAAAAAAAACCGTTTAAATTAGTTTGAAATATGATTATTATTTATTCATTATCATATTATAGATAATATGGTATCTTTGAATTATTATTTTGTGTTCGATAACCTATGTTTAAAAAAATAAATATAAACGTTGAACTACATGAATTAGATAATGCGTGTGATATATATTATAACACGTCCAATTTAACATCAAACATTCTTCCGGTAGTAATAATATGGATTTATGTGGTCATACCGTACCTAAACTAACGATATATAGTGTAGAAATATAACATATTATTTAGTTTATGGTAAAATTTAAAATCCAAGCATTAATCTTTACTGAAATGGTAATGCATGAATTTTCATTTGTATAAACGAAAAAATATATAAAATCTGATATAGAATTTCGGTTTATTGATGTATAACATATAAATTACCAAAGTTGGGTAAGTTAATGAAAATAATTAACGTGACAAATTAAGTTAATTCAATTGTGTTACTTTCAGTTGAAGTCAAAAGTTATAAAAGAAAATATTTAACTCGATAAGTTTAAAGTTATGATGGAAAATAAAATTAACTAAACTCAGTTAAAAAAGTTAATTTTTTCCAAACTACAATAGTTACATGTATATAATATTTTTAATTCATAAAACGCCTTAGTGTTTTGATTTACACAAAAATCTACCAAGACTTTAAGCACTCCAAACTTAAGATAATTATGATATATTATTAGAAAATAAATAATGACCAATGTAGACGACAAATCAGTATGACTGTTAGTTCTGCATGATACGAAAAGAGAATTAATTTCACTTCACAATAATGATATTTAACAATAAAAAGTTAAGTTAAAACAATGTAAGTATATTTAAAATTTTAAACTGAATAAGCTGATTTCCGCCTTTGTAAATTACCTACCCAGGTACACATAAATAAATTGCACGGTATTATCATAATATGAGTTATTCTATTTTACAAAAAGCCAACTAGGAAGTCTAAAATCGTTTCCACTCCGCGCTCTTTTACTCTGCAGTATGGTATTATACAAACGTCCTTTGGCTATACGGCCCCTCGCCCTCTCACCGGTTTGTTTCGGTTTGTAATTGTTGGATTGCCGGGCAAACTTGCTAATATTTTTGCTGTGTTATTTGAAATGTACTCGGGCGTAAGTTCATTATAGTTACGGGTCACGTTCGTGTATAGCCGTTAGCGTTAGACCAGCTACACGCGGAGTGTAGATACATAATATAACAAGTGAAAAATTAAACGGAATAATATACGTACCTACACATATATTATTGTAAACTATAATATATATAGCAGGTAACAATAATTGAAGACGACGGTTGACAACAGAAACGTGTTCGAAATACTCCAACGTTCGGTTTAGATGTCATCCCAACTACCAAAGGCACGAATCCTTTCAAACTCGTATTGTTCGAAATCGATGATTAATTTATACGCGTCCGTTGAAAGAATATGCATGAAATACGGAGGGTGTATGTTGTATGTGTTGCATTTTAAATGTATATATATATTATTTTGTTAAACAGGTAAAGTACTCGCTGCATCATCAAATAATCGATCTTATCGATCGATGTATTACGTAATGTATACATTTCGGAAATTATTACACTGTATCGACAACACGTCAATAAACTTATTATAATGATCATTTCCACTGGAAAGTAACCACAGGGATATGTAATTAAAAGTATGTATGATACACTGATACGAGGTGCGACGACTGCGGAATCAAAACGTAAAATATATAATCCAGCAACTATTCAACTATATAGTATTTCGCCAACAGCTCGATTTCCCCTCGCATATCTATATCTATCCGTACATAAAACATACATATACCTAGGGCCGTATGCATAAGATTAATTATTGCTTGACCTATATTTATGACTCAAATAACATTCATAAACAAGACTTTGGCTTTATAAAAGAAAAATTATCATTTGAATTAAGGTTGGACGAGACCTATCTTAAGCATTGCTTTTAGTTATTATCACAAATTTTTAATTTTTAAATTATCAAAACAATTGGCCTAAGCAATACTTATTCTTATAAGCATAGACTATAAATACGGCCCTTAGTATATAAGGTAATACGAATAATAAAACGCGACGATGATGATATAATAATAATAATGATAATAATTTACACACACCATTGCATACATACCTCTACTATTCGCTATGATGGCCGCGTCTATAATATATTTATATATTAGTGTATAAATAAGTGGGTATATGTCAAGATGATAGCTGGCTACAGGTGTTGACCCGAGCTGACAGTTGCGAAAAAAATTTGATCGAAATCCAAAATCGGTGCACGCACACTCTATGTGTATATATGATGATATGATACAATATACGCGCTCGGAACGTCCAGCTCGTGGTGTGGTCGGCTACACTACTGTTTCCCGGGGGTAGTGAACGCGGGTGGAAAGCGGACAGCCACCAACGCCGCCGACGCCGCCGTCCCCGCCGCGCGTCGGCTAGTCGTGTGGTGTGACGCCTCCGCACACGCTCTCGCCCCGCCGACCAGCGCCAGGGGGTCTGTTTTTGCGCGGGTAAATGGGTCCCTCGCACCTGCACCCCGCAGGTACCCACATGCCTCGACCACAGGCGTACTACGACGACAATAATAATAATAATAATATAGTACGTATGACGCGGACGATATACCATATCCGCCTTACATATTATTATTAGGTATATACGACACGTGTATTCGTTTTAGTGCTGTGCTTATAGAACAATAAATTATTTCCGTCGTCGTCGTTTTAAAATTTTTTAAATATCTAACTGTAGAAAATAAACGATACAGCATAATTTAACAATATAGATAAAGATAAATCAGTATCTATCATCCAGATTAAAAAAAAAAAAGAAAACATATTATTATTTTTTGGTCATAGGCATTTATCACAGAACTAAGTGCAATGAACATAATGAAGTAGGCATTTCAGATAGTATTGTCTTATTATTGTAAAACATCTAAACGTGTTAATAAAACATTATATTTATTGCTATAGCAGATATAACGAACGTTTCATTAGACCTGAACGTTATGGACAAACAGCATACTACGGACTATAAAAGCAATCACAGCCCACAGGTAACTGTTTTATATAAAATAATAATCGTATATTTTAAACTCGGGTCGTAGTGGCAGCCGACCACCTTGGCGATTGAAATTTGAGGTTTTAATTTGTCCAACACTTCTGACATCGTCTGTTCTTCTTCTAATTTCTTTTCCAATGGACATATTCTCAATCGATTAAGAAAGATAGCTTGAGTTTTGTTATAACATTGAGAGAATTGGTATTGTTCCGAGAACAGCCTTATATATATATTATAATATATAATAGTTTTAACAACGCGCCCGATCCTCATAACAAGCTCAAACCACTTACACGCATTATCATACCTAATGTTTCGTCTATTCCTATAAGTCTATGAGTTTATGTCGCCCCCCTCCCCTCTGAACGCGTTTTAATATTACGGCCGTTCCGGGCCAACACCTCGGCAGCTGTAACGCTCCAGCTAGAGTACAGGAAACGCTGCGACACGGTACTCATCGGTAACGCCGCTCAAAGTTCAAATAAAAACATTTTGTATCCAACAGTCATATTAATACCTATCTAATTTTAAATTTTATATTACAAAATTGTGCGTAAATTCTTATCATAAATATATTTTTCGCATGTGATTCCATATTTTTTAAACTTAAATTGTTTTTTGAAAGGAGTGGCATATTAAAAAAGGCTTAGGGCAGCAGTTGGTCAAATCTGGCAGTGTGTTCGTTAGGTTAGGTACATATACAGAGTGTCCCACGGAGATCTGACTTTTAACAAATGAAATCTTTTATTCTATTCAATATTAAAAAAAATGTAATACAACGCATAGACACTTGTGCTATATTTTTTATCTATTTTTAATTTTAATTTTTTAATACTGAAAATAAAAAAATTCCTGAAAAATTCAATACAGCCAATTTTGTAAATCTTATTTTTAGAAAAATTTATATGATAAAAAAATGTATTTAAATAAAATAACTTATTTCTTAAAAATGTTATAAGTATCGATATTCTCGATAAGTATATAAATTACGATCTAGTTTATGTTAGAAACATTCTAATTTTTGTCTCAATTGGTAACTTCCATGGATAAACTAAAATACTAGATCTAGAAAATCAATTATCAATATTATCATCTGTAGTTATTATTAATTTATACTAGCTGAACCCATGCACTTCGTAGCCCGTTAAAAATACTACCTCTAAGATGTCTCAAACTAACTGTGTGTTAGATTAGAAAATTTCACGCTGCACGGCTTTAGTGTGCTCAGCCTAACATAGCGACTGAATATACACGGTGACCACATTACACGATGGACTTAAACAATAAAAAGTGGTCAGTCATAGCAAACCTCAGGCACTGTGTGTTTTAACAAAATCGGACACTGAACCCGCTCCGAAGTGTTTGGTATACATTATCAACATTCAATATCTCATACCAATATTAAAATTTAAAATATAAATTATATTATTTGATTCATTGAAACATAATGTATATAATGCTGAAATTAAGAATACCATTATAAAAAACTGAATAAATAAAAAAGGCCGTTATCCGTGGTCAACAGATTGTTAGCGTTTTTATAATTTCATAACAAAGATACACATTACCAACATTCTATAAGATTACGGATTTGGTTTCAACTTTCAACTTTTAGACTTTAGAGCCCATTATTTCATACCCTAGGGATGCAGTAATCGATCAGCGTATCGGATGTCGCTTTTGTATTGTACTTTGGCCATAGTCTGTGCCGATCATAAAACCTGATATCAATGTTTCAAAGTCAAACTGTAATACACATCTCTTGTATTGAATATCTCTATGTTTTTAGTTGTAAGATGGTCTTATACAACAAGTTTTTAACTTTTAATGTGATATAATTAATGTATTATTGCGTGTTGTACATTTTAAATTTTTATACACTTGAAAATATGTTTCGTGCACTATTAATGTTATCGGTAGAATGTCACGGTCACCGGCCAGGATGTAATCGTGAAAATATCCTTATATAATCAGTCATCCGAGTGCCATACTCAGAAAATTGAGGTAATATTTTAACCCAGACGAATAATATAATATATTAATATGCATAAATCATGCAAATATTCTATACAAGAGTATACGTTCAATGTGCGCAATATATTACGCAATGATCAACAGACTTTTGAAATATATATATGTGTATTAAATAATTACATGTCAATGTAACAACTAATAATATATAGTGTATTAACTCAACAAGATTTTAAAATAATTATTCAATATCCAAATTAATGGTGAAAGTTTTTCAATAAGGTATCTAACACGTAGAACATAAATGTATTCACATTTGGAAAGTCAACTTAACGAATTCATCTGAAAACTTATTCCAAACCCGGCAAAACCCCACCTTCCCCATTCCTTATATACATCGAAGCAAAACATTATCGAATAGTATGAGTGATTGGTAATTATTATAATAATATAATAGAATGAAATATACCAAATGCGTAAAGTTTGAAATTTAAACGTGTTGTTTTTTAGTTCGTTTGCCTTCGCGTCATATCTACAGTATCTCTACCATTACAATATGCAACGATAGTTTGCGATAATGTAAGGTGCATTGTGTAAAGCATACAAGAGTACATTAGATATGTAGTATCAAAATATTCAAAATAGGTATACGTTCAAGTATTGTGGGTAGCAGTTGATGCATTTAAACGTTTTAAACAAAAAATTAATGGAGTTTAAGCTTATGGTTAATGACACCCAGGCAGGCAGATGACAACGTATCATAATTCATAACTCATAAGTCACCAACCTATCAGCGTAAAACACCGGAATGGTGAAAAGAAGTATCAACTGATACTGATCAACTGTATCAATATTAAAAATTCATGTATTTAGTATAATTTGAATTCATTGATAAAAAATTATTACTTGTAATAGCAACATGCGTGCTGAAACAATTTTAAGATTATAATAAGAAAAGTCGCCCAGTAATTAAATATATAGAATAATACTTATATAATTTATTATAGCGCCTTATGGGGAGCCGTCGGTCCTGTGTACGCGATTAAGCAATTACCACCAAAACAAAATAATATACACATCATACACAATAATAGTTAATAAATCTAATGTTAACCAAGGCGTACAATAATAAATGCATAAACGTGTACATTATACCGTCATTACCTAATGGAAGAATATGCGCCTTAGCGACGTTTGCCCTGCATCTCACCCGTCGGCGAAGCCCACCGCGGGAAAAGTTCTCTGGTGTGTTACTTCACATGGTGTGTAATATGTACATTTTATAAAAAAAAATCAACAATAAGAACTACACAATATTTATAATAATAATAATAAGTACTTCATAAAATTTCAGCCGGCATACAGTGCACTTTTGAATAAAAATATTGTCTTACATAAGCTGAACGGCCGAGCGCGCGCGATCGCACCATCTTTATAAGGAAGACTTATAAAAAAAATTGTTAACCTTAAAAAATGGTTTAATCTTTAAATGGGTATTTTTAAAGGTTGTTTTTGAGTTCGTGGACACACATCGCGTGGTAAGAACACAACCGGGTAAGTGGACCACGACATTGGTGCGAGGTGTCGGTAAGATAGCTGAAATCCACGACGTTGCGTTACAGAATGTTTGTGTTCATAAAACGCTATTTGATTGTTTTTATAGCGTCAAGTTCGTAAATCATTATATAACTGATGCAGGTGTAATCGGCCAATACACTTTGCACGTGCACATACGGTCATCAAAAACAAATTTACGATTCTCTAATGTCGTTCCAATTTATTACGCGCGAGAGATGTGCTGCTGCTTTTATTAAAAATTGTAGAACAAATTGTTATTTTTATTTGTGAAATATAACATACTCAATATTGTAATTTGATACAGCGAACGGCGTTTTTGAGTAAACAATCGGTACAAAAACTGATAATCTCGTTTTAATATTGTGATTTACGGTGCAACAGTTGAGTATGCGAAAAACCCGTTCCTACAAAAAAAAAAAAAAAACGTACATATAATAATTCAAAACAAAGCAGACAGTTGTGTATGTGTGTACATGCTGTACGCATGTCCACGAAAACAATTTGGTAAGAGGTAGGAGCATTCGGTTTGCTTTTAAATTTCATTTTGAACGTAATTACTAATTAGTGAAGTAAATCTGATTATTATTTGTATGTTATTTTTTTCCATGCGAACTAAAGTGCAGAATCTCGTTTAACATCGCTTTTCCCGCGAATGTCCTTCGCATTAATCGAACAAAAATTGTTTTTAATCCTGAATTTTCGTGTTTATTTTTACAACAACCGAAATAGGTAGGTATACCTAAAAACTTGACCAACACAACGCATTTTTCGCTATCAAATAATTATTATTATATATCTATAGTAAATGCCATTGGCATAGTATCCTGTACAGCTGCCTCGTTCATAGTACCATAGTGCATAGTTTCTAAATTCGAATTTCGTAATAATGTGTGTAATCAGTAATTATAGACACACGCACACCACTTGTATGTTTTTTATATTACTATTTTGATCAAAATTGTTGTACTAAACGTAGCACAATCCTATCAATTGTTCTATTCGTAGAATTTTTAGGAAATATAATGAAGTTTATCCCCAAGGTAATTATTTCATCGTTATAACCTATCTTTCCTATCCCGAATTTATTGACTGCTGAATAACCGAGAAATAGTGTTTTCCATGCATATATTATAGGATATAATTAATAATAATTATTAATTATTAATTATGTATGCATCTGAAGGGAACGTCACTACATAGCAATAATATGAATTATGATTGATATTTATAAAAATAGAAAATCATTGCAATTCCGTTATAAATTTAAATCTTGAATTATTATGATTTTATAACAATAAGTTGTAAGTATTTTTTGTTTATACTATTTATAGGTGCCCATATCTATCTATATAACTATGCATATAAATGTGAAATTAAAATCTTTGTACGGCCGTACGGGGTAAGCAAAGGAATTACTTATCAGATATTCTAGAATTTTTTTTTTTTAATCAATGGGAACATTATGAAGCAAGTTTTTGTCATAAATTTAGTCCAATAAAGTTGCAGGGGTAATAGGATGTTATGAACATACTAAGAAGTAATAATAGTGTCGCCATTTTTCCACCAAAAATTAAGTAAGGGTTGTTTTTTGTAAGGTCAGTATTGGTTACAAATCTAAGGTTGTGAATTATTTATAACTATTTATTATTATTTTCACTTTATTATTTCGTGTTTTCGCAATATTCATCAACATTTTTGCGCTTCATAAGGTTATAACAATTGACTTGATTAAAATTCCCAAAAGAAAACCAAGTATCGGCCACTATACGTGAAAAGCAAAGAGATTGCGTTCTATCAGAGAAAATAATACAAATGCCAATGTGGAAACCAATAATTTACCACAGTCTTCTTGGCGGTGTAAAGAAATGCCTGCATTTAGGTACGACGTTTCAATCAAATATGAAGATGATTCCCATGTTTTTATTGGAAATATGACTACGATTTGTGAGTTATTCTAAGCAATGAAATGGCCTCTTGAAGCACCCGGTCTTTGCTATTTTTGTTATGTTGGAGGAAAAATTCTTTTGGACGAAATCGCTGATCCGCCAGAACCATTAAATAGTCTAATGAATAACACACATGATCACTATAAAATTTTTCTTAACAATATACGGAAATATAATTCTGCATTTCAAATGACATATTTTGGTGTCACTGCGGGAGTAAGACACAGAAATGTCATGCCTAAGCTTAAAATTCAAGATCAGCTGTTACCAAGCACGAATGAAAAACCAAAATGTATACAAATTTATTTCATGGGAAATGTGGAATTATTAGATAAATGACTATCCGTATGTGCTCACGCCAATGGGGGAATTGTATGTGATTTGCAAGAACTTCTGCTCAAACTTCAAATAATGTACTACAAATGTACAAGGTTTTAAATATGTTACTGTCGTTAGTGAAACATAACCATCGAAACTCTACTGGCTTTAAAGTGATCTTTAGAGCCGATCGAAAACCATCAAACGATTTCATAGACGGTTTCAATGCTCCACAATCAGATAAAGTGGCAATACTAATTGTTAGCCAAGAATTTACTAAAAGAGACATTATACTTCGGCAAGTGACGATATTCTCCAGCGCGTCAATGAAACACATCGAGCAAAATATGATGCTCTCCAATACCTATTGACGTTTTGTCGTAGAGAAGATGGATATTGTATGAACATTCCACCAGTTGATCCAACTAAAAGAGATCAATTACAAGATTATCCAGGTAAAATATGTTTCTACAATGATTTTTTACGTATGCAGACTAATGAATAGAAGTAATTCCAGCAAAGTTCTACTAAAATATCGAGTTTTTGTAAATTTGTAAATCCACAGGAATTTGTCACGGGAAATTTTGAATATGACTAGCCGGGTATTAAACGACGAATTAAACACAAAATTTGAATCATACGGAGTTGGTATTTTTAACGGGCAACGAAGTGCACGGGGATCAGCTAGTAACATAGGTATATAATTTAGTCGCTAAATTACCTTTATTGAATATTATAATATTATAATACCGATTTAAACATACGCTGTCCTTGGTTATCATCTCAGTCTGAAATTATGGACGGGGATAAAAGCTTACAACTACTTTAATTATAATAGGTAATTTTAAAATACAGTATCCTAACCAATGTGAATAAATTATTTTTAACATTCAAGTATATTAAATACAACCCACTCAACAGTTAACTAAATATTAGGGAATATATAAAATCGAGCGTACTGTAATCTGAGGTTATTAATCTTTTTTAATTAATAATAATATTTTATCGAATATTTTTTGATTAAGTTTTTAATTTATTACACCGATAAGTTAGGTGTATAAAAGTATAAAAAAGCGGAACGATAAACTAAAATATTTGATCGGTGGTATAACTTTCAGCTTTACTAATTAGTATAGGTATGTATTAACAACATTTAATTTTGAGATAAATTTATCTTTGTTTGGAAATTCACTGTTTCTATAACTACATATTTATTCATAACCAAGATCTTAAGTGTACCTATACCTATTTTTTAGTTACACTGTATTGTATAGCTTTTAGAAACCACATTCTGGTTACCTTGTTGGTTGACATTCTGTTTTAGACAAGCCGCTCATGATTAATACATTATTGTTTATTATTTACCATACACGACTATTGTCTCATCGAAAACAGTCAATGCCACGGCAACAAAAATGTAATATTAGTATAGTAAGACGATTGAAAACTTTGAACAATACCATTTGACCAATAACTGTATTTTTATAAATGTTTTGTTAAGTTTTTTAAATTCAACTCTAAATAGAAACTTATTTAGTTACTTGTAAATTGGAACTTCTATTTTCATACATAATCTCTATACCGATAATCGTCTTGCCATTCTAAATAATAATTATACGATACACATTTATGACGGCGCGTTGTGTAGGCAATTTATGGTCACTTTGATTTTCTCCATTACAATATTATTTTAATTATAAGTACCTACATGGCTATATACGTATTACACTAGCTGATCTTGCATACTCGGTTGCTCGTATAAATTGACAGCTCTTAAAATGATTATGATTTTTCAACTCTTTTTGGGTTTGCTGAAAATGCAACTCTGTCACCGCGCGCGATTAATATGTTATACATTTATAGGTATAAACGACAATTAAAACAAAACATCCTCAAAATGTTTTATTGGCATTGCAATGTAATCTTCTGTAAAAGTTTAAAACATTGTAGGTATGTTAAATGTATAATTAAGTAAAAATTCAAACAAAGTGGCTTGGTGAGGCGCGGTTGTACGCTCAATCTGAGGGAATGCTGCACTGAGCGTACGTGCCAGCCGCAGGTGCTAGTTCCCGAATGGGTGACCACCCGGGATTTTTAACAACATATCCATGCCACACATACACAAATACGTATTACAATCTACCAACTTGAAAATCTACAAACAAATACACAAAAATAACCACTGCCATACTACCCCACACTCCTACTCTCCCCTAATTAAAAAAAAAAAAAAAAAAAAAAAAACAATTTTAACAAAACATCCTTTTTCATACTGGATGACCTGACACCTGAACATAACAAAACATATCGTACAATTTTAATATACTACTAATCTTTATTTGTGTTATTATTTTTAATTGACATGTCACCCTTAATTTTGTTTAATCATGATAAAAAAAATGAATTTTAAAAATATCGAGGAGGGGGTTATCCTAAATTAATAGTCAATTGGAATACTTGTAGGTTTTAATATGACTTTAGAGTTTAGATTAATAATTGGTGAATTAAAATACGTAATATATAACAATATTGTTATTTATTTATGTTAAAAAAATGTAGGTATTATATACAAAACTTAATAATTCAAATATTATAATTTATAATTTTTTAGCATCCAGCATGATGAAGTTTGTAAAAGGTGGATTATGGCTCTAGGAGTCTAGGTGATACCACCTCAATAAAATAAAACGCGCCAATTGTTATACCTCTAGGATTGTGTGGAAATTTGCATACTTTCAGACGACGTGATCAACGTACAGGATATTACGAGTAAATATAAGACCTCAACCCAAGGTGGTGTAGAACTATTGTACCTATATTTTAAAGAAAGTATATTGTTTTTAATAATGAGGTTTTTAGTAATAGATGTTATTATTCATGGAGTGACCAAGCAGACTAAGGTATTGGTTGCAACACGCATCTACATCAGACATCAACCTAAGGGTACCCAATAAAAATTCTGCCAAAAAAAAACACCTACATGTTACAAAAACCTACAGTCCCCTAATCCCCTTCCCCCCATAGTATCAAATACTAAATGAAGCCTTAAAAATCAAAAAAGAATCAACTACGATGAGGACATTTTTCAAAACTATAATCGTTAAGTAAAATATGCATATTTATTTATTTATAAATTTATAGTATTTATAATTGTTTTTTTTCACCTTATATTTCGTAACATCCCCATTACATAATATGTTCGCATTGACCTTAAATTAAATAAAATTAAATTTAAGTTACCTGGTAACGTACAGCAACTGTGCATGAAGATACCTTCTATAAAACATACAACACTGTTGTGTTACTCGTTTCAGTATGTCCTCTATTGCCTATAAACCTTTTCGTATTTTCCTTGATTAGGAAACAAATTCTTCTGAAGGGAGATCTAAAGTTTTACAGTTTTGGGGAAAGCCTTTGTTTATGATGTATTGTGTTAGTTTATTAAGATTTAGTTTGTAAGATGTGAGTTAAAAATATTTGATAGGTTATTAAATTCTATATTAACATTTTGTAGTGTTATTAGGTTTAAGATATAATTAATGAAGTTAAATTTTTTTTAACTTGTTCTTAATTAAGTTAGAATTTTTGATATGTAAATTTCATTTGAATTGATTATTTAGTTGTAGAGAAATGAAGTATTGTTAAGAATTTAAATTTTATGATTTGAAGTGTTAATGAGATGTTTCTTTGCTGCGGATTTAGATTGAATTATTTTTTATCGATGTTTTTTTAAATATTTTGTGCTCAATTAATATTTTCAAACTCTACCATTGCCTTTAATTTATTGATTTCAATAATTATGTTTTTTTATATTTTTACTATATTCTGTTTGTAAAGATCTTTATTATTTTTACATTGCTATTGTTTTATATGTAGCAGTAAATTATATCGTTTGAATTTAGTAAGTAGGTAATACTATAATTTTTACGTAGGATTATTTTCAGGATTTTTTTATAAATATTTTTTCTATAGGTGTATATGTTTCTGTTAGTAAAATGGATTTTATAATTGCATTTTTTTTTTTAAGCAAATTTTCTTCTATTTTAATATTAAAATTTCCACTTTTCTCAACCATGGTCCACAGCATCTTAATAGTAACAGATTTGTGACCTGCACTATTTAACTGTAACATGGAATGCGCAATTGCTTTTGCAACCTTCATAAAAAAAGTTATAAGTTTATTTTTATTTGTAATATGTTTAACAATTTACTTACGTTGTTGTTGTTAATTAATACCAAGTATTTTTGTAATACTTTTCTTCCTTTTATTCTCCCTAATATTGAAGGAGGGAAATTTCTTGGTATTGTAAAATTTTTTTTATTTTTTTTATTTTTTTTTATTTTCTTAATGATAAATCAATATAATAAAATAATAATTAAAAATTTATATAAATGTTATAAACAATTATTCCAATAGGTAGTACAAAAGTACTGGCATGTTATTGTGACTATATAATCTAACAAACTGTATTGACAGCCTTAAGATAAATAAAATCGTATTTTTTATTGTATAAGCGCTAATCATAGTGTCAGTCTGGTGCTTGACGGGCCACGTATTAGGAAACCCAGGACACCACAGCGCGGCTCTTTAATATCGTATTCTCATTAGTTCAAATCAAATTTCGCGAGTTTTAATATTAACAGCATTATCCATTATCGATAAACTATTACAATGATTATTGTTTAAATAATATAATACATGTACTTACCTACCTATTAATTATTATAATACGTAATATATTATTATTTATGAACTTATGTATTGTTACAAGAATATTATATTTTATTATTATTTAAATATAATACAAGTACCTACCTATTAAGTGTATACTTACTGATTTTACTCAATGGTTATACTCAATTTTACACGATTGTGTTACAACCTACAGGCCACAATTTTAATACTTTATTTACTATCTTAAATTGTGCTGAGGACTAAGCCATAAGGTGCACAAAGGTTTTACAAACGCATAATCACTAATCAATAATATGCCTGGAGTTGTCGTTGGGATACAGGGCAGTGCAGTGCTGTTCAAATTGACTTGACACATCACAAACTAAGATAGAATGAACTGGAAACAAAATCCAAATCACCAGGCCTCGTAATGTTAGGGGCAAACCGCAAACGTAAATTGCGCTCAACGAAAGGAAATGGTTGTAAATTGCGCCCGGTATTTTTCAGGTACAAATTTCTGTATAGTAAATTGTTACAAGAATATTATATTTTATTATTATTTAAATATAATACACGTTATTATGTAATAAAATATGAAATTAAATTAATAAATACATATTATTATGACAAAAATAATGACGTCGTTGCCCAAGTCGGTGTCACGCGAGCTTTTATCGTTGTTTCGCACCTAAAAGAGCTCTATAATAATACGCGTACCTACGGTTTTTGCTCGGGTTTTTGTTATGCCTGGGCGGAGTCAAAATAATTCCATTCGATTTTATATTATGTAAGTATCTACTCAATTTAAATATTTTAGTCATCGTCTAATGCCTTTTTATATACATAAAAACGTTTATGTTGAAACTTTTAACTCAGGAGTCAGAATTAACTGTTCATTTTCATATATTATATACCTTTACATTCATTATACATTAGTAATAAATTATTAAATTATTATAATATAACTTACCCAGGGGTGTATTTCGATTTTTTTTTTTTTTGGGGGGGGGGGGGGCTGTGGTATTTTCTCCAACTGAAATCAGCCTATATGAGTTAGAAAATGTACATCTGATAGGACATAATACGCAGACTTTATAAACAATTCCTGGATTTCGGGGGGGGGGGGGCTGAAGCCCCCTCAGCCACCCCCATAAATACGCCCCTGAACTTACCAATAACCAATGCGAAAAATATTGATTTCGCGTATGACAATAACGTCCAACGAGATTTTTTTTTCATGTTCATGACAATTGACAACTATTTCAGATAGACAGTTAACTTTTGTTAACATTTTTGTATATTATACTTATTAAATTTCTACCTAATTTAATGCAGTATATATATTATAATATTATTTAGTTTTAATTTATAATGAGCGAAATATAATATTATAATATTGAGACATTGTAATATTGTATTGTTGTGGACTGTGGGTCTGCGGAGCCATTAAATAACTATGCATATAATTAATAATTAATTAATATTCTTTAGAAAACAGATATTAAAACATTTTGTATAGAAATAAAATACAAATATAAGTTTGGAACTTTCAGTTAATATCTCAATTGATAGTTAATAAATATGCATAAGTTACCTATAAACTTTTTTTTCCTGTTAGAACCGACAGTAGAGGAGGATCTGTTTTGTACAACGATTTAATTTAATTTGTCTTCTAAAAATTAATAATTTTACATTCCTATATTCTCTTACCCACAGTAAATTGTTAGTATTGTTATCACTACCATTTTCTTACTGGCAATACGGGGCAGCCAAAAAAGCGATAATCCTATATAATATTTAGATATAAAAATCGCCCTTTTCACTGCTTCATCCTGTATTATTTCTGTAGTTCATGTTACAATATTACAATGAATTAACGTTTACCTATATGAAAATGTTCAAAATTCGGGGAAATACTGTCCTACATTCTAAGGTTATCGTAGTCTCTAGCCTTCTTTTATCCTTTTATTTAGAACGCCATTTCCGTGCGCGAAAATTTCATGATTTTATGTATCACGAACTAAAAGAGATTAATAAATATTATCATATTATATACCAATATTGGAATACTATGAACAATTGATTATTTAAACATTTATTTTATTTATTTATTGATAACTACTGGATGTTACACGGAAATCTGATAAATGAAACAAAAATAACTTGTTCTAATCAATATAAAAAAAAAAAAAATGTAATATAAATAATAGACACTTGTGCTGTATTTTAATTCTAAAAATTAAAAATTAAAAATGTGTACCAAAAATATAGCACAAGTCTCTATAAATTATATTTAAAAATTAATATATTATAATATATATCATATATATTATTATATTTTTAATATAATTCATAGACACTTGCGCTATATTTATGGTACACATTTTTAATTTTTAATTTTTAGAATAAAAATACAGCACAAGTGTCTAGTATTTATATTATTTTTTTTTTTTTTTATATATATAGATTAGAACAAGTTCTTTTTATTATATTTATCAGATCTCTGTGGGACACCCTATAAAAACAAATAGTAGAAACAACGTTGATAATTAATAATCGAATGGTCTCGATGATTTGTCATCTTCAGTTTTTAATAAAATCTTCATTCAATGGTTATATGTTATATTTCAATTCCTATGATATCATATATATCATTAATATGGTGTTGGACGACTAAAATATCTATCAGTTCGGGCATCTTCGATGATTGATTCTTGTATATCCTTATTCTTTAACATCGTACGTCAGCAAATGTTGTAATGAAAAAAAAACAATCAAAAACAAAAGTCAATACGCATGACTCACATATTATTTTGTTGTGATATAAAATATATAAAATACAAATACCCAATATAATGGTTATATTTCTATCATATATCAATTAGTGTATTTTGTTGAGCTTGAAATCAATTTTAAACATCGATAAGTAAAGTTAAGATTTAAAAATCATCTACGAAGGACTTTCATTGAAAGTATGAACAGACATCAAAATTTAAACCGTAAAAATGTATAAAAGTTATATTTTGTTTGAAAAAAAATCACAAGTTGAAAATTCAATTGAAAATCAAAAAAAGATTTTATAAACTTTGTGAACTAAAAATTAAAAAATTATAAAATCAATATTATTATTCTTGATTTATATATGTTTGAAAATTTAAATAAAATATGTCATTCTAATTTTAAGTCCTGATATTTTGTTTTAAAAAAAATATCGTGTTATAATCATATAAAATTCATAACATAATGAATACTGAATAGCCAGATAATAATACCGATATATGCTTATTTTTTTAAATTATAATTAAAGATCGAATTTAGTTGTGTTAAAAATGTCGAAATTGCATAAAAATATATACTTTGATATTACAATAAAAAATATACTTAAGTTACCTAATATCATTTAAAATATATAACTAATAATTATTATTATATAATAACACGATAAACAATAACAAATTGAGGAATTATAAATAAATTATATTTTAAAATTATAATATATTATGTAAATTGGAATGTGAGATTTCAAGTATAATATTATTATAGTATGCAGGCGAGTACTCGTGTAAGAAATAAAGTAAAAGGGACACGTCAATTATATGCTTATGGCTTAATGTACATACTATACATATATAAAGTGAGAATTGTTGATACCAAAAAATGTTAAATAAAAATGAGTTATTGTTGGTCAGATTTTAAAATTTATATTTAATCGACACTTCATTTTAAAGCAATACATTAATTCTGTTCATATTTAGAAAATTAGAAATATCGGGAACTACATAAGTATTGTGTATAGTATTATCATACGTGTTGTTCTTAAATGAACCATAAAAAATGAAATATAATAGACATGATGGTTACATTAGAAATATTTAACTATTTTGGGGACAGTCTATTTGCTTATTAGTTATAAGTTATAACTTATACTTTTGAAGGGATATAAGTGGCAGGTGCGGATCCAGCTATGTTAAATACAACGTTATTGTTTCCCAACTTCTTGTCAACCGCGGTGTTAAAATTAGTTTTGATTCTTTTTACTGGGCATTTTTCCTAAACAAAACACAGCTTACGGAGGGGGGGGGGGGGGTTGCCCTCTCCACTCCCCTGCTGAATCCGCGCCCGTAAGTGGGATTATCCATTTTTTAGATTTTATAATATATAAAATATAATTTATTAATAAAAAAATAGTAACTTACTTTATTTTTATGTTTCTTACTGATGACAGTTAATCTAAGACATTTTATATTTGTGATCTTGGACTCTTTTAAATATGAATTAAGTTTCTTTATTACACTAGCCTATGATGTATACATAGTTAATTTAAATTACAATAGTAATTGATTGTATACAGAGGTGTTGTGTTCCCATTAATTTTTTTGAAAGTATATTATATCATAAAATATAAACATTTAATACAACAAAAATATTTTTTTTATGGTTTAGGAGTAAAGCTGTTAAAGAGCGGTACATTTTAAACTAAATCTTTTGTACATGATACATCCTCTTTATATTACGTATATGTCGTCAATCTTTACAAATATTGTATAATAATGGAATAATATCGATTAAGATTGAGATCATACGCATGATATTGAAAAAAAATCTCGAGAGTATACGGCGTATGTATAGCATACCCTATGGGAACACCTCTAATTGTAACATAATGTTATATACAAGCAGTATAAATATTACGAACTGTTAAAGCAGAAGATTCTATGGGCATTTGAATTATAGGGTTGCTTAGCTCAGACGTTGAAATCGGTTCAATTTGACAATTCGGTTAGGCCTATGAAATACAGGTAAACAAATACAAAATTACAATAATTCAAATAAATATAGTTTATAATAATAGTATAAGTGTTAGTAATTGGTATACAAACCGTTGAAGCAGAAGGAAATTCAATCGTATGCTTTGGTTTTTTAACTTGCGATTCATCATCCGAAACCATTAACCCTTTTTACGCTTTACCTGTATAAGATAACATAATTTCAATAATGCATACCATAATTTAATAGATTTTTTATTTCTACTTGTAAAAGAGAATTGATATTAGATTCCACGTAATCAGTAATTTCACCATGTGGTACCCTGTACTTCGGAGATGACTTGAGTTCTCTTAAATATAATATCGTCTATATAATAACATCAAATATTAAAAAACCAATAATTAATTGTGCCCATATTATAAAATATCAAGTGTCAGTTTCATATTGTAAAATATAATATTTCTAATTAATTTATACTAAAAATCATCAATTAAGTATTAAATTAAGTACCTGTCTACACAAGATATGATTTTTATGGAAAAAAATCTTTATATACCTATTGTACAATTTCTGATATAAATTTCAGTTGTTCAAATTGAATTTTACAACTCACAATGCCACATCTACAGAGTAAGTTAGGCTTGGCAACATGCATATCATACAAAATTCTAGGGTATTATTTAAATAAAACCACTTTTTATAGAGATTATTGAATGTTTGATTCATGATTGTATCAAATGTTATGAAGTACTGACTTCCACTTTTTACAACATGAGTCAACCCTATTTTTTAAAAAAATTTTTTTGAGTGTTTCTTAAACAAAATACTAAATAGTAAACTTACCAAGTCATTTAAGTTATAAGTTATAATCTTATATACATAACTTATAACCCAACAAGGCTACTATAATTTGATTTTATCATTTTAGATAATTATAGGTATATGCATAGGCGCAATCTTAACTTTAGACTTGGGGGGCTGAATATATTAAAGGCAAGCAGACCATTGCAATATAGCATTTTAAAATTGGCCCCACAAGTCCTCCCCCCCAATTTGCGCCTATGGGTATATGAATGAAGTTTATACTTGGTTTTTTATTTTACTTTTTGAAAAAAAATATACTTCTAAATACCGGTATTTACAGGTACCAGAACCGAAACCTCAATTCTGTAATTTTATGAACCAGAACCGAAACCGGTACCAAATTTTAATTTTTTTGAAGAACCGAATTGGAACCGAAACCGAAAAAATCATAAAGGTTCCAAGCCCTGCTTGTATTATATTTAAATAATAATAAAATATAATATTCTTGTAACGATACATAAGTTCATAAATAATAATATATTACGTATTATAATAATTAATAGGTAGGTAAGTACATGTATTAAATTATTTAAATAATAATTATTGTAATAGTTTATTGATAATGGATAATGCTGCTAATATTAAAACTCGCGAAATTTGAATTGAACCAATGAGAATACGATATTAAAGAGCTGCGCTGTGGCGTCCTGGGTTTCCTAATACGCTGACGGGCCCCGAATGTATTTATTTATGAGAGCTTCCAAAATTGTTATTTCATAACCAAAAGATGGTAATATATAACTTATAATTAGTTCAAAATATTATATATTTATATCAAATTTGATTAATTCTGCAGAATAGAATATTGTGTATATTCAAATTTTAAACACTATTAATCGAGTAAAAAATTATTTACATGTGTGGACCGTCAGAATAAGCAGTGTTTAAGATTAGATATTAAAATTCAAAACAACGTGTAAATAGTAAATTATAAAAAAAAGATGAATTCAATATTTCAATATATTATATATTTGCTATGTTCTATATAATAATTTCCTTCGAATGTCTGTACGGCATCGTTTTTGACAAGTTTATAATAAAAGTATGCTGGCCATCTTCGGATGGTTTGTATAAAATAAACTTATTCTTTTAGTCACAACGGACATCAAAAAAATATTAATAATATTAAAGTTATGACGAGATACAGTGCTTAGGAAACTTGAAAGTTTACGTGGCTTTATGTATCACCGGCGCCATCTTTCGCGATACTAAAATAATAAAATATGAACGAGTATAACGCGACGTCCGTCCGGTGGATGTCGTTTGCTGTGCTACGTTTTCGGCGTGTTGTCGTCGCCGGACAAAATGTCACGGACAACACAACGTGCATGCACGACCATGAACGTAATCGAACGACCCACTCCGCCATGGCGAGTTCCGTTTCTCTTATCAGACATCGCCGTCAAATCGACGTCGCGATATCGCACGATAGTCGCTAACCAAGTCACTGGTCTAGTGGTCTAAATAAAGAAAAAAAAGACAAACGGGAAGATACAATCTAAAACCGTTGAAAAAATATGAAAAAAAAAACAAACGAGTTAAGGTGGTTATTTTAGGGGATGTCAGTGGCCAGTGCAGGGCGACGGTCGTGGATCACAATAATTTATTATTTGACGCGCGCGATTATCGCGAAACAATCGATTATCACGGTGCACGCAGCTCACGGTAACAACAATCTCCGCAGCTGTTCGGGCCCGTGTCGAGTGCTCGTGCGCGTCGTCGTGTCCGTGCAGTGCGTTTCGATTTTGCTAGTCGCGCTGTCGTCTATGCCGTTCGATGTTCGATGTCTCTGAGAAGTGACAACCGATAACACTAATTTTACACGTCCGCCGTGCGAATCCGCGACTCCGTCGTCGTGTAGTTGTGCGCGCATCGTGCTAACCGCGACCATCCATCGACCGGAAGCAGAGTCGTCGTCGCACGTTTGATGGTGAGTAGTTATTACTCGGCTAATAAATTAATATCCGATACCTAGGCGCGGATGATGGACGAGACGCCCCATGTGATAAACCATCTTAATTTACTATGCACCTATCTTTTCTTGTTTGGTGTTTGTCGCACACCGAAGTCATCAATTGCTAATAACATATCACCCGCGATCGGCGGTAATTAAAAACAACGATGAGACATTCGATTTTCATTCTACGCGAATAAAATGTTGGTGGGACCAACATCAAGTACCTACACAATTTACAATTCAGCTGACCAACGGCTAGCTTTCCGCTGGAGGATAACGTTGGTAGGCAGTCCTAGTACATAATTATGTCTTCACTTCAGACAGTTGTTCATTGTTGCACTCCTACTCTAGTAATGGCTAGACATGGAGCTATCGTATTGCTGAACATTTTCACCTTTCAATGATTCAATAGATTGTGCACTACTCAATAACGGTCGAAACACTAGCACTTAAACAAAATAAAACTTAAAAGGTACATAGGTACCTACTCTTAGGAGAATGCTGTAATAGTTTAATGTAGGTTGATCAATCCGAGTATGTGTTTGACTTCCAGATTTGTGGACTGACCAAAATCTACTAAAATTATTTCTAAACAAATTTTTAATGACCACAGTTCTCGAGTTAATATTTAGACACCCATGTTGTATTATTTTTAGTTGAGAAATAAAACTTTTAAATATTATGTTACACTACATCTACCTAATAAGTAGACGGTACTATTATCAGTAATTAAATTATGAAATATAGGTACCTATCTGCTATAATATGTTACTCTGAAATTTGATGTAGGATCATAGTATACTAAGTAAGTTGCTCATCTACCTTTTAAAACTACAGAAATTAAAAATTGCTATGTGCATAGGTACCTACTTAAAGCAAAACATATAAAAAAACAATATACCTATTTAACAGATAATTATAATGATTGTTTTCCCAATTAACCAATTAGGTACTTAGTATTTATTTAGGATATTATGTAAAATATTTTTTACAGTCATAATTTTTCTGGTGTGGGTAGTAATAATTGTTTTAAATAAAAATTATAAATTAGTTAGATCAAAATATCCTTTTATTTCTATTAAGTAGGTATGATAACTTAAAATAGATCTAGTATCTAATATTGACCATTTGAAGTTCTTATATCCATTATAGTAAAAATATTATAGAAAACATGATATTTTATTTCAGAGTAGGTATTAGGTATATACATGTATATACCTATCCTAATTTTTTGAAAAACAAGTATAATTTACCAAGGTATTTGTAAAAAATATTTATATAAATCATTTTCATATAATCTGGGGATTTTTTCCTATGGTTTGAGATTTTTATTCCAGGATTCATGTTTTTCTAGTAAAATATTATCATTTGTAAGTACCTCTCTAGTAATAGTAAAATAATATAATATTAATTAAATAAGAATGATTATAAGTTATTATTACCTTTAAGAAGCACCTATTACAAATAGGCTCTTCCAGTTTTTTAATCACATTTAATTTTAAAATATTAAGTATCAGAGTGTATGTTACCTATACAATATTAGTCCTCTCCCAGAAAAATTTCCCTATTATCAGTATTATCCCTTTGCATATAAATACCTAGCCTACCTAATGGTTTGTTTTTACTATTTATTCTGCATTTATTATACTTATATTCAATTAATCCCATATTGATTTCAGAGTTAATATTTTCATTTGAATTAAGTAAACAAAAATATCACTCTAATGTACAAACTAGATGAAACTTCTAATCTTTTAACAATACCAATACCTATCATACACTTTTTAACCCATTTTATAATGTAGGAAATAAACATCATTATGAAACCATAAAATCAATTCACATTACTCAGAATATTAAATACTTAGGTACCAATATTTATTTTTTGCAAGCTATTTAAAAAAAAAAAAGTTTGTACTTTGTTATAAATTTTAATATGAAAATAAAATGAAATAAAAATAACATTGCATGAAACTTAATAGCTATATATATATATATATATTAATACTTATAAAATACATTTTTAAATATATGAAGTAAATCATTTATGTAAAGTGAAAAGTAAAATCAAAATAACAATGTTCAAAAAAATTAAGAAGATAAACTCGAAATAAATTTACTTTTTTTGTCACTAAACAAATTAATGATTAACTTTTTATCGAGCTTTCTATTATGTCTTTTTAATTTTTATAACATTCAAACTTAAGACATCACACTCACATATTGTGTTGTTGTTTTTTTTTTCATTCATTCGTTCCTTTAGGAACGTGTTCCTTAATAACACTGATTTCTGGTAATCTACCTACCCACCATATTTAAGATGTTATGCCTCTTAGTTCATACTCAACATTCTAGTCGACATTCTAAAATTTAAATATAGGTTATAAATTATTGTAGGTATTTAAAAAAAATTATAAAATTAATTGCTTATTCAAGGTATTCTTTCTCATATTTTATAATTGATATTGACTGGTTATTATATAACAACAGCCCTGTGGACTTACACATTAATCTGAATGACCTAAATTTAGAGAATAATGTTGATAGGTGTGATTTGTAATTTTTATTATTTTATAAACTGAGACATAAAATTATTTTAATTGATAATCATTAATTAGTATCATAATACTTGATATTGTACCTGCTTATTTAAATTGGTAGGTTAGAATTATAGTTTTATGATTTAAACCAATTCAATTGTTATTATTAATAAATACGTTTAATGTATTGTTCATAACTCATACATAGGTAAAACTTTGGTAGAAATTGGTTATAAACTCTTAGCTAAACATTATTTTAGTATTTGTACCTAACTCTATTTTACTACATTACTTACTTTAATTTTATGTTCTAGTGTCCTTCCTTATGAGTTGCAAACGTGATACCATGGCTGATATAATGGTACATTCAGCTGATAACTCGCCTCGGCGTGAGGTGTATCGATGTGGGATGCTCTCTCCAGTACTAGGTCCACGTAGTAGTTTTCGTATGAACAGTGAACTCAAACATAGCCGTAGTGATGATCTAATATTACAAGGTGCTCCTTATACTCCACCTGATATGCAGCACGGTATTAGTGATGCTGCATTTCAAATTCAAAAAGATGCTTGTGTGGTGTATGATGATGAAGTTAATGATCATAGAATATCTGTTGCTTGCTATGAATCACCTATCGTTGCTCCAGAGTCAGATTCAACACCGCTATTGAAGCTCACTGGGGATTTTTCATCAGAGGGTGCTAATAAAAGATGCAGTGTAATTGATCGCATTGACCCAGAAGATAGTATTGGTGACATCATATCTCAAAATGATTTTTACAGGTAATAATAAGCTACAGTTTAATATTTTAAAAAATATAACTTTTTTTGCTTCTTGTATGTATTGCACATTTTTTTTTTTAAGTATGTAGGTAGTTGATTGTTATTAATAATATAACAGTTACAGTATACAAGTATACCTACTCAATAACAATATTTTTAGTATACAAATGTTAAATTAAACATTAATATTCTGTAATAAAATTAACTCATTATTAATAATTTACTATAAGACAATTTTTTTGAAGACATTTGTTTTAAAGGTATTGAATGCTAACTATTATACCATATTTTACCTAGGAGTGATTGTTATATCTACATAATAATATAATATTGCATTGTAATTGAGTTTTAAAATGAGTATAGCAAAAAAGCTACTTATTTAAAAAAAAAAATATGAAGAATTGTGTTTAATTTAATAATTTAATACTATTCTTAATGTATAAACACATGCTTTTACAAAAATTTTTCTATTCATAATTATTATTTAATCTATATAATTATTTTGCTAAGCTTTATAAATTTTACATGTTTTTTTTTTTTTATTAATAGCTTTTAGTAATAAACTATAATAGCTCGACAGTTGATACAGATAAAATTATACAAAAAATAAGACTTAATCTAAATAAAAACAAGAAAGAATTGATAACAAGAAAAAGTAATATAAATTAGGTGACATAAAACTAGATAATGTAACCACCTTAAATAGTAAAACCAGCTTCCAATAGAAAGTTAATTATTTTTTTAATGAGCATTTCAGTCTTAGTATTAAGTATTGAAGGGTGAGTGGGTGGTCGGGTGGAATGCTTAGAGATTTAATATAGTTAATCAGGGACGTACACTTGGTATATAAGGAGGGACAATCGAATAATAAGTGAGATGTCACAGACGCTTTCCGTTGAATGTAAAGTACAAAGTGGAGAATCGTTAAGACCAAGTTTATAAGCATGTTCTGAAAGAAGCGAGTGGCCCACACGAAGTCAGTTAAAGTGGATAATGGTAGACCTTGGTAAATCTAGGTTATAAAACCAAGTTTTTTTACTAGATACACTGGGGACAATGGTTTTGTATTTAGATGCAAAGTGGGCTGGTAGATTATTCCAATGGTTAGACCAAAGGCTGGTGATGTGATGACTTAGTAGAGGGAAAAAAATCAGACCAAAGTATCTGCGCAAGAGGAGGAAGGATAGTATTGGAGGCAGCTTAGGCGAGCCCATCAGCCATTTCGTTCCCGTGTATGCCGATATGGCTAGGGATCCATAAAAATTGAATATGGTGATTGGACTGCTTGAGAATGTATAAAAATGATTTAATTTGAAAAACAAGAGGGGATAATTTAAAATTAAATGGATTAGATATAAGAGGTTATAAGCAGGACATAGAATCAGAAGCAATTAAATAACTATTAGAGGCTAAATCTGAAATGAATAGAGAATGCTTCGAGAATAGCATAATATTCAGCAGTAAAGGAAGAGGACATTTTACATGTTAATGGTTTCTTTTAAATCTTAGTTTAGTATTTAATTTTATACCTATGCTTATAAATGATGGGTAGTACGATATGACATTGCAATACACCTAACTCTAATAATATGTAATATGAATTTCAATATTCGCAAAGCACTCCTAACTATTGTGAAAAATAAATAACAAACGATTAATTATATAATTATATAATATGACTAACATGAGTATTATCCTTGAGGATAATGACAAACGCGTTTATAACCTTAGGGTCTAACTGTGTCTAACTTTACTAGTTTTGAGGTAAGGTGTGCTACTGTTGTTTTTTTTTTTGCATTAATAAAATAAATGTTAATGTTCAAAAATTTGAAAGTAAAAATATTCATCTGAAGATTTGAATTAGATGAATTCAAAACTAGTTCTTCTTATACATACAACAATTTACAAACACCTATTAATTCTATTATCATTCTATTGATCTATTGATTGAATAAATTATTAGGCGAAGGGTACAATTAATGGCAGTTTGATTTAGCTGTTGTATTGTCATAAACTCATAAATATTTACCGCTTAATTTTGTGATATTTTGATGAATTCCATGACACAGACTAACTTAGTTATAACAACCAAGAAATAAGTGTTGGACTTAAAAATTTTAAATTTAATTTTAATTTTAAATTTTAATACGCCATCTTTATTATATTTAGCAACTGGGAATATATTGTTATCTCGAATGTTATAATGTGTTGTATTTATTAATAATTAAAAAAAGAAAATTACTTCGTTATTTTGATTACCTTCATGAGTAATTTTAATTAAAGTATATATGTTAGTATACGTATAATGTTGGTATGAACGTGTTAAGTACCTAATTATTTAAAAAAAAATTGTATATTAGCGTAAAACTACTACAACATAATATTAAAACTGTTATTCTATTATTTTATTTTATGCATTGATATTTATTATGTAATAGTATACTCTTCAAACTATTTAAATTGTTGATAATTATAGAATCGAATATAAAAAATAAGGTTAAATTATTATATAGTATTGTTAGCCTAATTATTTAGTCTCATTTTTATTTGCGTTAACTTACGTAGTCGACATATAAAAAATGTTTTTTCTGCATTATAACATTATAAAACTATATAATAGTACCTAATATTAGAACAAATAGTAAAACACGAAAAATGTTCCTAGTAGCGTACATGCTTACAAATGGATTGATTTAGTGATGTGTAATATGCACTTGATATCATATTTGTATGATTTTTCTATTTAAAACTGTTGGATACACGTACAATAAATCTAAAAATCGAATTTTTACGCTGGACGATGAAAATTGTGACAAGACAATAAGACATGCTCTGTCGAGTTCATTCATGTTACGTGAAATCAAATCACAAGGTTAATTTGATAAGATTTCAGGTAGCTAAATTCCAAAGCAGTTCTATGTAATTTTGCAAATGAACATTGTTCGGTTTCAGAGTAGTTTTGTAGCTTTAAAATATATATTTTAAATTACCATTTTTGAACGGGTGTGAGTACTATATTACAGAAATTAATTTGACACTTGAGTGTATTTACAGTTTATAAAACAAAAATATATTATAGAAATCATTTGTGAACTTTATGAACACAATATTGAACGTAAAGCTTTGTTATGGTTTATACGAAAATAGTTAAAAATTCGTTGAAACTTGAACAAATTCTATTTGAAACTCAAGTTCTGCATAATCATAATAACAAAAAAGTATAATTTACATTTGATTATTTATTTTTATTTCATGGTCGTCAATTTCATAGTGGAGTGTTTTCCTTACTTATAAATTATAATATTTTGAAGTAAGTAAGATGATAGTCTATATTATATTGATAAATCAAATAGCTATAAATGGATGATGGACATACAAAGTAGTGGTTGGTTAGTAGGTTGTAACTCCCCCCCCCCCTATACAATAACAAAATAACACAATTTTCATTGACTTACATTATATTATATTTAATATAGAGTAATTAGTCATTGACTTCGTTGACTATAAATTAACAGCTCAAACAAAATAAATAAATAAATAAACAGCAACAATAATTATATAATGTACCTCATTGTCTGCAATGTATTATTTATAAATATTATTTTTAATGAACGTTCATTTTTTACAATAAATAATAAAGATATTTCATTTGGTTTGTATTTTATTTCAGATTTGTTCTGTTCAAACGTCACTACGAGAAGTACCTGGACATATCGCGGAAATACGAAGAAGCTCGAAGCTTGGCATACTACTTAGAAGAAAAATATCATGAGATCAAGGTGAGTTTTTCTCTTCACATTTACGATTATTGTTCGGGTAATTGCCTAGAATAATACAAAATGAATATAATAATAAATAGGTCAATATACTCGTACATATTGTTTGATTCTTTATTCGTGGCTATAAACACTTTCACTATTCCTGCAGTGTTCGGTTTGAGCTACAACACCCACAATAATTTAAAACCACATTAGGAGGCCAAAGATGATGATTATATTCGTTTAAACTAAGCCTAAAAATCAACTCTACACTCTTCAGAGTGATGGTTTTCGATGACACTAATATAATATTTAGGTCATTGGCTATAATTACGCGTAAGACCAAAACAGGAGAAAGCCTAATACAACGTTATAATTTGATGTCTTCGAGTTGTTTCCAATAAACTTAGGCATCTCCACTAATAATTCTAGATATTAAGACGAGTGCCTAAAAACTTTGATAGCTCGAATACTAATTACTGATGAAGTAGAGGAAAACCAATTTAATTTCTGCTTCCTTAAATATGACTGCTGTTTTTAGTTTTTGAAACAACTAAACTGTTTGTTATTAATTAATTCTCAGCTAAATACAAAAAAACACTGATAAAAGTTAACAGCATCATGGTTTATTTTAAAAAAAAATGTATCATTACGCTCACATAATAATTGACGAAGGCGAGTAGTAATAATTGTTGTCCACAAATTATGTAACTGCGAACGCGAAGTGAGAGTTGTTCATGTACTACCTCTACCGTTATTCATCAGGAAATCCTATAGATCAGTATTTCGTACTCAGCTATAACATTATTATGTGTATGGTTTTGCTGACCTATTCACCCAAGTCATTGTTATTATACAATATCATTAAAAATAACTATTTTCGAATAAATAATAATAATATAACACACAAGTAGTCTTAAATGCATGCGTTTCCAAGGTAAAAACGACGATTGAAACTGTGGGTCTCAAGCTCGATCGTAGAGGAACTATAATGAACGAAAAAATAAATAATTTTATAATCAGTAATGCAGCGCTAAGGCCATTTTCTATGTTTCTAAACAGTCGTGGTGTGTACACTGCCTTTAGGCCATGTACTAGCATGATCGTTTTGTGAGAGATTGGCTTCTTATGTGACCCACATATTTTGACATCGCGTATGCGAAATAGATATCGTATTGAGAAAAGATCAGTAGTACTGATGGTGGTTAGACTGCGTTTCATATAATATGCTCAAATAAAAGTAGGGTAGAAATCTATTTTTTCTGTGCCATTTTGCGTTCCTCGAAGAAAATATTAAATAATGTCAGTCGTTGTGAATAATCTAAAAAATACGATGGGACATGAATTCAATTTTACGATAAGTATTATATCTTTCAAACATATTTAAAACTATGTTCTATTCTAAGCTTATATCTTGAAGCCCATCGACGGATCTACGAGTTTCGGTGCGATTTCCGATTAATTTATGTATCATAAGAAAAATATTTACGTTTACTATAATGTATGGTTATGAATGTAACGTACAAAATAAAATATAAATAGATTTCCAATTTAAATTATTATCTTATAAACTAAAATTATGAAATCTGGTTCTACATATTATATATCTGTACTAGTTCTACGAAGACATTAGGGATTCTATATTAGTATTTCGTAATTATATTTTATTTCAAATTATATATTTAATGCAATTTTCTCTGGTAGACTAGCCGAAGACAACACATGTGGGTATCACATCCTCTTAAGTGACTTACGAGGAACTATTATATGATAATTTTATTATAATTCTAACATTATTCTTTGACGATGCGGCCACTCTAATAATGTTTCACAAACAAAATATAGTAAAATAAAGTAACCAATAACATTATAATAAATAATAATATTATGTCAACTACAAAAATCGAAGATTGTTTAAAATTAAAAATACAATTTTTTAATGTCTATATTTAGATACCGCCTTATTGTCATATTGTGTTAAAATAAGGGTTAAAATTGTTGTTTTAGATATTTACAAAACAAATGGCTTAATAATGTATAAAAGTATACAACTACACAAGTGTAGATTACAAAAATATTAAAATAGATTGTTACTACCAAAATAAATGTTGGATTACAGTGTTAGAAGTTAAAAATATATTGTTCTAACAAAATATGAATATTGAAACTATAATTAGGTATTTATTCTTTTAATTTTAGATATCACGATAATATTGACGGATATTTTGTAGGTCTTAACTTATAAAGTTATAACTTATAATTATTAAATATTGATCTGTCTGTATAATATATTATTACTAGGGCTGGGATTTCGATGCACTTAGCATTGTTTTTCAAAGCTTACTGTGCAATGCTCATCTTGTCACAAATTTGTTTTATGTACATTTGAATAAGAATAAGAAAGTTTATTTTGCATTTTTTAGTTTTTAGGTCATTTTCTTAATTTTTTAGGGCATTTTAGAGTTTTTGGAGCATTTTTTGAGTTTTTGGAAACCAAGTGCATGAATTTGAAATTTTATTTTAAGATTTTTACACCAACATGGTTTTTAAATAAATATAACAGATTATAAGTAGGTACTCGTAATTCGTATTATATTATCGGTTTGTCGCCATTATCGGAGTATTATCGAGTAACCTCTACCCGCATTTCCTGTTAAATAATCTTAAATCGGTAAAATTTTAGTTCATAAAAGCAATTTTTTAAGGGCATTTTCGGGTTTTTTTAGGGCATTATTTAGAGTTTTTAGGTCATAAAAGCATTTTTTTAAGGACATTTTTCGGGGGTTTTTAGGGCATTAAAATCCCAGCCCTAATTATTACTATTTGGTCGGCGTCATTGCTTTTTAATTTTGAATACACTTTAATGAAAATAGACAAATATTCACAATATTCTCAAAGACAATAATCCACATATGACAAGAAAACAATATAAAACATATTATACCGGACTCCGTGTGGATCCTTCGTTATATTCAAATTATATTATTCCTCTTAATGACAAAAATAATATTCCCATATTAATAAAGTTAGTGTTATTGTCTGAAACAAAGTTAAACGCTCTATCCAAATGGTTCCGGAAAACTACAACGTGCTCGTGCGGGAAGTCGGACTAAAGTAATCATTTATCTATTACTAACTAAGGTGGGTCGTTTCTGTTTTTAGTGCGTAGTTTTTTATTTTACAGCGAAAGGACGTATACATGTTCAATAAATAAATCGATTTTTATTGTGGGCGTCTCTGGATATAGTGCTATAATATTTCGTTTGTTCGATAGTCGATCGGATTTAAAACTTAATTAGTGTAATAGAAACGTCAAAAAAAAAATTATGATTTTTAAGATTTAATATTATGTTTGTTTCTTATAAAATGCTTAATATTATTGTTGATTAGTGGCAACTTTGTATATTATACTGAAAAATTACTTATTACTGATTAACTGGTTAATTAATTTATGTTAGAATAAATTCAAATTTAACGTATTATATACCTATGTCCTATATAAGCTATAACATATGTATATTATATTGTATTTTATTTAAAAACTTTATGCAAATGTTCTCTAATATATATATTATTATATATTATTCATAGTTACTCGGCTAATATTGGCCATTAGTTATTAGTAATAACTTATTAGTTTATTACTTATTAGTTATTATTGGGCATTCAAATTGCATTTAACTTACTGTAAGATTTATGCTTAAATTAGGTTGTATAATTAACTTCCTTTAAGAAATTTATAATGTTAATATTTGATTGAATTTCAGGTTGTAAGGTTTCTCCCAATAGATGTAGTTGGGTGTATTTGTTTCTTGAGTCTTCGAACTTCAGGCATTAACTAAATATATGTTCGACTGAGTATTCCACTCCACATAATTCGCATAAAGGAGAGGTTGTTTCTGGCCATGAGAGGTGGTGTGTGTTGTAAATGTGTGCCCTATTCTGAAGCGATTTATTATGGTTTCGTGTTCTCTAATATTATTAATCTTATTAGTTTATTTTTATAGGTAATACAAAATATTGCATTTGTCATTTAGTTTTATTTTTGAATTAATATAACTACAAACTGTCAAGGATTTTGAAAGAAATAATTTACATACATAATGATTATAATAATGTGGCTAGTAGACTACATTGAAAAATTTAATTGGACTAGTATAACACACAGTAAAAATGAGAACCGATCATTATTTATAATGTCGAAATATTATTATTATTTTTTTCTATATTGATTAAGCATCAACTACAGAGGTTATAAGATTTAATATTATTATTACCTACCCTTATATAATTTAATAGTTATTGATTAATTTTTCATAATTATTTGATATCAATATTGGTAATATGACAAAAAACATTCATCGTTAAGTTTTTGCTTTTGTGTCTATGTTTATATATTATATTATATGTTATATTATATATTATCTAAAATTTTATAATGAATAGGGCCCGAAATTGTATGCATTTGAATATTTTTATTTATTAAATAAAAAGTAGTTGGTGTAGGTCCAAATTTAAATCTTAACCTAATGTGTTGGTATTCTAAATTAAATGTTGCATATTTTTGTATATTCAAGCATTTTTCTAAGATATGATACAAATTTATGAAAAAAATAGTATTAACTTATTAATACTAATACTTAAAGTTATGTTCTATGTAAAACCTGCAAATGTGATATTAAAAACTTTGCTAAAAATCTACGTTAATTTTTATTTAAAAATGTATCCAAATCTTTAGAAGTACTATAACTCTCCAGGTAACTTTAAAATATTGTATTATGTGGATGAGTGGATATTCAAAATGCAACACGCAATTGAATACATCATACAAAATACAATTAAATTATATCAACTAGTCATTTAATACATTTTTTTGTTCAATATTAATTATTTAATGAATTATATACATTTTTAAACTATAAATAAATTTAATTAAAATATTTTTATTGTTCACATACTTATTTGAATGAAAATCAGTGCATATATACATGCATATTTTGTACATTTTTAATGGGCCCTAATTATAAAATAGATACATGAAAAATGTTCTTGTAGTTAGCTCACAAAAATTGTTAAGTAAGTGCTGCATGAAAATGAAGAGTAATTGTTTGAAATCATTTATTTGATACAAAACGTCTCACACGTGAAATGTAAGTTCAGTACCTTTTGGGGTACCTATAGTTTTTTGTGTAAACAATTTTTTTTCGATAATCCATGTACTTCGTCTGCTATTAAAACTTTTTGATTGAATTTTATGTATTCATATATTTTTGGTTTTCGATATTATAACCTGTAATTTAACCTGCTGGTATGTTTTTATTTTCAATTTGAATCCGGTGAAATTTGCATTCATATTAAAAGTTTAAAAAAAATAACCTATTTGTTATATTTTTATGTTGCTATACAGATTCCAGTAAAATAACTAAATTTTGAAAAGTGTTTCAATTGTGGGTAAAATATAACATATAATGGATTACATATGCTTCGATTCGAAATCAATACGTTCTTAATTCAACCCAATACCAAATAAAGTAATAAATAATAATTATTAACAATAACATCGGAAACATTTCAAATTTTAGACCATTTATTTTGTATCACGGTGTATCGTGCACGAACTCTCCATGGTCAACTTTAATAAGTAATGACGTACCTACATTATATTAATATTTTTGCTGCATGATAAATCGTGTAAGGATATCCTATAAATCCTATAGCGATATTTTAAAATATATATATAATTTGTATGCACTTATGTTAAATTATTTAAATATTCGGTGTGCATCCGTAACGGGAAATCGTGTAAGTACTTCCGTTTTTTTTTTCAAACGCTCTTATGGTAATCAGTATATAATATTAAACGAACAATAGACAAGTGCAAGATGATTCTGTGTTTAAACAAAATGAAAACATTTTAACATAAGATAAATATAAGATTTAAGCATGTTGTTTAAAGTACAAAGTACGGTACGGTACTATATTATACTATTGTAATAAAGGTTGTAATAGCTGTAATATTTAAGGTTATTGTATTCAAATAATGGTATATTGTATGGTTTTTAGCTTGGAAGTGTTGTTAGGGATTTCTATTATATTATTATTTATTGTATTATCAGTTATATTATGTTGTTGTCAATTAATGAAGCCAAAAATAAAAATTACTGCTTTTAAACATTATACTCAAGGGCATTTTTTAATCACTCTCCTCATTTTAGAAAAATGCATACGTAACGATAAAAGTTACATATTATACAAAAATAATAGTGTATTTCGACTGCACACACAACATACGTAAATATTGTCTACGTATACAAATATAATATGGAGTACGTCATCCGCTCATTCATATCTATATGTTTGTTTGAACTTTGCTACAAAAGTTAATGTATTATTTTCATCGATTGTATTTTTCTTCACGATTCTTAAACATTTTTTTGTAAACCGAGGAACCGTTGATTTCTGTTTTACCGATGCTGACAAAATTCTGTTCCAAAATCTTCGTAATTTAATAAATATAAAACCTAATTTTGAATAAATTTACTATCTATCCTTTGAAAAAAAAAAAATTCAAACAGTGCATATCATCATAATATATTAGTATACATTCCAAACATTAATAGCAGTAGTTTGTTTTGTGTTAAAATGCGTAGAAATTCTATTCAAAATGATTTATTACATTTAAGTTTATCTTAGTGTTCCTACTATTGCAGCAAAGTTCAATAACTTCAATTAACTTTGCATGTATAACTGGAGAATTGCAGCTATAGACGTCGATTGTTCAATGGTTGATCGATGTACATACAAATATCGTAGATAATTATAATACAATAATAGCAAATCGAGAAAATATGCGAACGCCTTGGTGGTAATGCGGCAGATTTGACCAAGATTATAGAAATAACGATCAATCAGAAAACTTTCGAGAAAAAAAGTTTTAAAACACATTTCTTGATCAACCGTCGTACTTGTACATTTGTTTGAATTTGTGCAGTGCGATCAACCAGGCGATCCGAGCGTTACGTATATTGTACACGGATTTTGTCTGTTATGCGACATAGTATTGTATATCAAACTGTGATGAACTCATCAAATCATATATTTATACAATTATAGTGAATTATGTATAATATATAATACTAATGATGACGAGATTTTTCACTCGCAACCTATAAAACATATAAATCTTTTCAACTATGACACAACTTTCTCGATTATCTTGATAGTTATAAATGTTATAATAATTCAAATATACTACAATTAAATGTATGTTATTTTATTTTTGTCTTATATCTACCTTTTGTTGCTTGAAATTATTTATGTTAAACAGGACAGCTATAGATCATTTAAATTAATATATTACGTAATCACTCATGGTTAAAATATACAGGTTATTGCATACAGTCTCAGATTGTTGTCATCAGATACAAAATGACCACGTAAAGTGATTACAAATATAACTTTTTCTTATCATCTAATGTTTGATTAATAAAGGGTACAATAACCTTAGTATTTTCCAACTATATAATTAGTAATTACCTACATTTTAAAAGGGATGTAAGTACCTTGTTTTTGATCTTCAGGTTTAATAATATTATGATATTTATGAGACCCCAATATCTTAAATTAGGGTGAGTCAGCCGCTAAGAGTTTTTGTCAAATTTTCTTTGAATATTAGTATACTCTATTTTATGTTTTGTTTTACGTCGAAACAGTAATTCTGCCTATCGTCGTCTATAAATTAATGTCAGTTTCGGTTGCCTATTGAAAACGAAACAAATATTATATCCTCCGTAAAATAATAATACGCTGCACTGCATGAAAAAATAATATGTAAAACATTATAATGTTTTCGACACTGTACAATAAACACGTTATAATAATATTTTTTGCCTAGCCCACCGGTGTGACGCAGTAGCGGTGTGTATAAATACATAATACCTGTATCTATACCGGACATAATTGCAATAACGTGTTTACCAAGGCCACAGAATAATGTACATTTGAATACGTTGTACCCGGTACGCCAATGTTACCGCAAATTTGTATACACAAACACGAATATTATTTGTATTTTATAGGTATCTATATATATCTTATATTATATTATATTTATTATATACGGGTAATAATAATAATAATAATAATGCGATTTTGCAATTCGCGTCCTTTCGCGAAAAGGACACGCACAGCGCCGCTGCGATGGCGACCCGCGTGCTGTGTCAATTGTGTGGTGTGTGTGTGTGTGTGTGTGTGGTGTGTATTAGAAAGTCATGATAACAAAAAAAAAAAAAAGAAGAAACAATATAATAAAAAATATAATAAAACCATCTAATCGTCGTCGTTTACGCTGACATCACGATATAATATACCACGTTGATGTAACGTTAAATGTATATGGATGGACGAGGTGCGCATGAAACGGAAAGTAGCTACCTACCTACTTCTATGTATACATGTTATGCTGAAAATATTCAGAAAAAAAAACAAAACTTTTGTTTTTTTGTGTGTCTCATTTGGGCCGTCTCTATACGTATAATATAATAATGATATTTTAGCGTCATGCGTGAGTGCCCGACGATTTTCACATCCTATTTGACTATATATCTACGACCACGACATGACGCTCTTATACAAAACAATATAGATAATATACTCATATTACACATACGATGAAATTAGTGCCAAATTCAATGTACATGATAAAGTAAATATTAATAAATATCTATTAGAAATTAATTACAACTTTGATATGTGATAAAAGAAAAATTTTAAATATTATAAAAACTGAAAAATATTTACATAACATAATTTCTTACCTCTATACAAAGATTATAATAATCATCAGTTATTACTCTGACGCACTCGATCACTTATTTTCGAACCCAGATAGTCATTATACCTCTGGCCTCTGCATACACTGTTGCATAGTAAATAATATATTGTTATATTTAGATAGGTTATTAGGTTGTATTTCATAAATAACATTACGCTCTTCAAATTTATACCTAACCTATAATGTATACGTATAACAACGATAATATCACATAAAAACGACCGCTTTTATTGTTGAAATGAATGATCAAAAAAACAATGAACGACGAAAATGCAGGGAACTGGGCCGTCTAGAGAGTTCGATATACTTTGCGCTCGAGTCGTCTAGACGTCTACGCGACCCGGAAACTCGTGCGCCTACGATACTGCATCAGTCACCGCCTTTATACTTTATACGATATGTGTGGGAAATTCTCATTATATTTTCCAAAATCGTAATTACACACGCTAACGAATGCTTTCCCTTTCGTATAATTTGCGCTTTTATTATTAAGGGAAAAAATTTACATTTAAGAATATGTTTATACACTGATGTGCCCAAACTATAATGACTTATAATATCATCATAAACATCATTATTGGAAACACGAGAGAAAAATCTTATCGATACGACACACGTGGCGATAACTACTATATCTGATTACACGAAGCTGATACCCAATACGGCGACTTCTCCGGTTACGGCGTCACATCGTGTGTATCGCTGGAAGTCGGATAAAAACTCGCACACGTTTCGTGACCGTCCATCCGTCTTATTTCTGTCCCATAATATTGTAGTTAGTGCCGAAAGTAATTTAAAATGAACAATTCGCAGTTCCTTCGGTCGTACGTGTGTAAAAACCGCAAATTGAATAAGCAAAATTTATATTTGAAACCGATAATTATTTTTAATTTAAAAAAAAAAATGATTTAAAAACGCATTTTACATTATAAATAATAAACAAAGATTCATCTCACGATTCTAAACGGTTCTAAACTAGTCTTGGCCAATGCACGATTTAGCCAAGTATAATATAATATGGCACACACGGAACGTTTGGCAGACGCTCTATTTGTGCTACATGTGTGTAGATTGACATTTTGTGGCAGTAAAATTTGAATTCATTCGTTGCAATAGTTGAATTATTTATATTATATTCGAACATAATATATTCGTTGTACCTCAAATACGTCGATTAAAAAAAAATTCTAACGTAAACATCTCGTATTTACGTTATTTTTGTAATTACTTTTTATTTCCGTGATCTTGCGACTCTGCGCCAAATTTACCAAATCATTTTGCTGACCTACATGTTTTCCCGTCTTATCGAAATTGAATATTTCCAATAAAACCAGTTGACTACTACTCGTAAAGGTCGGTGTTAGATACCGAATGTATAATAATATAAAAGGGCAACGTACTGCAGAATATAATATACTAAAAATACTTTTTTCGTGGTGTTTCGTGTTCAACATACATTTCTGTTCTGAACTGAACACCTGCACAGAGAATTTCAATATAAGTTATAAGTACTTATAATAATATAAATACCTATTGTAATGTATCAATTTTATCGCAAATGAAATTTCCAATTTGCTTTTTATTTCGATATACCGATAAAACTTATTCCTATACAATATCTATACTATTGCTATACTCATATATTATGAATACAATCGTTTATTGGAGTTTAATACACGCTCCGTGCTAAGTACGATATTGCACTAGGGATTTTGTTTACCATTTTTATTCGCATGCGGTAGATAATATAAAATACTTACAATGTAGATCTTACATACATATATAGTTTGTTTGGCTCCGTTCGATCTATTCTCAATGAACGCTTTTAATAATTCGATAACGACGAGACGAAAAGAAGGCCTCCATTATATTCTTCATTTATTTGTCTCGTATTTCGTTTTAAATAATATGTTTTATTGTACAACGATGGCAAGTTTTACGATTTGTAGGTTATAACTTATAACACTTGTTAGCTATGAGTATAATGTTCGGGAAGAGTCAAGAGTATATATTAAGTATATCGAACGATAGGTCGCGGTGTCCCGTGAAGCGTGTATAATATTATAAACTGACTCGAGGTAGCGGTGTTGTGCGCTCGCTTGCGGTAAAAACGAACCCGTATTTCATCGATTTTTTTTATTCCATATAATATATAGGCGTTCGTCGTCGTTTAATTGTGGTTAGAGCAAATAATCAACAGAATAGCTCTCGAAATTTAAAAAAAAAAACTAATCAATTGTATAGAAAACGTACGTACGTTTTCTATAAACATAGATAGTTGAACAGTTATATATTTCAAACTTCTTTATGAGTTCTGTATTCTAAGCAAAGAAAACTTTTTACAATAATAATAATTATAGTCTTCGTCATTCTTCTTTATATCATCAGATAATGATATACAATAATATTATAGTCATATAATACTACTTCCTGAAAACGGTTATATTTGTAAGACGTGTTTGTACTGCGTGCGTTGTCTTCTTTTCTATACTATAGTACCTATTATAGTATATGCACTTTCCGAATTGAGATTCAAAATTGCATTTCTGTTCCTATTATACTGTGTACACAGGAGAAAGGCAAATGTTCAATGATATATCTGATATCTCTAGTAGTCTTTAGTTCAAAAATTAAAAAGCAAATTCAAACTTAATCACCGTATAATGTAATAATATTTTTTCGTGGGTGAATAATTTATAGTTAATATAGGTACTAAATATATTATTATATATTACATACATAGGTAGATTAAATGTTATGATTTTGATAACCTACATATTACTAAAATTATATCACCAACGCAGAAATGTTATATAGGTAATACCGTAGGTTCTCATAAACTATATTGCCTTCAGCGCAGTTGTATAACATAATTGTATATAAGTACGTAAAACATTTATGAACGGTATGAATAAATCGTTTGTGGTCATTGGAGCAAACATACACATCACATAAACATTTCGAGCATGACGTTTAAACGATTTAAGAATCGTTTGGCAGAAAAACAGAATTCCTAGTATTGCATTAAAAAAAATAATAAATCATCATTGGCGAGGTCAAAAGTTGTGTTCGGTTTAGTAGTGTGCACAATGGTATAGTATGAAAAATCTCAACGTATATAGAGATTCGATCCGACGTGATGTTGACGATATTGGTAGCCGATGTAACGGTACTCTGTCATCGGATGGCGAACAATCTCATACAATTTGGGAATTACCTGAATGAATGTTTAGTATACAGGATGTAACAGAAATAGCTGAACTATGTAATTACTTTTATATTTAAACTTTAAATTACTTTTGATTTATTTTTTTAAATATTTAGTTGACAATTATTATAATATGATCTTTAAATTAAAAAATAAATTATTATGAGAATAAAAGTAATTACATAGGTTAATTATTTCTAACAGTTCTTTCTGTTACACCCACTATACAATATAAAATCGAAATAATAGTAACTACAGTCTACGATATTAATAATTATTATTATTATAAAATTTTTTTTTTTAAAAGACTGTAACCAATTGAAATTGTCTCGTATATTATTTGATCAGATTATCTACGAAGCTGGTTTCGCGCACAATAGGCACGAATACGTGACGTATATAATATGATTTTAAACCCGCTATCGATGCTTTTATTTTATTGTTGTGTATTGTGACTATTGCTTGGTGAATGGTGGCAGCGTTACGCCATTAGTCCGTGTCCGTTGTTGACCTGATTATATTATGTAGATTCATGGGGAGTATGGTTAAAACGGATATTGAAAATATCATAATAGTTTTCTATATATTTTAACGTTGGTGGTATTTTTTTTCGCTTTGTTTTGCAGGCAGAACGTGACAGTCTGATTGACACGCACCATGAACTAGAAAAACAGCTGGTGACCCGGGACCTGGAACTGCACGAAAAAGAAGAAGAACTATTTCTGCAGCTAGAAAAGGTGATCCGGCTGGAAGAGGACTGCGAGAAACTGCGCAATGAAAAAGACAAGATGGTCAAGTGGAAGGATCGCCTGGAGCGCGAGAAAAACGAAGCTTACAGGCAGCTGCGGCTCCAGGCCGAATCGTCAGAGAACACTAGGCGCAACTTGGAAAGAGCCCGTTTGGACGCGTACAGACAGTTTTCGGAGATCGCAGCCGAAAAGGACAACCTCGAAAAAGAGGTGTGTACCTATATTTTTTACGTTTGAAATTGTATTAATATATTTTGTTGGTTTTTGTTTTCAGAACTCGAGACTTAAAGAAGTATTGGAGGATCTCGGGAGGAAAGCCGATTTGTACCACACCAACAGCAAACAGGCGAGTCAAAAGGCCAAGCGTGTATCTGGTCTGGAACGCGAAGTAAACGAATTGAAATTGATGGCCAAACAGTCAGCCACTCTAAACAGTCAGCTGCAGAAAGGTATGAAGCACTTGGCCACGTGCAGGCGCAAGAAGTGTTCCGTTTGTTCATACACAAGAGCCACTTTCGGAGAGTACACATCTAGTAGACACGGGTAAGTCCAAACATTGATACTATTTACTAAATATGATAAGATATATATTTTTTTTTTCGAAATAATTTTAACTATTCGGCTGCGCGTTTACGTTAAAAACTTTTTTTGTTCTTAGATCGCTCTCAATCCTCATATAAAACACACTCTTTTAATCAACCCCTAAATTACATAATGTTAATATTTTTTTGTTGCCTGTTAAAACCTACAGGGAGAAAACCTCGAGGTTCATCGGAGGTTGTTTCCCGCTCGACGAGCTTCGCCGTTCCTCCGATCGGATGTCCACGTCTGACCTCGAACACGAGTGTGCAAAACTGGCCGAACGCCTGTCGGCCTGCTCATTCCCACACACGCCACCGTCGACACCCGAACGGTCCGTGGCCAGTGGGTCACTGTCCCGGTTCGTATCGTACATCGACGACGCGTTTTCTTCGGCCAGCGACGACGACGACGTCTGCGGTGAGATCGGCGGCCGAACAGCCAAGGGCACCGGAAGCGGAAGCCGCCGTCAGTTTTCTTCCGATTCGGGAATCTCTTCGTCGTCGGCCACACCGACCGACCCGAACAAGTTAACTCCGACCTGTGGTGGTGGCGGTCATCGCCCTTCATCCACCACGTCGTTCAACCGCTCCGCCAAGTGGACTTCATCGTTCAGAAAGCTCATCAGACGCGTGTCTACCAAGAAGCACGTCGACGAGTCTCAGTAATAGTATGAATCTAATATTATGTACTCGCAACCAGAGAAGTTCGGAATAGTTTTCCATCAAAAGTGTCATCATCACGTGTATTGTTATTTTATTTTTTTATTTTTAGTTTGTTTACATCATTATTATTATTATCATTATAAATTCAAGGGAAGTTATTACTGTCGATATACTTTACTAGTGTATCGGATATCTCGTTTATTATTACAGGGGGGAGGGGGGTTGATAAGAAGACGTGCCCGTTCTCACGAAAACTATTTTTACGAAATTGTCTCAACGCCGTCGTTGTTCACTCAGATGTTGTTTGCGTTGCTTACACGAAGTACGTCATAGATGTATAATATATAATAATATTATATTTGTAGACTAGCCGGTAGTTACGTAGGGTTAGTTAATGAAGTCTTGATTTTTCGTAGTGTTGTGCCTACGTTACAATTTATTAATATCATACTTATCTCTCGCTATTTTTCATTGTTTTTATTACGATTTTTAATTTTATTTTTTAACTTACGATAATAATTGCAGTATTAATATATTTACTTTATCATATCGTTAATATTCAAGAAAACTCATCATTCCTATTTAACGATGTTATGTTATTCCTATATATTTTTAATAATAAATAATGAATTCTTCAAATTTTTTTTAGTTATTAATTCTATACGCTTACTCGTTGTTTAACAATATTTTATTTATGGAAGTGTTGCATTTATATTATTTTACGATAATCTATTGAGAAGATGTTTATATACTGACGGGGATCAGGAGTATAACGAATGTTTGTTAAAAAGACATAAAAAAAAATATTAGTGTATTAATGGTCCTATATACAAACGATGTAATAGTTAATTTAATAATTAATATATTTTACTGCAGATTGTTTTGTTTTGTTTTAGACCTATAACGTTATTTGCCTTAGGTTTTACTTTTATAAATAAACATTTTTAATGTCGTTAAAGATGTACCTACTAAATATTATTGTAATTTAATAATGTTTAGTTTTCTTTTTTTATCATGTAAACAAAAAATATTACTAATGTGTCGTATACTGTATACTTGTTCGTTGTATAATTAAAATTAATATGAATATATCAAACAGATTTGAAAGCAATAGAAAACTATTATATCGTCTTTTGCGCGCGTACGCTACACCTCTCCAAAGTTGAAGCTGACGGATTCACATCCCCTTTTTAAGTAGACACTTAAAAAGGACGAATTATCAGAAGCGTATTGAAAATATTCTCATACATGATGGTGATTCTTACGAAAGCCGTCGACGGAGGCGCATGGTATCCGCTGAGCTCGGAACAAATATTTCGTTCAATAACAATTGAAACAGTAAAGTTATCATTATAAATTATAATGGTTGTTCAGTACTGCAGTGTTACTCGATTATACCATAGAATACGTATCCGACAGCCGACTGTTGTGAGTGTTGTGACAACGAAACGAGTCATTGGTCGTCGCGACATTATAAACAACGATAATGCCTACACCGAATTTTTTCGGCGTAATATCAACAGCAGTCGACTCGTAAAAAAACTGAGTGTTTAGGTAAGTATAAGATAAACATTTAATTCGTTAACTACAAAATTGTATGGGGTTCTGAATTTAAATGAATTCGGTCGATTTTCTGAAAATTATTTTTAAATTAATGCGTAAAAGTTAACTTAGCAGGTTGTTGCCCTATCATTGAAATTTACATATTGTGTTTCTAAATATTGCATTTTAGAAGGTTTTATAAATTATAATATATACAATTTTTTTTTTTTTTTTAAATTTGATTTTTTTCGTAAATTTATTTTCATTAAATGCTTTTGCTATGCTGAGTGCATGTATGTTCCGTGAGTGTTAAGGTGGATTGTATACACTACTTCATGATGAGTTTAATAGTCATAGTGCTTACTGCTTTATGAAACGTGTCACATGCTGGTTGAAGCTCTCTACTGATTAAGTATGAGTTCGTGAGGAGAGGGGTGTTATATATTGATGGTGATTTTTTGTCGATTGAAATTAGTTGTAGTATAGTAGTGTTCCATTTTTTATTATTTAAAAAAAAGATATTTTCGAGTTTGTTACAGGTATTGAATTCCAGCGATTTTTCCAAGATGAGAGAATTTATTTATTAATAGAGTTTTTAATGTCATATGTGGGTATGTTATTTATTGTTGGATTTGAAATAGTTTTCGCGTTATATTGCCGACATATTATATACTGCAATGATTATATTTGTCTGCTTTTTCGTATCTTCTTGATGTACCAATGTGTGATGGTATACCCACACGAATTCGATGTTTTTTTTTTTTTTTTTGAAATTTGTATTTCATATCGTGAAAATCGATATTTTTTTCATCGACAATATAGAACAAAAACACACAAAAATACAAAATGCGTCGACTTCTACGATATCGTTTGGTGGTATGAAAGTGAAATAACAATCGACGGATGACATAATATTATTCCGTCAGATTTTTTTGTCATGGTGAACGAATGACGATGAATTTTAATCGCACTCCATCGTATTATTTGTTCGACTACATGTGTTTACTTTGGTAACTCGTGTGGGTTTCGCTTACTTATTTTCATTAATATTTATCGTTGTACCGTTTAGCGAGGTTATTCATTGATTTTAGATAAAAAATAAATGAAAATACCGTGTACGTGCTTCATATAGTCATATGTGGTCAAAGGAATTTTAAATTTAGTTAGTGAAGTATTTAACACAAAACAGGTATATAGAGTTATATTTTAAAAATGATTTTGTTTTATTACACTGATGATCTAGTAAATTATATTAATACGTTTGTTCTTTATGAACTATATAATGACTAAATTTTCAACTGTAGAGGAATTTCGTACCTATTAGAAAGTGACCCTTAAGTAGTTGATTGATTCTCTGTTTATTTAGTTTATTCAAATAGTACGTACAATAATCTGTAGGACAGCAAATAAATTTCACGTAAGAATAATGTAATGAATTGATTTTGACGCGGTTTCTTAGTTTCTTACGTTATTAATTTTCGGTATTAGCAAACAAAATACGCTGGCTAATATGTTATTTAATTCCGAAAGACTCCTGTCAACTACAGTTGATTATACGATATTCAACATTGGTTTTTTTTTTATGTTATTATACCTAAGCAGCCTTGAGTTTTACATATTTTTTATCTCTGCACGATATATTCATAAGTAAATTTTCACGATGAACATTCCGGTCGATCCTCATAACAACCATTTCACTCTAAAAATGTTGCTGACCAACAACATACACGGGGTAATCAACTGGTTGCAGAATTCTGCCAATTTCGGGCCTACCCGACTGGACGGGCCCCCCTTCAACCGGATGATGTCAACAAGATCATGGTTTGACGTTTACGCCACGACAGGAATCGGCAAAACCGAATATGTACGGATAGAGTATAGTCTCGTAATTTTTTAAAGCCGGGGGGAAATTCGAATAATAATAGGAAAAATATATCTTTAGGATAATATCGACACGGCGTGGTGCGTGCGATAATATAATATTCCGCTGTAATAAAATTATTTTAATATTATAACTTATGTATTGTAGTAATAAATAATAATGTAATGATGTGATATTATGATACTATGATTATTATATTGTTTTTGTGTTAGTAGATAGTAGTTAGTTCGTCTCGACGACCCATCGTGTGCGGAGTAGCCCGATGTCGAGTTCTTATTTATATGTGTCTTTGATATATTTTTATATTTTGTCATACGTTAATTTTTTATGTATTTTTATTTTTTATTTTTTATTTACAAAACAGGCGTCTAGAATGGACTGTCTGATCCAAATCACGCAGATGATGAAAGAAAATTTCGGTATTTCGCGTTTGGGTTCGCACAAATTGTCGACAAACACGAAATGTTTTGATGATTTGCCGAATGCCATCTACTCTGCAGAAAATGCGTTCATGGTAAATAAGTCAATGCAATCGACCACGATTACCGCGCCCCCTAACTGTGACTCGTTTGCGGATCGAAATATTATTATCATTATTAACATCGTATCACAGTTACTATTAATTTTTATAGAAAATCAACTGTTCTAGATTTAAAATTGTGACGGGGTGAACCATAACATGTTTTTGGGAAAATGTTTTTAACTATTTATATTATTAACCATTTTTATTTTTTATTTTCCCCCAAATAATATACTTCACAGTTTTCGAAGGAACAAATTGAGAAACTCAGTATCTTAGGATATTTCTTGGACACAGGCGATTCGAAATCGCCTTTAGAAATGCTTTACGACATTTCCAATATATTGATTACGCGGCCAAGAGGGAACATGACGATCAAAAGCGGTATGCATATTTACAAGCATTACCTGAATTTGTACTGTTCGACGGGAGTGGGGCTGACCGTCGAAGTGCGTATATATATAAGACGTGATTAATTAAGTACCTAATTGTATGTTAAAATATAACGATTAGTAATGGGTATTTGAACCATCAAACTTTGAATAGATTTCTGAACAATTCAAACAAAGTTGGTTAGTCTTATATCCTCGAAATATTTGATTATGTTATATCAGCTGATTAGTTTTAATTTTCTTGTTAACTGCACTGCATACTGTTTATTTTTATTACCAATTTCCAAGTTTATTTTACTGCTATAATCTTAAGTATTTTAAAATTTGTTGAATTCTTAAAAGTTCAAATAAGTTTCAAGTTTGAGAAAAATATAAAGTTCGGATTCGAGTTTGTAAAAATGTAAGTTCAACCCATTTCTAATATAAATATAGGACACATGCATTATTCGAGTGTATACATAATAATATACATAAAACACTAACTACAATTAATATGAAATGAATTATAATTTTAATTTAAAATATGAATAATTATGAGAATTGTTTGTATTTTTAAGTGATTTCTTTAAATCTAGTTTCAGAATCATTATTTGTGCTAAAACAATGTAATTTGACAGAATATGTGTTGTGTTTGCATATATAATAATTAATAGATAGATACTTGTATTTCCTCTGAATAATAAATTTATGAAAATAATATTATTATATATTTATACGACTTAAATAGTATAATATATAATGAATACAATGCGATCGATATCGGCCGTAGTCAGCTGATTTTAATATGTTTCCCTATTTTATTTTCTGTTTTTTTAAATCCGACTATAAATTTCAACGCTGTATAATTATGCAGTTTACACTGCAGCGATAAAAAAAAAAAAAACAATGCGTCCTAATATTTGATGATATTTTAATATTTACAATTTCACGTGTGTACCAACATGCTGCAGGATGCCAAAACGAGGTCCGCTGAACAAATGCTAAACACGCTACGAAGACTATGCGGTTTCGCACCTGCATTTAAATTACCGTACATGGGTGACCCGGAAAATAACGAAAATGGACATCGAATGTGGTTGTGCGTAAGTCAAACTAATATGTTTAATTATTATAGTCGCAAAAATATGTAAAGGTACAGTACATATTATGTAATATCGTCGATTTATAGTTCGTATAAAGCAGTTCTAACGAAGAAGAAGCGTCCGAAAAATAAAACTTAAATCAATCGTAAACGTATATTTTACGTATATTTTTGTAATATTATTCACGCATAACAATGTTAAATAGACATACGCTCTGAATAATTTTTCAAACTGTTACCTACTAAACAGCAGCAACAGCAGTTAATCGCGTTTGTCCATTTGTTTTTATTTCGTCGCAGTTGCCAATCGACGACCAGTATAAAATAAAACTGATCAAATACTTTTTGGAGTCGTCTCACTTGGTGGCGCACAACGTGCAAATCAAAGAGCTCGCAGCCATGTTGAAAGTGGACGTGAAATATTGGGATTCGGAAAACAATTTCTGTCTTGGGGTGGCTTGCGAATTTGGACCTCACGTCACGGTCGGCACGGGTTCTACAAGAATGGTACTATTGAAATATAAACGACATATTGATAACGATTTATGTGACTATACCGTAAGTTGTTTGGTCCGCTGCAGATAAGCGTGATCAGGGCTCGGACGGCGATGTTGAACAAGCTGAGACTGGAGTGTGGGTATACGCAATATTCGCGACCGTTCGTGCCGTTTGACTGCTTAAATTCTACGATGCCCAAAAACCGTGTGAAGAACTCCAACGTCAGACAAAATGTTCCCTTCCCGAGCTTGGTGCAGCAGTCCGATCAAACGTCGAACGAAGTGATCTCGACCGGACCCTTAGAGTATACTGACCCGGCGATGTTCAATACCGCACAAACGTCTGCTATCGTTAGTATATAATAACAATATATTCTATTATTTCAGGTATATATATAGGTTACTTCATCGGTTTGCATCAGTGGCGTCTTTCAAAGATCTTGTTTGGCCATCGTACGATATTAATTTGTTCTATACACTGTTTTATATAAGAATATAGATTTCTGACCTACAACATATATAATTCTGCAAAAAATATTGTATCTGTCTTTATGTAGGAACAGCACTGCAGTTGCTGCATACATAGGGAGAGGGGATGAAATTTCGGGTTCCAATAAAGCGTATTTCACGATTATTATACCCCTCGACCCATTCAAAGAAGTGTAGTAATGCTGTGCCACGTAGAGGAAATAATCACTGTGTGGGAGTAACAATTAAGTGTACATATTATTTTCTTCTTAAGAGAGGACGCCACACCCGCAAGTGTTGTCTTCGTCGTACAAGTGCGTAGCATAGAAAATTTTACGCTCAGCAAATATCATTTATCTCCTTCAATTTAAAATTTAGAGTGAGTTGACCCATTATAAAAATTAACGGAAAGATTATTACCGAGGACATCTGATGGGCTTTTTATTATATTTTAATTTTAAATCTAGTTATGAGTATCTTTAGACATAAAAATAATTTACAATTTTAAAATACTCATCACTCGCTTTAAAATTAAAATATAATAAAAAGCCCATGAAATGCCCTCGGTAATAATCTTAACTTTAATTTTTATTATAGGTCAATTCATTCTAAATTTTAAATTAACGGAGATAAACGAGATTTGCTGAGCGTAAAATTTGCTATGCTACGCACTTGTACGACGGAGACAACACATGCGGGTGTGGCGTCCTCTTAAAGCTGATCATTAAATAAACGAGAAACACTATTTTACGGAATTTCGAATTATTACCTATATATTAGAGTCTCCGAACCCGATGAATGTGTATTTTGTTTTTAATATTTTTGTTGTGTGATATGCCTGACGTCATCTTTAGGAACTATTTCCATAATAATGCTTCAATCTTCAACTATGTAGGCAGTTTATGGTAGCAATTTGGATGTAGGTGTATACACAACTGATAGAATTTCCTGTTTGTTTGCTTTTTATTTACAAAGTTTCGATTCTTGCTGGTGTTTTGAAAACAGTGTGCAGTGATTGATGATAAATATTATTAAAAAATTTTTTATAAGTTACATACCTATATCACGAGAAAATTTTAATGTTTAACCACATATAATAATATGTATTGACGTATTGTATTTAATTCAAAAGTGCATATTATTATAAGTGCGAACATAACGTCTACAAATTTACAGCCCACTGTTTTAAACATCGGAGAAACAATAGACATCTTCATGCGGGACGGCGTGACTATGAGAGGTGTGTTTAATCCAAACGTCAGGCCGGGCCTTAACTACGGTCCCATCGGACCTATCCGACCAACGCACAACCGTTGTGGGATTCGGATAATAACGTCGACGGAAAACAATAATTCGGATCGAGAGAACTACACGTAGGACAGTGAACACAATTTTAAAATTTTAAAAACATAACCTATCAACTCGCGTCCGACTGTGTTTAATGTGTGTGTGATGTGAGTAATATATATTGTTTAGTTCATTTGTTTTTAAGGATTGAATTTGATTAGGTATATTGTAAATTGTATAATTATACATAAATACGATTAAACTTTATCCGTGATCTATGGTCAATATTGTTGTTTAGGTATTTCAAATTTAAAGGCCGAAGGGAGTATTATGACTAACAATAAGTTAATAAATGAGTAGATAATAAATATAAATTTTTAAGGATTAGTCGATTTTAAAAGTCGTCAAATAAACCGACAGCAGTACGTTGAGATAATATGTCATATTTGAGTTTGATAATAAAACAGTTAAATGTACCTAAAATGATATGAAATAAATCTGTCATGAAAATCCTGAAGCTGTCGGTACGACTGCGATATAAGTGGTGTGCCTAACTATTTATTCCTTCGACGAGTGTGCACGACCAATAATATGCGTAAAAAGACCATCTCGTATGATGTATTACGCATATTACGCTCAAGATTCGATCGTGACCAATTAACTAAATTAATTTACTTTTATACACTATTATATTTATATAGTACAAGACGTTAGTCTCGTCGATGACCGATATCGGTTTACTATTATTGCTATTATTTATTATATCATAATATGGATCATATAGGTAGATTATAGAAACTTTAGAAACTATAATACACGAATAGCTTTTAAACGCAGGATCTGACTCGGCCGGTTTTGGGCGGTGTAAGGACGTGGGGCGTAACTGATGTAACTTTAACTGTGTAACTTACACAAAGTGCGATAATATATTACATAAATTATTAATATATAACTATTATAAATTTCTAATATGTATATAATATACGATCACGGTGTAAATAACTCTAATACTTTTGAACGAATATAAATGGGTATAAAATATAACACAGTGCAGTCACAGAATTCCAGATCAATAAACGTCTTAAACACTTGAAATTTCGTTCGAAATAAACGAGCGTATTTAGTTCAGAGGATGTCTGGTCGGCCTGTTTCTTCATCGTAATCTCATTACATGCACATCGCGCACACGTATAATATCGCAGCAATCGTAAATTGAAAACAATTTTAAATCCAAACAAGTATACATAAATACTTAATTCTCACTATAAGTTAACTCGTAACTTCCCGGTTTACATGACGTGCACATCATTTATCAAATGAATCTTAGGTATAATCAGCAATAAACGTTCATTAAACATTTAATAGGTAGGTCGTAAGTATGTGTTGAAAATTAAAACCATTACTAGAACGGCGACTATAACATCTATACGCATCTATAACACGTAATATAAGTAAGTGATGAAATTCGTAGCATATACGTATACACATAAATATTACGAGTCTTAAATGATTTGATTACTCAATGACGTGATGAAGGCGAAAAAAAACTCTTACGTCTCACATAATAATATGCAATAAAGTACAAACAAGAATAGGACCACATTAATATGTAATGGCCAAAAAGGGTCAAATATTTACTATTTAGTAAATACGCGGAGGAAAAATGAAGTTTTTAAGCATAATAGGTAGTTTTGAACTCGAGAAAAACTATTTTACATTTAAACTCAATATTTTCATAAAAATATTAATTCGTTTCGTTCCATCAAATAAGGCATTCGGATATATGATAACATCAATAACAAAAACAAAAAAATTAATTAATACTATCACTTACTGTTGGATACAGACACAAATAATTCATTACATAACTTAATATTACGTCCATCGTCCATGCACTAAAAATAAAGGCTTCGGTTGCCGGCGAACCTAATACCGCCTGACCGCACACCACCAACCAGTCTTGTCCGACCAACGGTGCGGACGTGCCGTATTGTGGTTGTGCGTGTCATAAAATTATTAGTGTGCATTTTCTACCGCAACCCGTCTACACATACCAACGACATCATCCTGGAGTATGGACCACCATATTCAACCTCCGATGGTTTTGTGAGTCGGCTGTGTCGCCTGTCAGACACATACCCTTTATTATTTACTGTACCTATATTTTATAACTTATTGTTTTTCGGCTGTCAGCCACTTATATAATATTTATATTATTGTCATATTATAATTATTTACATATATATACCTTATTCCCATATTGGTCGCGACCGCCCCCAGTAATGTTATACTTTGTGTTGTGTTTAATATAATCCATACGAGTAGTTCAAAGTAAAAAATATCTTGTATTTACGCAAACCTCCTGTCCGATAATAATTAACACGCTGAGTAACTCCCGCAATTTTTGATCGACGGCTGCTCACGTAACACTTACCAATAGTACCTATATAGCTATAAAAATATAATGCAAATCGTCATCAAAACAAAATTGGAATCTAAGCGTGTGCGATAAAAGTACGATTTAACATTTTAACTTGTTAATCAGTTAACAGCCAAAAATGGTAATACATTTGAATAAATTGTTACTCTTCCTCGTAATATAAAATACAATATGTACATGTAAAGTGTTTGTTTGTGTGAGATATTATTATTATTGTGTTTTGAAGATGACATATGTCTCCACTTTTTTCATCTTATTCCACCGCCGATTTTCAGTTATTTTGGATTTTTAGTACGTGGAAGGCAGAACTTATAACAACGACAAAAAAACTATTTAAACCAGTTTAATCACAAATTCACATTATCGTTAAAAAAAAGAAACCACGTGACTTTTTCATAAAAATACTGAACTTGCCCACTTGGTACACTTAGAATTATCATATGCTATAGTTTATTATAATTTTAATAACAACTACCAAATTATTACTATAATTACAACTCTATAAACATTTTAGTACTCATTCATTCGTGTATATTCATAAAATATTTGTAAAATAGAATTGGACTAATAATTTTTTTTTTAAATTAATTAATCCGCGGCAACATAGGCCATTGGGTGGTTATTTTTGTAGGGTTTTTAACTGTAAAGGAGTATACGATTGGCTTTGGAACACGTATATGTGTGGCAAGGTTTTTGTCACTTAGAACCCGGGTGGTCACCCATCCGGGAGGCGTATTTACAGACCGTAACTGCACCGCGTGTTGCCACTAGCTCAGTTCCGTGAATGAATGCAGCAACCACGCCATACCAAGCCATGATGAACTAATAATATTAAAAACTAAAGTTGATAAAACCATTAAAAAGTTTCTTCGATACATAATTATATATTTCGTTGGAGTGTAAATCGTTGAAATATTAGAAACTTTTATGTCGTTACCTACGTCCTATAATATTTTACTTTATTATTACTTTTACGTATTGATAATTGTATTTTAGCCTTTTGGTATATTAGTATCGTATTGTTTTCCTATTAGGCATACACCAAATTTTCGATTTCTGCACATATAACATTATTAGTTAAGTATATTATTTTACATAATATTATCATCATTAGCTACAATACATGCCTATTTTCATAATATTTAGAGAAAATACTACTGTACACTTACTAAGAAATTATTGTCATAGTTATAAATTGATGAGTTATAATAGTTGGAATATATTTATTATTTATATTTAGAGATTTAGACGTATGCGGCAACGAACATGAATTTGGTATGTATATGTGTATTATGTGTGTATACTGTTTTGAGAAAGAAAAGGCACATAAAACACTGTTGTGTGCACAGCAATAATAATAATTAATATAATGAATAATTATGATTGATCACATAATTTATTTTTAAAATCTACAATCAAACGAATTCTAAAATCAACAAACGATCGGCACTCTGATTCGTTGTTGATTTCAGATTCCTTTATGACAGGCATGTAGTACCTACTATTCTCTATAATTGAGTTGAATTTAGTTTAGTATATTAAAATTAAAAGTTTTTGACGTGTTAATACGTGTTTTAATAATCAATAAAAATTGTCATAGTAGTTTATAGAGTTTTTTATTTGTAAGTTTAATTCCTTACATAAAATATCGGCTATCTTATATTTGTGGTCGAGTGTTACCGCTGGGTTGCTACTCACCTCACGCATTCACAACAACTGTAAATTCAGCCCATATGCTTATTGTAACCATTATTACAGATTGTATATATTCTAATAAATGTTAAAAAAAAAAAAAAAAAAAATCTTATATTTGTAAATTATGTTGTAACTTAATTAACTAGAAGGATTGTGAAATTTAAAGTAAAGTTTATAACATATTATGTAAAGTGGGAAGGGTAATTTGATAAAAATGTAAGATTAGAGTAGGCGAATGAAGCGAGTGAATTTTATTTTTTATATTTTTTTCCCATTTGGACAAGTCAAAACTATCTCTCTAAATTTAAAACTGAAATAATGGCACTGCAGAGTAGGGTATATACAATGTGTGTATAATGTATATATATATACTTATAAATTATATATGTATATATAATGGTTAGGGCGGTTTAGGCGTCCTAACAGGTTGTGCCAAGTTTGCCGTGACAGTGACAACCTGTGGCCCATGACTATGTGTATTATTGAACGACTTTTATTCATTCTATAGACTTCTAGAGCTTTGTTTAATATTTAAAATAAATAGTTACAAATGATACCCATAAGTATGAGGTATAAACAAATTTCTATAACTATCGTAATATTGATAATATTAATTTTTATTCCAAATCATGTATTTCTACTTTTAATTTGAAAAAAAATTATCAATTCATATGATTAAAAATTTGGTTTCAATTGAGGTATGTAATGATTTCATTTAATGTTCTTATGTAGGTTTATTATTTTTATTTTTATTTATTGTTCTTATAAACATCGGCGACAAAGGCCATTAGTTACAATTATTTATAAATAATTTTTTTTTTTTTTAGATTTAAATTTTATTATACAGATTTGTTTTACTTAGTAATTTAAGGATTTGTGTGGTGGTTGTTGCGTTGGGTCCGAGGGCTGCATCTAGTGTGTGTTGGGTATTTCGAAATTTCATTGTTCATCTGCGTATTGGAGACATTCGGTAATTACATGGTTAACTGGGAGTTCAGTTCCACAAGAAGTGTATTGTGGTTTTTATCCTTTGTCCATGTCTCCATGAGGTATCCATGCGTCAGACGGGTGTGGTCGATGCGTATGGTCTGTTCATAATTATCTTGTCCCTTCTATTCAGAGGGAAATTTGGCCAGTTGAAGATTGAGTTTTTTATTCTTCTTAGTTTGGAGATCTTCTGATTGAACCAGTGCGTTTGCCATTTTAATTGTATGCGTTCCTTGATTAGAATTTTTTTATCTGCGTATGTTGTTATATGTTTAGATATCTGTATAAATATAAGTTATTTGTTGAAACGTATAAGGATGTTTTTATTTAAAAAAAGTAGGTACTTACCAATATAAGTTTTTATGAATTTGTATTTTGCATTAAATTTTTTCTAATTTTTATTTCTTGGGGGAAAGTATTATGATTGTTAATGTCCATTTAATAAAAAGACGCTCATTTACTTCATAAATCATATCTCATTCCATTTCAAATTCCTGCGCAAAACAATGTATATTGTATATAATACATATATTAATTAGAGTTTTGGGTATCAGTAAAAATTACTTTGTTATTTTAATTTACATAAAAAAAAACCTCAAATAAGCATTAAATTAAGTATCTACTTAATAATTATTATGACAAAATATGTCTAATAGAAAAATATCAATAATATATTGCACAATAGTTGCTGGCATAAATTTCACTAGCTTTAAGTTTAAGCTTTTTCAGTAGAAACTTATACAACTTATAAGTAGAAGTTACAAACTCACAGCTACCTGCCTATACAATAAAGGCAACTTACAACTAAAATCAGTGGCGAACCCAGGGTTTTAGTACTGTGGATCTGCCTCACTTACAAGAGGCCAGTGTATAGAAGAGATAAAACACAAGTCATAACTATTTTTTTAATACAATTTAAAACTTACTTACAAACTTTGATATTATTAATTAATTCAAATTCAATGTTTTTTTTTATTTGTTACATTCAAATTGAAATTCATTTAACAAACTTACCTGGAATATTTAAATAATTTTGAGTACCTATTTTAGATTTTGAAAAGAGATTATACATATTTATTATTATATTTGTATACATATAGTTGCAGTATATTTATTTTATCTTAATGTCCAATAACTGCATAACTGCTTTCAATTTCACAGTAAAATGTAGTTAAAATCCAATACAAAAATAATTCATATACAAAATTATGTTTTTATTATAACATACCTATAAAAAATAAATATAATATTACAATAATTTTCTATATTAATAATTCCTCTTTTACGAAAGAAGCTGGAGGTAGAATGTCATATTCTGTTATAATATCTATAAAATAGGTATAGGTTAGGTATAATCAAGACTTACTTTATTATATATAATTATATAATAATTAGAGAAAAGTGAAACTAACAATTTTATAATGACACACAAAACTTTTGTATTTCAATTCATTTTTTTTGAAATAGTAAATATAAATTTAAATAATGCATTTATAAATATAATATTATATTGCATTTTAAAATTCGTAGTTTATCTTATTACTAGGGCTAGGATTTTGTAGCATTTGCATTTTCTTTCGTAGTACTCCAGGACATGGCTAATCAAAAACAAAATTCGATTCATTCATCACAGAGTTCAAATATGCAATTTTGTTTTTGCTTTTTTTGTTTTTTCTTGTGATATTCGTAAATAAATGCTTTATTGGTACTTTTTTGTCAGTTTATTAGCTTTTTAATTGGTTTTTGTTAATTATATGCATATTTTAACATTTACGTACATAATATTTATCTAAATTATTATTTTTTCATTTATTTTAATTGTATAATTATATATATTTTGTGAATTCGTAGTGAAATATTATCGCCTTATCGGAAAATATTTCTGAAAATAGATTCTTAGATTTTGTGATTACTGATTACCGAGTGGGGAGTAGTGGTTACGTAAAACGACGTCTGTAATATCGTCGTAATATTATGTCTGGACTTCAGACGCAATGAGAACGATATTTATTGACTTGTTTACTATATCTAAATTTACAATAATATTATTTAGCATTTCCTAATTATAGGAATTTCTATGGGGGTTTATATCCGAGTGCTAGCGTACGGAGTATTGTCGCGACTCGCGGAACCACGATATCAGTGATCGACAATACGTTAAGCCGACAATCATAACTAAACTAATCAGCTTAACTTAAAAATGTTTAAGTCTTTTTTAGTTGCATTTTCCTGGTTAAATGCTTTTTTTTGTGGCATTATTGGCAATTTTTTAATTCCTTTATTGCAGGTTTTTAGTGCTTCATTTTCCTAGCCCTACTTATTACCTAGGAACCTATAAGATCATTTTTCTTTTTAATAATTGATAAATCTTTCTTTTATAATTTAATTATAATTTAATATGAATCAGGTATTTAATATTAAAAAAAAATCAAACAGTAGAATTTTAAGTACCTCATATCCTTATCTAATTATCATACAAGGTCTATAAAAAAAAGTAATATTTATATTATAATATTTGTTGATACGCGCTGGCCGTACGATTTCGTATGCGCTATTTATACTTCAATACCCAGTATTCATATCTTTCTATACATCATAATATTCATAATATATTTATACATTTATGAATTATAATTATATTTTCATAGAAATGTTCTCAAACCTGTGTACTCGTATAAATGACTTATAACACCCATATTACTATTTAATATTATTTCTATTTTGATTATTGTAGTTGTACATATTTATGTAGTTTGTCATTTACATTTACCGAGGAAAAAATTGTGGGTCAGCTGACCTCCCAAACCCCCCCTGGGTCCGCCCCTGACTAAAATAATCAAAGACACAATAGGGGCTTTATAAAATTAAATATAACGATTAATGACAATTCGTATGCTTTTAATCATATAGAAAGTTACCTACCTATCACTCGAGTGTTCAGTATGCGTGCTTTCTGTGACAAAGCAAATAACAACTCCAAGTCTGCAAAGTAAGTCATCATGTCTTGATTTTGCAAAAATCTAGGCTAAATACTAATTATTTAAGAAAATAATTTTAGATATTGACAATCGACATATTGATTAAATTGTATGATATATATTCGATGCGAACTCGTATACTGCAATTCTTCATACAATGCATATCAAAATTTCTTCAAGCATTTTTTTTTTTTTTTTATATGATTTTAAAGAAATATTATAGTTACTTTTTAAGCTCTTTTAACCAATTAATACAACTATTATTATTATATAAACATTATTTAGAAATTATATAAACATTTTAACAAGTATTTTTATTTATTAAAATGTTTTTGTTAAAGATACAACTCTTAAAATATTTTTCCGCTCTTTTCAATCGATCATATAACAAAAACCATAGCACGTAATTCCAAACAGTTTTACAGTGTGCAGGAAACAGTAAAATCAAAACAATTCAATAAACTTCGACTGGCTAGAAAAGCGTTGCTAATATCGACAAGCGCATAAACAATTATTTATGACGGACTGGATCCCTTCGTTCAAATCAATTGCATTGTATATTTTCCAAAGTGTGTTATTTCAAATTCGAAATACAATTTTGAGATCAAACGCAAAATGGCAGAATTTAACCTCAAGTCGCAACTGGATCTACTCAATGGTAAGACTTACACAGTATATTATAGCAATTTGTTGTGATTAATAATCGAAAATAACTTATGATAATAACACTGACGAGTTATGCTTAATATTATAACCGTTAACGTAGAAAATAAATATAAAGTTCTTCATTAATTGTTGTGCCGAAATTTTTCCCTTATTATAAACAATAATATAAACTTTGCCGCATCGCACGTATATAAATTGTATTATCGACTACCTACGATACTTATAATAAGGGCTGGGATTTTAATACCCTAAAAAACCAAAAAAATGCATATTTTACACAATAACACCAATCCGTCGATAGGAAAAATATTTATGTCCAAATTCTTGTACAAACGCATGCAGTCCACTCGTTGTCGAATATTTTACTTTTGGCATTTTTATATTAAATTATCAAAAATAATTAACTAGTGATAAAACGGTGTTTACGACGACAAAACTCGTACTGAACGTCGAAGATATCATCGAACGTCGATTATACCGATTTAAGATTATTTAACAGGAAATGCGGGTAGAGGTTACTCAAACCTTGTCCGATAATATAATACGAATTACGAGTTACCTACTTATAATCTATTATATTTGTATAAAACCCATGTTGGAGTAAAAATCTTATAATAAAATTTCAAATTCATATTTGGTTTTCAAAAACTCAAAAAATGCCTCCAAAAACTCTAAAATGCCCCAAAAAATTAAGAAAATTACCTAAAAACTAAAAAATCCCAAAAATACAAAACAAACTTTCTTATTCTTATTCATAAGTACCTACATAAAACAAAATGTTTGACCAGACGAGCATCGCACAGTAAGCTTTGGAAAAACAATGCAAAGTGCATAAAAATCCCAGCCCTACTTATAAATAATACAGCCGACTTGATTAACTCGGAGTCAAAATACCCCCCAAAAAAGTGGTTCAAATATTCTGAAGATAATGATACAAACCCTAGGGACCGGAAATGAAATGTTCAAGGTATCAACGATTTCGAATTAAAAAAGCTTGAGTTAAACAAGTTCGACTTTATAACATTAAATATTATTCGGTGTACGGTATAATACGCGCCACACGAGCTCTGCCGTGACGAAAAAATATATACACACTTTCTACGGCCCTGGTACCGGAACTGTTTACTTCCAATGGGTACCAATGAGACGCTGTTTTTCACGACCGGCATTTTCGGTGTTTTCACAGATTACTTGGACAGAGAGATGGAAAGCGTCAAAACCGAGTATTACGTCATCAAGCCCGATGGTAAGGGAAACGGCCGCAATCGTCCGGTGAGTTACCAACACTGCAAGTCATTAGTATACCTAAATAAGTGTAAAACTGTACAACAAAAACGATATTGTCTCAGAGTTTATTTCCGGTACAGTATCGCGTTGTCGTTTTATTGCGATGAATGGTGATTATTAAATTATCGCGCAATATTTTAAGTGTCGTCAACTCTCGGGTGGAAATGTCGAAAGCTGTATTCTGGTATTAGAATGAATACAACTTTAAAAATTTTAATAGTTTTAAGTTTAAATACGCGCGACAGATGCCAGTAAAACTGATGAAACAGTGATAATTATTGACGTTCCGTCGATTGTTTTTTATTATTTTCACACATTACGATATATTAGTTTACAACTCATAATAATACTATTATAACTAATAAACGAATTTTAAATGTAATTAAAATACAAAATGATGGAAGTGTAATTAAAAGAATAAACTATGGGAAAAAGATCTAAGTTTTTATGTAGATGCCTATAAAAAGGGACGGAAATACATATTAAATATAAATATAAAAAACTTACAAAACAAAGTACAAAATAATACTATGACCTGGAAACATTCAATTTGGGTAAATTATTATTCAAATTCGATGTAGTGTGAAGCACATAATTAATATATAACATTTTTTAATTGCTTAAATTTCAATGTTGCCTACTAATTATTATATTATTATTATAATTTACTGAGATGAAAATTAATTTAATTAATAAATTAATTTTTGTATAATATTTTGAACTTTTCCAGTTTCTGTAAGGAGTTTCTGGATCTAATTTTGTAACAATGTCTTAAATACTCAAAAAGTTCTCTAAATAATGTAAAATATTATAATAATATAGCTACTAAATAATGTTTGTGTTTTTTTATGTATAAATCTATTCCCTACTTATAACATTTTTATCTTAAATTATTGCGAATTTTCAAAATCTACATAGTATATTATTTTAATTTTTGGGTTTGGTTTTTTTATTGTCTTAGTTTGATATCAATTAAAGCCGCGGGAAATCCAACAATATGATCGTTAACGTGACATCCTAAAAAGGTTTTTAAGACTATTTCTCATTATCATAGGACATAGATATAATATAATATTTTAAATCAGTCTTTCCAAACCTTCAATTTTCTCTACATACATATAAAAAAATTATGTGAACATATGGTCTACATCTTTGGGCTATGTCAAAAAATCCAATCTTAACAAAATACAAACCGTTCAAAACAAAATACTGCGCTCCATCACCAATGCCCCGTTTTATATTTTACTCTCCATTTTTACTTAAAAATCAAAACTGTTCACGAAGAAGCTAAAACGTACTATGAACGTGTTTTCAACAAACTGCATTCTCACCCTAACCCTCTAATATCTGGCCTAGCAACTTATGCGATTCTTGGAAATCCACCACGGCGTAATATAAAAATAAATTGGTATCTTCTTAACAATTAACGAAAAAAATAATTATTATTATTATTTAAAAAAATAAAAAAATTATATTTAAACAAAAGTAAATGTGATCAAATGTTGGTTTCTTCTCTCATCCTATTCATGTTTTCCTAAATTATATTGTAGCACATATTCTTTGAGTATATAATGTATATTCTCGAATAAAAATTTAAAAAAAAAGGCAAATAAAGAATCATTTTAGAATTGCTAAAGTTTTCAACTTGTATGAATATAATATTAACATTGAATATAATAGTAGGTATATATTGTAACTATTCATAACGTTTATTGACTTTTATCGGATCGTTTATAATCGATTAAAAGCGTATCTCTCATAATGTACTCAATGGCATCGTTTAATATATCATTTGGGATTTTTAATCAAATTTTCTACATACCTGCACTGATAATACGCACGACATATAATATTTTTAGACTGTAATGTTTATAGTGTTGGTAAAAAAAATACCTCCGACAATTTCTGCCACATCACATTAATACTTAAGTGCGTTATTCAGTACGTCATATCTTTAATGCATATCAGAATAAAAATCGATTGCTTGATTTTGAATGAGAAAAAGAACGAAATACGTAATGAACTATTATTTTTATCCTATCATTTTTAAAAGTATTTCAGTCCGTAGAAAAAAAAATTTTATTTAAAATTGTACATTTTTGTGGGTGATGAATATTTAACCAGGGACAACATACAAATCAATTCACTCATTAATTGAATGGGTAAAGCCACTCATTTTTTCACCGAAAATCGTGCACATTGTGTAAGCGAGAAATTGTTTTGTTTATTTTGACCTATTTATAAAATGAACAAAGAGATTTAAATACCTAAGAGAAAACACGTTAAATTCTGATCAATATTCATCGGATCTACAGACAAATTTGCATTGCATACGATTGTAAAATATGTATTTATAATTTTGATAAAATACATAGTAAAAATCTGAAAAAATATAATATTATAATAAAATCGTCCATTGGTATTTTACATAGTTAATATAATAGTATACTGATATAATATTATTATCAAAACTATATACAATACACTAATATAATAAAATATAATGACAAATAAAAGAAAAAAAATCCGAAAATAATTTGACTTTAAAAGTGTCTAACTTATATTTCATGAATTAATATGAACTATAACATGATTGGATAAAATTTTAAAATTATATCACTTACTGCTGAAATCATACGGTAACGGTATAGATGTATCTGGGAAAGGAATTAACTGATTATGTTTTATAAATTTATAATATAATTCTTGTCGAGGCCAGACCGCCGAAATAAGTGATTAAGATAAGATAAAATAATTAATACATGGCCGCATGACAATACAATACCTACTGATTCAATTAATGTCAATTATTGTCAAAATCGTTAATATGGGTTCTGAAGTTTCAATGTTAAAATCTTCATTTGTCTATTTTTGTTATTTGAGAAAACTTGTGTTAGCTACACCTATAATCCCATTATAGAAGCCTCGATCCGGGCACGAATAGAGACAACGACCGGGATGGGTTTGTGCCACCTAAAAACAGTATTGTTAACATTTTAGCACGTTCATCATTTGTGGAACAGAAGCACTCTTAATCCCGGACACTAACCTGACTGCGTGTTTCAGATGACCGTCAATGAAAACGTGTCGACGAACAGAACGAATGGATCACCCTACGGCTGTAATGACTTGGATCGTCAGCTGCCACCACCATCACTGCGCACGTGGGAAACGTACAACAGCGACAGCGTGTCATTTCCACGGACAGCCTCCAGTAATAGGACCAAAGCCATGGACATCATCGATCCAGAGACTGGCGAAAAAGTACAATTATGAACGGATGTCGAAAAAAAATGTACATCCGCATGCCCAGAGCGCGTTTGCAGTCGCGCATACCATTGACTTATTTCCATATTTTGCGTTCAATAATAAATAAATTTAAAAAAAAAAACTATAATTTTATTCGTCAAACCATAATAATATGTGATACTACTAGCTGTTTTTATCGGGAAGCCGTCGTTGTTGTGTATTTTAATTAAAAGTATTAAAATATAAAAATGAAAATGTCTGAAATACGGCGTGTCGGATAGGCAATTTCCTGCACCTGAACGCCGATTCTGATGTTGTAATCGTATGCACGGCAAATAAGTTTTCTGGATTTTGTATCTCTCGTCGCCGATACACTTATCGAGTTTACGTCACCAGGCTGAACGGGCGTCACGCGTTTGGACGAATTTTTAAAAATTGCAATGCGTTTGGGCAAGTGATTTTAAAACATTGTAATGCGTTTAGGCGACCATTTTTTTATTATTTATTTTGAATACCCTGAGATGCTGTATTTTATCAATCCATTTTCCCTCTTATTTCGACAGACTTGGGACTGTCCGTGAATTCCACGGGTATGATTAAAAATGGATTGTTTATTAATGTGTGTGCGCGTGTAATTAAAAATTGAAATGATTTAGATTTTTTAAAAATGAAGTTAAAATTGAAAAAATATATTTATTTTTTGTTTTATCTTATAATCATTACAATTTTATCTTTTATATCGTGTCGCACCGTCCGCACTGCACGTCAATCACTTGTTTAATAAGATTGAATCCTCAGTACTACGTGGAACCACGACCTTCGCTCACTAATTATGTCCAACCTAAAGATAAATGATAAACAAAATACAAACAATGATAATCCCGATCACAAAATTCAGGAATAAAAATAATATATTGTCTCGCCCAAACACATTACTTTTATTATACGGGTAAAAAGGCAATTCGCCCAAACGCAAACCGCCCGGCTGAAAGCTGTAGGTTTTCTTCATAAAGGTAGCCAGAGTGGGGTGTTCTGCAGACCTCATCAAGTCCTTAATCAAAATTGTAAAAAAAGTTAGAACTGATATAGCAACATGCACATGACGTGTTGGCTATTGAATGGATTCCAGTTTTCTAGTGCAATGGATGTCATAGAGCAAGAAATTGAGTATAATTTATAGAAGTTGTCCAAAACTTACCAGAGCTCCCATATATTGTATACCTACATTAAAATTTAATTACAATATACGTGAACCACATCAACACTTCTTCATTTGTCCTCATGTACTACGTGTGTCATGCTAGTAGAGCGACGTCCCCTTATCGGGGTCTTGTGGAGTCTTAGGTATATATGCGGTGCTGTGGAGTGTGGTATAAATCATTTTATGATTGTTCTTTAATTTTATTTAAATATAAAATTAATAAAATACAGTTAACATATTATTTTTGGGTGGTATGCTTTTTATTTGCATCCATCTATATGATAATATTGTTATACTAGAAATGAGTACAGTACTCAAACATAAATTAAATACATTTTAAATATTATAACTGTTTATAATTTTAAGCTGAAGCACATATCAATAGGCAATAGCTATAATTTATAATAGTCCGTTGTACATCAATGTCTGATATGGTAATATCTAATAACATCAGATGCGTCATTGTCATGGATCTTAACTGTCAATGTCAATTGTCAGTACTTTTTGATTAAATAGTATAATTTTTAATTAGTACATTGTTAACGATTATCATATTTAACTTGTATAGTATAAGTATAAAACATGAAAACAAAAATTACATTGACAAATACTTCATAAACTATTATGCATAAGCAATACACTTATAGAAATTAGAAGTTAAAAGTTTCATTTCAGATGAAATAGTTAGTAAGCCTTTCTATCGTTAACAGTCAAAAACGATTTACTATGTATCATTAATATATACATCACTTAATACTTAAGCTCAAAAAATCTAGAAATAAATGTTTAAAAATAATTTATTTAAACTTTGAGAGTAGGTAGTATATGTATGTTCTATCCCAGTTTTTTTCATTTACTGCAGGGAGATTTCAAAACGGTTATCCACGACTTTCCCCCTTGATCGTCCAGAATTGTGGGTGCTTACTATCCCAGTTTTTACATTTACAGGGAGATTTTAATCAAACTTTTTTTATTTTCAGTTATTTCAACTTATATGCACGAAATAATAATTAAGTTACTTATAGACTCATGGCCTCGTGGGCTAAGGCGTTGAGTGTAGAGTTTGAATTTAGGGTAAGTAAGTATGTTAATACTATACCCAGTGTCATAGTCAACTAGTCCACGAGTTTACATTTTTTGTTTCCCCCCCCCCCCCCCCGATGTTTTTATTCATAAACTTCAATTACTTTTATTTGTATGATAAATTATGTTTAAATTTTTTAGTAATTAGATTTTGTAATAACCGTTTATAATATATTATAAGGACGCACAACTTAATCTGTTTCAGTTTATTAGTATCAGTTGAATTGTGTGTTGTTGTTCACAATGGTCTTATTAAAAGAAATTGTTATACTCAGCAAGTTGGTAAACAAGATCGACGTATACAGTGAGCAGTATATTCGTGTTATGAATATTTCATTGTGTGTTAATTAATTTATTAAATTAAAATTTTAAAACTTATAATCATTGTATTCATTTTTAACAGAGATGATACCTGATGTCAACCCTTGTAGTGTAATAAGCCACCGACCACAATACGGCACATCGCAAAATATCCGTTTGCTCATAGTGAACGCGAAGTTTATGAATATTTTCGTCAGTGGCATTCAGCTATTGTCGTGAGGGAAATTCGATATTCATTTGATTATAATACCGATGATATATTTTGTTCGTTTGAATATGCTAATCATTTCAGTCGAATATATTTTAGTTCAGATCTTATAAATTTACATTTCGATGCAATCCATATTATGTTCAAGGATATAAATGTGTTACAAACATATTGCCAAAGACGTAGGTGCATAGTATGTCAAAAATACACCACTGTTTGTGATAACCGTAATTTATATGCTGAACCCGATGAGGATTATGTAATACAAGCGTTCTCAATATCCAATTTCACCGACGATCTACTTCAATCAACAGTACATACATAAGTAATTTAATATATTTTATTTTAGTATAGTTTTATATTAATTGTTAAGAATGTTAAAATATAATCGTATTAAAAAAATTAACCGATTAAACACAACTGGAGTGAATTTAGTAGAAGTTGAGAAATTTAAAAATAATCGATCAAAAACTTTTTATTTTGAAAATAACACAAACCTTATTGATGACTTATTATCATTTTTAAATTCTACTTCTTTTTCATTAAAATCTAAACTAAAAGATCTATGTTCCTCATCTAGTATCTACCTATACATTTAATTTATTTGTGGACTTAGTATATGAAAATTTGATTACGGGGGAAGCACGGGATGTTGCTTTTAAAACAAAAAATGTTTTATGTTGTTTTCCTTCAAATTTTTCCACCCTTTTTAAAAACATGTTTGATAAATTATTAAACGAACAGGAATCATTTTTGCTGAAGGGTTCTTCTTGGAGACAAATTAGCTTAGATAGTCTCCAATTAAGAACAAATAAAGTGAATTTATTGGGTGGTTCATCATTTATAAAATTGCCAAAATAAATTTATGACAAAAAGGCAATAATAAATGTTGTGAATTATGATAATAAATGTTTTAAATATGCGATTTTATCAAAATTTAATGAAAAAAAAAAAAAAAATTTATTTTAGTATTAAATATTTTAATTTTTTTAAAAAAAAAAGTGGACTTAATTTTAATTGTATAGATTACCCTACCCCAATCAATCAACTAAAAAAATTTGAAAAAATTAATAACAAATCTGTTAATTTTTATAGTTGTAATGATTAAATAAATATCAAATTTACCCACTTCGTATAAATAATAATGAAAAATCAGATCATTACGATTTGTTTTTTTTCTCAAATGCATCAACAACACATTATTGTTATATAAGTAATTTCTCCCGACTGATCAGATCACAAAGGACTAAACACGAAAGAAAAATAATAATCTGCAAGCGATGTTTTACGACTTTTAGTAATAATCCAAATAAAAATAAGCCATGGGGGTCGAATGGTCTTGATAGTCATAAAGTAATTTACCAAAAACACAAACTTTGTAAGCCCGTTATGATCGATCCACACGATGATGAATTTATATATTATAATAAATATAATAGAGCTGATCGAATTCCTATTGTAATGTATGCTGATTTTGAATGTTTTTTAAAACCAATTAATAATATTATTACAGGCAATACTAAAAACACACATCATCATAAACCCATGAGTTATGGGTTATACGTTAAAATCGATTACAGTATCGTCCCGGAAGAATTAGTAAAAAAAATTGAAATTCCTAGAAATCCGATAATTTATAGAGGTAAAAATCCATCAAAGCATTTTATGACATCAATAATATTGATATTACTACTAAAATGTATTATCTTTATAATACTAATAAATCAATGAATAAATTATAAAAAAGGAAGAAAGTCAATATATTAATTCATCAAAATGTGCACTTTGTTTGAAATTATTTAATAATGAAACCGTATTAAAAGTAAGAGACCACTCACATCTTACCGGTAAATATTTAAGGGCTTTATGCTTAAATTGTAATTTTTTGGCACAAAAACTATCATTTGTGCCAGTATATTTCCATAATTTAGCGTATGACGGTCATTTTATTGTACGTACCTTAGGTTGTAATGATGACATACGCATTATTCCAAACTCAGGTGAAAAATATTTGTCATTTAGTAAACAAATTTTGGATAAATTTTATGTACAATTTGAAGACACTTTTATGTTCATGTCAGGATCACTCTATAATTTAGCTGAAGAAAAACAAAATTCCGTGAAATTATCCATCACTTTCCGTTAAAAAACATTGATTTAGTTATTCGGAAAGGTGTATCTCCGTATGAGTATGTAGACTGTAAATCGAAACTTAAAGACACAGCATTACCACCCAGGATTAAATTTTATAATTCGTTAACAGATGACCATATTTCTAAAAAAGATTATATGCATGCATACAATGTTTGGGAGAAGTTTAATATAAAAACACTAGGAGAGTATAGTGATTTACATTTATTAACTGACATATTGATTCTTGCTGATGTATTTGAAAATTTTAGAGATATTTGTTTGAAAACTTTTAATTTAGACGCCTCTTATTATTTGACAGCACCTGGTTTTGCATTTGACGCAATGTTATATTATACTGGTGTAAAACTTGAAAGGTTAAAAGATTATACAAAACTTCTTATGATATAGAATGGAATAAGAGGGGGGGGGGGTATGTCAATCTGTAAGACGATATGCCAGAGCTAATCTACCCGATGTTGATGGAATTAATTACAACGAAAAAAACCAAATGCTTAAATAGCGTATTTCGATTGTGTTAATCTTTATGGCAAATCAATGCTTGCAAGTTTACCATACAAATATTTTGAGTGGTATAATGATTTGACATTAGACATGCATCTATTGGATATATACTGGATGTGGATGTTGTTTACCCCAAACAATTACATACCAAGCATAGGGACTTATCTTTTTTACCCCACAATAGTTGCCCACCAAATTCTAAGATTAATAAACTACTGAAAACTTTAAATAATAAGACAAATTATGTAGTTCACTATAGATTATTAAAGCAGGTGATTCATAATGGTTTAAAAGTTGTAAAAGTTCATAAAATAATTAAGTTAAATCAAACAAAATGGTTAGCCTCTTATGTTAATAAATGTACCGCTTACAGGTGTAACTGATTATTGTTTATTAATTCACTAGAGAAGTAAGAAAACTTGTGTAATTATAATTCAGAACTAATTTTTTAACATTAAAAAAAAATCATTAATTATTAGTGTATAATATTTTCATGAAATATTATTTCAGTTTTATATAGTAAGATTTGATGAAAAATAATTTTGACTATAGTGTAAAAATTTGGTGTACACTAAGTATTTTTGTGTGTTAAATAAATAGGTGCATGTGTGTAATCACACAGTATAATGTGTAATACAGTAAATCAGTGATCCTGAGGTGTCACTCCATCTTAATCATTGTGTTATTACCCTAGAGTAAATCAATGTACTGTAAACATGGAAAATGTACTAACACAAGATAATCACCGATTTGGTTTATAAAACTAAATACTTGTAATACAAATAATTATGTACAATAAATAAAAATAATTTTATAACACACAATTTCAAATTAAAATGATTAACTATAAAATACAACAATATTCAAAATGTTATTGATGTATAAAAACATAAATGGGATTGTATGTAATATTAACAATTAAAAATCAAATTATAAACATTCCTTATGATATTTTCTAACATTGTTTAACACTTTTTTTTCTCATCTTTAACTGTAAAAGTGCCTTCACTGGAAGGTATCTTTAATCCGTCCTTCACGCCAAAGTCATCTATTTCATCAATTTCACTTATTGTTCAAAATTTATGTAACAGATTGTGGAAATATAAATAAAATAATAATAAAAAAAAAAAAAAATTATAAACATTACACACCATTAGGTTATTTAAACAGTTATAATTCAATTTTAAAATAATTAGTCAATATTACAATATTGCAAATCATAATACTTACAATTTATCGTAAAATTAGATGTAATATAAAAAAAAAAAAACCATGCATGAATGGTAATGTTAATGACAAGGTTTTAAAATATAATCATAATTTTACAAAAGGTTTGTAACCAAATCATCAAATATTTTTTCTATTTTTACAATTTATAAAATGTTTAATACTTAACTTATCAACTACAGATTAATTCAAACAATAAAATATTATGTTGCGTTTAGAAATACTAAATTTTTAAATAATGATTATCATTAATTTATTTTTATTAATATATTATAATATAAAAATTAATCAATTTGTTATATGATTAGGTTTCAATAGCTCACGTAATTAATTTCACTTTATAATAATTTTTTTTTTTAAATTAGATTTTGTATTGGTGATATATTATTGAGATAATTAAAAATGCATTTTGTTAGATTAACATCTAAAACTGGGTCATGTAAATATGTTTTGTTATGGTTCTCTTTACAAATTATATTATGGGTTTCTTCCAAATTGGTGAGTCTACCTATTTTTCTTATTTTGCCAATATATTTCTGTAATAGTGTTTTATTGTATTTATTATTTGTAAATAAAAATTGCCATCATTATATAAATCATAATTAGTAATGTTTAATACTGTAATATTTATTCCGAGTCTTTTTTAAATTTCTTTGTCTGTATTTCCATTCCATGTGATTATTGTGGGTTTTTTATTTTGAAATTTGGAATAATTTAATATGAATTCTTTTGTTAAATTACTATGTTTGGTTAAGAAGCTAACATTTAGTTCGTTTAAAAGGGCATCTTTTTTCTCTGGTTTGTTTTTGAATATTCTGTTGATTGCTCTTATTATTGTGTTTATATTTTCCCTTGGTAATTCAATGTATTGTGATTCTTTTCTTAATAGTAATGGTTGACCTTTGAGTTTAATAGTTGCTGATTTTCTATGTTGATTTGTGATTGCACCTGATACAAGAACTAACGTGTTTTTCTCAATCATAGTAAATTCGAAATCAATAATTATGAACTTCATTTTTATCTTGTGTGTCCTGTAATTTACATATAATTTTTAAATATTTAATTATTTCTTTCATTTTTTAAATTAATTCAATTTATAATGACCGTATGGTAGTCTACAAATACCATCTACACAATCGAAATACGCTAAATAAACATAACCTAACCTATAGATGGGGGGTATGTCAATCTGTAAGACGATATGCCAGAGCTAATCTACCCGATGTTGATGGAATTAATTACAACGAAAAAAAACCACATGTTTATTTAGCGTATTTCGATTGTGTTAATCTTTATGGCAAATCAATGCTTGCAAGTTTACCATACAAACATTTTGAGTGGTATAATAATTTGACATTAGACGTTACTACAATAGACGATGATGCATCTATTGGATATATAATGGATGTGGATGTTGTTACCCCAAACAATTACATACCAAGCATAGGGATTTACCTTTTTTACCCCACAATAGTTGCCCACCAAATTCTAAGATTCATAAACTGCTGACAACTTTAAATAATAAGACAAATTATGTCGTTCACTATAGATTATTAAAGCAGGCGATTCATAATGGTTTAAAAGTTGTAAAAGTTCATAAAATAATTAAGTTTAATCAATCAAAATGGTTAGCCACCTATGTTAATAAATGTACCAGTGTGAGGGTCTTGGCAAAAAACATGTTGGAATATGAATTTTGGAAATTACTCCTGAATAGTGTTTATGGAAAATGTATGGAAAATCCGCGTAAAAGATTGAATATTAGTTATTATGAAAAATTAATAAATACACATTTTCACCTGGTGCACCATAGTCTGTTCGCAATCAATAAAAACAAAAAGCGCTAACTAGTGGTCAATGAAAAGTTGTGGATAAACGTTTTAAAATCTCCCTGTAAATGTAAAAACTGGGATAGTAAGCGCCTACAATTCTGGATGATCAAGGGGGAAAGTCATAGATAACCGTTTTGAAATCTCCCTGTAAATGAAAAAACTGGGATAGAACCTACATATACTACCTACTTTTGAGTACCATTTAAATATATTTTTTAATCAAACATTATAATCTGTATTTTTTTAAATGTTATAATTTTTAATTAAACTTGTAATTTATAAGACTAAACTTTAAGAATTCTGGATGTTTTGGATTTATAAATTGGATTATATATACAAAATATTAAAAGTTGATAATGTCTAAACTTTTTTAGTATGGCCTTACCTATATAGATGGGCTATTTTAAAAGTTGTGCTTAGAACAATATCGGGTTCTGAATTACACATAAAACACAACAAATTATGAGGTTTGCGATTTTGGGTGTTTGTGTGTTACCACCAAATCAAAATAATTTGTTTAACTTTTATAAGAATTGCCACTCTAAAATTAGCCAAAAGAAAAACATAAGAGTTAATTTAATTTAATTTTAAGGTTTGTATTCATATTTCTTAGTATGTAAACTTATCATTACGATTTTTTGTTTGATATTTGCTACTCAACACATTTATCAGTTTACAAGATTAAGGAAATTTAATTAAGTAAAATTTAGTGAATTATATTATTTTATGTTGCTTCCTTAAACATATATAGTTATGCTTTCAGAAAATATAAGCTATAAGGAACCCATAACTATTTAGGAGCATTGTATGGTACATCTAAATTGAAGTTTTTATTTTATTTAGTTTAACTTATAGTTAAGGGGTAATAGGGGTATACATCACATATATTATACTCATGTTATACACAGCAACAAAGGCAAAATAAAAAAATTGCTTTCACCAGTTTGAGTTATGAGTAAATGAAAATTATTATAGTTAAAAATGCTCATACATCGTGGAAAAATTGAAATATGGTAAAAAAGTCAAGGTGCAAACACTACAAACACTTGGTAATATAACTTAGCAACTACACAATATTTTCTACTTTTCTAAGTTTTGCACGAGTCATAGAAAAACAAATAATGGGCCGACATCCTCTCGAATCAAAATATCAATTGTTTAAATATAATGCACAACTTCAATAATACATAATACAAACAATAGTTCAATGGATCAGATTATCAATTATTATATCATGTTCATAATATGCAAATCTCGATATACAAATCAGTTCAACTTCACTGAGTAGCTATTGTTTTTTTTTTTTTTTTTTTAAGTATGTGTCCATAATTATGAACTATAATATACTAAAATAGTAAATAAATACTAGTTTTTTTCAAGACATCAAGTGATCATCATCTGTGTGAAAGAATCTATTGCTAATATTTATTATTTTAAGATATCACTAGTATGATAATAGGTATTTAAATTTTAAATGAGCAATTATAATTAGGAAATTAGTAAAATGTATTTGTCTGCAAATCTGTATGACCTCTATTTACCATTTAACAAGACAAATTCAGGTGCATTTATTGAATATACAGAAATAAAAATAATTCTATTGTTTTAATAGTGTTTATTTACACAATATTTTAAAAAATCTTAACTTACAGTATTTAAAAATAATCAGCTTTACTATGGACACATTTGCCCGAACATAACAATGTCATTGCGATATTAACAAAAATATTATTATTATTTATTACTAATAGAGTCTCAGTCACTAAATCAAACTTACAATATAATGTGGTTCTTACAACAGAAGATGTTATTAACTACACATAACATTGTTATCATCTTTTAATTATGATGTATATTTAAGAAATTATTACAATGTAAAACTATGTATAACACTTTTTAAACAATATTTAATATTCATTAAGTTTAACATTATTATTATTATTATTTATAGTCTAGAGGCACTAGAAAATCCGCATTTTGTATAAAAATAAAATATTGCCATTGTTCAAAATGATAACCACGTGCTTTTAACGTATTTTATATTATTATTGTTTTATCAAAAAATTTAAAAATTGAGCTACTCTCGCCCTATATTATAGTGTCAGACGCCTACACACGACGGAGGCAAACATAAGAACAATCGTCGAAAAAAAAATAATGACAATAGAAAAACAATTCTGGTGGGAAACATAATATTATAATGGTACTGTTCCTTTCGATGAACACAAAGAACAATATTGATTGAATCGGTGCGAATTCCGTTTTCGAGCTGTACCTCTAACACGAAGAGTCCGGACGGATTTTTCACTACCGAAAACAACCTAATGCGCTACGACAGACGTGTCCGAAGACTTTTAAGGATAAAAAATTACTAGGCGTAACGTAAACCTCGTCGTTTTTTGACAAACGCCGAAACGACGAAGACGACCCTGTGAACACGCGCGCGATTTACGTTCACGCACATAAATTAAATACTTTAAAAAAAAAAAAATAAACTGAGACAAAAATATGCTCGCAATCGTAATAATAATAATAATAAAACATTATGGGCACGGTTGGTAAATATATGTTTCTTCGTTATATGTATATAATAGGGAATAACTTAATACAGGCTAAGATAATAATATTAAATCGTATTCGCGTTACAACTTATTGGCGATGTCCTGCAAGCTGATGTACGTGCCCAGCACCAGGGCAAGGATGCCGATGATGATCAATATGATGTCCTTGATGAGTACATAATAGAAGCGGCCGAAGTTACGTTCGGGCCACAGGACACAGATCTCGATGAGCGCCGGGAAACCGATGCCCAACACGGACAGACACAGTGCGCCGAACAGCGATATGAACAGCTCCAACAGCGGAATGGCGACGGCCAGCAGGACTGCAGACATTCGTTTGTAAAAAAAAAAAAACGATATCAGGTAGGTATACGGTATATGCTATAGAGTTTGATTAACGATGATTTGTTTGATTCAAGAACACGACGTTGTCGTCTTAGCGTGTAGTTATATCAGAGTTTTATTTTTCAGCGAATATATACACGTCTTATATAGTGGATATTTTGTAAAAGTGAATTTTAAATTACTTAAACTAAAATGGTTGGTTAAAAGTAAATGCATATTATTATGAAATTGAATTCGTTTAAAAAGAAATTATTATTATTAGACATACTAATACATTAAAACGTTATTCATTTTAATGTTGTTATTTTTTGAGGATAAAATTCACCTCCTCCCACAATCTCAAATTGAACACCTCCACTGCCATTGTAATCAATAAATCACTATCTAGAGTAATGCATACAGGTAAATTGAAAAAAAACCAACAGAAGGATTGTAAATAATGTGAACATTTCCATGTTGTTGAAAGTATGACAAAAATAGAAATTCGATCACTCTAGAAACCCGTGTACTGATTGAGGCCAATGTACATCCGCCGTCTACCACAACATTATAACCTAACTAACGGGGTAAACAAACGTCTTTAGAGTCATAGCCAAAGCAATAAACATTTAAAAGAGGATATTATAAATTCAGCTTTTTTGTTTGACTCCATATTTTGCATCACATTAACTTATTGGATTAAAACTTGTATAGCTGATTTTTCGATGTACTACACGTATTTTATAGTCCTATTCAAATTATTATAAAGTTTTGAAGACAGCTAAGCTAGACATATCATGTTATACACTTGTAAACCATTTGCTTGTTGGCAATCGGTAAAAATAAAATATACACATTATTGACGACGACATTTGGCGTTACTTCAAAGTGAATGTTTGGCAAATAACAATACTGAATACATGCCGAAGGTATGAGTATTTTTCTGTGTCTAATCATTATGTTATACAATACTATACACTATTATTCTAAACTACGAAGTTATCGTAATAGTATATTATGATAATAACTACCATATTATTAAGATAACATATTGCAGTGCTCATCGATATACAACACTTGTCTGAAACTAAAATGTTATTGTTAACAATTAAAAAAATACATTTGGGTTGGACCGAAATTAGAGATAAATGTTTTAAAATTGTTTAGATAAACACGTACACATTTACTGCAATATTTTGTTGGAAAAAATTGTTTATAAAATGTGTAAAACATTTATGATGATTTAACTATAAACATAACACAATATACAAGTCTATTTTTTTCAGATTTATTAATTCATTTCACTTAAGATATTTACATTTTCTCAATGGTTTTGATTTATAGGCGATGACGGGTAGGTTCGAAATAAATCTTCTATGCCAAAAATTAATTTAAAATAATACTATAAATAGAAAACGTGATCTTAAAATAAACCGAGCTACCTATAGGTCTGTTATAAAATTGTAGACTGTATAACTACAAAACTACAAACGAAATATTATATATTATAGATTATATTTATATACATAGGTATCAATGGGTCTAGGACTTATGCTTTATTTATGATTGATATGGAACGCTTTATGCTTTATATTAACAAGTAATTTATACGAGATATTATCAAACAGAGAATTTGAATACTTTATTTATCAAGTCAAGTATAAATTATAAAGTGAGTACTGAGTATACTCAAAAACAAAAAAACTGAGAGCTAAATGACTGAAAGTCACGAAATGAAGACCACGTAAAACACAAAACGAAGAAAAACAACCTAGACGCCTATAAACAACCATATAGAGAGGAGGTCGAGCTAAAGAAGATCTAAAAACCATTGAAATCTGAATGAAGGAGAGCTAGAATCTGGCAAGATACATCTTGGAAGCGAAAATATACCTACATTGCCTAAAATAAATGATAACTAACAATAATCATAAAAGTAATCATATTAAATAATTGGTTAATTGTAGTTACATATATGTTAGTGTTAGTCATTTTTGTTACGCCACATTATCTATAATATACTATTTAAACTAAATGCAGAAAAAGTCATATACAAAACTTGATGATAAATTCTAATGATCCATGTCATACGCATATTAGTAAAATCTTTGGGTAGTTGGGAATAGGGACTCCGTGAAATAGACTTATAAGCGACCTAGCTTTAGTATATCGCAACTTGCTGCAGTTAAACTGAATCTTTAAAATTGTTACATTTATATAATTATCTCCCCCCCCCTCCCATATACATCCAGAGAATAAAAATGGACTAAATCATAAAAACAGATTCAAAACAAGTGAACTGATATTTTGGACTTAGAGCCATTATTAAAAAATATAATATAGTTAGCCACGGTAACATAAGCCATTGGGGCAGTCGTTTCGTGCGTTATTATACTTACACGTAACGACCACGACGGAGATACGGAGCAGATATTCCATGGTCGTCTTGTCCCAGTTTTGAATCCTCTTCTTCATGTACGTATTCCAGATAATATCCACCGGTACGTAAGCTTGGAGCGCGTACGTGATGAATATGGCGAACGCGAAGATGAGTTTGACCACTTGGGAGAGGCTATAGAACAAACAAAAGTTTAAAATGACAATGTAATATCATCCAACGGACAGCGGTGCCCAGAAAAGAGGCTGCTATGACTTAATATTCAAATCTTTTCGAGTCGGTTCGAAAACCTCCTCCCCAACAGGAAATGTCTGGAATAAAATGAAGTGTATTTTTACAAGTGAAAATCGTAAAAAAAAAATAACCGGAATAGGCACGCGGACACCTGTTGCAGTAACTGTTTTTATTTCCTTTTATTAATTTCACTCCCCACTCCACAACCGACAACAACATTTGATTACAATAAGCACGCATATCTGTGTTGATTGCAAAAGAATAGATCAAATACGAATTATTTGGTATGTAAGCCGAGTAACCTGAATATTATTCTGCCAATAAATACTTTTAGACTTCCTTAACCACAGTCCATAAGATATTTCAAATAAATAGTAGAGCTGTAGTAATTTATTCTTATTTATATATATTTTAAAATTTCAAATAATAATAAAGAAATTAATATTAGGCATATCATTTTTTCTTTAATCTCTATGTTCAACTTCTTGTAATCACTGTTATTTTTATTGGATGAAAAAATTTCAAAAAATCCAAGAGCAAAAAATGTTCGTCCACCTGAACGAAGTTAAAAAAATTAATACTATAATATTGGACAGAATTATATTTTACATAACAATAAGCATTTTATTTTTCTGAACAATTTACAATGCTTGTACAATACACCAAATGTTACGCTTTATATCGATTTTTTTTTTTTAACCGTGGATTACAGTATGCCGGTTTTCAAACGGTAACCTATATACTTTTAATCTCCGGAATCTGAAGCATAACTTTCAATACCTATTTTTAATTGAAAAACGTCGATGAACAAATACATTTTCATAAATAATATGAAGAAAATGCGAAAGAAAAAAAATCTGTGAATGAGTATTAAAACTTACTAGTCTTTTTCTGGAAGGTTGAGCGTGACACTGCCCTTAGCGTCTGAGCCGTACTTGACGTACCCAAAGAAACCCATCCCAACGTACATAATTGTGATGATGGTCATACCGACGTTAAGTACGCCAGTTGTGCCACCGAAGGACGCCGGAGTTTTCATATTGTTTTCCAACGCCAGTACCTACATAACATAATATATTAAGCTTTATTATTTATTACTCAGGCAGAGGACTTGTATCATTTGCATATTTGATTCACACAATCACAAAATTAGCAGAGTACGAAAAAAATATGTTTCACACTCTCACTAAGTTGATTTTGAAATTTTATATTGCATATAAATGCATTTTTGTATCTTAAGGGCATGCTGGTTTTAAAAAAAATTGAGACATATTTTAACTTCATTAATATTTTTATAAATTGTTTCTTACCTGACTTTTTTATTTGAATAAATAACCCAAAACAAAACAATTTATTTTTAATTTTGGTCGTATTATGGTCCTAGCACACGATTTTCGTAAAAGCCTGATCATTTTATAAATTATAATTTATAATACACATTTTTACTGAAAGTTGTAACAAATGAATAAATGAATAATTGAATAAATAAGACTAATTCAAAATAATAAATTCAGTTGAATAAAATACAAACAAATAAATAAATGAAAATATTCTTGTTTTCATTTTTATTTTTAAAATACATATTTGGTGATTTTTTATGACTATAAGTTCTCTGCTCTCCTTATTACATATTATTAAAACTAGTATATTGCTATTTCAAGTGGTCGAATCTTGAGAAGGGTAAGTCGAAATATTAAAAAAAGTCACTTGAAACCTTGATAATCATTTTATTAGGTTTGCACGTGTTGAAATAACGTCTTCGTAAAATATTGAAAGTACAGCGAGAGAACGCGCACTGAGCCGACCGAAATCAGTTTTTCTGTGCACCCAATTTAAAACCCAGCCAAAAAGAACCAGTTTCGATAGCAGGGTTTCACTGTGGTTGCGCAGAATCGACTCGTTCTATCGCCGGACAAAGTATTTAAAAACATTTTTATCAAAATCCAAACACGATACAAGTGCCGTCTACATCTGCACGTAAAATTATATCGATCAATCGAATATTGACACTTTCGCAAGAAAAAAGTTGAATTACTGTGCATTATTATATTATACAGTAAGGCTCGAGGATTTCGGAACTATTTTTACGTATACCGGAAGCCGGAAACTTACAACGCCGACGGCTTCCAACGCGAACAGGGTTGTGCCCACGAACAGGGTGTATTTTCTTGGTTCACCGATCAACGGTCTTGAAGATATGGGCGGCAGATCGGTGAATATGTACCAGAGCACAATGGCAAGTCCAGCGAACGTGATAATGTTAGCTCCCTGCGAGAAGGGTGCCAAGAGCTTCAAGTTTCTGATGAGAATGATGGCCACTAATGGGATCAGCATCATCAACATGTAGTACCGCTCATTCAACGGTTGGATGTAAATATCCAACACCTGCGAAGAAGAAAAAAATGGTAGTTAATAATGATAAAAGTTTAAATAATAAACATAATAAATTATCTATCGGTGCCATTCGTTCCAGAGTCGAAATCGGAACGACTCGCAATGACGTCATTGTTAAATGCCACCGCTAAATAGGCGATCTTTCATGATGTCATGATAAAAAAGCGCAAATCTATTCTCAGTTCGCACACGATTAATTAATTCACAGATCATACAAATTTCATCAATATCATCAGATGACATCTTTCACTCGACAAGTTTTTAGTGTAGGGCGACATAATTTTTTCATTAGATTACGAATTCACTATTTTTCAATTAATCGTTGTGTTTGTAACTTGTAACTTACAACTGCATAATCAGTTGAATATAAAACAATCACGGAACATGTATTAATAACCTCACTAATTTATATTAAGACATCGTAATCAATATATGCGTTAAGAGGACGTTTCGCCCGCATGTGTTGTCTCCGTCTTACAAGTGCGTAACATTGCAAAAACTGTTTCGCGCGGGAAAGAACCGAGAAAGATACAGTTATAACTAAGAAACGATATTTTCACCACATAAAGAGGAGAATTTTGTCTGTGCAATATCGTTTTTATTTTTTCGATATCAGAACCACAAAAAAAGTTATTCATGCTTAAAAAACACAAAATTAATGTATTATAAAACAATAAGAATATCGATGTGATATCGAAAAAATAAAAACGATATTGCACAGACAAAATTATCCTTTTTATGTTGTGAAAATTTCGTTTCTTAGTTATAACTGTATCTTTTCGGTTCTCGGTTCAGTTTTTGCAATGTTACACACTTGTAAGACGGAGACAACACATGCGGGTGAAACGTCCTCTTAATCGAAAACAATTCAGTTATTTACAATCAGTAAGAATAATTATTCTTCTATTTTGTCAATAGTTTTATTACAACAATAATCAATTAAAATAATTATTGTTGTAATAAAACTATTGACAAAATAGAAAATACAAATGACGAATCCTAACACGCGACCACGGTCTTTACTCTATAATATAGTCATGCAAGGTAAGGTCTGGTGACTATAACATTATGCGCTTTTAATATTAAGAATTACTTATTATAATAAAATCAAGAACAAAAACAGCAAACCCCCGTCCGCATAAAAAAAATTATTATTATTATTATTATAAAAGTACATAGATGTAATTCATAAATCGATTTTAGATTCATAATTTTACGTGGGAGGGATAGGGCAAAAGGCTTAGAATTTCGTGTAGCACTCTAACTTTTTAAAATGTCCAAAAACGCCCTTATGATTGACGTCACACACTTTGCTTAAACGATAAATCTACATGTATATCAAAATCACTTAATTACTAACCTGTTTGATGCTGGTCCCGATGAACATGATGTATACGCAACATATTCCTAGTTGGTAGACGATCAAGAACCCGTCAACGATAATCCTGCATAAAAAAAAAAAAAAAAAAAAACAGTAGTTCGTTATAATAATTGCAAACGATAGTGCTAATACTACAAATACGCCACTAAATAATAATGTACCTATACAATTAATAGGGTTATTTACCGTGTTTATTTTTAAACTTTTTAAGAGCTTTAACACGGCGGTATAAATATTATTATAATAACGGTCGCTTGGTGGTCTAAACGGCGCGCCAAGGTCGTAATAATGATGATTAAAACACGTTGGTAGGAAGTATATCGTTACTGCGATACTTACTAGTTACTACATATATAGGCGGAAACTGAGGAATTACATTTTTTTTCAAAATGATATTATGCATATATTATTATGATGATCTAACACCTAGTCTAACTAATATTCAATATCTCATTTCATTTATTTATACCTATTTTATTTTCTAATATATTTTTACGATAACTTTCAGATAAAAGCACATAATATTTTAAAATATATTTTATGTAGAAAACATGTTGTATACAAACATAAACCACAATTAGGTATAGGTACCTAGACAATTATACGTAGCAAAGAGAGTAATATATAGAATTGACAATTAGTTATATTATCATTAACTGTGAACACAGTGAACACTTCAACGCTAAAAAGTAGGTACTATAATATAGGCCGTGTTATGCAATAATTTGCATGTACCAACATGTGGAATGTACGTTCATAAGATATATATTACGGATAATTTAATTTCAGAAAATTAAATGAAAACTAAAAAACAGACACCCGTTTTAATGTTAAATAATATTATTCATATTTATAACTTATAACATTTCATTTCGTTGATAGTCATTTGTCACGCAATTTTTTTTTTTTGTGGCGTGGGTGAAAGAAATATACCAATATTTATTTGTTTTATTAAAATACGCGATCAAAGTGTCACTGCATAGTTTTTTTTTAAGAACGCGCAGATATTTACACGGCATTATATAGGCATAATAGTATAAGTGTTGAAATAAAATCACCAACGCAGAAAGAGGAACTCCGAATTTCAAAAAGGCCGGACCGTCTTGTAGTGCGTATTTCATGGAATCCGGGTAACTGAGTATGGGTACTCGGTGTCTCTTGCATAATAGGTACTGAGATCTGACCTAGAAGAAAAAAAAAACAGTAAATATTGAAAACTTAGTAAACGTCTGTATACCGAGCAGTAGGTGACTCTATACATCATATTATTATGTTACCCATACGTGGCTAGAGCCATTAAATTTAGTGGGTTAAATCCCATACCTAAATTTTTTTTTTTATTTGTTCATTGAAATGACCTCTAGGTCTTCGTCAATGCTTATCACAAGTGGGTAGTAGGGAGACCATGTGATATATTTATCTATGTATATATCACTAAATATATATGATACTACCCCCCTTCTCCAAGAGGAGACATGTGCGGTCTTCACTCCCAGTGGAGTGGGACTTAGTTGGAAACCGGATGACGCAATCGGACGACAGCGTGGGGATTTAGTGATCACGTAGAACCACCCAAATTTTTTTTTTGCACTTTGCTATGAATCGAACCGATGAATGTGTGAGTCGTAATCAACTGCGTGACCACTGCGCCACTCCGGCCCCTGAATATAGCTAAGATGTTTAACAGATCGAATGGGTTATGGTACTACTCCCTGTAAATCTTTTTTTTTACTTAATAACAATTTAATATATTATCAGAAGCACATTATTTTTAAAATTTCAAAAAATAATTAGAAAATAATTCTGTTAAATTTCTTGCATTGTAGTACTCAGTATAATAAGTACTAAAAATAGTAAAAATAGGTAGCAATAATTTAAGTACTCATTATAGTAAAAAATAGGTACTATTAAATTATGAATTATTTCAATCGAATCATTCAAATTAAAAAAAAAGAATTCTCTAAAAAATGTGGTTTAGCCATCTCTCCCCCTCGGGTAAAACGGACGTGCCATTTGACCGCTTCACGTCGCGGTCCGGTGGTACGGGAAATGCTAAAATCCACAGGAACCGGTTAAACGCACTATAGTGTGACATCTACAGTGTTAAAACTAAAGCAATTATTTTTTTATGCGTTTTTTGGCGGGTCCGGGTGAAACACAAAAGCATAATAATTACAGTATTTTTAATTATATATATGTCGAACCATAGTGCATTTAACCAGTTCCTGATGATTCTTCCAATCCTTCCGCAGGACGACGTGGTCACGTGTGGGACACATCCGTTTTACCAGGACGTGGGACACATCCGTTTTACCAGGACCTGGCAAAACGTATCATATCAGTACACAACTGTGCATAGAGCAATAGTCAATTCTCTCTTTTTGCCCCATGAAAAAAATCGTTTCCGGACTACGTTACACTTACCAAAACGTGCAAACAATACGTGCACAAGATACCGATAAGTATGGTGCCCACGGTCCCGACGAGCAATCCGGAGTTGTAGAAGGCATTGGGCATAGCCAGAATCCCGGTTCCCAAACTGCCTTTGAGCAAGTGGATGAGCGTCTCGGAATTTCTACAAGCGGCAACAGATAAAACGTAAACATAATTAATATATTATATTATTAGGTATGACATTAGCAGTCACATCAATCGTACCATAGCGCATCAACAGTGATGATGTTTATTACACAGCTATCACTCGTCATACGTCGTAATGGTCAAAAATATATACACGAATTGGACGTCGTTAACAATTAACGACGTTATTAATTAATAATAAATTACGGACATAATATACTCGACGATATATTAAACGTGGTATGCGGTTAATATCGAAATAAGCGGTTGCGGGCGTTGCGACAACAACAATGATTATTGGTACAATATTTTACAAGTATATGACAGTACGACTACGGTCGTCGGTCGATACGAACGCGTTTGAAGAGTCGTCAATTTGAACTTAGCTATACGGCCTGCGAGTTGTCAATTAATATCATTAATATTATACATGCGATACGTTTTTTTTTTAAGTATATCACTGTTGTCTATAATTGTCACAGTGATGATAGATCGAACGCGTGCACAGACAAGTCTTGTATAATGAACATAACATTGTTTGTCTGCGATGACTGTGCACGCCGTCGATCAATGGTAATAATAATTATCGTTCATTGTGGAACGCGTACGAGCGTATTATAATATACTGGTATGGTATATACCTACTTATGACACGAATTATGTACTTATTTGATCACGCATACGTGGTAAATGGTAAGCATTTTTTCTAACACAACATAGTGTTAGTGTTGAATTACTTTGGACAGATAAAAACACATTTATTAATATTAATAATAATTTCGCTATAGTAATATACTAATATCGTATCCGATCGAAATGACACGACAGGGTATAGGAAATCAACTAGTTCTCAGTCATAATTTTGTCAAACGATTTATTATGCAAAGTATCCACCCCCCCTTGTGTATGTCCTAGCTCCTGGATGTAGATGACGGAATTTATTTCACATAAATATATTAATCGTATTTTTATTTCTATAATAACGAAGTGTATATTTTTCCTGAACAAGTTTTTAAGTGCGTAAGAGCATAATATATACTTAGAGATTTTCAAGTCCTCTGAACATCTAATGAATAAGAAACGAATACCAACAGATTTCAAAATCTAAAAAGTAGTACTTATTAATTATCATAGAAACATCACGACACGAACAACGATCCGGGTCTAATAAGTAATAATGCTTAGGTAATTTTTTTAATATATACAGTATACACTATCCTCGATCTTATTTGATTCGTTTAAATAAATAATAATATTATATAATTTTATAGTGGTAATAGCCAACACCTTAACCGTCATGTACATAATATAGATGTTATATTGTATTATACAAAAACGGGTATGATAGTAAAATAATATATAGTACCTACAACATGTATAGCTATAGTTCCGAAATTGGAAGTAATGATCAATATTTTATGAGATGAAAAATTAGTATACTGAACATATGGGTTGTTTTGTTCCTCTCGACCATTATAATATTATTATACTTATAAAAAAATTTCAAAAAATGTATGCTAATAAGATTCAATTTGTAAGTAATTCGATTTTTGTCTGTCGACTGTTATTAATTTTATAACTTTCTACATCACTTCAATTGTTCGAGAGATTTTTATGATTTTACTATCAATATTGTAAATTAACTAGTCAATTTATGGTACTCACGTGGTGGGATGTTCAAGTATCCTATGCGCGTGAGGATCGTATGGCGGAGATCCATTGGCGTTGAGCGACATGTTTTCCTGTTGCACATTCACAGCGTACGATTTTGATTTTTGATTCTTGCTGAAAGTACAAAGAACGATACGATTGAATTTTAATTAACATAACTTAGGTAATTAAATACTGGCGTGACTATCACACACGTAAGAATATTTAGGGAAAATTATATAGAATTATATTCCCCCCACTTTTTAAGTATCTAAAATTCAATTTCAGCACCATTAAATAATATTTGCATTATATGGGTATAATATATTATAATGTTGTATATTATATTGGTTATACATACAATAATTAACAATAAATTACAATTTCTAACAACTGATTCTATGCATAAAATAAAATTGTAAACCAACTTCACTCACAATGAATTATTATATACCTATTGACTATTGTTAGTAATTAATATTAAAAATCAGAGCAATTAATGTGCTTAATTCTTGCCCTTGAAGTCGAAAGTTTTTAAGTTGTTTTGGAGCAGTTTATTAATATTACCCTTAAGATTCGACAATATTAAATTATATGGGAACTATTGCAAAATATAGGGTAAGTAAATTAAATGATATAGGTTAAATGCATGGTACAAAGATGATTTGGTTATTTATCAACATTAAGCACAATATAGAAACATAAAATTATTGCTAATATTATCAACACGAAGATCATTGATATAGTTTTTGGAAAATCGACAGCTATAAATGAATTAACTTAAAGAACATTAAAATGAAAAATCTACAAAAAAAGATAATAATTGTAATATGATCTTTATAATGTCACTAAATTAATTTTTTTTGTTTTATTCGATAAGATATTATTATGTAATGGAATTTTGTTGTCACAATGCTTTAAAAATTAACGTTGTACCAGTTAATTTTACATAATATAATTGATGTAACTATATTCGATGGTAATACAATACTTAGAGTACATCATGATCATAAAAAAAAAATAAATAACAGAAAGAAGTCTGTGTATTTTTGGGCATTTTATTTTCGTTCAAAGTTTAGAAACCACGAAATATTATAAATTAAAAAATATCCGATACAAATATAATGCTGAAATATAATACACATCTATAATTCAAGTCGAGGATAAAATTATGTAACGAATACCAAAATACGTCATGATCAAAAAAAGAGTTTAAAGTTTTAAACGTATTTACTATGCTTGCTACAACCAATTAAAAGCGACGCATTTTGAATAAATGCACTTTGAATATTACGGATCGAATTTTTAGATAGAGCAAAAACGTTGAGAGAGTTGTTGCGTTTGTAATATGTTCATAGAAATGGCTACCAGGGCCCCATGGTTTATCGTCTCCGTCGACACCGTTCCTTTCCTTTATTTTTCGAGTATAAAATCGTAGAGATGTAGTCATTATTTCATAGAACAAAACTAGTAAATATTATAAAGTTGTTGTACCTTGTACGTTTTCAGAATATCTTTGTTCCCAGCCATAAAAATGCTGCACTATAAAACGAATGTACCAAAATAATTGGTTTTTTTTTTTTTTTGTCACCGAGTTACTAAATACCAAAACGTAGCCGATATCTTATTACTAATATTATTCTAATTGTTATCAATTGTCAAATGTTTAAAAAAAAATGTAATTTGATGAACAATAAGTTAAGATGATTTACGTCAGTAAAACTTTATTTAATAATAAAAATTGAAAAAATAATTGTGTACCGTAATAATATTATAAACAACACAATAGTTTTTATTTATTTAGTTTATACAAGATAATGTAAGTCCGTAGTCGGCGTACCAACTAACTTTTGGGCGGAAAATAATAAATAAATTCAAATATTGAATGGTATACAAAAATAAATGTTGAAGGATAATTTAAATCACCAAATTTAAAATCGGAATAAAATGAATTGAGACAAATTCAATCATAAAAAATATAATTTTGTAGCAATACAAATTGGTATTTAGTTCATTTATAATTAATAGCACAATTAAATACTATAGAATAAATTATAAGTATTTAATTTCATGTTCACGATTTTAGTATGGAAAAAAACACTACTTTGTGGTATGCCTAATATTATATAATAATTAATAACATAAAAATAAAAATAATTCAAATTCGAATAAAATAAAACTAGGGCAGTAATAGGAATAACGGTAATAAAATACAAATTTAACGGTTATATAGGTACTATTAGGTTTGCCAATTTTTAGTATCAGTGTTAATATTTTCTGGACATATGATAAATTGATAAGAAAAGCTTTGCCGCAACGCATTGAGATTTGAGATAAAATATTGCCCAGTTTATTTATATTCAAGAATTCATCGGAAGACAATTTATAGTTGTTTTTATCAAAGTTGCAAACTTTTTTTTGTCATTAGATAAGCACTATAGTTTTATTTATTTATTTCTAAGTTACGAAAAAATAACTTTGACCTATAAGATTAAAAATATATCATATTATACATGATTCAATTACTAATAATATATAGTGAATTAATAAAACATAATTAATTTTTAAGAAATAAATAAGTTTTTGTTTTATGGTTTTTGCCCACTTTAAACTAAAATATAATTGGCGCAATATTATACTTGGTAAGTATCTACTTCCAAATTTTAATATTCAATATTCACAGAAGATAAGAGTAAAATGTATACACGAAATAAAAATATTAATATACCGAACGCCTGATATTTCTCACACTAACAATAATTTCACAATAGTATTTCACTTTCCAACGAATACTTACCAGTTACCAGGATTCCATGATCATAAACTCACAACAGTACAGTCGACCCTCCACGTTATTTTACCGTGACAACATTCTTTCTATGGTGTTTTATTGAATTTATTAATGTCCGAGTTTCGGACAATCGTGTGTAGCTGAACTACACACATCCTGAATATAATATATATATAATACACAATATGGACAAATAAACGAGTAGTTCTTAGCTGCTAAACGTAATTGACCAAAGATATTATACGTATTTGACGGAGAAGAATATTTTTTAACTGGTAAAACAATCGAATAAACTTTGGTCAAGACGAGTTTAAGAGTTTGGAATAATACATAGATTGTCAAATATTTTGAAAAAATCTCACAATAACTTAAAATACCTAACTATGTTTATATACTACAATGATATATTATAATATATTCAACTATAATCCTGACAGCCAATAGGCATTTTACTCGGTATTTTAGTATTTACTATGACGTATTTTAATATAATATTCAACGATTTCATACATTCGATCAAGATTTTAAGCGCTGTAAATATATTTTAAACACGTTTCCAAACTAATATTTAAATCCACAATATAATATATTCATTGTACAATATCTATTTAATGATTAAATTGAAAAAATCGATTAATTAACTATAAAAATAAGATAAGACTACGGTTAAAATATTTAATTTGTTAATGAAATCATTTTAAATATATTATATTCAAGTAATCTTGTTCAGTTCGTAAATACTACATTTAAATTTTATTGGAATGTTTTCTAATAATAATATCAAAAGAATTTTAAGAACATAAATCTATTATAATTTAATATTTAAAGCTCATGAAAAAAAAACATAAATAATAGGTAATAATTTAGTTATTGTAATAAATTTAGGTACCTACTTAAGAAGTGTTATCAACAAAAAAAAAGTATAATATTTAATCGCATTTAATTGAACTTGGAAATTATCTAATATTCTAATGTTTAAAAACATTTAATTCGTAGTTACTAATATTATACTATCTTTAAAATTAAAGTACATATTGTAGACTTATGTATGTAGACTAGACATTAGACGGCTATAATAACTGTACCTACTACCTACTTAAAAAATATGCTGTGAATAAACGTTTTACTTTTTTTGTTAAATCGAAATTAGAATTTAGAATACATTATTTTCAGATGTATGCGTGGGAATGAAAATGAATGCAGTTAAATAAAATCAGAAACCCAAAAACGTAGTTTGATTTTTAAATTATAGAATTTATACATAATATATATAGATAATAATAAAGAATATATATATAATATTGATTTTAACTATAGGTACCTATTTATTACTAAAAATCAAATGTACGACATTTATCTAAAATATTATCATCACTGTCAAGGATCGACTGCTTTTATAATAAATTGTTAATTTTCATACAAATCACGATTATACGTTTAATAATTATTCATTACCGCTAAGTACCTATTATCCATATTTTTAAATATCATTAATGCAACAACGATACTGTATGATTTCAAGTATTAAAAAAATTGAGTTTCTGTACATATTATTTTGTATACAAAAACAAATGTAAATATTTGAACAATATTTGAATAACAAATTTATTGAAAAAATCTAAATTTTCAAAAAACTTTGCCGTTATATCAATACGCAATGATAAACTAATAACTATAAGAAAAAACAATACAATATACTTGACAATTAACTAATGAGTTTTAGATGTTTAATTTGATGATTACAACAAAAATTTCAACGTAAAGGGTATAACAATCAAGTAAGAAAATATATTGATATTTTGTACGCAAATTTGTTGGGCAACTATTCTGTACTTAATGATAACAACCTGAGCTTGAATGTCATTACCTATCTATGTTTATTCCAAAAGTACCTACATGACGACAAAAATGGTAACTATCAAAAATTGATTAAAATATCGAAAACGAAAAATAAAATCGTTTACAATATGGAGATAAGACTTTCAAACACCCGTGTGATTACACTGTTGGAGATTCGAATTTCTGTGATACACTGGTACTATATTAAGTATTTAGTATAAACCACAATTGGATAGAGAAATCAAAAAACGCGTACACGCTGAGATGACTGGACAAGTTGGCGACATTTGAATTTGCGATGTTCCTTGTTATAACTAATTGTAAGAAAAATATAAATGTTTCTTTCTTCGCTTGTTTTGGTATTCTGATTTTTACCATGAAAACGTATCAAATGTGACACAGCAACACCATAAGTTGCAATAATTATAATGTGCAGACGAATGTTGAAAGGAACCGAGCAACATACATGGTATTATGTTATTGTCGTTTCATGAATTTTTTCCGAAATGTATTGGCTTGGTGTGAACATTACAATAATATATCGTAGTTAATTGCAATTCTCAGGGTCTGTTTATTTTAGGCATATAAGTTTACACGGGCAAGCCAACAATATCCGGCGACCAGTGAAAAACGAGTACATTAAGTCATTAGCTCATAATAAGAACGAAACAAGAACAATGATCCTGTGCGCAACGTTCCGTCGACCGGAACTATACGAAATGCCCCAGCGTACAAGATCTGTTTTTTTTATTAAAACACAATTTTTTTTAGATGATAGACATATTATTAATTTTTAACACATCCAGCTTAGAGCTACTATGGTCTAAACGAACATTAGACAACGGATTAAAAACGAATAATCTGTCCTGCTTACAAAACAATCCGTTAAGAATAACGCAGTACCAACGGTCAACCGATAGCGTAGGCAAAAAAACCGTTTATTTGGCAGACGTTAGAAAAAAAACATCCACACTTAAAACGTAAAAAAACAAATGATGGAAAATGGAAATATCTAATTAATTAAAGTTAAGAACTTAATTTCGTGTAACTGTAGTAATATAGTATCAAGTCACAGCATCAAGAAGAAGGAAATCATGTCACAATTATTATAAATTAATAATTATAAATAATATTGGGTTAGTCGTTCGGGCAAATGATAATTATTACACTGCCATCCGACCAGAACCCCAGGGTATGGTATCTGGTTACTCGCTTGGACGTTTTGCAACTATTTTATAGGAAATAAACGGACACTATGGTTGCAAAGGGTCGACGCCAAAATAAGCAAGCTAATTACAAATAACACCGTAATCGATAGGCATCATGATTTCATTGTGGATCGAACGTACCCAATTAACGTCACGATCGAATATAAACTCGAATAGAAACGAATAAGTATAATCACTACCTGGTACAAAGTTTAAGAATATTAAAATAACAATAATAATCTTTGTGAAATTATTGAGGTACACAACAATAATATAATATGATAAATTAAATTAGTTACCACAATAATATATTAATTTGTAGTAGGAAATGTTATTAATGTTATTAAATAGATTGCCTATTATCATTAATCGTATTAACGCTAACGCAAACGTAAACAATAAAAAAAATTACTATTTTTGACCTAGTCACGTGATTTAACGATAATTTACTCCAAAACTCTGCCTGACACCGCACCTCAATATCATTCAAGTACAATATTATTTTCTGAACTCGACTGGAAAAATACCAATAAAAAGGAATACAATTTTGTTAAAAACTATTCGATTCGACCGCTAAGCATAATATTCGTCATTAGAATAATCATCGTTGGCATATTTTTGTTTCTGTGGCGCACTCGCTAAATGATATATTATGTATACGAACGTCACGACTCACGACGTCCGTGCATTGAGTTATTGTTCTCATTCGCTGCATAAATGCATAATAGTTGATCAAATCTATTAGCAAGTATAATGCAAACGCCGAATAGCACCAAACGATCGTTGACTTTGTTTTTACATAATCGGTGCGTACATATTATTATAATGTTATGTACAAAATATATATAGCGCACCTTCCAAATTATTGTTACACTGTATTTAGAAATCATTAAACATTGGTCATCCCCGACGAATGTCACGTGTTTCGTCACTTTTCCACCACCGTAAAACGTAATAATATTGTTATCGTTTTATCCGAACGCGAACGTCAACCGATCCTCGTACCAAGCGCCGTCAGAAAAATGCATCGTACCGGTATGGTTGGTACGGCTGTACGGACGGCGGTTGTCTGTAATTCCATTCGAATTCTCGTGCGCGGCGTTAGGGCCTAAGCGCGCCTTCAAAAACTGCTCTACCAATACACTCGAAACGCGCCGGCTACCAGGCACCACAGCTGCCCGCCGCCCACTTGCCCGCCCGCCCATGGTGGGTATGCCACCGAAAGAATTTTACCCAAAACTGGTTTTACAGGTAGGTAAAAGTGATCCGTTTTGTTTTCGTGTGCCCACATTTTTGAAATACACGCGTGGTTCGAACGCAAACGAAATTTTACGTTGAATTTTCTTCACACCCCCGCCGGGACGACCGAAAGAGCGCGACGAAAAGACACAAACTCCGAAAACGAAGTTTCGATTTGTTTTGACTATACTCGCGACGAGTGTCCAAAAACATTCCAAACTCCGCGGTCTTAATCGCACGATCAACAAATCTCGTCGTCCGTCGTGTGCCGCCGTCCGAGTGCTCGGTCGTGTGCGAAGCGTTACAATGCCTCTAACCTTTTTTCACAACAACCCCCCTAGGCCACACCCTCTGCCATACAACTCTCGGTTAGTTAACGGCCAAAAAACCAAACACGTTGGTGGGTAGAAAATCGAAAATTCCCGTATCGTAGGCACATCATCGTAACCGCTGACAACAACAGCGTTTACAGGGCACAAAAAATTAATTATTGACGTTGTACTCACGTGTCGGACGGGGGTCCGATGCCGGTCAGCGAGAGCGATTCGGACATCTTGAAGTCGCGATGGTCCTATGGGTACCTGAAAAAAAAAAAAAAACGCAGAACGTGGTCGTCGATTAAAAAGGCCCTTTGGTGAACTTAAGCCGGTGGTCGTGTGGTGAGGTACAAATAATGTGTGAAAAAAAACACGTGCACTACTACACAACAACAACAACAACAATAACACATCGTGTAATGCGTGCAATGAAATCGAACGTCGACGACGGAGCAGCAAACACCGATGCCCGTCGACCGTATTAATACTTCATAATATTATTATTATCATGACATCGTACGACAATGTTATTATTAATAAAATGTGTATTGATGACGTCTCAGCGTTGGCGAAACTCACCTTTGGAAATTTTGGCGGCAAAAACAATTTAACAAACGAACGGCAATGATGAGAGGGAATAACCGACGTGGTGCGCGCGCGGCAGACTGTCGAAATGTCAATAAGTGCTCGCCGGCGGACCGCAACTACTGAACGCGTAAGGTAGCCGCCTCTAGTGTGGCGGCACTCGTCTCGGTCTCGTGTCGAGCATGCGCCCCACTATCGGGCACCGGCGGCGGCGGCGACGACTGCGACGACCGTGATCGATATATTATTATTATTACTATTATTGTTGTTGTTGTTGTGCGCGATCGTAGGGTGAGTCGGCGGGAAAATAGGGCTACACACGTTTCCATTCATTTCGTCCGTGTCACGTTCGAACATGAATCTGCGACGAATTAACGGGTTAAGACGATCCGTGATATTTAAACCACGTCTTAGTCGTCGTTGATGTCTACCAAATGTCCCGAAAACGAAGCGGTTTAGGGTGAATTTAGATTTACGCGGGAAAAATGTGCCTCGTCCGTACCCCTATACTGTTATTTTAGTTATTTAATTATCGTTAAAATGCGTTTAATTATTATGTTGTATTATAGTCACGTCGTCACACACGATTATGTTTTATTCCGTTAATCGGTCGTGCACACGCGACGCTGACGAGGACGAACACGGAACAACCGACGAACATTGCACTATCGTATATTCGTATTTGTAGCGCACTCGGTGGGCACTTCCCATATTGTGAAACGGTAATCGGTATAGAAATCGCCGTTTGAAGTTGTGCATCCCATTTGCAATGATAAACTTTAAATTTAGGATCCAAAAATGAACTTTTTGAGAAATATAGTCACAGAATAAATGTAATTTGAAACAAATTGTTTTATTTTATCTGTGACGTTAATACGTTATGCTCGAGCATGGAAATCGTCTGCGTAAAACGGTGAATATAATATTATTACGTTTTCTCGAAAATTTAAAATAATTCGACGTTTATTCGTTTATATAAATTCTTTAAATTCTATAATAAAAGTTATTGTTCCACGAAATCTGCTTCTAGGTACAATAATATCATTGGCACAAAGGCGGCGGACATTTTACATGTGGTTTTTCCAGCCGCACAATAGACGTATAATAATAATGATAACCATACAATGATTTGCACTGTGCGTCGTGCCGTCGTAAAAATGGAATTCCAGACGTCTGTTAGATAACGTCTTATGGGTTTAACTCTGCTTGAAGAAAAAAAACCGAACACCAGACGTCGTCGTGGTCGACGGAGACGTTAGGAATGCGTATTATAGGGGTACGATATTGTGTGGCTGGTCGATGTTTGAGGCGGTGGTGGAGGGACACGGTGCTCACAATCGTGAGATGTATTCATCATAATAAAATATAAATGACAGAAAAAAAAATATACTTCGTTATAGCATATTATTATTGTTATTTTGATGTGTATTGTAGAAACGCACCGTATGGTATTGTCCACCGTCCACGATAATAATAATAATAATATAATATACCCAGAATCCAGAATATAGTGGCCAACCTTACAGATTAATGTACTAAGCTGCATGCACAACGCACACAATATCCTATGATTATTTTCAAAATTCGTAGAACACGCACACACGATTGTCCGAGTCGTAGTTTTCAAACGGTTTTTGAATAATATATTTTCACCGACCTGTCCGGTCCAATGTCATTAATCACGCACCTACAACAGTACGTCAGTACGTATCAACGACGACGACGTATCTTCGAAAACATACGATATGGTTTATGATTTAGCCAAAGGTAGTAATTATTTTTAACCATATTTAGATTGGGATTTCTAAGTATTGTCAGACATAACAATACAATAGTACAATATCAGATATTCTTTATTAATATTCCTATAGAAAAAAATTCAAAGAGGTACCTTATTCAATAAAAACATCAACTATAATATTAAAAAAACATCACAACATACACTTCGAGCGTTGATACCCGATAGGAGTATAAACAACGCAAATAAAATATTCCATTTACCATGTTATCCAATTCTATAAGTAATAAAAAATTCAATGACACAAAACGTGTGAAAAATGAAACGCTCTTGGTCACTTAAAGACAGCGAGTGAAATGTTTAAGCCGTGGTAATACCCGTTCACGTGTACGACTACGCTGCACTTCACACACTTAAGAGGACGCCACACCCGCATGTTTTGTCTCCGTCTTACAAACGTAAAACATAGCAAAATCTGTTTAGCGCGGGACAACTTTACTCCCTTTGTATTTATAGTAGCATTACCAAAATTCCACAACGCATAGATAAGAACTTTATCTGTGTCGTTATTTTTTTGATAGCACAAACCAATAATTTTAAGTAATTTAATGAAAAAATAACAAATAAATGTATTTTCTTAAGCTTATAACTATAATTATATTTATGTTATCAAAAAAATAACGACGCTATGACACAGATAAAGTTCTTACCTATGCGTTGTGGAATTTTGGTAATTCTACTATAAATACAAAGGGAGTAAAGTTGTCCAGCGCTAAACAGATTTTGCCATGTTATACGTTTGTAAGACGGAGACAACACATGCGGGAGTGGCGTCCGCTTAACACACAATTCAAAATCTTAATCGTAGAAACATTAAATACTCGCAGAGTACATTAAAACAATTTTTTTAACAAAATCAACACCCATCAGATAAATAGAGAGAAGACTTGATATATCTGGACAATTATTACTATTTAGTGTTTGTTCTTATTTATTAATAATACTCCTATTCCTATTAATATCATTCCAACCTTGTTTAATTTACCTAATGAATTCAACCGGAGTTTTTTTCAATTGCACACAATTGCACAAAGCTCAATTCGTATTTCTTTAAACGCTACGTTTTTCGAGTGAGGGCAACGTCCTGTGCATAATAATTTTATACTAAATTACCAATGGCCGAAACTACTATGGCACGTAATATATACAGGGTGATTCATTTAAGTGGTTACACTAATTATCTCGAAACGTATTTACTTTTTTCAAAATATTTTTTTACATGGTTTCAAATAAAAAAAAGCGGGTAAGTCGTGTATGTCGCTCTGCTGTACAGTAGGTTACAAGTGGGTTACTGACTTACTGTAATGGATGGAATTAAATGTGAATCCAATGATATTATATCATTGTATACAAAAAACGATTCTGAGCGAAGACGGTTTATCTATCTAGGATATATTATAGATTATTAAAAATTTTCAAATCTTAGATTTAAAAAGAAAAATTTTTATGAATTTCTAGTTTGAAATAATTTCTGTATTTTCGTGATTTTTACATAATATGTTGTCAAAACTCAAACTTTGAATGCTTAAAAAAAAAATTGTGACTATGTATTCCTTTTATTTTGCAACTGCTATTGTAAAAATATGTTAGGCGCCTTGTATTAAATTTTCAAATCTTAGAATTAAAAAGGAAAACTTTTATGAATTTCTATCTAAGATAATTTGAACATTGCCGTAATTTTTACGTATTTAGTCAAAATTTGAACTATAAATGCTTATAAAAAAAATCGTGCCTACGAATTTTTAATATTTTTTAACTTCTTTTGTTACAATGTGTTAGAAGCCTTGTATTAAATTTTCAAGCTTTTCTACCGAACAAATAAATTTTTATCGATATTTATAGAAAAAAAAACTAAAAAAGTTGAAAAATTAAAATGTCAGTAAACAGCTCAAAACAAATCTAAATATTTTGAACATTTTATAAAATATATAAAACGCCTATATAAACATTCAGTCAAAATTTCAAGTATCTGCGTTAATTTATTTTAGAGTTACACCAAAATAAGGAAATCGCTAAAAGTGAAAATCCAATGTTGTAAAAATTTAAATTTCAAATGCTCATAAAAATTTAATTTGAATTTCAGGTGGAATTTTTATTTGTGATAAAGATTGAAAAACTTGTAAGGAATCTTGTATTAAATTTTTAAATCTTAGATTTAAAAAGAAATTTTTTTATGAATTTCTAGCTTAAAATAATTTGTGAATTTTCGTGATTTTTACGTATTTTGTCAAAATTCAAACTTTGAATGCTTATAAAAAAAAATCGTGACTATGAATTTCTTTTATTTTTCAACTGCTATTGTAACAATATGTTAAGAGCCTTGTATTAAATTTTCAAGCTTTTCTGCTTAACAAATAAATTTTTATCGATATTAATTTAAAAAAAACTAATAATGATCGAAAATTTGAAATGCCTATGAATAGTTCAACTTAAGTCGAAATTTTTTGAAAATTGCATGGTGGATAGAATATATTTATATAAACATTAGGTGAAAATTTCATGTATCTATGGTCATTTGTTTTAAAGTTACATCAAAAACCAAAATCGATTTTGTCGAAAAATGAGTGTGCGTAAAATTTCCCGTTTTTCCCTTAATTTTTAGTTTGTTTTTCTCAATTATTTAGAAAAGTATTAAGAATTTTTTACTTTTGACCCCCCCAAAGTACCAACTAGATTCACTTTCTGATCGAACGAGGTACTGAAGTCAAAAATCGAAGCATTTTTACTGCCCCAAAACGTGATGACTGTCACAAAAAAAAAAATCGCTCCGCTCAGAATCTAATAATAAAAAATATTTAAAAATATAATTTTTTAATAAAAACGTTGGGTTTTTAACAACTTACAACCACGTAAAAAATATTTTGAAAAAAGTAAATACTTTTCGAGATAACTAGTGTGTCCACTTAAAAGAATCACCCTGTATACACGTTTTAACAACTCTATATTTTGAAGAATTTTTTTTTTGGATTTGTCGGTTTGGTTGTGAGTAGGTCTCTAGTCCGACGACCTTAAACTGTTTAAATGTTCGTTTACGATAAACCACAGCTTACATCGTGCGTACAATGTTAAACACTGCGACTGCCCCACGAATGTGTTGAAACTTGGAACTATCCAACTAAGTATATTTGGTTGATCTAAATTCGAAATCGGAGATCGACCGTAACATTCTCAAAACGGTTTTAAGCTGAGCTAATTTATCACGAGTGTCAGAACGAACATCGTTTATTCGTTTATTGCAGTTGAAACACAATAAACAAAATGTCGACTAACGAATTGTAAGATTAAAAAAATAAAAACTGTTAATCATAGGACACACCTGTTAGATGCTAATAACCTTTGACGTCTTACCTTTTAAATGATTTAAGAGCTTTGTTAAAAAATTAATGACGCACTTATAGTAACAAGTAATTTTCGAATCACAATAATTCCTCCACTGGATATTAGCTCGAAGCCAGGTATAAGTCATAATATTTCATTGCTGTAGACAAAGGGTTGAAACCTATGATAATAGACGTAGTTTAAAATTCGTTTGTAAAAAAATAATAACACTAAAATTAAATCTATCTACAGATGTACTACTGTACAACAATAAACGAAACGTAATATCACAAAATTCAACCTTAGGTTGTAAGCACTACAAGTTAAAAATCATAGTTAAAAAAATAATATTATATTTAATAAATTCCCTATATTTTCACGTCGTATACAATTAATGTACAGTAATTGAAGTGGGAAAAATATCTTCCCATCTGTTTACCAACATAATTATATAAAGATTAATTATCGTCTTGTGTGTACAAAATACACAAAATCTATCGGGAAGGTGAATAAAGTCAAATATTGTGTAAACGTAACTGAAACTTAAATATTGTATAGGTTTTTTTTTTTAGAAAGCGAAAACGAACGCAATCCATCACAAACACAATAATATAAAAATCGTCGTAATTATTGTTATAGTTTTCCCAAAAATAGTTGGGGGGGGGGGGGAAAGGAACACGTAATATTAATATCGGTATATATAGGCAATAGGCATGTACTGTTTTTTAAATGGTCATGTTGAACACAAAACAATACGCTAACGACCTGGCTCCGACCAATCCGACCTAAATAATTGTATTATTATTACAATAAGTACTAACACGTCACACGTCACACGCACATGCACAGACACAATACGAAATCCGTCGTTCCAGTAAAACGAGCAGAGAGTGACGCCTACGCGTCGTCGTCGTGCAACCAGCGAGATTTAAATTTAAACTTGTCTGGGACGGTACGAAAATAATCACTCAGTGTCAAACGACGCAACCCACAGGTAGGTACGTATATTCTCTCCAATTGCCATATGTTCGTTTTCGTGAAAATAATAATAATATAATATAGAATTCGAGAAAACTTACGGAAATCATCATAATATTATTATTATTCTGTATGGCTGACGATGCCCAGTCTTTACATTATTTACTCAATGTTACAGGCGCAAATGGAGGGACGTACAGCCATACGTACAGGTGTGGGGACTGAGCCAATGCAGGGTTGTGGGTTAGAGGGACAAAAGGGGCAGTTGCCCTCGATGGCAACTTTTTAACGGCAAAAATTAAAGTTTTAAAGTTTTCATATGTATTATATTTTTTAGGAAGAATTATTGATCGTTAAAAATGCGTATAAAAATTAATAATATTATATTATACCACCTACCGCAGAGTTATCACGTGAGTGAGAGCGCGTTCAGCGTGTTAATAGTATGTGACCATAGTGTTATAATAGCACTCGGACCCGATTTCTACTTTCGTTCGTATTATTTTCGAGTATAAATTGTATTTTGTCTTTTGTGTACAATGTGTTTACAGCAATACACACACTGACACAATATAATTGAGTTTGTTGTAATCCCTATATGGCTATTGGCTATATTATTATAAATTTATAAAATTATAACCATCTTCTTCTTTTCCTTCGCCTTCTCTCCCAACTATTTGGGGTCGGTTACCCCGGTCCTCATTTTCCACTTACTACGATCCTTAGCATCCTCCTCACAAACACCCTTTCTCTTTAAAATTATATTCATTGTAACGGCTTCTCAAAAGCAGGAGTTCTTATGATTTCCTTTAAAGTTATAATACAACCAATCTGAATTATAATAAAATCAATATAGAACACACTTATACGCTTAAACATCGGACAATGTTAATTTATTATCGGGCTTATTTTTTAGAATTAGTACATGCTATTAATGTTATTATGTACCTACCTATATATATATATACTCTATAGACTATAATGGAAGCAATTTTTGGGGCTGCTGGCATTTGTCCCGCAGAACGTTTTATTTCTAATTTTAACAGTAAAACTATGAAGTTGCCTACATTTATACACATATAAGGCTATAATATAAGCTTCACATACATAATATACGAAGATAAAAGTCTCAATCGCTGTGTATCGGACATCATTGAATCCGTACAATAAATGCTTCTTAAATTTACTAAAAAAAAAAAACAACATCATCGGTACAAATATATATATATATATATATATATATATATATATATATATATATATATATATATATATATATCGTATATATCGGTGCTTTATTAATTTCTATTACCATTTAAATAAATTGCAAATAAAACTATCAGTGTACACTGTACATGCACTGCACTGCGTCCTTATGAGTTATAGATAACACATAAATGATAGAATATGACGTATATTAATTATATCAATTTAAAAATAAATTTTGTCATAATTTCATCAAATTAAAATATTTCTTTCCTTGATTAATTTTACTAAGAATAACAAAATATTAAGAGGCAGCATATACAAACATAAACAAACAGTGACACGACAGTTCAACACAACCACAAAAATAAATGGTATTATAATATTACTATTAGGAATTAGAAGTTGCAAATTATTCTTATAATCCGTATTTAGAGTACACTAAATTACACAAAAATCCATATTATACTATAACAATTTTAAAAAGATAATTGTTGTATATTTTGTCTTTTTTTTTTTAATTTTATATATTTGTTTTCCATTTACAGACCATTAAGGCCCTTCGCTACTTCTACCTAACACCCTTTCATCGGTTTCAGTTGTCTGCATCCTCAATTCTTGCCATTTAATCTACTTGAATTAAATCTTTCATTACCTATACCTGATTTAGCCAACCCTTACATGGTCTTTCTCTGGGGCATATTTTATTTAGTTTAGATACGATAACTATTGTCTCATTAGGCTGTCCTTATCTCGCCATATGTGTCCAGCCCATTCCAGTCTCTTTGAGACAGTATATTTTTTGACAATTTTTTAATAATTACATAATATTCATTAATTTTTATATATTTGTTGTAATTATTTAATATTTTCTAAAAACAATATTCTTTATTATCCATGTATTTCATATACACAATTATTTAACGTTAATATTTTATTTTATTAAATATTTGTACAATGTATGAAAAATCTGATTTTTTCTTTATTACAAACCTTTTTGATATCGCCACGTTTATTTAAATTTTTACTATAGCATGATGGAGTATATTACAGCGTACTGTTTTTTGTTCAATCAGTTTTCAACCACATTTTGTTAATAGTGTTAATACCATTATTAACGAAACGTACATTTTTTTCGCTATTAAACATTTTTGTTTGCATACTTTAGATTTTTCTATGCATATTTCCATGCATGTCTTATCGGTTTTGATTACAATAACTTCCGAGCTCCAATTTGTTACAATACAAATCACGTCACTTGGATATAAAAATTTAGTATTTCAGTCACGTAGTATAGCGTATAAATTTTGGTTAATTTGTAATAATAATTGCACATTAATAACAAATTACACAATAATATAATATGTGGAATTTTACTACTTTATTTTTATAACCACCTTGTTTTCAATGGCGATTGGTCGTTTTGCGTTCGCGATAATATTATTTAATAACATTCGATGAAAATAACATTATACATTTTTGTTATTTAACCCTCCTATTACGCAGTTGTAAGTATATAATATATTATGATATTATGATTCCTTGAGACATGTGGTAAAGTGCTATAAAAGGTACAGTGGTACAGACTTATAATATTCAAAATGAGTATTTAAAATGGACATCACAACTAAAGTTTTGAAAGTTCAACGACACTGCAGCCTTTAAATATCTATAAAATACATATTATTTTATTAAGTTCCAAAATATAGTTCTATAATAATTAGGGCTGAGGTCATACGAATGTAATGGAATGTATTCAGACCTTAAAACTGTGTACTCTACTGGTTTATGTAATTCAATTATAATTTCAATATGCGTTAACATTCTAGTTATATGAGTACGATGGTAGGATCAACTACTTATATTATCTTTCGAATCAATGAAGCATTACATTTTCTCTTTTGTGTATAATTTTTAATACTAAGTATTTGCGTCGATAAATAATTCTATTTTTTTCAAGGTACCATACCTATAATAAGATTTTCAAGTTAAATGTGATGACATCTGTGATGCAAAATTTAATTAAACACAATAGGCACTTCATTTTCTCCATTTTATTATATAAATTACATATTATATTCATTAAAATGCCCAGAGCAAAAATAAAAGGACATTCGTTTTGGGTGTAAGACTGATGTTACAAATTTTGATTTATGTATTACAAAAATAAGTCACAGTCACAATTACTTTTATCTCTAGTAAAAGTTACTGTTAATCTATATTACCTTAAATTTATAATTTATGCACATGGATAAAATTATTTTTAGCTTCCGTTTATATTTTATACTTAATATTACTTACGGGTTTCTAAACATAATATGTGTCTGTCCATTGTTGATATTAAGATATTTATTTATTAATTATTGTTTGTATTTAGATATTTAACTACAATTGCTGATTTTAAGTTTTTGTTTAGTATTTAATATAGATTTAATAACTATTCAAAATAGTAAGGTTTCGTAATTCTTTTTAAATTGTATTTGAATTTATTTTTGAATTTTATTTTTATTTTTATTTGTGTTTGAATTTATAATTTATTGCTTGGTGTTAAAATATACATTAAGAAACCGGAAATTCAGCATGTTCGCTGAGTGAAATTTTCTAACTTGACATATCACTCATAATACATCACATACCTAATAAAATTATGTATTATATTTTGTTCTACTTATGTGACGTATAGGCAACTGCCATATTATAAACTTAAAACTCAATTTGATCATCATGAATTCATGACATTGTGTCCGTAATACTAATGATAAATAAAAAAATTTAATATGATTCACAGTCAATGTAAAAAAATTACATTTCAACATAAATCATAGATAATGAAATTATGTTTTAATAGACGGTCAATAAAATGCGCACGCATGTGAACGCATCATTAAAAATGCTGATTAATGATTACCTACCAATAAATGACCGTGTGACGTGTGTACAATATACATGCATTTTAAATAATATTTACACAATAGATTATAATAACCATCATTTATCGGACGTGTACTCTAACTTTCGCATTTAGGTACACTATACATATATAGTTATTAGTTTCAAATTAGTAGTTTTGACACAATGCAGCATATAATTTATTAAAAATAGGTAGTATAGGTAATGAATTAAAAAATTAAAACAATACATTTACACCATTTATCTCTTTATAATTATTGAAGTTTAAATGTACATAATATATATGTATATTATACGTATACGGGGTGATTTTCAAATTCTTGGGATTTTTTGGATTACTTCAGGAGTGTCCTGTGATGGTAGGTACAAACTTATGTTTTTTTAAATGAGAACCTCTTATTATTTTAAAAATTTCTAAAAAAAAAAAATAATTGCAATAATTACGTTCCTATTCCTAAAAATATGGAATTAATTCGTGTTCCAGTTCATTTACAAATAATTGAATCAATTGTAGGGATCATTCCTTAAGAACGAGTTCATTAAAAACACTGTCATTAAGACGTTTAAGTGTGCCGTGTATATACATATACTGCACTGTCTATATGGAGACACTAGACAGTAGTAATTTATAATATCGACGTTTTACTGTATATTGACATTGTCATTATAAATTAAAAATTAAACTATTAATAATTTCGATATCTCGAGTAATCTAAATATACATAAATACATAATATGTATTTTAATGAAGTTATAATTTTTTACAACAGTTATTTGTTTCAAATGTTAATCAAAAGCGAAGTATGCATATATGTCATAAATATAATAAAATTCGAATTCGATATATTAATTAAAATTAGTATTTAATTATATCATATTTTAGATAATTCTTATACCACCACATAATTATCTCAATAAAATATTTTAAATAGTTAAACATTATGCAATATAAAATGATTATATTGGTAAAATATATTATTTTTAACATTTACGCGTGTAGATAATATCGTTTTATTTAGTATCTAATATTGACGATTTGTTTGCGTGCCTAGGGTATTTTAAATATTTGAGTTTTTAAAAAATTTACTCCATAGTGCGACAAAAATTTTGAAAAATTTAAACAGATTTGAATAAATTGACTTGTGAACAACTTTACCTCTTAAAGGACATGAATCACGTTTACTTTTCACTTTTTTATTCTGTATTCTCTCTTTTTATTAATTGCATTAGATATTTAAAATTACAAAATGATAAATAATTCTCTAAATATTTATAAGTATTAAATTAAAGTGAAGTTGTTGAAAAACTCAAATTGGACCACGGAATAACTTGCCGCGACGGACAAAAAATGCGTAACTTTTGAGTTTTTACCTGAAAAATCGTTTCTTAGGGTCACTTTTAACTTTAAAGTTTTAAATCACTCAAGCACGATGACAGTGGTTCTCGACCGACTTGTAATGCTGTACGACTAGAAGTTTCATTGCCCAAAATATTTTTCAAAGTTTAATCCAACTTATCTATATTTTTGAAAAATCACTTCCTGTATTTATTTTATAGCTTGGAATGTTCTTGGATAATATCTTTCTTTCTTCCAATAATTTCATTATTATCCACAAAGAAAAACTACCGATCATTTTCGGACTTTTTGAAAGAATACACGCTATACTCCGTCAAGCCGGACACGTTACTAACATTTTTTGATAGTACCCAATAATTTTGAATTTGAGTTTTACTGCATGAGGCAGGATTAGGTTCAACTACTGTGCGTATGCAAGGAACATATATTATACTATATATGACATAATAAAAGCCAAATACACAGTCGTTTGAAGATTATAATTATTTTTCATATTATACTTCAGTAATAATAATGTTATCATAACATTGTTATGTACAATATAATAATGCAGATAATATGTAATATTATATACAATATTAGAGTACTTTAAACAAATCTATATCTAAATAATAATTAAATACCGGTAACTAGTAACTGCACTTATTCGACTTGCACGGCGCACACCGCAACACATACAGCCCTGGTACGGATATCGATGGACGTGACATAACGTCGAGTCCGTCGACCGCGGTTAGCGAACTCGGACTGAACCAACCTAGGTCACGGTTCATCGGTTTCGCAGTCTATTCTCTAGATGTATACACCATCGTGTGTGTGCATGTCCGATTCGCAGACAGCTGATGGAAGGGAAAATCATCGTTAGAGAAACTTGTCATTTATAAATTTATAAGTTATTTATATTATAATTATATAAATATTTATAATTAAAATTATTATCGTTATTTTTTATAAAGGTGATCCCACACGACTGGTTTACTTGGCCAACATTTGTCACTGGTAACATTAAGCCAGTCGTATGAGAGGCTTCACAAGTACAATTGTTGGTTACTGGTTCGTACGGCCGTATATCATTTGAGCATCGTCTGTTTACCTGCCCAATAATATCGCACTTCAAATGCGCATCAATATTCTGAACAATAAAATGGTATAAAAAATGGTATGATGCATAACAATTAATATTATATAGGTATAGAGAATGAATAATTTAAGATTTTTAAACTTAAAAATAAAAATAATAAACACATAAGTATTTTAAGTTCAAATTTCGACAATATTCATCAAAAATCGAAAATTTAATTCTAAAACATTACATTGATACATTATGGTAGGTATCACATTATATCTATGCAATATTTGAAAATTAAATATCATGTGAATATTATTAAGAGATTTGAAGACCAAAGTTAGAAAACAACTTGCGCTCTGGGTGTACACCTTTTTTCATTTATATTGTTAAATAATAATGATGCGCAAATGATGTAGGACCTTTTAAACGGTCAATGCGCAAACGATGTATATTTCAAAAAACGAACAATGCGCAATGGTCTAACAAAAAAGGTCAAAATTAACTAGAGTGATGTGCAAACGACAATCTGACACAAGTCAAAGGACCACCAAACCTTACATTCAACTTGGCGTTTGCTCCCACACGGCATGGCACTACATGGTGACTGGTGTTTGACTGACCGTGCGAATTTTTTAATTAAAAATAAATAATATAAATATATAAATAATAATCTGTATATATAAAATTATTAAATAATTGTGGTATAGAACATGTTATTTTGTAGAAGCTAGCCATGCGAGTTAAAAAGTTAAATATTTTATTGAAGTTAAAAAATGTATTGATTAAATTATATGCGTATTTACGTTTTTTTCTTACTTCCTTAGCAAATAAATCATAAATTTATGAGATTAACATATAACTCAGACCTACAGACCTTTACGTACTGTATTCATACAGTTTTTATATTTTATAATACATTTGCTTTTAATGAATTCAGTATGAAATCATACCTCTATTAAAATCGTAAAATATATCTATATGACTATATAAGTACCTATTAAATATTCTGAAGTTTATCGTTTTCTTAAAAATAGTTAATTCTGTTATACATTATATTTGAAGTTAAAACAAATACTATAAACGACAATAGTGTCAACAATTGCGATACATGTACTATTATACCTATTCCCGCTGAACAGGTAACGAACGCGCTCTAGGATTATATATACACATGTAGCGCATTCGAGTATTTCCAGTGGCTATATATCATCTACAATCATTATTGTTTTGTACCGTATTGTCATAATTGTATAGAATTTGGTTAAAATAATGGATGCAACAGTCAATATTATATTTATATTACAATATATAAGTAATAATTTATTATTTTCTATTATTATTTTTATGGAAATACGAGTAATATAACTAAAAATATAATAATATATCTATTTTAACTTATTCAAACAAAGTGTCTTCAATCTTCAGTGTTCAGTCGTTGACCATAATATATACTATCTAGTGCGACCAGTGTACCTACGTCCTTATCATTGTTCTGTGATTTATTTTATTCATTAGTAATAGTTTGATAAATAAAAAATTGTTTATAATATGGAGTGGACAAACGAATTGACAATCGAGTTTTTAGATCTATATGAAAAAGAAATTGCGATTTGGGATCCTAAAGATCAATTGCATAGAGATCGTAATATAGTTTTTGATTCGTGGAAAAAAATAAAAGACTCAAGTAGCATACCAGTAGATATCAAAGAGGTGAAGAAAAAAAAGAATCGCGAATGTCAACATTTCGACCACTTTTGGGGAAAAAAAAAGGCCAGCAACAAATTAGGCGCAGGTACGGACAACGTATTTAAACCAAGTTGGTTTGCTTATGAAAAAATGGAAATTTTTTTGAAATTGGTGTATGAAATAAGAAACACCATAAATACAGAAGTAAGTTAATTTTATTGGCTATAATATATTTAAATATGTAATTAATATTTGTCTTGCCGTTGTAATTAATCAGTGGTTGAAAAATAGTCGAAGTAAAATAGGCGCATCCCTTAGTTTTTTGGCTTCTATTCCTGATTTTCTCGTGACATTTCTTAATGGTGTCATTGATGATCGGTCGTCAATTTAATTTTGCCATGTTTCTGGTTTACACTCTCCTTCATTCTCAGAGTCGATTGTGCGGAGTGGCCGAGTGGAGTATATTCGACGATGTTCTACTTTTTCTCAAAAAGCTGTGTAATAAAACACATGACGTCATAACAATGCTGGTAACTTTTTAAACACCCTTTCAACACTACCCTTAGCATAAGTAAATTTTTTTTTTTATTGGTACCTATTAACTATTAATTAGTTTATCAAGTATCTATTCAATCTACGGTAAAGTGTTTACATTTTATAATCAATATATATTATGTTATTATACATACAGGGTTGTAAGTTGTAACCTGTAAAGAACACTTAAATACTAAAAAAAGTAATCCATATTTACCATCAAAAATAATTTAAATACTTTTATTCAGTCTTCTCAACACTATATTATAATATTTATATTTTTATAAATTTGTAACTAACTAAGTTTAATTTAAAAAAAAAAAATGCCCAACTTACTTTTATTTTATCTCTTAGGATTTAAACTAAAACACTTCAAACTTCGTGTTCTATAGATGAAATAATCTGATTTTATATCTTAAATAGGTAAGACAAACTTACAAAGCTATCTCTTAAAGCTAAAAACCGAAATGTTATGGCCAATTTCTCCTAGGCTTCCCTCATGTTTGTGTCTTTTTTGTCTGATGAGAGAGGCCCTATTTTATTAATCAAGCACTTAAAATCACTTGCAGACATCCTACAAACATTTTTGAATTTTCCCGATAGTTCTTTATTTAATCACTCAGCATATTATTTGTAGCACTATACCTACGAGAAAAGTTTTAATAAAAATATTAACAAATTTTATTAATATTTTTAATTTTTCTAGGTACATTATTTTATATTTTACTTATAAATATTAATATAATTGACTTACCTCTCACGACTTTGAAGAATAGGAACCATCTACTAACTTCTTTTACGTTTTTCTTTTTTGGCTTTTTTTTTAACGAGTACGCTCAGCTCAAAGCAATATAGCTTGTAACAGCAACGATCTTCTTCTGTTCGGGATCCATTTCGAACCGACTTATTCAATATAATTAATTGAGATGACTTGATGAACGTATGCACAGGTCATCTATACAATCCATGTGGGAGAATATACAATTATTACCATGACAAGTACACCAGCGCTGGGCATTGATAATACTTGTGAATATACACCAGTCGTGTAGGAGCAAAGACCAATGTTGGTCATATATCACCAGCAGGGCCGGATTTAGGGGAGGGCTGAGTGGGCTGCAATGTTATGATATTTAAATTAGGATACAGAAAAAATATTTTATTTATACATTAAATACTCATATTTACACATATGTAATTAAATAATATTGAACATTATTTGGACATTTAAAAAATTTAATTTTACTAACTATAATAATAGATGTATTCGCGTTTGTTGACAATGAACGATGTCTAAGCATCTAGATAAGATAGGTTTTTATGCCATTCGTAATCGGTGTTGATTTTCAAAACGTTATTGAGTTTGTACAAATGAAATTAAAAAAAAGGTCCAGGCATTTAATTTTAATTACCTGACATTATTATTTTTATTATTCGTTATTTAATTACTTACAACTTGATTTGATTGTTTTTATAATTATATATTATTAAATAAGTAGTTAAATTGTTACTATTATAGTAGTATACTAAACATGATAATAAATGTTATTTAATAAGTAAAACAATATATTTTCTCATTTATGTGTAAGGGGCCCCCACAATGCATTCTGCTCAGGGGCCACCACATACCTGAATCCCCTGATCACCAGCGACAAATATAGAGCAAGTACACCAGTCGTGTGGGACCACCTTAACACCCGGACGATGGTGACGGTCGAGGTGGCGGTGACGGCGGAGAAAGAACGCTCGAAACGAAGAAGGCGGCTGCGGTTGTGTCGGCGACGTTCGGGCATGCTATCCTGGTACGCGTGACACTTGAATAGATCGGTGGCTCGAGCACCGAGCCGACGAAACGAGATCCGATTCCTGAACACGGGCTCAGCGGTCGAAACACCGCCACCGGAGCATGAAACCCTGGTACTTGATCGCGGTTTTGTGACATAATATCCGCGGTGTGGGAGAACAAACCGCGGTTGTTGCGCAAGGGACCGCGAGGGAAGTCGTCGTTGTAATACATATTATATATATATATAAATCATAAAACATTTTTTGAAATAATAATTTATACGCTATCCTTACCACCACTACACAGCTGCACCGTATCTGCCACCTCCACCACACTGCCGCACCGACATTGACACCGCCACCACACTACCGCACCGACACTGACACCGCCACCACACCTCCGTACCAACACTGACACCGCCACCACACCGCCTTGCCGTCACTGACACCGCCACCACACCGCCTTGCCATCACTGACACCGCCACTACCACCACTCTACACGATCAACACTGACAACGACGCGCAATCACCGACACAAAAATCGCCGTTGGCACCACCGACCAGACACGGTCACACAGATCGCAGACACGGCGTACGATGCCCCTCACTCCTCAGTACGATCATCGGTTACGAACCGCGATGATATTTTTCAATGTTAAAAAACCGACAAAAAGGGTTAATTTTTTTAGTTCACGTCGTTTGCCACTTTGTGCAAGACATACGACTGCAATTTATAGGCTCTAAAACTACTCAACCGATTTTGACAAATTTCTCGTAAATAGTTCTTATATAAAAAAAAGTTAGTAGACTCGAAACACCAGGATAGTTTGGTGAGTTTGAACTATGCCCGATAGGTGGCGTTTAACAAACTTTGTTTTTATATTTTTGTTGATTGCATGCGATATATATTATACAACATATTATTGTAGTGCACCGGTATTACCAATTTTTGTTAATGCATCAAAACTCCATTCGAAAAATTCAAATCATGAACTTAAAACGTGAAAGACAAAACATAAATCACACGATGATCAGATTTACTGTTAGATAAAAATAAATTGTGAAATATTGATATACACTTAGATCTTAATTTTTTTATTCAAAAATAAAAGTTAAAATTTTCTCATATTATGTATTTAAAGTTTATATAACGGCGATTTTTTCCTTGTATTATGGTGTATAGTAAATTATAATGTAACCATTCATTAAAAATTTCATAAATCAACTGTTATTTGTATTAGAGTTACACTGCAGTTACACCTGTCTTGTGTAAAAATTCCCGTTTCCATTTATTTTTTTTTTCGGTGCTTATGAGTTTTTACACTACTGAAAATGTTGACCTCCATCACAACACACCTACTAGATTCCACTTACTTTCCAATCAGAAAAGCTACCGAGGTTTAAAATAGAGGCATTATTTCGACTATACTTATCGTGTACATACACATATCATTATAAAATCAATACATTCATCGTTCCGCTCAGAATCTAAAATTATAATTTAAACATTCTCAAGGGAACAGAGAGATAAACAATATAGTGTTTTATTAGAAAGATAAGCATAATTCTCGTTGAGGGTTGACAACAAGTCTTGCCTTTGATAGTAAAAATTAACATTTATGAAATTTGATTTTAGGCAAAGTTATGAAAGTCACACGACATTCCCGAAAAATCAAAATTACGGAATATAGAAAGGCACACATATTTCCATCCTTTATGTATCTCAAAAATGAATATCCATAATCCATATAGATATTGGAATTTTCGACAAATTTTATGTTAACATTTTCTGTACACACTATAAAAATTTAAAAATGTCATAAAATATGTTGAATAATTTATAAACATTTGACTTTTCGATATTTTTTAGTCTTCATTCATTAAATAAAAACATTAAAAACCGAAGTATAGTATGCTAGCACAATATATATTTAACCCTAACCTAGCGTAGTAACGTGTTATGCGTTTATTAAGAATCGCGTTAGTTAAAATCGCGTTTATTAAAAGAAAAGTAATAATTGTAATATAAGAAATAAGAAGTATACGAACCGTGTTTTCTACCTATTTGGTACATGTGTATCGCCTGTTATTGTACAAACTGCATTGCATAAGATTAAATGTACATGTGTGACGTCACCTTGAGTTTATTATTTGTACCATACGTAAATTATTAAACATTGCCCTTTAAAAAATATGCATAGCCTTATCATTGAGCATTTTTCTTATTCCGCTGATAGTATGAACATATAATAATATAATAAGTGATAATATAAAATAAAACTAATTCAATCGTTAACATATACTAAAACTTTTCTATATTTTGTGTTAATCAGAACAGGAATTGGAAGTACAAAAATGTTATAATCTAGGTTTTTTTTCAACGAATGGCTGCAACCCGATTCGGTGATACCCTTATTAATCAAGTTTCTATTATATGGAAGAGGCTGGAAATACATCCTTTTTCATTAAAACATTAACATTTTCGAAATTGTGTTTGTGATTTTTTTTTTATGTATATTCGTCGGTTATATATACGCGATGTCTAATTTAACTCGCCCGAAACCTTTTCTATTGCAAAATCCAAAATACATTAAATACAAAATATAGATGAAGATATTTATTCACTGGCATTACGTAGTCTTATCTATGAGACGACTATCACAATTTAAAACATAAATTTAAAATCGAGACAATTGGTGATCAAAATTAATAAAGAAGCTAAAAATTAAAAATACGACATTATTAGGTTGCTAATATTTTAATACGCTATTTAGAATAATAATTAATAATAAGTTTAGTACATCATTCCAATAATATTGAAATATAATAATGTACAATAGTTTAAGAATTGAAAAATATGCAGTCTCGTTTGGTTTTAAACTTTTTAATAATATATTATTAATTTTTAAAAACAATTTATATCATTTATTGATCTGTTGTAGTGTGAAAATATTGAAAATAATAATTAATAGTTTCAGTATTTAAGTTTATTTCTGCGTTCTACCATTTCTACCTATACGTTTAACTAAATATTTGTATTGATTTACGTACGGCTTAAAATGCAAATCATTTAAATTCAATAATAAACAATATATGTATACTTACTTGGTACATAATATTTTTAACTATGCAGCAATAATTTACATTCGCATAATGATCAAGGAAGACTCACGTGCTAAGAAACGTTATCTGTATAATGATAACACTTTTTATTACTGTACAATAATAATTAATATTACGTTACGTTTTTTACGTGTTTTTTAGTAATAGTGTAAGAGAGAAGGTATGTAAATTATTGCAATATTTACAATCGTTCATATCTCGCTTAATAATTCAAATATCATAGAAAACCAACGTACGAAAACAGATAAAGCCCTCGAGATTCGTAAGAGGTCAATTTTAACATAAGTACACAAAATTGGTTTTGTCGAACGGAAAATTGGTAATATGCACGTAGTTGTGGAGTCGCAGTTTTGAACCGGCACTGGTGTAGTGGGCCACCGCTCATCCAACGGATTTTCAATACGTTGCATTTATTCATACTACCCTGGTAGTGGTTTTCTCAAAATCGACTCGGTAACAACCAACAGTAAATCGACATTCTCGATTTTATTCGATTCTTGCGTGAAAATACCGTGAAATGGTCAACGACAACGGCAATAAAAATAGGTATGTAATAATTAATGTTTCATTATTGATGTCGTTGTTGTTTATGCGCGTTTCGTAACGTTTCATTTTTTACCAGCTCGCTCGAACACAAATCGAACAAATAACCAACTATATCTTACCTTCTTGAAATGAGCAATTGAGTAAATATTTCATAAGTATTTGAAGTATGAGAAAACTGAAATATGATGAATACGGAATCAACATAGTTATTAAATTACACGAAAAGACGTGTTTTTAAGAAGTTTAAGTCAAATCGCTGAGGACGTAATAAATCTAAAATAAACAAGGCGCCACAGTCGGAATTCCGTTTCCAAAAAATTTTGAGTAATCACAGAAAACATAGCAATAATAATATTAATATTGTCAACAAAATATTTTGATATTACCTTAAAAAAAAACACACACACGTCCGACGGTGATGTCGAGGAATTTTAGCACTTTGAATAATACTACCATGACGAGCAGTAATCCGATGGAGGTCTCAGGTCGGTGAAATAAAAACCGAAAGGACTGAATGAGGATCAAAAAAGAAAAAGGACAGCGTGGGCGACTGGACGAAAATGAAACTGCCACTTTCCGAGTACCAGGGCATCATGAGCATCTAACCACTTTGCGGCTCGTGTCTTATAATAATATCACTTCGTCGTCAGCGATGTTGTGGTGATTTCGGAGTAGGTTTTTTATTACGTTTTTTATTACGTTCGGCCCATGACGGACGACGGGAACAGGTTAGGTAAGACGTCAAAAACGAGTCATTGGGCTCTCGCAGAGTCGCGGCTGTCTGACCAGAGTCAAGTCAAACGGAGTTATGTCACATTTTGTGAATATTTCTACCGGGGTCCCATACTAACGGAATCGCTCTTTAGAGCACGACGCGTTCGCGACACAATATCGCACTGCACCTGAAAAAAAAGATTTTTTATTTTAATAATAATAAATAATAATCATTTATCACGCGTTTGTCATAAACGAAAAACTTTTTTTTAAATTATTCGTATTTTTAATAATCAAACATTGCTTAAAAATTCATAACAGCTAAAAAATGTTGATGGACACATTTTCAATATGTGCAACAATCTAAAAACCATTCACCGTGAACTGTGATAGCATTCAAAGAAAAACACTTTTGAAATATTGAGATAAATATAATTTGTTATACACTAAGTCACTAAATAAAAAACCCATCTTACCTAATACTTCTCGTCCGAGGAAATACGAGCAAATATAAATCAAGGAGCTTTGTAGGTGATTCTCGGGTTAATATAACTCAGTTCACGCCGTTCACGGGCAAATCGCGCGTCGCCGGAGTATCTCGTTTTGTGAACAATGTGAACTTCGTTCCAAATGGGCTGTTCCGCCTGTTTCCCGGTTTAGCAGTATAGCACTTGTTATATTTTCGAAAGTGGCTAAACTATTCTCAGCATTTCTTTGATATGTTTCTAAGAACAATCTCTAAAGCAATCGTCGTCAAAATCGGTAGAGTACCTACCAAGTATATCTACTATCTACTAGCTATAACTGAGTATTATAAGTGCTTAACAACAGTTTTTGAATATAACTGTTTACTGTATAATATAACTATATAAGACAGGATTCTTTTTACGACATGATAGTTTTCCTGTCATTCAGGGAATGATTTCTATTCCTTATACGTATATTGGTATGTCCGTAGCTCGAGTTTTTAGCATTTACGCAAAAAATATTTATCGATATGAATAACTAATTAAGACACGTTTGGTTTAAAAAATATATTTTAAAAAGTACGTATCTGTGTTAGTAGCTATTGATAGACGAATGATGTTGTACCAATTTTATATTTGAGTGATGATTTTTTTTTTAAATCTTACCATTATTAATTCAGTCTACAAAAAAAAAACAATACAATTAATATTTTTGCAATATAATCCAATTAATTCTTCTGCAAGATGTACGAGTAGTTTAGATAATTAGGTATAAGTTTATGCCAGCTAAATTATTGAATCAAGAATTATTTAAAGTAATAATTGTCTACAGTAGTACAGTGTGATATAAAAATATACCCAATTAACATGTAATTGTAATCACAATTATTGATGAGTATAAAAAGTCTTAAATTTAATATGTACCTACTGTTCTTACAATTTTTCAGATTAACTGATAGAAAGCTAAGTATTATTACAATTTAACAGTTAACACATTAAGTTATTATGATTATTAAAGAATTATAACTAATTAAATAATTATATTTTTTAGAGAACTAACTAACCTAGTTTAGTTAAGAAGTTTAAAAAATATAACCTTTTAACTAGTTAATGCCCACTTTTGCATATAGGTAGCAGGTGGGTAGACTTAAAGTAGTTAAAGTTATATACACTACCTGTAATATGATGTCATGATGAATATTACTAATAATTTGATGTATATTTCCACTAATTTTTCAATGGTGTACAATTTCAAAGATCACTATTTAGTGATTGAATAAATACTACAAATTTGCTATTGTTAAATTACTTGAGGAGTATAGGTAACTTCTATAAAAAATATTATTACATTTTTCACTCCCCCTCCAAATTTAAACAAAAAATTGCTCCAAGTTACGCTGCTGGTAAGATGCGTATCAGTTAGCCATATATATTATTCACTTTCATAAATGCATGGTCTTAAATTCACAATATTTAATTCAATTTTTAATTTTTAACAGGAATGTAAAAAGGTTACTATTTACATATTTTTATTATTTATCAAATGAGAATAAGTAATTTTTGTCAAATGCCATAATCTAATCTCCTTATGGTTTATATTACATAGGTATCTAAAAAAAAAAAACATGATAAAACTCGAGGCAAATAGTTTTTAATATGCGATTGAGGTATGTTACTATATATATAATTATTATATTATATGCTAACGTGTCTGGTATATCACTGTTCACTGTGCATAAAATAAATTAAAAGACAAGATATATAATAATCATTATTTTAAACGAAGTTGTCCTATCAAATAGTTTACTAATTTAGTAATTACTTTCTTAATTAAGTGAAATTGATATTTATTTTATGAATTGTTATCAATTTTACATGCGAAAATTACAAATACCATTTCTTTATGAATTTCTAGAAAAATAGGTACACTTTCTTTCGGTACCCATTAAACATTAAGATGCCATAGCTTATTATAATATATGAATTATGAAGCGTTATCATTTTTGAAGGGATGTAAGTAAGTTAATAAGTAAGTTCATGCAGATTTCTTTATTGGTTATTACAAAATTAATATCAATGTTATAATATCTACTTAATAAAGTTAAAATAAGTTCATACGACTTTTCTCTAGCAGCGAATAAATTAGTATAGGTAATTATATCGTGTTTAAAATAACTCATTTTAATATTAGTATTAAGGAAGCCCAGTTAATTTTTTCCGAAATCATAATAATGGTTAATCGTGTCTTAACGAACGCTATTCTAATCGACTCTTTTGATAATCCATCGAGCGTCCTTAAAGGCAGCCGGATTTTACTTAATTACCTTATGAATATTTGATGAAAATTTCAGGTACTTACTTACTTACTTATTCGTTTTTGAATTACAACAAAATAAGAAAACCGTTTCATGACAAATCATTAATCTATAGGGCCCTACGGGTGAATATTATATTTTAATAATGAAAAAATGTAAGTTCAAACGCTCATAAAAAATTAATTTGACCTTCCGGTAGATATAATTTTTTTCAAGTCTTAGATATAAAAATAAAATTTTTCATGAATTTTAATTTTAACATTTAAAACAATAAAATTTTAATTTTTGTTTTTTGTTTTTAAAGGCCCCCTTAGAGCTGGAGGTTTGTGTGCATTGTAAACCTTGCACTTCCAATTGTTACGGCACAGGTTGTAACTATTGTAATATGCAATTTTTTTTTGACCTTATATTGTATATTTGTGTTGTGTCAATCGTTTATCGTCTGTATTCAAATATATTTTGATCGGAAAAAAATATTCTACGACAGCGGTTCCCAAACTGTACGACGCAGTGTCTTTACAGGGGCCGTATCATCCATCCCATCAATTTAATATGTACAAATATATTATATACATACCTAAAACTTAATATAACTTATGTACAATAATAATTAAATAAATATTTTCATTTTCTATTACAAATTGTTCTGGTTTTTATTTTTTCCAGAGTTGGGCACCGTGTAAACTACCTTATTTCAATTGAAAGGCGCTGTAAGCCAAAAAAGTTTGGGAACCGCTGCTCTACAACATAATAATATATCAGCAGTCCCGGAATATTTTACCGGTCAAAACTCAAAATGTCTTGTAATATTACGCTTGATAGGTTACGATTAACAGGCGCGATTTACTGTACAATAAAAATAAATTATTATAATAGTTTAAAATAAAGTAAACATGATAAGGATAATGTGCTGCACGTGTTGGCAGGCGAGCTTATTGACTGTACAATGTCGAGACTTACATGACTTATATGACTTATATGACTTACATGACGATAGTGGAGATAAAAATAGCTTATTGAGAATCGAGAAATCGCCAATCAATGACCGACGATGTTTACTCCGGATGATGACCAAAATATATTTTAGCCATGCTCCGGACTACTCACATAATAATAATAATAGTAATAAATATTAGTCTTAAAAATTAACATGATGTAATGTATCAATACTGACGTGAACGTTTTATACACGACCAACATTTTTTGACGTACATCGAAATCTGAATAATTTTTCGACGAATAAATTACTAAAAATTCCCCGACGGCCGAGGTCGAATTAGTGGAGAATATCATACTAATAACGCATGATCGTTATAAATTATTATAATATAGGTATTAAATATACCATCATATTATCATAATAATATATCAATATATGCAATAAACACAACGAATATTCCGTTTAGTCTTCATATTATATATTAATATATTAGATCGTATCGAAACGAAAAATCGGACGTCAATTGAACGAATAATGGACATTTTGACGCATGCGGGCGCACGTGATAAAAAAAAAAAATCAAAAATCATTTTAGTCTCTCCCGGCGTGGCGGCGTTCCCACGTGTTACGACTTACAATGCAAGTGTGGCGTTCGTCTGTGTATTGTGTATACTAAACAACTTATATTGTAATTTATGATTTATAGTGTAATTTATACTATGCCGATTGCTGAGTACAACTCTGCATCTACATGACAATAATATTATAAGAATTATACGTGCATAAGCCATAGCATTGTAATTTGTGATGTTTATTTCTAACTAGTAACTACTATAACAATAAATATCATCACAATATTCAGAGGCAAACGAGTCACAGACGTCATCCTTTCAGTAACGTTCTTGTCCTTCGATCTCGGTTTTGTAATCTTGACTCTTGAGTTCGGTATCATACAAATAGTCTCGCCATCCCCCCACGTGATCGGTGTCATATGCGACATGTATTGAAAACATTTCCATAAATGTAATTTTGTATATATTATAATATCATTGTGTATTAAAAACAGTTCCATAAGTGAAATTTTGTATTTGTATACATTATAATATCATTATATGTGAATTGTAACTGATAGTAGGTATAATAAATATTCTTAAAAAAAAAATAAAAACTAAAATATATTTTTACGACTGTTTGTTATTATGGAATTCTTACAAGTCAACCATTATTTTATTAAAGTCATAATATTAATAAATAATAATATAATCATTTTATTTTATTTTAAAGAAAAGAAGATTCTAGTATTCTACCGATAAGCTGTGTTTGAATACAACATTATTGCTATAACCCACTTCCTCCTCACCACCCCCCACCCCCACCCCCACCCCGGAAAAAATAAATAAAAATAGTAAGAATATCTACATGGCTATACATAATTAATTATATGGGTACATGTATTTAATAGAGATACATACATTATACATATAATAATAATGTTTAAAAATAATAATACCATTATTCCGCACATCAAACTTTTTTGCTGTGACCATATATAAATAAGAATCATCGATGTTATAGAGTGGATTGTTAATTTTTTAAATGAGATTAGTCTTAATTTTGTTGGCGTTATTTAGGCCACCATCACATTAAAAAATGCGATACATATAATAGGTAGATATAGGATATTCAGCCTAACCTAATTAGGATACATACAGTAGTACCGAATAATCAGTAGAAAAACACTTCAATGTTCAAATTGTAGTATGTTTAGTTAATATGTAATTGCTATAGTTGTAGGGTTCGCGATTTTTTTTTCAAAATAATCATTGTAATCAATTTAAACTAAACGAGGCCAATCACTGATCAGAGTGTATTCGAAGGGAAACAATATTCTAAGATCTGAGTGGAACTATAAGCTTACAATAATTATTATAATAATAATACAAGGAGAGAAGTTGAAAGTTTAAACTATAAAACGGATAATTTAGGATTCAAAAATTTAAGTCATTTGAAGATCAAACACTTTAAACAATTATGGGTTTTATATCATAGCGTGGTAGTAAGAATATTTACATGTATGTTAGTATGTTACCGAGAGCTTGCGTTTAAAGAAATAGAATCCTTCTACATTATTTACTTTGGAGCCTTTTTTAACCTTTAAATATGGATAAAAAATATACGGATAGAAGTTGACTACCAAGTGACGAGGATTTTTTTTTTGAAAATTAAGGAAGAGTTAAAAAACCGTTATTTCATAACAGCATGATTGATTGTCAGTAATGGACATGGAGTACTAATTAAAGAACTTAAAGGAGAGAGTATGCAAGTTTTTATAGTATATGCGTACATTGTACATTAAAATTTGAAAATGGCCATTCACTACTATATCTACAATTCGAGTATGGCGCATTTATGAGTATTTTTTTGCTTTTGGTATGGAATAGCAAGCAGGTCTTACAAATTACGGGAACCTGAGCTAGTTTACAGCATTCATATGCGTAGATCAAGACCCGTGGGTAATCTGAAATACAATTTCTAGGTTTATTAACTAATTTACTACAGTTTCAATTCGAATAAATCTCAAGAAAAATGTCGTCATAAAATAATTAAATGCATTCATTATTATCAAAATTTTAAATTTAAATTATTAAATTATTATTACCTTTTACAGGTTACTAGCCAGGCATTGTAAAACCAATACATAAATATTGCTTATCGTTTATCCATTCCGCTCAGAGTCTACAAGTTATTATTTCTTATTTAAGGACATATTGTGTAAAAATGTAAACATTTTATTAGTAAATGTGGTACTTTGATTTCTTATTCAGCAAAAATAACTAGCTCATATAATTCTCGTTTTCTCAATGATTCGAAACAATAAACTGACGGCCTATTGATCAATGTACTATTATACTATCATTCATAAGAAAATATAACAATAGTAATTTTTACTATACGTACAAAACTAGAACATTGTAAACGCCGAACAACCTAAATGATAATTTCCATGAACTTTTCACACACTTATCACTGTTTGCAAATAAAAAATTAATATAATATAACATTCATTATTTTAAAACAATTATTATTATTATTATTATTATATAGGAGATTTGTATAATACTGGTATGATATATACACGGTTCATCATTGATGATGACTTCCATTTCAGCATAAATTGATAAATTGTTATTTTGCTTTTTATATAAGAAGGTAAATAACTTATATTGTTTTCAATTTAGCCTATTCTTGTATCGTCGGGATTCAGGCTGTATAACAAAATATACATATTACAAAGCGATACGGTTTTAAGGAATTCAGGGTAGGCAATTTATTAAGAGAATGCATGCATGAATCGTGAATGTGTGAGTTAATCGTTCCTTGTCCGTTACTCTAAATGTAGAGAGAAGTGCGAACACATGTCAACAATAAGATGCCGCCGTGCACGACACGAATGTCATGTAATAATTACTATTTTGTTTTTTTTTTCGGTCTGAATGTATGTATATATATAATATCAGAGCATATTTTAAGTAATTTTCACTGGGTGGCACTTCAATAAAATTGTCTACCAGAGGAACATAGAAAGAAAAACAACTCTCCTATCTCAACAATTTTGATATAGGTTCATTAACTGTACTCTACTGAAAAATACATCTACAAGTTGTACATAGGTTTATTTATTGAGAATTTGAGATATTATTATTATATCAAAATAAACGATTTTTCAATAATAAAACTTTGATAAAATAAGTAGAACAGAGTATATACATTTCTATCAGTATCTGTATTTAAAAAAATACGTGTTAAAATTTAAAATTATATGTTTGAATCTATGGAAAAAAATTTTTGTATAAATTCTTGATTCTGGTATAGCTCTGCAGGGTCAGGTAGTTTCCTTCTTTCTCTTTAGATTCCAGAAACTTAGCATTTTAATGACAGCTATATTATAATAGTATACACTAGGTATACAGTCAACAAACAGGATAAGATCATTACTATTTATTAATACTAAAATTCGTCCAATATGGGCTTTCATAGCAAATTACGGACCGATTGAAAAATATTTCTCGAAGGGCCGAGACTATCCAATCCGGCCCTGGACGAGTATAAGTATTTGATATTTCAATCACAGAACAATGCTATGAAATATGAATACTTCTAAACAATTGTATAAAAGTAGTATACAATTTACCTATACAGTGTATGGTCGCCTCGCCTGTCTTTCATCAGGAGTACAGGACGAAAATTCAAAACATGTAGAAAATTAGAAATGTTGTAATATAGCACCTTATGCCCACCCAACCTTCAATTTACGGTGACGATCGACGACTTCCGAAGAAATTGATAGCATTGTTAAAATTACGTGTACAATTTTCGTACTACATCAGTACAACCACAGAATAGATTAACAGAATAGATTAATCTATTCTGTGGTACAACTATATCTATTCGTATAATTTATATTATCAATAGGTTAGGTATGTAATATAAACAATTCCGACAAAATAGTTGTGAGCATGTGACATGTTCTACATTCAATAAAATATTATTATTGTTTATTATATAGTATGGGATAAACTATACAAGAGCTTAAAATAGTTTTATGTTGTAGTTTATACATATATTATATACATAATAATTGACATTGGTACATATCGGTCTTTATGAGAATGTATTAGTCAGTGGCAGTGTGGCACGATCACCCACCAGTGGGTAGCAATAAAATATCACTGGGGGGCACTAGTGCCCCATACTTTGTATGTTAAAATATGCTATGTATAATATAATGTAATTAATTGTCAAAACTCGAAATTGTTTGCTAACTGTATCGAGTATTGATCCTACGTAATAATCCAATAATATTTCTAAAACTAAATTTAACTTCACCCTGAAGTTATGATGAATTAAATTAATATTTTTAATTGTTTAACTACTACTACAGGGGACAGTCGATACAATTGGCATAAGATAGAATAAATAATTTAGTAGAAAATTTGGATTGAACACATTACTGACTTTTATTATTAACTTTTTGTCAAAATTAAAATGCAAATTTAACACTGCAAACAGAAGATTTTTCTTAAATCAATATTTTCTTAGACGCTTTAAAAGCAATTAGTTAGAAAAATTTATATAATATCATAATTAACTAATTTTAAATTATACAATTTATACATAATTTTGAACAAGTCTTTTTTACATCATAAAAATTCTGAAATAACAATTATAGTTTGCTGTAAAATAAAATGTTCTTAAATCAACTTGTGATAAATGAGAAGCTTATCTCCATAATAATATTTTCAATGATTTAAAATAATAAGAAAAAAAAAATATTTGATGGCTGTTATTCCAGCAATTAAATTTTTATGCATTTATTTTGAGTAAAAGTTTGGTATTTTAATGTTTGTTGCCTCAGCGTCGTTTTTATGTTCAATCCAAATTTCTTCATAAAAAAATCAAAGCACAGTAGATACTTGAACAGTGAATATTTGTAACTTTAATACATGTTTGCAACAGTAAACAATAAATGTAAAAAATATTTTATGACATAGGTTGGTAGAAGGTTAAAGATTGGTAGGAATTATTGAATTAATTCAAGTAATACTTATAAAGCATTTGATAACTAATATTAAAAACCTAGAGATACAAGTCTAATTAATATAAATGTATAACATAAACATAATATACATGCAAACATTTGTATATATATAAAAAAAATCTATCGTGTTGGCAATTTATTTAGTAATTGTAAAACATTTGAATAACAATTAGTTTAGGTATAATTGAAATAATCATAGATGTCTTAAAAATCATTATATTGATTAAATTAGTTAAACATCCATAATTTGTAAATTAAAAAAAAAAAAATATACCCGATAACCAATTAAATACACAGCCTATTTATAATTGATCAATAGTTATTAAGTATTACCTATATCAGTTGTAAAACATGAGAATAATACAAAAATCACCATCAATCATGACATTTCAGTCTTTTAAAGTCATCAGTAATGTAATAATTTTTAATTCAAAACTGATTAATTATAATTCATAACATATAAATTATTGATATTTTAGGACCAAAAGTACCTCTATATACATATATATACTGAAATTGATACTTTGACAATTATTTATTTATTTGTTTTATCATAGAATAAACATTGTTTTAATTAAATTACACATTTTATTTCAAATACTAGTAGCTAATGTACAGGTAAGTTTTTAATTTGTATTCTACTTAACAATATAAAAGATATCTTTTCATAAATATAACAATTTTGAATAAACGTGTAATAGTCATAATATAGAGCATTTATCTCGTTAATGTGTGACCATCATTTTATAGATATATTGTTTTCTAAGATCAAGATTTTGGAATTGGGTGATTAAAATTTTAAATAACACAATTAAAGTTGTAATCATAAAAAAAATTCAAGATGATGATAATCATTATAATATTTTTACATATAATAATAAGCGAAAACACGCTTTGTAAATTATGTCAGTCTAAAATACATTATAAAAATCTAATTTATTAAAAAATATATAATATCTTAAATGTACATAAGTATATAATATATATACTTTAAAAAAAATCAATTAATTATAACCTATAATAATAGCCATTAATGTTATTTTTCAAAATAAAAATATAATGAACTCGTATCACAATAATAATTTCATAAGGTTAATTCGATTTAAGTATCTCCAAAGATAAAAAAAAAAAAAAAAAAAAATTAAACTAGAGATCTATCTCAACAACAATTATTTTTATTTTACTAACCAATTTATATCTATTGATACAATTTATAATAGTACAAATAGGTAAAATAAATATAGTATTTATTGAGCAATACAATTCCAAATGGTTCATCTACACCGTATGTTACATATACAAAATATTATTGAAAAATGTATTCAGCAAAGGAATGTTAAAACGGCTGAGGTTTTGATACTTGATTCGTAAATAATTCGAAATTAAACTTAAATATTTAATGTCCTGTTAATTATTTTAAAAAATAATGGCCATGAGGTTGAAATCAAATAAACTCTTTTTTCACTCTACTTATAATATTATACAGAATAATAGTTCAATATTTAACATCAAAAGTAGAAAAAAAAAATTTTTAAAAAAAAAACCATGAATATTTTTCTTTATATTTGTTCCAAACGTTTCAAAGTCAATAAAAACTACTGTTTTTGCCAAACGCACTGATCATCGCACGCATTTTCGTATGATTTAATAGAATTTTAATTTACACTAAAATACATGATAGTATAATATTTTAATCTGAAAACCAGCCCGTGCCGTACTCGGGCCGATTAGTAAACTAACCACCTAAGTTGGTATTATTATTATTATTATTATTATTTTGATTTTAAACGTTGGATTCCATTAACAAGAGTTGACAATATTAATAAAACCAAATACGATAATTTTAAAACCACAATAAAAATACTGAGTTGGCACTATCCATCGACAGAATTCTAAACCAACAACGCAAACTATTGTAGTTCAATGGTGTGATAGAATACTGGATTTGAGTAAAGTTGTCTTAATCGTTACACGGTGTAAGAGTTCACCGAAGTAAACGCGTAATATTGATGTAATAATATAAACAATGATTGGTCGTTACTCGTGAGTGAGGTGGAAAAAAAAACGTATTTAACTACCCGACGCACGACAACCATCGGTCGCCGTCATCGTTGTTGTTTGTTTTTTTGTTGTTGTTGTTGCAGTTGTCGTATAGTCTGTTTTCGGTGTGGGTCGACCATAAAACCCGTCACTGAAACGAACTTCACGCTGATTGAAACTGGGTAAATCACGTCATATGATGTATGATGTCGGACACGCTCGTGGACACGCCGATCACGAACGCGAATATGGCGATGAGGATAATCAGCAGGTTGCGCAGGCAGAACAAACCGAACCGCACACTTCCTTCGTCCTTGTAGACGTCGGAGAACGTCAGGAAACTGACGATGGCTGGTAACGCGATGCCCACAGAGGACAAACAAAAAGCGCCGATCAGCGAGATCAAGTGCTCCAAGTTCGGTATGGCGATGGCGAAGAAAACTGTATAGAAGGAGAAAACATAATAAACAAATTAATTCAAGTCGAGTCCCGCTAACGCAAATTTAGTTAAGGTTGGGGAGTGGGTGGGCACTAAATGGCCGAAGGGTCATGTTTAAACATTTATGGATACAGTATCTCGGAACGGTTAAAGTCTCCCAGCGCGGTGCCGGGTAAAAACCTTTTCCGTCCTGTGAGAATTACTTACATGTGATGATCACTATGGACGTGCGAAGTGCATACTCCCAGCAGATTCTGTGCTCGTTCTTTTCCATCTTTTGTTCCATTCCCTTCCAGATGATGTCGAACGCCACGTAGTTGGACAGAGCGTAAGTAATGTATATGGAAATCGACAGAAGGAGTTTCACGACTTGAGAGAGGCTGTAATCATAATAATTCGATTAATTAATGTACAAGTCGGTCATAAATCACTTCAATATTTCGGTATTATATCATATTATGGTATATGCATATTGTATTATATATTGTTCGGAAATTCCACTTAGGAATCGTATCATTTTATTTTATTTCGATTAGATACCTAATATTAAAAATAATTTCTAAAGAAATTCTTTCTTAACACCATATATATAAATAGGACAATGCAATATTATATTGCAAACAACACCACTTCGACTATATTATTTGTTTATGTAACATAAATTATGTTGTCTATTATACTCACACTTCGGTTTGGGGCATGTCGAGTGTGATGCTGCCGGTGGTTTTTTCGCCGTATTTCAGGTAACCGAGTAATCCGACAACTGTGTATAAGACGGAGATGGGCAACATGGATGCGTTAAGCACGCCGAACATACTACCAAATTTCTTGGGGTTCTTCATTTCGTTTTCAAGTGGCAAGACCTGTACAAAAAAACGAACAAACGCAATGTTAAATATCATGCAGCGTATACGACGTTATATAAGGTAAGGCACTAGTGAACATGTTAATGAAAAAAAATTAAATTTTGTTCGTCAAGTTAAGTGAACATTTAGAACCTTAAGTTATAGGTAAATAGTATTTTAATTTTTTTAATTTTAAACGAATAATTCCAATTGTACACAGAATTATGTACAAGTAATTTAATATCTTTATTTAACATATACTAGTATACTAAATGATAAGTACAAATGAAAAAAATAAATATAAATTATACAAAATATCGTTTTATATTTTTACGGCGTGTAGTATACTTTCTCGGGCGAGATATTAAATTATGGCGAGCCGAAGTTGGCCCTCGAGCCGTAGTTTGGCCAACACTGGCTTAGATGATCAGATAGATGGACGTAGCAGGTGAAGGATTTTGTCGTATAATTAATTTAAAAATATCAATCAACAGTTTTGTCGAACATTAATTATCCTAAACGCTTTATTCACAATATACATATAATATATACGAATATAGCTGTTAGGCAACTGCAACATGTGTAAATAATTAATAGAACATAATATACTTAAATAATTAAATCGAGAAAAATTAATTATTCGATTGATTTCGTTTAAAATGGCAGTATATAAATGCATCGCGATAAGAAGAATCTGCTAATAATTATAGTTGAGTTGACTTTTTAACGTTCACCTTTGTAGGTCATATGTAAGTATATTAAGTTATAATATCATAAATCTGTATATATATATATATATATATATATATATATATTATTGCGGTTTGTACACTTACCATGCCGATGGCTTCCATGGCGAAAAGCACAGTGCCGAAGAACAGCGGTATGCTTTTGACGGTACCGACTGGTTCGCGGTCGACGAACGATGGAGCTTCCCGGAAAATGTAGTAGAAAATCAACGTAAAACTCACGATGGTCAGGCAAGTGGCGATCGAGGAAAACGGCGCCAAGAGTTTCAGATTCCTTATCCAAGAGATCAATATCAGCGGGATCAATATGTACACCATGTACATCCGCACGTCAGTGTTGCCACCGAGGTAGGCATCGCCGACCTGTAAAATTTTCCAAAAAAATACAGTCATTAATACGTTCGTTCCCCCGAATGACCACTGTGCACTTGCAAGGTACCACTCTAACTTACCACTTTGAGATTGCTAGCTATAAACACCACGTAAATACAACTGGAACCAATTTGGTAAAGTACTAGGAACATGTTTGTCATCATTCTGAAACGGGACAAAAATCGTTAGAACCGGGGGTTGTAGGGTTGTTATAAAATTATATATATCAGGGCACTAGGGCAGTTTATCGGACGACCGTTTGAGAATGATATCATGATGTTATATTATCGTGTTGGTATTAAATATGATGTACTATAGAACAATAATATTGCAGTGGTCCTTACCTGGCGTAAGGAGCCAATACTCTGGTGAACTTGGGACCCTCTTCGAAAGCCGCCGCCACGGTACCAGGATACGTGAGACTGGGCACTTTTCTCTTGATGCATAGCTCGTGCGATGCGGTGATCTAAACAATAAATAACGGTTATATTTTATTATTGATAAATAATAATAAAGGTTGTGCTACGTACACGACCCAAGCGTACCGTTTCTGGGTGCGCTTATTATTATAATCACTGCTATTGTTTACACTTACCAGCAAATGTATCGTGAATGTACACAGTATTCCGATGATGATCGTACCCAACGTGCCCACCACGTAACCGGCATTTTTGAAAGCGCTTGGCATGGCCAGAATTCCCGTGCCCAGGCTGGCCTTTAGGAGATGTATCAGCGTGTCGAAATATCTATAATATTGATAAACATGATGAAACATAACAGCAATATAACTCACAGTCTAGGTAGTAGTAGTCTATATATAATATTATGATGATGTGGGTCATTTTTGTACTCACGTTGTGGGGTGTTTTACGTCGCGGTGTTGGTACGGGTTGTAAAAGTTCTGTTTTTCGTTCAGCTGCGCAGCGGTGTCGCTCTTCATGTTGATTCCGACACACTTGTTGTTGAGGCTGTCCATGTTAATGCTGTAACAACGCAACACGGAAAATGAAATATTATATAAGTGGTCGTAGGTCATTTTTGCAGACATCACTGTTTGTTCAATCCACAAATAATAAACATATATACCCTGAACACATGTTTATTATTTATAAATAGTATGTTATGTACCACTCGTCATACCCATTACACTCGTCTAGGAACTTCAATATAAAATAGAAATAGAAAGAAAAACATTGGATTCCGTACAGTGCACTGCACTTGATAAATCGTAAATATTGTATAAGTGAACGTCGGTATGTTATTGATGAGTATATTATGATACACAAGTGCGCAACAAAAATCTAATTCGTTCAGAGTTCAGTAAGGTTTAACTTCTCGAGTCCTCTTATAATATTATAAATGTATATACAGAAATCTGCTAACACTTAAATCTCGCATACGAACTATAACTAAATCGTCACTCGTTATATGTATATACAAGTTCGTTTCGAATGAAGCACGTGATATTTAAGCCCGAATGAAATAAATATACTTTGTATACGGTATATCGTTATATTCAATGCGTTTATTATTTATTATAATTTATAATATAGGGATTATATTATGATATATTATTATGATTTATGGCATTTCGATGAATGGACGCGGTTTGCTACTCAACTCACATCATATTTACAGAAATACAAGCATATTCGCGCAAATCGATCGTTCAATTTTTCACGAGGAATCCCTACTTTGTCGATCAACGAATCATATTATGTATGCAACATGATGAGTTGTAGTGTTGTACTAAAACTATACTTTATAGTAGAATCAAGTTAATAAATAGGCAACGGGAATGATTACGCCATTGATTGTTGGCAGAATATGATGTATTAAAATAACATGTAAAAGATGAAATAAAAAATTTAAGCAATTAATTTCAAAAAACGCATAACTTACGATAAGATCACAAACAACGAATGATAAGAAACAATAGGAAAACATTAATCGATTAATCAATCAATCATCAATGTATACCTACATATAGAAGAGTACATATTAATTTAATCATTATGCATATCCGACAAAATAATATTAATTTTGTTAATATTATCAAATATTAATAGGTCAAGACCGTATGTCCGTATATTTTTCGAGAAACAACGAGTTACTGGTGTATACAATTTAACCTCCGTGAATCGATAGTCTTCAATGATTTAAATTATTTTTGTTCGTATTTTCGAATGGACGTTTAATATATTATTATAAATTATTATCAGCTGCGCAGTGCACAACTATCCGCAATTATAAATGCAGTTTATTTTGGAATGCAATAAATATTGGTAAATTAACTCAAAGATGACTATTTCAATTAATTTTTTGCATGGAGTCTGACATCGACTAGGTAGACACTCGCCCTGTTCATTCGCATCGAAAGTACAAATAATTAATATGACATACAGCCATACAGGTTTATAATATTATGCCTATAGGTTCATACGCTGTAACGAATTATAATATGCATTTATATATTGATATATTAACGGAAGTAAATGACCAAAGAGTATATTTTTTGTATGTTATAACACCGTTGCGGCGTTACGTCGTTACAATACTATAATATAGCTATCAATTATTATATTGACATATTATTGACAGCAAATATAGTTAATAATATATTAATATATAATATACAAGAATTCACGTAGTCATATCGTTTGTACAGTTTTCGAAAAACAGTTATTAAGAGTCAAAATGTTGTATAGATTTAAAAAAAAACTATTTATTGTGCCATAGGTATGTATATCATCATAATGTATGAATTTAAGGAATGTCTGTTTTTAATTTCAAACAAACGTAACGAATATAAGTACGATATTCCGACTTATATTTGTGTATGTAGTATGTGAACGAATAAGGAGCGATTTAAAATATGATTAACTATGTAAGTAAAAACAAAATCTGTGTTCGTCATTCAGCGGAAGGTTTTTCGTGAAAAAAATGTTATAATCATCTGAACTTTGGAACCATTATAGTATAATGTAGATGGTTCTGCAGTTCTCCTCACCACTGTGGGCATAATAAAGGTACCTACTTCGTCGTCGTATACATAATATAATATTTTACACAATGTAGAATGGTACATCGCTTCGCCTTATAACATATTATGAGGTTACGTCCAACCTACGTATCGAGTTCAAAGCAGATAAACGATTCTCATAACCGGATATAATATCAATGTTAAAACCTTAAAACACAAAAACCATGTTGAATTTTTTTTCATTTAAATTGTGTTTGATGTAGATAATAACGCGAAAAACACAGAAGTCGAATTTATTTTAATTCTCATTCAGATTCGAGTTATGGTTGATGTTATTGAAGGTAGGTAGGTATATCGCGAATCAAAAAAAAATTATGATGTCATTAGGCACCACCATCCTCTATAGATTATAATTTACAATACGGGTCAAATGTGTAATATGCTCACCAAGTATTTCCGTTGATGGGTTTTCCGTTGATATCTAACTCAGATCTCAGCATTCCTTGGTTGTCGTAACATTCTGCTGCTGCCATTTGCTGTAACGATTAAATCAGACGGTCGTCGGTTATTACACATGATTAACGTAAAATAAAAAATAAACCGTTTGATGGTTAAAAAAACTTAATCTATAATATAAAAAAGAGATGAATTTGTCATTACACTCGATTATCCTACATTTTTCTTACCTCCACTGACCAGTGAAATAGAATTAGAATATATAGCAGACCGACGTTATGATAATATAATAATAATAATAAATAATAGTACGGTACAGCGATTGTGATAACCTCCGTGCACCGACGGCCGTTTATCGGTTTGGGACTTAACTACCATCGGGCGTTGAACGACGATAGCTGCAGCAGCTGCGGCTATATGCAACGGCGAGTGAGTACGCGTACAATGTGATGTAAGTTCATCGTATTAATATATTATTATAATATCATAATTCATAAATTATAATATCAGCAATTTCGTCGGCTGGCCTAAACCAAAGTGAGCGAATTAATCGTACGAACGATAGCAACAGTTATTAGGCCATACACTTTAATACTTTATTGCAGTGATGTAATCTCTGAGCGTCTTATTATTTGGGGCACGCGGTACCTTTTATGATCAAGACGATACATGTACCAGAGCACCAATATAGTAGTAACTCTAGACGAGCGTACACTTATTGTTATTATGTTATTATTGTGAGTGACAGTGCGCGCACGCCTGAGCCAAGAATTTTTATTTCGTTTTACGACAAAATAGCTATGCACAGTACATCTTCGAGATGTATTTGATTTTCTGCGCTTTTTATGGGTGCCGAAAATCATATATCTGCCACTAATATAATTGGGCAAAATTATATATATACAAAGGTACTGCGGTCGGTCGGCCGATGAAACGTCCAAAAGTCACGACATATATAATAACATGATGGGTGCAATAAGAAATTGAATTCGATATATAGGACATAATATACTATATAATAGTCATTATATTTAGACGACGTTAGTCTCGCCGCTGATCTCGCGTATGAAATACTACGTGACGGTTATAACGTCTTATAATATTATAAGATCAAAAGCCGCGTAAAAGTCGAAGGCAAAAAAACGCGTTCAAACTTCACCTGTCGTATAGTGTTTTCCAAACGGCCCTAAATCATTCTTATGTCCTATAGGTTCATCAGAATCAAATTCTTTCTTTATTATTATTATTATTATATTTTTTTTAACAAAAGTATTATACAGTTGCAAAGGCCCGGGTTATATTTTTCCTACAGTATATCTAAGCCAAACACGCCGAAAGTGCTAAAAAGTTTTAGTTGGAAAAAACACATAAATTATCGTGGTTAATGGCACGCGAATATATTATTATTATCATTGCGAGCTACTGCCTATGGTTACGGAACCGTTTATTAAAATATCATAGTAACCGATACCAGAGAATCGACAGCAGTACTTTATCGTAAATTATAATTTATAATGCGTGTACATACAGGTGTCGGACGCGGATCGAGCGTGGGTATAATAAACAACGCTCATAAATAATGTCTCGAATTATGATAATATTGCGGTTATGAAAAAACTACATATGAAATGTTTTTTCTCCGTTCGAATAGAACAATGGGTTCTCGGCCGTTTCCGTTCCGATCGCATTCGTGTGTATTTTAATTTCGTTCGAATGTCACGAGATCCAAAACGATAATTTTTTAGATACTGTAACGAGCGGCATGTAACAACCTCAATCATAATATATAGTAGAGTAATTAAAAACTTATCGGATTTAAATGCTTTAAAATTGTACTAATATGCATGCTGCACTTTTTAGTTTTTACTATTTAAATTTAGATTTTTTTTAAGATTAATATTAGGATATTATTACACGCTGGTGGTTCATACATAAGATTTGTCATACGATGAGGTATATGTGCAAAGGTTGTAATTTGAAAGCATTACACGACAGTTATGAGTTCTTTGACCATCGCGAAATTGCGACAAAACGTTCGCGTGTAAACATATAATAATATTATGATAAAATAATTACACGACGGGTTCAAACGGTGCCAATATAATGTATAAAATAATAATATTTTATCTTCCAGTTCATCGGATTTCTTCACACAAGATGAAATCGGAACTTGTAGTATATACAACTACGACACATCCCTTAAATTCGAGATGTTGGCAGGATAGAAAAGATACATACTCGTACACATCCCTTTAGTATGGGCAGTCGGACAATGTAGGTTTTCACGCATTTATAGGTGTCGTCCGGTGGTTCTTCAGGAAGAGGTAATGTTTGATAGGGGTGTGTGTGTGTGTGCGTTTGAGTGATTGAGGGGTGGAAATTGTTTGTGTTTATACAACATTATTTTAACCCGTTGACCTCTTTTATACGACTTCCTCCGCGAGCAGTAGTTGTGAGTCGTTAGCGATACTATAATAGTTTCATGATACATCAGAATTTAATATTTTCAGAAATCATTGCACAGTAGGCATAAAAAATTTAAATACACACAAAAGACGCGTATTCAGGCAACACTATTCAAGTAATAAATGTTTTATATTTTGCGATCAAGGCCGTTTGCATTTTTATTATCATTTTTTTTTTTTTTTTTGGCACGCATAGCGTCAACCACGGAGTAAAGGACGCGACTGCAGAAGTACAATAATATAAAAAACCTTCAATACACACGTGACCTCTAAATACCTACTAATAAATAACAAACAGCTATAAAAACTTTTAGAAAAAACTGTAAGCCGCAAGAGCGCGACTCGCAGCCGCAATGCCGGATAGGTTAGGTTCGGACTCGATCTATGCTCAACCTAGTCCAAGCGTTTTGTCTAGTATCGCCCACCCGTCGCTGTATTTCCTAACGTTTGAACCTACGCGACTACGCCGAGACAATAAGAGGCAAGTTTAAATAATATAATACTAACTACAGTTAATATTATATTGTCGCTAGATTTGAGAACTATTACTCCTCGAGTCGATTAATCGGAATCAATCAGGATTATATATCTATATTTCTTTAATAACTGACTAGACCTCGACGTGGGTTCGGTGCCCCACTGCAGATATAATATTATATTATTCGTATAGCAAGCATAATAATAATATAGTAATAATATTAGTTGCAAGCGGAAACTCACTTTTTTGGAGACTTGTTGTTCTGGTTTTGCCGTGGAAGGGTAATTATTGAAGTTCCGCGTCATGCTGTCTGTCATTTCTACTGTCTTGGGCTGCGCGTATGCACACTGAAACGAAAAATATGTCGTCCATCAGCTGAATGTTATATCGTTATTATTAGATAATATCATAAACATTTTGATAAAATAAAAAACAGAACCGATTTCCGTACATTTTTGCAAACGTAACGCGCAAGAGTCGAGGGTGAAAGTGGTGTGGGGGGAGAGAAGAGTTCAAATATTCAGACGACGGCAAAGATTTTAAAATTAAAATTTTTTTGGGGGGGTACGGGTCGACAGTGTCACGCGGGTGCAGTCTTTTTTTTGGCGAGCTGCTGCAGTGACCACTGATGAATGTCCGCGTGCGGCGGAGCGTTCTGTACGACTGTCGAACGGAGTGGAAGCGAAAACGGCGTTCGTCCGACAATCGTAATTCGATAAAGGCCGACGAATCTTATCGCTCTGAAACACGATACGGGTACATGTGCGTGTTGCCCCAGTGCCCCACCTAATACACATGGACAATATAATATACCTCGTTACGAATTAAAATATTGTTGTTGAGTACACCTTCAAGGTATATAATACATAATAATATATTATGAATAAGCCCTAAGTACGTTTAACTCTCTTCAGCGTCATAGGCGCTTTTCGTGCAGTAGTTGGTCAGAGTTATCGGCGGGGAGAGGGGAGGCGGGGCGCGCAGTACACCTCAGTAATAATAATATTAAAACTAGTGAATGATTTCAAATTACATCACACCATCACGACAAAGTCCAATGTGTACCATTTTGCAGGTGTGGATGCCTACACGCAAAACAGTGTTATTGTATTATAGGTTTACACTTTGAAAAAGAACGACTCGCGAACTCGGTCTGCACCTATAATAGATAAAATATAATACGATATTATAATTAATGATTGTTGGTCCATGTCTGCAAAACTCTCGTACTTGATAAACATTAATAATTAAGGTATCGATGGAAATAACGCCGTACGGAGTACGCAAGAGATTCACTTATTTAAATAAATACACTTGATAATATTATATTACACAAGTTTTCGATTACGTGTAAGTGAAAAAAATTATATTATGATAAAATAATAGCATAAATGTTTGCGGAGCTTCACAAATATAATGAGATAGCCAGAAAAACAGCATAACACTTACGTAAAATTCTAGTTTGCAATTTTTTCATCACATTCATCGGCAATGTGACGACGACAGTGACGAAAATGATGATGATAATAATAATAATAGTTTTAAATAATAAAAAAAAATCCACAGCTATTTGCATACTGGTCTGTCACGCTCAGCCGTCGATATTCGTAGAATATTACTATTTATTTAAATTTTATTATGAAGAAATTCTGTACTTCGCATTGAGAATGAAACTCAAAAAGTCAAAACCATACAATATAGGTACTCGTATCTTGCAGCACACCAAAGACTGTACACGGGTAGTCCAAAACCGTAACAACTTAAAATATTAACTACCTACATTGAGTAGTATTATAACGTATTAAAATGGAAATCATCATAATAAATATTTATAGTATATTAGTATTGAACCAATTACTAATACTATGTAGACGGACAATAATGTTTAGGGAATTAAAATAGTTATCAGTAATAATATTAAATAATAAATACCATTATAACATTATAAAAGTGGGACGACAGGGGTAGACAATGCATTTAATCATTATTATTAATCGTATATTATTTTCGTTCTGGACGAGAAGTTATACAGTAATTTCTGAGAGGTGTAGGGAAACTATATACTGATTTCTTTTATTGGTGATCGCACTACAATAATATCGTACACATTAGCATTGTACACGTAAATGACGACATTGATGAGAGCTACTTAGACTTAATATAGTAAGAACTAAGAAGACACCATGTGTTAAATAACCATTATCTAATTATTATCGTAAATTGGGGATCGGACGAACCGTTTGTATGAAGAAACATCGGTTAAGAACACCAACTCCGCATCAGCGGCAGACGGATTGGCCACGCGTTATTCTCTGCAGCAGATATTTTCCGATCGGTATGAACCTTGGCCGATTCGCGCGATCGAATCCAACCGATTATGTCGTCGCCGGAAAAAAAAACGTTTTTTTATTTTTTTTTTTATTAAATTTCTCAACAATAATAGACGACAGTATGACATTATCGTTTCGTAATCGTAAACTAACAGAAACCACACGATCCGCGTGCGTGCGGTTAACCCAAAGTCATGCATTGCTATATTTTCCCTCCGAGTATTTTCTCGCGTATCGTAACGACCGAACGATAGCTAGTGTACCGTAGGCGGAAATCCATTAATATTTCGGCGAGCTTCGATCCGACGAAACTAAAAATCTGTATGGTTTTTTTTTGGGGAGGGGGGGCTAATGTGTTATGTGACATTTGCAACTCAATTTCTGAGTTTCTGACAGTAATGGGTAGGCGAGTGGGTAATCGATAAGCGTTTTTACATAAATATTTTTGGAAGACCTTGACCGTTTGCGATCGTAATTATCTCGGACTGTTGCACTATAGGATAAGGAATAGGTTATTTGTGGCAAACACTTTTTCGTTGTGCTACCAGAAGATTAAAACGCATACCTAATAATACTATAATAAATCGTTGAGACGCGATCCGCGTTTCCAGCAAGCAGAAAACGCGTTCAGGACGGACGCCTCAGCTGCACACGGTTTCCACGGAATCGGGCGCTGCAGGGTTTTCGTGGACCACCAAGTCGGTAAAAAAAAATAAAAGAAAAAAGGCGTACAGAAGGCGTACGTTGGCGTAAACTATCGGAGAAATTTCCAGCAAACGTTCGGTTTGTGTAGTCAACAGTTTCTCACTTAATTATCGAAACACCTGTACACTTCAAAAACCATTCGGGCAGACACGATTGCCGTAAACTTTGAATGTGAAAGAAGCGTATCGATCCGTGTGCGGTATGACATAAACGCGTTCGTTTACCGCAAAAATATAATATTATAATGCCGATAGCAGGGTGGACTGGCAGACGAATGGTATGTACAGTGTACACCCGAAACGACGTAATCTCTAGTGATTTATGACGTACACATTTCTCGAGCAATTATAAATTATATTCTCGATGAAACAACTGATCCTATTGCATACACACAATAATATGTTCAACGAATGTCTATTTTTGCAATGCAAAAAATAGATTGCCACGTCTGTTACGTAATAGTCTATACGCAGTGCCGTAGCTTGAACTAGATGGGCCTCGGTGCAAATTTAATCTGCGGCCCCTTTAAATAGGCGCACATTGCAGGGTGTAAATATAGGGGTGCTGATAAAATTGATGGTACACGGATCCGCGGGGGCTTGCCCCCCACAGTTCGTAACCCCACTGCAATAAACCGCATTGCAATAATTTTAAATTTTTACTCATTCATATTCTTACTTTTCAATTATAATACAAATATAATTAATTTTTCTTCAATACTTTGTATAGACAAATTAATAACTAATAATAAATTTGAAATTGTATAAATGTTAATGTAGTTGCTACTCTTTATTTATTTAAAATATTAAGCAACTATACTGTACATCATATTGTTTGGGAACTGGCAAAGCTAATTTGAAGCCTGGGGGATGCTATATTATGCTAAAATAATAAAGTACTAACGGCATTAAAATTATATTGTGATCTTAATAAAAAAAATTGTTCTTAGCATAGATTCTTAATTATTTTATTTAAGTATGGGCCTCATATTAGAAATTGCAACGTGGGGCCCCGGTGCAATGAACCGCCCGCACCGCGGTTTCTACGGCATTGTCTATACGACTATTCCAACCCACCTATTTACCTACACTAACCTGCGGCTCACTCGACTATCCGAGGTACCAGACCTGTATTGGCCGTATTGTGTAGAAATTCGCGATATGATAAGAAATGACTTTTGAATGTTTTTAATCGCTCAAATTTGTATTAATAAAACTCAAGGTTAGTGATTCGAACACACAAATAATCATCGAGTGTGTATTTAAATATTTAATTATAGCAAAACTCTCTATGGGGCGGCTACTAAATATTATGGGCTATTAATATTTTGCAAACATAATTATTTAATCTGGTAAATAATTATCAGGCGATCATTTAAAAACAATTTGCGAATAAACTCCGGTGCTAAATATACACATTATACACAGGTAGTTAACTACATAAGATAAATTAAAACAAGATCTGTGCCTATAAAGTCTCGTGCGTCATATAAAATAATAAAACGTGGAAAAGTAAAACAAATTATAATAATATACGGTTATAATGTTATCTGCAGTTATCACGCAGCTCTCCGAGTCCAATTATGTCCCGGTATTAGAAAGAAGACTAAAAACAACACGGCGCCGGAAGATAAGGAAAATAAGGTTATTATTATTATTTTTTTTTTTGAAAATAAACTCAGTGAGCGATGACACCACCTTGATCTTGTGACCTCCAAATTATTCTTCTTTGTGACGTGGCGAAGAACATCTTAACGGGACCTCGGGGATAGCGCCAACTCATTAGTACTATTAATTTTTTTTCCTAATAATAAAATTCGTACGAGTAGGCCTATTTTTGGCCTTTATTATGATAAATTGATAAATCTAATGTAGAGATGCGTCTTTATGCCGACCTTCGATTCGCAAAAGCCCGACGGGGAGCGTTTAGAACGAACTCTGTTGTAGAAGTGCCGCGATGACAATATTATTATTATATTTTATACACTACCCCCCCCCCACACACAATGTTGATAATAATATTTATCAACTTGAATACCCGTTATGTGGAGCCGGCTTCGTTTGATTTGATGGGACAACGGTTTTTTTCGCATAGAAATAAAAATATAATACGTCTGGACCGGATCCAACCCACACCCGCCGTCGTCGCGATATAAACGCGCGCACAGCTTAATAAACGTTATTATAATATTATTATTACACATGTAATAATTATAATCGCATCGTGTCCCGCGAGATAACGTCACATAGTGCCGACCATACATGAGCGGTGTGTGACTTAGAAGTAATAGAAGACCCATTGATTAAGCTGAAAGATTATAAAAAAATATATATATATATATATACAAAAAACGTTCCTAGATTACGTAATGCACAGTGTCGGAAAGGGCTTCTCGAAACGCGTCAACGTTTTTTCTGCAGTTGTGGTTGTATGGTTATTACTAGTAATTTTTGTTTTTTTAGATTACTACACGGCTGTTTTAGGATTCAGGAGGTTCGCCTTCAGGGTTTCAAGAACCGAAACACAGTCTCGTATTATACGGGGAGTCTAACGTTTTTCCCCGTCAATTATTATTTTTATTTTTCGAAATTGTATTGTTGATGTATAATAAATTATTTGTGAATTTGTACAAGTGGAATTAACGATCGCTATAATTTGGTTATTACCATGCATATTTAGTACACATGTCATATCGAATCATCATTAATATTTATTAATAATTTTATACACACTCACAAAACAAAAAATAACTTACGAGAGTTATTTATATAACGTAAATGAGTGTAGGTACTCGCGAATAAATCGACATCACGTTTTTGACGAATTCGCGATGTAGTGTTGATCGCGTGATCTGAAATCGATTGTCGATCACCAGCCAACTTGAAAAGTACAATGTAAGCCCTCGGGTCCGCATGCGATAATATTACGAGTAGTAAGTGTACTGTACTCGTATAGGAACTTTACATGGATTTTTTTTTGTTTTAAAACTGCGAGGGTTTATCGCCGGATATATGGTGACTAGAGAGTTCGGAGTGTCGTTATAAAACAGTAAAAATTTAGTCGGTGATTATTCGTGACGCGTCACCGCGTCATACCATTCATGGCTTTTTCGTACATTAAAATAATCGCAACGAATTCGCCCGTCTAAATCGCGTTAATCAGCAGTAATAAAATAATTATTGAAATATCTTTGGCTATTAAAAGTTAAAACACGAGTGCCGCACAGTTTAGTCTATAGCAATAAACCTACTAATTTCACACCCTGGATCCATCTTGCAAACGTAGAGCATGTAAAATGTTCATTCAGCATTTCCAATGCTGTGTTATTACTTATTACTTTATTAGCTTTTATAGATTGAGTTTATGAACGCCCATTGTCAAAGTAAAATATGAGAAAATTGTCCGTGCTCTCTCGTTGTTTTTAAAAATTAACGCCTATTTTACAAACATAAATTCGCTTAAAAATTTTAATATTGTGCAAAACCAACCGTGTTCTTACCATTAAGTTTGAATATAGTTTACTAATATTTAATCTAGACGGTCGTAGTTCTAGGAACCTGTCATCATATAGTACAAAGGTCTCCAAACTACAACTCGCGAATAAGTTTTCACCGGCCTCGCAAAGAACAGTAAATAATCTAAAAATATGTGTAATAGTTATAATTATAATCGCACGCACGTGTCAATTTATCACCTGTATTATAATTATACAACTAATTATATTTTGAATACAATATGAGAACTATTAAAAAATATATATATATATTTTTCTACCAAATAAAAAATAAGTTTTTATCGAGGTTTTTATGCATTTTTGGCCCACTAAAATATTTTGATATTTCATATGACTCGCAGTGAATAAACAAGTGTGGAGATCCCCCGAGAATATAATACAGAGACAAAAAAAGCAAGTACGATGACGTCTACGTTCGTCCTCTCAATAATGATCATAAACATTTAAAATTACAATTATATAAGTATAAATCTCAATGTCACTAGCTGCATAACATAATCGAATACATAATAATTTTAATATGGATGTTAATTGAGCATTTGAACGTTCATTCCGGGTGAGTGGTGAAAATCACGGTATTCGCGAGTTTATTGTATAACTGCACGTTTATGAACCCTAACTCTAACCTAACGCCACCATATGGTAATAAAACAGTCGTGCGAAACTCGATCGGAAGCAAACGTATTATAAACGATACACTTCATTATAGATACATATTGTCATATAATATGCAACTTCAAACAATATTTAATTTTAATTAAAATGTGTATATTTATATCGAGTATCCATACAGGCATATACACAGCTGCCACGGTATACATCGGAAATTAAAATTCATATCTCGTATTTATTTGACGCACATTTTTGTAAATTGTATTTATTTAAGTATTTAAAAACAATATTTAAAAGTATTTTACCTATCCCCGCGGTTTTAACGCGTTGTAACGCTGAACGAACGGAAGACGGAAAATCCTCACGAGACACGAATTATTATTTTGACGACATTATTGTTTTATTTCTCTGCATGACAAAAGTAGGTCCGTCACGAGACGCGCTTTCTGTCTCGTCGTAATAATATTATAACGTAAACATCATTAACTCGCATGTTGTACAAGCGTCGACCATCGGATCTATGAGCTGCAAATCTTAACAATCATAATGATTATAAGTTATAACTATTAACTATAGGTAGGTATAGGTCGTCGGAGAGTTGTAGTATAATATTATTGTTAGTTGATTTTGTGTTTAGTAGCAATCGATCGTTATATTATTATTGCCTTCTGATGCTTATCCATTCGTGTTGGCGTGGTATAATACAGTCTGATGGTATATTATAGGAAATCGTAGAATAATAAATTTTAATTCGTACAAACTTGACGTTGTTACCAATTTTTACTATGTTTTATGGTACGTTTGTCACACGTTGGCATGCATCAAAATCGAACGAGTGGCCACGAGAGGGTGTTACTACGCAACGGTGAAATTAGAAATTCGAATTGACGAAATGTTCAAAAGCTTACACACGCGCGCGAGGTAGCGGCTACGTTAGTCAGAAGTTTATTTAACAGCTGCAGGTAAAAATTGGCGCGCCGCCGTCGTGCGTGACGAAAATTTGGACAATTTCTTTTATCACCCCACTTTATTATTGTTTTGAAAACACGATTGACCTTGAACGGGACATGCAATATATAATACATTATAGACGGGCGGGAGGAATATATTATAATAAGTTATACCTAAGTAATACGTACACGTACATATTATAGTACCTACGTACGTATATGATGTCATAATATTATTAAAACACGACCGGTTTGCAAACTACATAATATTATACCTACCGTACTCGACCGTAACATTATTATTTATTCATTGCAGTGTTATATTAATATCAATAATATCGTCTCAAATGTGGTTTCACGCGAGTAATGAGTGCAACCGGTATTGTGCATAGAAAAGGATAGGACTGCTTAAAGAATACACTGGTGTCAGATTCAAAAGTTTGGCCGAAATATGCAATGCAGGACGGTTGCATTCTTCTTGAATTTTGAAGTTTGTGTGAAATAAGTTTCCCAGCCGCACCGGTGGCCGAAATGGGGCACCGGTGGTGGGAGGGGGTAAGCAGTGAGCACTTTCACCTGGAACGACGTATCGTCACGGAGCTGAGGTCAAACTTGCCTGTACAGGTATAACTGTGACGATAGGTATTAAGAGAGGCCGTGGCGGGGACACGACTTGTGTGGAAAGTCATAATTGCATCTACGGATAGATCTTGTATTTTTTTTATTTTTGAAAATATTTTCGAACCACTTTTGCGAAAGTTTTGAGAGCCGTTGCGTAAAATGTAAGCATGTATATTGTTAAAACACGGCTATAAAATTCAGCCAAGGTGGGGTCTTGGTAACAGAAACGAGTTTTTTTTCTACTTCCATCACGCGTTGATTTGTCCGGTTATTGTCATTGGTCTATTACTGGCGCGAACGGATCAGCACGTTAACGACGGATTTCGTAGTTCGTATCGACTTAACAGCCGTAATGTCGTATGTGCGACAAAGATAGCGTTATTGTAAGACGACCTACACCGATTTTCCGACCAGCGTAATAGTCAGCTAAAAGTATTGCTCACGTGACTCGTTCGTGACTACAGCTGAAAGAGTGTACTTATCGGTTGTGTATGCATACGGTATACGGTATGCGTGTGCAGGTTTCAACTCGCAGGACTCGCAGTCGACAATCGAAATGTGTGTGCATGTGTGCGAGTGTGTGTGCGTAAGTGGTTATATTGGGTTATTATGTATGGACAGGGCGCGGGGGCCAAAAAACCGGTTAGGAAAACTTCTAATGGATTTTGGAAAGCAAGTAAAAACGTTGACGGAACGCCATTATAATAATGTAATGTAATTTATTAATATATACATTGTAAATTACAATGGACGGGGCAGGAGAATTCCAAATATTGTTATCTTCATATTATATTACATTATATACATAATGCTATTAATATGAAGTAGATTTGGTAGGTAGGTTTGGGCTCAGAATAAATTTCGGTTTTAAGTCCGATTGGCGATTACCTATATGTAATAAGTATGCAAGTCCAGTCGCAGCTCGAATCACGCCCATCGTGACCGTAATATATATATATATATACATATATAATATATATATATATACGTATTTATAACGACCATGACGAGGCCTCTAACAGTTATTGCAGATTTGCAGCGTAAAAGGGTGCATTATTGATATTGTTACTGTATACCGTCGAAAACGTGTACGAAATATCGGGAGAAAATGTGAAGTGATATCAAAACGGTATAGTTTTTGGTATGAAGCGTTTTATTTTCATGTAACACTGCCGGTACAAATGTCGAAATCCAAATAAAAATAGGGAAAACACTAGTAAGCGTTTTGTATGAAAATATGCGACAAGAAAATCCAAGTGCACAATTATAATAATATAACACGAGTGGTGGACTTTGATCAGTGAAATTCCAGATTAATGGTGTTCCCGGTTTCGACAAACATCTTGATCGGATGATTCATCTTAGGTTATTTTCATATGCGATCCGACCTACATGCGCTGCCGGCCAACGAATATAATGAACGCACAGCAACAGCAGCGTACGTGTTATTCAATGCGGCGTATGAGGTACGAAATTTGAAAAAAAAAATAATAGTACTTCTATTGTACCTTGTTTCTTAGTAAAATGTACGTGTTTCGACACGTCCTTTTGTTAACGGCCGTAGGGGGTGGTCTGACCTTGGAAGTTAGGGTTCGATAATATATACCGAACCGAGCGACAGACCTCCCCCAAATTTCAGAAAGAGAACCCATTCATCTTATTTCCCCCATTTGATGCATGTATACATAGTCGAATGGCGGGAATTTCACCCGTTGACAATAAAGTAATAATCCCTGTAGACGGTATTGCGTTATCACGCGTAATGTCTCGCATAAAGCTGGTATTGAAATGATATTAATACGTAGTTTATTCCCATACTTATCGTTATCACAGACGTCGAAACGAATCACGATTCGTATACGATGCTAACGAGTTTCGTCCACGCACAATAATAATAATAATAATTGTAAGATTTTCGAATAAGTACCAGGTAGGTACCTAGGATATGGTAAATTAATCGGACAAAGTCTAAACGGGAAGATGTAAGGTCCGAGATACTCTGCCGGAGAGCTCTCTTTGATATACGGATTTCTTGATAGCGTTTCGTATCATACGTTCAAGGATTACGCAACAGTTGTTTAAAAATAGATTGCGAGACATCGGCTGCGGTGCGGCGGCCACAGCGACGACATGATTACACTATAGACGAGTGCATAGCATCAAATAAAAAAAAGGTTATGGTCTGAACAGAAAAATGTGTCGAAAATATATTATTATAATCGTCCTCGCCGCAAAGAGCACGCGCCGAAGCGCCGCGCTAAAAATACGCGTCGCAAGTCCAAAGACACCCCTAAGGAGGGGGGAGGGCAATCATCGATCTACACGTTTTATTTAACTACAATGCTGTGTATCACACGTTTTGACAACTACCAACGATAATAATAATACGTGATAAAATTCAATTGTACATGATATTATTGTTATACTCACATCTTCTGTGCATAAATTGTTTCCGGGGTATGGAATCGGAATGTATTTACTCGTCGCGGTGACCGAACTCGCCGTAATATTTAACTACCGGCGGTGGCGATGATGATGATGATGATGATTTTAAAATATTGCAGACGACGATCTGTATTTATATTATTGCACTCGGAAGATGATCGGTACGTACGCGTGACTCGGAATTGGAAAACAAAGTAATTTAATGTGACGCGTTCAGACCGACAAACAAAAAAATAATGTTCTGTTGGTTGGTGCTATTTACGGTGACTGTGTGCTTCAGCGGTGGTTGTACGCGCGCGGGACGACGGGACAGATAGTTGAACCGGCGGCAGGCGTACGATAAACTGATCGCGGCGCTCGCCGGCCGGCCGTATATATATAAGCCGCTGCGGCGCTCGATCCGTTTCCCTTTCCACCGCCGCCGCCGTGCACGAAACGCCATCGCCACTACCGACCCGCCGCCGCTGGGGTTGTTCGCGCCGCGGTGGTGGCGTCGAGTGGTCGAGCGGCGGAGTCTTGCGTTTCGGGGGGGGGGGGGGGGGGGGGTTCTTTGTGACTCGTACGTGGTGGCGGGGTGGTGGTCGACCGGTCGAGTCTTGTGCACGTGGTCTAACCATCGTGGAGATTTTTATTGTTCCGCCTTAGGTACCTTCATATAATATTATTATTATCTATCGTAATTAGGTATTCATAATTCGCGATATTTTACGATACGAGCACATTCGATACAATTACCGTGGATTTGTGCGGATTTGTCTTTGCCGCAATAGTCAACGGCGGCGGATGGACGAGGGGTGGATCACGTGATCTCGAGCTGTGCCACTATGTTATTATCCGAAAAGCCCATGTCATATTTTACACACAGTAAGTATGTGCTTCGTATGTCGTTATTGTATAATAATATTATAAAACACCTTATGATGATATTATTATATTGATATGATATACATTGACGTCGTCGCGGCTTTGCGGCAAGTGTTTGTCACCCCGCCACCGCGGGTTATCAGCTAGTGTCCTAGTGGAAACAAAAAATAAGAGAGTACAAAAAGACAGACCCCGAATGGCTGTCGTTTGCTATATGGTGGGAGAAGTGCAGTTTATTTGTTCAACGACTGCAGGTGCACATCATAATAATATGGTATAGATCTATAGGTATTATAAGACGCCACAAATATGATATTATGTAATAATATTATCGTAATGATTGGCTCACGAAATTACGACTTGCAGTTTCTTTCCATGCCGCTGCACACACATAAGTCTTTGTCGAGCACGATGTCAAATACATACGTCACCTAATCAACGACGACTACGGTACCCCCGCGTCCCTTGCAGCACATTATAGAATATAATTGATAATATTGTTCTGTAATAAAATATAATAATAAAATAATGTAATTCTAATATGAAATAACATTAGTGATCGGCCCTGGACTGATGATGCTCCTGCAGTTTAATCAAGTGTACTGAAACACATATTATAAATATCTATAGTCTATACCTAGTACCTACTGTTACATTTAAATTTAAATAAATAAATAATAATGATATGTTCTATTATTAAAATCAATATTATTATATTTGTCTCACATGTGGAGTCGACAATAATAATTGCTGTTATAGGCGCGAAGACGTAAGTAATATATGTATGTAATACCTTTACTTACATATTATGAGTAAGACCAGTTAGGAAGACCCGAGTAATACTATTTTATTATTCTTAACATTATACAGGTACGTATGGATTCTAGTCGTTTTGAAATTGACGACCTCGTAGTGGATACCTCTATTATTATACTGCATTTTAATATTTTAATAATCTTAATATGACGTGATACAATGCATATTATATTACTTTTATAATATAATATTATTGTGTCAAGTCTGTATTGGCTGCTGCAGTAAATGCATTATGCAAATGATGCGGTTAGACTCATGACTCTAAAACTGTAAGACTATCAGTTGCCAACATTCTTCTCAGGTAAGGCATAGGTCTATACTGTTTTCAACGATAACTCTCAAATCCAACAGTTATTATTTGAGTAGGTATCACTCTATAATATTATAATAATAAAATGGTATAATATAATGTATTATACCTTTCTGAGTAGATAATATTGTACATAATAAAGTAACGAATTCCACATAAGTATACAATTGCGTGTTGTCCGGTGATCCGATTTCCCGGAAAACAACGCATGTTGAATCAATTGAAAAAAAAACCAAACCTTAAAGTGGACAGGTCCGTTATTGTTATTGTAATACAATATTATTTATTATGTGTAATATCTTGGACGTACATTCTATAAAACTACCTATATGTCCATTATTTTCGTTGTAGTATCGCCACACAGGGGCGAAGTGTGTGCGCTATACTCACCTCAACCTGTCAACTGTTATAGGTACCTATACTTATTTACAAAACACAACCGTATCGGCAGTATTAAAATTATTTAGACATTGGGTATGGTATAGATACACCATCTTATGATGAGTTTATGATGGTAAAAAGACAACGAATACGAATGGAAATGAATTGAAAAACGTTGACAAATAATATATAATTTATTAAACTAAAATATATCTATGTGTGTTTTTGAAATTTAATTCAGATATTACCTATAGTGAATTTTTCGCGTTTAAATTAATTTTATTTAAAAGAAATTTTTAATTATCAATAAGAATAATTTAAATAAAGTTTATTACAAAACGATCCCTTATAATACCACTACTAGTCACTACGACTTTCCATTTTGATTATTTTGAATTTACTTGGAAACGTTGTCAACACTTTCAAACACACAAAATATATATGAAAGAGTAAATTTTAAATATTAATGAGTATTTTATTATCAATGTTAATTTTGTTTTAAAAAGTATTACACATTATTCTTATAGAATAAACTATATTAAATACTTTGTTTAAACTCTAATCCATGGTATACGTATTAATTTTAATGAGTGTACGAGACATAATTAACTATATTCACCTATACTGCAGCACAATATTATGATATTTATAACTTGAAACTATTTGACAATTATTTAACCTACATAATGTTAGTGTTATATATTATCGGTATATTAGGATATAGGAAGGATGATTATAAAATTTAAATTTTTTTTTCTTCGCCATTCCTTCAGATGGAATAATCAAAATCTGCGTGTTGTATATAAAAGTGAATAATTCAAAGTGCACAAGTGTACATGTTTTTGAAATTATACGATGACGTACCGAAATCAGTAGCTTAATTTCATGTTTGACGTTACCTGCTATATAACTCGTGGGGCCTGTCAAATCAGTGCCCATGTGATCGACGTAAGTCAAAATCTATCGATCTGTATATGTACAACACATAATATGGCATTGCACACGGATGTATTGAAAACAAAAATGTAGTCCCACAAATCCTAAACGGCGCCACCGAACGCCGACATAAAGTTTACACCTTTCGGTTATATTTTTCGTGAACCCATTTATTATTAAACGTGTATTTAATTACAAAAAGGATGTAGTATGTATATAAGTATATATAGTGTACATATATTATTCTTAAATATATAAACTTATACTAGCTGATCCCGTGCACTTCAAATTAGCTGTAAAAAATGCAAACGCTTACTTGATTAAAACTTAGTTAAATTCTGTGTTCGGCATTTCAATAAAAATAGTATTTCGGGCTAATGGAGTTCAACATTTTAAAAAAGGAAATATTTAATTTTAAATCAACGGATAGTATTAGATAATTTTTTTCGTTCGAATCAATTCCTATTTTCTATAGAAAAAATATCCACATTCCAAAAAAAAAAATTTCGACTTCCATTGAGAGTCATAAAATCTTTGGGTGACCTTAAATGAGCACACCTCTTTAAAATCTGAATTTTGGACCACTTAATTTGGACTTAGTGCATCACTATTCACTATATAGTGTTACGAAGGTATATAGGTTGCCTATAGGTGGCCAGTTCGCAATTCACGTGCTCCGCGAGCTTTCGTTTGAAACTTTCGAAAATATTGTTCCCATTTTTATCAAGCGTATATGTATGGTAAAAAAACGTTAGCCATGTAAATGATAAATTATAGTACATTATTATAAGTGTAGGTATATATATAGGTAGGTAGAAGTATTGTGATGAACATTTCCCACCTGGTCCTGATTTTTGAACCGGAAATTAAAAAAAAAAAAAGGTATAGATAGGTAACACATATATAATACAAACGTATAGTAAAATCATGAATTCTCAAGAGACTCGATTCAAGTATCGAGTGAAGCTGCAGTTATACGAGTAGCTAGGGAGCGATAAGAAATGTTGTGATTTGACTGTACCGGAATGTCGAAAATTATTTTACCAACGATTTCTGCGAAATACGTAAAATAATAATTATTAAACTCCATTTAACTGATAGAATGTTGCTATGTTGAAATGGATTTCGACATTATTTATATTATAACATGTTTATATATACCTACTACTAATATAATAATAATAAAAACCTGGCGACAAACTAAATAACCTATACATAGGACTTACGCTTTGCTCGGAAAATATATAAAAAATAAAAAAAAACCCTGAACAGAATATTATATAGATTGAATGATTTGGCGGATTTTTCACTTCTTCTGGCACTAAAAATACAAAGCTATGCGTTATGAATAGTTACGATATAAAATTTGAAATCGATCGTTGGAGATGAAAAATAATTCCGAACTAATCTTATTGAAATGTTTTAAATTTCGTTCAAAAATGTTCTACGTTATCGGAAGTTTTTCCTTGCGAACGAATGAGAAAATATCTGAGGAATTCAAAAAGCTCCACGTGTTCCAAGTCTGTTGTCAGAACTTGATTTTCAACAATAAACAGGTGTAGTTATGCAAAGCTCATTGAAAATGTTAGTTAACTCATATAATATTGTATTATATTTAATTCAAAACTGTTGTCTGTTAATATTTTCAAATCATACACCTGGACGGACATCATGGATGACCAACAACGTATAATATATAGTTTATATAGGTATAAATGATGGATCGATAATCGTGCTCATTTAATACCAGTCAATTAAAATCTGTCGTCGAGACATTTTTTTATAAAAAAAATTAGAGTAGGTATAAGTACCCGCGTTATACAGGATGTCCCGCGAGGATTTACCGATTACGTTATCTCCTAAGATAATAAGTATATCATAAATCTGCTTTTTTTTATTCAGCTCACATAGACAAGGGCTACAGTATTTTATTTTTTAGTTACGTTTTTTTTGGTAAAAAAGTTAAAGAAAATATTTTTTAATTTTTGAACAAAAAATAAAGATAGCTATTTTATAAATTGTATTTTGCTGACATTTTTTACCTTTCGCACTCTATAATCTATGTAATGACTGCATATTTATAATATTAATACATTTACCACTCGTCTAGCGCGTATATAGAGATGCCATTCCTATATCCCTTAGACCCTTTTTCGAATGACGATAACAGTTATTGTCACATAATCACTCGTATATGTTTCTGTGAATGGAACACGTCCTATCTGTGCTATTTTTTTGACGTAGAAATATCGCGGCAGACAGTCTCAACCTAAATTTATTAGGTATATCGCGATTCAACTTATAATATTATATGCTTTATGGGTATTACATATTACACCCTATTTTGTTTTAAATTAAATAAATTCAATTCAATTTCACATTTTTATACATGACTACAATCATAGGCGTAATTTGTGGTAAATTTTTGGTGGGAGGGCAAAACTAAAAATCAATATTATGTAAAAAGATACTTTTGCTTAGTTAAATATCTGAAGAGGCAGTCCTCCCCTCCCCAGATTACGCCTATGATTGCTATAGTTGAAGTGAATAAGAATCAAGTGTTAATAACACACTACTTGATGACTTGATGTACGTACCTATTCCTTAGGGATGACTGAATGATGAGTGTGTTTGGTCTGAATTTAAACATGGTTTTAATTCTATATTGTATTGGCTATATATCATATCTATTAATATAAAGCCGGTGATATTGTTAAACGAAGCAGGCACCTGTTACTATTAATGCCCTATACAATATAATTATTAAAAAAATATCTATTGTATAAATAGTAATAATAATAATAATGCTGTAAAATTAATACCAAAATATAATGTATATATATTCTTTTTCTTGTTTAACTTTTGATCAAATGTAGGTTAAAAAACTTTTGTTGTTGAAGCCTTAATAAACTTAAAAAAAATATATATATATATAATTATAACTAAACACATTATCACGTATAATTAAAAGTTTAGCACGTGATTCGTTACAGAAAAATCACGTAGATTAAAAATCGGAGAAAAGCGAAAAATCGGTCAGACTCAAAAACTTATTCTTATAAGAATAATACTATAGTATAATATTATGTAGGTATATACTGTCTACTTCTACACACACACATTATATACATACAGACGCCTATTGCAGCGGTGATATAAATCTTATTTTAGTATGTGCAACCGCTGAATTTACAGCTTGTGTATAATATATTAATATAATATTTTATTATTTGAGATGAGTTTTCGGGATCTAAAATTTGCATTTCGATGACGAATGACGATAATAAATAGGCTTTTCGTCGGAACGCGCAATATCGAATACTATATACCTACGGTTGTGAAAGTATATTTCTTTCGTTCTGTTCTTATGTAGGTACACAGCAAAATATTGTATTATTATTATTATTTAGTATTTATTATGTTATTGATAGGTGCCGCAAACGAATTCCTTTGAAACGGCTCTTTTATGTTGCCTTTATTTTTAGAGCTGAAAATTGTTATTTTGAAACTAAAATGAACATTTAATAATAACGACTGTGACGAGTTTATCGGATATATCATAAAGAAACGGCGGCGGCGTTTTAAGTAAGTACAACAAACAAATCGAAATAAAAAATATACCTTTCAACAATTACATAAATCACTGTGTACTGAATAGCGGCGAATAAGGTCAACCATACTTAGTTTAGTTCAATTACATTATAGATTTACAAAAAGGCATAATATTTATTAATATGTGAATGGTACACATTTTTAAAGCATTGTGTCCCGTCCATCCCAATTGAGATGTAGGTACCTCCACTATCGATGAAATTAAAAATTAGTGTTTTTTTTTTTTTATTATGCGCAACTATTTTAAAATAAATCGTTATTCGTTTAGATTTATTTTAAAATACTTGCGCATAATAAAAAAATAACGATTAAGATTTAAGACGTATGATAATTGATAAATTATATAAAGTAATTTGATGATAACTTGTAAATTAAATTTTTATTGTTTAAAGAAATTGATATTTAAAATAGTTAAATATTGATATTTTAAAATAGTGTTTTTATCGTATTGCTTATGTACCATATGCTAAAAACCGTAGGGAATAAGGGAAAGGGTCGTTTGTAGTCGAGCCATAGTGCTATAATATTATGAATCAACTGGATTCAGCCCGCTGTACCACAAACAGTATTTTGTACAAAAATGAACATTTTTATGTGTAATTATTATTGTCGATCGCGTTAATTTCTTTAATAATATATAATAGTTATCATACAATCTTGAATCTATTGATTGTTTAGAAGCTTTCTACCGCGGTACAAAATCCTCATACAATATGGTATATATAGGTACCGAACGAGCTAACCAACTAGAGTCGTCTTAAAATATCATCATCGTGTCCACGCGGTTAGAATAATAATAGTTATAACTTATAATAATATATCATATTATTATTATTATTATTATTATTATTATGTATTATACCCGCCTTAATCCTTCGACATAATCGTCGTTTCTCCCCGTCGTTCTGAGAACCCAAACTGTGTGCATTACAATGTAATAATATTATAGCGACCGCAGCTGACGACAAACAATGAGAGACGGTACAGAGATTGTTTACCATTGTAACGCATTTCTCTAAACATAATAACAGCTAGACACGAGGACTGGTCGACTAGGTACACAACACAATGCGCGTACATTAATAATATATAATATTATTATTATTACTATTATAGTGTCTTTAAATAAACTAAGCTTTCATATTATAATAATTTATAACGTAATAATAAATAATAAGAATCCTAATAATATATGATATATGTGTTGCAGGAATGGATTTAAAGAAGTCGTGGTGGGGGGGGGGGGAGAGGAGGTTGAGAGAGAACAAATAATGGGCCTGAGCCTCCCACGATTTTGTATTACATAGTGTTATTAAACGATAAGAGTCAAGCTCGCTTAAAAAACGAATTAAGTCACACACGATAAAAATGTATTATTATACGAACAAATTAGCTCTTTTGAGATTGAAAAGTAATATATATTTATAAGATGTAAATAACATCATAAACGTAAATCGTAATACATTGGTATTGTTTGTATACAATTTTATGCTTAAAAGCGTAAAGTAGTGTAGTAATAACTCGTAAGCAATGAAATGTTTTTTGGAGTTTATGATCGTTATTATGAGTACAATATGGTATAAAATAATACGAAGATTTAGTTCTAAGCGCATGTGGAGACTATAATATACTAAGATGTAATACCTAGTTTTTATAATTTGCAATAATTTACTGCAATCGACCATAAGTACTAAAGACGACCATATTAAATAGACGATCGTCTTATGATATGACATTATACGAGTAAAAAAAATAAATGTACTTCTCGCTCGTTTATTGGGTGAGGGGGACCTCACGAACCGTTTCTCGTTGCTTCTCCTACATAATAAGATGATGATGACGATAATTACGCCGAAATAATAGTAAGGTACATTATCGCCTTCGAAAATGAACAGCGTTCACAGCATACCGTGGTGGTCGTATTACTATAACCTATGAGCCGAAAAAAATTAACGTCCCGTGCTTTCTGAGTAGTGTATTTAGTCGTTCTGTGAAATATATTAATATTGTACCATTCATCGGCGTATGATATTTTAAGTGTTTCCCATTAGAAGACACGTGTTTAAACTTTAAAATGCGTCTGAAAAACAGAACGACCGAAGTAATTACTGCCGGCTTACGACGTGTGTTATGATAATTATTACGCAGTTACGACGTATATAAAATATATTATATTATTATGTACACAACACTTTTCGTTAAAATTTCATGTTTTATACTTTTAATGTCGGCCGGTGTACCTATATATTGCGCCGTTTCCTCGAACGCTTGTGTATTAAAAATCATTCCGATGCAGCGGTGCGTTTTCAGACGTTCCAAATATCATCACTGCTTATATGTTCCACATATTGTATATAAAATTGTATATCGTGACGTAGTCGTGTGCATAATAAATAATAAAATACGTTCATGCGACGTAGAAAATAGAAAATATTATTATATTATTATAACGACGACGGATATCGATCGATGCAGATCGACCGTGCCGCAACGAGTTTCGCAGAAAACGTCCGTTCGATCGTTGCGCGTATATACGAGTACACGGTAAGTGCGTATATTATTGGAGTGTTTGGAAGGATCAAAGCGAACGAAAATACGTGATATATATATATATATATATATATATATGACTATCGGAGCGAAAATGTTGGATGAAAAATATTATATTGCATTACATTACATTATCATGTTTATTTTTAAACATTAATTCCACACAAGTCTGCAGGCGTCCATCGCAATAGACATATTATTTATTTCTATATACGCTCCCCCGGAGACCAATAAAAATATTTGTTTTCGATTGATGAGCAATATGATTATATTACACCCTCGATACTTCACCAGAGATATAATAAGACGTATATATGGCTATGGTGTATAATAATAAGGTAGTCTGTCACCCTTATTCACTTTATTTATATTATATCCAATGATGAGCAGTTGGTTTAAGACGAATCGAAATTTACCGATGAAAATTCTAAAATCAAAATTCAAAAACAAAAGTTCAAACGATGTTACGATTAATGGACTATAAACATTAAGTGCGTATAAAGCTACAACACTGCATGTCAAAACTTGATTGAACGGATTCGAGAGATTTGTCTCTCTGCGTGATATATTTAGTGTTGTACCTATATATGTAGGTAAACCTATGTAACTATTAACCCTAATAAACTCAGAATATAATAACAATTTAATGGTGACGGGCGGTCAGTGGCGGTTTATCCCGAAGATGGGCCCGTGTGCAAAACTAAAAAAGGCCCCCTCGTTTTTTTATTAAATAATATAGGTATAGATATATAAATTTAAATTTAAAGTAAGAATTTGAATTCTAAAATTCTAAAATCTTATGCAAATCCACAGGGCACTTTCAATTTTTATTAAAATTTCAATTACATAAGAAATAAGATGAAATTACGTCATACCTACAAATAAAAAAATGTTGTAGAACGTTGAACAATAATGGGCCCCCTCAAGCCGAGGGCCCGTGTAATTTGCACACATCGCACACACGTATGACACGCCACTGCGGACGGTACAGCGATTGTGTTATTGGAGATGAAATATTTTAGGAGACACTTAGCATACGTCCATTACTTTCGCTAATCTCATTTGACGGGTCACCGTCGCATTGGCCCGATTATTGCGTATATATATATATATGATATACTCGATCGCGTATTCCGGTGTCAGTTATTTTGAATAAGTATAAACATATTGTACATTTTATGTTACTACTTCTACCTCGGTTAGCTAATCTGTTCCTGTATAATAATATGAAAACTGCTAATAAACATTTAAATTGTATTCTCATAGAACCAAACGTTTTTCAACACAAATATTAATCGATAATAATATTTTTAATATGATTATGTACATAATATGTTACGGGCTAAGTAGGAAGTCGGGCGTTGTGCACGCAATGACCGGGTACTGTGCAATGTGCATAATGCCCGATTTTCAAGGGCAAACTTGGAATAAGTTAACATTACCCAGAAATTGTATACAGTGTCCAATTACATTTGGGCACCGCAGATTATAAATATATAAAAAATCAAATAAAACATCTTACAGAATACTTAAAAAAGTTGTTTTTCACTGACTTTATCTCTTACATCGCTTTTTTCGTGTTTCTCGTTTATGTTTTCGATGACAGCTCCACAGTCTAGAGATTTTTCTAAGTCTTCCTCTAAAGCAGAAATACAAAATATGAACACAGATAATACCTTTAAATTCAAAAGAGGTCAAATTCACTTTGAATTTTAAACTAATGGAGCTAAACGTCATCTGCTGAGCGTAAATTTGCCATGTAAGACGGAGACAACACATGCGGATTTGATGGTGTATTGGAAACCTTATAACTATGAATAACAGACTATGCGACGCCGCCGTCGTGACTCATTAAAAAATATCGAATAAGAATATTGTTCGATTCAATTTTGAAATATTATCTAGATAACAATAATATTCGTGTGATCAATTTATCGTTAAGATTAGGGATCTGTTTTATCGGCAGTTGTCACGTTGTCGCGTACGAATAACATATCTAAGTATAGTTTTGTTGTTTTGTAGCTAAATATAAATGCAATTTGTTATAAATTTATGCTGTGTGCTGTATTTAATTTACTTTGCCCACTTGAATCTGGGCAGAGAACACTCTGTCCGGCCAATCTAGAACTATGTCCGGTCAATGTATGAACAATTTGAGTTTTAAAATGATGATTCTTAAATTGTACAAAATATTTGGGCATTGTGCACAGTGCCCGGGCATTCATGTTATACAATACCCGAAATTCCTACATTGCCCGTACCATATATAATAATAATAATAGTAATATGATATTATTAATCCAAAGGTCTGTCCGGTGACCAGAAGTGGAGTAACTGAAATGGATGAAATTAGTACCGAAACGGCCTCCTTCAAAATACGACACCGTCTCGTCCGTATTCTGAATTTTGAGCTCTCGTCGGATAATACAGTTTGTTAGTATCATATTTTTTCGTCGCGACAACCGTCACGTGACACCACCGTACAACTCATTTTGACGATTCACGTTTTCACGAGCGGACACATGATAGATTAGTGTGTTCTATCTTCTATATAATATTATTATTATCGACTTATCGTGTATCTATTATCATTATATCTGCAGATGTTTATAAGCTGTGGGCACTCGTCAAACACAGCTAGAGCCATCTTAACATTTTTTTTATCTCATGATGTCATAACAATATTACATTATTATTATTACGCATCGTCGTGTACTCGTGCAGTGTCTGAAGGATCTCCGCAAGTCGATTTGATCCTCGAAATCGGTAATAAAACCGACATTTTTTTATAACAGTGGAACGGTTTGACGTCTCGGCCCGGGTTGAGTGTTTTTTAATCATAGGCAGCATGTTATCTCGCGTATTTATAATTGACCGGTCGACACGTGCTAAATCCGTGTCCGTCGCCCTTTTAGTGCTTGTGTGTCTGCACAGTTATTTTAATTCACAATTAATTAAAAAAATAAAACAATACTATTACTCGGGACACAATTTACCTAGCACGTTTAAGTTTTTCGAACTCTATTTACCTAACCCCAATATTCATCCAATTATTTGGAACTCGTTTATCACTTTCGATTCGTAGACGTGTGTAAACCTTATAAAATCGGGGCCTCGAGCGTAATTGGTTCCCGTATCGTGCAAGACTCACAGTCGTCTTCAACATTGATGCAACGATTTTTCGTAAAAGTGGCATAATTTTAATACGAAAAACGGTTAGTTCATTATGGCGTGTGTGATCACGTGATATGATCATCTGCCGCGGTGTTAAAAATGTTGGTACATATTATAACTACATATTTTTTTTATTTGTAACGACCAGAAAGGCAGAAAAGCTGTGGAACAAAATCGAAGATATCGCTTTATGTTCGCATGTATATACACGTGATTAAAGGTATGGAAAATAATATTTTAATATAAATCAAAAGTTTGGTGGCACGCTGCAGAAAAACTGTGTCATCTCGCGCACGTGTCGGCAATGAAACGATAATGCGATTGTATCTTTGAATGCATTTATAAATTTAATATAATATAATGTACTATAGATGAGTATGTAGATGACCGACATTATTCATGGCTTATAATTGTATAGGTATTGCACTACCTATACTATTGCCCGCAACATTGTGGCGCCAAGCTATCGGTTCATGAAATACTATTGCGACTTACACATAATATAAGATCCATTTCCCCACAGCCCTATCACGAAAACTAAATATTTATTATTTTTAAATAGATATTTATTTGATTTACGTTTATATATTACCAATCCAAAACGTATACATTTTGTTTGTCGCAATAATTGGGCAATGCCCGATTTATTAGCGACAGCCCACGGGACGTTTTGACCTATACAGCCGTTCAGCAGTGGCACCGATCAAAATGTTTGAATTAAAAAAATTACATTTAGTATACAATAATATTATGATATTTTCATAAAATATTAGTAATTTAGTATAGTATTTTGACTGCATAACATTTCAACGAGTTTATAATGAGGTACTAATTGATGGATAAGATAATTAAAATATAAATTCTGAAAAGGTAAATATACATTATGAAACCTAGGACCTAGGTCTGCCTTTTATTTCACGCTTATTTAAAGCCTATAACATCACGCATAAAACGGGGGTAATAGAAAGTTGTTGTTTTCGAATTTTAATTTTACCATGTATTTTTGTTTTTGCGTTGTACAACACTCTAACACAAACCCACTGGACGCTGTTTAAGTATTTCAAATTTTCAACATTGTTTTTACGATATGTATTGGTATTGTATAGATATACGATAGCTATCAAACGAAATTACAATTTCATGCGCATACGGTTCGCAAAAATACTAAAACTAAATACCTATAATAGGTAAATCGAAACTATATTTCCAAATAAACGGATTGTAAAAATGCCAAAACTTCCATTACTGTTTGATGAACAGTCGACGGAAATATGTGTTTAACCACTTTACTTATTTATATTGTATTTTCTGTAAAATTAATTATCGGTTACCCCTTAAAAAAAAGAATTTTTCACAGATCATGAAACTATACTATAATATGGACTATATACAATATTCAATGTTATCAATATTATATTGTATTATTTGTACCTATAAACGTAACAACAAAATGTTGTTTATTCAACTTTTAGTATTTATTATTTATTAATTTATTATTCTATACATTTATAATGTATTATATAAGATCTTTATGTGTGAACCGCAGGTGAGAATAAATGCAAAATAATAAGATTAATAACAACATATTTATCAATTACAATATTATTGTAAAATATGTTTTTGCTTTAAAAAAAAAAGAAAATTGGCGTCTGCAAAAAAAAAAAAAAACAATGATAATAATATATAAAAATGTATGAATAGTGTCGAGATAACGAAACTTGAAGTGGGATTAGAATTTATGACTTATAAATTATGTATTGTTTATGTCTGAACATAGAAAATAAAATATCAATATTTCATTAAATCATTTGTGAAACTGAGATGTTTGTTTTGTACAAAATTAAACAAGAATCAATAATTTTAAATTTGTTTAAATTTTTTAAAGTAAGTTATATATAGTATATACGATATACACTGCGTATGTCGGATGGTTAGAAATAATAATTATTATTATCCAAAGCGACAACGGCGGCGTCGTAGTTAATATTTTTCCAAAACTTAATATAATTTTTATAAATATTTCGATTATATTTACAGTGGGTATTATTCAAATGTACATTGTGTTATATATACTGAGAATATACATTGGAATGTTATAACAGATTATTTCTCTTGTCTGGGGTTTCAAAGGATTATACGGAGACAGCATAATCCTTATCTGTAGTGTTATCATCAAGGAAAATATTATTTGTTTTTTCGGTCCTAAATTTCAACATTTTTTGCTTTTATCGGGAAGATAATCCCATAAATATTGTCAATGATATCAAACCATAAAAAGACATGTTACGTATATGGATTATGGACTAGGAAATAATAATATTATCGGAAGTCTATACGGTGCACGTCTGCCCGGGTGCGGAAGTAGCGTCGAAACGTGAATTGGAATGGAAAACGGACAATGATAATAATATATTAATACAATATACGTTCCCTGAAATATGAATTTAACAATTATGTAAACGGACACGGAAAATAAAAATAAAATTACTACACCGATTCGTTTTGCAAGAACTACGCATTAATTAAGGTACATATTAATCTATATACTTCCGAAATACCAAGGTATAAGATATTATCTACGATCGTTTTCCGGCAACGCTTGAAGTTAAATTGCATTAATTTAGGCATTTTATTATCTGATAATTAGTCAAAGTGCCTATATACAAAAAAAAGAAGAAGTTATCTGCTTTTTTTTAAATAGTTTATATAATATTATCATCTCATTAAAAATTAATTTTTCGTACCCAAAATACGATACAGATAAATAAAAATAATAAATAATATAGTAATTTATGTATCTGTATTGTGTTTAAAATAACAGCCGATCATTATTGATTGATTCCTTATAAGGAATTAATTAAACAACAATAATACAGTATGATATAACTACTTTATTAGTTATTACACAAGTCATAATTGTGTATTGTTCTATGATCATAATGTAGGTATAATAATACATAATATGATAGCCGATATAGGTATTTAAGTTAAATAATAAAAGAAAATGCTAATATGTAAATTGTTATTTTATACGCCCTTAAATAAATAGCTTTAACTAGGTATTTATATTAACTAATAGTAATATTTATATATGTATATATATATATATAGGTTTATTGTCTAATAGTCTATAGTCTATAGTAATATACATTACATATATAATATGCCAATAATAACTTACAGTAATATATTATAAGAATTATGTTGAGTACTGGTGTAATAAAGAATTTATATTTTATTATACTGTATGTTGGCTTGACGCCAAAATATAGACAGTTGTCTATTTAAGCTATACCTAGGTGATTCTTGCTTACCTTATGTGTAAATATATAGTAGGTGTACATAGATTTGTGTGTACTTGAGATACGTTGAAACTGTCTTAAAAATCATCCTTATCTATGAAAAATATCGATTGCATAAATTAAATGCGTTGCTAATCAAAACAAAATGTATATAAAAAAAAATCTATACACAAATTTACATAAAATATACTAAATCTATAAAAAATATATATTTTAGTGCGCTATATATTAGCCATAAGACGTCAAAGCAAAATTATTACTAAAAAATTTGAAATGTTAATTTTAGTTTTTTTCAACGTATAATTGAGACCCCGTAACCATTGTGCGATGGCTCTTTGCTCAAAGCCCGTTTATCTGGAAAATTAATTATTGCTTTGCGACATAAAATTTGAGTTGATTATGAAATGCATGTATTTGTTTTCGGTAGGTAAATATTCAATTATTCATCAGAAAGATTTTTTATGACGTCTCAGTGTCATTTCTAAAGTAACGATTTTAAATTTTGGGGTCAGTTTAGGAAATTAATAAATAATAAGTAAAATTATTACATGGTTCGCCGTTTGTTGCGGATAAACCAAAAGTTATTACTACGACTGCACAGTGTACAAGAATAATATTAACACGGCATTCTCTGAGGTGAAATAATTATAATATATATAATACCTGGTTACCGGTAGCAGGGAACACGCGCGGTTGATTTTAACACAACGCGATTCAACTTGTTAATGCAGTCAATCCAATTATAAAATCAAAAGACTGTGTTGCAATATATACCGTATAGTAATAATTGTAATTTATTTTTCTTTATACTACCGTGTGATACCATCGCCTGTGTATAGAACCATCATGCACAAAATAATGACAGTAAGTTTTAAATAATTGTTCGTGGTGTATTTCTTCGTATATTTAAAAACGTAAAACTGCGTTCACAACTTTTATTCGTTGTTTTTTACGTTTACAAATTTTATCAGCTGCACGATTGCATGGAATCGCAATAATTTCTATTTCAAACCGTATTTTCACGGCCCGATAGCATCCCGTGGATGATGGATGTAATCAACAAACGCATATTTAGGTACGTGCGGTATACCAACCGGCTACCGACGACCTATCTACATATCTACCTAATTAACGTTCATGAAAATTTCAAGGACTCGGTCCGCTTTGTGGTTTAGCCGAAACACCGTGTAACAATGTCATGATAATCAAATCACTAATTTAATGAAGTCTGTGAACGTGTGGTCAATATTATTGTACATACTAGGTACCTAGCTATAATATGATTCAAGATTATGGTAAACAACATCGCTTGTCATATTATCATTGTTTTAGCAACATACCACATTATCACGTATAATATTATTATTGTGTATGGTGACCAGGCGGAATTCGTGATGAAATGTACCTACCCAGATACGACTACGTTTTGTTTGTCTGGAGTACGGTTTTAATATCACATAATATTAATACCTTATTACTAATGAGTTATGATGTGGTTTATAAATATAAGTATATATATTATGTAAAATGTACAAATTTTTAAAAATTAACAATTGTAATTATAGTGTTATGATTATAAGAAATAAAATGTCACATCTATAAAAGTATTTTTTAAATATTTATAAATACTTTATTTAAACTACACCTCCGTCAAAGTAAGTACATAAATAATATATGGTACCTATATAGGTATATAAATATCGTATCGCTTTCATAACATTACAAATTTACTGATATGTTAAGTATAGAAATTACAATCGAATAGCATTACTACTGTGTTATTTACAAAAAAGTCACTGGATGGTCTGGGATGAAGGTACGTACCAACAGTAATTTGGTAGTACGAACTTGGACTGCGCTGAACATTCGTTTCGATTACTTCAACGGTAAATTCGATAGGTCAGTCGATTAATCCAGCTGCATTGAATAATTTAATAATATTATAAGCTTTCACTTTGATTAATTTAATAGCTGAATTAAAACACTAAGCGGCTAAGTTGATTATTGCAAAATTATATTATTTTTAAACAATATTATGTGTACATAATATATAATATGTATTTAGTGTGGGTTTTTATGAATTGAGGTAAAGAGATGCGTTGGACATGATATTATTACCTATACATATACGTTTCGTCAGCTGAATGCGTTTTGTAAGTCTTCGTAATTCATAATCTGCAGCAGTGCAATTAAAATATATTTTCATCGTTCATTGTCAATTTGTGGACGTTATCTGCACTATACAAATAAATAGGGTTTTTTCAGCGGGTGTTTGGTATGCATACGAAATAATAATTTAAGACAAGATTTTTTAAACGCTAATATACTCAAGATTGTAATGCATAAACCATAATTATCAATAATACCATACTACTGGTAAAGTGGTAACTATACAAATGGTCAGACGAACGACGGACGGACTGACACAAAATAGCTTGATTTCCGTTTTGCCAATATCACTTGTTTGGTAAAATTAATTATAATTAGGTATACTTAAATTCAATATTTTCGGAAGGGATTTTGTATTTTACGTATTATTACATGCATAATTATTAATCAGTATTAGAATTTGTACAATAATATTATATTGAATGTTGTACATTCACAAAAAAATAAATTAAATAATGTAATTATTTTTAAGGTAGCTATATTTAAATTTTAAATCATTAAGTTTTAACTAGATATAAGGGCGGGATATTGATTGGAAGGAATTCTGTTATGAAATCGGTTATAGAACTTCATTCCTTCAACACGAACTGTTTATATTTTTACATTTGCGTGAAAAGTAATGTTTGTTTTTTATTTCTGAAAATTTACTATCTGTATTTCATAATGCAATAAGTAAAAAATATGACTGACATAACACTACATACATAATAAAAATAACACATGAAGTACAATATGAGGGAAATCATCCAGCGATGGTACTCTTCGAAAGTAATGTTAAAGACATATAATATGATGGGACATCAGTAATTGTGCTGAAATTTTGTTTTGAACGGTTTGAATTTTATTCGAATGGGATTTTCTTGCATGATAAAAATGATGACGAGCAATCTGCTATTAGCCGGGGGAAGTTTTTAGGGTAAAGTATAATAAGGTTTCATATGTAGGTACATTGCATATTATATTGTATATTATGATGATGGGGAGAGATGACGCTTAGAACGACTTACCTACGCAGTAGGTACCTATACAATTTCGTTTGAATCCGGATCTTCAGAGTGACGTCACATCCGTGGCGGTACACAATTTTTGTACGCCGTGATTTAAGAAAAGTGTTAAGTATACACCTGTACTATGAAAATCATTATACGTATATACATCACTGCAGGTATACACAATAACGAAACCGGTGATGTTTACAAAACATGCAAACGTGCGAGCCCGAGAATTGGCGTAATCGGCTCCCGTGTTTGTAAGTATACACTGTACAATGGCTATATACATATACGTATGTATAATAAGAGGTAGGCAGCGGCGGCGGTCAGTGGGTCACGCGATGATGGCGGCCGCCATAATAATATATAATATTTCGCGAGCGCGGGTAAAAAACGTCACAAAAAGTAAAAAAAAAACAAAATTCGTCCTCGTCGATCACGTGTACGTGCACGTGCAAACCACTACACGCTCGTTTTGCTGTCCGTATATACCTGTGTTTATATTTTATATTATATTATATACGTTGCCGCGTATACAGGGCCGTCCGAATTTTGAGTTACAAAACAACATTGTATAGATGTAATATTATTATTATTATACAGCGGAGATCGAATTTTAATAGTAAATATTATGATGCGATCCCCACCGAATTCGTAACGCGAAATTTTATAAATGTACACCAAACACGGTATTATGCAGGTAACGAGTTGGTAAGCACATGAGGTGTGCACGTGTTCTGCGTGGCATATATTGTACAATAATTATTTACACGAGTCGTTACTGGCAGAAAACTGGTTCCGCTGAGTGATCGTGATGCAGACAATTTTTGTAATTTCCGAGACTTGACGCGCGCGAATTCTCTTCGTACTGCAGGTTGCGCCTAAAATCGGACGTTTAGCAACGATTTCGAGCAAACGTACTAAACGAACAAGAGCGTCAAGGGCAGGAACTTAACGAGAGTTTTTTTTTAAAACTCGTAAAATATGACCTCCGCCGTCAACATCATTTTTATAAATGCGTTGATTTTTTTCAAACAGAAATTATAGAAATAGTTTTATGAATAACAAATATGAAATAAGTAAACAATTCAATTGAAGATCTTCAAGTAGATCTATATAGGTATTGAACATTATGTGTATTGCGTTTTAACGTTACCTTACCTATAGTTTATGTATAGATTTTATGTGTTCATAAACAGTTCATTCAATATATTGGTCATGTAGATGACAAGAAATACATGTAAAATAAATACTTTTGGCCTATATAACAGTGGATTGTAAGTTGCAGTTATAAATTGTAATAACAAAATTGCAAATCAAACTGTTGGTCATCGAAGTGAGTACAAAGGATGTACATTTCCATAAATTCTTTCTATCCTTCTCCTGCACCATCTAAGGCATCATCAATGATGTCCAAATGGTGTCTTTTGGGGCACATGTGGCCCACCAAGGCCCTAATTATTCATGGCCGATCTTTAAGATGATTCGAAATATGTGTAGGCACAACCATTTCCGTGATTGAACCACTTCCATGTGAAAATTTCTTTATTTTTTTCTTTCTCTTTTAGATGGATAATAATCGAATGAGTGCAAAATTTTAGTATTGTGGCCCTCAAAAGCAAAAAATATTGTGCGTTCAGGGTTCTGGCCTTTTAAGTGATGCCGTTTGTTGATGTTATCGTATATAACTTTATCATACGAAACTAAATACCAAAATAGGAAGTATTCGTTTTGTCAATATTATACAATGAATAAATTGAATTTATTGAAATATTGGCAAAATAAACAGTTGAACTTTAATTTGTAAAAGATAATCAGATATAATTTATTTATTTATTGCTGGTGTAAAATATCACAAGTTGACAAAAATGTTTAGGAAATTTAGAAGGATCTTTCTATTTCTCATTGTCTTTCCTACCTTCCAATAATGGGATGACGCGAAGAATGAAGATGCATGTATAGTAGATAGTTGATTTTTAAGTTGAAAATACATACAATATATATTATCGTGCAATATCTGGTAGTGGCAACATTTTAATTACTGCCCGAGGTCCGCCATGAAATCGATTGTATTTACATAAAATTGTAAATTGAGAATATTCACCGTGGTATTGCGTCGCAAATAAACGAGAACGGAAATTCCCCATGTATTTCATGGAACGTCATTTTATGTTAGTTTACAGATGTAAATAAAAAAGAGTTAGTAAGTACCCACACATCGCAAAAAAATTTCTCATCTTTTTCCGTCCACGTCAATCTCATCCGGTTTTCGAATGCTTGTTGACACTTGGTCGCTTTTAATTTCTAAGTAAATTCAACACAATATTATATGTTATAATATTATATTACGATAAATTGTTAAAACTATTCAACGTGTTAAACACTGCGGTCACTATAAGCGGTTAATGGTTAGCAATTAAACGAGTACACAATATATATAATGACACCACACACGCACACACCAGATTTGACCAATATCATTGTACCAGTACATCACTATCGTCGCGGGTTTAACGAACGAATTTAGTTGTAATTACTCTAAAACAAATATCAAACGTCCCCATATATTATAATATAATGATGCTTCGATCTTCGGTATAATTTGGTATAATAAATCTCATAAATATTATGCGTACTTCAATTATTATTAAAAACTGTTAATGATCGTAAGTAAGTAAATAGTTAGTACCATGATAATATTAAAATAATTAGGTACTCTACCCGTTTCGTAGGCAATACGTGGTCGGAGTTTATTATAATATTTTATCGGTCACTCACTTACCTATTAAAAATATTATCTTATCACATCATAATAATAATGGTTATCTATGGCAATTTTTTTTTTTTTTTTGGTTGAACGTGGATTCACCCTGCGTCGGCCGTCGAATGACTTAGAAGAGCAATTGAGCGGTTTGTTATATATCATAAAATGTTATTATAACTACCTATGGATCAATCCATAATAGGAACCAGTGTACAAAAAAAAAAATTAAAAAAAATAAACTAATATTTTAAATGGTAAAAACTAAAAGTTCATAATTATATTAATATTTTTATGTATTCATTGTCTTTTGAAATTACGAGTTTTTACACGATTAATACCTACAAATAAAAATAAAATTTCATAATTAAAATTACAATAAAATTGATGTTTTTTTTAAGCCATAGGTAATCCGAAATAATCGCTAATCCGAACGACACCTTTCCCCAATCTCGTTCGGATTATCGAGGCTCTACTGTATGTTTAGTTTCGATGAGTAACATATTTTATTATTTCATCAAAGAGAGTTGAATGTAATTGAACCATTTGCAAGTGATTTTAAAATTAAATATATGATATTCTGTTTTATATACGTTTAAAATTTTACTCAACTTTAAACTAAACTGTAAACAGTTATTTCAATAACAAGAGTACTAAAATAATTGATCACAGCGTTAAATTTTGAAATCGTAAGTAGGGCATGATATTTTTGGCGCAGTGATAAACTGTATTTTTATTTTTAAACCAAAAAAAAAAAAAAAACGTTTATCGTTGGATGAATTCACTTTTGATGTCGACTGCATTGAATGATGGTATTAAATTGGCATCATGTTATAATAATTATTTTAATATTATAATAAATAATAATGTATAAAGTATTTTAACTTGGGGAGACAAAATTTTATAGCAGAATAATAAAAACTTAAAAATCAAATAGCGTTTAAATACACTATTGTAATTCGGCTTCCCCGAAAACGTTTTGACGAAAAATCTGAAATATTGTTTTTAATCGGAAGTCTAATAATACTAGAATATACTACGCATATATTGTTCTTAGTAGATTAAATTTTCACTGTAATTGAACGATAATTAATGTTTGATTTTTTGGCTATGCATTATAGGTATGTGCTCCATGTACGATCGAATTCACATTGTGCTACTCATAAATAATGCATATTATAACTTAAAAGTCTTAAAGAGAATACATACTAATAAATTATCGAAAAATGTCGTTTTCAAAGCACAATATGACAATTTTTTTTCACGTTTTCGTCGATTTCGGTTTTACAGGCGTAACTGTGGCGTAGGTATTTACCTCTAATATACCGGCTACCGTAAGACGATATTACATGCATTTCTATAGTAATAATACGAGTTTATCCGCGAGGGAAATGAGTGCACTTGTCTGTTATTATTGTTATTATAATAAAATAGGTAGGTATATGTTCTACTTTGCGGTGAATGGACACCTATATTTACGATAAATAATATACAACTCGCGATAATGCGGTTAAAGGTAAACTGCCTACAACTGCGTCGCATAAAAATAATAATAATATAATACCGTAAAGACATCGTACCTAGGTAAGGTGTAGATACTCTACGATGATGACGACAACGACGTGCTGCTCCATAAGAACCGTCACAGTATTAAAAAAAAAAAAAAAAAAAAAATGGCGAGGGAGGTCCTCCCTTCTCGGCTTTGGTTGCAGTGAACTCTCAATTTTCATCCAAAGCCGGATAGCAAAATACGATATAGGTAATGATACTAATAATCCGTACGATTTTATTTATGATTAAGTTGAAAGTTAATTCCTCTGACGCGTGTTGAGGGTGTTAATGACCATTATGTTTCCAAACACGGTTGGAATAAATTTATAAAACTATAATATTAAACTGCTATAAAACGTTAGAGTGCATTATTATATTATTATGTTCTTAATCGCATCGCGACTGCAGTGGCGTCGGAGAAGGGTGGGCAGAGGAGGCGATTGAATCCTCAGATAGATTCCAAGGTTCCCCCCTTTAAGTAGATGGAAGTATGATTTAGACCCCCCCCCACCACATCATTGTTGCGACTGCAGTATGCATAATATTTAATGTACGTTTTTCGAACATTATAAGGAAAAGCGCATTCAGGGGACACTACACAGACATTTGTTGTCTCCGTCTTACGCGTTCGTAACGTAGCAAATTAGCGCTCTACAGATCACTTTTGATTTCGTTTAATTCTAGAAATTAGAGTAAATCGGCCTATCATGGAATTGAAGGTAAAAACATTATCTGTGTTTGTATATTATGTGGGTTTTTTACGATGATAGAATAGTTACATTTTTCAGCAAGTTTCGCATATATTATGATATACCTAGCGTAAATTGAAAAATGCTCATAACTCATTCAATAACTGAACTATCGTAAGAAACCCACGTACGAACATAGATAATATTCTTATCATCAAGTTTTTTAATAAGTTTCACATAAGAAGTTACTTCTGAAATGGAAAAATAATAAACTATATAACTCTCTACTCGATATTTTTTTTTATACAAGTAAAATCTATGAACCATAAATATGTTTTTTTTAAATAAGTAATTATATAGCAACGAAAACTTTACGAAAAATCTTGCATTCAACCCAAAAACATTTTTAAGTAAAAAAATTCGATCCCATTTTGTCGGGCACACCGCACACCAATACGGTAGTAATAATAATATTATTATAACGTGAACAGTGTAATACTTATAAATATATATATTATGTTATGCTAACTAGTTTTATCTCATATTATTGTGTATACAACAACAAAATACCTTCGCGTCCAACTAACCGTTTGACTAAGGTCATAATTTTTTCTGCATAAATTTAAAAATATAATATTACCAATTTATTGCAGCGTACTGATGAAGGATGAATAATGAATATGTCTAGTGAAAGAGCATATACCATATACCTATACTTATATTATACAGACACTGAAAGACGAGAAGTGCAGATTGAAAACCCGTAAAATCTTTGAGCGCGGGGATATGGACATTTATAAATAAATTTATACTATATATCAGGGGTGACCAAACTGTGACTCGCATACGGCTCGCGTATTTTTATAAATATATTAAATAGGTATTATTCCTTTTCCTTCATACTAATATTTTTCATTATATCGTGGCTCTCTTATCGCTGGACACTCCTAGATTATATAGAGTATAGTCAGTGGTTAAACTGAGGGGGGACGAAGGAGGACTGAGTACCCCTTTTTATTTACGGTTAGATTATCCGTCCCCTTTAATTTAAGTCTCCAAAGTCTGGGGGGACGCTAAAAAAATAAATTTATTGTAAATTTAATAATATGTTGCATGTTAATTTTAATAATTTATTAAATTATTTATGCAGCCACACACATTGATTAGATTTCGAATTTAAACATATTTTATTTCGCTCGAATAATCTCCACGTTCTGAAGATGGTTAAGTTTAGTGCGATAAGCGATTTTTAAATAATAAATTATTGTGTAGTAGTGTCACAGAATAGATTAAATAGTGTAGTGTGTATCCATAATAGTGTGCGATTCCATGTGATATAATAATTATGGTTTAAATAAAATATTAAACTGAAAGAATATGAATAGTGATATTATTTATTATAAATTGTTTTTTTAATGAAATGTTTAAAACTAAAATGTAAATGTATTTATTTTTTTTAATTTCGGGCAATGATTTTCAATTCATTTTTAACTTAGCAGGCATTATATATTTAAAATCATTTTTCATAGGAGAAAATTTACATGCTATATTAACATAACATTTTTATGAACCATGGTGTATAAAAAAATCAAATTATATAGGTTCATACCTAGTAGGTTTCTTAAAAAAGTTTGGTTAGATATAGATTTTGGATGAAGAACTCGGGAACGCTCCTTAGTTTTTGGTAACGTTAGTCCCCCTCAAAATTTTTCCCACTTTAACCACTGAGTATAGTCATATACTCATATTTAAATATACAATGTATATAATATATTCATAATATTATACTGAGTAGTGGGCAGAGAGGGTTTGACCATTTCTCCATATAATTTGTATGTGTATTTTCAATCCTCGTGATATACTCTAGACCTATAGTTCTACGCTGAGGAAAATTAATAGTTCTAGACAATCAGTGTAACCATTTACAAGTTTAAATAAACATTTTAAATTTATTTTTTTTCTTCTACCTATCTGATAAACAATCAATTTGAAACAAATTTAATAATGGCTGGTAAGGAGAATGTGACTCACTTCAAATCGTCAGCAAAAATAAGTTTTCTTGAATTTGAGAAGTTTATATCATTAATAAATAATAAAAATAGTAAAGGAGCTAAATGAGAACCTCGGGGGCACACCAGACGGAACATTAAACGGATTAGAAATGAAATTTTTATATTTTACGATTTGTGTTCTGTTCGATATGTAGGATAAAATCCAAGATAGTACAGAACCACGAATACCAATTATATGTAATTTAGATAATAGTAATTTATGATTTACCTAATCAAAAGCCTTTGAAAAATCTGTATAGATAACGTCAACTTGAGAGCCAGATGCGAAGGCATCTAAAATATATATTTCTGGATCACTAAATAGTTTGTAGTAGTTGTTCTACCACTTATGAAACCATGCTGGTAAGTATGGTATATAATCGCTATGAAATAATTTATGATTATACTTGTTGTTGATTTTATAGCTAACAGTAGGTGTCGGTATAGCAGCTGGTATGGTGGTATAGGTAATGCTTGTTAAATTTATAACAGAGGTTCCCAAACTGTGGTACGTGACAGGTCATATGGTTGTGTACGGAAATTAATTTTGTTTTTTATATTTTTGATGTCTGTGACGGTGGATCTAATATTGTTTTATATTTTGTCTAAATTATTTGTATATATTATTCATATTAAACTGTCATCCCAAATCTCAGAAAATACGTTAACGATCTGTAATTGTCGACACTTAGACAACGTGTATACCTAGATAATTTAAAAACTTATAACATAGATTATTTTTTACCGGCTTACCATTTTAATACAAAACTTCAAAAGTATTTACATTTTGAAAAGTTCTGTTATTTTAGTCTTATGTGGTAGGTAGGTATTATATGTGTCTGATCCATTACAAACATATTAAGATGTATGGCATACATTGTATGCGGAGAACAAGGTTTGGGAACGTCTGCAGTGTAAAAGATTCGATGCGGGACGAGCGCGTTGTATATAAAGACGAAATTCGACAAAAACAGGAAATCGTAATCGGAATATAAGTCGTTCGGCCTAGGTCATTATTGTTTAATCACTACTGCCGGAGTAATCTCATCTCAGTAGGTGTAAAAGTTAAGCGTATAAAAAATTTTAAAAAAAAAAACCGTATTATACAGGTGTAATCCACGTTATAGACATTGCCTATAGTCGCAGACTCACTTGTACCCATTATAATAATATGAGTATCCATTGTCCATAACGTATCCGTAACGCATCGACTCGCTTGTATGGCCTTCTGTCGTATACGAGCAAGCTAGTGTAATACATTTTGGTTAAAATCGAAATATACACAACCACTACATTAATATCATGCCGCACAATTACTATGCGTTTATAGGTCTTATCGACTGTCGACTGTTATAAATACTTAATGTGTAATATACGAACATATAGTAAAGCAATACAATAATTATATAATGCATTGGAGTTTATTACAGCGGTAAGTTTTTCGATAGGTGCTCAATCCAAAAAGTGTGAACTTCTTCTTGAATTGATATAATCCATGTACCTATACTTACAGCTGGAAAGCTAGACGATTTTGGTAAACTCTGAGTCGTTAAATAATAAACTATACGGGAAATAATAACGGGTTAAAGTGCCCGTGCCGATTGCTGCGAAACTGAATTTAAAAAAATATATATTTGTTTGTAATAAATTCATTGATGCTTTTGCCAGTTATAATTGTGACTAAATTAAATTAGTAATTTTTAATGTTAATAACATGTTGGAAAAATCTTGATCTTTGAACGTGTAAGATTTCAAACGTATTTTATTACAATGTAATTAAATATTATATAATTCTAAATACAATTTAAACAGATTTTTGCTACCACAAATTAGTATATAACTCTATATTAAATGCTAGATGTTTTTATATATAATATGTTTTTTTAGCTCTTTCTGATGTCCACAAGGTTGTCATTTATCTCAAATATTATTCTCCCATTTTGTCAACAGTTCATATAAAATTTTGTATCAAAGTAAGCAGCTCTATTTTGACGATGAAATAGAGATTTGTATGCACACCAACACTCTGGAAGATCATCGTAGATTAAAATGTCACTTTGATAATTTTGTTGAGTGATTTCAGTCATTAGGCCTGATATATAACTTCGAAAAATGTGGAACTATGTCATCCACAAGGAAGCGTACTACTAATAAAACGGCGCTGTTCAGTGGGATCCGCATACTTCCGGCGTCCAGCCACTTTCGACAAATTGAAATGGCCTATTGCTGGTTTTGTTATCCATATTTAATATCTACCACACGATAACAGCCCAATTTCTAACGCACTTAACATCCGAACTCCTGCTAAATTTAGACACTCGTATGGAATTAAATTCTTAAATGGTCTATTATCTGGGAGACTGGGAAAGTCGATTAACCATTCCTTCTTAGTTACCTATATTAATTTTAAGATTCCCCAACGTACTCCGCGACACTCCGTTCCTAATATGTTCCTCCCTAATACACCTATAATTATTTAGCCAACAAACTTATTAAACTATTATTATCACTGTGTCGATATCATTGTGCCATGTCGATGCTTCATAACTTACTTAATTTAGATAGGTACATGGTATATATTATGCATTATGCATATATAAATGTTTGTTTGTAAAATAATTTTATCTTATATTGATGTTATTATAAGATTATTTATAAATGATTACATTTTTTTCAAAGTGCTAATCCCGTAAATGTACTTGTCTATAACAAACTAACAAGTTGTTATTTTATTTATAAAATCAGTTAAGTTTAGAAAATGTATTTGTTGATACACGTCGGGCATTGGAAGAATAGCATTGGTTAAAGTTGGAGAGATTAATCGTAAAAATTAAAAACCAAAAGATCGCAAAAAAAAAATAGAAATTTAAATGAACATTTGGTGTTGACGCTTAGCAGAAGGATTTTTTTTTATTACACATAGGTAAAAACTTAAAAATAGATTTTGTATTATTGTTCATTAGGAATTAAAAAATTTAAACAAAATTGTTTATACAATTATTATTTTCTATTATTTTTTATTTTAGTGTTTAAACAAAAACAGTGTATACAAAATGAATAATATCAATAGTAATTTATTCAGTGGCTTTTTATGCCTATTCTTTTTCATGAAACATTTTTTTGGCGGTCACATATTAGTATATTACATACATACGCCCATGCACTAATATATAATATTAGTAATATTATATAGTATATTATATACAATATTAATATATAAATATATATAACATACACTAATCGAGTACCTACTATATTTATGAGGCATTTGAAGAATGTTTTATTTTTCTCCAATAAATATCTCATTAGTTGCATTGTGAGCGCCTGTCATATTGTTATAAACGTAAATGGTAAATGGCATAACAATATTTTGACAAGATTCTAACACTTTTAATGCATTTTTACACGTTTTTACGACTACAACGAGGTAAACTAATTACTCGAAAATCACGATTTTTCATGAAATTATTATTGCACGTTATTTTAGCACGAGAGATTCTTGCGATTCATCTAGAATTCTAAATTTATTTTTCCGGAACAATATAACAGTACTATGTAATGCGTAAAATGTGTTATTGTGAGCAATAATTGGAGTCAATATATGTACGTGAAAAACGCGCCTAATATATTTTAATTGCGCATTATATAATAATTTAATATAATATCAGAGGCCTATATAATATGCGCAATAGTAGAACAAAACTAGGCGTAGGTACGAATACAGGTGCAAGTGTAAGTCGTTGTTAAAAACACAATATCATATCGTACCTGAATAATAAAATATCCGATTATATGTATAGTCGTATAGATAATGCGCAATAACTGAATAACAGCTAAATTTTTTTTATCTTACCGTATAATAATAAAACGTAATACAATTTAATATAATATTTGATATAACTACATATTCTATAAGGCATTCGATATTGCTGGTAATGATTAACCGTTGAGGCATTGACATATTCGATTGTGTCGATATAGTACGACGTTTACATGCACGTGTATGCACGACGATAGTCGTTGATCCCGTTTCGCATAATAATATTAGATACCGCTATTTTTTTTTTCGCTGGACAAACGACTAACGAGAACAACAACACGACGCGAAGAAAACGAAAACAACTCAATAATAATATTATTCTGTAGGTACGTTCTATTTTCGCGATTGGAAAGGATGCCAACACCGCGAACTGCAGTAAAAAAAAAGAAAAAAATACGATTCGGACGGATTCGCGACGATCGCGACACCCGTACGAATGATAATAGTATTATTGCTATAGCAGCTGATTTTAATAATAATATTATCATATCATAATAATAATATAATGCTGTAAGGCTGAGAATTCGAAACCGTTTTTTAATACCTATTTTTTTCCCCGAGTCGTCTTATAGTATAGCTTAGTTTACCTTACCGGATTTACAATCAAATTCCAAACTAAACAACAATGATAATAAAAAAATAAATGTTTATTTCGTTGAGCTTTTTTGAATTTGTCGCAAGTATTAAATACTAATTATTATGATGGCTGATCGATTGACGGTGACCGCGTGTGTATTGTACCGTTTAATACCAACGGTATAGAAAAACCGAACGTAGATATCACAAATAATATAATTTGTGGTGATTAGACATGTCTAATAGCCAATAGGTTATAGACAAATATTGGTCAAATGTGTCGGTATGAAAAATGAACGCGTCGAGTAATGGTTATTCTTATTATATTATAGTGTCGTTGAAGTAGTGTCGCAGTGTGATTCTTATAATATTTTAATGTATATTTATATTTATAGGTATTGGGTACCAATATTCACATTCATGGTCATAGTATAATGTAATAACAAATCGTTAAAAACAATTTAGTAGGGAGACCACCTATATACCATTATAATATTATTATGTTATATTGTACCGACTTGTCATTATTGTCGCGTGGGTATACGGCGAGCATTAAATTTAAATACGACTATCAGCATTAAAAACGACAATAAAAAAAACTGTACAAGCAAGGTTTACAAGCGCCAATGTGCGAGGTAATCGCGTTATTTGCTGTCGCCGTTATCTGTTTACGGTTGCGAAACGAATTTTATGGAGTAAAAAAAAAAAAAAGTCGGAAATAATACAAACACCACGATTGTCGGCGACGACTTAATATCGCTATTACTTAATTCCTATGTTTAATGCATGCACAACAACAACAACAACAATTATAATATTCACATATATCGACCGATGATCGGGTACGGGGGAGGAGGGTGATCATAATAATTATCGCGGCGTCAATAATGCTATTATTTTGTAAGTACGCGTCGAGAAGTCATCGGGATACTTGTAAAGGTGTCACGTGGAGCGGACATCGGCGGAATGGAGGTCGAGATCTATGTCTCAAATCAAAATAATATATTAAGTACTGAGGAAAACCATGAGATACGGGCGGTTCCATTTTCATCCAAAGACGAGATACCGTTTTCCTCCACTGTCCGTTTTCTTTCACAAAAAAAAGGTGGTTTCCATTTTTCTCCACAATGTTTTCAACTAAAATTATGTCTATTTTCCTCCAATATTTTGGCCAGTGTTTTAGTATTACGATTTACGATCCGTATTATAAATAGATAGAGTAAGATTAGTATAAAATGTTGTGTTTATCGGTTGATGATCATTGATACATTCTGGTATCGGCTGTCTAAATCACCTAAGGAAAAACGCTAGTCCGAGTGATAAATTATAAAAAATAAATTAATATTCTTATTCTTATTATATCTAATTTTTCGTTCCTTTAAACGGATAATTTGTTGCTGAAATGTCCTACAATTATATATGAAAAAAATAATATTATTATAATTCATTTATTTTTTTCCTATGTTTAAATTATTTATATTAACTATTTTATTTTTTTTTTTATTATTTATTGGTGATGGAAAATGGAAAGAGGAGGAAAACAGTCAAGAATTATTCTCTATATTTTATTGGAAGAAAATGGCTACGGTCTGAGATACATCATATAGATTATAGGTAGGTATACGTATTGGAAATTTCGAAACGCGCTTCCCAAAATCTTTCACTTAGCTCATCGACTAATAAAGTACATATATGTATACGAACCACTACTGCACTAGTCCAACGGGTCGTGCGCGGGTGATAAACTGACGACCCGCGCCCCATAAATAAGGTAGTCCAAAAAAAAAAGCTCAAAAATATTTTATTGTATAAAAGCGCTGTTGTTATTCAGCAATATTGGTATATGGTGCTGAACTGCCAAGTGAAGATTGCTTTTACGATCCTTTAAAACCATTCAAAACCATCACATTATTATTATAGACTATAGAACACACTTTCACGCTTTGGGTCATTCCTACGATCCAACTCGTTAAGAATCACACAAATCACAAAAATAGGAAAATATTAATATCGCAGTATCTCTATATGATCCTACTTGGTCAACCCGCCCACACTGGCTTTCTTAAAAAGCTTCCATTTTTTATACCCATATCGGATCGAAATCCTTTCGGATTAAAGTCTATTATTATAATTTTTGAGAGATCGCTACATTCAAATATTGTTTTATCTCCGTCTAACAAATGTATAACATGAAAAAAACGGTTTTGTGTGGAATTGAGTCACTCAGGCTGTAGAGATAGCTATAGGATTCCAAATTGATACACAAAATGGTTGAGAATATTATCTGTGAAATATCGTTTTTACCTTTTTGTTATCACTTATACGAAAAAAGTACTAATTGTTTCAAAATCCATTATTTTTGTGTTTTTCTTGAACTTTTTTTTTTTTATTTACACAATAATATATACAATCTGTACAATTATGCACAATTAGCATATTTGATAAGGGTTACAATAATACATGAGTCAGGCCCTATTTTTAGTGAACCCCGACACAAAGTGTGTAATCCGAAATTGAAAGTGTGCACTACGGATTCAAGAAGTGTGTACCTATACTAAATACTAATAAATAAGACTACTTGCTAGATTATAGTAATAGGTAGTACAGAATACATTATACACATTTTTAAATTTTTTTATTTTTTTAGCCCCCACGGTTCTATATTATTTCATGGTACATTAAAATATGTGTAGTACTAATTTTTGTGAAAAATAGGGGTTGACATGAGTACATGCGTAAGAAGCCACCCACTAATGCCACTTGACTGGAAGTTGTATAAAACTAGCTATGTTTATATATACTGATTTTTTTTTTATATTAGTTCCTTATTTCTTGGATTTGAATAACATTTTTTGTCGTTCCAATATCGAAAAAAATAAAAAACCATATTTCACAGTCATAATTCTACTCTTTATGTGGTGGAAATTTCGGATCTTAATTATGTCAGTAGTCTTTTCGGTTTGTCTCGCGGAAAACAGTTTTAACAATGTTTTACATATTATTTTACAACGCATGCGGTTATTATACTGTTCTCTTAATAAATTCGTATTGTTTACACCTTGAATCGTTTAATGCTGACCAATCAGTCGGATCGAAAATCGCTCGTTTGATGGTCGTACGTGATGTAAATCAGATATCATTATTTCGCGATGGGTGGGCGGGTGGTCAGAGTTGTAGCGGGTGGATCCAGCACGAGACGTACACGTGATAATAATAATAATAATAATATGATGGCTATTATTATTGAGTACGCGATTCCTCGATGCCCACTACGGCACGACCTATGTTAATTGGTTGTCCCCGCGGGCATCACAATACATCGACTGCTGGTTGTTTTTCAAAATCGACCTTGGTGGACGCGCGCCGAGACTGTTAATGGATAGCTGCCGATATTTCGACCGGTTTTACCGGCACTCGCTGTAAGATACCAATAATACGCCCTGCACTTGTATCTAATTCTTATATTATTATTATTTGTGTATGTATAGTGTATACAGAGTGATTCTCCAAGCACGCTCATATCCATATTATTTTCGTTTGACTATATGGATTTGTTCAAATGATTTTTTGAATATTAAATATACCTACCTATACCCATAACAATACCATATATTTAAATTTTATTTTGATTGCTAACGACATTTTAAGAAGCGTCCTCCCGTGGCAGTATTTAAATAATATTACATAATATATAAAATATGTATATATTTATTTATTTTCAAAATAGTACCAACATGTTTTAGGTACTGTAAATGGTTAAGCTGAAGATTTATTATAAGCACGAGTAATTTATATGGTTTATAAAATATTAATACAATAAAATTAGGATAAATAATAATAATATAGGCTTGAATGATATGGGAGGGGATGATTTGAAATTGTACTAATTTATATTATATTATATTACACATATATATATACCTATATATATATGATTATATTAATTATTAGAATATAATAAGTATTAAGTAATAATAACACATACTATAATAGGTATTAAATATATTTTAAATAGTATGTAAATACTTCATCAAGGACTATTATCTCTATAGACTTTAGGAGTTAAGCACTTACCTACCTAGTACTTACATTATAATACGAACTATTAATCAAACCAGAAACCACTTTTATTCGAAATTAGTTTTAGATGTATCATTACAAAAAAAAATCATCTGCTCAACAATTCACGTCGAAACACAAATATATGATAAAGTTCTCTTAAAAAAAAAAACCGGTATCGTTATCGTTACAGGATACCTTGTACGTTGGTTAACAAAATAATTGACTTTAAAATGCCTATATAATACGGCCATATACTCGATGTAGATCACAATGATCAAATTAAAGAAATCAGAATTTAAATAAATATATTATTAAACGATAAAAGAGGGGTAGGGGTGCTTAAATTCTTGGCGTATCACTCTGTAAATCATACTCGACTATACTCGAGCGAGCATCATGTGTTTGTGAGTTGTGAGCCATACGTTATTATAATATAAAATATAATAATCCACTGATACAGCCGGCGGGATTTCTGCACCTTTAGCATAACTATATGGAGTAAAAATGAATTTTAAAAGAAAAAAATTATAATAATAAAATAACTCCAAGTCCCCGAGGGGCGTATACGCGCTGTCGACCGGTTCGTTGACACTCTATATATAATGTAATTATATATATATGTTATATTCAGCACGCTACTCGGAGAAACGATTTATTGCGCGTTAAAAAAAAAGTTGCGAAATCATAGTAAATACCAATTATTGACGAATACCGCTATCGCTATATCGCCTTCAGATTTCACGTTTTGAGCATACCGTTTTCAAGTAAATTTGAAAGACATTATGTGTGTTTACCGCCCTTAATATCACTAAAAAAACTCGAAATCATCTCTAAAGTGTCAAACTTAATATTATTTGGTGTTGGTATTGATTTATTCAATATCTCATAATAATTATAGCATAACAATTATGGTTAGTTAATTACCCATCTCCACCCTGCAGTGGTGACTTGAACTTTTTTCCTTTGACTCATCTTCAATATTTTTACACCACATAGTCGGCACACACTCTAAACTTTTTTCACTGCTTCCAAATAGTGAATTCGTAGGTTGTTAGCGGGTAAATAATGGTTAAAAAACCTTTAAAAATTGTTCAAGCTATAAAATAGCGCTATACCTTTTTCGTTGATTATAAGGCGCCCACTATTTAATTTTGTTGTGTATCTAGCAGAGTCGTAGCAAGAACCAGTAGCGCCTCCGGTAGAAAACCAAATTTACGCCCGCTCATCAAAATACGCTAAAAATTAACAGTTTATTTTTTTATTTTTGTAAATTATCATATTTAAATTGAGAATGCCACTTGATTAAATTGCGCTTTTCGTAATTGTGCTCCTCTTTCCAGCGCCTATATAACTATACGGTCCATTCAAATATAATTTCCTCCGTCACCGTCTCCACCTCATACAATACTTGTAATAGTTGTTATGATGTATTCAAATATAAAATACGTTTTCGAAAAATTTTTAGTGAGAAAACGATAAACAAATATGTCCAAAAAAAAGTATATTATATCGCGGTATCTCCCGTCACTAAATCATATATTGTGTATTAATATCACTGCGGTGGCGACGAGCCACTAATACATTTTATTTATAATAATAATAATATGTTGTGTTTATAATTGATGTGGCCTACCTACCTACATAAATAATCGTTTTCGTGACGTCAGACGTAAAAGCCGCGGAAACGGGAAAACTCGTCTTTAATGTTCGTATTTCAACGATTTTAGGTCGGTTTAGCCAGCTACGATCTTAGAAGTTAGAATATTATCTGCATACATTACATGTTTTCTAAAAAACGACAATCGCGCACTCACAATAGTTCATCGTCGTATTTAAACATACAAGCACATCTTTCACGCATGTTATATATGTATGTATAACAATAAAGATGATTTCACGTGGGAGCTACACTCGCGTCATATTCTAAGATTGGTAAAAAACCCACCGTTTTTATGATTTTTTTTCTCGTCTCTTCGTCGTTGCAAAACGCAACTTCTCGTCAATGCGAATCCCGTCGCAGGTACATGCGCAGGTATTTGTTCGTAACAGCGGCGTTGGCGTTTAATCAATTAAGTATAACTATGTTATTAAACCTATATAATATATATATATATATATAATATATATAACTACACAGCATGTCACAATTTATCCACAAATATAATGGTATACTTTCTACACATAATAGTATAATAATGTGATTTCGATGCATAATCGAGCATAATAATAATAATAAAATCTCGTACCTACAATATAATATACCTATGCTATCCATTGGCACTTTATAGAAAGTTGACGCACACCGCCGACGACACAGTATAGTATATTATATTAAGTGAAGTACGACGAAAAACCGTAATATTTATTATGTGCGTGCTGTGTGTGTGGTATGTGTATGCATTAAGTATACAAACCTTATTACCTATATAGTCGGTTTCACGTTTGATATTATTGCAAATTTTCTCTCTGATGTGATGTACAACGTCATGGATCGAGTATCGAACTAAAATAAAATATGATATAGAATTACAAAGTTGATCGATTTGATCAGTTTACAAAAGTTTGTAAAATATTACAATAATTATTGTAGTCTGTAGAGTTTATAATATAATATTATATTGGTAATACTTTATTGTTAGGTACAAGCCACGTAGTACACGCAGGTATACACTTCAATAATAAGTACGTCATAATCTAATACCAAATTATAAAATATAGAATTGCTTTATTTTTACGTCTCCGTATTATAATATACAGTGAAAACTCTTTATAACGAAACCCGTTACAACGAAAAACTCTATATTACGTAAATAACATTAAGTTAACTTAAAATGGTTGGTTTGATTTAAAACCTATTAATTACTCTCTATTACGAAAACTCTCAATAACGAAAGAAATCACATGGTCCCTTCAGATTCGTTATAGAGAGTTTTCACTGTATGTGTATATAATATTATAGTACCTAATGCATATATATTACCATTAATTATGTTCACCAGATAAATAATATATTGCTGTAATTATATATTTGTAAGCAGTATACATGAATCATTATTGTGGAAGGCTTTAATACATTAATAACTTCACATTTTTTTTTTTGGTAAATAAGTTTTTTTATTCAATCTGTTTAAAAAAAAATAAAAAACAATAAGAACGATTGATGGTAAACTTCACATTAAAATAATAATTTTAACAGGCAATATGTGTGACAACCAGTGGCGGCTCGAAGGGAGTATATTTGAATCACGTGATTCACAAAAATATTAATGGGTGGTTGGGTGGGTAGGTCTTATAGTTGGAAAAGGTAGATTGGACCATTTTTGCAGGTTGGTATTTAAATATTAAATTATAAATAATAAATATAATTTGTGTACTCAGCAGATAATGTACAATAATAAGTAATAACTAATAACTATATTTTAGGGTGGGTGGTGTAAAAATATTAAACGTGATTCGAGGGAAAAAAAGTTCAAGCCGCCACTGGTGACAACCTTAGTGTATAGAAACTGCAGCAGGCCTTATTATACTGTTAAAGAGAAAATTATTGTATTTATTATTTATACACTATATATAATTATTATGCCTATATTTTGTAATTAAAGTAAAGAAAAATTAAATTTATTAAAAAAATATCATTACGTGTAGGTAGTGTGTTTTTTATTACATATAGGATTAGCATTAGTTATCAAAGCGTGAAAACCATATAATTTATTTACATTATTCGTTCAAAATTCAATGGATTTCAAAATTGTTTTTATTTTTTGGAAATTTCAAATAAATGATTCTTAGATTGTACTGCAATATTTTATCTGCATTATATTTAAAACTAGAAATATATTTAAATCAATAATTAACATACTATATACTTATTTAGTTACTTTTCTGATATAAGTACTACATATAATGTACTGTTTTAAGAGTTATTTATTTTATTTTTTGATTAAAATGTCATCTATAATCTAAATCTCGAATGTAAAGTTGAAAAGAATAACTGAAATTAAACTCGTTTATTCACGTGTGAAAACTGTTGTGCCGTCGAATTGGGTTCCGACAAAGGGTTGTGAAACTGGTGACTGGTATTTCATTGGTATATGGGCGTTACTGTATGTGAGTGATCACGAATATATAGGCTGGTTTTGGTTAGTAGGCTGGTTTTGGACGGCAGGCCGTCTGCGCAGTAGATGCGTCATATGCATCATTTCGACTTGCTTTGGACGCCATTGCTTTCGAACTACATAATATATAATATATTTGATACACAACCAGTGAACTGAAAGTCGGATTTAACCCGAAACATAAAATTGATGTAGACGGAAAAAATTTATATTTTGTTTCAGAAACCACTTTCCAATTAAAAGACTTTAAAGACAGTGGTGTTGTGATCTAATGTATTAATTAATTAATATTATCATGTGGTAGTATCTCCCCTGAGAGCCCTCTACAGTCTATAATATGTCATTTAATTTATTTAATTTTAATTATATTAATTATTCAATTGATTTTTTTTTATTGTTTTATACTGAATAACAGATTGAAAAAAAAAACAGAAACTTCGTCCACCTGAAACCTCGACGTATGTGGTAGGTACTTCTTCAATTATTCCTATATTGTATTATTGTGGAATTACGTTCAATAATGGTTATGTCACTTTTGCTTTCCAGTAGATGATTATGGTACAAGAATAAGATTTCTCAAATACATATTTAGGACATATTTAGTGCGGAAATTGATGGTTCAATGAACCTTTTAAGGTGACATAGTTTTGAATATTCGAGTTTTGTAGTTTGACGACATTTGTCATCGTTCCTCTGGTCGATGGCTCGATATAATATGTATATAGTGTCTGATTCAGAGACAATTCAATTTGATAGGTCAAAGGATTAATTAATTGGCAATAAACTACAATGTCATTTTTCGGAAGGATTTTTGAAGACCTTTGAGAATCTGTGATTTCTATAAACCGAAATATAATATCCTCCGTTTCCTATGGTGAAAGATTATAACGGAATCAGCTAAGTTATATAGTCAATAGATTGCTGAACAAAAAAAACACAGTGTACTATGTATACATGATATTATAAATTCCCTATTTTAAGTACCTACCTCAATTAGGATAATCAAGTGAATCTAATATTCCTTTCCATTTATTTGATCACTTCCCAGTATAATAGGTATATGTCGCAGTATTTTGCAGTAAACTGAAATATTTATCACGATGTCCTCCAACTGTACCGATTTCGTGATTCATTTAATTTTATCCCTCACCTGGTAACGCATAGTCAATGACGATCGCCTGACTTTCACCACATTCGTTGGTACTTAAAATCTTTGATGTATTGATGTTTTATTTTTTTCTCCCTTTACGCTTCTCGTTAAATAATCTTCACTATTTTCCATGTAGCACAAAGATGCGTGGTTTATAATCTGGTGAAAAGTATAAAGTATAAACTCTGTCGATTTACTCACTTCGTATACATATACAACTTCATCCCTTTTAGTGATTATGTTCAAATAAATTTTAATGAATATTGTTTCCCTAATAATATTCAATCAAGGTGGGTACGATAAAGATGCGTATATTTTATACAAGCAACAGTGATTATTCAGTAATTATTATTAGTTCTAAATATATAAAATTTAAAACAGTTTTGAGTGGAATTCCAAATTCACTAAAATGTAAGTTTCCATAATATAGGTAGGTAAGTACTTATAGCTGTAAGTCATTAAAAGATATTAGACAGAGTACGATGAATTTATATTTAAATTGTTTTAGTCCACCTCCTTCAATAAATGGTCTGTATATTTATGTATAGGCATTTGCTTTATTGGTTTCATATAATATATTATAAATAATATGCATTATATTTTATTACCTTGATTGTTTATCTTTTTTTTTTTTGTGTCTGCAGTGGTAATGCTGTTTGCGCTTATTTCAACTGTAATCATTAGATAATTATTTTTTTTTAAACTAGTTAATTTTTTTTTTTTTATCTTAAATAATCGATTGATTTACTTTACAAGGATTTTGAACTAATTATTACTTTATTATTTAGCATTTCTTTTAAACTAAAATAAACAAGACGTTAGATTTTTTTCTTAAAATCACCCTGCACGAATTAAATTATATCAAACATTTATATTATGCTAGCCGCTAGGTAGGTATATGTTTATTCTTAATTAGTAATATTATATGAGTATATTATAGTTTATTATGTTTATATGAGTAAATTATCAGTTTATTTTCGAATATAATATACCTTCACTTATATTTAATGTTTAAATTAAAAATAACAATTTAAATAATTTAGAGCCAAAAACACTTTTGAAAATAAGAATGTCATACCATTTAATTTTCATAATTATTTTCACAACTTAGTTTTGCAGTATTTGTGCACGGTCGCACGTTATTAGTTTTATTTTTATTTTATAATTATTAAAAAGATAAAAATAATAATGTCCAATTATTTAATACCGTTGTTATTATAGTACATTTTCAAGTATCTTTAATATTTCTAATACAACTCTTAAATATACTTTTGTTTCTTGGTCATAATAAGATCACATATACTGTTAATAATCCCACTGCACTAATTATGTCATGATTATTGTTTGTTTCACAGTTTTCAGAATAAAAATACCAGACTAACAAATATGTAGAGTTATGTTTTAACTTTAAAAAATATATTATTAATTAATCTAGTATTTTAGATTCTGAGCGGAGCGATGAATGTATAAATTTTACCATGATCTGTGTTTTTATTTTTGTGTCTGTCATCACGTTTTGGGGCAGTAAAAGTGCATCGATTTTTGACTTCAGTACCTCGTTCGACCAGAAAGTGAATCTAGTTGGTACTTTGGGGGGGTCAAAAGTAAGTATATTTTTCTAAATAATCGGGATAAACAAACTAAAAATTAAGGGAAAAACGGGAAATTTACGCACAATCAGTTTTCGACAAAATCGATTTTGGTTTTTGATGTAACTTTAAAACAAATGACCATAGATACATCAAATTTTAATCGAATGTTTATATAAGTATATCCTATCCACCATGCAGTTTTCAAAAATGTTCGACTTAAGTTAAAGTATTCATATAGGTATTTGCAATTTTCGATCATTATTAGTTTTTTTTAAATTAATATCGATAAAAATTTATTTTTTCGGTAGAAAAGCTTGAAAATTTAATACAAGGCTTCTAACACATTGTAACAATAGCAGTTGAAAAATATTAAAAATACATTGACGCGATTTTTTTTTATAAGTACCTATTTAAAGTTCAAATTTTGACTAAATGCGTAAAAATTAAGGCAATGTTCAAACTATCTTAGATAAAAATTCATAAAAGTTTTTCTTTTTAAATCTAAGATTTGAAAATCTTTAATAATCTATGATATATCCTACAGATAATACACAATAATGTGAAATATTCAACTGTTAAAAATTAACACAACATACCTATTAATATAATATATATGTATATAGATAAAATAAGTTATCCCTTTTTATAAGAAATCACAAGACTGACTCATCTTACATCGAGTATTCTAAGGAAAGTATTTGATACATATTTTATAAATCCGCGAGAAACTGATAAATAGTATCTAGTAAGTACAATCTTGTTGTAATGAAACAGAAATTCTTAAAAATTATATTGATTGTAGAGTGGGTATCTTTGAATATTATGTGCACTACTTCAGATTTACATTTCCTCTTCAGAATGATAAATACTAATAATGGTTCTAAAATATGTAACAAACCTATCCGAGTTTAATAAAATGTATTGGGTATATAATTAATATTATGCTGTTTTACAGTTATTATTGGAAAAATACAATTATTGTTAAAAATAAAAATAATGTTGATATTAATAATTTCGGTATTTTAATGTACCTACAACTGACCTATGTCAGAAACTTGGAAATGCTTTATGCAATTATGCCAGGACAGTGCCAAACTAATAATTAAATTTAGTTTCGTTAACCGTAAAATAACACAACTGGTATGTACATGTATTACAAATAGCGTTTGTATTTTGTACATATCTAATTAAATATGTAAAACAACATCATTAAAATATCGTAAAAGAAATAATACGATGTTTTTTCTCTTGGAAATACTGAATGTTTAATACATTTTGATTATCGAAGTTGGTCACTCATACATATATGCATATATACTTATATGCCAAAATACGCATTGTTCATTTTTTTTTTTTAAAGTTAATCAACCACCTTGAAATCTTTTAGAAATAAGCATGAGTTTTGAATAATTTATGTTAGATTATCGTGCACGTCTTCGTATCATGTACTAATCGGTTAACGTTTGTTTGAATGGAAAATAAAACTTTTTCACATAATATTATGTAAGTACTAAGTACCAATAAAAGAAAATTGTTAATGATTAGTAAGATGTTTCATTTAATAAGTATAATTACCTAACTTTACAAGCAAATGGATAGTATTAGTTGTAGTATTTTGATTAAGTTATGAAATAAAATGTGGTTCGTTGAGTTCACTATGTTATCTTATTTATTGCTATGATTATATCAACGAGCTTAATAATTTAATGTTTACAAAAATATAAGATTTATATACATGTATATTTTTTAAATACATCGATAACTTGGTCATTATTATAATATTGCAGTACATTTAATATAATATATGTTATATTATAACATTTTTTATTGTTTTTACTATTAAATTAAACTATTAGGATTTTTTTTTAAACTAAATTTAGTTTTTTATGTCATTATGGCTGGGTCCTATTTAGATTGGTAAATTAGTTGGGAGATGTGGAATATTGTTTTCTATACATTTTTTTCATTCAGTGAATATCTATATGGTTCATTTTCAGAAGGAAAATATTATAATATTATTTTATTTTATTATAAAAATAAAATATTATGCCACGCGCATAATATTTTATAGTTTAATGCGTTTTAAGTATAACTTATATTATCATAGACATAGTTAAAAATTAAATTAATAATACTTTTTTTTAGATAGGTACAAAACTACAATCATCTGTATTGGAACAAAAAAAAAAAATTATAATTAAACAACAGTAATAACAACAGCCATCGAGGATGTTGAAAATAATGGTGAGTGTAATTAATTTAAAAATTTGATATAAATTTGATTTTAAATCCATTTGACTACAATCCTTCAATTGTAAGTGACCTCGACATTATCACGTTGGTCGTAGACAAATATAGGTAATAAATAACGAATCGTTGAAAATGATTAATATTATAGGTATTTATTATAGGTATTTATTATAGGTATTTATTATAATACAACATGAATGAATTATAAATAAAGTCACATATTTTGTTTGCATTCCTATTCGAGACATACTCGCTCACGGGGTATTATAATATTATTACTATCCGACCACATAATAATATATGCAGAGGACCTTTAAATAATCGATTTTACACACAAGTATTTAATTGCGGTGCTTACGGATTTTATCACATTACGTACATAGCTATTTAAATATATACGCATATAATAAATGTATAGGACATAGCCACATAGGTATTATACCCACTTATATTATAGTTAATAAATAGCCCAAACGTTGAAACGCCAATATTGAAAATTTTATGTATATAATATTATCTCATGTACCCATATAGCCGGTATACAATACAATATTATAATAACACTAGCTAGGTAAATGTTGGTTTTTACATTTAATAAATTTCAAATGTGCTAACACATGCCAGCAATTAGAATAATATATTCATAATAGTAAAATAATAAGTACTAATTTGATTTTGAATAGTATATCATTTTGCTAGACTAAAGAGCAAATTATCATAAACTGATGAAATAATCGTTACGCAATTTTGTAACCGTTTATTTTTCTGTATAATTAATGAGCGTTATAGGTATAATACGAAAAATTATATTCTATACTTTGATAGAGAAGAAAGTTTAAAAAATTCCGTTTATCAACTGCTATACACGTGCACATTAATTAAATTGAATTTGTTCATACTTCAGTACCTATATATAATATTAAAACTTTTATTGATTTTCACCTGTGTAGTTTAAGAAGAACCAGCTAAATCTGAAGTTTATAATTTTGTCATTGTTTATTATTCACAATAATTATATAGGTATTATAACAGACAATTATTAAAACATATAAATGTATTTTAATCACATACATTTTATTCGTGTACCTACTAATGATGAATATAATAATATGAGTCATTTTATTCCAAGAATTATTTTTTAAATAGGTTTATCGACGGAGTTAAAGTTGTATTGGGTATTGCCTATATTATAAATTGTATATTATAATGCGTATGTAATATTATAGATATGATTAGAACCAGAAAGGTAATGTTTAATATTTATCAAACAAAATTTAATCAACACTACTTCATGATATTAATATATACTATCACATAGTTACACCAAATTAAATTAAATTAAAAACATTTTACATTATATATTTTATTTTGTTTCAATTTAAAAATCGATTTTAAACATTGATAAAATCGTTAAATATTTTTGAACAAACTAAACGTGTAATATTAAAATTTATTTATTAATTATATACAAAATTGAAAACAAATTTAAACTAATAATTTACATTAATAAATAATAATATAATAATCGTTTTATAATTTGTTATGTTATATGTACACGTATCGTAAATCGATATAAAATTTAATAATAAATCTGATTAAAAGTTAAATTCATCGATAGATCTATAAAATGTCATCGCTATACGTTAGGCAATAAGTTATTGTTGAAATAATGTAAACACAATTGTATAGATATATTGTACAATTATAGATCGAATATAGCTAGGTATCAATGTTTAAAATAATAAAGCAATATGCCGATATCATAAAACCAGAAAACCGTAAAAGTGGTAATTTAAAATTGAAACTCAAACCGAAATAATGATAATCAGAATTCTATTAAATTAATACTGTGGAATCATACACAAATCAATTAATATCAATAAAATGTTATTTTTAAATTGAAATCAGTAGAAACTAAATATATCGATAAAGCAAAATAAAATTAAGAATTGAAATATTTTTTTTTTATTTCAATCTCTGTAGGTTTTAAGAGTTAAGGTCTCCACATACTGCAGCGGTGGCGATCACTGCCAAGACAAAATAATTTTACCGCTACCGCTGTAGTGTGTGGGGACCCTCATACATTATATTTAAGATAATATTATTGTTATAGCTGTATAAATTGAAAACTAACGTGTAATCATTATGTTTTCGTTTGCATAAATAATGAAAGTGTGAAGAACTTTACAAAACAGAATGAAAATAATCGTTAAAGGTGGTTAATCCCATTAAATAATTTTCTGTCGATTAGTATAATCACGCGTGCCCTGTGTAAATGCTTATTAAGAATAAACATAATAATAAAATATAATAATAGTAGTACGAGTATAATGTATTACACAAGTAATATAGCACAAATAATACCTACATTGCCTGATAGTCTTCAAGAAAATGTAAATTATTATTGTTTGGTATAAGGAGATATTTTAATGTTTTTCGATTTTCGTAAGTTTGATGTAAATTGTTATTGTTTTTGTAACCATAATATTTATACCTACTAATTAATTTGTAATAATAATAATGTATATACCTACAACAACGACAGTCGATATCGCTGATCAGTTTACCCTAAGCTTTCTATTCTGTTATCAAATATCTATAGTATGCATAATATTATTATGTTAATTATAACTAATAAGAATTAAAAAATTAATTGTGTATTGTTTCGTTGGATAATTTGATATTCATCATTCGTACTTCGTAGTAATTAAATAGCAACATTTTTTTGTTCGAAAAGGAATTTTAATTGCATTCTTGTTGTAAATACATTCATATAGTATTAATACTCATAGTATTAGTAGGTATATAATATATAAATTCATAAAATAAAAAATATAAACGGTATGCTTAGAAGAGTAGGGAACTTATATCGTTTTTCTTACCTTAGAGCATGCCTATATGCCAGTATATTGCATTACCTGCATATTATTATGCGTTTTTAAATTTGAAATCAATGATATAAACATTAAACCAAGGTATATTGATAAAATAAAGCTTGGTTTCTAAATATTTATAACATTGGTATCTATATAGCGTTTATGGGAATTGATCGAACTGTATTGAATATTAAAATTAACTATTATTAATATTGTTGTGATAAATAAATACTTGATTTGTATTATTTGAAGTTAAAATACACTATAGGTATAATAATAATAATAATATACTATTACGTAACTCTATATTTTATCATATACCTATACTATAATAATAATATTACACTTAGAATTAGATGCTAGGTATAAGAGAAAAAAAATATCTACAAGTTATATCAACTAATAATGTGAACAAAAACGTCTTCTTGGTTTAATCATTAATAATATTTTATTTAGAAATTGTTTATTGTATAATTTTTCTAAAACCTAAGGAACATCCAAAGGACATCAATTGGAGATAATTATTTCAATATGCTCGAAAAAGCGTTTATATGCGTATAGTGTATACGTACTAAAAATATATGTGTATGTAGATGAAAATATATCTTAACTATGATAATATTTATTCTCTGCAGTACGGACGACCGATGGAGATACAAATTAAGTCTTAACACTTTGGTGTATTATTATGCCCACAGTATATACAATGTATAAAAATGATAATGATGATAGTAAGCTTGTCATCACAGATGATACTTAAACGAAAGATTTATGTAAAACTTTGAGCACAATAATATACTTTTTAATCTATTGACGTCGATTAATCTTAACGTTTGATAATTGTTAAAATTATTAATTTTTTTTTTTATATCGTATCAAAACATTTAATCGCAAAAGTACACGTTGCAACGATTTACTGTTGACTTCTTTATATGTATCATAATAATATTATACTTTAAAACTAATAAAACGTTATATCATTCGTTACGAGTTTACGCTCTACTACTGCAATAATAATGATGCTATAAAATGTTTTTTAGGACGTCATTAATAATGAGTAATGACCATATAATACGCGCGCATTCATACAAACACTAGAGATTCATTGTACATTATTATAATTTGAGAAATCAAATATCTCATTTGTCGCCAGACAGAGACAATCGGCATCAGTTTATAAAAACAGTCGCTATATTATTGCCACATGTCATAAGCAGACTCGTCTGCCGAATATCGATTTTACTTTTATTTACGATCGGTTTTACTAGATTTTCCACGGACACGATAAAAAACTATTGTTTATAAATAAAATTCTATTGAACTCGCTGTTTGCGTATTTGTGAACACTGAAAAACATTATAATATTGTCGACATCGATCGCGTCTCGTTTATTCCGAGTGCATAAGTCCGGCGGCCGAATCATTTGGAGAGTATTTTCGTCGTACGAATGCATTCATCCACGGATGACACATAGACTACGTACATATATGGCTTACCAACGACATTCGGTCAAGTCTGAAATAATTCAAAAAATTTCCATGAGCAGTTGTTGTTTGTTCGTGCTCTCGTCGCAGTATAATATTATTTTTATTTTACTTATATGATAGGTATATAATAATCATATATATATATATATCGTATGGCATACCCGCGGCGCATACCTATAGAGATTAAACTGCACAGAAAAAATAAGTATGCGGTGACCAACATCGGTTGTGAAATTTAATGGCATCGTAAACGAAATTATTATACTAAATTATTATAGATTGCCCACATCATATATAGGTATGTAATATTTACAAACCGTTCGAAAACAAAAAAAAAAACAAATTGTGATTTTAGTTTGATTTTATAGCAAATGTAGGTAACCTATGGGCGTTTCAAGTACCTACCTATATCTAAACCGTCATGAACACAGTTTTTATTCTACCGAGTCATAAATAAATAATACTAGTTTTGGAAATTTTTAGGCACAAAAACCTGTCCAAGACTGGATTTATCGAATGAATATCTGTACATTACGTGATATGCGATTAGCATAATACATTAAATAATACAGTTTTAATATTTATCAAGCGAATTTATCATGGTTAGAATAACGAATTAAACATATGATATGACAATGATGTGCATCAGTTGTTCGGCTACATTATTATATTTAAAATTAAATAACTGCATCAGGAGAGCAAAATAGCGATTTTGTTGTAAGATATTGTAGTTGTATTAAACGCGCATTATCATAGTGCATTGGAATTCGTGCAGTACAATTTTATTATTGATGGATCTATGGAGGTACTGTTTTTTATCAATGCTGTCATAATAATATCATCATAATGGGTAGAAATTATCTATATTTTATCGCGAAGAACAGGAAAAACGACTAATTAATTATTGTGTCTACATACGTATGATGAAAACGATATGGACATAAATGGGTAACGGACGATTAAAAAAAAATTAAATAAAAATAATAGTCTGCATATTATTTATTATGTTGTGTTTAACATTCAGGGATTTTATAAACCAAATCATGTGACGAGTTGGAATTTCTTAGAAATCGCGTGATCAATCTCCCGACGGAATGTGTTTTTATTACATATACCTATTCCAATTTCGAAGAGAGTAAACAAGAAAATATTGAAAACACACTTAGGTAGTTACATGTATAAAATATAAATAAATATAAGTATTGATTGTACGTCATATACTTTGTTTATTAAATGGTATAAGTCATGGATATATTAAATTAGTATATTTATCGTTGTAAATCAATTTAAATTGTAAGAAGGAAATTATAATAAAAACTGCATGTACCTAATACCTATACAGCAAAATTGTTTATGTTATTTATGTTGAAATACCTACATACATTTTGTGGAATTAAAAATAATAATTTTATTCATATAATAAAAAAAACGACGAACGTACATTAAAAATGGTTAAAATTTATATGGCTATAGATAAGATACTAATACTTAATGTTATATAATTATCCAAACTGTATTATATCAGTTATTGTTTTTTTCTGCACTATTTTGACTTGAGATTTTTTTTTTAATGCGATTTTTAGCAACACATAACTATTATTATAGATATGGTAATATTTTTGAATTAATCTCGAAATTCGATTGAAATTAAGTATTTAATCATTTAATTTGAATTAATATTTATATAATGGGTGCTTCGAAGATAAAGCATTCTAACAAAAGATATTTGTTAAGCTTTGTTTTCTAACAATTAAAATGAAAATATTTGTTATTTTTTTAATGAAAATGATTATTGGTGCAATATGATGACGTAACAGTTAACGACTATTATAAATGATTATAGGTGTTAATTAACTGATAGTAAAATAATCCTACAATAAATCAACGGAAAACCAATAATAATTTGTCACATTGGCAAAAACATTGTAAAAACAAGTTGGACGTCATGTCCAATTTACACTAACTATAGGTACCTATAAAAGAATATTCAATAATTCCACTCAAAATATCATCTATCGAACGAATGACTACTCTTATAACATGCTTTTATTATTATTTTTTAAGTCAAGTCAAAATAATGTAGTTTCCTATTATCATTAAGACTTGGAATAAATATTTTGAATCGATGAGGGATCAGTCGTATAAACTAACAGATATATCAAATATTATATTCATGTTGAACTACTAAGATAAAAACCATTATTTTCATTATATTTTATACAATTTTGAGTGATTGAGATACAATGTTAAACCAAATACCAAATAAGTAAATTGTAGAGGTGTACAAAATATCAATTACAATATAGGTAAAACCTCTCTATTACGGAATCACTTGGGACCAAACATTTTTCCATTATAGAGAGGTAGAAATTGTATATATTATATGCACCGGGACTTTTGACATTTTCCGTTATAAAGAGGATTCCGTTTAATAAAGGGTCCGTTATAGAGAGGTTTTACTGTATTATTCAAAGTTAATGAATGAATTTATATTTATTTTTGTGTACACTTGCTATTGTTTTTCGTTTACAAAGGATTACAAGGAATATTATTTTTTTTACAACACAAAGGAATTATTTAATATGGTTAAGATCAACCAACTAGGTCTATCCTTTTTTTTGTTACAGCAGTTAACGTGACAGACACATTCGGTAGATTGCAATATAATCGAAACGAAAGTGCAAATATCGAATATCTAAATTGAATACTATTATATAGTAAGAATAAGACTATAGATCATAATAAAATAATAATATTAATTAGTAACTATTTTTATTCTAAGAAAGTCATTAAACAATTAAATAGCATCTATCATTATAATATACTGAAGAAATTATTGTTATTATTTTTCAAGGCGTTTGCTCTTTTGAGGTAGGGACATTAATTTCAAAACTTATTCACAGCTATTGAAACTAAGAAACGACAAAAAAAAAAAAAACTAGAAATATTTTTAAAAACTTGTTTTTGTGGAACCCATACCACGAATTCTTTTAATCGTCGAATTTCTATGGTTTTATATTTTTTTCCATCATATTTCATTTGGGAGAAATTATCTATCTTGCAGCAGGACACGTAGCAGTTTATAAGCCTATTTTTGTTTTACGAATATTTAAATTTTTTTTTCTATGCCTATTGGAAATTATGTAAAAACATGTTTTTATTTTTTATACCTGGCTGAAGATATTAAATTTAAAAAAATCGACTTCCGACTCACCGTCCCGTTCCAAGTGTTTCTCTCTTCCATAAAATAAATTAAATTAAAATAAATAATTTTTAGGCTGTCAAAATTCGTTGGTCACGATGTCAAGATTATAATATATTATAATAAGTGACAAAGACTATTGGAAATATATATTTGAAAAAAAAAAACATTGTTACAGCAATCACTACAGAAATTTATTAATCAGCGTACCTAAAATGTATGTCATCAATAGGTAGTATGGTGTATTTGTATGCCTATACAGATTACAATAATCATTATGTAAGCGCCCCGTATTTTCGAAACAATCAGAAACTGTTTACAGTTACCTATTCGTGTGAATAGAAAATATTGTGGTCCTCATATTATTTCGGATGATTTTTTAAATCTTAATCATGACGTACCCGTGTACGCGTATCGTATTTCTTTTGCGGTTGATATAAAAAAAAAAAACACTCGTTATTGTTTACAGATTTTTGAAATATATGTCATATTATTCTTATTATGTAGGTACGTATATATTTAAGAGTTATGTGTTATTACGTTTCATACCACGCGAATACCACCAGAACGTGTCTTCGAACCGTGTTAGTCTTGTCAACAATACATTGTCTTATAATTATTAATGATTTTTAAATGTATGACTGAAAACACTAATACAATCATTTGGTCTGCTTAAGCTTTTATTATTATTTTTTAGATAGTAATATCTATTCATTTGTCAGCAATACGCATTAGTGCGGAAAACGAATAATATAAAAGGATATGTATCCTACGTATTTAAGTATTTTGTTGCAGAAACGATTCATCGACAGCACTTTAGCAATTATATATTATGTTACATACATAATTTATATATTATTATCAGCTACTTTTAATTCATTAACTAAGAAAACCTCTCGACTACTATATAGTGCTTGAATTTTCTTGCAGTATTTCCAGGAGAGATAGGATAGATTAATTGTTATAAGTGGGTTTGGGAGATTGTGTGTTAAAATTGGAGATACGTATGAATTATGCTTATACTTCAAACGAAAAACTACTAAATATTTGATTTATTTAAATACGAATGCAGCCAATTTTTGAATAACTTTTTTATGTACATAATTTAGTAGTGTTTCAAGTAGTAGTTTTCAATAGTTATGTAATTTGTATATTATGGAGTATTATATTAGGTATATTGTTATATGTATAGGAAAAACGTGGAGGGATTAGTGGCATGCCCAAAAATGTCCAGATTGATAAAAATGAAGAGGGGGAGGTGTAATAATACATTTACATGAATTGTGGTGGTAGTAGAGTTGAAGGCACAAATAAGGGAATGTATGACACAATGAGGGGAGGGGTATGATTTGTTACCACTTGAATTAACGGGTTATATTCGCATATAACGTAGTTTTTCATATATAAGTTATAGTAATCAATTTTATTTCCATAAGTCGTTTATACATTATTTATACTTTATTAGCAATAAAAATGATAAAAAAAATCATTAATCTTTAAATATTTTTATCAAAACCAGAAAAATCAAGCTCATCTGTACATGAGATATTGTATCCGACGTCGTTTATTGAATATTCCGACGGCAATAGATATAGGTAAAATCGTTGACTGGAAGTTAGACCCTCTGAGGCTAGATGGAAATAAATTTAAACGAATAAGCAATCATATTGTAGTGATGATAAAAAAACACATTATATACCTACTTACAATTTTTTTCCTTTGAAATGTTTATAATTACATATACTTTAATATGATACAAATATTCAATACATATGATTATATTTTCGTTCTATCATTATTTTCCTCATTACATTATGTACATTATATGGTGTAAAAATATACTATATACATAGAGTTAAAAAAAATATATATATATATATGAATGATTAAGGTCAAGTCAACTTATTGAGACAAATTATGCAAACGTTTATCACAGAAATGAATTATTGCTTATTAACTATACTATTTGAGATTTGACATATTAGCTTTATATTGTACCTAATAGTGCATTGACGTATCAAGTATTTTATTAATCGTATATGTATAAAATATAACCCATGCATCGGAAAGCGAATTAAGATAATGATTATTAAGCGTTTTACACTTTTACCTAATACCAAAAATATTAAGACACGTGACGTAGTGACAAAAAAACTCGATTGATGTAGGTAATATGCTAAATAGATAAATTATGTAAGTACCTATATAACAGTTTGTTCGCCTTGTTTAAATAAAAAAAAAAATTTTTCATAGATAGCATTTTTTTTAGACTTCACACAAACAGGACTTTTTTATTATTATTGTATGACACCAATATGCACTGGAGAATCAAGTTTAAGAAATAAAAAAGATCTTACTCTGCAGCTATACTGACATATCACAGCATGACCAGCATGTTGTTTGTAGCCATGTATATGGGCTCAACTAGGATGAGAATTTTTGGGCTAAATTTTCCAAATAGCTTTATCATAGATGAAAAATAATGAACCTTAAAATTTTATGGTTGATAATTTAAGCCTCCCCCCCCATAGGGTTTCAATTCTGTGATAAAAATAAGCGTATGACACTCCCTATCGATATATAACTTTTATTGGAATCGGATCTGAATGTTTTAGCTTTGAAGATTAGTTGTAATAGTCAACAAAACTTTATTTCTCATTAGATGTATATAGTCAGATAGTGTTCCATTTCGAGAAGTCACGCGACTCATCAACCCGAGTTAATGTGCAGACACGTGCTTATGAGACTTGCACCGATGTACTACTACAACTGCTATCGGGCTATACTTCTGCACACATGTCTTAGTTAACACTCTCAGTTACATAATCTTGCTTGTATAATTCACGAGTAAATAGTAAAATAGATTATATCTAACGCGTAGGTAACAATAATCGTCATAATACGATGATCGAGTAGTTAAGTTATTAATAAACGCCATATCAATTATGTAGGTAATATATATAATATTGCTTATTTTAAGTACATGTCAAAAATAAAAACACTCGCTAGGTCCCCCTCAACTACAATCATATATTATAAATCATAGGTAAATACCGAAAAGCGCAATAGTTGTGATAGTTCCTCATGCTGAACAGTTGATTTTTGGCGATAAATTGGGTGCATCACCCTGGAGACCAATACTATTTTTTTAGGGTATTGAATAACTATTGTAAATCTTAAATCATGTTACTATAAGTAATAATACTAATATATTATAGTTGATAAGTTTTAGATTTATCTTGTTGTACATTGTACATCTAGCTCTTATCGTAGATTACTGATAAAGTGACAAATCATTTTCGATTCATAATGATTTGTACGTATCCATCTATTGACCTGGAAGCCAGCCCATTTCGACCAGGAAGCACTGGTCCAAAGCTACTAGGATTGGTCAAATGCACACTCCTGCCTTCCCCAATTCTCCCCTCAAATGACACCCCTGTTGCCTATTAATTATTATATTTTACGAACTCGTCTTCGGCTGTGTAGGTATGACTGTATACACTGACGGTGATGAATAATGTAGCAGTTATAATTGCGATACATTATATTGTAATAAACTAATAACAAATATACACATAATATAGGTACGTATAAAAGAATTTTCAACGAAAAAATGCTCGTTAGATTATTTAGGATGACCCGAGAACCGTTTTTTTTCTAAAAAATTTCCCCAGCAGTTTTCAAATGTAGTAAGAATAATAATGCATGTCAGTGTTGTTGAAAATACAATTATTTCATTAAAACGCTTATTATTTATTGTGATGACACTGCAAATAAAATATAATATTACAACACATTATATTTATTACATAATTTACACAATATAATAATATGTAGGTACTAAATATAGCCGAAGACGAAGAACAAACATCTAATGTCGTTTTTGAAATAATTTGTATTTTGTTAGGAAAATTTATTTTGTGAATAATTTATAAAGCTTTATAGCTATCAATAATAATTATTATGCGCAGAGAAGAACCTGCAATGTGCCTAACCTGCGCGGAGAACCTCTCACAGTTAAGCATCTCCTTATCCATTGTCGTATCTATATAGATAACCAGAAAAAGTCTAAAATTGCCCGAAGACCTCTTTGAAGCCCTCAGCCCTACCTATGACAACACCAACAAAATAATTACATTTTTAAAACAAATTTATATTTATAACCTAATTTAAGAATCTATTGTATAACTATATTTTACTATGTACTAAATACTTAATTTTGTTACAAGCTAATAACCTTAGCAGTTGAAGCTGTACCATGAATAAAAAAAAAAATATTATTATTAATAACCATAAGGCTTTAAACAATCAAATTATTATTCTTAATTTACCGTCTGTAAATTTAATTTATGCGTACATAGTATTTTAGTTCACTGATATTTTTATTAAATTGTGTAACTTATTTTATTTTTGTTTTAATGATTCCGTGTTTAAGTTTTTTATGCAAATATTTATATTATTGTGTATAATATAAATACTAAAAAATTTAAAAAAATATTAATCTAATGGGCATTTATAAATGAAGTGAATAAATTACAATCACAGAACCCAGGTACATTGGTACAATAGTACTGAGAATTTAGTGGCTCTTACTTTCTACTTAGCTTATCTAAGCTTGAACAAATGTTAATATTTGCAGGTACAAAGACATAATTGGTCAATATATAAGACTTATCATTTCAATTAAAAAGCAAGAATACGGGTTTAGCACAATAAATGTACATAGAGATATCCATTAAAAATATTTATCTAAAATGTTCATTAAATTGTTCTGCTAATCTTTTTATAATGCATTATTAAATTTTGTTTATCTAATTTGTGTTTGTCTTTAACTTACCCATATGTCATAATTACATTTTTTCGTCAAATTTGTACGACTCGAGTGTTTTGTTATTAAAAAATAATATATAGTATCTTAAATGATGTCCTCTTGTCCAATCAACGTCATGGATTTAATTGCAATAGAATATTGCAATGACTGCTAGATGGTTGTATGTTTTGGATACCATACGATTGTCTGTTACGAAATTTGTTTCCAACCTCTGACCATATTGGTTCCTGTTTAAAAAAAAATAATTTTAATAAGACGAGAAATTCAGCTCACTTAAACGAAATACTCGTACCTTTTCCAAACGGGAACCGATTTGGTCAATTGGTTACCAAGACATACATTTCACTAGGATTTCTTCCACAAACAGCAAAAATATCTTAAAATTATTTGAAAGTACATATATGTATATGGGTACTGGACATTTTTGCATGAATCGGTTTTTTTATAACTTCAATTGATTACCCTGCTGCGTGAATGGTGGAGAATAAACGAAAATATTTTTGATTGTATAATGCATGATTTGCATCTCTGCACGTGTTTTGCATGCAATTAAAAAAAAATTTACGGTCGTTATCATTGTAGTGTATGTAATTTATGAAACCTAAGCATTTTTTCGATAAGTTAGAAAAACTAGTAATATATTATGAAGATGTATAACGTGTTGATATTTGACTTAATATGACTGATCAGTTTTCAAAACTCGAGAAAAAAAAGACTGATTAAATTTTTTATACATATCTACCTACGAATTTTTCGAGAAAATTCCAGCTTCTTCTACCTGCAATGGTTTAATAACTAATGGTGTATATACCTATATATATACATACATAAAAGATTATATAAATGATTAAAATCAGACCCTGTGCCATCGTGGTGTTGAAATCTAATATAAAATAAAATAAATACGGTTTTAAAAAACGTCACTACCCCTTCGTAAAAATAATAATACGTTTGATTGCTTCAATAGAACTCTAAAAAATAGAAAATAGCCCATAAACTTGATGCCACATTACTAATTTATTTTTGGTAATATACATAATTCATTTATTGCAGAAAGCACTGCGCGGTAACGAAAAAAAAAAAAAAACAAGAAATATTTTCAGCGAAAGATTTTGCGAAATATTCCTTTCCGTTTTCTACCCACCCGCGAAATTTGGCAATATATCACGCCACCGGTTTACACCTATTTACGTACGGCTATTTTGGCTCCTGTTGAGGTCGATATATTTTTAGATATGTGCGGTATGTGCACTTATATGTATATTCTGATTTTTTTTTACCGGCTGTTGAAAAGCGAAATTGTTTGACGTACCTTCTGAATCTGGCTTACGAATAGCATAACGATGACACCATGAAACAGTCGTCGCGAGTTTTTTTACGTGAAATATATTAATACTTATGATAATACGCTTAAAAGAAAGATTAAGAAAAAAAGTATGTGAAAAAAATTGTACAATGATACCCGTTAATAATACAATTAGCTAACCCGTGCACTTCGTAGCTCGTTAAAAAGCCTACCTATATGTCTCAAACTGTGTGTTAAATTTATTACACGTGGTTATGGTAGCAGTATATTTTTATAGATATAGATAGATAACGCTTAAAATAAACTAATTAACAATCTTACAACGATATTCAATTTGTTTGTATATATAAAAAAAATCCTTTCTTAGGGGTCTTTTACATTATAAATTGAACTTACTGACCAAATTTCATACTCATATAGCTTCAGTGGTTCCAGATAGATGATCTTTTTCACTTTCCTCCTTTTGACCCCTTTTAACCCCTTTTAACCCTTTTATAATCACTGAAACACTCACAAATGATGTGGTTTTCTATTGATGAAATAATTTTTAAAATCGGTTTAGTAGATCAAGATATTACTTCTATAATTTTACACATTTTACCTCTTCATAATAATATAGCATAGGTTTAGTATATTTTTTGGAGGAAATATGGCGCAACTAATACAAATACAATCTCCCTTTTCCTTCCCCTCATATAAAAAAATTAAAATCGGTTGACTTGGTGACACCCAAGAACGTATTTAGAACAACTTTGTGAAAAAAAAAGTTTAATGCTGTCGTCATAAAATGGGAACATAAAAAAGGCCTGTTATTTTATATATATAAGGATTAAATATAAAATAAAGTCTGTGGTAACTAGCATAATACATATTATATCGAATATGACAACTAACATACTTGCAAAGGTTAAAATATTATATAATGTTTTACACTTTAAAGAAAACTTGGAGTTGGAAGTTATGGAGGAGGGGCTCTGTTCTCCCAAAAAAAGTGTATTCAATCCATTCATATGAACATAGGGTAGTCAATATCTATTTTATTTATCTACAAAGTACAGACTACATCACAATAAAATTGTATCGACCTTGAAAACATTATACCTATGGTTTATTCGTTGAAGAAAAAAACTGTAAAAAAAGTTACTATATAGTTATTATTACAGGCCATTATATACACTTGGCATTTCAAACTGCACAAAGTGTGTCGTACTATATACAATTTTAGTCCCTGTTACACACAATAGTAACCGAATTCAGTGTAACTTGGTGAAGGTGTTATCATTGAGTATAGATAGTATACTATCTATACTCAATGGTGTTATATAAAATATAGTGATAATGAATATACGCAAACACATGACGGTTAATGAGATTTAACGTGTCATCCTGTTCCGATTTTTTTTCTAATAAATGTATTTTAAAATATAAGACACAAATCATTTATTATTTAAAAGGATAATAATAACAAAAATAGCATTCTCTTATAACTTTATAAGACATCTTAATTGTTTAAAACTCTTTGTCTGCAAACATTTTTTTAGAGCCATTGCAGGTCAATAATTAATCAACTAAAGTTAATTATTTAATAAAAGTTAGTTAATCATGCATTGGTCAATAATTCTAAATACAAAGTTATACAAATCACTGTCATACCAGTACAATGTTTCCAAAAAAAAAAATTATTTTAGCCGAACGCATTATTGACCCTTTCTGTCAAGTTTTTGAAGGTAACCTACGCAATATTTCAATTAAAGAAACACACTTAACAATAAGTAATAATAAAATTGGTGTTGACGATTAATGAAAATAATAACACTAATAAAGCTATAATAAAAATATTATTGATCTTGAAAATGTCAACTAAATAAAAAATAGGGTTTGAAGTGTAATAAAATGTTAAATAAACAAAACGTTGTTTTTTATTTTTGTTGTTATTTTTTATCGCCCACAGTTTCGATTTAAACCTCACTGATTTAGTTTGTCAGAATAAGAATAAAAAAAATAGCTGCATTTTAATCAAGTGTTTAAATAATATAATGCTGTTTTAATTTTGAGTGGGTGTGTAACAATAATCGTAGTGTACTACATATTAATTATTATTAATAAGAAATGAAGCAGTTCCTCAATGGTTTAATACACAGAGATATCCGTTGTCTGTTTTTCGTCTTAGCTGCGTACTGACTGCCACTTACAATATTTTTGTCTAAATCCTTTCCAATTAAAAACAAAATCTCATTGTAACTGTTTACACGCACAACACGTATTCCATTGATAATTGGTATATTCTACATCATAAATGTGTAATATAAGTATGTAGGTATAAATATGCAACTATTAAGCACATTTTTTAAATTAAATAACGAAGATTAAAATGCGTACAAATTAAAATATTTAACGCCAACTGCAGTTAATACTTTCAAGACGCCAATAGGTACAGATTAACAATAATAGTAAATAAAATCAAACGGTTTGACAAATCCTTTCTTGCATGCATTTATAATATTATGATCGTCTGATTTCATCCGATATGAAACAATTAATATAAGACTCGACTCTCGGTTTATCGTTTTGATTTAAATGTACCTCACGAATAAGTCTGCGATGTCAAGTATAGATATAGTCGATACAGATACTTATTTTGAACTACATTTAAAATATGTATATTTGAATACTCAGCAAAAAATGTATTTGAGAATGAATAAAAATACTTTTAATAAGTGTCTAATTAAAATATTTTTTTAATTCGACTATACATTAAGAAATTTCAGAAACCAGAATTTTACTACAATATGCATAATTTAAATTTTAAACACAAAAACGATGTGAACATGTTTAAAAACACTCTGTATAATAGTTATAATGTGTCGTACCTGTAAATACTCGTACCTATATGGCTATATCTATGTATTGTTATATATATATTTTGTTAACGTGTACCTAATTATTGTTCGCACGAAAAGATAAATGATAATACCACACGAACACAATAACAAGTGCTATGGATAATGAACATATTAAAATCTATAAAAGTATATTTATTATATATTCTGTCTTATATAATAAAATGCACTTCGTTGCCCGTTAAATGTACTAAATTTATATAGCTCAAACATTATTCAATTAGTTATTTAATAATCAGTGTATGGTGTTCAAAACTTATCTTAACTTTTTCGTTACATGGAATAATTTATTCTGATTTGCAGAAGTGTAATATTATCAGGTAGGCAATCTACCTGCGGTAGATTGCGGACCTGGTGCTGTTTGTACGTAAGTGTATGATTTAACTCTAAAGTATTAAAGTTATACCAATTTTCCATTTTTACTTAATTCCACTTACGGTGAATTAATATAATTCATAAATACAAAATCCTTTTTTGTGTTACCTACTATTAATTTTATTTTATCATATTTATTACAGGCTGCTTTTAGATAATATGTCGATCCTAGGTTACCCATCATGTATTGTATAGAAGTTTCTGTAATATCTTTTAAAACTAATTAAGTTTTACAACGTCGTTGTAACATTATTATATACATTATGGTGTTATATAAGCCAAAAAGATAAATTTATATTGACATATTTTATTCATCTCAATACCTCTTTATAAACAGTATTTTCGGTACTGCCTTTTGTGGCTAAAATAATCAAACTACTGGTAGAGCTAACTCTAACTAACTAACTCATTTAATAATAATAATAATAATTATTATTATTATCTGTAATAATAAAGTGATAAATGTGTCAATACATAAATCAGGTTGTTATAGCAACCAATAATAAACAAAATTTCCATCGTAAATCTCAAAATCCCCGTTTGAGCAACCCTTTAAAATGTGAATTTTGAAAAATCTCTCCTTATTGCACGGTGGAAATATGAGAAGAACCTATATTCCAAATTTCAAGTCCGTACGTTGCGTAGGTTCGAGATACAGCAGCGATCAGTCAATCAGTGGTATTTGGATTTTATATATTATATAGATTGTATTATACAATAGCGACTGAATTAAACGACAATACGTATATTTTGAAAAGAAAACCTTCCTATACCGTAAATACAGATTCATTCAATTTTTTTTTTAGTTTTTCGTCATATTATATCTTACTTGATTACGTTATTAAGTTGATAACTTGATTTTATTTTTATTGTTTCTTTTCTTTTGTTTTTCATATCGTTAGCATCAGCTCATTACGGCGTGCCAAAAATCAAATGGCTAGTTGGAAAAATTACTTAGTAAATTTTTTTAAATTTAAATATACATTTTAATTTTAATTACAATTTACTTGTATAAGCGAGCAGTGTTTGTTTAAAATAAAATAATTTTTCCATTAAATTGTCAAATAAACGCCCAATTTGCAAAAAATGGACACGGAATTTGCAATGTGTTTCTCAATTTTATCTTGTGCGAATTGGCACATTAATTAATTGGCACATAACGAAAACTAAAAAAAGCGGGTATGTCGCACTGCTGTACAGTAGGTTACAAGTGGATTACTGTAATGGATGGAATTAAATTTGAATCCACAATGATATTATATCATTGTATACGAAAAATGATTCTGAGCGGAGCTGGTTTATCTGTCTAGGATATATTATAGATAATTCAAAATGTCCATATCATGGATTTAAAAATAATTTTTTTTATTTATTTCTAGTTTAAAATAATTTGCGAATTTTCGTGATTTTTACGTATGCTGTCAAAATTCAAACTTTAATGCTTATAAAAAAAAAATTGTGACTATATATTTATTTTATTTTTCAAACTGCTCAAAACAAATCAAAATATTTTGAAACTATTTTCAAATATAGAAAACGACTATATAAACATTCAGTGAAAATTTCAAGTATCTGCGGTCGTTTGTTTTAGAGTTAAATCAAAAACTAAAATTGATTTTGTCGAAAACTGATTGTGCGTAAATTTCCCGTTTTTTCTTAATTTTTAGTTTGTGTATCCCGATTATTAAGAAAAATATTCAGAATTTTTTACTTTTGATCATTCAAAGTACCAACTAGATTCACTTTCTGATCAAACGAGGTACTGAAGTCGAAAATCGAAGTACTTTTACTGCTCCAAATCGTGGTGACAGACAAAAAAAAACACACACACATCATTGTAAAATCAATACATTCATCAATCCGTTCAGAACCTAAAAGGTAATGTGTGTAAAAAATGTTTTCAAAATAATTTGGTTAAAAAATAAGTTTAACATAGGAAAGATTTTGGATTATATTTTCAATATAGATTTGTGAACTTAATTTTATAAGCCATATTATTTTGTGTTTAAAACAAGATTATATGATAAGCAACTGTATGTTTCAACATTTTTAAACACGAAGTATCTCGTTTTGGCCTTTTGAAATAATAAATAAACCAAATTTCTACGAAAATAATAACTTAAAATGCAAAGATTAAAACATTTAATCTAATTCAAAAGAAAAAAGTAAAAAGATCATATTATATTCCGAGTAGATTTTGGATTTGAACTATTATTAAAAATCATTTAGTCGTACAACCATCAAAATTCAATCGAATAATTTATAATTAGTAGCTGGTAATTGAAACCTTAATTTGAATGAAGAATTAAATAATATACTCTCTACTCTAGATTGTTAACTGAAAAACTCATTAATTAAGGCAATATAATTTGATAAGAGTTGTTAATAATAATAGAAATATATTAATATATATAAATTGTACTATACCTGCACTTATTTTATATTGTTAACAATGAGTATTATTGTGTGGGTATTTACTATTTTATTAGTTTTTGATTTAATCAAAGTGTATTATTTATATTTGTATCGTCGTCATAAAATTAAATAATTTATTCGTTAATTATATTCATTAATAAATGAATAGCTGTCCTATTAATTTTAATATCCGTAATTTAATATACTAGTTGTCGTTTGTTGGACACACCAGAATATTTGAGTTCATTAACCGAATGAGTCAATAACGTGAAAAGTCTGAGAGTATAAAGATATAGATAATATACATTATGCTTATTAAAATAATTAATTTAATTTAACAATTTTCTAATAAATATTTAATATAAGATATGCATTTATTTATTGATGTTTTTCAAATACATGTATTGTCATTCATAAACAAATAAACAATAATAAAAATGGAAAACATTACATTTGTAATGATTTTAAATTATGCAAAAAAAAAATATTTTCAAAAAATGTTAGCTTTTCTGATGTAACGAGTCGAAAATATATAATTAACATTGATTAAATACTGTATATTTCATCAATGGTATTAATCGTTAAATTAAATAAGAAAAATTATGAAAATGAACTCAAAATGTGGTAATATTATGTATAACTTTAAAGAAATACTGTAATGAGGCTAATAGATAAATTTGTTCTTTATATATGTGTACATTTTGTCCCTGATGCAATCTTAAATCTTGAATCCAATGGGCCAATGAGCCATTATACCCATTATATATATATATATATATATATATATATATATATATATATATAGTATGTAATATACTTTTATACTTTAATTTTAATTTTAGAACTTCCTCTCCAAACTATTACAATTAAACGGTTAAGATAATAACAAACATAGGGAATACAATAGGTTTTATACAATCGTATAAATACGGAAAGTAATAAATCGGTAATGAGGCATAATGATATAATAATGAATGTGGTAATGATACCAGATAAGAAAAAAAAGATTCAATATTAGTGTGTATATTATGTAACAGCAAAAATGAGTAGATGTAGATACCATAATAAAATTATTATATTTGTTTATTAATATAGCGGAAAGGAAGGTATTTGTAATGGTGGTTAAATCGGAGAGGAATTTTGAGAGAGCTAAATTCAAATTCGAATTTTGCGGATTAGTATTCAGTTCAGCACCAGAAGTAACAGCAGCATAAGACGGGATGGATTGGGAAGGGTCGATGAGAAGGGACTCGGGGATTAAGTTTTTTTTATATGTGTGGTGTTTTTGTGGGAGTTGGAAGACTTGATTTTGTGGTGATTTAGAATGGTTTGGTAGAACCGGCATCCGTTGAAACTGGACGTATGATCCTCGGAACAGTGGACGCATTTGGTTGGACTGGAGAGATGCTTGGTACAGATATTTAACTCATGAGCCTCGCTACATTTGACACAAGGTGATGGGTGATGGCAGTAACTTTGTGTTTGACCATAGTTTTGAAAATTGAAACATTGCGGTGGGCCGTGTGTCGTTTTGTTTGATTTTTCAATTACTACATTTGTATTTAGTATTGAAGTGATTTTGTAGATATGTTTGTTATTTTCGTTGAGGTTGAGGTCAACAAAAAATATTGGTAGAGGACGTTTGGGAGGATTCCGATAAAATCGGAATTGTCAATTTTTGTGAGTTCCTTTAATTAAAAAAAACCCATAGACTTGTCAAGCGGCCATTAAGAAGTAATTTTGAATCTGAGGTTAAAAATAATCAAATCTGATTTATTCTGATAATAAAATTTTCTTCTGCCAAATCTTAATTTTCTACCATAATTTACACAATTTACTTTACTGGTACCTACATACAAATTGAATTTTGATATTTTTCTCCATTTGTTTTTAGATATTTAAGTATTTGATGCGAAGTGAATCCGGTCGGTAATATCCTGATGAAGTATCCAAGCAGAATCAAGCCACTGATAAAAACCAATACAGCCCGATTGCCTTTTATAGAATGACCGTCAAGTCATTTTTGGTCACTTGATATTCGGATCCATGGTTGTCCTATAATATACATTGTACACAGTGAACGTTTAGTTCACTTATTTTATTGATACTATGGTAGTTTTTATACTATCGTTATTATTTTAGATCGTTATTAGAAGATATATATATATATATCATCAAAATGTGTTATTACATTATTCAATCACTATCAAATCGTAACCGTTTACGTGATATCTGTAAGACTGCGATATCTCTCGTCTAATTTCGGATTAGTGGTTGTCCTGTACACATTTAAATCTCTAAAACACCTAAATCACTGTGCACCTTCCAGAACTGCCGCGTTTCCCGGACTTTGTTTTTGCGCATCCACGTGATCCACGTTTTCTTTACGTTCATAACCGCTCTGATGGTCTAAACACAACAATTCGGACCCACGGCAGTCGAAGCTGTCTGACAAACCAACCAGCCGAGCTCATCACCTCAAGGCACCAGTCGTAATATTTTTTCTCCCCTTTTCCCCCTTTTAAAAAATAAATGCCGTCTATTAATGTTTTTATTTCCTAAACTATGTATGGGTCAGCCGACATGGTCAGATGACATCCCTGCACCGGGAGGTTTCCTTCCACGCCGCCACACCTGTGTTGCAGACTTTTATCGAAGCTTCGGTCACCTGCCCGTGGTCCGTGCTGTGAGCTAAACGCCAACTTAATACACGTAGCCTAGACGCCCAGTGGAGCGGTGATTGGTGTGGGTGATGTTGTGTCGATCACACGCTGACCTGGTTTCTTCCCTCATTTCATTAATATTTTGCATTTGACATGTGCCATTTTTATATTATTATTATTATTATACGCTATTCTGTTCCGTATAAATATAATCACATGATTATTTTGAAATTTATTCTATTTTTATTATTTCCAATATGTTTTTTTCTTCCCATTTTATAATAATTTTTTTGTTTTTCATTAACCACTGTGTGTACAAAAAACTTATAAGTTCCATCGTCTTGACTCTAGGGTCAACACGCGATGCGGCTTATAGGTCATGTGGTCAGTGTTTCCCTGGCCACATGGGTAGAAAGTAAGTCCCCAAAAAGAACAAAATCTTCACAAAATTCACGAGCTCGTGCAGCGTGACGCATTATGCTGGTTTAAATATAGGGACATATATAATATAGGGAATATATTTAAACGTTCGGTGATAATATGGTACAAGAAGATTAAATTAATAAGATATTATACATATAATATGATGAAAGTGGGATTTATAAATTTAAAATGAGACGATGAGCTGTATACCGTCTCGTTGCACTCATTACCTGTATTATAATATATTATATGTATACATGTATATAATACTATAAATTATTACAATATATTATACTACACACATGATGTAGAATCTATGTGTTTGTTTGTATTTTCGGGATAAACACCGAAACTGCTTATTCAATCGTTGTACAGTTTTTTTTTTTAAATAAAGAGGAAATCGCAGACAAGGTTTTAGGTATAAATTTAGTCCAATAAATTTAATAAATAATTAGTTATTATTAATTAAAATGAACGTATAAATTGTATACCTATACAATATTATTATATTGTTATAATAATAATTGTTGTTATAAACATCATTGTAGTGCAGCAATAAAAATGTTAGTATGGAATTGGTTATTTAATAAGTTATATAAGTTTTCTAGAAAATATGTTCTAAAAATAGAAAATTATAAAAAAATATATTATTATATTATTATAATAATAATAGTGCGTGATTTCGTTCATGAGTCGGTAAAGTTGAATACGGTGTTAGTATATTTTTTCTTCGCCTGGAATACTTATTGTGTACAGCGTACAGGTTACGTAGTCATGCCAAAAGCAAAAGTTTCATTATCAAAAAGAACTTCAGATGCTAGAAGAGTTCAAAATGCGAGGTTGCGAGAGACTGCTGAACAACGACAGAATCGATTATCGAAAACGGCTCGGCATAATTCAACCGTTCGTGCACTAAAGGATTTTGTTCAAACTGAACTCCGATTACTACAAGAAAATACAAAACTATTATCAAGATTAATTCCATACGAGTTGAGACCTAAAATAATGTTGATAAAATTATGTTTAGAAGAATAAATACTTGTTTTAGGTATTATAGATATAAATTATTACCATTTAATATTGAAGAAACTAAATTCTCTTCTGTTTAACTAGTAACTTCAGCAAATTTTAAAAAACTTTCATCAATATTTATATATTTTCCAGTACCAACTGAGTATCTAATACAATAATAATTGTAAGTTGCTCCTATACATCGGTAGTTTAATCAACTAATAATAATAATAACGTGTAGTTCGTATGATACAATAAATAATTAGAACTATGCAAACTTTTTAGTTTTTGATATAGGCAATCATTACAAGTCATAATTAACCATAGTTAATAACTTATATAATATAATATTAAACTGTACTTTTGTCCATCCGGTTCGCAAAGTAAACAAATACAACGTAATAATAACATACAGGTATACACGTGAATGAAACTAAAAACGCGGGTACTTAATAATAATGTTATATTAAATATATTCTTTGTAATAAAAAATACATAGTGACCTCTGAAGAACAGTGCGTATTTAAGTGTCTATCAAGTCACCGGAAATCCGAATCGATAATATTCATAATGAAAATATTACTAAATATTTTTTATCAAAAGGCACCCGCCATAGGTGGGCACTGTATACAGTTGGAAGGAGTTTTTGCATGTGCGTGTGTACAAAGCCAAAAAAGATTACGCAATACTGACTCGATATTATGTTACAATCATTAAATCACACCTTTCGAGTCTGCCGAACTATGTACGTGTTGTTATATATTGTATAATATTATATACTATAAATATATACAATTTTATGTTTGATCAATACTAGCCATCGGATCATCGTAATTTGCGTAGAGTTTAATTTTTCGCAAAAGAGGGTAAGATGCAGGTGGTGAATGAGGGGGAGTAGAAATAGGAGGAGGCTAACACAATAGGGTGAACTAAATTTGTGATTTATTGAGTTTTATAATATTATACAGGTAAGGTAATGGAAATCTGCCACTTTTCATTGATTTTTACTTTTACATAGGTACAAGTCAGGTTTAAAAAAGTATTGAATACAATAATTACTATGGTAAAACTTTACATTTATTTTAGAAACGCTTTGAATATCGTTATTATTACATTATGACTTGATTAGGTATTATAAATAATAATAACACAAGTACCTATATACGTTGAGTAATAAAATAATAAACTGAATAATATAATGTGGAACATGTGGATATAATATATGTTCTATAAACATAAAATATATATTAAATAAGGAATATATTAGATATTAGTTAATACATTTTATAATTTGAGGACGACATTTTTTTCCTTTTGAAGTGGTCGAAACCACGTGGGTGACGTTAACCAATTTTCATGCAATTTGTTCTTTTGCAATTAATAAATTATGTATAAGCACATTTCATTGATATGTCTACCAAACGACTAACGATGAATGATTTTTTTAATCTTTTGATTGAGATTGAGATTGAGATAAATTAATTAATTGAAATTACTTTTATTTAAGAAAACGACGACATAGTTAATTTTGTTTTGCTCATATGACAGTCAGCGGTGTTGTTGGTGATGAATGTAACTAAAAATATTTTAATTTTTGTTTTATATTATTGGTTACCATCCTAAATTCATAACCCCCCCCCTCCCCCCCCAAAAAAAAAGAAAAGAAAAGAAAGAAAAGATCTACCACGACGCATGGGTATCTAAAACCCTAGTTCACTACACAACTGCTTCTGGCTAACAATTAGACATCGATGGTGGCTCGTTTGAAACTTAAAAAATGTTGTTTAAGCTTTTACAAAAATTCGAGAAATTTTTTTTTTTAAACAGTTATGTACTCATGTATGTGCATTATTTTACATTCTTCGTCGCAGTAATTATGTGCTACGATGTGTATATAATTGTATAGACCGTGTCACAACGAGTTGTGTTTCCAGGAATTGTGGTTATTTTTTGATGTCATAGCGTCGCATATCATCATTATATCGATAGGATTTCGTATCGGATGCACGCGATTTATAATGTTTACACACGTATCACGTGGTACGCATCACGTGCAAATTGATGATATTGAATTTTTTTTTAATGGCTTTTCGGGTGAATCCATCTGTTTTTGCTAGTCATAAATAATATCATAATGATATTATACAATTATTTATCATGGGACACATGATATTATTATATAATTGATTCTTTGAGTTTTCCTCTGATGTTCAATTGACTATGCGGTACTATAAAGTTCAAAAATATATCGAAACGATAATCGTTGGCATAATATATAACATATTAATATCGTGCCGTATTGTAAAACAATAACTATAAAACTACATAATTATATTATATTATGGTATGTATACACAATAAATGATGATTTATAACGTAAATTATCCGATATATTCGACGAACGCGCATTATTGAAAAGATAATAATGTTTTTTCTTAAACACACTTATTGCGCATGTATATATAATTATAATTACTGTGAGATTAATATCAATAATATAACTTAATAGGTAGGTTTAAAACGTTTCGAAATTTAAGAAGTCCGCTGGGCTTGTTATTTTATTATCTCACTATTATAATTATTATGCAGCCCTCACGGCCGTTTGGCAAGCCTGAGAGTTTTTTAATTAGAGGAACTCGTAAAAACTGAAATTTTCAATAAACACCTTATCTAACTTGTATACAATAACAGTTTATATGATTTGTTATTATTGGTTTTTAAACGTCATAACGTCAAACGTTTATGAGCTATGGTACAATATTGTAAGAAGAAAAATGTATGTAGAAGAATGATAACAAGAAGTATCTTTATAATGATAATTCAAATTGCCAATTTTGTGTCTTTGTATATAAAAATTGTTAAAAAGTATATGAACAGAAAATGATTTAAATTTAAATATAAATTCTTGGATATTTTTAAAATATTCTATAAAATACAAAATTATTTATTTACAATAATAATATATTATTAATATTGCATGTGATCATCTGTGAAATTAAACATTTATACCAATGGCCAATATATTGATTCTAATAAATATTTCAATTAAAATATTTTGAATGTATTAACTTAATAATTTCGATGGTATTCTAATCAGCAAGTTTTTTAGAAGTCAAATTACCAACTATCAGAAATAAAAATACCATTTTAAAAAGGGGACAAGTAGGTAATCGCTCTGCTGTACAATAGGTGTCGAACATACATCGTCATTGAGTAATGAGTAACGCACTTTGATGTTAAATTTGATAAAATCATCGCATAAGAAAAACAATTCTGAACGATAACGGTCGTCACTTCGTCAGCCTATATTACCGAGTTGGTATATTTATTTTTATAATGAACGGTTTGAATAGATTTAAATAGGTAGGTACGTGGTTATAAATAGACGAAAACTTAATATTAATCTAAATTTTTGAAAATGCCATTGTGTATATAAGGTATAATAATATTCCTAAATATTCTAGGAATAATATGTTTGAATTATAACTAAATTTAACCTAATTCACATCGTTTTTAAACTTTATTGTAAAAATCCCTTATGTATATAACTATTTAATCTAATTATAAGCTAATTACCATGATGTTGACGATGTAACAATAAATAAATATTTATATATATATTGTGATTGATAATAATAATATTTATATTACACCTCCAAATAACGGACGGAATTTTGGGAACGGTGAAATGTGTACTCACTGTATTTCCCCTCCTAATAGCGGACACCTTCAAATAGCGGACGACATTTAAGCGACCGATAGTGTCCGGTATTTAGAGGTTTCACTGTATAATAATTGTAATCGTTTGATATTTGATTGTAAACTAATTTTAGGTTTATGCTTTTTTTAACATTTTAAAAGATAGTATAAGCACTTTATCGTAATCGTTAAGCTTTAATAGTTTATACTTGAAGCTAATAAAAAAAAAAGGTATGGAATGTGACTCATAGGTATATCCATGCTGGTTCGAGGATTGACTTCAAAACGTTCTTTTGTATAATAACGAGTGTAAAATCAACATATAAATAATTAACTACTTACATCGTTATTATGACCAAACTTGGTGATTTATGTTTTTTATCAACTATGTATTTATAATTTATAATTCATGTTTACCGATTACTTAATATAAGTGAAAAATATTACAATTGTATAAACAAGTCAGATCTGACAGTATAAACATTGCGATTATTTCTTAAATTGAGTTATACCTACACAAAAAGTACCTATCTTTTATGATTTAACATATGGAAATAGATTAAGATGGTCAAATACTTAATATGTTATTAAGTATTACGGCACGGTAGACAATTTATATTCATGAGATACGACTTAATTATATAAAGAATAAATTAGTCTCATTGACTATTTTATTGCTGGTATATGATTAAGATGAGTTGAAAATGTTAGATTACTAGACTTGTTGTTTAGGAATTCATAATATTCGAGAAATAATCTATTCACCTACTATAACTTTACATAGCCTTATAGGTGAACAGAGGTTAATAGGTACCTACTGCAGTCTGCAATGTTATCAATACATTAAGTGGATATCAAATGACAATATGACAATTTAGAAACAAGAAGTGCCAGATTAAAATCAAGTATAGCCCTAGGCACATTATTATTTTAAAGTTCATTATAGAAAAAAACATTATTTTTAAAAATTCTCTTCCAGCGGCCCCTGTTCTATATATCCCTATATATCCCTAGGCATGGGCCAACTTCGCCTAATTGTTAATCCGGCACTGATAATATTTATGTCTTGTAAGCACTAGCTATTAATACGTAGGTAATTTTCTTTCATAGAATTTTATGTATTTAGATTATTATTTTTTATTCTGATAATAATATGCTTCCTATTTCTTCTTCTTTTCCTTCGCTTTCTCTCCCAACTTTTTAGGGTCGTCTACCCTGGTCCTAAATTTTCACATACTACGATCCTCAACATCCTCTTCACAAACACCAGTCATTCTCATATCGCCATCTATAACTTCAAACCATCTCTTTTTTGGTCTTCCTCTTCCCCCTTTTCCAAGCACACTCATGTTGGGTACACACGAATTGCGTACCAAAACAGGTAGACGAACCTTTTTGAACGAATTGCGCCCCGGATGCAATTCGTGTTAGTTTTTCATCTACTGTTAATTATTGTAAGTGGTTCCTAAAATGATATTGTCATAATAAAGATATGCCAATATATATATATATTAAAATATAAATATAAAAATAATTAAATTTAATTGTAAAAATATAATAATGTCATAATAATATAAATTATAAGTCATAATTAATCACATACCATATGTATTTATGAAAAAATTAAATTTGAACAGTAAAAATATAATACTAAATACTATCATAAACATAAAACATATGTATACATTATAAGTCATAAGTCATAAACAATCACATATATAAATTTTATAAAAAAAAATTATAATATATAATAATATCATTTTCTGTATTTATATTTATTGGATAATATATTAACATGGTCTTTAATTGTAATTTCATTATTGTTTAATTTTATTTTCTATAAATAGCATTCTTTGTCTTACTTTTCTGGGTACTCGTTGTTTTTCTAGACTACTTATTATTATTCTAGTATCAGTTTGCATATTTTTTAAAACTTCTATAAATTTATATATGTTTGGATGAGGGGAATCAAAACATTTTTTAAATTTAGAATGAAAAGATTAGCACGCATTAGTTGTTCTTTGAGAGTTAGAACTTTTTTCTGCCCATAACTCCGAAAGAAATATTGAGTTTTCATTTATCAGAGTGAATGATTTATAAAACAACACTTATTATTTAAAAAAGTATTGACTTTTTTCAAAATATTTTTTTACATAGTTTTAAGTTGTTAAAAACCCAACGCTTTTATTAAAAAATTATATTTTTAAATATTTTTTATCCTTATCATTTTTTAAGTTTTTTACTTTTTTTAATTTCATATTCCCAAGCAGAATATTTTTCTAAGTATTTTGATTCATAAAAATCGAATTTAGGACGAGTAGTTTATGAATTATAAGTATTTTAAGTTTAGACAACCGGAGCAGTGGACAAGCATTTTGCGGGGTAACCCCGTACCACTCCACTCTGCCTTTCTAAACTTTAAATACTTATAACTCATAAACCACTCGTCCTAAATTCGATTTTTATGAATCAAAATACTTAAAAAAATATTCTGCTTTGGAATATGAAATGAAAACTCTATGTTGTCATTCAAAAAAGTAAAAAACTTAAAAAATGACAAGGATAAAAAATATTTAAAAATAATAACGATGGTTTTTGAACAATTTGAAACTATGTAAAAAAAATATTTTGAAAAAAGTCAATACTTTTTTAAATAATGAGTGTTGTTTGATAAATCAATTTCGTGTTCGTCTGGTTGAATAGCAGACATTTCAAACGAAAAAATTCTCCAACTTCGTGTGATTCTAGGAAAGATAATCTAAACGTCAACGATAAATACTTGCCTATTTCATTATTCAAGATATAGTCAGAAACCAAGCCTAATTATTGTATTTTTCTCCACCAAAATTGGCCGAGATGAAATCTACAACCTCTTATTAAGGTTTTTGGCCATATTCTATTAACGGCATTGTGTATTGCTAATGCCTTTTCAAAATCCACGTAAATTATTTTTGGAGTAAATGTAGGATTTATTTTTGTTATTTCATGATTAATTGCTTTAAATACTTCAAAATAACTCAGTGTTTGCTTATCTTTTAATAAAAAAAAATACAAGTGTAATATAAAAACATTAAAAACCATTATGTAATCCATGAATTGTGAATAACTGACAGAAAAATTTAGTACCTATAATAATCAAAAGTTCCATCTACGTAAAATACACTTATTTTACTAAAAAAGCTGAAAGAATTTCCCAAAAAGGTTATGATTAATTTAACACACATATACAATGCCATACTGCGTACAGAATACGTTCCTAAACAATGGAAACGAGCTCAAGTAATCATGCTACTTAAACCAGGGAAACCCCCAAAACACGTAACTTCATACAGACCAATATCGCTTCTTCCGAGCTTATCAAAATTATTTGAAAAACTGCTTTTAAAGTGATTAAAACCAATAGTAGAAGCAAGACGGCTTATTCCTGAACACCAGTTCGGATTTTGGAATTAACACTCAACTATTGAACTGGTTCATCGTGTCACAAATGTGATAAACAGTGAACTAGAGGAAAAAAAATATTGCTGCGGAGTATTCCTTGATGTTGCGCAAGCTTTTGATAAAGTTTGGCACAGAGGATTACATATTAAGCTACGTGAACAGCTGCCACACACTTGGTGCGCACTCATTGAATCCTATCTGACTGAACGTTAGTTCAGAGTCTTACACGATGAAGCATTAACTGACTGGAAAAACATATCAGCTGGAGTACCACAAGGCAGTGTCCTCGGACCTCTTTTGTATTTACTTTACACAGCTGACATTCTAACTACCAACTACTCAATGACAGCTATATTTGCCGATGATACAGCAATACTGGCAACTGAAGAAGACCAGCAGACTTCGACTGATCAACTTCAACGAACACTTAACAACGTCACCGTTTGGACTAAGCGTTGGAAAACTCAAAATTAACAGTGACAAATCGGTACACGTAAATTATACTTTGCGTAGAAGTGTATACTATCCAGAATGGTTGGACCAGCAGATTATCCACCAGAACAATTCTGCAAAATACCTAAGAATGCACCTTGACTCACGATTAAATTGGAAACATCATGTTCGCCAGAAAAAACTGCAAATTAAACTGAAATTGAGAAAACTTTATTGGCTGATCGGTAGACACTCCGAATTAGATCTCACATGCAAACGTCTTTTGTATGTAGCGATAATTAAACCAATATGGACCTATGGAATACAGCTGTGGGGCTGTGTCAGTAAGTCCAATATTGAGATTATCCAACGTTGCCAAAACATTGTTCTCCGTACTATTGTCGCAGCATACCGGTACGATAGAAATTACATTATTCACCGAGATTTGATGATGTCCTCCGTCCAGGACGAGATTACCAAGTTTGCCAGAAAACACGAGAAAAGACTAGATAAACACACCAATCCAGCAGCAATTCAACTACTTGATAATTCTCAAGACATTAGATGTCTCAAACGCCGAAGACCATATGACTTATTATACATTATTATTAGACTAAGGCTGGGACCTCTCCATTGGGAGTGATAACCCAAACATGTTTTTTGTATATATTTACTAAATATTTATTCATTAATTTATTAATACTAATATTTAATATTTATGTACACCTCTTAAATGTATTGTTAAAGATCATTGATCGTTATAATAAAAAAAGCCTTAGGGTGGTTTAAAAAAAAATTTCTTATTCTCTCCTCTCGTCACTTCACTCATCCACCTTAACATTCTCATCTCCGCAACACTCATTTTCCTCTCCGTTGTTTTATCTATTGTCCAACATTCCGATCATATGTTTCCTATTTGGTTTTCATACTATTATTTTAATATACAGCCAGTTGCCAGGTAACAATACAAAAATAAACAATAAAAATTCCTATTATAATATTAGTTGATATTTAATAATAAAATTACGGCTCTCAAAAGGACCATGATCTACAAATATGCCTTCATTTTATCGACTTTGGTGTTATTGAATTGGTACGTGCAGAGAAAACTCAAAATTAGACGAGAAATATTGCAGAATTGCAGATATCTCGAAAACGATAACGATGTGAGTGCGATTGAATAATATAATAATATTTGATGATTTGGTTATTTTCTGATACCATAATAATATAACAATTAACAACTACCATATAATATTAATAATATAAGTAAACGTTTAAATGTATATAGGGCAACCACCAATCCGAAATTAAACGAGAAATATCTAAGAATCACAAACATCTCGAAAACGTTAACGACGTGAGTTATTGAACAATATAACAACTACCAATAACTACCATATTATATAGTATCAATAATATAAGTAAACGTTTAAATGTATATAGGGCAACCACAAATCTGAAATTAGACGAGAGATATCGCAGTCTTACAGTGGTCGCGTAAACGATAACGATGTGAGTGATTGAATATATTATTACCTACGTAATTTGATGATATAGTTATCTTCTAATATAACGATCTAAAATAATAACGATAGTATAAAAACTACCATAGTATCAATGAAATAAGTGAACTAAACGTTCACTGTGTACAATGTATATTATAGGACAACCACGGATCCCAATATCAAGTGACCAAAAATGACTTGACGGTCATTCTAAAAGGCAATCGGGCTGTATTGGTTTTTATCAGTGGCTTGATTCTGCTTGGATACTTTATCAGGATGTTACCGACCGGATTCACTTCGCATCTAATACTTTTCTTGATACTAATATACGCCCTTAACACGCTAATGTCAAAGTATTATGCAATTAACGTAATTTGGTGTCATGGGATCATTTCAATAAACGGTAATATATCGTGATTATATTTAAACATTTATGGTATGGTAATAATATGTACTTATAGAAATTTTGAACATTTAGACGCACTTTTTTATCATTGCAATATGACATAAATAAAAAAAATATTTAGTATGATATACCTATATTAGTATATTATAATACTAAAAATATAATATTATCTGTTATAGCTGACATTGATTTGATATTCTTTCCAAAATTAAGAATATTTAAAGTATTCAAACTCAGAGCTAGTGGTGAAACAACGACACAACATTAAATTAATAAAGATATGTTTATGAACATTATACAAACCTGGAAAAAACAAACGGAGAAAAATATCAAAATTTAATTTGTAAAATTAAGATTTGGTAGAAGAAAATTGTATTCTCAGAATAAATCAAATTAGATTATTTTTAACCTCAGATTCAAAATTACCTCTTGACGGCCGTTTGGTAAGTCTATGAGTTTTTTTAATTAAAGGAATTCACAAAAACTGACAATTCCGATAAAATAAAACTAATCTAACTTTATACTACTATCATACAACATCGTCAGGAGTTTTAGTGTTGTTGTAACAATACGTATGTTAATTCAAATTCAATAAGACGAAAGGTTATTTAAAAATTTAAAAATCCATGTGTAAAAACATGATGGACCCTTAGAAAAAAAAATATTCTCTTGAACCCGTCTACTACTACATAAAGTTGTGCTGTTAGATTAGGATATAAGACGCATAGTTGGGGCTGCTCAACATTACAAAAGCTCTTCTACCAAAAAAAAAATCCAATTTTCAATCAAACGCAATGACTAAAAAGTTATCAACAAAGCGTTTAGTATATTCAATAATATGTGTCTGTTATGGTTATTTTATGAAAGTGAAGTCAGGCTGAATTTGAGACAGTCCGCAATTCACGAACATATGTAAAACGGCGAGATTCTAAGAGTGTAATAGACGATTTTCGTACTGATGCTTTTATCTAATGTTATATATTTAGCATGAAAAATCTCTACAAAGTTTTTAACAACAAAAAAATATTGTAAATACTCTTAAATATTATTATGTTCTCTTTTTTTTATTTTTTATCACATTATATTAACGCATTTAGTTTGTAAATAACACTAGACTAATAATATATATTTTATTGAAACCTTAAATCAAATGATAATAAAAAAAATTTTTAAAATTATAAATTAGAATTCACCAATGGCAAACGGAAACGTTGTTTATAATAAATTGAATGGAACAGTGTTGTAACAATATATATGTCAACTTGAATTCGATAACACGAAAGATTGTTTGAAAGATTGGTGAATTCTAATTTAAATTTTAAAGATTTTTTTTACTATCACTTGATTTAAGGTTTCAATAAAATATATATTATTATTAGTCTAGTGTTATTTACAAACTCAATGCGTTAATATAATGTGATAAAAAAAAAAAAAAGAGAACATAATAATATTTAGGAGTATTTACAATATTTTTTGTGTTGTTAAAAACTTTGTAGAGATTTGTCATGATAAATATATACCATTATAGATAATAGCATCAGTGCGAAAATCGTCTATTACACTCTTAGAATCTCGCCGTTTAACATATTATGTTCGTGAATTGCGGACTGTCTCAAATTCAGCCTGATTTCACTTTCATAAAATAACCATAACAGACACATATTATTGAATATACTAAACGCTTTGTTGATAACTTTTTAGTCGTTGTGTTTGATTGAAAATTGGTTGGACTTTTTTTTGGTGGAAGAGCTTTTGTAATGTTGAGCAGCTCCAACTATACATCTTATATCCTAATCTAACAGCACAACTTTATGTAGTAGTAAAAAATGTTATGTTCTTTTTGTTGGATCATGAGGGGAAAACTCGCATTCTGCAGGTTGTAATGCACGTGAAATGTGCTAATATTTCCATGGATCGTGTTAATTTATTTTACTTTTATATCACTACATCATAATTTACGGTTTGGAAATCAAGACAATTAGAAATGCATCATACAATTCCGGTCTCTAAACCTATTAATATTTTTATCAAGACTACGTAATTGTTACGTGATCGTAGAGATTTTAAGTGATAAAATACGATAGGTGACATATGATACTATATATTTTACAGGTTTATATAATACGTAAAAATAATATTTTTATAATATGGTCCTTTGTTGGTTTATAATGTCACCTGTAAAGTTATATATACTTTCGAACGGCATGGTTTAGGAAGACCAGAGACGTATTTAGGAATTTTGCTCCCCAGGTAAGAAAAAAAACGCCCCCTTCCAACTTAAACTTCTTTAGCAATAGTTGTATTTGTAAAAAAAAACATGATAGTTTATTAGTATCTGAGTGTCATTACTTTTTTTATCATCCAAATGACCTTGATAGGTACCGTAGTTATCAAAATGCTCTCCAAAATTTACCACTCGGTGCCCAAGCCCCCTGTCCCCCTAATACGTCACTGAAAAAGACTAAATAGTTTAAAGTATTATAATTATATAGTTTTAATTTTGTGCTCAAGTTTAGTTGTACATTATTGTATGTACCTACGGATTATAATGTTACGTTTTTGTATCCTACTTTATAATACTGTAAAGATATTTTTACCTATTCCTGATATAATTTATATACATTTAGTGTATTGACGTAATCAGCGAATGTTTATGGGGTTTATTAGCAGTTCTGTGGATCGATCTACTGACACAGATAAAAATAAATAAATAAATGATTCGCGTACCTGCGTAATTGTAATGACTAATGTGTTTCGAGGGTATTGGATTAAGATCTTATATGTAAGCACTGACTCAAGTTGTCAGATCAGATAAGTTGAAATCATGCTTTCTTCATATTTGGATTCTTCAACACGCATCACTACTCGTATTCATCGCTGCCTCCAAATTCTTAACAATTATCACATAATTATATTTTGATACCATAATATTTTATTCCTCACAATACTTTGTGATCCTTGAGGTAGGTTCGAATGATCAGTAAACGCAGAAGTCTATCCCGTTATTTTATAAAATCATCTGGTTACAGCTGAATTTACTCTTATGATATTATTTAAGGTAATATAAAACAAAATTATTGATGTGCTGAACATACATTTTTTTCTGCATCGTAGTTTACCTACACCTTTGTAAGACGGAGGCATCACCCGACCTTTTCATCGTAGTGGCTACCTCCGTTGACGCCAACGACCAAATACAATATTATATTATACTTAGTGATACACATTACACATTGATTGGTTTTTCTCGAAACTGCGTCGTCGTCACCTCAATTTCGATTTTGACATGTCAACGCGTATGCCAATTACCTACACATTTCTCATCACTGCACGATTCGAATACACAATATTATACCGTGCAATGACATTGAACTGTACGTACTTACACATCAACACTTGTATGTATATATAAATCATATACGTGTGCATTGAGATTTATATAATATGTTATTTTATCGTTTCGTCACTCTGTCAGGTCAAGAAACTCATATTATAGTCCGTTAGTGTTTCCGTCGCCGTCGCTGTTGGAAATTTCGAAACTTTTACGTACTTGTTTATATTATAATAATATTAATAATTATTATTATGTTTTTACGCAGCAGCAGCACCTCGATGATGCTTGCGAAGTTTTTAATCATTTTTTTTATTAATATTATTATACGTATACGGCGTCGGTATATATGATATACGTACGAACATTACTTTATACATTGGTTTGTTATTTTGAAAGCGGAATTTAATCTCATTGCGCGTTCACATGATCCACGCCTCGTTGGGTGAATAATCCGAATAGATCCGATGAAAGACGTAATAATAACAATGTGTAGATACAATTTTAAATAACTCGCGCATCATATTTGGATACCACGAACGATGACGACATTTTCGATATTGAATTTGATGAGAAACTAACGCACAAAATGTGTTAAAAAATTATATTATTGTACAGTTAACAGACCCATACGGCCCTTTCAAATATTATTACACTCGTACATAGTAATAATAATAATATCACATTTATTGTACGCGTCAATAGAGAAGACAGCGTTATTTTTCAGTTATTTGCGCGGGAAAATAAGGTGTATAAAAATAACGAATATTGTACGTAGTTACCAGCTACCAGCTATTGAATGGAGGTGAGGTGTTCTTGGGTTGTGTATATTTCAAAAATTAAATTGATGTACATGACGAATATCTATGTACAATGTACGGTACATATCTCCATTTGCTCATATGTTTCGTTACAAAATATACATATAGGGTGTCCCGCGAGAATTCACCCATTGCGATATTTCCCGAAACAATGAAGACATCAAAATCCTAGTTTTGTAATAAGACTCACAGGGTTAAGAACTACAATTATTTCATATTTTAATGTTTTAGTAAAAAAGTTAAAAAATATTTTTTTTTATTTAATTATTTCCAAAAAAATTGACTATAGCCATTTTCTAGAGTTTATTTTTCTGAAAATATTGACGTTTCAAAATCTTATTTTTATTAACTTCCTTAATTTTTAATATTTTTTCTAATTTTGAAAAAATGAAATATGATTACAACTAGGCACGCTGAAAGTGTTTTACCGGGTGTACGAGAACTTTCACTGCGCGGCGTTTCAAATGTTTGATAACACTACAGAATTAAATAATTCTCATTTTTTCTCGAAACTAAAAAAAAAATTAAAATATATTATTGGTATTTAGTATTTACTAGAGAATTTGAAAGAATTAAAAAATAGTGATGAGTTTAATTTTAATTTTTTTGAAGGGTTGGGTAAAAAACAATAAATAGATTTTTTTACCCATTGTGTTTAAAAACATATAATGAGGGTGGAGGTGACACCTAATTTTTTCCTTCGAATAATCTACAAATAATAAACCTTTATATTGACACATTTTACACGTACCTAAGCCATTTGTAAATTGCATCTTTAGTAAATACGTATTTTGTAAAAAAAAGTGTACCTACAATATAGAATATTAATATGTTAAAATTATGTCGCATTACTGATGATTTATAAATACAACTTAAAAAGTTAACTTAATTATTAAGTACTGAAAATATAATTTACCTTTTAAAAATAATATATTTAAAACTATAATAATTATTATATTATAATACAAATATATTTTAATTATAACTATAACCTAATGATATAACTAATATTTTACTTAATTAAAAAAATAAATAATCTACTCGTGAAAATAATATTACTTAAAAAACTTTTAGGAAAAATATATTGCATAGAAATTGACACTTAAAAATGTATTTGGCGCAATTTACAATTTATTCCGTAATCGTTGGGTGAAATTTACGTTAAACTATATTGTCAACATGGTATGGTAAGTCCTCGAAGTTTGTGGAGTTATAAAATTAGTAAATATGTATCAAATTAATACAAATTCATATGACAACGAGTAAAAATATAAGAGCAAATTATTAATATAAACCTGCTATCATATTTACTAATTATGCATTAACTAATTTGACTTAACACCTGAAGGTATGCTTTTGCAATCATATCACTCATATCCATTCTGTTATACATTCTGTTTTTTTTTTTTTTAGTATGTTGAACGTTATCATTATTTTATATTTGATATTTAATCTTATATACGGCATATACGTACCGTTGTACTTTTTAATTTTTATTTTGCAAAGTGACACAATTTCAGGTAACTAGTTAAGGAAAACATTGGCTTTAAATTCGGCACTGTTTATCAAATTAATTCAAAAATGTCACATCTGTGGACTTCACTGGTAACATTTCTTGTTTTTATTTTTAGTATTTTTATATGTATAGATTTGGCAATATTCCTGAAAAACTTGGCAAAATCCAAAAAATATCAATTCTAAAGTAGATACCATGTGTCTAATTTCCCATCTATGAGCAGTAACATTCTATACCTATACCTATGTTACTAATGACAACATGGTTCTATATAGCTTAACGGAAAATTATTCATAGTTCACAAAATTATGTTGTACTATAAAATATACACAAATATTAACATTATATATTATTTGCCAGTAGTCAATTATTCATTTATGATTTATACCTAGGTACTTGGCCATAAATTTTAAGTACGCGATAAAAATTAATTATACTAGCACCCGTAAATTTAACAGAAAAATAACTAGTTTCTCTAATCAAAACTAGCATACTTACAATCCAAAATTATATTATTAATCGTACATAATATTTAATTTATTATAGTTTTATTCATATTATTTCTGAATAGATCATGGTCCTTTATTAAATGACAGCGCTATTAAATTATTATTTTTAATATCGCGAAAAGTACAGTTGTCTATTCGTTGTTCATCTATCTGATAAAGATTTAAATATAAAAAATATTTTTTCTTGTGAATCAAATTTGTAATTTCTTTGTAAATCATAATAACAATAAAAATAAAAAGTCGTTATAAAGTCAATTTATATATTGATGTGCGTCATTCTTCGTCTCGTTTGCAATATACAAAATGGCTGATATGTTTCTCAATTAACTGTAGTGTTTAAGTGATTTTTTAAATGATAAAAACAGATAAACCGTCACATTTATGAAATTATTCTTAATTAAGTGTTCTAACATAGCTGAGCTTACTGAAAATAATGTGTGCCGTTAATTTATTCTAAGAACTCAAAAAATGTATATATATATATATACATACATTTTTTTTGAGCATACATTTATATATGTATATACAAATAATAGATAGTAATTACCTCATTGTAATAATTTTTTCTAACAGTTGAATATTGTACGATGATATACGTGGGTTAAATTAGAAAATAAAATATTGAACGTTCTATAAAAATAAGAACGTAAAAGACAAATACGAGGTAAAATTGAATCGAATCGGGTATATTAGTGTGTTGTAGTAAGTACACTGGGTCGGTTAAATATCCAGAAAAATTCAGTTCGATGTCGTTAAATTTTAGTGATACCGTTTAATAATTATTAATTCCTATCGTAATAATGCGATTTTTTATTTACAATAAGGTACAGTGATGTATATATTAAGGAAGCGCGTTTTTGAAAATTTAGTAGGCAGATAAAAGTGTTGGCATAAAATAGTTTTTTTCAAATTATAACGCTGAATTGTGTATACCTCCCAATCAGTCATCATAGGACGAGTACACAGCTAAAAATCTAAAAATGATCTATATAGAGTTTGATATTTTAATATTTAATGTTTATTGTAATAGTTATGTAATTGTCAACACTCGTCTCATTGTACCTACTTACTACTATCTGCTCTCAAAAAAAGTCCTTGTGGTTACAGAATAAAAAAATATATCACAAGGACTCATTAGCGTACCTATTATCAGGGGCGGAGTGGCCCACCGGGATACCGGGAAAAATCCCGGTGGCCTGGAAGCCAAATGGCCCGTTTACCTAAAGTATAGATAATAATAATGTAGAGTAATGAAAAAATTTATTTATCTATATATATACGAAGACGAAATCAAATTTAATTATAAGTATACCGTATCTAATATACGCACGTATATACCCACTTCAGTTCAGTTCACACTATCTATTTTTATAACTTTCGCTGTAGCCTTCTATGTCTTCGACACGGAGTATTATGTCTATATTATATTATATCTGTGGTCTACGACAATATCTTATCGGTTTATCGCCTCGCTATACTATCGAATCAAATGTACATTACTATATTTTTTCGTTATTTTGTCATTAGATAAAATACGTTGCGAGTGGTAACTACATTTATATTTCATACGTATTAAAAAGTTTTGTTTTTAAATATTATATTCATTTCAACCTAAAATATTTCTCATCAAAATGAGCGATAATAAGAAAAGAAAAGGTGGCGCTGAAAGAGAGAGGGAAAAAAGTAAAAAGTTATTGATGTTAAGTGGAAAACAATGTATGAGATTAGATTCATATTTTGGTAAAAGAAATCCAGTTACACTTTCAACGGATTCGGAAAATATCTCTGATCATAATGATTTATCATTTGAAACGGATCATACTTCCCAAGGTAAGCTTATCAAATAAAATTATTTTTTTATATAGGTACCATATAAGTTATAAATTATTTAATAAATTTTAAGTTATAACAAAAAAAGTAAAAAGTTTACCCCTTGACCACCCTTTTTTTTATTTAACAGATATTAACGAGTTTACTAACGATGAAAAAATATTAAATTCCGAAAATAGTAGTTCTGCTCTAATGCAACTTCAACATGACACTCCGGTTATCAATCCAGAAAAAAACGTAGAATTAAACAAATTTAAGAAACCAAATTCTCATAATTTAAAGTACTTTTTTCAAATTCATCCGGTACAACCGTCTGATGATTCAATTTTACCATTTTCGAGTAAAAAGGTATTTTTTCGTAACAACAAATTAAATAGGAATTGGTGTACATACAATGAGCATTCAAAACAAATATTTTGTTCCGTTTGTTTGGCTTTTTCGACTGACAGTAATGCATTTACTAATGGTATGAGTGACTGGAAACATGTTTACCAGCGTATTTCAGAACACGAGGCAAGTAAATGTCATATGCAATGCTCTGAAGCTTATTTTATGCATGTTCAACAAAAAAATATTGAAAATTTATTATTAGTTGACCAAAAAAGAATACAAAGAGAAGAAGTTAAGAAAAATAGGGCAGTACTTGAGAGAATTATTGAAGTTATCAAGGTTATTGGAAAACGTGGTTTAAGTATACGAGGTAAAAATAATGAAGCTGCTTATTTACTCAATGACCCTATCTTAGATCATGGCAATTTCCTTGAAATGATTATATTATTAAGTAAATATGACGCTGTTTTAAATGAACATTTGAATAAAATTATAAATACGAGCGAAAAAATGCATAAACATGGATCTCAAGGGCGTGGAAGTTTTGTTACTCTTTTAAGTCACTATTCAATAGATAATGTAGTTACATCAATCTCTTCATTAATAAAGTCTACTATTTCAAATCAAATAAAACAATCAGATATGTTTTCTGTTTTGATTGATACTACCCAGGATATCTCGGTGATAGACCAGTGTTCAATTGTACTAAGGTACGTAATAAATGGAGAAATAAATGAAAAATTAGTCGCTGTTAAGTGCTGTACTGATTCTACAGGGGAAGGTATGATGAAGTTATTACAATCTGCATTATTTTCATTAGACATAAACATTACTCGTTGTATTGGGAATGCTACAGATGGTGCAGCTAATATGCAAGGCATGTATAAAGGTTTTACGTCTTGGCTTAGCAAAACAGCGCCCGAACAAGTTCATGTTTGGTGCTATAGCCACGTTTTAAACCTGGTAATATGTGACGCTACAAAAAACCCAGTTAAAGTAGCAACGTTCTTTTCTATCATTAATTCATGTGCCGTATTTTTTAAAGAATCATACCAGCGTATGAATATTTGGAAGTCAATAAGTAATAATCATCACGATAATATTCGAAATAAACGTCTTCAAATCATCGGAGAAACGAGATGGACCGCAAAGCAAACAGCCCTTAACAGAATTTTTGGTACTTATGATAAATTTGACGATGCTTTGTATACAGAGTTGATTATTTGTCTATCTAAAATATCTAATAATGAAGGTTTTAAGCCCGATATTCGATCTAAAGCTAACTGTTTATTGTCATCATTATTGAAGTATGAAAATATCCTCATTGCACATATGTTTATGAAAATATTTTCTATAACAGGTCCCTTATCAAGATACTTGCAAACAAGTGGCTTAGATTTATTAAAATGTCAACAAATGGTCGAAGGCACTTTAAAACAAATAGAAAAACTCCAACGAGATATGGAAAATATAAAAATAACATGTGATAAGTTTATAGAAAAGGCTCAACGAATTATTGATTTAGAAATTGAAAATACTGAAGATGAAAAAAATAAGAAAGATTTAGAAATGTGTGATATTCAAGATCAGTTTGAAAATAAACGTATTCAAAGAAAGAAAAGGATGTCTACTTATGAAACGGAAGATGAACCAATAATTAATGCTGCAAAAAAATTTGAAGTTGAAGTTTATAATAAAGTATTTGATGCTATTATACGAAGTATGACTTCAAGGTTTATTAAAAATAATACATTATACTTTGATCTTTCTCTATTATCGCCAAACAATTTTGAATCATTCAAAAATGGAATGCCGAGTGGTGCATTATCTACATTATCTTTGAAACTTAAACCATTTATTGAATGTAACAATGATGTTGAACAAATTAAAAGCAGTTTATGTGAAGAATTATTACATTTTTCTAGCTCATGGGAATTTTTAAAAAAATCAGTAAATGACGAATATAATATGATATATTGTGAAGATAGTGAAAATTCTGATGACAAAGAAGATTCAAATTCATGTAAAATAAAGCCATGCAGAAGTTGTCAAAATTGTCCTCTTTGTTGTTACAAGGCCTTAATTAAATATAGTTTATTTTCTAACACATATCCAACTTTGATGTTGGCATATCAATTCTTACTGACATTACCCGTAACACAAGTTGCGTGTGAAAGATCATTTTCAACACTGAAGTATATAAAAAACCGATTAAGAAGTACGATGAGCAACGAACACTTAGAAAATTTCATGTTAATGGCAATCGAGAAAAAAACACTAGTCGAACTTAACAATGACGAAATAATAAACTCTGTTGGAGAAAAGAGTAAATTATTAAACAAATTATTATTGTAAGCATTGATTAAGTAGGTATGTTATGAGTAATGTTATAAGTTAATGTTAATGTTATAAGTAAAACAATTATTATAATTATATCTGAAGCTAAAGTAGTTTATTCTTTGTAAGTTAATATATTTATTTTAATTTTATTAGAACATATTATAGGTATAAAAACAATAATGATTTATTATTATTTTGGTTTGTGTATTTTTATTTCGGTTTTATAGTTTTGTTAATAGTTTTATCTGTAAAATACATGCACTGTTATATTGTATTTTAGTACCTACCTATTTGTTGTTTGTCTGCCTATATATATTTACATACAAAATTAGATAAAATACAATTTTTAATCAGGAATTGAAAATTTTGAGTGGCCTGGAGAAAATTAATTTTCCTGGCCTGAATTTTTTTCCCACTCCGCCCCTGCCTATTATTCAATTTTGAGTTTTTGATTTATTTTAAATAAAATACTGATTCTTTGAACACCGAAGCGATAATATTATAAAATATCAAAAACAACATTAGTATAATAATATACATATATTTATTTACATATGACATATAGTTATTAATAATGTTTAAAACGGTATTTAACTTAATCTAGCCATCAAAACCTATGATTTTTTATCACGATAAAAATACGTGGTTTTATTGGAAAAATATATGATTTGATTATTAACCAAATACACTATGCAGAATAAATAATTGTTTGATTGTGTTTCATAAGTACATCAAAGGTGGAAGTCTGTCGGTGATTCCGTCACTGATGGAAGTAGTCTTGACGATAACACAGCAAGCCCCTTCAGAAGGACTGGTTGCGAACACCAGTTCATCGATACGTCTATCGCATGTCTCTCTAGTCGAGAAGTACTGATCTCTTACAGATTTCACGAATCTTTCGGTGTCATCTGACGGCACCATAACCACGACGCATCCTCCCCAACTGGAACGTAACAAAAAGTAAATGTAAATTATTTTAATTATTCAAATTTTGAACACAAATTATAATATTACTGTTTGTGTGCAGTAACTGCAGTAGTTCGAAACATGTATATCGGGATAATGTTACTGTAGTTCTTATGAGGTTAAACTAGGTTTAATAAATAATTAAATAAATAAATGTATATATACACATATATATATATATATATTATATATTATATATAGTTTTTGAACATAATATATGATAAGTAATCTGAATGAATTATATATCACGCAAGTATTCAAAAATAGATTTTTAACTGAAACCAGCTTTTATAAATTTTTTTTTGTTATGAACTTATACACCTCAATTACAAAGGTAATTGTCGTTTATAAATATTATTATTGATTACAATTAAAGTTTTGTGTATAATAGTTTAAGTATGATAAATGAATATTTTAAGTTATTTTAATAATACATGCGATACAATGTCTATGTGTATTAATCACATTTTTAGGTTCGTCTCTCTGAGGGGTCGAAAAAGAATCGGTGTCATTCTCTGGGCTATAAATTGTTTTATCCACGAATTTATCGAGTAATTAATAAACAAATACAATATAATTATATAATACCCGGCACCGGTGAGCTTGCATCCGTATGCGCCTTCCCGTTTGCATAGTGCCACCAACTCCTCCAGATCCGGATGACTGCATTGATAAAGGTCTCGCAGTGACGAATGACTGTCATTCATCAATCTCCCGAGGTCTGACGCTGCTCCGGAGTTCTCACACAGCTTGCAAAACTCTTCCACCCGCTTTGCCTCTGTAAGAAAAGACAAATCGTTAGTAAAAACTAAGTTTGTAATAATAAAATATCTATTTGATGAGTTAGGTTATATTGGATGTATATTATGTGCTCTGCTTTAACTTTTTTTTTTACTAAAAATATTATAAATATGTATTAATAATACATTTGTAAATTAAGAGCAATTCCAATTAAATATTTTTCAAAGTTACGTCCATTGTAATAACTTTCAATCTTTTTAATGCGTGTAATATTGTTTTCATTATTTTGATGGTATGTTTTGGTCATGTATACTCATTACTCAATATGATCTTTATAAGTAACTATTTGATAAAACCTATAAGCATATTTATAGATCAGACAAAAAATCTATCATACTGATCTACCTAGTAATGTGAAAATGTTTTTTTAAATTTGAATTTGAATCCTCAATACAACTATAAATTTGGCTTGAATATTTCGAAATTTGGAATTTAAATCTGAAATCATAAAATGTAGTCTGACCGATATCAAGTAGACATTATAATGAATTCATATCAGTTGTTATCAGTTGTTAACCCGATCCGTAGGATGGACAAAATATATATACAAATTAGCATAAATTGTTTGTCATTCACACGAGCAACGCTAAGACGGTGACTTGTATATGTGCGTTATAATGTTCCATAAACACATTTACACAATACCTTCATGCTAGCAAGTAGCAATTGAAAAATTGCTTAATTTGAATTCTTTAAAAACTGTCTACAACTGATCCCCTTAACGATAAATTCAATTCACGTGTTCAACATTTTGAGTGCATTTCTGGCATACATAATTAGTAATTACTTTTTGAGAATTACAACGGTCGCTATAGGTTAACCCATATTTCATAAGGTCCATCACCACCGTCGGCTATATATAAATAAAATATTTCAAATCGCCACCTTCGAACACGTGCAGAGCTCTCTGGTGCAAGTAAAATTTGGCAACTTTGGTCGTGTTGGCCGTCAAACTGAGCTCGTCGAGTCGGTCTTCGGACACCGACAAGATTTCACACACCTATGCAATAATATATTTTTTTAAAGAAACACAATCGTTAAAGTTATAAATTCGCACGTAGACGCTTCATTCGGTATAATTTATATCGACCAACTGTCGTCGTACCTCTGACTTGGAATACCCATCGACGTGTAAGTGCTGGTGGACTAAATCGATCATTTGGTCTAACGTGTTGCCTGAACGCTTCTGCAGCGTCGCGAGTGCAGTCATCTGTTCCCATTCGAGATTCAATTTCTTGGCGATAATCTGAAACCCACGACCACGATTAATTATTTATCAAATTATGACGAAAACAATTGTTAAAATATTATGTAATTCATAATTACATAGCAATAAAATATATGTTCATACTATATATTTAAAATTATCAACAGAAATATATCGTTAAGAGTATCGATCTGCGTATACGCATGCTTTTTAAAAACGTATACGATTAGCAACATCAGGTATTGGGTTATAACTTATTGGTTTTACCAGATCTGCTTGCCATTTTGTTTTTGAAAAACCCAAATGTCAAAGAGTTGCGATTACATTGCAACAACTTCCTAATAGATTTAGCAAAATCGTGTTTGATTGAAACTCTCAAAGTCAAGAAGCGCTCGTTGTTCATAAATAATTCAATAAATTTATATACAGGGTGATTCTTTTATCAAACAACACTCATTAATTCAAAAAACTATTGAATTTTTTTCAAAATTTTGGAACCATCTTGTTCTAGAACTATATATTTTTTAAATATTTTCACCCTTATATTTATCAGATTAACCATTATCAACTTTTGATTTTAAAATGACAACTTATACTTAAAATTTGATAAACTAAAAAGCAGGGCTTAAAACCGTTATCAATAAAGTCGGTAATCGGTTATCGTTTAATTGTGATATTTTGGTAACCGGTAACCGTTTCCATAAAGATATTTCAAACACTATAATAACCGTTAATCGTTTAAAAACCGTTGATAAGGTTTTTTGGTAATCAGTTACCGGTTAAAACCGGTTTTAAAAAAATAATTATTTTCAGTTTTTTATCATATTTTTAAAACAGTTTATTTAGGGCATTCGTGGGTTGATAACAAAAGTATTATTATTTAATACAAAATCAAAAACTTAATATGCTTTAATTTGGTCGGATTTCCTTCAATAATTTAAATATTTATTTTTTCAAACTACTTTGAAGTTTAAACTGTTTAAACTTTAAAGCATATGATCGAAATAATGGCGATCTTAATAAATAAATAAAAAATGTTATTGTTATAATTTTCTTATTTATAAAATTATAATTGTAAGAAACCAAAAAAATAAATAATTTTTCAAGATGACACCAAGAGTGAAATATTGACACAGATCTTTTTGGTAATAACTGGAGTTAGGATGTTGATGACCTAAATAACACTCAAAAATTCCCTAAAAAAAATGCAAAAAAGCCCTAAAAAAGTGCAAAAATGCCCTAAAAACTTCAAAAAATGACCTTACAAATTATCTAAAATACTAATTAAGTAAGTGAAAAAACTCATTTATAAATAACAATTTTTATTAGAGATATGGTTATGATAACGGGTGTAATAGTAATTTAAAATATGAATTATAAATAAATTTCAATACTAAACCCCACAATAACAATATAAAAATTATTATTTACTAAAAGTCCAAATCCATAGTTAGATTTAAAAATAAATTAAATTTGTTTCCAAACTTGGATGTAACATTTGCCCTTAAATCTATAATTTGAGAAAAATGCGACGTTTATGACAGTATTTATAATATTATATTGTTATACACTTATATCTATTTATATAATATATGTGATATTCACAACAGATAAGCAATACTCGACGGCAATTAATTGTGGAAAAAAAATTTAAAAATAGCTGGAAAATTAAATTTAACTATAATGTTATCATGACATAATTCAATTAATAAATTCCACGAAAAAATTCCTGCTAAAAAGGCTATTTTTTCAATGAATTTTCACGTTTAAATTTTCATTTTTTGTCAATTCGTTTACAAGATATAGCCACCCAAAGTTGGGTGGTGTTTTTGTGTTATAGGTGTATGTTAGGTGGTATTTACACACAAACACCATATAAGTGTTGTTTGATAAAAGAATCACCCTGTATAGTATTAACGATTTTGAATCAAAGTGAAAGAATCAAAGAACATATTATAATCCATATAGATTTAAAAACTTTTAAATAATCAGTATATTTTTTCGAAAACAACGGTTCTTGAGTCAAATATTTGTTGATTTTAGTGCTCTCACGAGTTTCTGGTTGGTTTAAAAATGCAGATGGAATATGACATATTATCAGTACACCACATCCGTCATATGTGCCGGACCTTTTCGAATAGGCCATAAGAAATATTTACCTGTGAAGCCAGTCTACATTCCACTACTCTCGTGTTGAAGTCATTCGATGCCGCTTTGTTCTTGACGGCTAAACTCTGAGCCACGACGAACTTTGCGTCGGCTGGGAGCCGGAATTGTTTGACCACCAACGGATTGAAGTCGATGCGGGCCGCATAACCTATATAATATGCCAAAAATATGAAACAACGGAACATTTTCAAAAATATGGTGAAATATTACATAAAATTATAAATTATTCAATAATAAATTATATAAAATCATATACGTTTACGTTCAGTCACCTTGTTTGGCGTTCACGGCTATCGCTTGATCCATACCACCACCTGCCGTGCCAATGTACCTCTCGCATTTTGCGCTGATTTCTGCCAGCTCCAGTTTACTGATCGACACCTATAAACAATAAGTCATCGTATATATTTTGCCTATATGGTACGCCGTCTTTGGACATAATTCCGGGGTTGTAAATAAATTTTGATATTTTCTTTTTTTTTTTATCACTGTAGCAAATATTGGGATATTATACGAAAAATACTGAGAAATTGACGTCCTTGTTTCATATATTTTATACATACGATTATTTTTTAAACGAATCCAAGTAATTAGTAAATAATAGTTGAGTTTGGTTATTAAACAAACATATAGGTACATATTATATAACGTTAATGGCTGCATCCGAATTGCGTGCGGAAAAAAAGAACTATGTTTGACAACAACCGAATTGCGTGCGCGGTTTTTTCGAGACACAGCCGAATTGCGTGCGTGGTTTCTTCATGACAGAGCTGAATTGCGTGCGCATATTTTATTTAAAGACAACCGGTATCGTAATATCTGTATCTGATATGATAGCTATACTCGTATATGGGTATTATCATATGGTATTATGTACTATGCAGGGAATGGGATTTTTCGGCAATAAGATATAAGCTGATAATTTGATAAATAATATTAAACGATCTATATTCTATATGCATCAATTTCAAAATAAAATGTTAACTCGTTTGGAATTTATTGAAATTTTTTGCTACTCATATAAAATATTTCAATATAATCGTTTTTACGAGATACCTAATAATTTTATTGTATTATCACTTGAATTAATATTGTTTTAATAATTTGTATTCGAAGAATAAATGTATTCTTTAATTATTTAGTGTAAATAAATCTGGCACACTGTGCGGCATCAACACTGTATCTCGCACGCAACTCGGCTCTGTCACAGAAAAACCGCGCACGCAACTCAACCCTGTTATGAAAAAACCACGCACGCAATTCGACCCAGAAAACGATTTTCGCACGCAACTCGGAACCGCCGACGTTAATATATTACTGTTATAAAACCTTAAGGCACGTACATGTTGTTAGTTTTGGGTTAATATTATTATTTTTAGTACACTTATTAAATTATTTTTGTATTCGTTAGGTATTAGTATATACATTGTAATTATTGTTACATTACTACCTATATTCTATAAACATAATATTATGTAGGCACAATAAGTACAAAAGTCAACAGGATTAATGCACTACCAACTCAACATAGGACCACCGATCCAACGCCGACTTCGACGCGGACGACCGCACGATCTACTTGCATAAACAAACATTCAAGCTAAGCCACCCAAACTTGTCTCTTCTCCATGCATGGTACATATTATGTTCAATATTAATTGTTAATTAATCATTAATTAACCTTATTATCTGTTTTTTTTTTCTAAACGTAATCTTGTTATAAAAGTCAAAAATTAAAAATTGTAAACACTATCTCTAGATATAGATAGCCTATTACTGTTGGCTAATTCCTAGTCTTATAAAATAAAATTTAAAAAAAAGGTACAATAAGTATACATCATAAACATAACATGAACATTATTATGCTGGATAGATATTAAGTCGCTTCTGTCTTGTAGTATATGTATTGTTGTAAGGCTATGGCCAAACATAAACATATGTAAGAGAACGACAATTTTCCGCGTTTACCATTAAACACATATGAACTTCGAGAATTAGTTTGTAAGTAATAATACAATTTTATGTATAAATAATTATGTAGATCAATCTGAATTTACTCGTAAAATTAAAATTCTGAATACTTCGTGCTCTTTTAGGCTACAGTTGAAATGTATTTAAAAGAAACAACTTCTTCTCTGAATGCCATATATTTAACTGGTTATTCCCGACCAGGGTATAACATTGTTACGATTTTTCATATTCACATATAAATTTATTCACTACATTGTTCGTAATTACTTTAAATAGTTACGATGCTTGTATGTGATATTTAATTATGATTATGATACTAACTATTATATTAAGTTGACTATTAAGTACATATTGTATAACTATTTAAATTATTTGTTATGTTATTTACATGTCGTTTCATATTATCCAAAATATAGGTACTACTAAAATATTATAGCTACTAAATTATTTTTAATTTTTCTTGGTATTCTTATATAGTTAATTAATTTGTGTTATGAAAAGTTTTTGAAATTTGGGAATTTAGCCATCTCACAGAGTGAGCTTTCCGAATTTGAATATTTTTACATTTATTATTACACGGCTCGAATATGATATGCCTTGTGTTCGTTCAGAAAATAATTTGTGCATAATATATATATATATTAAGTAGGTAACATAAATTATAGAATAAACTCACTCCGTATCCGACTAGGGTGGCCATCACCGCAGCCGTCACTAGTGCACTCGAACTGCTCAATCCCGAACTCTCTGGAATATTTCCGGTGATCGCGAATAGAAAACCGACTTTTTCGACGGCTTTTAGCTGACTATCACTCAAGTACTCTCGAGCTCCCTTCACGCCACACATAAAATAGTTCGACCAACTCGGACTCTTGCCCAAAGATTCCGCACTGTATTCAGATAAACCGATAATTTTTTTAGTTCACAGTGGTTATAATATATTTTGCGAACCGGACGTCGCAGTACGTTTGATTTATTTATACCTTATGTCAGATATATTTTTGGAGACGTTTTCGTACCGCTCCGTACACAGGTTGGTCAACTCCACGGTTTTCCGATCAGTTGTCCTCTTCGCCGCCACTACGATACACTGATCAATGGCCATCGGGAATACGGAATAACCGCAATAATCTACATGTTCACCGATCAAATTTACTCTACCCGGTACTTTGACGTAGTATTCCGGTTGAAGTGATTCAAAATTTTCACGAAAGTGTTGCTCCAACTTTTGAACCGGTACGTTAGCCGACAACGTTCCCCATTCGTAATCGACTTCCATTTTCAATCTAAAATAATATTTTACAAAAATAAATCGAATAAGTCAAATCTTTAAATTGTTATATACTGAGTTTAGCCATGAATGTATTATTTTTACAACGATGTATGTGTGTGTGTGTTTGGTCGCGCATTCTTATGAAATTAAATTTTTAGTTACAACTTAAGCAACAATAATCGTATTTCTTGCATTTAAAATTGTTTCCGTTTGATTTCCCATACTAGATTCCAACATAATATTATTACTTATGTCTTATAACTTAAAAATTTGAAAATTTGAGATACGAAATACGATCAATTCGTTGTTTTCATTGTTATTTGATTATGTCGATTATGATATAACAATACTATGCCATTAGAAAACGGCGTTTAAAGACAACACTTGAACACCAATAACAATAGGTAATAACTTGTTATTACGTCACTATTGAGTATTATCATTTGATCCTAGATAGATTATTTCAATTTATATCACATTTATAGTAAACCTCATGCTGCCGCCACATGGAGCAGGGCTCCACAGGTTTCACTGAATTTCCAAACATCTCCTAGCATTAAACAAGTTTGTGTAAATTTTGTGAGAACACAATCGTTACTACTTTGATTATAATTTATGATATTATTGCGCAACAGAAAAAATAACGTTTTATCACTTTATCAGTGCGTTTGCAAGTTATTATAGAATTTATGTGTTTGATAATATATAAAATATTAAAACATGCTTAATAAAGCAAAATATAATATATATTAAATCACAAAACAAAAACCTCGTTAAAATGTTTACAAAACTGAAAGCTTAATCAACAAAAGTATTGTGAACCTAAAACTAACAAACAGCGTTGTTAATATTAATGATGAAATTTCGTTGTATAATATTATCAAGTGTAAATATCAAATACCAAATGATATATTGATATATATATAATATATAAACAACTTAATCAACCGTTAATTCCGGTTAATTAATGAATAATACTTACATTTGTGAGAAAAAAATGTTAGTGACATGATCAGTTATTACGATTTACGATACAATTAAATTGTAACTTTGATAGTGTATGAGCTTATAAGTTCTAAGTTGTTCTATTGAAAGATTAAACTTCGATCAAGACGAATACAGTATTACAGACTACAGTGTATACGAATACAAACAAAGAAAAACTTTTTTATGATACAAATCTCGTATCGCCCTAATTATAATTTTACTTATATTTTTTCAACAGTTATCCATCATATCGTATAAGAAAATATATACTATTGAACTGGAATTTAACATTTTCCTATGGATAACCGTTGAAAAAGCAGCATTCAAAGATACGGATGTTTCACGGTTTCACAAAAATATTAGACATAAAAATATACTTGGAATGGTTTGGTAATTTCAGGAGACATATTATAATATAGTGTATATTATATAAACTATAATAAATGTGATGTATTAAAATATTGTATGCACTGCGACTAGCGAGACGTCAATACTATAATTACTGAATTACCTACCTATCGAGATAAGATAAACAAATACTCGCGTCACGTTATAGGTAAATAATAATTGCAGCCTGCGGTAGCATGTGTCTATTATATTATAACTAAACAATTCATATAGAAATATAATTATCAACAAAAGTGTTATCATTATTCTCGACAAATTTCTGTAATAGTACCGTATCCGCATTTTAAACCGTTGGATCTTGTGTTTTGAACTTCGGGGATAGGCTCGATGCTTGCGTGACGAAATGTAAACAACAGATCGTTAGGTTGAGCGAATATGAAAAAAAAAAACTAAAAAATACAAATTTCAATGTTTAACGAGAGCCGTTTACAATGTAAATATTATAGCGTCGATAATAATATGCGTGATACTTAGTGCCCATAGTGGTTATTTAATACAGATATAGCGTACTTATATAATATATTATAATAGGTTATCGACATTGCTGCGTTGGCGTACTGCGATTTCGCTTCAACATAACAAAACATAATATTACACGGATCTTGACAGCTGTTTGTATATAATTGTAAATGTGTACTTATATTTAGTGAAGAAAATAATTCAACTTGTGATAGTAATTAAATATATTTTATGTGAGCATCATAATATTGCAAGTACGAGCGGGAATCAGACTGCAGGCGAGGACAACGGTAGTTATTACTTGTCGTAAAAATATAATAACATAATTTGACCGTAAAAAAACTACTGGAAACACTTTGTGTACTTATTATAATATTACTATGTAGAAATTCGACGGACTTCGAAGCATCACGAGAGCAAAATAATAATATAATGTCCACAGATACAGCAGATTATAGTCGTAACTCAGATGTGTATTAATAATAACAATTTATTATATTATATTGTTATGATACGTAATTTACGCATATAACCCAAAGCCCGTTAAAAAACAATAACGAAACGTAAAAGTTCGGAGAATGAAAAACAAAAACGTTTAAAAACAATTTTTATTGACGAAAATAACGTAAAATGTATTACCTATACAATATTAATATACTCGCCTCTGTAGACCACTACAATTTATGTGTTTGTGTATAAATGGTATGTAATGTTAGTGTAAAATATTATTATTTATTTTATCGTTAACAGTTATGAATATATTATGTAGGAAATACGATATAGAAACGATAATGACTAACAATAAACGTGATCAAAGTACAGACACGTAATTTAAGCAGGTCAGCACATATTGAAGTATGAATAGGTATACACTACGACTAAGGGGTTGAGGCAATACAGCGATCGTAAACTTAATTATTTTTTGAATGTAATAAAGTAATTTGAGACACAAACATCTAACATGTAAATGCCTTAAAAATGTCACGTTCAGGTAATATTAATAATTATGATTATTGTTAAACACGTCGTCTAGATGTCTAGAAAACTTTAAAACTTTCGTTGTGTATTAATATATTAATTATTCAGTAACATATATTTTTCTTTAAAGAGTTTAAACTCAATCCAACTAATCAATTTAACCATAGGCGGCACTTAGTAGAAATCTATGTGGGTGTAAACGTTTATGGTAATAACTAATAACACTAATAACATTCACAATTCCATAGGGAAGTTGCCACCCCGGAACCCCCGAATATATAACTATTGCTACAACAAATGTAGTTGGAAAAAAATTTCTTTATTAATAACTATTAATTGGGTCTCTGTATTTTAAATATGTACATGAATATGTAAAAATATTATTAAAAAACAACTTTTTATTTTGACATAAACAATATGATCTATTTTGAACCATATCGCTATTTAGTGACGAATTAGCTTCCTGCATTATTTAATTATTATCATATTATTATTATTATTATTTTAACATTTAATCACGGACTAAGATTTTAGTATGTACAATTAATTGAGTAAGCAGATATAAAATATTAAAATGATCCATAATTATTTTTTATTATCAAAATTACATTATATCAATTATCAGTATAATTGTTAACAATAAAATAATTAAAATATTTTTTACTGTTGTGATTGTCTGTGTGTGGGTGCAAAATGATACTTTTGCCACCCCAGAAAAATTGTCGTGGGTGCAACTGCACCCTCATACCCCCCTCCCTAGATGCCGCCTATGAATTTAACGATTTTATCATTCATACTATACCTATACCTATTGTCATTGATCATATTTAAATGACAGCCCGAGAACACTGCTGTAACGCGAAGTGTCTAACCTGGGGACGCCTACAAAACGCATTTGGAATAATAATCCAATAGTTTTAAAAAGATAATATTATGAAAGTCGTAACGAAATCCCTTCGTACAATATCATAATGTCAAATCAGACGCGTATACAAATCGCAAATATACCTATGACAACGTTGTAATAATAATAATAATGATAATTTTAACTGTAAATCTGTAATAGTATTAAACTAAAAGTTATTAATTTATTATTATTAAAAAAAAAAAAAGAAAAATAACAATAAAAAAGATAATAATAATAGTTATAATAATACAATATTATAGGGACGCGGGCGAGTTTTGTTTGCGTACGTGGAACCTACCACGCCGCCACCACCTCTCTCCTACGCAAGTCAGCTGTGATAACAATTATTAGAGATAACATATCTTTATATATATATAAATATTATACATATTATACTCACGAGCGGGCGGCGTCGTCGTCGGGAAACGTTCGGTTCGCGTGCAGGTCGGACGTGCGCTGTACACGGACGGCTACTACAAACAGCTGCTGCTGCTGCTTGGCCCGCTGGAGTGCCCGTGCCGCCGTCGCCACCACCACCCGACCGGGCGTCGACCAAATGGCACGACGGGTGGTGTGGCGCCAGATTCAATCGACAGTCGACGTCGTTTTGGTCTTCGGTCTGCTAAAATATATTATAAAAAAAAAAAATCAAAAACGAACGCCCTTGCAATCGCCGGTATACTATATAACTGATCGGAAAATCAACTTTTACCTTTTAGTTAAATATTTTTTCTGCTTTATTTCATCATATATTTCCCAAAATATCCCCACTCTTTATGTTATATTTTAATTTCTATTGATCATCCGAGACAAAATTTAAGTCACCACACTCGTTCGTGAACTTTGTGGCCAATTAGGTGGCACTGCATACAACACCTTAATATTGTATTATTTATCGCATTTTATATATATATTAATGATCTAAAATTTCAATAAGAAGAAGAAGAAAATAGAAATAATTATGGGATGTTAAAAATAGTTAATAGTTCGAATTGAAAAAAATATATTATATATGTAAATATTTATATTTTTCTTTACTTCCCTTATATTACCTATATAGAGTTATGTGAGACTATGTTTGAGCATTTGGCATACAATGGTACCTAAAATAAAATAAAAATCCCAAAATACTCAAATTTAAAGGGCCTCCGAAGACTGTCTAATCCGGTTCAGGGTGATGCATCGTATAAACGTGCAGATAATAATGCTATTCTTATTATTGGTAATGCGTACATAAAGCAATAATAAAGATGCCTGAAAATGGCATCTATATCACGGTGATACGTAAAATGTATTTAATATATATAATGTATACAAGATACAACTGACAATTTATTACGAGACAAGAAATTTAAATAACAAACCCACAAGGTGAAAACGGTAGTGAATGGTTTGTGATCCAAAATATCTCTGGTTGTCGAAAATCGAAATCATAAATGCACGCTAGTAAATATTAAAATATGTATACACAACTGATTACATTTACAGTTGTTTTGGGAAACATTGAATATCTATACAATAAACTATTCACAAAAACCGGTTTCGATTAATTTAATATTTTATATGCTGGTCTTCTGAGAACATCTTCTTTTACTGTTAAGAAAACAAACACGCTTTCTTTAACATTTTGTAAATAGTAAAATTCAATCAAAACGTACGTGTACAATTAGTAATCTTTCTGCATTGCTATTTTTGTATACCTAGTGTATTATATCAACAATAACAAACTGATATCCGTATATTCCTTCCAAGAGAAAAGAGAAACTTATTTTTATATTGGCCGAAATGATAATAACAATTCCATAATACTTTCGAAGGTGCAGGCCCAAAACAATGACACTCATGAGTCTTTCAACATTATTTTCGGATAATAAAAATTGTGTACAAGGTGTCAAAGTACAACGAGTATAGATGAACGCCATCTGAGCTGAAAAAATATTGTTAATAATGTAAATAAAAATAATTATGTATTCAAGAAAAAAACTATTGTAAATTGGTTACTACTTGAACTTTAACTGTATAGTGATATACTGATATACTATTTAAGATATAAGTAGTATAAATATTGTAAATTTAAATATTATGTAAATTTTTTTATTGTATACCAACAACTCATTTACCTCGCCACAAGCTATGCTTGATGGGGTAAATTAAATTATTAATATAATTATTGTAATTGTATTCTTTATTTAAAAAAAAAAGAACAATAGTTTTACTTTATTATACATGTGTATATCTAGTCGTATTATAGGTATAATATTTAGTTTAACAGCTAAGTCAAAATACACGTGACAGCATCAATTATGTTTTGATTATGATTTTTACAGTTTTTCAGTAGATTCGTAATTCGTTGATGAGGATATCCGGAGTCTTAGTCTTTAGTGTATCCACATACCAAGTGTGTTCTTAATCTACAGTATTCAAATGATTATTTCAGATAAACCAATCAAAGATTAAACACTTTTAAGATAGAGATCTGATGTTTGTTTATACGATAGTTTAAATTAAAAAAATTACCATAGTTCATTTACTCAAACTTTTTAAAATGAACTTAAACAAATATAATAAAATAAATAGTAGGGTATTATGTGAAATAGGGCCGCGATTGCCGCTTTTGTTGTAAACTATGTCCGGCAATTTCAGATAGTGAAACAAATCGATTATAAACTCGGCCTGATGATTTTCAATGAAAAAATATAATAAGCATGACGTAACTTAATCTAAAAATAATAAAGAACGTTATAACACTTATAACATGTAATACACACAAATGCGCAATATTATATGTATATTTTATACATAATTTATTCTGCTATAACGAACTTGCATATTTTTTAATAATTGTTATAAACATGAAAATAAAACGAAATAGTTTTTGGAGATAAATGAGAATCGCCTCCTTGTTGTGCTTTCTGGGTATATTGAATGGATTTCAAAAATATTATAAGATTAAATAGACATAAGCAGATCTTGGCATATTATTTTGATTCGGACCGAGTTTAATATAGATCTCTTAGCACAAGCTTTGTTTTTTAGGGGGACATCGTAATTTTTGATGTATCGTTATACTATTTTGTATAATATATACTTCTATATGACGTCTTTAATTATTACTTTATTTTATTTTATTTTCCTCGGGCTGAGTTTACAATCACCCAAATAATAATAACCAAATATTTTTAGGGTGTACCTAAGCCACTCCACCTCCTCATCGTGGTGCACTCTTGGTAACTTTAAATGAAGCGGGTTACACTTGGCTATGTCAAAAATATTAATTTTTTCTGGTACCATCACCGTTGGAAGTTTTAGGACATATAATAATAGTCATTTCGTGATGTAATTTGAAAATGTCTTCGTCGACACTTCATAAGAAGTTGATAAGTGATTAGAAAAATTTAAGTTATATTTTTCCATGTGTATCATTCTTCAAAAATTAAATGGTTTGCGATCTAAAAAACAACGAATCTTTGAAAAAGTTTAATACTATTTGTAATCATGTAGCTTCTACTCGGTAATAGAAAATAATTATTTATTATTGCTGAGCGTAATATTATTATAAAATTGTGACGATGACGGAACCGGAGATAAGTATTTGAGTGTTTTACAGTAACTGACAACTGTAGACTGTAGTGTTGAAATAATATGCTAATGCGTTTTATTTCTATGCAGAAACGTTAATATGAGTACCAAAATGACAATATATACAAACAATTTTGAAGTTATCATTATATATATACCTATTATATAGGTATGTATAATGTTTGAACTAGGCGTAGGAGCAAATTATCGGTAAAGCAAAAAAAAAATCATCATAAATACATTATATTATCAATAGTTACCACAATATATGTAGGTCAGGATATATTTATAAAGCAAATAAAAAACAATATTTTTGATAAAAGTGTAGCAATAATTACTACCACACTTAAAATACATTACAATGTACGATGTATAAGAAATATATCAAATTATAATAAATATTTAATACAATTAAATATTATAAGTCTAAAAAAATATATATTAACTTAATATAGTATTAATATGAATACCACAATAGCTGTACAACGATAAGTGTTCTTAATCTGTATCAATGATAATAATATTATAAAGCGTTTTTATACGCACTAAATACCACACAACTACATTCGTGTTATGTATATGTTTCTTGTCTATAGTAGGTACCTACCTATAATAAGTCCCGTATTATTTTCGGATTTTGCGACAGTAAGATACATTACATAGTACAATTATTGTCAAACTACAAACTGTGATAATATATACCTTACTGCATATATTGCAATATCAGAAATTAGGTTAAAGGCTCGGTTTATATAATAAAATATATGTAGATACTATAATATGTAGTGCTCCTTCAATCGAATAATCTATAATAATTACATATTATATTATCATAATACTTTTTTAAGCCTAGAAAGGTATACTTAATAATATCATAACATAATGATTGTTGCTTGTATAATATGAAACCTAATAACCGTCCCGATATTCGACGAAGATGCCAACGGCTCAGTCAATCAATAGATCTGAGATTTCTATGGTGGACAGAATTCTGTTGCCATACCGAAGCAACATCTGTCGGACCACATCCTCGGCGACCGGCATCACCAGGTCGAGAACCAGTCGCTTGTTCGTGTTGAAAAACTGCGACGTCGTTTGTGCTGAAAAAAGATTGGACGCTAAAGTACCGTGTATGATAGATATGTAATATTATTATATGCAATGGTTTTCGACATATCGTGCATAGTATACAGAGTGCTCATTGTTTCCATATAGATATATGACCCGTTCACCATCAGTCTAGACTTTACATAAGACCAATACATAATATAGAAGTGTATAAATATTTGAATTTTCAATACACTCATACGTGTATATATACATACATATACGTGTAATATGCGTCACACGAATGAATAAATGGAGTTTCAACTCTAAGAAAATAAACAAAAAAAAAAATACACTTCCAAAGATATGAATATGGCAAAAGATTATCGAAGACTAGTGTACTAACAGAGTGCTGAGTGGGCACTGGGCACTTAATTTCTGCATAATATTGCACATTAAAACACTAAGACGTACACTAGTCACTTTCCAATAGTGCCAGTACCTGTAATTGTAAACCCAGATTATAGCGGGATATAATATTATATTTATTACGATGTATAGTTTCTCTATCCCAGAAAATATACACATTCGGTTTATGTTAAATGTTTATTAATCATATAATAATAATATGGTATACTGTTATTGTGTATTTAAACCACACTAATCACTTTATAATATCAGTTTACTAGTTTACCTACTGCAATTAGAAATAAATACTTGCGTATATGTATATAAAAATAGGAAATTATAGTTTAAATAACTCATATTAAAATTTTAACAAATATTTAAAATTGTTTTAATTTTATGTAATATATATACAAATACACATACAAATATTTTCACGAGGACAAATTTATATTTGTTGATTAATTTTACTATTTTAAACCATTAAAGCCTATATTAAGTTGTATACGTTCATTTTTGCAAATTGTTACAGTAAATCTTATAAAATTGTTTAACTTACAACTGTGAAACATCATAAATTTATAAAGAATATTAATTTCGATGTTGGCACATGTACCTACTTAGACTATATGCAAATATCGAAACATATATACCTTGTGTTCGCCAATTTAGGGAACACTGAATTTCTCGGCCGGGTGCATGCGCAATGCAACTTATTTTTTTTTAATAGCAACCGGTATTTTTAATACCAAATTCAAATTCGAATAGACTGAATTTGTTTAAGTCATTTTGACCACTTAACCATGGTTCTAAAACCAAAATTGACTGAATGATAGCCATTCAAATTTTAATAAATAATACATTTTTACAAATTATTATAAAATTCATAAAACTATTTATTAATGATTACTTTTTAAAAATTTTTACAAATTTTTTTATACGTGTTATAAATAAGATTAACATAGTATGGATATAAAATTATTTAATTAAAATTGATTACAACTGTATTCGTAAAAATATTCAAAAAGTAACTAATAATAATTTTAAATGGTTTTAGGCATTTTATTATAAATTGTAAAAATGTATTATTTATTAAAATTTGAATGGCTCTCATTCAGTCAATTTTGGTGTTAGAGCCATGGTTAAACGGTCAAAATGACTTTAAAAAAATCAGTCTATCCGAATTTGGTATCAAAAATACCGGTTACTATTAAAAAAAATTAGTTGCATTACGCATGCACGTACCGAGGGTTAAAAATTTGAAATTTATCTGAAAATGTGTATTTATATACCACTACCTTTAAAAAAAACCAGATTTATTCCAAAATAATCCGGCCAAGAAATTCAGTGTTTCCTAAATTGGTGAACACACGGTACTTATATATATTTATAGGTACATATAACTATGTAAACTACAACTACATATTATCTGTGTATCATCATTATTTTGAAATTACTTGGATACTGACCCATTTTAACCTTCAATATGTCTTAAGGTATCGACGTTGCATTTTATAATCGAATGACTGAATTATTGCAGAATAGCATTTAGGCATTAATTTGTCTTAGTCAAGTTTAAAAAATATCAAATATTAACACTCAATGTTTTAAGCGGAACTCGACACATTATGTACTTACTAAAAAAAAAAAAAAAATGTTTATGTAAATATTTTATAATATACCAATACGGATTTTGTCTTTGGGTAAAAAAAAAAACACATTTTCTATGTAAATAAATAAATAAATGCATTTTTACGAAAACGATATTATATATGAGTAACTTTTTTATATTTTTACCGAACCTCGGAAATCACTGATAAACCGTTTTGAGTAATTTAGTCCGTATATATACTATATTTTAATAATTAATAATATTGTATATGCACATCACATATTTTTTTATCTAATGTGTACGCAATTTAACCATAATGCGCACGCAAACGAGCCATTAGCCGTTTAAATATTATTTTATTGACTATACGTACACATTTTTCTAAAAGTAAAGTAAATACATTATACGCGCATACATCCTATACATAGGTATATAATATAATATTATGATATATGCACTGCTGGGATTATTGTCGTAGTCTATATATAAGCGATAAGATGCAATACGACAAGGGGCATCGACCGTCGATCGGAAAACAACAACACGCAATCAATTAATGAGAATTATATTAATAAGTTATATTATATTATGCATCGTGCGAGACTACGTCGTAATATAGTGTGGGTCCGCGACAACGGGGTTCACAGGGCAAGTGAAGTTGTTGCGCACGCATAAAACACTATAGTTAAAAAAAATTGAAGTCTTAAGAATTTGTGGTTCGATTATAAAAGTAGTCTAGCCTCATGTCCCATAAACAAAATTCAAAAATATGTATTGAGCACTGAGTAATTGTATATGAGTACCTAGGCAACAGATTTATAGAGTGTAATCTGATTTGTGGACACCGGTTTGGACTTGGTATCAACCTACTTGAAACTGGCGATTATCATCATTAAGTTGAATTGCAGACTTACCTAATGCTGGGTTTTGCGACTTGATGATGTGCACTTCTACGTCGCCGAGGGTCAGATTGATTTTGATATCGTTCAACTTCAATTTGCCGTCTTTCACTTCGGTGTTGGCGTGAAATCTAACGACGCTATGACCTGAAAATTTAGAATAGGCATATTATTATGTATATTAATCTTGTGGTCAGTGATTTAATATATTACGAGTACACTAAATATATTTTTTTGAAACATAATCATTTATATTATATTAACTTAAACAATTTATAATTTATTAAAAATGGGTTTGTAGAAACAATGACGATTTTAAATTCTAAGTAGGTACAGAGTAGACTGTGTCAAAAAAATTTAGTAATACATATTGTACACATTAATAATTATGTAATTTGTGTAAAAACTTTAAAATGCAATCATAAACTTATCTATTATAATACGTGTATAAAATGTTAAGTCCAATGGTTTTGAACATTGATCTATAATAATACTAAATAGATGATAATAATCAAAGACTCACTGATTTTTCCATCACATTGTCCAGTTCCGTAGACGGGCATTGGAATAACTTTTAACGTGACGTTCAAATTGAAGTCCGTGACGAACGTGACAAGAGGAATCGCTATGACCATGTCCCACATATTTGCTTTTAAATTGACTCTGTGATACACGATAACAACGAAAATGGATTATTAATTTATATTAGTTGTACCTATAAAATATATGAGCAATAATACGACTTATAGCTATATAGGTGGTACTGGGTACTCGCTATATTTAAAAAAAATGACATGATAAAAATGCTTTATCAGAGGAACTTAAAATTTTTAGTGGAAATGGATTATATAAAAATCATACACAATTTAATGAATATAAGCTTACAACAATTTAGTACATACGTATTATACGTATATATATATATATATATATATATATATATATATATATATATATATATATATATATATATATATATATAAATTTATATAAATGTGAAAATGAGATCTTTTGATAATATATAAATATTGGTGCGAAGAAAATGTATTATGCTGTAATTAAATTATCATAAAATATCGAAACATAGATATATAATTTATATCGATGGTATATTATCGAAGAATCGAAAAAATTAATAATAGTCCCCACATGGTCACATTATCTCTATGTCAATATGTACTATGTACCATGTGATGCTGCAGTTTTATATATTCTATTCATATTAAATTATACTTATATGTACGTACTTTAACGATTTGAAGGTAATTGAACTGGCGCCTTTAGCCGTTAAGTTGGATAGATCTCCAGTCACCCGGATGTCTTGCAAGTTCTTGTACACTGAAACCTTGGGGATGTGTACAGGATCCAAAGGTGGCAGATTCAGTTCCGGGTTACCTGCGAAATAAGCAATTCAATCAAAACGCGGTTCTAAGCAAATTTGTAAAGTTTAACTAATATTTATGGCTGAAGCGGTGACTGAAGTCGGTATAACTAGTTTAACCATATTGGTACAGGGACTCCAATTTATTGTTACAGCTTACTTATCGTTGCAATGTTAAACACACTACTATGCATCAAAGGTTTTTATAGAAGCATAAAAATAATAACTGAAATTGTTGGAACAATATAATAATTACGTATTTCTCAATTACGTACTCACCTTGCATGAGCTGAGGTTTAGTCTGTCTGAGCATGTTCAACAAACATTCGTCCAATTTCGGATCGCTTCTCTTGCACGCCTTTAGTCCATCTGCAGAAATTATTGTACACAATATAAGTTATCATACCGAATTAGGTTAGGTAAAACTTAAATTTTCGCGTACCTACGCTAAATTTTTTTATTTATCGACATTTAGGATTTATTTCATGACCGGAAACACTTACCTGCTAAAGGTTTTCCCGAAGTGGAGTCCAAAACCAGACTGTAAAGCGCAAACGCGATTAAAAATCTCGAGGAAAACATTTTTTTTCGTCTTATTTGGTTTTCAATTACAAAGTGACGGCTTCAGGTTCGTCAGACGATCGCTGCAAAAATGGAGTGGTGCGGTGTAATGCGTGACCCTATAAATAAAGTATCTATGAAAAGGTAAATAATTATATTGAAATGTTTTTAATACAATTATAATTGCGGTTTGCGAATATCGCTTACAACGGACTGGCGGGACAACACTTAAATGTTTCCTAACTACGGTCTTCCTGGTAATTTTCTCGGCCATTCAGATTTCTCTATAACTGCACACCATAGTAAAGGTATAATAATATAGCACATTTAAAAACACTTAAATTCGAAAGGCTTTTGCGCTAATCTATAAAGATAGTTAATAATAATATATACGGAATAGTTTTCTCCTTGTGATGATTTTGTCACGACGGATTACGATACATAATAATATTATAATTACGTGTATGAGTTATATTCGCTTCATTGTTGGTACAATGTGAACGAAAATTATTATGTCTAATCTAAAATTAATATATTTATTATATTTTATATTGTCGAAAGCTTATAGAAAAATACAATGTACTTAGGTACGTCAGTGCGCAAACGTATTCGTTTGGCATTTCAGATAAATAACTATTAAATTGTGCATACGTTAAATCCCACAACATTTTCCCACCTGAAGCAGTTGCCTATAATCTAATATACGTTTTTAGTAGAAATGTGTAGGTATTACACCGACCATTTTCGGTACATTTTATGATATATAGTTAAATACTTCAACAGATTTTATTTTACTGAAAATAAATAGAACACAAGATAACAAAATTTTAGAAGGTATCTTGTAGAATTTATTAAATATTATTTTAACAAACAGTTGAGGAATATAAAGATTTTAAATCAAAATCTATGTGAAACTTAGTTTTGCAACTGACTAATATTGTTTTCAATGATGAATATTATGCCTAAACATACATTGATTTGATCCGCTACGTCTTGTCCGAGCTGTCACTAATTCATAAACGATAAAATATAAATGAATGGATGTATAGGTACAATTTACGTCAAAAATAATTTAGAAAATAGTGTCAAGACAGGAGATGAATCACCGGCTTTCTTGTCTTAGATCCGGACAATATCACGTTACACTTAACTATTTTTTAATTACACAAAAAGCAACTTATGCGGATCCTTGTATTAAATATTCAAGGTTTTTTCACAGAGGCAAAATGTATTTTTTGACAAATATTTTGAAAAAAAATCGAAAATCTCTTATACCAATAATAGGGTTAATAAGACTCAAAATATTTTAAACATTTTATCACGCATGGGAAATTATATTTAAACATTTGGTGAAAATTTAATGTATACACGGATTTACAACTATAATTTATTATCCAGAAAGTATTTCACGTAATGAATAACAATATTATAAAAATAGTTATTCTATAGCTTTCAAACATCAATGAACAACAGTGCTACATATAATATTATTAATGCCACCATAGCTGTAACTAATGGCCACAGATGCCGGGTTGTATTTAAGATCAATAAAACAATAAAAAATAAAAAAATAATTAATATAAACTTGGTATACACTTTGTAAATAGGCCTTTGTCATAAACATATAGAAAAAAAAAATATGTATGAAATACATATTTTACATAGTTTGGTAACTTATACTGCAATTGTAATTGCAACGCAAAATAAACTGATTTACTTTTTGTTATTCGAATCTCAAACGCAGGAAATTATAAGTAAGTTCTTTGCTCGGTATTTTATATTTCCAAAATACGCAGTAATACAATATTATATAGTATGTCGTACAGTGTTGTACACCTGCGTCAGACTTTTGACATGCAAATAGAATATTAAATTTACCCCGTCGATTATAACAATATATTATTGTGTAATATTATATGCGTTTGAAAAATTCGATAACGACGTGATAATAATATAACAAACGTACCTATCGTACGCTGAATCTATCCTGTCTCCCCGACTTTTAATCGAAATAAAACCCTTACGCTGCAGACAGTCATAAACTTATAAATTATATTATTTTCTAATATAATCTATATTTATATACATATATATATATAGGTACAATATACGAGACGACAAAACGCGATAAAACATATCCTATCCGAAAACTCGTATTCTTATAATGTGACGCGTCCCATAAAATCGTTTTTTCCAAAACGTACTTTCTACATAATATTATACTCATCGATAATAGTCCATCGAGCGACGTTATGCGTCTGTAATAATGAGTCTCCGACGCGCCATATATCAAGTTATTGTATGTATGTTGTGTATTTTATTATCGCCGACGAAACGTTTTTATTTCTCGTCACATTTTGTTATAAAACGCACGCACACGCCACTCGGCATACCCGAGTATATGTATAATATTATTATATAATATCATCACAGTTTCATAGTATACGCATTTCGTCCATTTCGCTCTTCATCCGAGTGAGATGTCTTCCGCCGCGTGCCGTTTTTTTCCGGCTCATTCACGTATTCTATTTTTCAACGGGCAGACGGTTCTCGCGCGTACGAAATACAAAAATATAATACATTTTATTATTGCACCAAACTTCAAGTCACCGTAATGTGTTAATATAATAAGACATTTTATAGTCATGGCGGACCGGTGGAGGATTTTCCGATTGGAACGCCGCTCGTAAAGTGTGCATAGTTATTATAATTTATAGTATATGCGCGATATCCTACTATAACATTGAGTGAGCGTATATAAATAAATATATATATATATTATAAGAGATATATAAGTTATATAAACCATAAATACAACGCGGCCATGGCCGTCGCCTCTTGTTCGTTTAGTATATTACATATATATATATTTATGCGCGAGAACGAACCGAAACTCGTGGACCGGAGGATTATCCCCACAAAGTCGATTAAACGCTATAGGAGTCGCGCGTAGGTCCGAAATGCGAATAATGATTCCGTCGAGGATCGTAAAATACACTAACACTGCATATTACAATAAGTATTTACATACATATTATATATGTATATACAATAATTTATAGTCCTATATACATACGTAAATCGCAATTATATATATATATATATATATGTAATCAAAAGGTATTGTGCGTTTTCGGTGCAGTACATACGATATATACCATAAAGGCCTTATCAATAAGAAGCGCGATTCGTGGATGAGGTGTCGTGTTGAGGGTGATAGCTCGGGCCTCCCTCCGAAAGCGCAAAAATATCTGCGAGCGTGATCGGACTATAAATTGTATAAAATACATGCGGTATACACTATACATAGAAAACCACAGTTTATCACGTTTTCCAGATATTTGATTGACGGTTTCGAAGTGATCGGTTACTATACTTCATAAAACGACCTATAATTAATAGTTTGAATTTTATTTTTAAATGAAATCAATATTCAATCTGTATAATACATCGAAATAATAAAATATAATATTTTATGTTAATACACTTTGATGTAATCAATAATGATTAGCATAAATTATGACGATTCAAAATATTTAACGAATAATAAAACTTGGCAAAACCAATATGGTCACAACAAAATCCCATGAAACAAAAGCAACTATTTTCTTCAGGCCTGACAAGAAATTTCACATAAAAGCAAAAACTATCATCGATAGATTAAGATTAGGTCATATATCAGACAGTACAGACTCACACTCGGCTAGGTTATTCGAGTAACTTCTCATATATATGACATGCAGTGTCAAACTATAGTTAAACTACAACACATATCTCGAAGTAATGAACTGAAACAAATTTTCTAAGCTCACATGACATAAGCCTTTAAGGCCACAGCCTTGTTCTAGACTATACATACTAAATAATTTATACTTTCTCTTGCAGACAGAGATTGAATAAATTATATTTTAACCCTCAAGCAAGCGCGTAGGGGTCTAGTTGACCCCCATCTAAAACAAAACTTATAAATTCCAAAAATAATAATTGGTTTATTTTTCTATACTTAGAAGATGGTTTGTATGACAATGTTTAATAGATTTTCGTAAAATTGAAAATTGAAAATATGTCAAACAACTTCAAAATGGGCGTCAAAAAAGGAAGAGGTAAATATGAAAAATGAGTGTAAGACAAATTATGTTAAAGTAAAATTTTTGGTCCTAAAAATAAGATTTTTAAGTTAAAATATTTTTTTTCACCAATCAACATTTTAGTATGAAATTTTCAAGTTTCCTAATTTTTTTTCTGTAATATAATTTTTAGTAACTTACGTACCTAGTTATGTGTTTATATTTAATTTATTTTTTATTATTACATTTTTTATCCATATTTATATATCATGTAGTAATCAATTATGTCTTTGAATTAAAAAAAAATTAATTTTCTGTACTTCCGTTACACATTTTTAGAAATAGGGTTCGATAGACCCCTACGCGACTATGAAAGTTAAAAAGAGGTAAGCACCTAGTTAAATACATTTTTAGATTCGACGTTTTTTAGTAGAAATAATGCTTTGATTTTTGACTTCAGCCCCTCTTTGATAAAGAAAAAATGCATCTAGTTGGAACTTTAGGGAATCAAAATTAAAAATGTCCAATAGTTTTCAAAAGTGTACTATAAACTATTATAAAAAAGTAACGAAAAACAGGAATTCTTACGCATAATCAGTTTTCGACAAAATTGATTTTTTTATTTTGCTGTAACTCATAAACTAATTATTATAAATACTTGAAATTTTCACTAAATGTTAACTTTATCTATTTCCGATTAAACTTTCAAAATATTTTGACTTTTTACAGCTATTTATAGACAGTTGAAGTTTTCGATTTTCTAAGTTGTAGATTTTGAGCGGAACGAGGAATGTTGATTTTATACAATTATGTGTTTTTTTTGTGTGTCTGTCATCACGTTTTGGGGCAGTAAAAGTGCTTCAATTTTCGACTTCAGAACCTCGTTTAATCAGAAAGAGAATCTAGTTGGTACTTTGGGGGGTCAACAGAAAAATAATTTTTCTAAATAATCGGGATAATTAAACTAAAAATTTAGCAGAAAACGGGAAATTTTACGCACAATCAGTTTTCGACAAAATCGATTTTGGTTTTTGAATTAACTTTAAGACAAATGACCATCGATATATGAAATTTTCACCAAACGTTCATATAAGTATTTTTTATCCAACAAAAATTTTTTAAAAAATTTCAAATTAAGTTGAATTATTTATAGGCATATGCAATTTTCGATCATTATTAGTTTTTTTTAAACTAATATCGATAAAAATGTATTTGTTGGGTAGAAAAGCTTGAAAATTTAATTAAAGGCTCTTAACATATTGTTACAATAGCAGTTGAAAACTAAAAGAAATTCATAGTCACAATTTTTTTTTATAAGCATTCAAAGTTTGAATTTTGACAATATATGTAAAAATCACGAAAATTCGCAAATTATTTTAAACTAGAAATTCAAAAAAAATTTTCTTTTTAAATCTGAGATTTGAAAATATAATACAAGATTCCTTATAAGTTTGTCTAGGTAACTTTATCAAAAAAAAAAAATATCCGCCAGAAATTCAAATTAAATTTTTATGAGCGTTTTAAATTTAAATTTTTACAACATTGGATTGTCACTAGATTTCTCATTTAGCGATTTTCTTATTAAGATGTAACTCTAAAACAAATGACCGCAGATACTTGAAATTTTCACTGAATGTTTATATAGGCATTCTCTATATTTGATAAGATTTTTAAAATAAAATAAAATTTTGGTGGTTGGGTCAAAAAGCTTTAAAATTTAATATAAGGCTTCCAACATATTGTTTCAATAGCAATTGAAAAATTTTAAAAATACATAAGCACGATTTATTTTATAAGCATTTAAAGTTTGAATTTTGACAACATATTATGTAAAAATCACGAAAATTCGTAAATTATTTTATGCTAGAAATTCATAAAAAATTTTCCTTTTATATCTAAGATTTGAAAATTTAATACAAGGCTTCAAACACATTGTTACAATAGCAGTTAAAAAATAAAAGAAATATATAGTCACAATTTTTTTTTATAAGCATTTAAAGTTCAAATTTTGACTAAATACGTAAAAATTACGGCAATGTTTAAATTATTTTAGATAGAAATTCATAAAAGTTTTTCTTTTTAATTCTAAGATTTAAAAATTTAATACAAGGCTACTAACATATTTCTACAATAGCAGTTGAAAAATAAAATAAATACATCGTCACAATTTTTTTTTAAAAGCATTCAAAGTTTGAGTTTTGGCAACATGTGTAAAAATCACGAAAATTATTAAAGAAATTCATAAAAATTTTTATTTTTAATTCTAAGATTTGAAAATTTAATGAAGATTCCTTATAAGTTTGTCTACCATTATCAAAAAAAAAAAATTTCCACTGGAAAGTCAAATATTTTAAGTATTTATTAATTAATTTATAATAATTAATAAGTAATAATAATCTATAATATATCATAGACAGATAAACCGTCTTTGCTAAGAATCGTTTTTCGTAGGTAGGTATACAATGATACAATATCATTACATTCAAATTTAATTCCATCCATTACAGTAACCCACTTGTAACCTACTGCAGATAGAGTGATATCCACTTTTTTTTTTTATTAAAATGCCTATAAAAAATCTTTAAAATTTAATACAATGGAATTATGAAGTTGAAAATTCATAAAAATTTTGTGATTTATACCTAAAGTTAAAAAACCCAACACAAGGTTCTCAATGACTTTTTCTTCCAATTACTGTAAAAAAAAACTCCAGAGTCAATAATATAGAAAACATTTTGTGAATGTATATAAATATATTATAAATTTAAGTATAGGTAGGTATCTAATAGACTGACAAATCATCTCCGTTCAGAATCGTTTTTCGTATACAATGTAACAATGATACCTGTTATTGCATTCAAATTTAACATATCTGTTAAAGTGACCTATACTCTCCACTCCATCTCTACTATATAGCAGAGCGATATCCTGCACTTTCCTACTTTCTTTTTTAAGTTTATTAATATAATTGTTTCAATACACCAGGTAATTTACAATGCTTTTACAATATTATAAAGTTAATTAAGGTTTACAAATAAGTTTACGGATACATTTTAGCTTGATTATGAGTCTGGATAGTCCTCTTCTTGAGCTTCAACTGTTTCAAGTAAAACAAAGTAAAAGTTTTTTGTCAAATACAGTTTACGTATATATATATATGATATTATATTTTAGTTTTCCTGTATTAAACATCTTTATTAAGTAGTAAAAAAACGTTTCTAAAAGGCACATAAATAAATTGTGCAACCGTTCTAAAAATTAACGATACGTATCCAACCGGATACGATACGTACTGCAGTATTATATTGTGTGTTCTATTTTTCATTTATCTTCAGTAATTAGCCGAACTCTCGCGGCGGTATATGTTTACCGTCGGGTTGACGACAAAATATGTTTGGCGCTAGCAAACACAAACGCGGTTGCTTATATCGGTCTGTTTGGAATTTCCAAAAATCTAAAGCAGATAAGCTACACATTGTGCATGTAGCCGACTATATAAGACCGAACCCAACACACAATCCACACATTCGGCCCGATTGCGCTCATCGTGTACACACACTATACCTACACTGAGTATTTTAAGTTTTTGGTTTTGTTTCTTACGCTCGTGGCTTACGATTTACATTATATAAAATAACACATAATATTTTACCGTGACGGAATTTTAAAATGTTTAAAATGTTCGCGAGCGTGTGGTGTTTAACGGCTTTGGCATTAGCCGTTGTCGGACAGGTAACGAATAACGACAGCGAAGATGAGCGTCAAGGCAGAGGTGCGTGTGCGATGGTGTACGAATAGCGCCTATACATAATACATAATAATTTTTAAAATAATTTTGTGCTAATAGTATTATATTTTACGTATGATAAACCAATTATTATACACAGTGATCGATTATTTGGACGGTTTATTTATATTTTTCGTCTTCGGCCGGTCTAAAATAAAAAACCGTTTTTATCGATATTGTTTCAGGGTGGAATATGCTGGATGGAGCCAAACGTTCGTGCATAGGGATGAACGGCCGACCAGGTATATGTATGCCTCAAAATGAGTGCACGGAAGCTAACGGAAAGTCAGTTGGCAGGTGTTTCCCGTTCGATGCTTGCTGTTCAGGTGACGATGATATAATAATAATATTATGATAATATTGGTTTATAATATATTTAAATTAAATTAGACGTTTTTCAATATTTTATAATAATGTATCATGAACCTATCAATTCATATTTTTTTATGTGACGTTCATCTGCGTGAATGCGTGTTTGATCGTGATATTTGAGTTGTATTTTATGATATAATTAATTTTCAAATTATCCGAAACGTTTTAAAATAAAAAAACAAAGATACAGAATAGAAAAATATACATAATATTATATAGTACCTACATGAGTAACAAGCTCAGCATTCAATTATCTTTTTTTATTTTTGACTTGAAGATATAAAATATAATGAAACGAAAAAAAATTAAAATTGTTTATATGCCTGTTTAGCCTGAAATGTCACAAAGGCAAAAACAATGCCAAACAATGCATGGTTGTAAGCCTCGCCATAAATTAGTTATAAATTTATTATAGCACTCAATTTCTATACATTCACTACAACTGGTCCATTACAAAGTTCCTAGTTCTTAATTTTCAGACAATCCACATTAGAAATTATTATGAATTTAATGACTAACACTAAGTCACAGCGTTGAATACGACTGTTTTAATTAAAATATCAAATTAATTTTGAAAAAATAAAAATTTCTTACACTGCAAAATATTTCATAGTAAAGTTGGTTATTTACCCATAGATAATTATTATCAAAATATTATATAATATTATAATATTATACTTTAAAATATTGAACTTATAAAAGTATTTAATCGTGGTATTATTGCTTTGTGTAGATATTTAAAATTGTTCAATATTATAATAATTTATTTATAATAAAATATAATATATAGGTACTTTTAATATAAACTAAATTTAATTTATTTTCGATGACTATTATCTAATACGACTTACTTTATTAATTTTGAAGTTACGCCCAATTCGTGTGGTGGATCTTCGAGTTCAAGCACCGCGTTTTTCCAAAGCCCCGAAAAATTCCAAGACGTATGCGCTTACAAGGTCAACATCAGAAAAAACATTTGCCAGATAAGGTATACTATGCATTAACGCTATAATCATAAGTTAGAGTCGTGTCAGATTTTTTCAATGACGTTTATTCATACTTATTTCCATTACACATATTATATAAACTAAATAACTTTTATAGAATCGATTTTGAGAAATTTTCACTCGGCCAACCGACCAAACTGACGACAGAATCAGCGTACACGTGTGAACGTGACCAGTTTACATTAATTACGAACGGCAACACCAAAATAAACGTGCCGGTTTTATGCGGTGAAAATTCTGGTCAACACGGTAAGATAATGAAAAAATAAACTGTCCGTTTAAAATATTATTATTTATAATATTTCAATGTAAACTTTAATGATTGCCGAGATTCATTCCTTCTGTACCGCGTATGTTTTTTTTATTTTAGTGTATGTACCGGTGAACCAGCAACAGTCGGAATCAAGAAGCAAAAACAACAACAACAACAACAACAAGCAACAGGTGACTTTAAAATTCCGGTTGACCGCCAGGGATGAAAACTACACTGAACAGGAACCATTATGGAAATTAAAAATTACGCAATTGGAATGCCAAACGACATCGACCAACTGGTGGAAGATCAAAGACATAGCACGCCAAGTCTGGGACTGGGAAGATGAGGATAGAGACGCCTCGAAATCCAAGTACAGTCTAGGTAAAATAGTGAAAGCACCTTACTTGTAGCTAAATAAAGCAAAACATGACAATATTACATGATATTCGCCAAAGTGTTTACTTACCACGTTGTGGAATAAGACGATAATTTATTATTTGTTTACTTTTTTTTAGCACCAGAAGGTTGTTTGCAATACTTCACTGACAAACGTGGTTCGTTCGAAAGCTTTAACTACAACAGAGGGACGGGGCACTATTTGGGCAATTTAAATTACGCGACTTGCTTCAAAAGGAACCAAGACAATTGTGGAATCAAGTAAGTGATTGTGACACAGTAACACTATGAAGACAAAATCATATAACAGTCCGTGCTTAATTTATGAGGTATATAATAAAATAAAAATCGTTTAACAAAAAATACAATCTATGACACCATCACACTTTTTTATTTTCAACAAAAATTATTTAGCATCAAAAAACAAAACAAAATATATTCATAAGAGTTCTTAAAAATAGCTGGGTTTCGTCGAAGAAAGTTACAATTTCAAACATGCGTTTAATATTATTAAGGCCTCCGACATAAATCCCTCGACAGTTTGGTTCTGAAAAAAATAATTGACCGTAAATATATATATATATGTATATATATATATATATATATATATATTAATATATATTTATAAAGAAATATGTTAAAATAATACTTTGGAAAACAAATAATTCATACTATAAATAAACGTTATAGATTTTAGTACTAATATCATTTAAAATCTATTATGTACAAAATTAACTTAACGCGTACATATGTAGGTACCTACTTATATTACAATTAATAATATCTACGTGGTTTAAAATAACATTTTTTTCAATAGTTCATAGATTATGTTATCGATATAAACATATACCTTGGTACCACTTGTACTACTAAAATAATAAAGACGATATTTTATCAACCGAAAACTGCCTACCCTTTAGATATGAAGCAGTGAAATTCCAAATGGCGTACAACCAGAAGCTGACCGGTTCTACAGACCGAGACTGCGACACTACTCAGTCGTCAACGAAACTCCAAGGTCTAACGAAACCTGAAGATCTATCAAAGCCCGAAAACCCAAAGACGCCCGAAGATCTAACAAAGCCCGAAGACCCAACGAAGCCCGAAGATCCATCAAAGCCCAAAGATCCTACGAAGCCCAAAGACCCAGTGAAGCCCGAAGATCCAGCGAAACCCGAAGATCCAGCGAAACCCAAAGATCCAGCGAAACCCGAAGATCCAGCGAAACCCAAAGATCCAGCGAAACCAGAAGATCCAGCGAAACCCAAAGATCCAGCAAAACCCAAAGATCCAGCGAAACCCAAAGATCCAATAGAGCCCAAAATTCTAACGGAACTCGAAGATTCAGTGAGTGGACGTAGCAAGGGAAAATCGTCCGAACGTGGCGTGCACAACGACTACTTGCTCATACCGGACGGCGTTTATTCGGACTCCAAATTTGCGTCGAAATATTGTGGCAAGTCGCTGGAAGACTTCGATGACAGCACAGGTAACTGTGACAGTAATATTTTATTTTGTTTTTTAAATATCACGATGACCTGGTAGGCGGTAGTCATGGAGTGATGTACCTCCTCCCATTGGAGGTTAATCTAAATGGTAAAACTTTATCGATGCTCACGATTGTGTACGATTTTTAGATTTTTATTTGTAACTTTGAAGTACTGTTTTCATTTGATTTTAAATAATGGAAAGTGAAATTTAAAATTAACTATGATTATTTGATAGGCGATAACAAAATTGAATAATTTAGGATACTCACACTCGATTTATTGTGTGTATCGTTTAATAACTGCTTTATGTAAAATCATTATTGGATCATAGACCACCTCGCGTGTTTTGTGTTAGGTATTAAATGTTTTTCAAGTGAAATATGGAAAACATAAATTTGATTTTATAAAATCTGAAACGGATAAACCAATAGTTTTACAAAATCTTCATAAATTTCGGATAATTAAGCAACAACAAGACGGATTTAGAAAATGTTTGTGTACAAAAAAAAATCATGTTATGCTAGCATTTTTACAAATGGAATTTTTGTCCATGAAACAAATTAATGGACATAACTACATTGAAAATTCACAAAAAAAAAAATGTATTTTGTAAAATAACCTAAAATATATAAAATTTATTTCAAACTAAAAATTTAAATGTGGCAACGTTGCGTTGTGTAGCAAATCATACACAATCGTTCGACTTTTGGGGTAAATTTTAAAGTTAATTTTTCAACATAGATACTCAATCTTTTTAAGGAACGCAATTGTGTTTCCAAAAAGGTGCATTATGTGGTTACCTAACCAGTAAACTAAAGTACCCAGTTAACGGGGTTGAAACATCGATTTACTTTAAAGATCCCACCGAAACAAGAACAGATTTAAATATTTCCCGATTGTGCTCTATATATTATTTCATCTACAGAAATGATTTTATAGGGAATTTCTTAATTAATATTTTGCTTTTGTTTTACGTTTTTCAGTCAATACTCAAGGGCCTCTCTATGTTGCCTTTGTAAGCGACGATTACTCAAATCCTAAGGAAGATGTGGAAAAGGGGTACAAGATCGAATATTCATTAACAAACACTGGGTGTTAAATACATTATACAATCATAATTCTATTCATTTTAAACACTAACAAAAGCATTTTATTATGCAATTTTATTTATTAATTTATTATAAATTATAGTATACTTATTTATTTGAAAACGAATTTCGTTCATTATTTTCATGACTCTCACGACTCACGACTCACGACTTCTTGAATACTGTTAAAATAACTATAAATACATTTGAAATTATCAACACACACACATCTCAAACTGAGATTCAAACGCATCAACTGTATGATACTATAATAATAATATAATGCAGACCACTGGCCACTGCAATTGTTAATTAAGCAGTTTACCAATAGAACATATTATAAAAATGATGTATTATATTCAAGCAATATGCTTGTGCATAATATAAGTATAGTAAGTATATACCTACACATAAATACATCATATACGATTTAATGACTGTTACAATATAAACATCGGCTGTTTAAAATATTATCTCTTTTTTCCATAAACGGTCTAAAGAGTTTAACGGATTTTAATGAAAAAAAAATAAAATTTGAATATGTTTTGTGTCAATTGCTTGCTAATTTATAATGAAATAATAAAGTTAATACAGTATGTAGATAAGTTATGGGCTTATGACATTGCAGTACGAATAACAGTCATATAAAAGATTTTATGTAGTATAATGGTAATTATTACAGAGGAACAATACAGGTCGCGGCCATCATAGGGGTGCATAGACTTTAATTTCTGTTCGAGTATGTAAATATTATATAATATCTGTGGAGTACATTTTAAAATCTATTAAAATGTATGTATATTATATATAAGAATCTTTTTAAAAAAAAACCTAATATATAATACTATAAGAGTTATTTTTTAATGTTTTTAACTTATTAGTTATGACTGTTGTACGATCATTGAATTTTCGGTAATAAAAATGTACTTAAATATTGCATAGCTATTTATTTATTCATATACCTAATTTGTCCTAATATTATTTTGCATATTACTTTTATAATACCGAAAAATATATATTGGTCTTATTTGAGAAACTGATAATACTAAATCAAAATTACTGTCTCAGTGCAAAATGTTTACTTTAAAACTTTGTTATTTTATTTAAAAAAATCAGTGTGTAATTAACAACAAATTAAATATTAATTATATTTCCTCTTACTGTAATTGATGATGATTTATGATTTATTATTGTAGTTCCTTAGGCATTGTATGGTAAAATTACAGAAAGGCTCGAAACAAGTTTCTGTAACCTAGAACTGGACCCGTTGCTAGGAAATTAAATTTTTGAACTAAGATGAAACGAGCCATATATTATATTAGACAGAACTTATACTTGCGATACCTGAGACTTGTGTAAAAAAACAATTTTAAAAGTCACACAGAGTTCATGAATTAATTAATAATTATCTAAAATATTTATCATATTATTAATTAGGATCGAATGTAAAACCTTCCTGTTTCTTTAACTCACTAAAAAGGTCTAAAAGTTCTCATGTATAAAATTACAACCAAAGTAGGTACTGCAGCCTATTACTACAACAGCCTATAACTTAGAAAAAATACTAGATATAAAGTTGACAAGATTTTTGGAAATACTTATTTGTTTTATTTTACTTAAAGCAAACTAATAAATATTATAAAACATTCAACATTTAAAACTATGTGTTTATTATAAACAAAATAATCCATGAAAAACAAAGTGAAACAACTCGAGTCTCGATTATAAAATCATGCAATATATATTGTAAGGTAATAAATTATTTGGAATGGTATTATATTATATTTTGTTATTCAAATTTACAAAGCATCTAGTCCATTTGTAGGTAAAGAATTACGGTGTACCAATATTAAAGTCATCGGTTCTCACTGTCACCTTCGTACCCAGATTAATCCAAAATCAACTGTGGAACATAACGAAAGCTCAATAAGTCGCAAATGTCATGCGGAGCGATAGAAGACGCAGAGGAAAACCCCAAGCACATCTTAGGTAAACGAAAGTATGCACATTATTATTATTATTGTTTATTGTCGTAATAAGGTCAGGGAACGCCCAAATTAATTTCAAGTGTTTCCGTTAAAGGCGTCAACTGTGTGCGGATGTTTTTCACGGTGTGTCTGTAACGCGTTATTACTATATCAAGCTTATCATTTTATGATTGGAAACATTTTTTATTTATATTATATTCTTATAATACTATGATAATATTAATAGTATAGTACATTTTATCCATAGACGCAAATCGCAGAGGGTATAAGGGGGCTTCCCCCCCCCCCAATAAATAATTAGCCGCCTCACCCAATTTATAAGTGTCCCACAAACTATTAAAAACTCAACGCATAAATAGTCAGTGCTTAAGCCTTCCCCCACCAAGTTGAATCAATTTGCGCATATGTATTTATCTGATGTCTTTGACAAAGACGTTTCAAATAGATATTTTTTTTTTTGTTCCAGTTAGAACTGACAGCAAAAGAGTGTCTGTTGGCTCAATACTACTCCTCTGCTGCCAAAGAACAGTAGTATTTTAAAGATATAGAAAATAGTAGTCTTATAGTACGTCATCCGTCTATATTATGTTACTGTAAAGAACATGGACGTAGTAAGAATGTGGCTATGATGGGGGCTAAAACTCTCACAGAAACATTTGTACCCCCCCCCCCCATGCTTACTTTAATTTAAAACATTTTATCCGAAATTAAACAAAACAAAGATTACAAACTAAAACAAGGATTCAAATAGGTATTACCAGTGTAACGTTTATTGACAATTATCCCACTTACATAATACATATACCTATTTAATTTATCATAAATATCTTTATTTATTAGATCAACAATCTGAATTGTTTTATCTTTTATGAATTTTAAAATAAAATGTCAAATTAAGTAGAAGTCAAATATTTCCATTATGTAATTCAAGTTAAACACAAGGAGTTTTTGGAATACATTTTGCTAGTCCTATATAGCCTCCACTGATAATTAAGGCAAACTACGTTCATAGTAAAGACGTTTGTTCAATATATAAGGACGTCATTAAACATCGATTTACATTAATAAACAATAATGAATAATTTACTGTGATTCCATAAAAATTAGATAATGATGTTAAAATTTTAATTTTAATCACGTGGTATAATTAATTTTATTTATTAATTAATGAAGTATTAATAAAACAATAGTTTTTTTTTCACAAAATTAAAAATTAAATCAACTATAATACAAGTATAAAAAAAAATAGATACCTAATGACATAATAATAAAGTAAAATTATTAATTATTTTCATACAGCAAAGAGCTGTGGCATTTCGATTTGGATAACTTCCCAACTGTAAATTTATAACCAACAGGTGGTGAATTTATTTTTTTTACACCGTAAAACCCGTTAAAGTAGCATAATTGATAGCTTCTGTGCCAACACAACTTTTTTTATTAATTAAATCATTTATAATAGTGTTAAATTAGTTTTCCATTTCAAGTACATCCGAAATGAGTTATACTAACGATAAAAATTAAAGAAAACAAAATATTATGAGAAATATTCTAAAGCCAAATGCTGTACTTACACAAGTTGCAATCTACAAAATTGAATGATCATTATATGGAATAAAAATAATCTAGTCGGTTATGTTGGTAAAATCACCGAGCAAATTTTGTGTGGATTGTGCTAGATATTTATCGCTTTAAAATATAACTTTTTAAGATAACTGTAACGAACAACATTTTCCATTCCGTGTTAAAGTAAATAATAGTTCAAATTAAATAATAGAAATGATTTTAAGATTTTGAGATTATACTTATTTAAACTTTATATACTTTACTACAATGGTATAATATACGTCTTACTTAGTTTACCTATTAGTTAGTACTTAATAGCAATAACTATCGATATTTACTAGAAAAATATGATTTATAATCATATATAGCTTCTTTTAGTATAAATTAATTATATATAATTATATTATGTATTTATGTGTTACAACTTATAGTTCACACATACAACGAATACATAATTGTTCTAACTTAGATTAGTTTTATCGACTACCTATAACTAATATAATTTTTGAATTCTTCTCTATTTAAGAAATATGTTATAATTTGTGTCTATATTATACCTTAAGTTTTTATGTTGTATGTAGTATTTTGAAGTATACAATATCTTAATTATTAGTTTTATGAATATTATATACCTATCCTTAAAGTTATGCCTAATATTTGTTATAATTATATGTATATTATTTGACTGATTTTAGAAGTAGATATTTTTTTATTTTTTTATACTAAACGAAATATACCCTCGGCGACATAGGCCTAGAAGTAGATATTGTAGTGTTGGTAATTAGTAGACGGTAGTATCCAGTAATTTTAATAATATATTAGATTCATTGTACAGTAAAAAATATTATAATTTACGTACATTTCGCCAGCCCCCCCCCCTCCAGTATGATTTTTGAATTTTTTTTTTGCTAAACTTTAGTGTGCCATTAGTGTGAATTTGTGTGACTAATTTCAGAATTTGTGCGATACTGGTTTAACCGTAAATTCAAAAATCATACTTGGGGGGCTGGCGAAATGTACGTTTATAATTGTATTAAAGTTTTAAATCCTACAAGTATTATACCAGGTGATTCTTTTATCATTGAACACTCATTATTTCAAAAATTATTAATGTTTTAGAAAATATTATTTTGCATAGTTTAAAATTGTCCAAAAACCAACGTTTTTATATAAAAAAATTATTTTAAAATATTTTTTATCCTTATAATTTTTTAAGTGTTTTACTTTTTTGAATGAGTTGAGTTTTAATTTCTTATTCTAAAGCAGAATATTTTTCTAAATATTTTGATTCATAAAAATCGAATTTAGGACAAGTAGTTTATGAGTTATAAGTATTTAAAGTTTAGACAAGCGGAGTAGTGGACAAAAATTTTGCTGTTTAAAATACTCGTCCTAAATTCAATTTTTATGAATCAAAATACTTAGAAAAATATTCTGCTTTGGAATATGAAATCAAAACTCTATGTTGTCATTCAAAAAAGTAAAAAAATGATATGGATAAAAAATATTTTAAAATAAATTTTTTTAATAAAAACGTTGGTTTTTGAATAACTTGAAACTATGTAAAAAAATATTTTCAAAAACATTAGTAATTTTTGAAATAATGATTGTTCAATGATAAAAGAGTCACCATATATATTATAACATATAAGTATTATTAATTTATAAATAATTTAATATTATCGCCGAACGGATATGCGGAGGTACCTAAATAAAATTACAGTCATCACGATGCAATGGTACATTCTATATTTGAACCGGCTATTGCTCCTAGTGCTATAAATGATATTGTCTTCATCTTGAAACCCAGACAATTGTAGTTTTCAATAAGCAATAATAATTAACTCGTTCACTATATTTTGTGTATAACAATATAGGTAGGTACTATAGAAATAACGTAACGGTCCGTGCAGACGTTAAATTGTCAAATGAATATTTTAATTGTTACGCAGATAATATATTTTTGGGTACTTAGTGATGTATTTATAAATATTATGCTGTTTATATTTTCATTTAAGTCAGATAACATGATATAATAATAAAATACCAATGCGAATGAAACTACTCAACCAATTTTAATAAGATTTTATGTTTAATGTGGTAGCTTTTGTTCGACTTAAAGTATAGGTCATTATTAATCCTTCATCAGGAGGCCCTTAATTGTTTTTTTGAATACCTAATAATGGATTTTGATGTCGAAGGAAATTTACTGGTGTCGCCTTGTTGAGTAATTTTTACATTTTTATAATTTTTATAAATTATATTTTTTTTTTACACGAAATATATCCTCGGTGACATAGGCCATTGGGGATAAAATTTAAATTATATTGGGTTGTATTTACATTGAAAACTATATTATTTTGCAGTGTTCATATTTTATTTTGAAGTTCTGCCTAATAACTTAATTTATTATACTAGGTACTGTTATTAAATTGACTGGAATTCAAGTTTTGTTCTACACAATTTACTTAATCATATTAAATTTTTGCACATACCATGATGTTTTTCATCAAAATGTGCTCAGGTGATTAATTCTGAGTTTCTGACATTTCAAATATTTCCATTAGATCAATTTTGATTTTTAACAATTTCAATCGTATCAAAACCTATGACATTTTGAGAATTTTTAATAATAGTTAATTATTAATTATTAATTATTAATTATAATTATATTATATTATATTATATTATAATTATATTTATAACTAATTATTAATTATTAATTATTATTTATTAATATTCGATTTGTAAGTGTTATTAGTCAAACTTCGTTAAATAAATGTATTTTGTTCTTTCTGAATTTTTTATCAAATATGCATACGTAGATGTGATGTATGATTTTTATATGATCACTTTAATATGTATACAATAATAATCTAAACGATTTTCTGTCGAAAAATTAATGTCGAGATTATCTTAATCTAAAAAAAAAAAATGTCTATTTAAGATTAAAAAAAAAGATTATTTACGACAAATATTGGTTGGATTAATAATAGTATTAAAGTATTGATATTTAAAATTGTTACAACAATAATCACTAATCACTTTTATCGTTGCTTTTTTATGTAGGTTTTTCAAGAAAGGACGCCAAAAATATGCTTGCCATCTGGGTATTGAAACATTTTTGCGAAAACGAAAGTTATAACGGCGCACATATACACACGAGCGCGTAAAAAGGTCTTTTTCAAGACCAACAGTGTGTACGAAACCACACGTTGACAATTTAATTTCACACTTTTGTCAGGGAAACTTGACTGACGAAGGTGGTTTGTAAAGAAATAAATTACAAGAGGCTGATGAAGGAAAAACGCACGCACCAATCAAGTAACCCGCACCACTGCAAAAGTGCGACATTCTCTCGTCACTCTTAATAAACTCAACCATCCGGCACCGGAATTCCCCATAAATGCATTATATATAACGGTGCAGCTACAAAACTTAAATCAGTTTTCATCCTAACCCTCAACTGTCAAAACATAATAGTACAATCAGGTGCCACCAGCGGCATACCTGAATCGTATCCCGATTGTTATATATTATTATAATATTATTGTCACCAAGTGACATATATAACGGCCATTTACGACCGACCCACTTAATTGCAAGCTTGCTGCACGTTATCGTTTCTGATGCCCAACCCCGACGACCGCCAGTTGTCAACCAGTTGCACACCAGCGACACACAACCCTGAAGTCGACTCAATGACCAACCGACGATTACCCCACGCCGATTGGGACTAGTCTCCGTGGAACCAAAATTGTCCTTTTCAGGAAAACCTCTGTATTGTTTAGGTCACACTTATCCGAATGAGACTCACGGAACGGGTGCCACTTTCATAAGCGGCCCCGACGTGATCAGATCTCGTTCCCCACCCAATTTATGTACATACTACGAGCTAGTATTTTTTATATACTGGAACACGTTGTACCCATGTTTGTTCAAGCCGTTCAAGGTTTCGAAGACCGCTACGCCATCGGTCCCCGATTCCTCATTTTTGTATAGAATATTATATTTACACAGAAATAAAAGGATTATTATTTACCAAATACCAACGAGTTCATTTTTACGAGACAGCAGCGCATTTATAGCGTGCGTGCCGTATCATAGTTTTAAATATATATTATTGATTATTATAAGGTATTAACAGCATGTAATATTCAATTTAATTAGATAAAATATATACTTTGGTGAATGATATAAATGCATGTAACCAGGCTGTGCCGTTAAGATTTGGCGCCCAGGGCAAAATTAAACCGTTAATACGGTAAGTACGGTACATAAAAAAGCTTTTGTTGCACGAGGTAATTTTTTATATTATAACATACTTCTATTAACAACTAATATTTTAATACTTTTTAGTTTTTTTCATTCCTTTAAATATTTCATATACCTAATGTAAACTCAGATAAAATGTTTATAAAATAATCAGTTATTATTGGTATTAATTTATACTTTACAGCACCAACAAAAAAAAGAGGAAATATCCCTCCTTTATCACCATATGTTAAATTTAACTTCAGCCAATAATCTTTGTTGTTGCGGCTTAATTTTAAATAAAAAAAAAAAAAAAAAAAAAAAGAGGCAAAAGGAAAAATCAGCATTATGGCCCTAAATTATTTTTATGGGTATGATTATTTACGATATTTATTAATTTCTATATTTTTCATCAATAAATACATAACATTATTTAATTTCAGCTATGACCATTTCCTTGGAGAACAAGAAGGATGGACATCGCCAAAATTATTAAAGAGAATTCGTCGAAGAACACAAACAATATTAAATTCACCAATTGTTTAATTTCTTTTTACACCTATTATCCTTCATACCTACACAGTGACTTAGGCACTCAATGTCTAAGTTATCACTCAATACCTTTATTATTTTCATATTATAGTCTAATTTTTGTCATATCTATTATTTTTCCAAATTATATACACTACCTATACATAATTGTTATATTGGAAATATAATATACATGGCTAAAATTAGACTATAATATGAAAATAATAATGATATTGATTGATTACTTATATTCATCAAGTTCTTATATAATTGTGTTGTGACGGTAATCTGTGTAAAAAGAAATGATCGAATTGGTTAGTTAAATGTTTTTATACTTAAATGCTTATTGTTACTGTTTGAAATAATATCAATAAAATATAAAATGTATTACATAAAAGTTATACATATACCACCTACCAACCATAGTTTTATTACAATTTTTCATTTAGTCAGTTATAGTATTAAAACTACTCAAAAACGATGATTTGATAATAGGTATCCGTTATAATATTATTGTTGGTTGATTTTTTTTTTATTCAATTGTAACACAATGTCCGCTACTCATAGGTGTTGTTACCAACAAATACGATGGTTTCAAGAACTTGGAAATAGGATTCAACATCAAATATAAATTATCCACAAATTGTAAATCATTACATCAGTGATCACATATTAATTATTAATCTGAACAATGAAAATTCAAAACTATTATACTATATAAAATAAATTGTATGAGAATTTCATTCCATTTATTTTTAACGACACAATATACTTGTATTTTAATCATATATAAATTGTATTATATTATATATATATACTCAACATAATATAATATTTCACATCATGTAATATGAATATATTATTACCATATCATAAATTAAAACTGCAGAATATCAGTATGTACCAAACATATTATAATAATATAGTAAAATATGTTTATTATATAAATAAATATAATTGCAGAGAGTAATTTAGTTTTAACGTTTATCTAATGCCTTAATTAAATGGATAGATTAAGAACATATACGTGCAATTATATAATTGTAGAAATCAATCGGTTATCGCCTATTAGACAAAGGACCATCCGAAGAAATCGCATTCCGTGTAATATTTAAAGTTCCTGATAAATTATGTTAATCTTTTCATGATGCATTTACTATACCGATTACTAAGTAAATAAACAGAATCAAAAACTTACTTCAGACTAGAAGATTGGTTACAAATGTTACAATAGCGTTGCGTTGATTGGCATGCACGACCAATCGGACATAGTTTCGTCTAGGCAAAGAGAAAAATATTATGATTTTGACGCTGACATTAGGATGAATTATCTCCAATCGGGAAAATTATATGTGTACACTTAAAATGCTCAACGGCCGTTTCAGATCGTTTAAATTTTAACACAACGTGCAGGTACCGATTATATGAATAACAACAGCAGAAGACTTTTTTTTTTTATTTGATTTAATTTAAACACCGTTAAATTGGTTTGAATTAACCGACAATAACGAGACCGGAAGACAGTAAAATAATATACACTGTGTACGAATATGAACTTCAGGAACAAAAAACATGATCATCACTCATCAGAATAAATTCATATGATGTCATTATTTTAAACTAAAATTAAAGCGTCGATCAGATGTTTGATTGTTTTGGATATTGTGTGTTACAAAATTTGTTCATACTTATATCTTTTTCCATTATATGCCTATTATATATTTGTATATAGTTAGAGTCAGACAAAATTGGTTAAATACAATATAATATTATTGTTGACATTTTTTTTTTTATCCAAACACCGTATAATTCGTTTATGCAGCATTTTTCACATACAATTAATCAAAAATTACAAAAATGATTCTGGTGATGAAGAGCAACTGGGGTCGTATAAATTGGAAAAGTCAGCCATTAATAATTATTTTTTCTGCGTCTCTCGCGTTTTCCCCTCATGACCATAATAATTGGTCGGCAGCACGTTATCTCGGTACGAACAAGGCGTGTCGTTGTCACCCTATACTCGGGTGGTCATCGTAGTATAAATTTAGAAAGGTTTTTGGTATTAAAGTTGCAAAAGTTTAAACTTCAAAATATTCACTAACAACAACGAGTCTAATGATAAATGAAACATAATATAGTATATAATAGAAATAATGCATAATTAAAGTTTTGATAATTACTGTATATGGTTTTTTCCTTTTAATATTTTAATGATGTATGATCAATAATTATGTATGATATTTAAGTATCACGTATTTGTATTTATTATTGATTATTGAAAATAAATCAGTCATATCAATTTCATATTATTATATGAATAATATAATAATAATAATATGCTTATCTATTATTGTAATTGGTATAGGTGCATTTTAAATAATATAACCGATTTTGTCACTGTTGTACAACGGAGCCTTAAATATGTGTATCATAACTCCCTATAGTAAATTATTATAGGACCTCTTTAATTACATAGAGAGATACAACTAAGATATATAATATTATGCTGAGGCAGGATCAATTTTAATAGCGGTGTTATTCTAGGGACATTTCATTTCCCTTACATTTTCTGCAGTTCTCTATCATATAACGAATATTTTAAGACAATTATAGTAATAATAATAATTGTTAAATAATTTAAGCAATTTATAATAAATTGAATTCTATGAAATTTTACAATAAACTACGAAATTTTGGCAACTTGCAGCATGATTTTGTTCCCTATCGTAAAGCCTATTATTTAAGAATCATACATTTCCCAAATGGATATAGCCAAATCGGAATGACAAAATTAAAAGCTGTCTTGATAAAATCAGTCAACCATATACTATGAGCAATATTTGATATTTTCGATTAACCTTTTTTTATTATTCCTTAAAAATATTCGTAATATTAATATCATGTCTCATGTATGAATATAATTAACTTTGTTTTAATTCAGTCATATTATTAGTTGGTGAAAAAAAACATCATGGTTCACATTACCCAAACAGGATCACATTAGCCGGTATTCCACATTGACCGTTACATATATACAGAGTGATTCTTTTAAGTGGGTACACTAATTATCTCGAAAAGTATTTACTCTTTTCAAAATATTTATTACATGGTTTCAAGTTGTTGAAAAACCAACGTTTTCATTAAAAAATTATATTTTTAAACATTTTTTATCCTTATCATTTTTTAAGTTTTTTACTTTTTACAACATAGAGTTTTAATTTCATATTCCAAAGCAGAATATTTTTCTAAGTATTTTGATTCATAAAAATCGAATTTAGGGCTTGTGGTTTTTGAGTTATAAGTATTTAAAGTTTAGATTGGCAGAGTGGAGTGGTACGGGGTTACCCCGCTAAATGTTTGTCCACTACTCCGCTTGTCTAAACTTTAAATACATATAACTCATAAACTACTCGTCCTAAATTCGATTTTTATGAATCAAAATACTTAGAAAAATATTCTGCTTTGGAATATGAAATTAAAACTCTATGTTGTCAATCAAAAAAGTAAAAAACTTAAAAAATGATAAGGATAAAAAATATTTAAAAAAATAATTTTTTAATAAAAACGTTGGTTTTTTAACAACTTGAAACCATGTAAAAAAATATTTTGAAAAAAGTAAATACTTTTCGAGATAATTAGTGTACCCACTTAAAAGAATCACCCTGTATAAAATGGATAATGGATTAGATATTAAAATTAGCAGATACTCATGAATAACAAAAAAAGCGGGTAAGTCGTGGATGTCACAAGTGGGTTACTGTAATGGATGGAATTAAATTTGAATCCAATGATATTATATCATTGTATACAAAAAACGATTCTGAGCGGAAACTGTTTATCTTTCTAGGATAATATTATATGATAGAATATTAAGAATTTTCAAATCTTAGATTTAATAAGAAACATTTTTATGAATTTTTTAGCTTAAAATAATTTGTGAATTTTCGTGCTTTTTACGAATGTTTTCATAATTAAAATTTGAATGCTTGTAAAAAAAAAATTGTTACTAAATATTTATTATATTTTTCAACTACTATTGTAAAAATATTTTAAAAATCTTATAAAATATAGAAAATTCCCATAATAAACATCCAGTAAAAATTTCAAGTATCTGCGGTCATTTGTTTTAGAGTTACACCTTAATAAGAAAATCGCTAAATGAGAAATCTAGTGAAAATCGAATGTTCTAAAAATTTAAATTTAAGACGCTCATAAAAATTTAATTTGAATTCCTGGTGGACATTTTTTTTTACAAAGGTAGACAAACTTATAAGGAATCTTGTATTATATTTTCAAATCTAAGATTTAAAAGGAAAATTTTTATGAATTTCTAGCGTAAAATTATTTATGAATTTTCTTGATTTTTACGTATGTTGTCAAAATTCAAAATTTGAATGCTTGTAAAAAAATTTGTGACTATGCATTTATTTTATTTTTCAACTGCTATTGTAAAAATATATTAGGAGCCTTGTATTTAATTTTAAAATCTTAGATTTAAAAAGAACTTTTATGTACTTTTAATACTTTTATTTTAACTTTTATGAATTTCTATCTAAGATAATTTGTACGTTGCCGTAATTTTTACGTATTATTCAAAATTTGAACTTTAAATGCTTATAAAAAAAATCGTGTCAATGTATTTTTAATATTTTTCAAATGCTATTGTTACAATATGTTAGAAGCCTTGTATTAAATTTTCAAGCTTTTCTACCCAACAAATAAATTTTTATCGATATTTATAGAAAAAAAAAGTTGAAAAGTTAAAACGTCAGTAAACAGCTCAAAACAAATCTAAATATTTTGAAAATCGTATCAAATATAGAAAATGTCTATATAAACATTCAGTGAAAATTCCAAGTATCTGCGGTCATTTGTTTTAGAGTTACACCAAAATAAGAAAATCACTATATGTAAAATCCAATGTTGTAAAAATTTAAATTTCAAATGCTCATAAAAATTTAATTTGAATTTCCGGTGGACATTTCTTTTATGATAAAGATTGAAAAACTTGTAAGGAATCTTGTATTAAATTTTCAAACCTTAAATTTAAAAGGAAAATTTTTTATGAATTTATAGCTTAAAATAATTTGCAAATTTTCATGATTTTTACGTATTTTGTCAAAATTCAAACATTGAATGCTTATAAAAAAAAATTGTGACTATGAATTTCTTTTAGTTTTCAACTGCTATTGTAACAATATGTTAAGAGCCTTGTTTTAAAATTTCAAGCTTTTCTACCCAACAAATAAATTTTTATCGATATTAGTTTAAAAAAAACTAATAATGATCGAAAATTGCATGTATTTGTATAATATATATATATATATAATTATTATAATAATACAAATATTATATATATATATAGAGAGAGAGAGACCATATAAGGTGATTTGTTTTAACGTTATTTCAAAAACCAAAATCGATTTTGTCGAAAACTGATTGTGCGTAAAATTTCCCGTTTTTCCCTTAATTTTAGTTTGTTTATCCCGATTATTTAGGATAATATTAAGAATTTTTTAGTTTTGTATAAAGTACCAACTAGATTCACTTTTTGATCGAACGAGGTACTGGAGTCAAAAATCACTTTTACTGCCCCAAAACGTGATGACAGACACAAAAAACATTAAAATAAAAAAATAAAAAATAAAAAAATAAAAACACACATCATGGTAAAATCAATATATTTATCGCTCCGCTCAGAATCTAAAAGTTTGTTTCCAAGTTTTAAGAATGTTTTTATCGATATTCAATACTGTAGCGCTATCTAGTGTAGGGAATTCACTATCATTATGCTCAAAAACAAGATTTTATTTTTATTTGCCTATTTTAATTCCACTCCCATAATATGATATTTATATTGTATATTAACGTGCTGTTTCTTATAGTTATAATGAAATAATGAATAATAATATAATATGATTGAATTAATTTAGCTAATCAATTGGAGATTTGAGAATAAAATGACGGATATAATATATAGTATGAAGACATTCATATATTCACATCATATGCAGTTTATGTATCTATTATATAGTTAGAGCTGATGTTTATTTGTTTTTATTTATTGAGGATCTAATTATGTATCTAAAAATAAAACTTAACAAAACATCGAACGTGTTAAAATGTATTTACTCCCTAAAAAATCTCTGGTCTAGTCTAAAGACTAAGACATTGCACAACATTATGTACTTAACAATATGTTGCAGTAAGTTATCATGATATGTGAAAGTACAGTATAAAAACTAAGAAATAGGTAGCTATATTGTATACCAATGCGGGCATTTGGCATATTGTGTATATGTGCATAATAAAAATAAAAAAATACCAATAAATAATAATTCTAACGATTTAAACGATTGACAAATTAATAATTACAATAACAACAATTCGGCAGTTAATAAATAATTATGTTATTAATTAGTATAGTGTATTTTGAAAAAACAACTCACCGCAAAGGTATTGAAGTCCTCAAAGAAGTAATGAGTGACATGACCGTCAGTCGTCGTCGGAGACTTTTATAGCGGACCATAGATCATATTATTATGACCTAAGGGGCGGACGATAAAAATCCTAAATTACGGTTCATTATTAATATTATTATTATTATTAATAAGTCATGATGACGTATCGTATAGCAATAATATAAAAATAAAACAACCATCTCAAAAATCTTTGTTATTATCGGCGTTATAGATAACAGATAATAATAATACGACAATCTGTTGCCCGATCCAACTATATTCTGGCTACTGCGGAACACAAAATGCGATATTGCTCGAGGAAAAAAAATCTGAAATATCATAAATTCATAATAATATAATAATCTCGTCGAGCGGGCTACACTTGCAATTTTTAATTTTTTTTTTTTTCAAACCAAGCGATCGATTAATAAAAAAAATTATTATATAATAAATTATACGCGACGTCACGATGAAAATATCGTGCGATCTTCATAATAACTATACAGTACCCCGAGCACTGTATCGAGAGGAGATGAACATCGAGTGCAGCCGGAATGAAGATTTACCTTTGAGCTAAAATGATAGTGGGTATAGGGGAGGAAGTAAGGGTACACCAGAAACGATAACGTCGTATTGTATTGGGTGCGCGCACATAAAATTCACCTATAAAAAAAAAGTTAAGCCCGACTTCTTCAGGGGGGGGGGGGTGGTTACACCTTTAATAACCATATCCATATGTAATAATTGTAATAACATAGGTACAATATAATATAGGCACGAAGACCATACTGCGAAGTACTAAATTATTATTATTGTTATGTATTATTAATATAACGTATATAAAATATTATATTATACTATTATAGGTATATACTTGGTACTTGCGACATTAATTGGTAATTTTGGCGCAATAAGCCAATAACATTATAATATTATATACGACTTGTATTATACATTCATAAATTTAATATAAATATAAATATTCATACATTCATTATAATACGTCCGGAGTCGTTACAAGACCAATTGTTGGGCTATATACGACGCGTTTAACGATTCATTCATAATGCTCTCTTAATATTATATTATTTTATATTTGTATTTATCATATTATCGGGATAAACGTGCGTGAGATTTATACGATATGCACTGCAGTTGAAAATTATCTTCTGGCAGAGATGGTAGGTAGACGACTTTGATAAATATTATATCGGAAACATTTATATTTGCATTTACATGCCTATAGGATATATGTAAGTATTACATTTACAAAGCCATAACATTAATTTTTAATAGATAAATTAAATTATACTAAACAAACATTTTTAATAAAATTTAGGGCAGATAAAATGCTAGGATTGTGAATACAAATCGTTGGGTTGTCGTGAAATGTGTGCAGTGGAGAAAGTCATTAAATATAGGAATGGAGAAAGAAGAATATACTTAGTGATAGTATTATACTAGTATAAATAATATTTTTTTAAATTTTTTTATTAAAGAAATAAACCTCGGCAACTCGGCCATTGGTATAAGAATTTTTTTTTTTTTTGAAAGGTGTTACACATAATAATAAATGAATAGTTTAATAACAATAACAATAAAATATGCTTAAATTATATGAGAATGATAAGAATAATAAGGTTGTGTTTTATTATTTTTAAATGATTAAATAAGTTTGTCCAGTCCTGTCTCCTGGAGAAACACGAATATGGTGATTGCAGAAAAGGTCCTAGTATATCGTACAAATCGCTAGATAGATTATTGCGATTTCCTGCATCGAGGTATATGCAAGACATTCCTTGAGATATGTTGGGAATATGTGACCCGCACGTCATACACGAGGGGGGGATACATAATATTATATATGTATATAGATAAATATAAGTATGTAATACATTATATTGTTATTACTTATTTATTATTAGTTATTATACATACAGAAATAGGAGTGATTAAATTTAGCTGCAATCCGTAAAGACTGTATATTTATGAATGTCTAATATAATATAATTATAGTTATATGAATTATAAAGTTATATAACGAATAGGTAAAGTGTAAAATATTAAAACTGCATCAGCGTGTAACGACAATAAACACAATTTATGAATTTTTGACGTTAAAATAACATGCGTATATTAACGGATACATTTTTAATTGGATAAAAAAAAGAAAAAAATGAAAAAAAATTGCAAAAATTAAAGGTCCCACCGAGATTTGAACTCGGATCGCTGGATTCAAAGTCCAGAGTGCTAACCATTACACCATGGGACCGAGATGTACGAGGTAAGAAAACAATGTTATTTAAGCCTTTTTTAATTTTTACAATGACTATAATATATTATTATAATATTAGATGTATTTTATAAAATTTAATAGTATAATACTATATTAAATAATTAATTACAACGAACAACGATCATGTACATAGCCAAAGAAATATAGTATTATAATATGGATTTACTCTACTTAATATGTAAATAGTAAATGTGTAATGACTATAGCTTCAATCTACCAACAATATGTTACATTATCTACATTTTACATTAATTATAAACATTATTATCATTATGAATTATAGATAGCCATTCGGGGATTTTAAACCTGCGCGGTCGTGCGTACTGTGTACGCGAATATTATCAAGAAAGTCGTGTCTGTAGCAAATAAATAAATTTGTTTATGCATTATTATTCATACGGGACCGTCAGAATCAGAATAAAATAAAATTGTTCTCAAAATCGAAAAATCTAGGTCCTGATAACAGATTTTAGAGCCGAGGACTTTGATTTTAAGGTTATCCTTTCCAATTCAAGAGAATGCAGTTTCCTGTAAAAGTATGTTTTGCCATAGTCCATGACTATAAACAAATCACAAGGGCAAACCTTGAAATTTTCAGGAATCGATATTAGAGAAGATTGTTTTTCACATGGCCAATTGTATGTGTCATGCTCCAGAGTCAGTACCTCAGTACGCCCACGAACTTAGTTATTTTGGTACCAACAGGAATTACAGCTAATGTGGTTTATAGAGAAATATTATATTAACGATAAAAATCAGCTTAATAAACAATTGATATAATATTATGGCATATTTTTTTAAACAATCTAATTTTAATTTAATTTAACTAGACAATGTTTAATTTTACCAGATAACAACAATTAATAAACCCGGCAACGACGGGTAATAATTCAGCTAGTGGTTATATATGACAGTAAATTCAAAATAATACAAACAATACTATCGTGTTGTATAATATACGTATGATCGACGGTAATTCAACTAATACCAATACGTTTTAATACTGAAAACTACTTTTATACAATTTTAACAGCTGAATAATTTTTCAAAATTTAAATTTTAAACGTTTATATAAAAAAAAATCGTGCCTTTGTACTTATATTTGCTATATTATATCAACTTATGGGGAATCTCGTATAACATTTTCAAGTTTCTTGACCTAATGAATAACGCTCCGCTCAGAATCTAATAATAGTGAATTCAATAAATAAAAATTATTATAAATAATCAAATAGAACAAAATTGGATTGATTTATAATTATATTAAAATGCAACATGCGCTTTGTTATTTTGTTAAATGTTTAGAAATTAGCACAGCGTCGATTGACTTAGCAATATACTTTTAAATGCCATAAATTTAGATAAAAACTATCCAAATCTTCTCTTAGGTAAACCATAAATTTTAATTTGTATCATTGATGAAAATAAAGTGTTCACATATCGCATTCACCTTAACTTCTGGTACCTAATTAACCATAACAGTTTAACACATTTTTTTTACTAGTTATTAAATCCCTCCCCCCCTAATTACGCCTAACCACATAACATTACCTTTATTAGAATACGATGAACATGATCGTCAAAAATACTTTTATAATAATCTAATATAAGTAAATATATATATATATATATATATATATATATATATATATATAATTAGATACAATTGAATAAATCGCCATTATAAATTATATTATTCTATATTACGGTATATTTTTATAAAAAAATGTGTATTAATAAAGTAATAATATATATATATATTTTTTTAAATCGATGTATTGAAGGCGAAAATATAGGAGTGTAATAAATGGAATATTGACTGTAAAAATCAACAGCGCAATAATAGGTATATACCTAATGATTACTGATAAAGTGATGATTCTAAAATACAAACTTTGTTTTTGACGAAACTGGTTCTTGTCCATAAACTATAACATTTATATTATATAATATACTCGGGCGTACGGCAGAGCGGCACATGAAAAGACGATAATATTACCTTCATCAATACCAGCAAGGGCATAGCCAAAGGATCAGTGGTAAGGGGAATTACCCCCATCCTCATTATACCTAACCTAACAAATATAGTATTAATGTTTATCGAAATTTTGAATTGGAGTATAAAATGTAATAAAAAATGTTGGTTTCTCTCCTTGGATAAAATTTCTAGTTATACGTACCAGTACCTACCTAAATTTGAATTCAAATTTTAATATCGCCTGCCATAAATCTAACGATGAAAGATACCTAGTGATATTAAATTTAGGATATTTTATATTTTATACGTATAATATTGTAATATGTATACCACCAAAATCTACCTATAAAACAACGTGCAAGTTGAACAACGACTAAAAGTATATTAGATATAAATATCTTTTAATCTCTTTACTGTAGATATAACTATATAAGACATTTTGTAGCAATATAATTTTTAAGATTTACCGTTTACCTATATTGACCAATACAACAATACCTGAATATGTTCCACATTATTCCTCTCCGCCTAATAATTTATGGGAATATCAGATTAATTATTTATTGTGATGCATATACATAACAATTGTAATTATTTTGTTCACTGCAGTCGTGTGTTCGTGTAACAGGTATACATATCAATATGACAATATTAGTCCTTAATATTGTACATTGGAAAATGGACTATGTATAAAACATCAAGCATCTTTACTGCGTTTAGAAGCTTTTATAAATATTATTTGTATTATTACTTTATTAGTTATTACATTGTTGTAGTATGCCTAATATTAATATTATTTTTTACCTGTAATACAGTACGTAACGACGGTAAGCAATTTATAGAAAACAAATTTAAGATTTGGCGACAAACAAATTATACATATACGACGTACCAAATTATAAAAAGCTCAAGAAAAAAACTAAAAAAAACAGAAGGTTCCACCGAGATTTGAACTCGGATCGCTGGATTCAAAGTCCAGAGTGCTAACCATTACACCATGGAACCGCGATGAGTAGTATAGTAAAACATAATTATTTGTTCAACATCTAGATGGTTATATGCCTATGCAAAGAGGTTAAATTTTAAAGTAGGGACTAAGTAGTACCATATAATAAAGTAATATTGTATGTACTTACATAAGTTAGGTTAACATTTAGTTAACATTTTGTTACACTTCTATAATAACTTACTATATTAATATAATATTATTATATTATTTAATTCACGGTAGTGACAGTACCTATATACAGACTTGTGAATAAATTTGACTTTTTGACTAATTGAATTTTGAACTGAACGATAATGATAAGATAAGTAATACTTAATACATTTATAATACTGTTTCACTATATTAAAATCGTGGAAACTGGAAGCTGTACACAAGCTATTCGATGTATTTTATTATACTATACTTTTATCATACATTTAAATTAAAACAGGTAGGTACCTATACTATTGGCTATTATAGTCACTGAGCACAAGTCGGTGGCGAATAAACTGGGTGGGCTTTAGAATTTACAACGCACCAAAACTGATGAGGACCATAGCCTAGCCAAGAGTACCGTATATAGCCGCATTATAAAGGGGATATTTACTAAGTCCAACCTTATCAATAATAGTATTTAATATGTAACTAATATAACATGTAATTAATTTAGAGTTAAACCCATTGTTGCCAATGCTTAATTCAAATATAAAAAAAGGGGGGGGAATATTAGGTATAGTCGCATTCAAGATTAAACGATGAGTATAATTATTAATTAATATCCAACGCGGACGCCAATTACAGACTGAATAATTTATTAGTTTATAAAAGAAAGAGATAATCACACGAGGGTGGACGGTGGGTACGGTTGGTTCAGAACACATGTATGTGTGACTCCTAACTTTTCCATCCTTTGGGAATTTTGCAATATCCATACTTATCAACGTATTTTTACATATTATATTTCTGTTTGAATTTCGTGAATTATATTTAACCAATACATAATGGAGGGGAGTCTTTGTAAATACACTGGTTAAAATATGAATGAAAAGAGAAAAGACTTGCATGCATTTGTCGTTCTAGTCAAGTCAGAAGAGCCTGCAGATGCCCAAACAGTAGGAGGAAATATGATTTCTTCACTAATATAACTATATAAGTATCTGTCAAATAATCACAGTATGATTTTAATTTATGATCATCAGGACATATTACCATTAAATCTTCGACAAAACAATCTTCAGCATCTCCTGGATTAAAAAATAACAGTCCAAACGTATATTTTATAAGATTTCCGATTTCTGAAAAATCGTTATTATATTCACTAATGATTAGTGAACTTATAATTAAACCAAATTAGTGACAAATCAATCCTAAGCTTTGGACTTGACGAAACCAAGATTAAATCTTAATTTATATATAATTAATATACTATTATATATTTTATATATGTATATATATATATATATTATTATTTTATACAGTCTATTAAAAAAAGTAGTTTTTTGGTAGTTTAACAAAAATAAAATGTGAAAAGAATTGTCGGATATCGCCTTTATCGATCGATCACCGGTCATTAAGATAGTCGAGATCGTTCTAGAACCTTCTAGACTCCCCACTCGCCACTCGTCCGCTCGTCCATTATCTTTACCGGGGTGTGACGGTGTCACCGGCGAGTCGGACATGAATAGTAGTTGTCGCCCGACATTCGTAGTCGGACAGTGGTCGCCGATGTGAAGGTGCTAATAAATGCACATCGAAAGGCCTTTCTTTATTATAATTTGCAGCGTGTAATATTTCAACCGCGTATCAATTTATACTGACACGCGTTGTTTGTTGTGGCGTTCCGACAACGTTGGATTTGATCCTTCTTCCTTCCGTTATTTGTGCGGCGTTTATGGATCTTTTATACACTCTTATACGAAGAATTCATTCATTGTGCCAGATCGTATGTATGTACTCTTTGTATCGTTAATTATATAAAATATTGTATTATTTGGTTAAGGCCATCAAGGTCTCATGTAAATTTATTGAATTAGTTCAATTCTTGTATTACTGAATTGGGCGCCCAGATATATATTTATATATTTAAATTTGATTATTTCTATTGTATTATTTGATTATTTATTATTTTGAATAGTACGGCGGCGCTTTGTGCCCGTATCTAAAAACACAGTATTTGCGTGTTATTTATTTACTTTTTTTTTTATTATTCAATCTCCATTATATTTGTAAAGTGTCCTCTTTCTTCCTTCGTGGATTGGAGCAGTGCCTAGGAGGTAAGTTTTGAATACGCCGTGGTAAGGTATACGCCACAATTATTAAATTATTTAAATGTAGCCGGATCGGTCGATGGCTCTGGGTCGACAGTAAGGGTTCGTGCCACATTTCTGGTAGCAGAGCGTGGTTTCGTCCACATCTTGTTTATTATATTTTTTATGATCAATGGGCTCGTCCTAAGGTAAGCGTAAATATTGGTGAAAATTTATTTTAATTTGTGGTCACACGTTACTGGGTGAGCGACGTGCTGACTTATTTAGTTGTACACGATTGATTATTTCTGAATTATTAATTCGTTAAATAGCGCTCTATATAAAGTAAACTTGTGTATTACTTATTTAATTGTGTGACTGTTAACTTATTTTATCTCGCGTACACGCGCGTATTGTCGTACTATAAGTATTTCATTTGCGACTATTGTGATTATTACGATTATCAGTTGATTCTATCATCATTTTGCGTAAGACGCGCGTATCGTTGGTATTTAAACAATTCATACTACGATTAATAATATTTTTTTAAATTATTTATTCAGCTTTGGTCGTGTCTTATTTATTTTGATCTGTGATTAATAATTTTATTTATTATTTGGCTTAAAGCGGTTATTTTCGTGTTTTGATTATTACTTCGCGTAAACCGCGCGCGTATTTGTCGCGCTCCGTGCATTTATCTCGCGATTAATAATTTGGTATATTTATATTTCGCGTAAAAACGCGTTTATTTTTCTCGTAATATTTTTTGGTTTTGCGTGTTTATTTTTTTTTATTTTTTATTTTTGTTATTATTATTTTGCGCATTGCGGTTTACGTTTAAATTATTTTTATTTTGCGTTAATATCTATTTTGCTATTAATTTGCGAAAATCGTACTATTCGTATTCAATTATTTAATCAACGTTTAATAATTTTATTATTATTTCGCGTCAACCGTGCCTCTTGTCGCGTTTAATTTATTTTGATTTTCTTTGCGATTGTTAGTCCGCTAGTTAATATTTTGCGCAAAACGCACTTGTGTTGCATTAATTCATTTGATTTTTTTTTTTTTTTTTGCGTCCATTTAATTATTTATTTTTCCTCCCTTTTGTGGAAACCTATATCATGGCTTCAAGCGGCGATGAAGCACGAGCCAGGCGGTTGGTCCGTCAATGCGAAGTAAAACGCAAGGGTTACATGAATAAAATTCGGTCAGTTTACGATTTGGCTATCCGTAGTGCGGAAGATACGTCGGTAGTGCCTCAATTATTAGTTATGGTAGAAACACTAGATCAGTTGTTAGCGTCGTTCACCATTGAAGATGAAGCGTTTTTAAATCATTTGATGGATTTGGACCGGGACAGTGAATACCCCGACATGGAGGGCGTCGAGATGTTCAATTTGGTTTCTTTTGCTAAGGCAACAGCTAATCGCTTTATGCAATATTGTCCCGATCAAACTATTGCGTCCACGCACGGCGGTTCACAGGCGTCGCTGAATAATGTCGATCAGAATGTTCCAAAATCAGACGAGCAAGCGGTTCCTGACAATGTGGTTGTGGATGTGAACCCAAGTGAAGCACGATCTAACAATGCAGGTTCTCTCCGATCTGATAGCGTTCCAGTCTTCAAGCCTGCCCGCCTGCCCGAAATCCCGTTGCCCACGTTCGAGGGTGACATTTATGAGTGGATAACTTTTCGCGATCGTTTTATTACATCGGTAGATCGTCGAGAACATTTGTCAAATATTGATAAGTTTTATTACTTGGTGGGATGTTGCAAAGGGGCAGCCCGAGACGCTATCCGCGGAATTCCGGTATCAGATCATAATTACAAGTTGGCGTGGTCCACTCTTGAGGAACGATTCCACAAACCCCGTCTGGTTGCATGTTCCTTAATTGAAAAATTGTTAAGTGCACAACGAGCTACCTCAGAAAACCTACCCGAGTTGAACAGATTATTGGTGGTATTTGATGAAGGTGTGTCGTTACTCGAATCCCTGAATATACCAAATTTAGGCGATTTTATATTATTTTCAATAGCTTCACGGTGCTTACCTATTTACAGCATTAAATTATTCGAAGCGCAATTATCCAACGGTTTCCCTACAGTAAAAGATTTATTGACGTTTATAAAATCACGTGTGGCCATATTGGAATGCATTCCACGGGAGTCTACATCGAAACAATCAAACTCTCACAAAGTTACTAAGACTGCGTCATATAATGCGAGGAAGACGCCGCTGCACACTTCTATGATTACAAGCAACAACCCGCCCAAAGCAGCACAGTTTTGCAAATGTTGCAAGGGTACTCATGATCTAACGTCATGCCCGAAATTCAAAGGTTGGACGCAAAAGGCGCGTAACGATTGGGCGCGAGATCAGCGGATATGCTTTCGGTGCCTGCGCCCCGGTCATTGGGTAACCAAGTGCAAATCCTCGAATGTATGTGGTCAGTGTTCACGATGGCATCATTCGCTATTGCATTCAGTCGGATCTACAGCGCCTTCAAAGGAAGAGAACTCCTCAAAGGAGGGACAATCGGACATTGCCACCCCATCGTCATGTCTTGGTCAAAATACGTCGCCTTCTGTTATTCTTGGGACAGCGCTCATCCACATGCCTGATAATGTCGGTGTGATGCATACGGTGCGAGCGCTTATCGATTCAGCCTCACAAATTAGTGCAATTACCTTGGAGTGTAAAAATCGTTTAGGACTCCAGATGCGTAGATGGACAGCTCCTGTGTCCGGCCTTGGTGGTGTTTCGGTACAAAACGTTCTGGGAATTGTCCATTGTCAGGCCCAACCAAGATTTTCACCGGATCCAATCTTCAACTTCGATGCGTGGGTGTTCCCGTCAATTACGGCTGAGATGCCACGGCATCCATTGCCACATTCAATTGCAGAAAGATACAAACACCTTGCTTTAGCTGATCCATCGTTCATCAATCCTGGTACTATTGATGTTTTATTAGGTGCGGATCTGTTTGCTCAAATTCTAAACGGAAAGCGTGTGTCGGTTGGTGATGCTTTTCCGGTGGCCTTCGGAACCGTATTTGGCTGGACTGTCATAGGACCGGTCCCAACATCGCTACCTAATGTTTTAATATCATGTCACGCATCATTGACTACATCGGTGGAAACATTGCTGGAGAGGTTCTGGGCCCTCGAAGAACCAGACGCAGCACCTGAAGAATTTACGCAAGAAGGACAATGCGAATCTATATTCCGTGACGGATGTACTCGTGATAGTTCGGGTCGGTTTTGTGTACCACTTTTGTTCCGTCATTCTATTTCCGGTGACACATTTCGAGGATCACGTGCCTTGGCTGAGAAGCGTTTCGAGCATTTGGAGAAGAAATTGGCCAATGACTCTTGTCTTCGGCGATTATATTGTGAGTTTATGTCCGAGTATCTGACATTGGGACATATGTCCCCAGCCAATTCCGATGGTGACTACTTTATCCCCCATCATGCCGTCTACCGTCCTAATGATATCGATCCGAAAATACGTGTAGTATTTGATGCTTCCGCGAGGTCGTTTTCGGGTGTTTCTTTGAATGATTGCTTGCTCCCGGGACCGAAATTACAACGCGATGTTGTGGATGTTTTGTTATTGTATCGTGTCCACCGTTTTGCCTTCACAACCGACATAAGCAAAATGTACCGTCAGGTGTCCGTGCTTCCATCACATCGGCGGTATCAACATATATTGTGGAGATCGTCGCCTGAACAAAAGTTGCAAGCATATGAGCTTAATACTGTCACCTATGGAGTCAACTGTGCCCCCTACCTCGCGATCAAGGTACTTCAGTCCATTGCAGAGCAAGACTGTAATAATTTTCTTTTTGTAAAAGAAGCATTATTATATCAAACATACGTAGACGACATCTGCGTAGGTGGTGACACGGAAGATGACGCCCTTTCCCTTCAAGATGGTCTTATTAAGGTTCTAAATGGCGCTGGTATGGATTTGAAAAAGTGGGCCAGTAATACGCCCGCCATACTTGATAAGGTTCCTTTCGAGGACAGGACATGCGAACCATTGTCGTTAGATGATTCTGCTGGCATCGGGACGAAAGTATTGGGATTACAATGGTCTCACCAAGAAGATGCATTTGTGTATAACCTTCAACCCGAACAACACGTCTCCACGAAACGCGGTATGTTGTCATTGATAGCGCGGATGTTCGATCCGCTGGGACTCTTATCGCCTGTCACCTTTTTCGCTAAAACATTGATCCAACGTGTGTGGAAAGCCGGGCTTTCGTGGGATGAGCAACTGCCTCCAGAGATTGCGGAGCCTTGGCGCAAGTACGTTGTTGACCTGCCCAATCTGAAATGTATCCGCATCCCTCGATTCTTAGGCACACGCCGAAACATGCAGTGTTCAATATGTGGGTTTTGTGACGCGTCGTCAATCGGATATGCTGCCGTGGTGTATCTTAGAGCAGTGGATTCGTCGGGTCGTTCTACGCTTTCGTTGCTGGGAGCACGATCTAAAATTGCACCAGTGAAGTCAATTACCATTCCACGACTGGAACTCTGTGCCGCCTTTTTGCTCGCTCGATGGATGGCTCGCCTGATCGTCACATTAAGCCTCAAACTACAGATCCTTGACGTACATGCTTGGTCGGACTCCACGACGGTTTTAAGTTGGTTAAAGTATCCACATGATTCATTTAAGGTATTTGTATCTAATCGAATTTACAAAATTCATTCTCTCGTGCCCAATTGCCAGTGGCATTATATAGAATCAGCCTTCAACCCAGCGGATTGTTGTTCACGGGGACTTACTCCGTCAGATTTCATTAAACATGATCTCTATTTTAACGGTCCACCATGTCTGTATCTGTCATCTCAACAATGGAACCAGTATACACCGATTAATACCGCCGATCAATTGCCTGAATTTAGGATTCAATCATCGAAGGTGTTGGTTATACAAGAAAAATTTGAGTGGTATGAGCGTTTTTCCACTTATGTTCAAGCAGTTCGAACCACTGCCCGTATGCTCCGGTTCATCACGCGATGCAAAAAGCAACCAGTTTATAATGGGTATCTATCCCGGAAAGAGCTCGACCAGGCAGCACTCCTGATTGCGCGGTCGTCGCAACGTTTTCATTTCAGTATGTTGATCCGTGAATTGTCGCAGGGGCAAGCGCCCTCGGCACGACTATTGGCGCGTTTGCGTCCGTTCCTCGATAGTGAAAATTTAGTACGAGTTGGCGGTCGGTTATCAAGATCGGATTTGTCTGATAACCAAAAACACCCATTGCTGCTGTCAAAGACTTCACATTTTTCTGTCCTATTAATTCGGCATTGGCATGACATCACAGGTCACAGTGGTCCACAGATCGTTTCTTCGTTGGTTGGTCGTCAGTATTGGATATTATCGGTACGCACATTGATCCGTACGATCATTAGCCGATGTATCACGTGCGTACGCATTACGGCCAGAAACCCTCAGCCAATAATGGCGGATTTACCATCTGCACGAGTGACAGAATGCCATCCGTTTGCGAGGGTCGGAGTGGATTACGCAGGTCCCTTTTCAGTAAAAGAGAACCGGCTCAGGAAGCCACGCCAGTACAAAATGTATCTTGCCGTTTTTGTGTGTTTCACGGTCCGAGCGGTACATCTAGAGTATGTATCAGATTTGAGTACCGAGGCGTTTATAGCAGCATTACAGCGGTTTGTGGCTCGCCGGGGTCTGCCTACCGATATTTACAGCGATTGCGGTACGAATTTTGTTGGGGCAAATAATCTACTTCGCACTCTGGTCAATGACCCATCGTATCGCGACCAACTGACAGCTAGTGTTCATTGTACGTGGCACTTTAACCCTCCGGGTGCCCCTCATTTCGGTGGTTTGTGGGAGGCCGCAGTGCGCTCATCCAAAACATTGTTACTTCGCATAATGGGGGAGCACACCTTCACAATCGAAGAATTTGGAACAATTTTGTGTAGATGTGAAGCCATTTTAAATTCTCGGCCAATTACTCCCGCTTCGTCCGATCCCGCCGAACTCGAATGCTTAACTCCAGGCCATTTTCTGATCGGCAGACCATTACTTGCTGTCCCAGAATCGGAAATTCCAAATGAAACGCGTCCCTGGGTACAGCGGTGGAAATTGGTCAATCAATGTGTCCAAGCATTTTGGCGTCGTTGGCGAAATGAATATCTTCAAACGCTCCAGATGCGGAGTCGGTGGCTTGATGACGTCCCCAACATAGAAGTGGATGATATGGTTGTGATAAAGGACGCTCAAACACCGCCTTTAAAATGGCGTATGGGCCGCGTGATCGAAGTATTACCAGGCGCTGACCAGGTCGTCCGAGTCGTTCGACTCCGAACCGCTACAGGTATCCTTACCCGTCCGGTGGTAAAGGTTGTCAAACTTCCCACCAATCTCTAGGGAACTACCGCCTATTTAGTTTGCCTTGGTTGGGGTTCGCGTTATATTATTCTATTTATTTATACATATTTTGTTTTATCTACCCCTTTTGGTTTTTTTTCCTCCGTCACTGACTCCTCCACAGTATACATTTTTTTTTTTTTTTTTTTTTTTTTTTTTACTAGGCACTTCGCTTATGATTCACGGGAGAAAGTGGACATGTATTATAGATAAATGCCAGAGAAAATTAAGGGCATATTGAAAATATTGTATTTATGAGCCCTGGCATTTGAATTGTATAATATTTGGAATTCGATAATTTTTTTGTATTATTATTTATTTATTTTTATTTATTTATTTATTTTTTCTTTCGTTGTATTATTTTATGTTGAACCTTCCGGGTTTTTAAACCAATTTCATCGGTCAAAACGGGTCCAATGTCACCCAGTCACTTACAGCAGCCTGAAGTCGTCGAGCTAGCATTGTTTTGTAGTAAGACGTGCACGTCTTACTAGGGGGAGGATGTCGGATATCGCCTTTATCGATCGATCACCGGTCATTAAGATAGTCGAGATCGTTCTAGAACCTTCTAGACTCCCCACTCGCCACTCGTCCGCTCGTCCATTATCTTTACCGGGGTGTGACGGTGTCACCGGCGAGTCGGACATGAATAGTAGTTGTCGCCCGACATTCGTAGTCGGACAGTGGTCGCCGATGTGAAGGTGCTAATAAATGCACATCGAAAGGCCTTTCTTTATTATAATTTGCAGCGTGTAATATTTCAACCGCGTATCAATTTATACTGACACGCGTTGTTTGTTGTGGCGTTCCGACAACGTTGGATTTGATCCTTCTTCCTTCCGTTATTTGTGCGGCGTTTATGGATCTTTTATACACTCTTATACGAAGAATTCATTCATTGTGCCAGATCGTATGTATGTACTCTTTGTATCGTTAATTATATAAAATATTGTATTATTTGGTTAAGGCCATCAAGGTCTCATGTAAATTTATTGAATTAGTTCAATTCTTGTATTACTGAATTGGGCGCCCAGATATATATTTATATATTTAAATTTGATTATTTCTATTGTATTATTTGATTATTTATTATTTTGAATAGTACGGCGGCGCTTTGTGCCCGTATCTAAAAACACAGTATTTGCGTGTTATTTATTTACTTTTTTTTTTATTATTCAATCTCCATTATATTTGTAAAGTGTCCTCTTTCTTCCTTCGTGGATTGGAGCAGTGCCTAGGAGGTAAGTTTTGAATACGCCGTGGTAAGGTATACGCCACAATTATTAAATTATTTAAATGTAGCCGGATCGGTCGATGGCTCTGGGTCGACAGTAAGGGTTCGTGCCACAAGAATATTTAATAGGTAACCAAAATAGTGTGCTGGCCGAAAACGGTCATTTCAGAATAGTCGAAAAGTGAATTGACCGAAAAGGGAAAGGTTCATTTTTGCAGTAAAGTGTCCCGCCCTTTACAACAACTTATTGAATGGTCAATGGGTATGTCTAACTTTAAGTTCAACCGTATGTCTCTATTATGTACTACATACCATTTAACAAAATATATATCTGATATAGTGATATATATTTGACAGAATAAAAAGTACTATCATTAAAATAAAATTAAGTTAAAATAGAACTTAAAAAATCTACCTAATAAATAATCGATAAAAAATTCTTAGATATTCCGACATATTATAAGACAAAAAAATATCATATTCAAATACATTTTTTTTAATTTTGGTGAGAGGGACGGGCAAATGTCTTAATATAATGAGAATAGTCGACGGAAAATTGGGCGTTTTTCCCAACCTATATACCCATGTACGTATATTAATATTTACCTATTATTTATAATCAATAATAATAATATATTACCTACCTATGGAAATTGGTTTGCTTTGATCCCATCGTACATACGTATCATTTTTAATAAATAATTATATGAATAGGTTATAGGTGTAGAAAATTAAGCGACAAAATAATACCTATATAATGGTGTCCGTTGAATCGGCCAACGTATATGTTCATTAGCGTAGGTATTAAAAATGTTGTAGTATAGCATTTTTGCCTACGTGATTAGTGATTACTAACAGAGAGCACACAGGTACCTATATGTATTCAAAATAATGATATTCTTTCAAAAACAATTTTTTCATATTAAACTCACACGCTGAACGTCCATGCTGCGGATCTTTTGGTTATATGTATACTTACACATTTATCTTAACATTGATATCTGATAGTTGATTGTTGTACAGTAGATACGATGGTTGTGATAAGATTTCTGTTCCGCAAATACCAACAACATAGACTAATATTATAAGTGAGTGAACCAGCGTTTTCACGTTTGAAAAAATAAACATATTTTTTACTAGTTCAGAATTTTAACTCTAGTGATGCCAACAGTAAACTGTATATACTATGTATACAATGCAAGGGTGGACCAGTAATAAGATAGTCGTGAAGCCACGTAATATATAATGAAAAACAATATAAAGAAGAGGAAAAGAATCAATAACATCTGTATCATAAATTATTATATTATAATAGAAATATTCAGGCTTTTGTCCTAAGGTTTGGCCACCCTATATATACATTACAATATTTTAAATACACATTTTACAGTTAAACGCTTGTGAATAGAAATTGATGTAATGATAATGAATATTTGTTGTTCGACTATAATTTGATCCAAACTAATATGATAATTATTGAGAAGTATTAACGATCAGAATAATTAATATCGACGTCATACAAACAAACAAATTATAGATATTAAAATAAATTATAAATTTGTGCGTGTAATAATATTATAATGACAATGGCTAATATATGTATCGAAATATATAACCTAGTTAAATTTTTTTTTTTTTATCGTTCTTATAAACATCGGCGACAAAGGCCAATAGTTACACTTATTTATAAATACATATTTTTTTAGATTTAATTTTTATTAGGTATACTAAAATGTTTTAATTGTACTGCAGATTAATATTGTAACATAAGAACAAATGTTAGTTAATGCAAACTATTGCGTAGGTAACCTAACCTAACCTTTTATAAAGTTTTTTTTTTAAATATAGGTACTACCTACCCTTTTTTATTGTTGATGCTTACAAAATTTAAATCTCACGAAATATTGGATATTATGAGGTAGAAATTTATGTTATATTATTACTTACTTTACTTCACTATATTTTTCAATTTATTATTATATTTTTTTCTTTTATTTTTGGCATCAACTACAAATGTGGCTAATATACATAGGTGCATATTATTATTATTATATAGGCACTAACTGTTATTTAAATAAGATAAAGATAAGAATTATAATTGTATTAGAATAATAAATTACTAGGTATCCTACTATATACCTATCGAGGGACAGAAAATCATTGGATTTTTTCCTTAGCCCTTTACCTACTAAAATCCAAAACTACAACTACACTCAAAATATTTCTTTGGCTTTAACTTTAATTGATGAAATAATAAATATGGTAGATTGTACTAATCTGTGATCTGTATACTCTGTAACAATAATGAGTTATCACCAAACAAAACTATACATAATGAGATTTATTTTACAGGCAGACAACATACCTGATTTCTAAATTTGTAAGTATAACATTAATTTATATCATTACAATATAATTTTTTTAAATTTGTATTTTGTTTATCATAATATATATATATCACTGATATAATATCAGTATAAATTTAGAGGAATAAACAATTTTCTGCACAAAATATACCATATTTAAATCTAGTTTATATAATATTATATATTAATTATTTTACTGTATAGTGTATATAATATCATAAATCATAATAATTAATAAGCATACTATTAAGACTTGATCACTATTACTTCTGAAATTGTGCAATATTTTAACATAAATATAATGCTATAAAATATTAACTAATAAAATAACACTAATTTTGGTGCTTCTATATAAACTCCTAATCGAAATGTATGAATCATTTTAAAGGATCACTTGTACATTTCCAACAATTTTGGTATGATTTACCAACTTTATATTCAGACGATATTACACATGTACCTATAACATAACGATCGTCTGCCGATATCGTATAACTACAGTGCTCCATACAAATATCACTTGAGTAGTACTCATCTTTTCCACATTCTGATGTTACCAATCCCACAAGAACAGCCATGACCAATAACGAATACAATTTCATGATTTTGATTGACGTGTTTTGGAATTTGATCTACACACTAATATATAAGTATTAAGTAAGCTATTTAATATTTATAATTTTAGTAATCAAAACTCACAGTAATAATTCGAGTTGTTCGGCGTATAACAATGAATATATTGCTATAAATAACGCTGTAAAGGATGTCTATCCTTCCAACCAGTGTGTAATACGTATGTCTACTCGAGCGGGTTTTACGCTAAAATCTGAAAAGAAACTATAGGTAAAGTATAACTAAAGTATAACGCTGCGCTACGTCGCGCTACGCTAACAGTAAGAATATAATGACATTGACTAATAAACGTAATTCAATTATATATCCTTTATCCATATCGTAATTATTGTGATAAAATAAATATACAACGTTGCCTTATTTAAAAATCAATAATCCAATAGAAGACTATATTATATTATAATCTCTCATCGTGACGAATACGTTCAATTAATAATTGTATTGATAATCTGTGTTGTGTCACAGACTATATTTTATTGCAAGTCATTACGAAATAGCACACTTGAAGTACTTGGACGCACATTAAACACACACACACGCACTCACGATAAATTTAATTAATATAAGTATTTACAATTTAATAAATATTATCAATCTTTTAAATATTAATTATTCCCGTCGTTCGATTTAGAAATGCGGCTACTTTTACTGTCATAATATAATTTCAATAAATAAAAAGCGGGTAAGTGGATGTCACTCTGCAGCACATTAGGTGGTGGGGTGGACCTGTGACTAGGGTAGGTTAGATTTGAATGAAATGATAGGTATCATTGTATACGAAAAACGATTCTGGACGGAGATGATTTGTCAGTCTAGGATATATTATAGATAATTAAAAATTTTCAAATCTTTGATTTAAAAAGAAAATTTTGTATAAATTTCTAGCTTAAAATAATTTGCGAATTTTCGTAATTTATACGTATTTAGTCAATATTTGAACTTCAAATGCTAATAAAAAATTGTGCCTACGTATTTTTATAATTTTTTAATTACTATAAGAATAACTTATGAGGAATTTGTATTCAATTTTCAAGTATTTTGATAGGGCCGAAAAAAAAAATTTTATCAACCATTCAAAAAAATTTTTCAGAAAAATTGAAAATTTCAGTTGTCTATTAACATCTCAAAAAAAGTCAAAATATTTTTAAAATTAAATCATGTAAAGAAAATGCCAATTTAAATAACTGATAAAATTTTCACGTATCTACGACTTATACTTTTTGAATAATAACAAATATTTAAAATCGTTTCAGGATAAATCGTTATCGTAACGCTATTTCATAAAAATTTAAAATTCAAACGCACCTCAATATTTTCCTATAATAACGCTTCCAGATTTCTCTATAGCTACTTGAAGGAAAACTTATGGAAAACTTATAGTGTTGTATTCATAATCCTTAGTTATATAAACACAACAAATTTTATGATTTTTCAGCTTCAAAATTACTTGCAAATTTTCGCATTTTCGACAGATTTCGTAAAAATTTGAACTATAAACGCTTATAAAATAAAAATATGCCTATGTATTCTTATAATTTTTTAATCACTATAAGAATAACTTATGAGGAACTTTATATTAAATTTTCAAACAAATTCTTCTCTGATATCCATGAAAACATTTCGTAATCACAATATAATCATCTCGTCTAATATATATGTGTTATAATCTGTGGTACAATTATCCGATCTAAATATCTGGTGAAATTTTTAAGTATCTACGACTTATAATTTTTGAAGTATAACAAATAATATTTAAATTGATATCATTGCGCGATTTCATAAAAATTTAAAACTCAAACATTAGATGGTGGGGTGGACCTGTGACTAGGGTAGGTTAGATTTGAATGCAATGATAGGTATCATTGTATACGATAAACGATTCTGAACGGAGATGATTTGTCAATCTAGGATATATTATATTTAAAATTTAAATATTGTCATATATTCTATTTTGAAACAAATATATTAATTTTCAATTAGGACGCATTTCGAATAAGGCATGGTTAATCAATTTTTCCAAAAACATTGCATGTAGTTATCATAATTCATAATACCTTATATATTATCATAGATATACATATACCTGATTTCATAAAAATTTAAAACTCAAACGCTCAAAACATTTTTCCTATAATAACGCTTCAAATTTTCTCTACAGCTATTTGAAGCAAAACTTATGTAAAACTTAGTGTTGAATTTTTAACCTTATATATAAATAAAAACAATTGTATGAATTTTGAACTACAAAATAATTTGCAAATATTCATGGTTTTGACGAATTTTTGTCAATATTTGAACTTCAAAAAATGCTAATAAAAAAAAATTTGCATATGTATTCTTATAATTTTTAATCACTATAAGAATAACTTATGAGAAACTTTGTATTCAATTTTCAAGTATTTTGATAGTGCCAAAAAAATTGTATCGACACTTCAAAAAAAAATTTTCAGAAAAATAGAAAATTTCAGTTGTCTATAAATATCTCAAAAAAAGTCAGAATATTTTGAAAATTAAATCATGTAAAGAAAACGCCAATCTAAATAACTAGTAAAATTTTCAAGTATCTACGACTTATACTTTTTGAATAATAACAAATGTTTAAAATCGTTTGAGGATATATCTTTATCGTTACGCTATTTCGAAAAACTTTAAAATTCAAACGCACTTAAAATTTTTCCTATAACGACGCTTCGAGTTTTCTCTATAGCTATTTGAAGGAAAACTTATGGAAAACTTAGTGTTATATTTTTAATCCTTAGTTATAAACAGAAAAAATTTTATGATTTTTAAACTTCAAAATTATTTGCAAATTTTCGCGTTTTCGACATATTTCGTAAAAATTTGAACTATAAGCGCTTATTAAAAAAAATTGTGACTAACGATTTTTAATTTTTTTTAGCTACAATAAGAACAACTTATAAGGAACCTTATATTAAATTTTCAAGTTTTTTTGGTCGTCCAACATTTTTTAACCGACACTTCAAAAAAAAATTCTCAAAAAAATTGAAAATTTCAGTGGTCTATAAATAACTCAAATAAAATCAAAACTTTTTGAAAATTAAACTGTATATATATAACACTAACATAAACATTTGGTGAAAATTTCAAGTATTTACAGTGATTAGTTTTTGAATTACTACCATATAAATAAATCAATTTGGTCGAAAACTGGTTTTGCGTAAAAATTCCAGTTTTTCTGTCATTTTTTTTTTTTTGTTTTTCTCGATTTTTTTGAAAACTGTTGGAAAATGTTTACTTTTGACCTCTATAATGCACCAAGGATCTTCACTTTTATATCGGAAACCACCCCCAAAGTTTGAAATCGAAGCATTATTTCGACTAGTTATGCTGTACACAGACACAAAAAAAAAAAAAAAAAAAAACACACACATCATTGTAAAATCAATACATTCATCACTTCGTTCAGAATCTAATATATTAAATATTTGTGCGTAGTGACTTTATAATAAACAATAGCCAATAACTATATGCCTGTTCTTTATTTATTTATTTTAATTTGATAATAATACATCGAATTATCGAGTAGCATGTGTACACTGTAAAAAATGTTGTTAAATTTCAATTAACGACGCAATGTAAATTTACACAGAATATGTATGCTAGTTAATTTTGCATGTAAAAGTAAGTAAATTTGTCACAAATATTAAGATAAATAATGTTCACACACATTTCTGAGTAAATTTCAACTAAATGTGTTGTATAAATATACTAAGGTTTTCAAAATAAATTCATTTTATGTGTAAAATGTTAGTAAATTTATCACAAGTACTATTTAAATTTTGTTTGTATACACTTTTGTGCATATTTCACCTACAAGTTCCCTTAAATTTATAAACTTAATCAAAGTATATTAAATTTTACATTAAAACATTGGTGAATTGATATTTAACGTTCATTGATATTAATTTTAAGTGTAAAAATAATTCAGAATACTGAATAACTCATAAGCTTGTAGTCATTTTAGTCCTCCAAACTTATTAAATTAAATAACCGGCAGCCTGCAGGATTCTCAAAATAACAATGTTCATCAGTTATGTCAATACCTTCAAATAGTCAAAATATTATACTTAGATCAATACCTATAGGTATACACTTCCCATAGGCCATAATTACAATAAGTTGATCACTATAGTGTTCAGTTAAATAGTAAAATAATTTTTGAATTTATTATTACTTAATATTATATTCACAAACCTGTATTGAGTATGTTGTATAATTAATAATTATACTTAATTTTTTTGTGAATAATTTATTCAGTGTTTAAGCAACAGATTTGTATTCCCGGAAAAATACTGCACTTCGACTTTGTTAGTACGTACCAATAAAATTATAAATTTTATTTATTTGACTTATTTTATCATGGAAATTACATTCCAGATTATTATTATTAATGTTAAATTTATTATTTGTTATTATTGTTTTAAACGGTCTAATATATGGTAATCGGAAAAAAAGTCTCACTACGGGAAAAAATGTCTTACTATACCGAAAATAGTCGAAAAACACAATGAAACTTTTGCAACAGACTCACCAGACAGAGTAGCAACCACAAATAATTATCATTTATCAGTCATTATAATAATCACATCAGCGAATGTAATGTTTATTGCTAGTGCTTTAGCGTTTTGATTTTAACTTATTTGATTACATATAGGAGACATAGGTAAGACATAGGTACGTATATACTTACGTTCTTATTACGACATTGATGTTTGATAGTTAATTGTAGTATAGAAATATGGTTAATATAAAACTGTTTTAAATAGAATTTTTTGTGCCGTCAACACCTGCGGATTAAAATGACTAATTTTACGTTCATAGCATGATGTGAACCGACTGTATACCAGAGTGTGTACAATGCACGTCACCAAGTGGGATTTTTACAACAGCAATATTATATTCAATATTTATAATTCAAGAAAATTATTTATTTTTATGGTTTCGATGTCCATTTTTAATATTGTCATATTCAATCTTTTAGCTCTAATATTCTAATAAAATACTATATTTGGAATATATTTTTTAAATTATTTGCTCAGTTCAACTAAATGTCCAAATGCAAACAGTTTTCCACCATTTTCTGAGTATTTTCTATATTTTACAATGATGTGTGTTTTATTTTTTTAAATTTTTATATGTTTTTAGTATTGAATAGTTTTAAATTTTTATAAATATTTAATAAATTTGATTGCATATTTTACAATTTATTTGTGCATATTTTTCACTACGGTATACTCAAATATCTATTGATTAAATATATTGCAAAGAGACTGAGTTGCATTTGTGATCGGAATAACTAATAACAACATAATACTGAGACTGACGGCATATTTAAAGATTTTAAAATTAATTATAGTTATGTGCGTATGTTTTAATTATAATACCTATAACAACGATAATGTCAAATACCTATATGTTCAACGAACGATCTAACCTTTGAAAAACGTTTGATTTTATATTTGTATAATATTTATAAGATTATTTAATTACTAATTGTTATTCAAAGAAGATAAAATTAAAGGAATAATTAATAACATCATTGAAATAATAAATTACTATACCTAAATGAGAAACGGAAAATTATTTTCGAGCTTTGTCACTTCCGTAGTGGGTGTGCTTTTAAATAAAAAACTAGACCTACGTTAAAAATATCTATTTGAATTCAACTTTAATTAATTTTATAATAAATGTAGTATAAACTCAAGGGCGTCCGCAAGGGGGGTCAAGTAGGGGCATCTGCCCCTCCCTTGGCTTTTTATGTGTTAATTATCATAATCACTATGTACTATGTAGTATAAAATATCACAAAATAAGTATTTTTTAAATTAATATCATTTTTTGAAGCAATGAGTAATCCGCGATTACCATCATGCGCACCCAGACAGCACTATCTACTAGTAAACTTTGTAGGTAAGTAGTAATAAACTTGTATGCATTAGTAACTATTTCAACTATTTGGATCAATCTACTTTTATTTGTAAGTTTGTAACCTTAAAATCATTATCATCATTGGTGTCTTGGTGCTCCCGAGCTACGGTTTAAATATATTCAAAAGAATCTAACTTCTTCCCTGAATATAGGTATTTAACTGTTCTTTACCAATCATGTTACATATTTGGACACTTATTTAATTTTTTTTTTATTTTATATTATTTTATTATATATTCAATTATTTATTTTAGTCGACAAATGTTATGTGAATATATTTTAGTAGAATCTCGCGATTTCACTGGTATCATTGACTATAAATACTAAAATACTATACTAGTATTTATATTATTTATATTCAATATTGGTATATTTGAATTTTGCGTAGCTATTTTTAGTGGATATTAATTATGTTTTCCCGAATGGACGACGGCGATACTGAACAATGCAGCGGTGCTATTTCCGATAATAATAATATAATAATTTAAAGCCAACAGGCCTCTTTAATTTTATTTAATAATTTTTATTTTTATTTTTTTTTTTCATAACCTACCATAACTGTAAGTCTGTAACTTATGGCTATAGTTGCCGAGTTTATTGGATTTCAACAAACAGTTGACCTACCAAATGGTTTGGTAGTTTTTTTATTTATTTTATAGAAGCTACAAACATTTAATTTTATAAATAACCTAAACTTATCAAGTCAATGATTACATTTTATTTATATAAAAAAAAATGCATTTGTTAAGATAAAGTTGCACGTTACTTGATTAAAATTAATACTGTAAGATTAAGTTCCAACACTTACGACTATACACATAATTAATAATAATTTAATTGTTACATTCCCTACCTATATGATAGAACTCGTCAAAAACAATAAGGTACTTTATCACCAATCAGATACCTAATGAAACAAAAATTTAAAAATTTAAATATCTTGCCCTCCCCTTGACAAATTCCTGCGGACACCCTTGTATAAACTGTACTAAACTTGAGTTACGCCCAAACAAAACCATACACAATAAGAATTATTTTACAGGCAGACAATCTATAAAGTTTTTAAATTTGTGGGTATAACATTTATTTATATTAAATGTTCCACATTTGTATATCATAATATATCAGTATTAATTAAGATGACTAAGCAATAATTTTTACATAAAACAAACCATATTTAAAATTATCAACAGAGCTAGAATAGGCCACTCCAATATCACCCACTCCTACTTAATCACCAAGGAACCTAAACCAATGTGCGACTCATGCAACACCCACCTTACAATTGAACACATCGTTATGGATTGCCCCACATTTTCAACCGCACGTTTTATTCTCAACAATCCAAGGTCAATCGAAGAAGCTCTCAATCAACATAACTCCGACAACATTCTTAAATTTTTCAAACAAATAGATATAGACAAAAAACTGTAAATATTAGAATATTTTACATTGTATAATAATAATAATAAGATAATCTATAAAGACAATGTCAACTTTTATATTGTATAATTATCATTTTGTAATTATAGGCTAATAATCCTAGTAATTGAAGCCTTTATGTTAATAAAAAAAAAAAAAAAAAACCATATTTAAATCCAGTTTATATTACATAGTATATTATAATACTTATATTTATTTTATTGTACAATAATATCATAATATTAAGATTCTGTATCACTGTGACTTTTTTAATTGTGCAGTTATTTAGTATAAATAGAATGTTATAAAATGTTAACTAAAGAAATAACATATAGTTAGGTGTTCTATATTAGCCTCATGATCGACATTTAATGGATCAATATTACAAAGGTTTTCCAACACATTTCCAACAATAGAAGAATCCCATAATAATATCATTCTCTATGATTTCATACAAACTCGATCTTATACATTTACCTTGAACAGTGTGATCGTTTACCTTTGTTGGAAAATTGCATTGCTCGAGACAGACATGGTAAGAGTGGAAATCATATGTTTTACATTTTGATGCCGCTAATCCCACAAGAACTGCCATGACCAATAATAAATACAATTTCATGATTTTGACCAAAGTGTTAAAGAATTTGACCGACTAATCTAGATTAAAGTATTAAAGTAATTAATATGTATAATATATAGTATATATATAATCAATAATGATGCACGATAATAATTCAAGTTTTGTGGCGTTTAACAATAAATATAGGTACCAATTATTATAATAAAAATAACTTTCATATATGATGTTTAAAGGATGTTTGTCTTTCCAGCTAGAATGTAGGTTTCTCTAAAACGTTGTTACTCCAAAATCGGAAAAAACTGATGTAACGTATTAAGACTGCGTCTTCAAGAGTAACAGTTGACGAAGTAACAGTATCGGGCCGAATGTTCGGTCCAAGAAGGCCATTATTTATTTAATAGTAATAATAATTGTACAAACACAATTAAATAATTATGTTACAAAAATTGAATTGTCACAAATTTAATTGTGCAGATAATTTTAAGTGAATAATTAGGCAAAGTTGATTGTAGATACTGGAAAGCCGTATTAGTATATATAGAGACAATTGCATTCTTGCCTGTATTCTGATACGTTATTCAAATTAACTCATTAAGAGTTTAGGAATTTCGTCTGTCAACAGATAACTCTGTGTTATGATAAAAATATAAGAAGATTTAAAAAAATATCAATAATAATTTCAATTATATATACGCACGTAGTTGATTTTAAAGTGACTAATAGTGACACATTTAATTATAAATACCATATCTTAATCATTGTCATAAAATTAGTAGACAGCGTTTTTTCATTAATTTATGAATAAAGACATAAAAGTTTTTCACAAACAATTTTGATGAATATAATATGAAAATGGAATAATTTGTTTTATGAACTGCGGGTGGCTGAAATCCAAATTCCCAACATGGCAATATCTCAACACATGTTTGGTCACATGTGTCGCACTTGTTATACTAGAATATACTATTAGTGACCAGTCACCAAGCCTGGGCATGTTAATGATAATTTTTAATTGAATTAAGTTTATGCCGTTTAAGCGAAGCATTTTAAAAAGTTTAACGTTAACAGTTAGCCTAATTTTTGTTTAACTCAGTTAAGTTAAAAGGTATACCTATGAACATTTTTAGTTAACTTATTAACTTAAGTTAATTTAGTATAATTTTTATCATTTTTTTAAATATTTATATATATACAATATACATACTCAGAAATTTGATTTAAAATAATAACAACCATAAATATTATTGAACACAGAAAATAGGCCATAGCCAAAAGTTTTTCTATACATAGATTGAATTTTATTGAAGTAATTAAAAATTATACAACTATTCTGTGAAAAGCGTTCTATATAAATTTTAATATTAGTTATTTTTTATTCAAAATAAACATTTGATTTCATGTGACGAGAAGAATTTAGTTGGAAACCCAACTAAAACTTATCTATAAAGATAGTTCGAAAAAAAATAAGACTCCGTAAATGTAGAAATAAATACGAATAGATAACACAAATATTAACTTAACGTTTAATGGTTTTTGAATTGATTATACATACCTACTTCATTAAATCATAAAATTAACAACGCATTTTAATATTTTAGTTTAGGATATTTTTTTCATGCATTAGTAAAACTTAAGAAATTGGGAACACATTCAACATTCAACAAATACAAAAACAAAACAAAAAAAAATTCGTAAAATATAATAATTACAATCAATGTTTATTATTGTAGACCTTTAAATGAAAACGTATGGAATTAAAAGAAAAAAGTATTTTATGTTTGATTGAGATCGCCAAACTATGAAGAATTTATTCTGGTGTACAAAAATCATAGGTCCCACCGAGATTTGAACTCGGATCGCTGGATTCAAAGTCCAGAGTGCTAACCGTTACACCATGGGGCCACGTTGCACGTTGATATAAAACGTAATTGTTTCAATATAAAAAGGAATAATATATTTAAAACGTTTGGTTATAGTCAACTTGTAATAACCATTATTATGCAGGTAGTATAGGTACCTACTAATTTCAACGAAATTAAATCTGGTGAACAATTGATAACATACCAAATATAGAAAATGCCTGTATAAACATTCAGTTAAAATTTCAAGTATCTGCGGTCATTTGTTTTAGAGTTACACCAAAATAAGGAAATCGCTAAAAGTGAAAGTCCAATGTTGTAAAAATTTAAATTTCAAATGCTCATAAAAATGTAATTTGAATTTCAGGTGGAATTTTTATTTGTGATAAAGATTGAAAAACTTGTAAGGAATCTTGTATTAAATTTTGAAATCTTAGATTTAAAAAGAAAATTTTTTATGAATTTCTAGCTTAAAATAATTTGTGAATTTTCGTGATTTTTACGTATTTTGTCAAAATTCAAACTTTGAATGCTTATAAAAAAAAATTGTAAATATGGATTTCTTTTATTTTTCAACTGCTATTGTAACAATATGTTAAGAGCCTTGTATTAAATTTTCAAGCTTTTCTGCTCAAAAAATAAATTTTAATCGATATTAATTTAAAAAAAACTAATAATGATCGAAAATTTCAAATGCCTATGAGTAGTTCAACTTAAGTCAAAATTTTTTGAAAATTGCATGGTGGATAGAATGTACTTATATAAACATTCGGTGAAAATTGCATGTATTTATGGTCATTCGTTTTATAGTTACATCAAAAACCAAAATCGATTTTGTCGAAAAATGAGTGTGCGTACAATTTCCCGTTTTCCCCTTAATTTTTAGTTTGTTTTTCTCGATTATTTAGAAAAGTATTAAGAATTTTTTACTTTTGACCCCCCCAAAGTACTAGATTCACTTTCTGATCGAACGAGGTACTAAAGTCAAAAATCGAAACATTTTTACTGCCCCAAAACGTGATGACAGACACAAAAAAAAACACACACATCATGGTAAAATCAATACATTCATTGCTCCGCTCAGAATCTAAAACTCATAAAGAATCTTGTAATTTTCAAGTTTTTTTGGTCATCTAAAATTTTTTTACCGACACTTCAAAAAAAATTCTCATAAAAATCGAAAATTTCAGTGGTCTATAAATAACTCAAAAAAAATCAAAACTTTTTGAAAATTAAACTGTATATATTATATAGCACTAACATAAACATTTGGTGAAAATTTCAAGTATTTACAGTGATTAGTTTTTGAATTACAACCATATAAAAAAATCGATTTGTTCGAAAACTGGTTTTGCGTAAAAATTCCAGTTTTTCGGTGATTTTTTTTGTTTTTCTCGATTTTTTTGAAAACTGTTGGAACTTTTGACTTCTATAATGCACCAAGGATATTCACTTTTACATCAGAAACCACCCCCAAAGTTTGAAATTGAAGCATTATTTCAACTAGTTATGCTGTAGACGGACAAAAAAAAAACACATCATTGTATAAAACCAATACATTCATTACTTCGTTCAGAATCTAAAATTATAATGACAAGTAAAACTCAATTATGAGGTACACTCAACTCCTACTGTATGAGGTAGCAGTTACCTAATTTTCCCTTTATGAAATCGTACTCTTAGATCCATTAGGAATTATAAGATAGAACTAAAAACAAATTATGTATAATAAAATATTCGCGTAGTGCGTTATTACTTATTAAACGGAACACACACTTATGGTCACAGTATTTATGCCACACAGATTTAGTAAATTATTGGTATATATCTACTCGGTTGCAACTCAGTTATTACATGATAGTATTATACCAATAAATGTTATGTCCAATTACAATACGATTTGATCTACGCGACGTAGTCGTGACGCGTTAGGTGTACGACAGTAGCATGTAGCACGTAGCTGTAATCTGCCAAAACTTTTTTAAGTTAACTTACTTTTTGTTCATATTATCACAAATAATAACTTTTATGAATACCATTCATCGAGGTCCCATGGTGTAATGGTTAGCACTCTGGACTTTGAATCCAGCGATCCGAGTTCAAATCTCGGTGGGACCTATGATTTTTGAAGGTATATACTTAAAACTTTATTCATAGTTCTGAAATATGTGCACATGATTATTTTTAGAATTTCCTATTAACGTGTAGAGTATATTATAGTTAGCGTTACGCACTCTGCTGAACTTTTTCTATCTAGTTAAGGACCTTTAGGACTAATTAGGACTAATTTAAATATTTTAACTAATTTATTCTTATACAATTTTAATATATACCTAATTAAAAACATAATCAATTTAAAAAATATTTTAAATAAATAATAATAAATTTTAAATATAATCAATTGTAGTAATATTATAAATACCAGTCTTTTTTATTTTATGAATCCATAGGCGGCACTTAGCTATTATTGTCAAGGGAGGAGCAAAAATTAATTAATAACACTTATTTACTGACTCATTTAATTTTCTCACATTCAACTTATCTAATACATTCCACCTAAATTTTTACTTTCTCACTATCTAACTAAGAACAGATAACATTTCACAGTTCTCTAATTTTATATTTTATATTACAATAATTTGCCAGTTTTCAAGTGCGACTAATAGATGGCTTCTTGTTTCTATTTTCATTGTATTTTTGTTCTGTGACCACGCATATACTTATTGTATTAAATCGTAAAGATTTGTCATTAGTTTTAATATTTTTAAATTTTTCATCTGTATTATGTCGTTATGTCGATATTGATTGTTTCCATCTTTTGATAGAGAATGCGACTCTACTTTTTGTGTGACAAATAAATACAAAACAATACATAGGTACCTAATTTTAAATAATATAGTTACTATTTATGTCCAATAAAATCCGTACTTTATTTGTGTTTTGTATATTTTGATTATAATAAATGTATAATGAATAATTTATTATAAATGAATAAAAATAACGATACTATTATGATACATATATATTTATATCTACCCATGTGCCGCTAACTTACTTATTTTGTAGGAATATGATATATTGTCTTTATTTCATGAAATTTATGTGCTAAAATCTAAATGGTCCACATTTTTATTATTATTATTACTGTCGAGTTACAATGACTAATAATGGTTCTGAATATATTTATTTTAGAATAATTTACTGTCTAATACTATATTATAATGTGTCGCGTATAATATACGATAATTCACAAGTGTTTTATAAAATATGAGTAGTATAGTTGAGGATGATTTTATTTTAGTAAAGGCCAATGAGATGTGCTGAGACCATATAAAATTTGTAAATTTGAAAATTTGTAATAAAATATGTCCACGACAAATGTGGGGATTTTCGCTGCTTTTGTTGAGATTGGCAGGACTGTGGGCCACGGTCGTATACGTACAAGTATAATCTGTGGTCAATAATCTTATAATGTACCTATTTATTATAATTACAATAATTTATGTAACTAGAAGTAATTTAGATTAAGTACACTTTCATATAACCATTACTTTTTGTTAATAAATGGTGAGTGAAATAATACCATCACCGTTTAATATTCTATGATTTAAATTTTAAATAATACAATTTTAAATACGATTTAGTATATAAATATTAAATATCATATAATACTTTACTCACATATTTAGATACTATTCCAGAGCTATGATTATGATTTATGACCAAGATCAATAGTGTTCACTTAGACAGTTGTTATGGACAACGTGTTTCTTTTTTGTATGTACTTAAAAATATAAATTAAATTTTTCTACTTCTATAAGATTATAGTATTAAATATTATTTCAGATATTGACGTAAATGTTAAAAAGAATAAAAACAAAAACCAGCAAAATATGAAATAATATTAATATATAAAAACTGCAAAAATTTCTAAGGTTCCACCGAGATTTGAACTCGGATCGCTGGATTCAAAGTCCAGAGTGCTAACCATTACACCATGGAACCGCGACGTAAACGTTAATCAAATGAGTATACTTAAGCAAATATAAAATATTATTTCTGACATAATTGGTTATTACTTATTAAAAATCAACTAAACTATCAACTATAGCTATGTAGTTTGACAATAGGTAAACTGTTATTATATTTTAGTCATTCTAGAACTGGTGGGAGCGGTTGAATTTCAAATTTTAATTATTATTATTTTGTTTATTTTGGTTTTAATATTGTAATAAGTAACCAGTGTTGTAAAGTATTTGAGTAAAAGTATTTGAGTAAAAGTATTTGAATAAAAGTATTCAAATACTTTTTTACGTATTGAATACTTTTTAAAATATTTTTATTTTTGAAGTGTTTGAACGGTATTTTAAATACATTTTTTTAGTATTGAATACTATTTTATTGAATACTTTTTTTATTCCTTTAATTCTTTATTCATTGTCAAATAATAATAATGTTATAATAATATTATAAATATAATATTATTATTTATTTTATCATTTATGAACAATTCGATATCGGTTTTAGTTTTCGTCTATTAATAGCCTAACTAAATATCAGGGGCGCCCGCAGGAAATCAGCTCAGTGGGTGCAAATTGAAATGCATGTTCTATATTTTACATATATTTATATTATTATCTAAACATAACTCCAAATGTATAATAATATAAATCATAACTAATACAATACATAGAAAAAAATTATAAAATTATTAATAATATTATATGAATTATGAATCAAATAATAATGATAAACGTCTGACATTTAGTCCAAAATGATTCATAACATCGGTTTTGTGATTTTCAAAAAATAATGTATCGTCAAATCTATTTTTGTGAATGTGAATTAGTGCCAAACTGCTTAATCTCATATTGGACATTGTAGATCTTACCCATGTCTTGATACGACGCAAAGCACTAAAATAGATAATAATTATAATCAATATTAAATAATCAATACAAAATATGGTTTATAATAATATGTTAGGTACCTAAAGGTTCTTTCAACTGAACAGGAAGTTGCTGGTAATGTAATAGCTATTTGTAAAGCTGTATTTACAGCAGGATAGTATTTAGATTCTTCTAGTAAATCAATTATTTGTGTATTTGGATCACATGGTTTTTTTAGCCATATTTCATACCAAGTTATTGCTTCTTCTTCAAAATTATCAAGAAGAGGTCCATATAAGTTATTGATAGATTTAACTACTTCACTGAACTCTTCAATATTCATTTTTATCATTTTTTTTGGGTGTAAATTAAATAATGAAAATGATTTTAAATTTTCATCAGAGAATCTATCACTAATTGACATTATTATGGAATCTAAGTAGGGAATAAATAAAGATTGTCTAAAAAAGTCATTAATATTATTACTTGGATAATTATCTCGTTGTGTTTGTCTGATAGCTCTTCGTGGTATTTTTAACTCTAGACCACTTTGTTTATAAAAAAAAAAACATATTTAATAGTATACAAAAGTAAATGTAGGAATTAGGATTAGTAACAAAACTTATAAAATTGTATTTTAATTTTTTTTTAATTAAATCACCTGACTATCAATATATAATCAATACACCAGACACCTACCAATCATTTATCATCTTATATTTATAGCTAGTATTAATTTTTTATCACTCAGTTAAAATTTATTTATATTTTAATAGAATAAAATTTAATGAAATATTATTTATATTAATTTATTGTAAATATGTTTTTTATTTATAGAAAAAATTACATATTATAATATATTTTTTGCATATTTTTAATTAAAAATTAATAATAATAGGTATGATAAAATATGTATTCGAGTAAGTACTTACCAAAATTAGGTTTTGTGACTCTACTATCTCGTCTGTATCTCTTTGTAGCAAAGGAACATCTGACTCAGGTAATGGTTTAATTTTTTTTTGAAAAAAACTCAATATTGAGTCTTTTCTTTTATTACTCATAATGATAATAATTTTTGTAGCCGAATAACGAACTAATAACTATAACAACTATAATACCTCTTTAACTCGGTAATTTAAACTTGAAAACCTACTTTATTGTCAAATTGTCATAAGTTAACATTCAAGGTGAATCGCAATAACTAGTAATGAACAATGAGTAATGAACTGGACGCTAGCTAGTAGCTATAAATACGTATCGACGTATCGTTAATCGTAATGCACTGGGAGAAGTAGGACTGAGGAGAGTGTTACTTGTTAGTTGTTATCGAATATTCTCGATTATCGAGCGTGGTAATTCCCATTTCCCGTATATTTTGTTCAGACATCTAAATATAAATAGATAGTCTAGATAGTAGATATAATAATAATTATTATACCATACACAGTGACACAGTGTATAAGAATATACTAAATATCGTCATGAGACATAAGGTCATAATATTATTCTGTGAAAGTTTACCTTAGATAATTATTGGATTATAGAAAAAAAATCAGAAAAAAAAATTGAATATATTATAATATAATATAATAATTGTTTTGTTTATTAAAAAATGTCAGTGGGTGCAATGGCACCCACTGGCCCCTCTCTGCGGGCGCCCCTGCTAAATATGTTTTACTCCGAGAAACCGTCTGTTTATCGTCGACGACGATCGCAATTCGCAACGGTACGTTATTACGTTATCGGTACCTACTACCTAGCAGTGCGTCAGTAGAGAGAGTGTTTAGTGTTGGTGGTGCAACAATCACCAAAAAATGAACTAATATGACTGATAAGCATTTCGAACAAATTATGTTTTTAAAATGAAACACACAAATGTTCGATTAATATTATATATTAATACATTATGAATGATTCAGAATTAAATTGATTTTTTTGTTTTGTATTTGAAAATTATGTCAAATACTTTTAAAAAGTATTTGAGTAATACTCAAATACTTTACTATAGATAGTATTTGGGTGGTATTTTAAATACTTTATTTTATAAGTATTTGAGTAATTACTTAAATACTTTTTAAAAGTATTTTTTACAACACTGTAAGTAACAATATATAGTAGTGAGTCTTAGTCAGTAAGTTTTTAGCACATGTAACAGAATATAACTAGGTTAAACATTAATAAATATATTATATAAGAAATAGTACTAATAGAAAATGGGGGTTCTTCAGTGGTGATCGCGCGCTTGATGCAATCACTGTGAAAGTGTTGGATAAAATTGTTAATAAAGTTTTATACCTTTTAAATTATTGTGCGTGTTTAAATAGTGTGTGTCAGAAGATGTATTATTGATCAGAGTTTGGTGATCGAGAGACTCGATTGTCAATAGACATCTGTGCAGTCAGAGCCTGATTTACCAAATATATGGCCCAAGACAAAATAATTAATTGGGCTTTATATACATATTATGTAATATAATAATATATAAATTGAAAAATATGTATTAGATACAAAGTCAGTGTTAGTCACCGGTGGGCCCAGGACAAAATGTCTATTTTTTCCATGCGTAAATATAGCCCTGTGCGCTGCAGTGACGCAACCAGGATGGTGAGTGTCTACCAATAGCGTACCTACTCAATAGTTCCCCAAATTTCAGATGACTGCTATATTTTAATATTCATTGAAAAATGTATTCCCAATATATGGTTCAATGTGGGTGTCCAGACACTCAAAACACCACCCTTGATTGCGCTACTACCAGGGATGAAATTTACGTATGAAGGAAAATACTCGGGACGCAATTTAAATCAAATAGGTACATTGGGACGCAACTTACAGACTACAGCCACACTTAAGTAACCCAATATCTTTTGAAGTTTTGGGTAACTATGGCAAGCAATTTCAAATAATAATAAAAAAAATAACAAATAGGTAAAGCCAAGGGTAATTGAACAATTAACATGTATTATTAATTATTTTACGTATCTTTTGTATTTAAAATTTAAATTCTATCAAGTTATTTTACACTATGTAAACAAATAAACGTATATGTTTTTACCTGATTATTTCTTTGAATAAAATACCGAAATTAATAGAAATTTCAAAAGAAATACCAAATAATCGAATATCTATCAAAAATAAATAAATTTATAGGTATAGGAATCACATATTAAAATAAATATTATTGTATTCGGTGCCTTTTTTCAGTTCAAAAACCATGAACGGATCACGATACTGCCACCAGTGCCAGCCATTCCAGTATTGTTTATTCATCCGACGACTACAAATATACGTTTGACTGTTTGAGCATAAATACCAACTTGGATGACTGATTCTTTTTATAGCTCCAATGTTCTATAACTAATAACTATATATTATAATATATTCCTAAATTAATGAAGGAAATACCTGAAGACGCAGGTTGTTTCACCAGTCGATTCAAATTTACAATATTATACAATACATTTACATATATTTCTAATTGATGAATTTAAAAAACAAAACTATTAAAAAGTGGATTTCTTTAGATATTGCCTCTGTGTCAACCGTCAACCGAAATCATTCGGAGGAATGATGAAAATACTGTGTTATCGTGTACTTATAAAATATTGTTTTTATCAACATACATAAAAAGAAGAAACTGAATAATAATCATACATCAACAGCTGATCGAATAAAAAAATTAATTTTGTCAAAAGTTATCTAATTATTACGGGTTAGAAGGAGTGTGCCTGATTCTGCACTGGCCCGACCGTTTAAATGGCTGTAGGTACCTGAATGTATTGCCACGGCACGTCATGCTGTACCGTGGTGATTTTCAAAAAAATAAATTATCGACTATATCAGGCCACCGCTATTAGTGCTGTTACGTGATTTCAGGATTGACGAAGATGTCTGTCGAGCAGTTCTTATGCGTCGTATAACATGCATGTCGATAATATAATATTAAATGTGTAACAAAAAAATAGTGTTTAATACTCTTTACTGAATGCCTCTTATATTATATGAGCTAGATATGGAATAGGTCAATACCAAGACGATAGACTTCATAAAATCAAAAAATTTGTAAAATTGGTAGAAAAAAAAAATGTAGTGTCGTGGGACGCCTGCAAGATTTGAAACATCAAAAACTATTTTTTATATTAAAGGCGTATTAGATGTTGTCTACGCTTTGTATAATACTTTCCACGCGGCACGCATGCGCTGGATGCGAGCGTTACGCACATCGCGTGATTAACACGCATGCGTGCATTATGAGCTTCACGATCCCGACTAACGGTTTCACCCGCCGCATTAAATTGTTCACGTCATAAAAAAAAATCTAATCATCAGCTTTTATAGTTACTTAGAATTAGGTTTATAATTTATAAAATATACAATTCTTATCAGCCTGGCACACCAAAGGCTTGTGGATCAATTTTCTTAAGGGGTCCCATAATGAATTGAATAGCATTATTTAAAGGAAAATAAGCGCCTTATTGAGCCTAAAAATCAGGTTTGATCAAGTATTTCGATAAATTCTTTACTTTTTATATGGATTCTTTTAGCTATACATAGAGCAGGAACAGGGCAATTAAATAAAAAATTATAAGACACTATAAAAAAAAAAAACTGAGTGCCCTAATCGAATAGGTATACGGCCCAGCGGCTGTGACCAGAGCGACACTGTATAAAATATCACCTGCATGTTTAGTAATATTCATACAAGTTAATTATATATTTAAAATATAAATATATTATATAAATACATATTTATAAAAAGAAACTTAACTACAGTCTATACCTAACATATGGCCATAGATACCGGTTTTACGCTTTCAGATTAATTATATAAAAAAAAGCTCTTCACTTGGGTGTATATACCTAGTTAATTTTTTAGTATGAAAATATTACTCCGAAAGCGGCTACTAAGTATGGCAATAATATATTTTCATAACGAATACATTTAGAAAAACACACATTAATATATAAATTGGTGTTTCAAATTCGTCAAGTTGATATGTATGCATTTAAGGAGTTATATATATATTAAACAAATATATTGGATACTGTATAGTATATAGTATAATTATTAATTATATATAAATATGTGTGTATTGTTACGATATTCTCTCTCGTTCGTAAGTTTGTGTACATATAATGAAAAGTGCAGTTACGATCACGGAGATCTCTTCAGTGTATGTATATTGTATATATATATATATATATGCGCTTCGGCTTTATGTTGTCAACTTATTTCGATTTAATGTGTCGTTAAGAGTTTAATTACAAGATGGCGCGTTCTAAAATTAAGGCAGTGGTCACGTTTTATGGGCCCGCAGTGACAACTACGGTGCGACGTAGGTAATAAAAACGACGTTTTTTTCCTTCGAAAATGCCCCCCTTATAAGAGTCAGATGGCTCCGTGATAGCATCTCGTGAATTATGTATGGTTACTTCTCCTCTTCCATCCAAAAATTGAACGTATATATGAACCCTCTTGGCCAGAGGGTCGAATACATATTATTCTGTATATTATAAAACTACGTTAAAGTTTACGACTGGAATCGGAATTCCGACCTGTCACCAAAGTAGTTTAAGATTTATGAAATAGGATAAATCAGATGATGGACACGCTGCACTGGCTATAACTTTATATATATATTTAATATCTACGAGGCTATACAATATTTTTTCATATTATATATAATTTATTTGTATACCTAGGTAAAAGGTATTTTAGATTATTTAAATAGTCCAGATATTCCAAATTTGTCTTATGTATAAAAAATAACTCAAGTATAAACTACTATATGACTAATAATAATGTTACATAATTTTCTATGTAATAACTGTCAATTTTACAATTGTATTGACATGGTCTGATTACATTTTTATTGGGAAATTTCAAAAATATAATCTATTTAAAGTAATATGTCTTCAGCCTATTGTATTCCTTTTCCAATGTATATATTATTATACGACACCTTTACTATATTTAACAAACATATTATTTTTAAAAACTTATAAATTACATAGATTTATTTAAAATAGTATATAAATAGGTATACAATTAAACAATTAAATAAATAATCAAAAATCAAAAATCGTAAGAGTATCTTAAAGAGAGAATCGTCTAATATCAATATTATTTCTGAACTAATCTCGTATTTCTAAATTTAAATTATTGAACGATGATAATACACACCTCGTTATCACTTCTCTAGTTATGTGTAATAAAAATCCAACGTAGATAAATTGATGTTTGATAATATTTTGATGATTTATGTTATTATATGTAACTAATTATTTTTATTAGTCCATAGTCGAGAAATGCTAACCTAACAAACATAATCTTTTTTTGTATATAATATATATGATATATATATATTATATATAATATATCGACACTTTTAGATACTATAACTCGAAATATACTATAAGTATAGTAAGTACCTAATACAGACATTATTATTGTTATAAGTTATAACGAACACTACCTAAAACTTATTTATGAATATTTTTTAATATTTATAAAAGATATAAACAGTAATACCTATTACCTATTCTTGGATATTTGGATGAGCGTATATCGTATAGGTAAGTGATAGCAATATTGAATATTGATGTCCTATTTGTGTATTCTTTTTTTTTAAACTTTTATTCTTTTTTTTTTTATTAATAGTGAATTTAAAATCTGTATAATGATTATATAATAAGTAAGTGTGATGACAAAATAACAAAATAACATTAATTACAGAAAAGGAAGACTCCCAGCAGTGCCACACTGCCACCTGACAAGAAATTAGGGTTTAATTTTTTAGTATTTTCTCCTTAGTTAATTTTTTTTGTGTATTCTTAAAAAAATATTTTAAGACGTTTCGATCATTATTATAACTGTTGTTGTATCATGCATAATATATAAAAAATATTACAATTAGAACTATTAACTAGGTTAAGTAAACAATCATATGTAACTGCCAACTGGTAAAATACCAAAACAATTAACTATTATTAAGTAATGGCGTAATACAATAACAATTAGTATAATTTTAAGCTTAGTCAGTAAGTATAATGTAACTAGGTTAAACTCAATATCGATATTACCGATAGTGTTTCGATTGTAAAATTTATATTAAGGAATATGTGAAGACAGAAAAGGGGTCAGTTGGCGGTAGTCGTGTGACTCGATTACCGCTGACCACCAGTGTCAGAGCCAGGTGGTGATCGTGTGACTCGATCGCCACTGGACGTCAAAGTGTTCAATAAAAGTGCTTATAATTAATTTGTTCGTTTATTTGTGTACGTCGGTGATCGGCGTATACGATACTATAAATTATTATAAAGTTAAATATTTCTGAATGTATCATAATGATAACAGCAAGACGTCATTGCAGTTATAAGAATCACCTATATATAGTCATATAGATATCTATGTACTGATAACGAATATCCGTAGATACTTGGAACTTTCACTAAATGTTTATTTTAGCATTTTCTGTGAATGATAAACATTTTAAAATGGTTTGAGTTACTTATAGTTTTACTATTTGTTATTTATGTATTATTTAAATTTGATTTTTTTTTTCTTTAAATGTCGATAAAAACATATCACAAGAAAAAAAACCGAAAGTATACCTGTATAATATAATATAGCCACGAACTTGACAAGCTTGCACATTAACTAATTTTCCACTAGCGTTGAATTTACATGGTTACTAATGTCTAATAATAATCAAAAACACAACGGCATCAATAGTAATAACTAATTAATAAATAGTAACATACAAAAACGATTATTTTAATAAATCATATTAGGATTATTATAACAATTTTAAAATCTAGACATCACTTTTTTTTTCAACTGGCGTTCGAACGGCTTCAAATTGAATCGGTGATACAAATTGAGCAGGGTCTATATATATATTATTTTTTTATTTCGATACCTAGGTATAACAAGCGAAACAAAATACGCTTTGTCTGTAATGCGCTTGGTTTTAACCGCGCCGGTTAGTGGGTCCGACTCATCATACCAGCGGATTACTTCAGGTCCCTGTATCAAACTCGCGTGTACAGTATCAGTTGTCTGCACACGTGAGGTTTAGTTTAGCTGTTTTTAATTTTTACACTTGAAACTCGCGCATAGACGCCATCATTCAGACAACGACCATTATGGGAAATAAAATATGATTAGGTGTGATAAGTCGAGTCAAAACGGTTTCACGGAAAAAAAATAACTAGGTGAGCTTTAACATAACAGTTATATGTTAAATATTATTTGGTATTGTTAATCATAATTCAGTTGATAGAACCAAAAAAAATGTAAAATATACCCAAGTGGATAACAATAACTGCAACAAAATTAATTTTGTTGATCGTGATTATTCTGATATAACAATACTCATGTTTAAAATAACACATTTTATGTAGCTGTTACAAAATAAAAAGTAAATATAATAATTGTACTCGTATAAACGTAGACGATGAATGGTTATGTTGCCTGTTAGTGTATAATGATATTAAATGTATCCTCATATAATAATGTGATAATATTATATAATGTATGTAGGTAAGAAGTTACTTATCCATGTCTTCTCCGAACGACATGGTAGTTTAGAAAAAAAATCATAGAAAATTCTCACGGCAGGAAAATATTTTCCATAATTATTCACGAAGCGATATTTTATATATGTTTTTATATACGATTTCGTTTACTGGAAATAAATAAGCGAATGATATATAGGTACTATAGTGTATATGTAACTATGTATTAGTAAATGATATATAGAGAAGCTCCCCTCGTATAAGTGTACATATATTTATATGCACGCGAGGCGTATAAAAACGACGGCCATGGATGGTCGTAAAAACGGATCGACATTTCAAAACAATGGGTATTGTAGCACAAGACGGTCCAGGAAAATCTAATCCTTTGGAAAGTCGTAAAAACTTGAAAATGTTTTCGGATTTATAACATTACTCCACGTTGCACATGTGTTGGGCACATAAAATCCTTAACGTTTCTGATATCGAATTCGAAAAAAATATTTATTATGATAAAAATAAATCCAAGTTGTGTCGTTACCATATCGATGCATTATATTGTAGGTATATTAAAAATAATATCAAGATACAAAGTCTGCAGTAAGACATTTGACATTACGTAACTATTTTTCAACTTTTTCGAGCTACTAAGCTAGTTATTTTCCACGTAACTATCAGTGTTGAAAAATAAATAGTATTTTAACTCGAAATACATATTTTCGTCTGCCAATGTTCTCAATTAGTCTCAACTCATTACACATGTGTTTTATTTATATGATTATATTAATTAGATGTGCGAATACAAATATATTATGTACCTATAGGATATGAAAGTACGCCACAAAAGCCTGCTGATAGCTCTGTTGATAACAAACTATTGTTTTTGAAGTTTTCCGTTCTTCGAAAGACACATAATATTATAATAAATAATGTGTAGGACGTTCGAATAATTTTTCAGCTGATTTTAAGAGATTTCAAGAAAATACATAAGGTTTTGAAATTACTAGCGACAGTAAACACAAAATGTATAACACCCTATAGGCGTATAATATACCAGACCACCTCCATTCTCCACTGAGAATGATATTTAGTATTTTCGTGTTTTTAATATTTAATATCGTTATGATTTTTTAATAATTTAAATTTTGGTGGTCACGTTTTTTTAAAATTGATAGTATGGACCAGAATATTATTTGGAAAATTTCAATGAAGACAAAATTTCAAACGAGTTCTTAGATTAGGTATAATTGTGCATGTTGAGAAAAATGGAGTGATACAGAGACACACTGTAAAATGTTGGTCTGAACTATTGGAAAACTATTCCGCTCATCTTAATATTAAATAATAAATATTATTATACCTAACTTAAAACTGCTCGTCTGTAAATTTGATCTTCATAAATTGAACTATTCCGAATGATATTGTAGGTACACCATATAACATGAAATTAAAAATATATATGTTGTTATTTAAAAGAGAATAAAGCATTTAAATAAATAATAATAATATCAATAAACAAAAATAAATCAATTTTTTGTATCAACTTAAATTGATGTAAACAAAATATTTTCAAAAAAGTGTTTTCCGAAATAATGAGTATCTTACGATAATAGATCATGTCTATATACACTATATACGGAAATCATGATATTTTTCGTCGGTCTTTCTTTGGCAAATGATTGTTTAATATTATACCCATGACGGGTATTAGTATCAGTGATATTCGCATTCCTTTTTATCAACATTCGAGGGCGCTGACTGATTCTCATTTAGGTCTCAAAAAACCATTTTCGTGTATCCGTTTTGCAAATGATGACATTTCTAAGCATTTTCCAAAAAAAAAAAACAAGTTCTAACCCCTGATTATAATATGACATTACTCATGAAATTTTACTAGCTACAATCCGACAAAACTTGCCGTCCGCTACACATTTTTCTAGAAATAAATTTTGGGTGACATTTCAAGGTAATAAGACTTATATTATTATATAAGTTTATATGCCTGTAACATACATGATTCTTTGACTCCTTACTGTAAAATTAAAAATTATACAATCTAACACTTCGCGTATAATACAACTATTATTTTTAGTTCATTGTATTTAAGAATATATATATATATATATAGGTTTGTAAAACTCAAATTCTTTTTTAACTTGACATTATCAACTTAAATTAAAAATATCTAAGTACTTATAAATAACCATTTAATTCTTGATATGTATATTTTTAAAGTTAAGATTAAAAACTTCATTATTACGCGTATAAAAAATGTATACTATACAGGTAGTATCCCAAATGCGGCGCAATTGACGAAACCCCAATCTCTTGATATCATATTATACAATAATTACAAACCGGTAGAATTAAAATAATAGCAATATCACCATTACGTTCTTTCGGCGCAGCCCGTGTAAAATACTTATATAAATATATGTAGTCGTATAGTCGTATATTGCACCGACATTGCGCGTTTGGCGGACATTTTGCTCTCGGTGGATATTTCTTATAAGTCTTCGTAGTTATTTTATGTTTTTTTGTCCATTATTATTTTTGTCCTCCTAACAGAGTTCCTTATTATTAAAGACCGAACGAACGATCGTTTCGGTGATTTATGCGACGGCTGTGGGATAGAAAGAAAAAATGGAGACCGGGGAGGCATGCAGAAGCTGTTAAAAATTACTTAGGGTGCGCGCGCATTCGAGCAGTGTAAAGACGATGAGCCTAATGCGAAGTCTTTGAGAAAACGGTTAGTAATATAAGTTATAACACTTGTGGTGGTGGCCCTCGCCGAACGCGTCTAGATCGCATAAATCAAAACGGACTTTTATTATTCGGCCACGGGATTGCAGTATGTATGGAAACGAATAAACGAAAATATATTGTTATGAAAATACAGTTTTAAATAAACCTATTATTATTACATAATATAATATAACGTTTGTCATTTTATGTATCCGAATTCGAACAATGTGCACTGCATCTTATACAGTAGATATAAAGTAAGAACAGAGAATTCGAGGTTACTGAGGTGTATACATTATATTATACATACCTACAAGCATTACATGCAGGTCCGTTATGTTACAAGCAAATCTTATAGTAAATATATAGATTCTGGGATCTAAGTAGAGGTTAAGTTCTATATTACTAATATGTTCATTACATATAATATTGTCAGAGACTTCATACCCTTAAAATAAAAACCTTAAACATGCATTTATGCTCTAAATACTCACTAAATATGCACAAAAAATCATAGAATTGAATAAAAACTTTTTATTTTAATATCTAGATAATATCTGAAAAATTATAAATCGTAATTTATAATAGAAACTTGTATATTAACAATTATTAAATTTCTTCTTATATTGGGTTTTAGGGAATCAACAATCAAGCGTAGGTGTATTAGCTGATTGTACCAATAAATAATAATGCGAGTGATCGGCGAGGAAAACAAACATTAATTTTAAAATATATATTTTTATATAAACAACGCACTCATATTAATATCTTACATATTTTTATATACACTTATTATTATAAATTAAAAATGGCAAAATATGCAAATATTCATTTGAAATATAAAGTTGTATTGCTTCAAAACAAATTTCTAGATTACTAAGCTTTGTTTTAAATGATTATTTATGGACATGCAAACTCTTAGAAGTCCCTAGCTCTAATAATGATATTGAAAATATACCTTAAGAAACGTCAAGATTATATGTTTAAACGATTGAACGAGCAAACAATTTTATAGAAAATTACATTTTTACAACAAATTTGATGTTCTCTGTGCATATTAAGATCGTAGAGGTATTATGTAGACTTTCTATATAACATTATGTAATTAAAATTAAAAATATGACTGAATTTCGTCATAGAGCACAAAGTTAAACAACTCAAAAACAATAAATTTAATATAATATATAATATTTGATATTTGATCTCAATACATCAAAATTCTCAAAAAAAAGTTTGGATCGCGACATGACACTCCTTAAGTGGTACAAAAATCTCAAGAATTTTAAAATATGGTCTTTGAATATATTTAAAGAATCCAAAAATCAGATTTTGAATAACTTTATTATTAAAGAAAAACAAAGGGGATGGGCATGTTTGTCGAATTACCTTGTAAATTTGTATGATGATTTCATATGAACTAAAATATATCCATGGTGAGGTATATAATTATATCATTTTATAATGTGCTAATATTTTAGAGACTAAATTAAACTGTAAATAATAAATATTATATAAAATTTACATCAAATATTACATTCAGATTATATAGATATATTCATAATGTAAATTTATCGTAACATAAATGCATATATACATATTATATATTTAAGAAGGTGTCGATTGTTAGTTGCAACATTTTCGAGTATATGTAATATTTATATTATATGTATATATATTATATATTTATACTATAAGTTTTCTAATTTAGGGATTGATTATATTTTTTAAATGATCATGTTTAGAATTAAGTCAGGATAATTTCAACAAGCAAATGAGTACTTCAATGAACATTTTTTATAAAGGAAAATTTCAAATTTTAAAAATTACCGGTACGTGATTGCACTCAACAGTTTGGAATAACAACACCTATAATATTGATATTATACGTGGTCAGTTGGGTAGGCCTATTTTATCCGTTATTTTGACAATACAAAAACTATTTAGTATGGCATTAAAAACCAAAATCGATTGAATGAGAGTAGTATAAAATGTTATCTTAAATTCGTATTTATTTATTTATAATAAAATATTTAAATCCATTCAGTTAAATATTCTTATACACCTATTGTTATGTTATTTGTCCAAATATCACACACTGTACAAACTTATATCATAAAATAGGATTCGTTCAGATTATAAAATCGAATTTGATACGGATTTGATTCTGGATTTACGAACACATTCTAACAAAAAATATTATTCGATTTGAGAGAAAAAATACAATGTTTTGGTTAGAATGAGAAAAAATTGTCGGTTAAATCACAGGGTTTATATTTAATAGTGAAAGTGTTTTGGGTTACCTGCTGTGACTGTTTAAAATGATGTTTATAAACACCTAATAAGGAAGGGTTGACCAACAATAAGGAAATATATTGAGGTCTTAGGTATGCGAAAGGGTAGGCTGAATTTTTATTATACTTCAATACAGACTTATTTTATGGGTTTACAACGTAGAATGTTATTTTTGGTCAAATACTGTTCTAAATATTCTAGTTTAATATATTTATACATATCTGAATAATGTATATAATATAAATACCTATAGACTAAAAAAAAATATTTATATATAATATTTTTTATTATAGGTACATATTTTCTTAAATGGTTTTAAAGTGTGTTTACAGTGACATTATAAATGACATACTCGTATGTATTATATTGTATTTATATTATTCTATAATTGATTTACACAATCTATAAAAAGGAAAAATATGCGTAAATGATATTTACCAGAACGGGTTGACATTGAAAAATTGATTCTGAGAGACTGAGAAGCCTTTCACTGATGACACTTCTATTTTAAATTGAATTAAAGGATGTATTTTGTTTTAACGGGAAATTATTCATGAATAAAATATATAAAACAATACTATTAATACTTTATAAATAATGTTACATTTCACTATTTCAATCGTATACTACTGTAGTGTACCTATCTATATGTGATGAATATTTAATTTAGAACATGTGTGGTATAATATATCAGTAAGAAATATTGAACGAAAATATTAACATAGTGTTATTTATTATTTAAGTAGGTATGTTAAAAAAAAGTCGCCCTTAAAATCCTTATCTAACGCACATTTTTTATAAATTAGTATTACTATACGGTACACGTCTTCATTATAAGTTTTGCGTCCATTCACCATCATCATTTGTACAGTTTTTAACTCCTTGAAGAATCAGTCCATGACGACCGTAAAAAATACCTGTAAGTTCCAGTGCAACGCTATCGACCAATAGTGATCACTCGTTACCATCTAAACAGCATCAGACAGGCTGAAAATATGCTTAGACAGTCGAAAAATGCTGTACTTGGTAAATATTCAGTTAGAAACTTAATACTGGATTTAGTAGTGGAGGTATAATGTGATGTTTCTATAGAAACTTATAAGTGGAGGAATCACCTGGAATAGCTGGAATTTAAGATGGAGAGTTGGACATGTACTCGTGTTAATTGTGTCTTTTGTTGTTCATTGCTTCAATTTTTATGTTGCATATAATTTATCCTAAGATCTTTTCTGGTTTTTTTTAATAATAAATTTTGAATTTTATAATGTAAATAAAATTCACTAAGGAATTTTATTATTGGATTATAATGTAATGAATATCCAACATCAGTTTTTAACCTATGTTGCTAATACACGGCATACACATAATACAATATATATAATAGAGACATTCTCGTTAAAATTTGGCTGTATACATATATTTTTAATAATACAACAATAGTTTTTAAAAATATTGATAAGTAAAAATAATAAATTTATTTCTTTTTTAGGAATTTATAAAAAATATGAATTGAGAGTTGCAGAGTAATCGTAAGTCGGGAAATTTAATTTTGTACACCAAAGTCATTGGTCATGCAGAGCCTAGATTTCGATTCCAAAAATGTTTTTAAAAAACGCTCGCACAAATATGAAAAATGACTTATAAACTTAAAACTTATGATTTTAAAAATATTAAAATATGAATAAAATTATAAATTTATATGTATACCTTCCTTGAATTTAACGCGAATTTCTATAAAGATGAGTATCTTATAAAAATAAAATACCAGTGGAAGTTGCTCAACCGTACCTATTATATATGTATATATATTATAAAGTCACTGTAATAAGTGTGTTGAATTTGAATTTAATGATAAATATTTGTATACCTATAGAAAACGATTCTGAGTAGAAACGGGTTGTTCGCTTTTATTTCTAAGGATATTTTGAAGGGAATTACCCGTTTCCGCCAAAATTTGAAATGACCGATTCCGCCATCGCCCGTTTTCGCCAATTTAAAAAAAGGTTCGATTCCCGTTTCCGCCAATTTACCTGCTATTCACTTATTCATAATTAATATACACAACATTTTGTCATAGTTTTAATAAATATAATAATAAAGTAAAAATCACTTATTCATAATTAATATACACAATATTTTGTCATAGTTTTAATAAATATAATAATAATACATAAATACATATAATATTTTGATATTTTCTCAAACCTAATTTTAAGAAATACAGTAATATAGCAGGTAAATTGGCGGAAACGGGCGATGCCGGAATCGGTCATTTCAAATTTTGGCGGAAACGGTACATGCCCATTTTGAAATTAATTTATATTATAATTAAATAATTATTTCTCTATTAGTTAACTTTTTGAATACATATTGGCCAAAAAGAGTTTGCACAATATAATATTGTCAATAATTAATGTAATATTAAATTATATTGGCATAGATATAAGTAATAAGCATATGTTAGAGGCTTATAGCAGGTATATTGTTATTATTAACTTATTGGTTAATATAATGACAATCTATTAAATGGTTTTATGGATCGGTGGTGGTAAACTTATCTTAAAATAAAACCAGATATTTTGAAAATGTAATTGTGTATATAGGAAATACGTAATGCCGTAATAGTGAAAAGTCTTAAATATAAAGTCATAATATTTTTTGAATTTCATTAAAATAACTGAATTTATAAGGAGAATTATTATTTTTCGTATAAATATCAAATTTTATCAACATTTAAAATTGATCTTCAAACGGTTATATAAAATATCATAAATTTATAAATCACCCAAAAGTATACTTATATTATTTACAGCTCAAAAAATCAACATTAAATTATTATGTGTACAAAATACTAACCCGAATTCTTGGTGAAAATTTTTAGTTTCAATAATGGTTATATTCCTTTCTAAAACGAGAATTAAAAAAAACCCTTTATCGATTTTTTGAATCCAGCATACCTAGCTGTGTGTAAATATATTGTAGCTTTTTTTTTTATAGGATTAAAGAGTTTGTGAATAAATTGCAGTGCTCAAATAATCTATAATCACATATTTGTATTTCGTATTGTTTGTAAATGCATAATTCTTTTGACCTAAAATACATGCACCCCCTTATAGTAGACCGCAAAACGTCTGTAATATCACCAATATAATAATATATACCTATACTAGTATAACAATATAGTATTATTCAATATTTGTTATACACCTAGATGCCTAATGATTGTTTTCTAATAATGCATTTTTTATTTCTATTGAAATAATCGTTCGTATATACAGTATACAATAGCATGTCTGCATCATCTATATGTATTATTTATTTTTTATAATATCTTAAGTTTTTGGCAATATTATTATAAAATAGGGAAATAGGTAAAATCATAAATGCTGAAAAAACTATACCGGTGATCACAAAACTGGTAAATGCGTACATCCTTCTCAAAAGTGTTCATATAATAATGACAATATATAACCTATACATTTATAATAAGTGCATTAAATACGTTTTATCACCTATATAATATAAACCATATATTATTATTGTGATATACGAGGTACCTATATATTGCCCACACACACACACTGTATACGTACATACTTAAGCCACCATGGTAAACGCATTTTATATTATTATTATTTTATTTTTTTTGGATTCGGCGGCAGCGTGTCGAGGATTTTATATTTTTATACGACTTGTAGTGTTCATTGGACGTTTTCACAATAAATTATATCTGACAAGTTTTTTTAAGAAAAAAAAATTATCCAAAAGTAATATAATATTATATTTTTTCCTTTCTCGGATCGCCTCTCCGAAAACGCGCCGTTTCAGTTCACCTTCCCACCCGTATATTATATATATATATATATATATATATAGTTACACGTATGAAATATATACAAATATACGTAGACGCACTGCAGAGAACGAGACCTCCCGCGCGCGCGGCCATAAAATCCAGTCGACTCGGCTCGCGCGGTTATTGGATCGTTTGTCCGGGGGTGTCCGATGGCGGAGGTGAGGGGCTACTCGGTGGGATACGCCCGCAACATGAGAGCGCATCGCCCCGCAGGAAAATTCTCAGATTTATCGCGGAGTCCGTCCCTGATGCTGTATTATGTGTAGGAACGCGTAGTGACGTAGACCATTATATTATTATTATTATTATTTTTTTAAATATCATTATATAATATCGTTATAATATTCGTTATAAGATTCATTCGTACTGAACTCGATTCGTGGGAGAGTTTGTGGCATTTGCAAAAAATTTAAATAAACACAAACATTTCGATTTTCCACCGACTTTTCTCGCAAGGCGTTTGCCAGTACAACACTCGTCGAGCCGACGACGTACACCCGTTTTCATCTTTGCACGATATACGCCTCGTACGATATAGGTGAGTAATGTTAGCATATTTGGGTTATATAGTTTTACTGTCGTTATATTATCAATTTCATCGTTTTTAATTGGTTGCTTTTTATACGGCTGTAAACAATATAATACGACTTCACACGGGACGATAATGTAGGTATATAATAATAATATACATTGTTAAATTATTATTATATAGATACCTTGCCACCGGCTCCATATGAAAAACATTAAATATCGTAATGACATAATAATAATTATTATTATTGTATATAGGTACATCGCCGGGCGTTTGGCGCTATACTCTGCAATACCGATTAAATGATTTTATTTTTTGAAATAACCTACACACGTTCGTGACATATTACGCGTGTATAGGTACGGCATTTTAATGTGAAATTAATTGTTTTATTATACATACGCACTTAATATACACATATATATAATATACGCAAAAAATCTTTATGGGGATCATATAATATTATTATGTTGAGTAGTATTTTATAGTACATATTATAGCGACTCATTTGTATTCACCAGCACGCGTGATGAACTTGATCAATAAAACGACTTTTAAACGACTATGATTGAATATAAACATAATTTATGACAAAGATTATATACACATTACACACCTTTAAAATAATGTATGTACTACACAATTCATTATTATTATTTACTACTATTTACTCATCAGCAATAATAATTATTTTTATTTATTAATTATTATTAATATTCAATTTAATATACTGGGTAAATATTATATTAAAAATTAAACGTTTTATTAATTTTATATACTTTTATTTATATTTACTTAAATAGACCTGCTGAATATAACTTATAGATTTTCGATGTTTTTTAGAATGTTTGCATAAATATTATGTACCTACAAATCAAACGTAAATAGTAGGTGTATATTACATTTTATAATAGGTACTGCAGCTTTGAGTTTAAATTAAAAGTTTAATTCCTAATTAAGTAATACTGGATAATAATAACACAAAATATTTACTCAATTAGTAAAATAATTTTACTACAATTTCGTTTTAAAGGTAAATAATTATGTACATATACATATTTAAAAATATTTTAAATAAATATAACTCTGTACCATCATAACAAATAATATTATATGGATTTATATTGTATTAATGTTTTTTTGTAGGTTTTAAATATTTTTTAAGCTTTAAATATATCTAAAATTATTATGAAAATATAGACATGCGTAATTAATAATTATAATTATAATATTTATTTAAAAAATATTATTATTTTTATTTATGTAAGTTTATAACTTCTAAAACTTCAATCACTATAATTAATGATATCAGACATCTAAGCCCACAAACTTTCTCACCATGATAAAAGTTGCGTCCCATTAGAGGAGAACCTTTACGTGTAAAATGATAAAAATGTATATTATTTTTCATTGTGAAACTACCACTGCCTTCGCAAGTCTTCTTAAAACACATTCATCGTTCCGGAATTTGTTCGTATTAAATTCATATACTATTAATGTTCAATCAGACGAACATATTACATAATATTATAAACAATTAAATAGTATATCTAATTATCTCTACTAGACTAAAATTCAATTTAAAATTGTTGAGGATACAATATAGGTACAGTAAATTTCATACCAAAAAGTGTACACTCAATATTATTATATGTAGATATAACCTGACTTCATCTGGGAATAATCGAACATATATAAAATACGCTATTATATTGGTGTATCTTGGTGTTAGTGTATACATTAGTTCAAATATTAATATATAACACCTCTTAACACCTCTTATTATAGTATGTTCAAATAACTTTTTAGACTTTTAACTATTCAAGAACAATCTCTGATTCAAAATTGGTCGGGTTTAGTTTTTGAGTATATAAACAACAAGACAAGGAATTTTATAAGCTCTCATGTGTTTGTTTTAAGATATACATAATTTATTTTTTATTTATTCATGGTGATAAACTTGACAATTTGATGCATGCTTTTAACTCATTTGCCAGAGTAACCAATGACAACCATTTAAAAGTAAAACAAATTTTATTTCCATCATGAACCTCTGGTGAGCATCTATTTAAATCCGAATTTTGAAAATTTTTATCTCAGTGCACACCTACTTAATATTTGGCACCATGAAGATACCATGAAAATTGAAAAACTCTAGTTATCACAGTTTAGGCCAGTCAGTCTGGATACGCTTATTATCAATTATTATCAATTATCAATTATTACGTTTCGATTATATTATATTATGTAGCATTTTCCGCCTCACTTCCTTCACAACACCAATATAATATTACTAACTATTAATTATTTCAATACTCATAAAATATAGTTAAGTATAATATAACTAATATTTTTTGTTTAATTATATGATCAAATTATGGCATCAATCTTATAATCGCACAAATTTATAATAAAATAATTAATAATTATTGTTGCATGCCTGCTATAATTGCGTCCAAAAATAACTTCAAATCCAAATTGTGGCTCTGGGTTGTGTCGTTGTGTGTGTTTTAAGTTATAACTTATAACATACATCTATATATAGATAATACATAATGTATTCTCCGCTATACTTCACGGAAACAAGCTGAGTCAGCCAATGGCCTTAAAATATCAAATAACTGTAAAATTTACAGTGTAAATAGTCTGCTCATTAATTTACCAAGATAATAGGGGGCGAAATAGCAAGCATAAATATGTTGTTTAAAATGTAAAATTATATCATCGCCGTCACAAGTTTCCGTACGCACATTCATTACCTATGCCTTAACTTCCGTCCGCGGTGAAATCGTCATTCCCATAAAACTGCCTTACGTATATATTTCATAATTATTTTATCGTTCTAGTTTTTTTCGAATGAAAATTAGTTTTAACTGTTTTAAAAACGATATTTTAGAAAAGAAATATATAAAATGGAAATAATGTAATCATGATCATAGGCGCCACTAGGGTAATTTTTTTTTTTGGGAGGTGGCTAGAATTGTATAAGTCACAATACCCCAAAAGGGCTTTGCCCCCGCACCCCCAAAAGCTTATAAACCGGATGGCTACTGACAAATAAATAAATACACAAATAAATTCATATGATATTATGATATTACAATATTTTAATTAAAAAAATAAGGTAAAGTACCTATATAAAATTATAAACCTACTAAAAGGCTTTTCCTCCGCAACATTACTTCTCTGTTCTCACTAATCTTCTGAATAGTTAGGCTTAAATATGGTTCTTTTAAAAAGCTTATAAAAACGGCTCATTACCTTTTTGAAGAATAAATGAAAATAAAATAAATTATGTATATCTCACGCATTGTTCGAAATTAAAATTTACTCCCGAGTAGAGTGATTAAATGGATACGGCTATATTATACTGTATATATGCTGCAACATAATTTTAAAGACAAACACAAATATACAATAATGTAAGTTGTGCGTTTAGTTTTAGATACCATTATAAGACTTAAAGGAGAGATCATTCGCCTTGAGCTGGTGGACGAATCACCGAAACAATCAACAAACAGCATGAACCCAATGTAACAACCTAATCAAATATCTCCAAATTCATTCGAACTATTTTCCAACAGGTAATGCAATCACTTTATATTTAAATAAAATGTACAATCTCGGATCTTGGATCTCATATTCGACTGTTAATTACAGCTATAAAAATGGTGGCTAGACGGTTAATCGAAAATGATTTGAAATTCGATCATCTTTTGTTAAAATTTATAATAATAATTATTATTATTAACTTCTTAAACAATGCCCGTGATCACGGTTGATTGTCGAATATAGTTAATAGTTGCATCTATTTTATTATACATAAAAAAAATTATATTAAGTGTTATTGGTCATTGAAAAAATTGATAGGTCACTGTAAGAGATTTGTTAAATTTAAATTAAATATTAAATCTTTGCATATACAAAATAAACAACTCAGTATTAAGTTTGCAAACTTTTAGTCTTCAAATTAAAAATGTCATGCATTTTAACAACAGAAATTTTCGAACTTAAATGATTTCGTAAAATTTGAAATTAACTTAGTTATAAAAAATAAAAATTGTTTTTAAATAAATAAACTAATTTTAATATTATTGAAAATGATTATAATGAAAATATTTTTTTATCACATCTAAAAATATACTGGTTTTACAAGCATGTGTATAAATTATTATCAATAAAATATATTGCTATATAATATATACTATATAATATAATATATAGGTATTTTTTTAATTAGTATAATAAATAAAAGGAATTATGTTCCTCAGGGAACATGTTTTGCTCAGTGATTTTGTAGACAAGAAATCGAAGATACATATTTTTTAATTTTAACTATAGATGCAGTATTCTTATGTATAGTTGTATATTAAAGTTTTCATGAAAGTTAAAATAACTAAATAAATTGATTTTTGAATCCAAAAAACTAATTTTATGTTAAATGTTTTGTGTAAATGACATTGTCTTTACAGACTTACAAAGTAAACAAAATAATATAAGTTATATAGAATATAGATGCCTATACATAGTGTGCATATTTACGGCACCTAATGATCGTTAAAGCGGTTTGCGTTTGATTTAATAGTAGTCTCGTGGTCATGAAAAAGATATAGACATCTAGTTACGGGGTATAATATAATATATAAACTATAGAACATACACAATATATACATATAAACAGTATTATGTAATTAGGTACATGTTTATTGTAGGTATATGGTAATATCCATAATATACACATAGCTAGGCGCCTTCACGTCATCACGAGTCGCATATCATTGATTTAAGTATGCTAATTATTTTTAAAACCTATATGGTAGTAGTTAGGTATACTTAATATTTTATAAGTACCGAGGTAACTACCTATATAATCTTGATGTTTAAATATATATGTACCTATAATACTATAATGTTTGCTTGATGACCTGTAGTGCACCACTGTTGCTTAATAACGTCGTAAACAGGTGAAATGTTTCTCATTAAAATAATATTTTATAGGTACCTTCACAAAGGTTAGGTACCAGGTGGTATACACCGCCCTTATTTTTAATTTTAGTTATAATCTAAGTATAAACAAAAATAATTTTAACTAATTATTTTGTTATCGTCTTATATATATATAGGTACTCTTTTGATATTCAATCTATATGTATATTATATTCTCTTTAATATTAACATACGGTTATACGAATAAGAATGGTTCAATAAAAATTATTTCTAATTAAAATTATTGCACGATGATTTTGACAACAATCATTTTTATAAGTATATGAAATTTAATTTTATAAATTATAGTGTTGAGGATCATGATTTGTCCGTGGAATTACAGTTAACGGTGGAAGTTGGATTGGTTTTAACGAGTATTTTGGGACCTTAAACACAAGCATAATAATTATATATATTGGGTCGTCTTGGTTACCATTCATAGTAATGGCCGCTGTTAGTTGCTGTCATTATACACTACATTAATAGGGGAGAGTGATTTATGTTTATCTGCAATATATGTTTTAGAAGGGAGGTTTATTTAAAATATTCATTAAATCTATTACATTTTGATTTTCCAATAAATGTGGTGCAACCATGGTTGTGGTAACGGCGTTATAATTTACCTATCATTCAACACATTAGGTTTCATCACGGAAAATGTGTCGGTAAAATACAGACCCCAGCATACAGATTACAGGATATTGGGACTCGTATAGTTCTTTGAACCTATATATATATTATAGTTGTTAAACATGTCACTATTATATTCGTAAATAATATACTGTATAGATTATGATTCAATATGATTAATCAGACATTTTATACTTTTTATCTATATTTTTACTAATTAAATAATGCAGATGAACTTGTATGCAGAAGCTACAGTACCAATTTCAATAAAAATAATGTCGATTGTCGATATATTTTTTGAAATTCGAAGGGTATTTTTAACTCATTGATATTAAATCCCTTAAAGTTGCTTTAGAGTGGCTAACATATACATTTTAGTTTTGACTCCAGAAAATCGAACATTATTCTTTATATATTATATTACCTATCTGGTTGCCATCAGAAGGTTAGAGAAATAAAAAGCATGGCATAGACCAGGGGTGGTGAACCTTTTTTTGAGTTAAATGCCAAATTTTTCAATCAAGATTTTGAAAAATTTTCATGTGCCTAAAGTCTTGAATACTAAATAGTACATAATAAGACGTATAACAATAATATAGTAAAATTATAGTAAAATTATATTATAAATTTTACATTGGAATATAATCATAATTTTATAAATAGCATTACAGTTTTTATAATTTTAATTTTTCATGTACAATTGAAATTTGATCAACGTGCCACATTTGGTACGCGAGATACAATAGGATTGCCAACCCTGGTATAAAATTTAGCTGAATCTCAATGGGTTATTAATAGATTTTTAGATTCTGAGCGGAGCGATGAAGGTATTGATTTAACCATGATGTGTGTGTGTTTTTTTCTGTGTCTATCATCACGTTTTGGGGCAGTAAAAGTGCTTCGATTTTTGACTTCAGTACCTCGTTCGATCAGAAAATGAATCTAGTTGGTACTTTGGGAGGTCAAAAGTAAAAACTTCTCAATATTTTTCTTAATAATTTGGAGACACAAACTAAAAAAGGCGGGTAAGTCGTGGATGTCACTCTGCTGTACAGTAGGTTACAAGAGGGTTACTGTAATGGATGGAATTAAATTTGAATCCAATGATTTTATATAATTGTATACGAAAAACGATTCTGAGCGAAGACAGTTTATCTGTCTAGAATATATTATAGATTATTACAATTTTCAAATCTTAGATTTAAAAAGAAAATTTTTTATGAATTTCTAGTTTGAAATAATTTGCGAATTTTCGTTATTTTCGTGATTTTTACATATATTGTCAAAATTCAAACTTTGAATGCTTGTAAAAAAAAAATTGTGACTATATATTTCTTTTATTCTTCAACTGCTATTGTAAAAATATGATAGGAGCCATGTATTAAATTTTCAAATCTTAGATATAATAGGAAAATTTTTTATGAATTTCTAGCTTAAAATAATTTGTGAATTTTCGTGATTTTTCGTGATTTTTATATAATATGTTGTCAAAACTCAAACTTTGAATGCTTTTAAAAAAAAATTGTGACTATGTATTTATTTTATTTTTCAACTGCTATTATAAAAATATGTTAGTAGCCTTGTATTAAATTTTCAAATCTAAGAATTAAAAAGATAACCTTTCTATCTGAAATAATTTGAACATTTTTATGAATTTCTAGCTTAAAATAATTTCTGTATTTTCGTGATCTTTACATAATATGTTGTCAAAACTCAAACTTTGAATGCTTAAAAAAAAATTGTGACTATGTATTCCTTTTATTTTGCAACTGCTATTGTAAAAATATGTTAGGAGCCTTGTATTAAATTTTCAAATCTTAGAATTAAAAAGGAAAACTTTGATGAATTTCTATCTAAGATAATTTGAATATTGCCGTAATTTTTACGTATTTAGTCAAAATTTGAACTTTAAATGCTTATAAAAAAAAATTGTGACTTTATATTTCTTTTATTTTTTAACTGCTATTGTAACTTGTAATAATATGTTAAGAGCCTTGTATTAAATTTTCTAGCTTTTCTGCTTAACAAATAAATTTTTATCGATATTAATTTAAAAAAAACTAATAATGATCGAAAATTTCAAATGCCTATGAATAGTTCAACTTAAGTCGAAATTTGTTGAAAGTTGTACGGTAAATAAAATTGAATATACTTATATAAACATTTGGTAAAAATTGCATGTACCTATGGTTATTTGTTTTAAAGTTACATCAAAAACCAAAATCGATTTTGTCGAAAAATGAGTGTAAATAAAATTTCCCGTTTTTCCCTTAATTTTAAGTATAAAAATTTATTTGTTAGGTAGAAAAGCTTGAAAGTTAATACAAGACTTCTAACATATTGTAACAATAGCAGTTGAAGAATATTAAAAATACATAGACACGATTTTTTTTTATAAGCATTTAAAGTTCAAATTTTGACTAAATACGTAAAAATTACGGCAATGTTCAAATTATCTTAGTTAGAAATTCATAAAAGTTTTTCTTTTTAAATCTAAGATTTTAAAATTAAATACAAGGCTCCCAACTTATTTTTACAATAGCAGTTGAAAAATAAAAGAAATATAAACTCACAATTTTTTTTTATAAGCATTCAAATTTTGAATTTGGACAACATATTATGTAAAAATCACAAAAATTCCTAAATTATTTTATGCTAGAAATTCATAAAAAATTTTCCTTTTATATCTAAGATTTGAAAATTTAATACAAGTCTCCTAAAATATTTTTACAGCAACAGTTGAAAAATAAAAGAAATGCGTAGTCACAATTTTTATTTTCAAGCATTCAAAGTTTGAATTTTGACAACATATGTAAAAATCACGAAAATTCGCAAATTATTTCAAACTAGATATTCATAAAAAATTTTCTTTTTAAATCTAAGATTTGAAAATTGTAATAATCTATAATATATCCTAGACAGATAAACAGTTTCCGTTTAGAATAGTTTTTCGTATACAATGATATAATATCATTGGATTTAAATTTAATTCCATCTATTACATTAACCCACTTGTAACCTACTGTACAGCAGAGCGACATACACATTCAGGCTTTTTTTTAAATAAAATAATATTTTAAGTATTGTTTGTTTTTTAAATGACAAATAAAAAAAGTAATGTGCTTTAATTCTAATATGCCTGTAGCTAATATAGACTCAACAATTACTGATTCGGTTAGGTTGCAGTTTATTACAGTGGCTTTCCGAAAATGAGCAAACCAATATTTTCAGGCAACTTTTTAATAAGAGCTCTTCGTAAATCGACGGAAATAATTATATATTTTTTTGGAATGTGTTTATTAAATTGTTTTTGTCCACTCAAAGTATAAGAAACCCTGGTCAGTGTGCACACATCACACATATAATATATAAAATATATGTCTTTATTTTCACAGTACAGTGACACTATTATAATATTATAAACATAATTAGTACTTAATATAAATAATACTAATTATATAGTACATTATACATGATACTTATACTGATATTTTAATTTACATTTTACACTGTAACCAGTGTAGCCTTAAACATTTTTATATTTTTTTAGTGAATATGTTTTAAAATTTTTAACTAAAATGTATTATTTTTGTTTGATTTTAGCGGTAAATAATCTGCAAATTAAATGATAGAAGGTTTAATGTTTAATGTTTCAAACAAATGACAAATATATCCGAACGAGGTTAACTCGAAATCTCTCATATCTCGACATTTTCCACCGGCCCCTAGACCTAATTTTGCTCGTTTTTTTGGATTATTCGAACTTTTTTCCGGTCTCTTCAACTTCGAGTTGAACAAGTTTGACTGTACTTTACAATGTTTAACATGAATTCTTTTATTTTAAATAAAATAAAACTTATCCTTAAGAAGCATTTTACTACATATATGTTAAATAATGAATAATTTATAATTTAAATTAATCATAACGGATGTATCATCGGCCTCCACTCATACAGTAGTATTACTCTATGCCTTCTCTGGCAATATAATATTTAATAAAAAAATAAGAATAAAAATGCACTCAATAAACTGCAAAAATTTGATTACGACAATATAAGTTATTAATAACCCTACTACACCCAAAGTTTAATTTATCAAATATTCCTTTATTATATTACCATTCTAATAATCAAACATTATAACAAAAAAATGATGGAATTATAGAAATATAGAAGATAGCCGATTGGCCACATTTTGTATAAGCAATCCAAGCCACGGAGAAATGTTCTGCACTTGCAGCCCGGTTCCCGGTAGCCCACTCCGCCCCTGTACTAAAAGATTAGGAAGTGATGCCTTGTGAAGATACAAACTTCTGTTTTTAAAACGAAAACCCCTATTTTAAACTTTAAATTATATAACGGATATTTTTCTGAACATTTAACGTATCAGAATCAAAATTCGTACGAGTAGTTTTTGAGATGAATAACTTTATGTTTCAAACGATAAAAGGTTTATGGTAATGACTCATTACCGACTTCCACCGAGGTAATGGGTGCAAATTTCATATTTTCAATGTCCAAAACAGTGAGTTCAGCCGGAAATATTACCCCATTCATTTCGCAATTTGTATCTCTAATTAATTTTAGGCAGTCTAAAACAGGATTTTTTATGTAATACACTGCTTTGGTAATTGGTATTATTTTGTTTACGTACTTTTTGAAACATGGGAAATCGTTTACATCGTATACAACTATTAATAAATCGTAAATTGTCGAAATATGTAGGGAAAAATGGAATTATTGAGAAATATGTGAAAATATGTGCTTATGACAAAATATGTAAAAATATGTAAAATAAAATATAGTTCATTACAATGGAAATCCCTTGAAACTAATTTATCACTTATTACCTAAATTAATTTATCAAGTCACAGTAAAAATATGTACCTATTTACATATAAATCCGAGCCCTATAGTAATGAGTATATAAGATATTATATGTGGGCTATGGTGATTTGAATGTTTTAGTCATTAATATAAATTTAGCAACATAAATAATTTGTAAAACTGTATTTAAACTGATTCAAGTATAATAAATACAACTTCCAATATGATGTCTAATTTATATTTTTGAAAAACCATTTTTAGGGGTATTATTCTTATTAAAAACATTTTAATAACTAATACACTACATATTCGAGTTAAGAACTAAAAAATCCAAAAAAATTATTCACTTAAAAATTACGGTTAAAAGGAGGAGGTTTTCATTTGAAAAACAGAAGATTTTACCGTCACAGGACAATTTTTTCCTTAAGTAATACAAAAAATTCAAGGATTTGAAAAAATTGTTTTTGAGTATATTTAAAAAATCCAAAAATCAGGATTTGAATAAATTCATTGTTAACGGAATAAAGGAAGTGAGCATGCATGGGAATCACCATCATTTATTATACAGTCAATATGAGTGACCAAATGGACCTATTACTCGTTTTTTCATAAGCGAATACGTTAAAAATTTAAGTATAGGTATCAATGGTATCACACATAAATAAATTGGTACCCACGTAGTGTCGATTACTTTATTTTAAGTTTGATTAACTGTTTAGTAAAATGACAAATCTGAAATCTCGTATCTTCTTGCTACAAAGTGACAGAATGTTATCTTTAATTGTCCTCGGACTTGTATCAGAATCCATACAATAATATTCGTGTAGGCAAAACGACGTGCGACGGTTGCAAATGATGTACTCGGCGTTTACGGTCGCCGATGCCCATGCGGACGGACATGATCGGTCGATTTGGCGCTGTCGCCATGACAACGGTTGTCGGCCATAATATTGACAACAGCATCGCAATCACGTCAAAGGTTCTCGGCCATAACAGCAGCGTCCTCTACCGATCCAATGCGACCATCCAAAAGAGCGACCAGCTTTAACGGTAGATCACGCTGCCAGCGCTCATTCGCGTTCGTACAGTTTTATTAATTTTTAACTGTCGTTCCACTATCCAACCCATTCGTTAAATGCATAGAATATTGATACTATAATTTAACATAATATATTATGAATGTTCAAGCGCAGTGAAGAATATAATAATGGTTTAGAACCATTTTGAATTACCGACAGATTTTGGCGGTCGTTACTCGATATTATAAAACAGAGCAATAGTGTTCACATTATACACCATCGCAATAATTTGAATTTCAAATAGTGTAGCATAAAATGTATCTACATGAGATGTGAAATTGATTTTTATAGTTTTATTATATTACATGATTCGACGGTTCATGTCTAAGTGGACATGAGATCAGAGATTTTAGGTTGTTCTATAGCGATTCTGAGCGGATACCGTTTGTCAGTCTAGGATATTATGTTATAGGTGCTATATTAATTATATTATTATTTCATAAGAAAACAAAAAGGTACGTACCTACAATATAAATTCCAAATTAATCAAATCAGATTCATTATGCATACAATAACTCACTTAGTCACAGACACCAAAAACAACTATATAAAAAAACACATATCGACATATCATAGTAAAATCAATACATCCAAACCTCCGCTCAGAACCTAAAATATAGCATGCTACTATTAGGTATTTTTCCTCTGCAAAGAAAATTGAGAAAACAAAGAAGAAGAAGTATTTGGGTAGGTACCTATTGACCTGGTGGTTAGAGGCCACCGCATATGTAAAATAACTACGATAATATTGACGGTGAATAAACGATACGGGACCGGGTGGCAGTATTGTGCTAAACATTTCCCACCCGTCCCTGGTTTTTTGAACGGAAAAAAAAAGGTACCTATAGCCGGGTTATAGGTCATATAGCGCAAACAAAAATATCTCGCACGCAACATTTTGTTGAGAATATTATTAATTAATTATATAATGATTTTTCAAAAATATATTTTTTAATTGTTTTTCGTTTTTATGATGATAAACAAAGCCTCAAGTAAAAATCGCGTGTTAGTAAAAAAAAATTATTGGGTGGCAATTTTTAAAGTTAGGCTTGTCTCCCCTATTATTTCAAATTTGGTAATTCTTGTATTATTTGTGAACAATTTCATTGTAAACATATGTGAAAAATCTACAAGTTTTTGGTGTATCTTTGAAACAAATGATCAGAGTAACAAGAAATTTAAACTGAATTTCTATATTAGCATTTTCTATACACCATAACATTCTCAAAGCATTTAGACTAATGTAAATATTTATAAGCATATACAATGTTCGATGCTTATTAGTTTTTTCGATTAATGTTGATAAAAAATGTTCACTTAAGGTACATTTAATTAAATTTTCGGTATAGGTCACATGAATTATTGAAATATTTTTAGTGGTTTTAAGCTGTTAACTGAATTTTTAGTTTTTTTTCTGTAAATGTCAATAAAATTTTATTCATCAAACAGGTTGAAAATTTAAAACAAGTTTCCCAAAATATTGTTACAATAGCTGTTGAAAAATATTACAAATACATAGATGTAATTTTTTTATAGGCATTTAAAGATCAAATTTTTGAATTTATTTTATAGATACTTACATTTTTTTTAAATAATTATTATATAAGTATAGTATGACATATCTTAGACTCACAAATAACGGTCTCCAATTAGAATCGTTTTTCGTATACAGTAGTATTATAAAATAACGTTGAATTAAAATTTAACATCATCCATTACAGTTACCACTTACCAGCTTGTAACTTAATGTACTTAGTGTACAGCAGAGTGACACCCACTTACTCAATTTTTTTTATTTGCATTTCCTTTGTGATGCACTTATCGCAGTGCGCATTTATATTGATATTTGCATTGGCTGTAAGATGTATAGGTACATTATTTTATGATCGCGACAGTTAATTATTATTTGGCAGGTTGCGTGATTGTGGTATCTGAAATGTATATTTACTGCGATCAAACGTAAACAAGAAGAACATATATTTAATTAATTTTAAAAGTACCTTTCGCAAAATTTGGTATTTTAGATTCTGAGCGGAGCGAGGATGTATTTATTTTACAATGATGTGTGTGTGTGTGTGTGTGTGTGTGTTTTTTGTGTGTGTCATCACGTTTTGGAGTAGTAAAAGTGCTTTGATTTTCGACTTTAGTACCTCGTTCGATCAGAAAGTTAATCTAGTTGGTACTTTGGGTGGTCAAAAGTAAAAAATTCCCAATATGTTCCTAAATATTGAGATAAAACTTAAAATTAAGGAAAAAACGAGAATTTTTACGCACAATCAATTTTCGACAAAATGGTTTTTGATGTAATACCTTTAAAACAAATGACCATCGATATATGAAATTTTCACCGAGTGTTTATATAAGTATTTTCTATCCACCATAAAATTATCAAAAATTTTCAAATTAAGTTGAACTATTTATAGGCGTATGCAATTCGATCATTATTAGTTCTTTTTAAAATAATTAATATCGATAAAAATGTATCTGTTGGGTAGAAAAGCTTGAAAATTTAATACAAGGCTCTTAACATATTGTTAAAATAGCAGTTAAAAAATAAAAGAAATACATAGTCACCATTTTTTTTATAAGCATCAAAGTTTGAATTTTGAAAAAATACTTAAAAATGACAAAAATTCGCTAATTATTTTAAGCTAGAATTCATAAAAATGTTTCTTTTTAAATCTGAGATTTGAAAATATAATAGGTATAAGATTCCTTATAAGTTTGCCTACTTTTATAAAAAAAATAATGTCTACCAGAAAGTCAAATTAAATTTTTATGAGTGTAAGAAATTTAAATTTTTACAACATCGGATTTTCACTAGATTTCTCATTTAGCGATTTTCTTATGTTGATGTATCTCTAAAATAAATGACCGCAGATACCTGAAATTTTCACTGAATGATTATATAAGCATTTGGTATACTTAACTGGCTTCGCTCAAAATCGTTTTTCGTATAAAATGATATAATATCATTGGATTCAAATTTAGTTCCATCTACTACAGTAAATCACTTGTCAGCAGAGCGACATCCAATTCCCCGCTTTTTAATATTTATTTTGTGTATAGAATACAAGGAGTAATGTATAGGCAATTTCCAAACACTTGTGTAAATTAAAATTATAAATAACGTAAAATGGGTATATCAATAGTATGGTATAATGCCAGATAAATTTTTATCGGTAATAACTAATATTACCTAAATTTTGTGTATTTTTATAGTATATTATATACACAATACAGTCTAAACCAACTTTAGAATACTATACATATTTAGACTATAAATGTAACTGTAAGTACCTATATAGCTGAATTACCCGGTTTCGCCTATATGCAGTTTTTCTTGACGTGTATAATTAATTTGTTTATATAATAACTGGATAATGCTTCTAATGCCTAATAAGGGCTCTTTCACTTTAATCATACATTGTGTCCATAATAAATTAATATCGGATGATGCAGCTACAATTTATTATACAAGGTAAAAACTGTTGTATATAATAGGGACAGTGCTATATGCTTCCAACCAACAGACCGTCAAGATTGTATAGATGGATATACGGGCATCCGTGCCTATATTATTATAGCCACATAGGTAATATTTTATTAGTTATAGATGCACAATGTTACACGGGTATTATACGTACTTATTAAAATAATATATGACATAAGCATGGTATTTATTTTTCTTGCCTATATACACCTCCATATATAATTTATACCATGTATCTACCTGAACATAAATTTCATCAAGTCTTGGCGTGTATATTCTTATATATTATATAATATGGTAGTCTGTACATGCCTAAACAATCGACAGACCAATATCTAATCGTAAAAGTAAATTTAAAAAAACAACACATACGAAAAATAGTTAATTAACTATAAAATGATGTCGAAAAATATATACATATATATAATAGGTATACCTAAATGTATATAATATGATGTACGAACGCACGTGTACACGGCCGGGTCCGTCCGAGATGATATACGACTCTCAGGGTTGGGGAAAGCGATGGAATGACTTTTTTCATTTTTTATTACCCTCCGCGCTCCATCAACCCCCTCTCCACCCGGTATACCTTCGTGTAGCGTACGGGTCTTACTGCATATATTGTATATACACGTAAGACATAATTTGTCGGCTCCCCCCTAACCAGCTCTCATTTTACAATTCTCCATCACTGTAACTTTTTCCACATTATCCTCTCGAATGCGTACCTACATATAGGCAGACATGCGTGCACGGTACGGATAAAAATAATATAATATAAATTATTCTATATATATATATATATAATACAGACGTTGTCGGCTTGTCTGAAATAAATTACACCAGAGACGCACATTCGAGATTGGAATCGTACGACGTTGTAGAGGTGTACCATTACGCCTACATATTATATACATATATACGCCACACGCGTGTGTTTATAAGGATTTGATTTTATGCCAGAAACTAGTTTTCCGTAAATTATTATTATTACTATACACCAGCTCACCAGACGTGTGTCCGTGTATTATCATTAGGAGGTATCTATCTACTCTCACATACATACTTATATATATATATATATATATATATATATATATATATATCATTATCACTGCGTGTATCCAGGTATACATAATATTATAGAACCGGTTGGTACCGAAGTTTTTTGTGAGGCGCGCGCGCTCGGACGACATTTTTCTTCTGCCAATCGTCTGAACACATTATACACGATTATAATATATCGTCGTGGTGTGAAATGTGCATTGTGAAGCCTGGACACTAAAACAAAAAACAAAAACAGCTTTGCTTCAATGGAATCGTTTAGTGTTTTTCTCCTTTTTTACATTCCCATCTCCATTTTTTATTTACATGATCGTGATACGCAATGGCTGTTTAAAACCGAAACACAATTTAAGAAACACCTACAACATTCAAATTATATTATATATAACTGTTCCCTAGTAGATCTGATTAATATTATTCTAATATTTATTTTTCACTATAATTTGTACATACATATGTGAGTTATCGGCTTCCATGATATAAATTATAATATTGCCTATAATATAATTGATTATTTTTATGCATTTTGATAGTTGTAACTGTAGAATGAGAGTTTTTAGACAGATTGAGACTGACGATTGAACTGAAAACAAAGTTATTTAAGCACTTATAATTTAATATAAAGAGTTATCTGCTATTAATGTATACAATATATTTACCATAAAAAAGAAAACATATTATACGCGTTGTATATAAACATATTAATATGAAATAGTATCGAATTTAATATTAAATTTTTCGATGAATACTTTATATAATACATAAAATATACAAATTACATAGCATATTCATATCTAAATAAAAAAAATTGGGTCGTTATACAACCTTTAGTCATACCTACATTATATATAACATAAATTAATAATTAAAAATATTAAACAATTTTAAAACATAATATTATATATTGAGAGGATCACGTGTTGATTTGTCTCTGTTATCTCAAATTCGGTTGATAGGCCAATATATTTTACTTATTGTTGCAGACTTGCGGTATTGATATAATAATATATTACAATAATATTTGTGAATAACGCCGAAAACTGTGAACGATAAATGAATTCAATCGTGCTACTTGGATTTGAGCATATACGATTTAAATTATAGTGTTATTATATTATAATATATTTAATATATAATGATTAATAATATATAACTATGTATTATAATGTAAGGTAATAGCATAAATACTGCTACCGTCCGTCGTAATTAAATATATTAATGGCGGCTGAGACCACACGAAACACCGCCATCGAGCTCTGCACAATCTGAGTAATTACTTTTTTTTCATTTTACGAGCCTCAGACCAGTGCGTGAGAACCATTATCACCGCCTGTAATCAGATTTTATAAAAATTAAGTACGTTTTCCAAACCAATATAGACCATTATTATAATAGGTGTAATTATTATAATAATTATTAGTTATAATGCACGACTAAAACAAAACATGATTTGTAGCGAAAACCGAAAAAACAGAATACGTCGTGTTGGAAATTTATATATTTTACATGGAAGTTAATACAGTGTAGGTATAATACTATTCACTTTTCACTTTTAATAATGAAAAATAATTTAGTAGTTACTACCATTTTCGACGTTCTATGACCATATGACCATAATAATTATTATGATTTGCGTAAGAACTTATAGGGATAGGTTTTTTTTTTAAAGTTTGATATACCTTTAGGTTAAAGTTATATAATTATTATATTCATAAATTTGATATAACTTTATGATAATATAAAATTATTATAAACTGTACCTATATCTAATAGATATATCTGATAAATAAACTATCATAGTATCGTATGAAAATAAATAGGTACATTTTTCCTATTTGAAAATTTAGTTTTGTTGGTAATAATTGAAACTATAAATAATTTTCTTCTACTTAGGTAGAGGTAGTCATACTCAAATAATAATTTATTAATAATAAAAATGTTTATAATTATATTTTAAAATAAATATTTTCTCATCAGAATAACTGTACTGGTTTTTTAAACATAATAAAATGATAAAATAAACAAAATATTGAATCCGAAACGCATATTTAAACTACGGCCATTAACTACACAATATAATGTATATGTGGATATTATAAATTATAATATATGATATAATGCACTTTTACCACTTTTGGAAACAAATTATCATTTTCTGGACACTTGTAAACATTTATATACCTATACCTACGTATTTAGGGTATATAGCCAACATAATATACATATACATATGCGATTTTATGATCCAGCTTTGGTTAGGATCATGAAATGTTGACACACATACGCGTGTGTTATATAGAGTATAATATATGAAATAATATTATATTACTAGATATTTGAAATCTTGAAATCGGGAACGAAGACCGAAAATAAAACATATATAATAATAATAACCAAAGTATATTTTCCAACGAACAATCGTATGGCCGTCCCGGGCACATTATAGTCATAAAATTGCGGTCGTCACGTATCACGTACGTGCCGCCGTTACGGTCTTCTCGTTGAAACAGAGACGTCCAATTAGGACGAAAAGAAGAAAACGAAAAAACTACTCCCGCTACACGAGGGTCGATTTTTACGGTATCTAATTCCGAACAACTTTTCACCGTGTCCTGCTATAGCAGACATGGACGTTTATGGATTGATTTACCCCGTAGTGCAGTGGTCATGGTAGCTGGTGTACCTCCCCACAGTAACTGTCTCTGTACACGATCACCTACTTGATTTATGACACCCGCCCAGGGTGTGGTTGTCGTGGCTTTGATGAAGGGGAGGTAGCGGTCGAATTTCCTGGACGTGATTTTTTCATGGCAGCATTTGGTCGATCAGCGGCCACTGTCGCCGGTTACCTTGGTGAACATTTAAAAATGATTTTTGAGCAAACAAATAAATCTGTAAGTCTATAAATTATTCATCACTAAATATGAATAACCGGACGTGTCCTGACGGAGTGACGGATCAACCTACATTATATTATAACTATACAATACGAGTATAGCTATAGAATTGAGAATTTAATAGTAGGTACCTTATTGATACCACTTTGTAGGGATGCAGTAAAATAGGGTTTTCAAAATTAGAATTAAAAAAAATTTTTTTTTGTTTAGTCATAAATAGTTTCTATTAGTTACAGATTAAAATTGTATTTTTTTTAAATATATAAATGGCAGCCATTGATTACTCGGCAGATGAGATAAAAGAACGCATCAATTGTTGTATTTATGACCACAATATTATTAAACAATTATTATACCTTAAAACGAATTACATAAAAGTTTACTTATAAAATAATTATTCTGTACCTATGTTTATATTACCATATAAAGACTCAAATACTATATTCGACCAATTTTGACGAAAATTTCAGAGATTGTTCTTACATATGTATGTCAGAAAATTTTGGTAAGTGGGTAGTCTAAAACACGTCCAGAATATACCAACAGTTAATTATATTATTATAGTAATAATATAATAATCATAAGTGAATTCATAGACCTGTTACATTTTAATAACGATAAACTCACAAAATTATAATTGTGATTTATTATATTATATTCCATATAGTAATAATTTTAACAATTAAACTCAAAACTATATTACATGCAATGTCAACGCCTCAACGGGTTTGAATGCTAGAAAAAAATTAAAGCGATGGTATTATCTATAAAGCAGCGTAATACCTATACGTTTATGTTGTTTATAATGTTCATGCAGTTGAATAAATTAGGTACTATATTTGCACATGTAATTTTTAATGGTATAATTTAGTATTTTATTATAATCGATGGTATAATAACACTATACCCTACAGGCATAAATTAATAATTACCTAGCACTTTGTAGTTGCAGTATTTAAATGGTTTTTGAGATATTGATGTATACATTATTATGTTATGTACAATAATGTACTGCGTGGTCATAAAAAATTCCCCACATTTTTGCTTGTACCACGGTAGTGTTTTACATAATTATAAAATAATTGATGTGTAACTTAAATATTTTATAATCAAATTATGCGTTATTATTTCTACAATAAACTCTCAGTAAATGAATAATTTAAATGCGTATAATCTGCAGATAACAATTTAATTTTAATACATTTCCATTTGTGTCTATACTATATTATATTTATGTATATATATAGGTAGATTCGATTTTGAAACGATTTTAATGGACGACCGCAACAGCTTAATTAATTTATTAATAAGATTCCACCATTAATTTTATTTTTTATACATAAATATCATGCCTATATATACACATCAAAAAATCTGATATTAAATAGTAATAATAACTAATGCTTTCCTGCATTCTCATTGGTCCTTGAGCACTCTATCCGGGCAATACAAATAACTATTTTTCATGTTGACATTTGGGTGGAAAAATACATTAAGCTCTCTAAACCAGTATGAAAATTGTCGTAATAAATTATAGTCACTATTTAACTTTCTCTCTGAGAGGTTATTACGTCGGCATTCAAAAATAGTAAATATACACTGATAAAACACCAAAAGAAAAAAAAAAATACATCTAAATTCGTTTTCGAGACAAATCGTGACGAAAAATGGCACCTAAAACCTGAACCACAGAATAAGGTTTTTTTTTATTATTATTATATACATAATGTTAGTGAACATAAAATATCCATCTAAACCAGGTGTTTTTTTTTTAATTTCATTATTTTTTAAAACCAACAACAACTGTCGTTTTAGGTTTAAAAATAATATGTCTTGAAAAAGGTGACTGTTTAGTATGGTTCAAAATATATACCAAGAGCGCAGCGATAAGTCAGTCTCGTTAAAATCCTTTTAGTACCCCCTCCCCTCATAACCGGGTTACTACTGATTTTCTTCTTCCGGACGGCATGATAAATCATCGTATCGGCACGCGGCGTTACTGCAGCAGCAGCAGTCGTCGTGACCCTTCCGAAAGTAAAACCATCGGGTGGTGGAGCGGAACGAAATACGATCCCTATATACACGGTTTTAGTGTTATATATATATATGAATTCCGTAAAATATGTATTCGTGTGAATGTATCCAGAGAGAGCAGAATTTATAATAATAGTAATATAATGTGTGGTTCAATATATATATAGGATGACTTATCTTGAGTCCGTGTTTATCCACATATACTCATCCATCTACTTTATAAATACAGCTATATAAAAATTTTGCCACAAAAACTACACAACTATTTGATTGAAATCATCTTTGTTATTGAAAATATTGAGAAAAAATAGCCTTGCTCTTGAAAGATTTAAGAAATTCCTTATACTCATGAAATCGGGATTGTTGATTTTAATTTTGAGTATCATACGATGATTTCGAGTATAAAAAAAAATATTATATAATTTAGCTGATATGTGTGACTTTTTAGTAATTTTTCAAACTGGGTGTTTAAATATACTATTATTGTACACTAACTGGCAAAAAAAATATTGACAGACGTGTCTAAATACGATTGAAACACCCTGTACATTAAATAGGAAGACATAGAAATAAGATAAGGATCCGAGTTCTTATATTATATATAACGACCCGAAAAGAAGATGAGACTAGCGAGTATAGGTAGGCTATATATAATACGTTTTACGACTAGGCCGCGTCGAGCTTTTACGGTCGTCCTCCAATTTCTCTGTAAACGAAATAATATATTATATTTATATAATACATGCACCCTATATATGATATGCGAATATATTTTACGGTAACGCGGACGTGACTGATTCTTGGTACTGGATATATATATAATATATATGTGGAATAGGTTAAGTACAACGATAACTGTCTTTCGGGTATTTGATTATTGATCAGATACACTGTGTGTTCACTGAAAAAAATCGTGTCCAAAATTTAAGCATTGTATAAGCTATATATGTAGTAAATACATTAATACATTAATATTACACACATGTAGGTAAATTTATGTGTAGCGAGTATACGAAAATATTAAAAATTTTATTTTATGTTACTGTAATTATGTATAATAAATACTGCAGTGTTAGCTATAGTTATAATCATTAATACGCTAAAAATTGTTAAAATTTTCACCTTTTCTAAAATATAACAAAATGCGATCAACTATATACAAATTTGAACTTTTAATTTCTCAATTCCATAAAACAAAAAAATTAAAGCTCGCTTAGAATAATCTAATATCACTACAAAAACACATATGCAAATTGGTACAAGTAGTCCTGAACCCTTGATTAATAGGTATACATACCGACGCATAATTTATGCGACTTTATATCTATAATAACCTAAATATTTAAAAATATGTTTTATCTATAGCAAAATGGTTGTTATTAGCACAGATTATATAAAATATAATATGTGCTATTAGTGACAGTCACGTTTATATACAATTAATTTGATAATTTATTCTAATTCTTTTTGAATATACCAACAGCTTTTCCATACAAATTTCGTCGAAATGTCCAAATCTGCATAGATATTCGATAAGTATTACGGGTTTACACGGGCATGAAACCAAATTCATTTATGCACATATGCGCGATATGTATGATATTTATTATCTTCAAAAAGGCGGAGCTTAGATTAAATTTTTTTACGCATGCTTAGCACGTGGTTCGTTATTATAACGTAGTACAATACGCCTATTCAAGTGCTGCATCTTATTTATATATATATATATATACACTTACGGAGTGAACGTATAATAACGAAGAGACGCAGCCGGCAACCCCTTAAAGTGTAAGTCTCAAGTGCGTGGCAGCTAGTATATATATATACGTTCTCTATCTATATATAAAAGGAAAAACGTCAAAAACAGAATACCGCCAGGACTTCGCAGGTTAGGTGTAATATTATACAAGAGCAATGGTGTGGGACTGGTGTGGTCGACTCGCCGAGAACAATAAAACCCCATCAAGAGACCGTTATTATTATTATTTTAAGCATACGTTACGTATATGGCGGTGAACCCTGCAAAGAACAAAGTTAGGTATATATACATATATATATATATAAGTGCAGTCGTAACTCATAGTCGGATTATGTATGAGGTATATTATATGGAGTCCTCGTCGGTACAAAGGAAATCACACTATTATAAAAATATATGAACGCGAAAAAGATGATGTCTCACTCGATAAATTCGCAGCCGCCGCCGTCGTCGCACCGTCTCCATTGTGCCGTAGAGTGAACCAGAATGGGGAGCATGGTAAATAATAATATATACCTACCTATATTATAGGCAAGGGAAAATATAAAAATGGCAATCCGAGTACATAGGAATATAAGTATGGTATTTATACGTTTTATTTTGTTCTCGTCCCCGCATTTTTGACATTCTCTTTACAACGGTTTGGTTATGTCCAAACTCACGGGCTTGTGAGTGTCTAAATACATTATGCGTTTCTTATTGCTACGCGTGGTAAATTTATAGATATCCATATATTATTCGGTATATTGTGAGTTTTATAATATTAAAATACTTATATGCGGTGCACTGCGAACACGTAGTTCACTAAGTTGTGTCGTGGGCAAAAATGTGTGAACAATTACTATTATTATTATTATTATTGTAGTCTCGTACACACCTCCTCTCAACAGCCATCAACGTATGCTTACATGTATGTCGTTTGGTATTGTCGATGTGCATTTCGACTTGTACAATATAAGATTTAAATATTTTATTATTATATAGGTGTACATATTCCTGGTTGGTTTAAATAGGTCCACTATATGGTATTGTTGGAGGTACGACGATGCATCCATATAATGTATATACAATATTATACATTATACTCTATGCTGCAGGTGTTGCGCATATGAGAGTCCCCGATTTCACAGTAGTCGTCGATCTGGAAAAAAAATTAAATGGAATAATATTTTATATGAATTCATAATGATAATGCTTGCGTTATATGTATTTGGTTCTTCAGAACTTATACTTTTTAGGAAAATATATATTAACTATTTACTATAGCTGTCCCACCCTGCAGCATTGCTTGTGCCAAAGATTTGTTTTTTTTTTTTTTTAATAACTATATCTGAACAAATATTTACATACCATATAATACATTGTGTTGCGTACCGAGCAGTGTGCTGATTTCCCATATTATTATTATTATTATTGTCATTATTATTATTATCGATATTGTCATTATCGGAAATCGGCACACCGTCAAATTGCGATTATCACAGTCCGCAGTCGAGTCCGACCTACCATCGACGTTTCTAACGAAATACAAAGGTATAACACCAACGTGCCGTCCGTACAATATAAATCATAATATTTAATTTGTACAATAAATTAATACAGTCCACTCAATATTAGAAATATTAAGTACGGTGTTATTATTATTAAACAAATGGATTCACACTTTAACACATTGATAGTGATACTAATTAGTAATTATATACAAAAATATTAGCCAAATAACCAGCAACCCTATAAATAAACAATAATAATTTTTATTATGTGAAAATAAAAAAAAATGCAAACATATTTTAACAACGACGATACTGCAAAACAGTACCTACTTATTTTCTTTGTCTCTGAGTGAATGCCGTTGAAATTGAGTTATTGGATGGGTAAGTTACTATACTATCGATATAAAGAATGTAGATTGAGATATTTTTATTTTTTAAATTTAATGTGCACTTTCTACATATTTCCTAATCTATATACAAATACGTATCACGGTGAAATTCAGTGTATATATATATATATATATATATCTAAGACGATTGTCAGTGCACCTACCGATCTACTAGCAATGTTTAAAATGTTTTGACCAAATGCATCGTATAGAAAGGTTATATTTAAATATGGATAATTTTTGACACGTTGAATTCGATTGAATAAATTATTATCATTATAGAAACATCAGGCATAACAAACTCAACGATCGTTGAGTAAAAAATAATAAACAATACGTGTCTATACAATTATCATTTTTGCGAATCGTTTACTCATATCCATATCTTCACAACACATACACAATATATATATATATATATACAGTTTGATGAGTTGGCTATAAAAACATATTTGCTCTTAAAATATCTTATATTCAGTAGTAAAAGAAAAACTACTTAATACGCTACGGGTAAATAAAATTCGATTCTGCGGTTAGAGCATTACTTCATATTATTATACATGTATATATAATTTACTCACTCGGGACCAATATAATAACACTGCAGCAGTGTAACTTGGTAAATAATATATTGTAATACGATTGGAACAGTCATCGTGGGTATCTCACGTAGTATCATTAGACGCGCATAATATGAGCATATATTTTATATATAGAATTGTCGAGGGCGAATTATGTGAGTACATAAAAAACGTATGTACATACTACATATACTATAATATAATATAGTCATATATAGACGCACATTAAACTATATCAATTGATTGCTGTCGGATAGTTTAATAGGAACTTGCCAACACACACACGCACACACATTTATTTATACATATATACGATAAAAACGGTTGGGTGAACGGGGTGACCCTCGTCGGAGAGGGTGTGCATCATTTTTGACTTTTATCGTATATCCACATAAAATCGTGGTAATGACTCGGCGCTTAAACCGATCGTTCTCGACATAGTTGTGGCAAATTGTATATATTTATACAAGGGAACGTGAACGGGAGTGTGCGCGCGACAATAAGGGGCAGTTGAGGGTCCTCTGCGAAATTGGAAAGTACCCCAATCGATCCACCGGAGGAGGTGGAAGCTTAATTTGGCGTCTACATCAAAACTTCGTATATATATAATATATATATATATATATATATAGATAGATAGATATTGTATATATAAATTGGCATCATATATAAGTTTTACTGCGGACGTTTTTATTTGCTGCAATGCCAGCAAATTTCTTGGGCATCTGATAAAAAAAAAGACGCACACATATCTTCTATACTACGGAAAAGATTGTAATATTATAAAAATGATACATAATATACGAGAATTATATTTCGTTATATCATTTCGGCAGACGTATCGTGTGCACATAAAACGGGGATAAAACAAATTCGGATGTTGCTCGAATATTACGGACGTGCGTTTTATATTTTAGAACTATCAAATATTTATACTTTTTCGGCCCAGTGGAATAGTTATAAGTAACATTCTGATGAAATAAGTCGTCCAAATAGCATATAGTATGTCCATTTTAATAATGTAAATATTTGGTTATATACATATTTACATGATTTATTGTAAATTGATTGTTCATTTTATTTAAAAAATTTAGTATGTGTATAGTTTCAAATCAGCGTCTGTCTAACTATTTTTTTTTTTTTTTTTTGACATATTATTTTTTATTTTTTTTATTAATTTAAGACCCTCGGCAACGTAGGCCATCGTGCTTTACAAAAAATGAAACTATCGTGAAATATAACATGAGCTTATTCTAGATTTTTTGGCTAGTTATAGTCTTCTGATGAGGGCATGCTTTGAAAAATGAGGTTGGCTAATTTAGTGGATTTAGCTTTTATGCTGTGATCAGTCAATAAGATCCTCGGATATATTATTATACTATGCATTTTGTTACGTATTGACTTCTACATTTCTACCTGCATATAAAGGTGAACTTATAATATAATGACTATATTACAACGAAGTAACTAAATATATGAGAATTGAGGGGCCAAAGCTAAGCTATTACTCTCTGAACTGTACCATTAAGAGGTCACATGAAATTAAAATCAGAAAATGTGTCGTCGAATTATGTAGTTTTAAAAACATGCATTGGTGATATTAGGCGATTGCTATAGATTAATCTATATTATGTTCTTGTAATTCTGTAAACAAACTTTTACATCACAAACATTGATATGCTTACATATTATACTTATACCATTTACATATATATAATTTTTATAAATAGGTTAGGTTTAATCATCACATAGAATATATAAGTGTAGCGTGACTAACGCTTTTCATCTTTGAGCATACGACTATAATATACACTTAAATATACGAGTATCTACAGGTCCGTAAATTCACGGGAAAGTTTATATGCGATTGTATATATATTATATATATTACATATTATAATAATAAACGCAAGTTTATATTATAATATGCGATACATCGTTGCCGAACGATTTATTATAATCTGCACATATACATATATATTGCAGTTAGAGCAAAAAATGTCGTAAACGCGATACTCGAACACATACCTAGAATTCATAAATACATCATATACCTGGCTATCTTGTAACGTAACAACAATACACATACAATGTATCCACCTATATATGTCGTATAGTATGTGTAATAAAAAACTGAAACGGCGATCCTATATATTATATATGACATATATTACACACAAGAACTAGGGGAACGAAAAACGAGCGTAAAGAAATAAGAAGGTTGAGTGTTTTTCGCATCGTGCTACAGTTATAGTGTACGCATTTGCTCATGTATATGATGGATAGGATATATAATATCGCTTTTGTGTATGATATACATATTATCACATTATAGGACCCTACGCCGATGATCTTCGTAGCAGGCTAAACCATGGAATAAGATATAAACGGCCGCACATCTCGTATTATTATTTTACATAGTCGACCTGTTGGGTGCAATATTTTTATGATGAAGTGCGTATGCTGAAGGAATAAAACAGCCAGATATTGGGCATATAATATTTTAGGTATCTAAATTCTGTGTTGATTCTTATTCACATATGATGATCAGTGACTGGGTGTTCATATATTATGATAATCAGGTATTTTTAGGCATGAACTCACGGCCCTGAAAATACCTAAATAAGTATGCACTTATGCACTAAAAATCCAAAACTACGCACTGAAAATATGCAGATTAAAAGAAGAAATTATATGAACATTTTAGAATAGCAAATAATTTCCATCCATATTTTTAAAAGTTATTATATTTTATTTGTTTGATTAATGTAATTCCAAAAAATTAAATTAAAAAATGTCCATCAATAATCTAATAAAAATATAAAATAAACATCCGATCAGTACATTCCAGTCCAGTCAGTCAGTCGTTTAATTTTAAACCTGACAATTTTAAAACCAATTCAATTCAATTGCAACGCACAATATTTAAATAATTATTTTTTCTTAAGGAATTGTAGTGTACAAAACAACAATAAGAATTTATGTTGTCAAGCTTAAATGATCTGGCGTTTATTTAAAATGATCTTTCAACGTCAGCAGAAGTGATTGGTGCATATTTAATACACAACAATATTTTAGATGGTCATTCGATTAATACTAAATTTGTCATATTTTTCTTTTCACCAGATATTATTTCAGAAATTTCCCATATCATTTTGTAGTCAGTTATTATTTAGAATTAGATCGAATTTAGTTTTAATACAGTCACTGTGTTTTCCTTGAATTTACTTAAATATTTCACTTATTTTCTCATTTATTTGAATTGATTCAAAAAATGATAATTCTTGTTCTTGGAGTTGTTTGATGGTCGTTGGTATACAGTCAAAGTTAGATTTTATATAAATCAAACTGGCTTGTAGCGTTTCTTAAAGACAAATTACTGGAGGTAGATATTATATTATAATAATTAATAGTTATCATGTTCTGTAAAATTACAATTAATTAATTACATATACCTACTATATAGTTTCATGTTCGGCGTCTCTTGAAAATTGTATTTTTTTTTTTTTATCCCATACTCTATGCCATGATAATTATAAATACCATCGTTATTGTTTAGCAGCTGATTTGTATCGATAAAATGAGCACTATCGTATATTTTGTTTATAATAGGTATAGGTTAGGTATATTATATTATATAATACAGATATGATAGGTATCTGTACGTATTATCTTTATGAATATTATATGATAGATTGAATTACATTTATGAGGTACCAATCGTACTATTGTGCTTACATGTATTATATAGTTATCTATATAATACATAGACGATTCGCTCACTCGTTACGTTTAAATTATCAATACGCGTATATATGTGTCGTATATAGTCCATAATGACACGGATATAAGCATAGAAATATACGTTGTTTACGACCGAACATTAATCATATATTATGGTTATTAAACCACCTTTTTATAATACTTTCTGAATCGATACTATATCAATTATGGAAATACCATTATAAAATAGTTTAACGCCCTGCATGCATAACGTTTTAATAGGTTTTAACAATTATTTTTTAGTGTGCTTATAATTATGCGTAGGTATATAATATTGTGTTGTACACTTGTTAGTGGTTGTTGTTACGTTGTATGATACGCATTAAATTTATATAATATTACCTATCTATTGAACGACCTTTATTATTTTATAGCATCGTGTGTAATAATGTCATCGGCAGTAATTATGAGACTCAACAATCATATAGTTTGTAAGATAGGTAGCTAAAGTAATAGTTTACACAACTTAATAAATGTATTTAATGTAATTTTATGAATTTCTTCATAGTTTGAACTTTTTTGTTGTTCATGATAGGCTATGAGACTTAATAAAAAAAAAAATACTTAATTTGATCAGAAAAATGATATTAATTTAATACTGTAAAAAACTTGTGCAAAATCTACTTTAAATGCTGAGATAGTTCAATAGCCTATATAGGTATTCTATGAATACTCTGTATTTCGGTGTCGGCGAACCGAAAATTAGTGAATATTTCGAACAACTGCACGTCTGCACCGTAAAGGTGACGCGATACGGGGTCGTGTGGTTAATCGAGAGATACATTTTCGTAGGCACTTTTATAACCAAAAGTAATTTGATTTTAAATTGAATTCTTCTCAAATTTAATTAAACTCCATAATATACAATTACTACACCGTGTAACGGCATCTTAACTGACGGCCGCAATCAGCTGATCGGCGGGTGGTGTATACGCATATCATAATAATATAGTTTTATTTTTTTTTATACTTTCCAGCGTAAATCATTTTTCGTGTTGTGTTTTCATCGCGATAAAAGTTAAAATGTTTTTTTACGTCAGACGCAAGTACGTCTTTGTACGCGGTGTATCATAACGATGGTTGTAATTTATATATCCCTTCACACTAATATTATATATATATATAGGTATATATTGTATAATATGTGTGTAGCGTAAGTTGTGGTGTTGCTGCGTGTACGTTGCAATATTATAATTAAAACTCCGCAATGTCGGTTACAGCATTACTGTAAGTGTGTTTATACATAGATATAAAAAAAAAGGATGAAAAGAAACGGGTCGTAAAACAACGCATTTCAAAAATGATTTATATACCACTGTTCGTCCAGGGGACCAAAATGGAACGGAATGCGAACCATAAGTGGATAAGAGCCTATATACACGTATAATATTTAAGTACTATACCTATATAATATATATAACATTATATACATTATTTTGGTTTACCATATGCATACGTATATAATATAAATATATAGCCTGCAAGCTCGTCGAAAGAAATTTAATAATAATATCATTATAGATCTTGTTGCCGCTGCTGCAACTAAGTGTATTAAAGGAAAATGCACGTTCTTCAACAATTCTATTTATTTATTTGAATGTATTAAACTCAGTGGCGTATCCAAGGTGGGGGAGGGGACTTCAGCCTCTTTCCTATTGGACGTATTATGGTATAGATTGTACATAGTAAAAGGCAAAATACGAACTATGAAATTTTTGAAAATGGTTTTAAATAAAATATGTATTATCATTTTTCATAGAGATTATTATGGCTATCATAATAATCATATCATATAAATATCAACCATGCAGTATGCTACATTTGGTCGCATAATATATATTTAAACGTTTAATTATATTAATGTGTTTATTTCAAAATATAATATATTATATAATAATTTGAATATAAAACAGTAAGCTGATTAACTGGCCTGTCAACGCACAAATACATACATTACATACATTTTTATACTTAAACCAGGCAACGACGAGTAATTTAGCTAGTATTAGATAAAATAGATTATCTACAGTGTCTTTTTGGGTAGGAATATTTAATAATATAATATAAACTGGAACTGTTATGATAGGTAACAAGAAAGTTTACCCAGGACTAACAATAAAATAGAAGGCTGGCATAATGGGTTTTCAGAAATAATAAGTCATACACGACTAATTATTTGGAAATTTATTGAGTCATTAAAAAAAGAAGAAAGTTTATATAAAATGATAATAGAACAAATAATTGCTGGGCATGTTCCATGTAAAAATATATATATACATAATAATTCATCTATTAGATTAATGCAGATATGTAAAAATGTTAATAATATAATATGTGAGGTTTTGAAAGGTATTGCTCATAATTTTAATTTTTATAAATAATAACACTTTATTTTATTATTTTGTGTTTATTGAAATATTTTATTTAAATTATTATTATTATTATTATTTTGATCGAATTTAATTTTACATTTTATAAATAAAAATATATATAACAATAAACTAAAATTACTGATATGTAAAATTATGACTATTATTTAGAATTTACCTATATATATAAATATATGCGATAAAATGACGCTTCAATCAAGAATGGCTGGACTGATTCGGTTAATTTTTTTTAAATGTTCATGATATTTCGAATAAGATTTTTAATAAAAGAAAAATTGAAAAATTGGTTGAAAATTGGGAAATTCGGGAAAAGCTGAGGTCCTTTTTTTCATCAATGGCATTTTTTTTATGAATTTTTTATTTCCTTATAAATAGTTAGCAAGTTACATAATATAATATGATTGTTAGTATATTTTGTTACTAGATATTTTCATATAATAGTTTAAACTTATAATTCTGATATATTTTAGTCACTATATTTTTAATCTGCGTTGGTTTATCCGAAGTTAATAGACTTAAAAACTACTGGACTGTTTTCAAAAGAAGTTGTAGGTACAAATAAATTCATTGAAACTTAAAGAGTATTTACAGTTTAATTTTTTTTAATTTCTATACTTAGATACCTAAAATGTACCTCAAACATGTATTTTATTTAGGCTTACGGAAATAAAAAAAAAACATTTTTATTTATACAGTTCCCATTGGTTACCTACATACTATTACATTACCAAGTATTATACTATAATATTAACCCATTAATATGGTCCATACATTTTTTTTTTTACAAATATAGGTATTTACATAAAAAAAAAAAAAACAAATATATTTGACTTGGGTAACACTTCGCAGGACAGTTAGTATCTACAAATACATAAAATATTGTATACCTATCAATACTTAATATAATATGTGATGAAAGTTATTTAAAAAAATATTTATTTTATATTGGTCTATATATAATTGAAATAATTCTTATACAGTGCGATAATATTATGATAAATATTTTTTATTATTTGGTTAGGTTCTTTCAAAAACTTTAATTTATATTATACAATATTATATAATTTTTTTAACAAAATAACAATTTAAAATGCACTTATATAGGCGTTTGAATAGAGAATACATATAGTAGACAGACAAAATAAGTCTCTCTACATTGTAGCTTTTTAAGGTTTTTCTATTTTATCATAATATTAAAAATGTATAGGCTATATTCAACTATATCGTCGAGAATGGTGGACTGCTGCAGCAGGCGTGTGATGTGAACACGCGAAATGCGCATTTTTTACGCCCGAATAATAAATTATGTGTTTATATAATTAGGTTGGATGCGATACTTATATCATCATACTCAAACTCCCATTTTCCTTACGCAAAGCTTGTTTTTCATACACCCATGTACTCTTCGTAAAATACAAATTACGCTAATACTGAAATACTTACCTAGTGTATATATATATATATTATGCATATACGTATTATACGGCATCCGCCATTTTTTCACTAACGCCTGATTTTCTTTTTTGTTCACGTTCATTTTACGACGGGATGTTATTATTTGTCGTTATTTAGCCGAAGAGTTTACAGCGCTATGCGGTGTCATGTATATATTTATAAAGGTACGCGGCAAACTTTTCCCATTACGCTCACGTGGCTTACGTGCCGCGTGTCCTATCGTTGTTATTGCTGCTACTATATATTAGACGTAAAGAGGAAGAGAGAAAGAGAGGCCAAAAAAAACTTAAAATATTATACGCGAAGGGAAGTTTGACCGTATAACAAACCACGCTAGGCCGTTACTGCAGAAAAAGTTTTCGCATACTATGTCGCGTCTTTAAACCGCCCTCTTATTTATTTATTTATTTATTTTTTTTTTTTAACGACCGCAGTAGGTATTTTGTATAATAATATATAAACCAGCAAAACACGCGTACGTTTACTGCTCAGTGTTCACCTCGTATATATAATTATATCTCCCTCGGCACCCACTGTGTGGTTATGGCGCATTATTTTATACTTTGTATATATACCTGTTGTTGTTGCTGTGCGAAACGCGAATACATAATGTACATAATGTATTAATATGCATATAAAACTTGCAAATGAATAATTACTGCACCATATATTGCGATGGTTAATAAATCGCAGTCCTTATTATAGCTATATAATCTTGTCCACGAGAAAAATTACATGAATTTTCCGGTCGTTTCTAGAAATTATTATATTAGTATTATGTTCCTTACATAATGTTATATTTTCGATATCAATAAAAGTTCTGGTCTTATAATAGCTATAGTTTTATTTATAAATTAAAAACTAAATATGGTCTATAATCTGTTTTTTTTTTTTTTAAATACCTGATATCTTTTTACTTGCAATGTATTTCCCATCATAAGCTCTGGATAATATTAGAAAGAACAAACTATACAACATATAATATATAATATAACCAAGCGACGTAATTGTTGCAACAAATTTTGAGGAGGAGGTTACATTATCTATCTATCTATATATCTATATATATGTATATACCTACACACATCAGATATAATAGGTACACTAGCAGTCAAAAATACAAGATTTCGGGTCTTCGGGAGAGAGGTTATAACCCACAAATCATTCACTGGTTGTACTACTGAAGTACTGATATATAGCCTATAATATCCATTTTGCCTCATATTTAATTATTATTTAGATAATGATCAGATGTTACTGACGTTAGAAAACAAAATTTTTTATAAATAAAAATTTGACATTGTTTACCTATACGGTTATCTATATAAGAACAACATTTTATTTTGAAAATAATCTTAGAGGAAATGATGGACAATTTCAAACAAAATAAGCGGCAAGGGGATAGTGTATACTGTATACATGCAATAACTTCAATACAATTAATGAAGCAGCAATAAATTGCATTCTTCCGTATCGTCTTCAGTTCCATAACTTTATATCCTTATGTTACTAATAATATATACGTTATAAATGTTATAATAAACAAATTTATTCGTATTAATATATGATACATATTATTTTGTTACAAAACAAATGCTTGTTTAATATTTTCACACTTGAGTGTTGTTGTTTACATATTATAAGTTATAATATATAGAAACGCGAACAATGATGAATTGTCATGTCATATAAAATGTTATACGTATAATAGTTCTAATAACTAAACCTATAATAATATAAATCTACTTGTAAACACAATCTCAGTTACGATTTGACGAGTCCTTTATTTTAAATTGGTTAGGTATAGGTACATTTAAACTATAGTAATTAGTGTTGTAGGTATCTATATAATACCTAATATATATGTTAATTGCAATTATGTGATTGCTCTTGTAGGTAGGTATAATACTTTTACACATATAGTAATATTGTACCTTTTTATAGTAGGTATGCGCGCGTTGTTGCTTTGAGCGAGCTATGAAAAGATATTAATTGTATTATTGTAAATTTATTATTACATTTTAGGATATATTACGGAAACCTCTTACCTACTCTATATTTATTTCTATAGATCATTATATCATATAATATGCATGGATATTGTAGAACAAAAAAATATTGTATAAAACACCATAATATGATGTAGTTTTTAGGTGGTTCAATCTTTTTATATGTGTAGACAATAGACAGGTATAAAATATGGCATTCGACGCACAATTTAGGTAAGAATAAATACTGTAATTTGCCTCTGATAATTAAAAAATTCGAAAATTCGACATTTCAACCTATCTGAATGAATCTTTAGGACCCAGGCATCGAAAACATCGCAAATATGTTAGCTATCCTAAGAAAAATCTATTTATGCAAACCTTCTGCTAACGATAACCATAATATTTATGTTATTGGAAATCAACACAAAATTAATATATTAGAATTTAATAATTGTATGATTTTAGTTTTAGAAATCACTCATTATGTATTAAACTAAAAACTAATAACATTTGCTGTTGATTTTTGAAGTTCAAAAAAAAAAAATTAATTATAATATCTATACACTTTTATGGATATTAGTAGTATTATTGGTACATTAGAGTTTAATATATCAAATGATTAAGTACATACATATATATTTAAGATATTGTTTTTGTAAATCCAATTTCAGCAGTATATTATAAAGGTAGTATACTTTAATGTACATTACTCATATATACAGAAACTGAAATTACTGTAGGATTTAATTAGCCCTATGTATTAATACTATTTTATTCGTATTCATTTAGTAATTTTTTTTTAAATTTAGATTTTATATTTTAAGTGTGATCATTATTGTTAATTATATATTCAAAAAAATCCAGATTAACGATAACATCAGTAGTAAATTCAATGTTAGCTATTTGTGTTATGCTCCCTGCATGTATACATAATAGCTATATATCTGGTTTTATTTTTATCACATTGTATATATTATAGTTTTTATTGGAGATAATTTGATGTATTTAGTATTATTATTTAATAAGATGAATTAAAAAATGTAAAGAATAGGTAGATACATAAAACATAAACATTTACATATTTATGTACCTAATGTAAATATATTATTACTATTATAACTTAATAAATACTTTTATTGCGTATAATATTGTTTATATATCTATCAATCTGTATTTGAATAAGCAATAAATTATTATAAATCTACGCTTAAAAAATATTTTTGGAGGGAGTGGAGTTTATTTATACGAAAAATTATCGTTGAACTGAAACTGTATGAATAATAGAAAATATAACTATATTATTTTTATTATAACAACAACTGTTTCATGTTGTTGGCGAATCGTGATATAAATAGGAGTAACCTTGTACATACCAGCTATTGAAAATTACACACAAATATATATCAATGTGTATAACTATGTTAATTAATATTTATCAAAGAATTATTATGTTATAAAATTGAAAATTAAAAAAGTTACTAATTTATTAAAATTTCTAACAAATACCTATTATGGATACTTACTAAAGGCGTATGCAGAATTCAGATAATACCTAAATAGTAATTTTTAATACATATATAACATGGTTATATAGATATAGTTACATGAATCTATGTCGTTGGTAAATAATTGCTTAAATTTCTGTTCGTATAGGTATAGTTATTTTACACGTACGCAATAAAAAAAAAAAACAGCAGTATAAATTATTTATTACTTATATAAATGAATAAACGTCTGATTAACGTGTATAACCATGGTGTATGTATAAAGTCATAAAAAGAAAACGGGAACATAAATATATAGGTATACATAATATAGCATTATACGGCCTACGAGAATTCAAATGTTTTTTATACTACGGCGTATAAACCTATACCCATATGGCCATACATTATACATGTATATTATATTTCTCACTATAATTCGATAATCTTTGGAATAAAATAGAATAAATAGATATATTATATATTATGGTTTGAATAAATGTCTATTATTTTAAATATTTATTAGCTATTAGGTAGGTAGATAAAGAAATACTGCGTATAAGAATACTGCGTGTTAGTGTATATAGGTACCTATTATAAATAAATAATAATAATATATTATGCCTCCAATTTATATTTTATCTGTCAGGTAATTATATATCGACTTAGTTAAATAAATCATAAACATATAAAAAATTCTACTCTAGCATACCTATATAATAATATTATTGTTATAACACCATGCGTTATACATTTTTACAATCTCCCTAATTTTTACGACACCCAAATCTAATAACCATTTCCAAAAAAAAAATCATGGACGTCATGTAGGTACGAATTATTTTTTACAGATATCATAAGATAGTAATGTATTATTAGTAAATAGGTATATATTGTGGATATGAATAATTGATTATTTTCTATAGAAGATATAGTACCTGCAATGTCTTAATGTCTAATAATCATTTATCATCATATAAAAATAATCAGTTATTCATAATATCTATACCTATATTTACTTATAATATCTATATTATTATCTTATAATGTATATAATAATATGTACCAACAACATCTTGCATAAATGTTAATTTGTTAAAATTTAAGTTTATCTTATTGAATATAATTTTTTAAATAATATTATATCTGTACCAAATACCAATAGGTAGGTATGTACAAAAATCATAGTACAAGTATAGGAGTCTACTGTTGAAACATATATGCGGTCGAGTTGCAATAACTACTGAAAGTTAATGACAGACAAAAATCGCTTTGACATATGTATGTAGGACCTATATTATTCGATGTATCTATACCTAACTCAAATTTACCTAACTTAACCTCAGATAGAAGAGAATAAACAATAAAAAACTAGTTATAAAGTCATTCGAATTAACTTGACTTGAATGTACCTATATATACCTATGTCACACATATCGTGAAGCACATATACCTACAACTGAGTGAATATTGAAATATATATTATAATATATTCTAAAATATTTAGTGTAGATTTTTTATAATATTAATATATATGTATATATAAAGGACTGGGTGCAAGGAATTAATTTTTATTTTTTGAAAAAAAAAATGTTGTGGGGCTCAGTTGCGTGAAAATATTACCAATAATATTAATAAATAATATAATGATAACAACAATTGTTGCCGCGGCGCGCGCGCGACCACCGCGGGAGCAGCGACGTCATTGGCCGGCGGCCATCTTGGACCGCGGGAGCCCGGTTCGGGTGGCGGCCAGCCGGTCGCGGACGCGCCCGTTTTCGACGGTAATAATATCTTCATTAGAACGACCCCGGCCACCGGCAGTCCGACGACTACGGCGACCGCACAACCCTATGAATGTAACAAATCGTGAGCGCACGCATCGTTTTCGAATTATTATTTTATTTTTTTCGAATTTAAACCGCGCAATTTCCGGGATCCCGTGGTTTCATCGAAATTCCATATAATATTATCGTTGTCGCCGGATACTCGACTCTGTTCACGGCAATTTGTGCCTACACCGAGTACGATAATTATAATACACCCACTCGGTACCATATTAAAGGTACCGGTGGTTACCGGGTATATCGTCCAGTACCTACCTATTCGGCTTTATACCTATAGTTCATAGATATACCTATACCTAACGTCTGTAAGACATTTTTGCACTCGTCGCGAGTTATAAGCACACGTAAGCACGCACGCACACTAATATATTTATGTAGGTACTTACATAAAATACATATAATATATAAACTTACAAGTACGCACACGATTTATTCGACACCGGGTCACGTATACGGTCCTCGTCTCGTCACTCGGCACGCGTAGGTTACACGCACGTGATCGCAGCGCGTTCGCAGATCCGCACCGACTGTTATGCACGGAGTACGCCCGGTATATTGGCGTATAAATTATTCGTTAAGGTATAAACCGTATACCTGAACCTTAACACAACTCATTGCCACACTTCATATATCGAGGCTGCATTCGTAATATATTTCGTCCACTGCAACTATATAATATACACACGAGCATTCGTCAATATGTCGTCGTCACGTAAGTCTTTATTTTGTTACAGTATAATTATAATAATTATTATTATTACATTTTATATGAGCAAATAGGTTATAAATCTGTTGTGGCCAATTTCGTTTTATAAGTCATCAGTTCCAAGTTCCATTTATAATATTATACTCGTAAACAATTACATACATTTATCCATTTCCATAAAGCAATATATATAAGCGGCTATAAGTACCTATTTATACCAATTTATATATTATGGATTGGTTTGCCTAAAAGTAAATTTTTTATTTTTTTATTTTTGCAAAATGAATACATTTTATAATATCTTATAGGTATTACTTAGTTTTCCATCATTTTCTCGACTACAAATAATAATTTCATTTTCATTTTATAAAACATTGAATATTTTCAAACTTCAAACAATACTAAAAGCACCTGTAAAAGTTCGGCTAAACATTTTTTTTATAAACTGCAGGCCATTAAAATAAATAAATAACATGTTAAGCCAATAATAAATTGTAGACATATTATTAAGAATTATATTGCACCAATAAGACACATAAATAAACGGTATTTTTCAAGGAACTTATTATATATGAGTATCAGTAGAATAACATAGGTATCTAAAAAAAATTCAAGAAATAAGTATTAACAATCTATTCTAGTTTACGAAATATAATTTTTATGCAAAACACATATATAGTTATTTATATAATATCGTAGAAGCGAATGAAGTTATTTTGGTATTTATAATATTACCTATATATTATGTATTGTTAGAAGAGTTATAGTTATTCATTTTAATATTTAAATTATAATCTAAAAAATTAAATAATAATTTTATATTCATAATAATGGAGTAGGTACTTAGTTATTGCTAATTTTTTCCATGCGTATATATAATATTATACACATTAACTGGCCGGTATATGGGTTGGGCGCAGGTTCGTGGAGGTCTTCTATGATTAAATTATTCAAACCATATATACTTGTTCACATCGTTTAAACGTTTACGTAGGTTGGTGTTTGTGTATAATGTCTATAGTATATTGTAATATATATATAAACTGTATACTAACAAACCTGTAAAAGAAGAGAAATAACTCTAATAAAAGCCAAAAGTCAAATCTAAAATCCCTCTGATTAGCCCTACTAGACTACTGAATATGGGACTCCTAAAGTTTCGCAATCGCACTCGCACGCAGATCAACGCAAATATCTAATAACACATTCTTTGCTTTATTTTTGTTTTTATTAGGATAGGTACCTATTTATAATATTGTAGTTACTCGTAATTTTACATTTAATTTATTTTTACATATTCCAAATTAATGACTTTCTAATAAATCGTGCAAGTTTACATATTCAGGACGGATACTGGTAGATATAGGTTATACATACTTATAATATTGATTTGAATTTCACTAGTTTTTCAACAATTTATATATTAGGTTTGATTTTGTGCGATAAACGAATTACTCATTTTGTAAAAGAACTAAAAATATTATTACATACACTTTTTTTGTCAAATTATAATAAAATATTAATTTATATTTTTATAACTGTTGGTACTCAGATCCCCTCAGATCCCCAAGTGTTAAATATCTCGGGCTAACTCTTGATCGCCGTCTTACGTGGGCTCACCATATCAAAACCAAAACATCACAATTAAACTCCCACTTACAAATACTCAAAACCCTAATCGTCAACAACAAACACTCAAAACTAAATATTAAATTACTCCTTTACAAATCTCTCATTAAGCCAATTTGGACATACGGCCTATACCTATGAGGCAATGCAAAAATGTATAATCTAAATATAATTAAATGGTTCCAAAATAAAATACTAAGAAAAATTACCAATTCTTCACCATAGGTACGTATCAAATCACTCCTGCTTGCATAAAGACCTACACATGAAAACAATTCAGGAAGAGGCAAAAAATTACTATCAACTTTTCCACCTACGCCTTAACTCTCATCCAAACGAACTTATAAAAATTATAGCTTTATTAACTATCCCTGGTAACCCTCCTCGTCGTCTTAAACGAAAATGGTGCAGAGACCTACTAAATCCCTAACAAAAAAATAAAAATAATTAAAAGAGTGTCATCAGTGGGTAGCTTTTTCATTCTCCCTTGTCATAATTTCATACTCTTATTGCGCCGTTTGCGTATAGATTGTGTATATATTAATGAAGGAAAAACAATATTTCTATAACTATAGAGAGATATATAATAATAAATTAATTTAACAAACACGTAGTTATGTTAAATTAACTATACGAATATAATACCTAATAGTAAGTATGGGTACCTACTTTGAATATTATATAAAGCATATTATTTTTAGAGTGCCTGTACCTGTATAAAATAATTCTCAAAATGTATTATTAAGATTCCAAGTATTGTGTTATGCATTTGTATTAAATTCATAGTGATTTTTTTTTTAAATTTGACGTATTATAGTTATACCTACTATATTATGAACAAATAAAAAACATTATATTCTATTGCTAAATTAATTTTGATTTAATTCTAGTGAATTCAAGTTATTTGATAATATTGATATGATTTTGTTAAATTAGAATAAATAAAAAAAATATGATATAACAAATTGCAAATATGTTACTACAGTATGTCGAATTCCTTTTTTTATAATATAGGGATATAAGTATAATAGCCGTAAAGGAATTATATTATTGATCAATTCTTATCGTAAAACACTAATTATTTCAAAAAATATTAATGTTTTTGAATATAATATATTTTACAACTAATTTGAATCATTACAAAAATATTTTAAAAATATATTATTATTATTTTATTATTTTTTAGCTTTTAAAGGCCATTAGCTTTAGAAATGTATACAATTATTTATGTTTACAATTTTTTTTTTACATTAATTTTTTACATCTTTTTAATGTTAGTTTCTATAGCTACCTATAGATAGATTATATTAATAGTTTATAAAATATTTATTGCGTGTATAGGTATTTAACTATAAATTTAAATATAAATATTTAAATATAAATTATTTAACTACAAATTACCTATATGTATAATAATTTATAATTTTAATTAAGCACCAACTACATGCAGTAGTATTATGGTATGGTATGGGGTAGGCGTAGGTCTATACTCATATTCGATCGAATACATTAATAATTTATTAAAAAGTAAGTTTTATTATATTTTTATACAAATCCATTGACAAAAAAAATGTGATATTGGTACTCACCTGTACAGCTACAGACTCTCCGTCACATGAACCGCGCACTTACGACAGCAGCGAACTGACTAGCGTCATCGTCGCGTATCCGACATATTATATTATAACATTATTGTGATCGCGCGAATTGGTTTTAGGTATATATAATATAGATAGATATTATAGTTATATACGTCCTTTTATACGTGACAATATACGTTATAACCTTTTTTTCATTTCTACATACCACTCATACATTGTCGTTTTCAAGGTCTGACGCAAGGACGAGTATTTTTGTCACGACGCGAGCACCCCGATCGTTGCGGGGGTCCTTTGGTCATATTATATATTTATATATATATAAGCACACATGTACTTAACAATTTATATTATATTGTGTATACTACAGACGCGCACTATAAATAGGCACACGGAAGCACATAGTTATAGCAGGGCTTCCTTAAACAATCGGTGTTGGAGGTCACTTTATATTATTATATACTTGTATATAATATGTTATATATGTAATGATACGTGCGTGTGTGTGTGTGTGTGTGTGTTGCGTCGCACACCCCTTAAGGATTGTCCTTTATGGAGGCCATTTGTATAACTCTGGCGGCCATAAAAACCGTGCTCTCGTATATGCCGTCGCTGTATAGTATACAGTGTATACCATGCATGTTGTAGGGGCGATCATCCTGCAGGATAATCGTCTGTATGTTCACCACGCGCGGAACAATCTAACAGCTACCGATGGTGGCAGTTTCGAGAAAAAAATATCCAATTTTATTTACATAAAACACATAATATATCACATATAAAAATAATATTCGATACGGAAGTCGAAGTATATTGCAGATTATATATATATATATATATATATTACGGTGAATGATGTAAACGCGGTAAATGACGTCATTTACCTAAAAATTGGTAAATGTTGTAAACGTAGACATTCCCCGATTATTGACGTCAATCCCCGGTTTAGTTGAGGAATGATTATCAATACATTCATGTCGGTTTTGAACAATCAGTGATAAGTATATAGGTATGCGACAAAGCGTCACTATAGTTAAAAATATCATAGCCATAGATTAGCGAAAACTCGACTAGCAATAACGCCGATAACCGATAATAATATGAAATGGTCTCTTATAGTTATTTTTGAAAAATGAGCGTGCTAATAAAATTTCAAAAACAATAGCATACATATTTTTACTTGCAAGAGTACGAAAACGTATAAAACCTTTAAAATAATTATTGATACTTTCAAAATTCTTATTATGATATAGAATAGGATGGTACTGTAAATTAAATGCAAAACGCTTGCCGATATTATTATTGTTTTACTAGCTCGCCAAACCGATACATAAATATATTACACATTTACACGTGTAAGTACTTTATTGAATATAAAACACAAAACGAATAAACCTTTTTTATGTGTTTCTAAGTGTTTAATAAAAATGAATAAAAAATAAACACTGGGTTATTGACTATCATTGTTTGTATATAAAATATTATAATAATACTACTATAGTTTAAAATCCATTGAATGAAACTGTTAACGAATCGTTAAAGAGATTTTTCTTTTACTATTAATTATTAGTAATAAATAGACTAATGGGCAATAACTGTGCATCGTTTGATATTTATTATACCATTTCAAATACGCAATAAAACACGTAATGTTTTTTAGTGGACTTGTTTTATTGTAATATGTTTAAATATTATATAGCAGGTGATTAAACTTAATAATTATGATGATAATCCAATCATATTATATAAATAATATTTGCATATTACCTATAATCGTTCGGTCTTATTAGTAAAAACGTGAATTATTTTGTAGCATGAAAAATGATTAGTTTTTGTATGGCCGTCGCATAAAAAATATATAATTTGGCACCGCTTAAATATGTATACTTACCTATACAGTTAAGTACCTACGTAAAAAATACTCGTTTGTGACCTATATACGAATATTGCATAGAGTCGATGCAATATATTATACAGAAAATAAAAATGAAATATTTTCGACTTTTTTAAAATTGATGACATTTCCACGTGTGTAGTAAACTAGTAAATATATACGCTTTATAAAATATTGAGATAATTTGAGATTATGATAAATTAATAATGTGAATATATAATTTATTTCGTAATGTATAATGGTTTTAATTAAAAAGTAATCTATTAAATAAAGTACCGACATATTGTTTGGAAAATAGGTAGTTATAATAAACCTCTAGCACAGCGTTTCTTAACTTGTGGTACGTGCGAAGTGCTCCCCGGTGGTATCCTAAGAAAATCTCTCTTCATAAAAAAAAAAGGCGGGTAAGTCATGGATGTCGCTCTGCTGTACAGTAGGTTACAAGTGGGTTACTGCAGTAATGGATGGAATTAAATTTGAACCCAATGATATTATATCATTGTATACGAAAAACGATTCTGAGCGAAGATGGTTTATTCGTCTAGAATATATTATAGATTATAAAAAATTTTCAAATTTTAGATTTAAAAAGAAATATTTTTATGAATTTCTAGTTTAAAATAATTTGCGAATTTTCATGATTTTCGTGATTTTTACACATGTTGTCAAAATTCGAACTTTGAATGCTTGTAAAAAAAAATAGTGACTATATATTTCTTTTATTTTTCAACTGCTATTGTAAAAATATGTTAGGAGCCTTGTATTTAATTTTCAAATCTTAGATTTAAAAAGAAAAACTTTTATGAATTTCTAACTAAGATAATTTGAACATTGCCGTAATTTTTACGTATTTAGTCAAAATTTGAACTTTAAATGCTTATAAAAATAATCGTGTCTATGTATTTTTAATATTCTTCAACTGCTATTGTTACAATATGTTAGAAGTTAGAAGCCTTGTATTAACTTTCAAGCTTTTCTACCAAACAAATAAATTTTTATCATATTATTATACAAGCATGTATTGAATGTTCCATTACTCGTTTGGATATAGATGATTGCTGCAGGTAATATAGTTTTAATAAATAAATTCATATTTCTTCATTATATTATTTAATTTAGTATTTTTCTGGTTATGTGAACATATATATATATATATATGTGAGCATAATTAATTCTCCATGTACTTACCTATAATATTTCGTCACTTTGAACTTTTAAGTCTTATTTTTATATATTATATTAAAATTTAATGCGTTCACCGTGACACCACCATATAGCTAATATACATTTGTCTAAAGAAATACCATGTTTTTATTATTTTATACATAAAGAAATACGTCATTTAGTGATTAAATATCAGTTTTATATTCCATTCTTCTTGTCGGTAACGATTATCCGTCAAAGGCAATAGCTTGATTTTATATTGTGTATAATATTACCTATATTTAACTATGCATTATCATAATAGCTACAATTGTTAACTGATCAACTACTAACTGCACCTATACCTAGTAGGTATTACCTACGGTCTGTATAATATAATAAATTACATAAGTACAAATAACAAATGAGGTGGAAACTCATAATATATGATATTATATTATATTATCAGAATGCAATATAATTTGTAATAGGATTATGCGTTTATATAGGTTTTCAAAATATCGCATACCTACAACAAATATAGGGAATATCTAATAGTTATAGTTCTATAGGATTGTTGTTGTATATAAATGGTGGAACTTAATAATATTATATCTCGAATTTCACTACTCTACATCAATGTTATTTCGGGGTTCAGAGCTAATGATAACAATAGGTAATGGTAAATTTATATTGACACTTCGTATATTAACTGTAGAGATATTAAGTTATACCTTTATGTTGGTGCTACAAAATAATAACAGAATATTAACTACCTTTGTTAATCTGCAATTATATTTATGTAATAAGAACGTAATATAATACACCAAAATCCAATACACGAGTATAATATAATATTATATGTATGATGCTATTGGCTATTGTATACCTAATAATCGTTATTGTTTCCAGTTCTGAACTATACGCACATTTTATGCTGCATACCATATAAAAATATATCTACTTTTAGATAGGTACACACAACACACACGTTGTATTATGTAGGACTAATTGTTCGGTAGGTACCTAATCGAGTAATAGAGGCTATTGAGAACTTACATTAAGTTTTGTTTTGCTTTTCGCAGATTATAAGTGTGATTATTTATTACTCATACCATAAGAACTATAATTTATTGTATCTACATTTTATATGTTTACCTATCTATAAACGCGTCGTTATAATACATATTATCTAGTATCTCTCCTGCATCTTAAATTCAACATAATTCTCGAATCGATTTCGACTAATTCAAAATGGAATTTCAGTTTGAAAACTATTATTTTGTATTGTAAATTTAGTTACAAGAATTATCTACCTATATATTTGTTAGATATAAAGAAATAAGAACTTCAATTAATATATTACGCTGTTGGAATTAAAAAAAAAATAACAATTTAATTATACGTATTATTTATGATTTCCGTTCCAGTGCAAAACACACACGTGTATAATGTTGCAGTAGTACATTCTAAGGTAGACTGAATAAGGTAAACGGTTGTCTTAAAAACCATGTACATTCATAGGTTTACCTATATTAAATATTAAATTCGTAACATAATATTATAAATTATAATTTATAATATTATATTATAATTTAAATTGGTGTAAGACGTATTATTATATTATGAATTTCGACCGTCCTGCATGCGCTTCAACGTAGTAGGCGTTCCATATGTACGATGCACTACATGGGAAATTATATTGTATTGGATTTATCCCAAAATGAAAAAAAAAAATGTTTAAAAAATCTCTCGAGGGCGTGTTTATATATTATCGATTGTATACCTATATACGAACATAATAATATATATACCATGCACCAACGTGTATAAAATATTGTATTTCAGTGGAGGGATATAATATAGAAACGCCGCATGTAATGGGAAAAAGAAAAGAGAATACGATATATATATATATATAGCTAGTATCTACCTATATATCGAGGTTCTGGAATACGAAACCGGTCACGTATATTGAAAGACCGCAAAGTGGAAACGAGCAGAACGAATGAAGAAAAAAACGTATAAAATAAAAACCAAAAAATAAAACATGGCGGCGTGCACACGGAATCTTAACAACCTGTCAACTTGTCAACCGGTCGAAACAAAGAACACGAGTTTTCCCTTCGTGCGTTATTTTTTCGTTTTTTAACGACCGTAGGTATATGCACCACCATGCACGCGGTATATGTTTTTATATATTAATATATTATTATTATTATTATTACTATTATTATCGAATGGGTAACCGTAAATTATAATATACGCACGCGAATACTTTTTGTGAGCATGCTGACGGGCACGAGTCGAATCTCATTTGCATATAATGTAATATTTATATACCTTATACCCATACCTAAACCTGTTTAATATATTATTATGAATATTAGTCGAATTCACGCGTGCGGTATTTACGACGATATGCGATAATAAGTTATATTTTATAATAACGTAGGAGGCACTTGCATTATACTCACCGAAGAGTTCGAAAAATCGTTTATTTTAGCCCTAACGATGTGTTCCTCGATTGCATAATTTATACGGTGCCTAGATATTGTTAAAATATTTATATATTTATTATTAGATCCTGCTCATTATAGGTCAAACACATACATTATGTCACGTTTGCGTGAAATATATATTTGACGTCATAAACTCGTAAAACACATTTAAACTTATTTGTGCTGATGACAAATATAATAAAAGAACCAAGTTTTTCAAGTATCCAAAAGGTGGTCATAAATTGCAGACATCTCTCGAAGAATTTTGAATCGGGAAACCCGATTTCACGTATTATGTTATAAAATAATAAATAATAAATACTATTATATGTCTATACAATAATATTAGGTATACCCATATATAGGTGTCTAAAAGGCATACATACATCCGCAGTTGGTAGTCTATTTGCCGATACTCACAAAACAATGATAAGTTATTTTTTTTTTAGTTTTTATAACTGGCGTTACTCGTCGTGTACTTTTTTCACTCTGCAAACAAAAATATGAGAAATTATACAATATTTTTGAAATATTTTATTAACATTTTATAAAAAAAATTATAGTTAGTTAATTTTTTAAATGTTTTTGCAAAATTTTGGGAATATTATAATTTTCAAAAGTTACCTGCTCTTTGCGATTACTTATTCAATTCAGAGGCACTTATTCACATACATTATAGTACATATAATGGCTGTATACATTTAAAATTCTAATGTTTACAATATAATATATGGTATAGTATTATGCATTTCATATTAATAGCTTAAACTGCATTTTCAGTTCTATATAATATGGTAAAAAACAAATAGACCATCGATATAATTGTTTTGTAATATGTTTATTATAAATTGTGTATATAATTTTTAGAATGTTTGTACGTAATGGTATATATATATTATTTTATTGCAGCATTATATTTTAAGATGCGTAAATATGAGTATTGTATTTCATGAGTTTTAATTTTTATTAACGACTTCGATTCTTTTATTACTTTATTGACGTATAAATCACGTTTTACTATTTCAAATTCTGTAAACCTTACTATATAACATAATATACTATATAGTATATACTATATACATACATACATACATTTCACAAATGAATTGTTTTTCGTTCACACGCGTTTCTATTAATACTCAAAAAATAATAATATAATACACTTAATTCAAAAACCACTCTCAGTTTACTAATTTATTCGAAATGTATTGTTGATACATGATACGTAAAATAATTTGCCGTGAAATTATTTGGTAGGTATGCGTAAAAGCGAATTTAAATTATATTATTGTATATATAACTGGGCTTGAATATTTATTTCAGTCGACATACGTAAGTAAATTATATTCCTACTAACTATAGTAGGTACCTATGTTAGCAGTACCTACCTAGTATCTACGTTCGGATTATGCAATATGCCATTAAAATTGTATGCATACACGTTTAAGTACGTAAATATTCATATTTCCCCTCTCGATATAGTATAATTTATATCTACTGTACAAAATCAATACAAGCATTTTTAATTTTTAAACAACAATAAATAATCACGTTTATGGTGTTCTCGTATATATAAAATTAATAATTTTTTCAATATTAATCATGGAAATCTTTCAAATCCAATTAAAATCAGCACATTTAAACATGATAATTTTGATCTATGAAATAATAAACTAATCACGTGTACAAGTTTACAATTGTTTTCCTGTTTGTGAACCTTTTGCACAGTGTAGGTACCATAACTACACTGATGAATGCGTATATACATAACTATATAATAATATTATAGTTTGTAAGTTTATAAGTTACAACCATAGTAACCGACTATAATGTAGGTGGCACACGCGGCTCGTGTTATTATAAAATAATATTATACAACATATCATACACGTGAGTAACACTTCCGTCTCACGCGTATTTGAAATTCGTAACCCACGACACGCATCTATTATTGTACCTGTGTACAATACCTAAGTATGCAGGCATCACGATGGATACCTGCAACGATTTAATCATGCGTGATGTTTTTCAGGCCAGATTTTTCAAAACTGTAGTTCGTGGACACCTATTAGGGGTCTGCAAGTATATACCAGAATGGGTACGTGAATCGTTTTTATTACGTTTGGTTATTTTTATTATGAATTCCGCAATCATTTTTACCTAGTATAGACATCCGTCGGTGTAAAAATTCAAGAAACACTGTTTTAGGTATATATTGGTTCAACGATAATAGTGAATTTTTTACTGGTATTTACCATAGGTAGTATATAGGTATGTTATCTATAACCTTCTATATTTTATCCGACCATACAATATAGTATACTTATTTTGTGTTTGAATTGATCTGGCAGAAAGGAAGATTATAACAGCATCATTTCATACCCCTTATACTGGTTTTTATCGAATAACGATGATATTCCCTCTCATAAAAATTATCACTTGTTTTTACTTCAATAAAATGTGATAGTCATATATGTATATAATAAATTTATAGTATTTCGATTTCGTAAAGTTTTGTGAAGTAAGATAATATCATAATAATAACAATATCATATGCTTCGATGATTATGTATTAACAATAATTATTAAAATCCCTAATAATTGTGATGGTAAGTATTATACGATCTACTGCAAATTTAGAACCATTCTTCGTCTGTAATAACCTGAACCTACGCGTTGACGGTGACGATGCTGTAAATTATAATACGATATAAACGATTATTTTGATATTATCTGACATCGTAAACTTCGTTTGGGAAATATTTTTGTTGGGTGTGTGACCTTGAAGACATGAAGAGTCGTAAAACCGAAAGGGTAAACCATCGTCTCATTGTATTTTTGAAATTTCGTAATCGGCGCGTGTACCGTGTACCTATAATATAATATACATAATATCACTGTATACATAATAATAATAATATACATCGATTGGACATAGTAAAATATTCTGATCCGTATACCTGCTGCAGCCGCCGAAGGATGACCCTGATACAACGATATAACTAGAGCAAAAAAAAAAAGGGGGAAAAAAATCTTGTAAGTATAATAATATGGTGCCAGTGTTGTGTGTTTACACTCAGTCCGGTTCAATAAAACGTCGAATAAAACCCACCCTCGGTAGACTTCAAAAGAAACTCGGCACTGTGACCTAGACGGATATATACATGTATAATATAATATTTAGGCATCCGGTGTTTATATACATGTATGATATGAAACATTGTACTCGTCAAGATTGTAAATAAAAGAGACAATCACTCATATTATTCACTCATATCATATTATTTTATACATGTGATGTTCCAAAAGAATTTAAAGCGTTCCATTACGAGGTGTATTATTTATCTGGTGACAAGTGTTTATCGAAAACGTATGGCTTTGCTGCAAAACGATTTGCACTTTTCTTCTTTTTTCAAAAATACAAATATTAATTATCGACTATAATATAATTTATATATTAGTTTACCAACTTTGTGGGTAAGCCGTGCTTAAGGGTGAACTGATGGTATACGATTTGCTCGTGTAAAACTTTATAATGCGTTTATAAAGACTTTTCTGAATAAACCTAATTTTTAGGCGTTTTGTATAGGCAATTTCTAAACAATTTGAAGAAATGAATATGTGTTTCAATTAATTCTAATACAGGTAGGTACTTATGTCGTATACTATCATTTTGATTGGAGTATAATTGTTAGATGTTACGTTGTTCAGTGTTGGGAATAGATAACTAAAATATTATCTAGAAAAAGATAATTGAATAATTGAATTTATATCGAAAAATAGCATTTTTTTGTATTTTTTTATATTAGACATAAAATATGCTGTGGCATAGTGTTTTGTACTAGTTATTTGTGTTAGTTAATACTGGTTTCTAACTATTCTATTTAATATTGCTTATGAAATTATTATTATTATTATTATTATTATTTTTATCAAGTTCAAATAGTCAAAATTCAATAATATTAACGTCCTTAGATGTAGATAACCTAGACTAGGAGCATCTTATAATAAAAAAATATTGTATCTAACACAAATTGTGTGTGTTGAGGAGAGCTATTCAATACTAAGCTACTATAATAATACTATATTATAACCTAAATTAAAGTGTTTTCTGCTGCCATAGCCGATCAGAAACAAGAAATAACAATTTACTTACCTACATTAAATTAATTAACGGAAAATGGGAATTTTTTATTTTATGATCACTAAATGTGTTCATAGTCTTCATACTACTTAAAAGTATACTTTTTAGTAAGTATACTTACTATAAAGCTTATATTAAATTAGATACATTATTATGGTTTTTCAAACACGAATTGTAAAAATGTATATTATGCTATAAATAAAAAAATATCTGGAAAATTAGTATAGATAACTGATGTTTTAATCTAAGTTAAAAAAAAATGATGACCTGCGTAGATTTTAATCTAGATAAGATAATAGATAGTGATTTTTTCCGTAGATATAATAAGTCTCAACACTCTAATGTATTATTTTATATAGGTGTAAGTACCTATATGTAGTTATATATATATATATATATATCGATGACTCTTTTAATTTTCTATTTTACTTAAATATCAATAGTAACATTATTATTAACATTTAGATTCTGAACGGAGCAATGATGAATGTATTGATTTTACAATGATTATGTATTTTAGATTCTGAGCGGAGTAATTTGACAATGATATGTGTGTGATTTTTATTTGGCCTAGATCCACAGAAGTTTTTACGAGTGTTTGATTTCCAATTTTAACGAAACACGTAAAAACTATGAAAATTTGCATTTTATTTCTATTTAGAAATTAAAAAAAAATTTTTTTATACATGATTTTAAAATATAATACAAGATATCAAGTAGTTGATACTGTAACCAAAAAATCTAAAATAATATAGAAACACGGTTAACAATTATTTTTGCAGATATTTTGAATTTTTTTGAATTTTCAAATTGTAAACAATAATTTTCTGTAAATTATTACTATAATATTTAATCAGTGTCTAATTAATTTCATATTATAATAACACATGAAAAACTCACTCAATGGTCATAATATCTGCATGATCATTGATCTCCAATTTAATTGTTCAGTTACAAGAATATAATTGACTAAATTAATCTTAAGATACTTAATTCATTAAAAATTGGTTGGAAATATTTATATTAATACTTGACACGTGTTTTGATACGTTATTAAACTTTTAACTAGCTATAATCAGTGAACTTTAATTTCAGAGATTTTATGAGGTTTTAAAAAAGACAAATCGTACACTGCCGCTATGTGGGATTTGCTGTACATATTGCAGTCATTAAAATTTCACAATTATTCAAGATCAGAGGGTTATTTTTTATTTAAATTTATCAAAATATATATAATAATTATGACTTCAAACGATGATACTAAAAAAATTGAGTGTATTTTGGCAAATTTAACAATTTATAATATCTAAAATTATTTACAAAAAAATTACTTATATATATATATATGTATATATATATACAACACATTAAGTTGAAATTTACACAGAAATGTATGTGAACATTATTTATCTTAATATTTGTGACAAATTTATTAACTTTTACATGCAAAATTAACTAGCATACATATTCTGTGTAAATTTACATTGAACCGTTAATTGAAATTTAACAATATTTTTTACAGTGTAAACAATGGAGTAATAGAATATAATTTGATAACGTTTAAAGTATATTGTTTATTGTGTACTGTAAGAGTCAGTGTACAATATATTATATTAACGAATATAGAAAAAATTATATATTCGTACAAAGACTTAGAGTTTTTTACACTCATAAAAATATGAAACTAATATTGAAGAGAAGAATTACAACAATCAATCATATAATTTCTGTGGTCATTACAATAATTAGGGATGTCTATCAATTTGATTCCCAGACATAGATCATAATAAAATATAGCTGTAAACTACTATAGCTACTATACAGTCATAAAAAAAATCATTCAATTTATAAAGCAATAATAAATACAACTTAACTGGTTTGAATTATTACTAGTGTATGTTGTATGTAAGACTAGACAAAATTATATGTAAGTTTAATGTAGCATAGTTCATTACATAATAATATTAAAATATCACAGAACAAATTTATTTTCTATAAGCTGTATCATTAAGTGAAATTATTATTGATACACTTAAAAGTTAAAATATCAGTCTAACGAAAATCAGATGAAAACAAATTATTTTATTTAAAGAGATATATTGAATTATATTCTAATCCTAACTTATCGTAACAGGCAGCTGACGTCTCAAATCAGAATTTATTTTGTTGCATATTTCACCCAATTATTTAGATACCTATTTTAAAAATATTTTATTGATTTGTTTATTACACAATTGGTATATATACTGTACCTATATACCTATGTATTTTTGTGATTAACAAAGAATTATATACAAAATTTTAGATTTTGAACAAAGCAATGAAAGTATTGATCATATTTTTTGTATAGTTAAACAATTTGAAAATATAATATACAAGGCCTCGTACGTAATTATTTTTAAAATTCATATATTTCGACAAAAATGAATAAAAAGAAATGTTAATCATAATAACAATTTTATTTAACAATACTGCATTTACCTCGAGTTACATGCATATTGTATACTTAACATACATATTCATAGCGTAATATGACTTAAGCTTATAATCGATAATAGGATTCTAATTGAAAATGAAAATTTAGGAATACTGTGGTGTCTATTTTTCGAATTTTCTGCAATTCTATAAAAATTTTAAAAATATAAGCGGAGATGAGCTTGTGAGCTTTTTTCGTTTAGTCTACGAGTTGGTCGAGACTTTTGACTACCCTTATTAAAAACTAAAATGACACCATTGTACACTTTTAACTCTCAAGTTTATGAAATATTAATCCCTACCGTAATTCATATATATATAGACGTATGGAATTTGATGCAGTGAAATATATTATTTTAAAAGTTAGGTATTTGAATTATGTTTTTTTTATTTCGTTGTTTATTATTATCGAAAAATAATTATTGAAAACTGTTGTGCAATTTGTTTGTTAAAACTAACTGTATACTATATAATCCATACAATTCTTTATCCGTGGTGGAAGTGGGGTCCAGACACCTATACATCCTGAGTTAAAGACGGCCCTGTTAAATTGTGCTTAAACAATAAAAAAATATTAAAGTTTTTCATTTATCGAAAGAATAATAAATGTTCAACACAACATATTTCTGCTTTAACTATCATTTAACTATCATCTCAAGCACAATTACACATAAATTTGAAGGAAAAATCAAAAGTAATTATATAATTTTAAATTAGGTAAATCATTTTCTGAATCGATCGATTATCTCACATATCTAACAGATAATACAATTACAAAAGAGTCTTGCCCTATGACGTCGCATGTTGTTTTCAATAGACAATAATTCTTCGTATAACTATTTATTTACTTATGTGAGTAAACACAACACCTATTGAATTTTTCTTGGAATTGAATTTATAATTTCAAACTAAAACATTATCACTTTTTGTTTACTGTGCTCCTGCTTTTATGCCCTCCTCCACATTTACACTTGAGTTATTTCTTTAGAGTTTTTATGATAAATCATGAGGTACACATTATAATGTATGCATTTTAACTAAAATATATATATATGATTTTACAGTCAGTCCGGACGTTAGAACTCGATGAAAATTAATAATATTTTCACTGTTTGCATGATGATATTATTAAAGTTACCATCAACAATTTTAATAGAAATCAATAAAGTTGTAAAACGTATTCGTATCTAATTTTTTTTTTTTTGATTCTAATCTTAAAATATTACAGCACACATGATGCTATTACAAGTAATAATTTTTTAACACGTATCTAATAATAATATAAATATTTTAAAAAAAAATTGTTCGTTTAAAATGTTTATACCGATATTATAAGCACTCTGTATACGTTTTTTTTAGACAAGTAAAATGTTGAAAGATAAGTTTGAATATGTATGATATATTATTCATAATTAATGGTAGAAATAACATAAAACACCTTCATCAATAAAATTGTAATTTCTGATTTTATATTAACCAAACTACTTTGTTATGTATTTATTAAGAGCTCACTATCCTCGCCCTCGAGTTGTCTCAAAATAAATTGTTAGCAAAAAACATACTATAAAAATGATATATATATATATATATATATATAACCTATAACTTTATACATCGAGTAAATATTTAACCACAAGGTTAATTTTGTTTGAGCTACATGAAATATAATTGCTGTCGTTACTATTAAGTACGAGTATAAATGTAATACTTAAACCCAGCAATGGCTTAATCTGGCATAAACATTTTTATATTCCGTTGATATGTGAATTAAGCCAACTCATTTAGTCTATACTCTTACTCGTTCCGCAAGTCAGGATAAAGTTATTGTGATTTTATTTAGTAAGTACCTATAATAATTGTATATAATTAGGATTTATTTGTGTATGAAGTAAGTAAAGCTCAGAGAGCAGATTGTACAGCACAAAAACAAACTAAAAAATATAAGACAAACATTTTAAAACACATAATATTCTAATTCTTTGACTTAAGGCCATTATAATTTATAATATACCATGCTAAATATCTAAATAACTTATACCTGACATTTGTTGTTGATGTTATTAAAGTTCAATAAAAAAAAAAAAATAAAAAAATTGTATTCTATTATTATGTAGGTATACATTTAAAATAGTCAATGATTATTTTTTAAGAATCAACAATGTGAATTTGAACGTTAATTATTATGACGTTTTTCGTTACTTTGTCATCAAATCAATTATACAGCTACTACAGCCCTGTATATTATGCTAAGAATTTTACAAATACTCATCCATGAAAAATATTTATTTTTTAAAGGTCAAGTGGGTTCAATACCAAATCCCCTACCTACAGGTTGTTTGCTAAAATTATTGTTCTTGTTGGTCATAAATAAACATATTTTAATAATCGTTCGATGCACTGACTTTCATTCTTAACAACTAATTTATTATCTGTGATTCATAATATTTAAATTATTGATATCATTAAATATTCAACTATTGATTTTTTGTATAAAAATCAATCTATGGTCATAAAATAGAATGGAATTCGAATTAACAGGAAAAAAACTATACAGCAGAAGAGACGATAGACCGCAAGTTTGAAAATTAAACATTATTGTAATCGGGAGTTTTCATATTCTATGTAAGTATAGATAAGTATCTCTATAGTTTTGGGGCAGTGCAATGTATTAAAATACACATACAAGTACTATAATATTATTTGTACCGCAGATTACGAAGTTTAACGATTCGGACGCTAGTAAAGAAATCTAAATAAAGAGTACACCAGATGGCACTAGGAGTACGGAATTTCCATAGTTTAAAATAATTTACTATTTTTCGTATACCTCGTTCGTTATCGAAAACATATTTTTGACCTGACGATGTCTAACATCTGTATTAGATTATAACACAGGATTATGACTTAAATTTTTTACTCGAAAACATGAATCCGGGACGCATGTGTGATAATATTGCTCAACTTGGTCGATATTTTTGTTTTGTCCATTCAATTTTTAACCGAATCTTTGGTAACACCACAAAATGGCAGTCGCCGACAAAATGTATGACTAAAAGTAATCAAAAAAATTGAACATTTGGGCTCCGTCGTAACCCACCTAATAATTAGTTCTAAATATATATACATAGGATTTACGCTTTTTTCGAGTACGAAAACGATCCTCTACTATAATGTTGATATGGTTTGTTATTACTCAAATAGTTATTCGTTTTCTTCTTCCTCACGCTGAAAACTGTAAAAGTATGACTTTTTTTTTACTATTCACAGTCCTCGCCGTATGATAAATTAGAATGCAGCTTAAGTTGCCTATTGTGCGCCTGCCAAACAATACACACTGTGATATTTAATAATATTAATAACATTGTGAATATTAATTATTCTATTCTATTCTAAGTCAATTATTGTATTAATCAAATCACATATTATTTACAGATACATTCAGTACACTCTCGTCATTCGTCGTCTAGAGGTCACGCGACAAGTGCGCATTCAAACCATTGGTGAAACATAGAGGGCGACATAGGTGAACGAGAGGGTCGATCGAGTACGATGTCATTCGAATTATTTTGGTAAGCCACATAATATTATTCTTTATTTTATCTACATGGTATGTCTTATGTTATATTGTTGTTAGGTATATAAAAAGTTTTTTTTTCGTATTCCATGTACACGTAGCAGTTTTTAAATTTCTTTATTTGTAGGAAATGTGTGTAAGTAGGTATAGTAAGTCGGACAATTTACTCTTTTTTTGTTTGAAGTCGAAACATAATTTTTCTACGACGTATAGATGGCGTGATCCATACAATATACAATACAATTTAATGGTCCACATAATACATATTAAGCCCTTAGTATATATTATATTATAATAACAATAATTTGATCCACGACATGCGTTCATTATAAATTATAATATACATAGCCAAACCAAAATAACACGAAATGCGCATTTTAAAGTGAAAACTTATGAACACGCACTGGCGAACAATACTAAAATTTCAATTCGATTATAATATAAGAACAGGTAGTAACAATGATATTTCATTCTATGGCGTGTTAAAAGTGCGTTTTGATTATAATTTATGTAGGCACCCATTATATTTAATAAACCCCACCTATTGAATAAAAAAAATAGGCCAAAAAACGTATTAACTTAAGATTTATTATTTATATTTACCGTTTATTATATGCACTTTTATTTATGGTCAAAGATTGTAAAAGCGAATTAGTTACAAATTACAATTATTTAATTACAGCGACTTTAACAACAGAATCAATAAACTTATTAAAATTGTAGTTGGTGACGCTGGTGTGTAGTTTATAATAAAAATTATGTTTGATCCATAGATACATATTTTGCTGGACCTATACGTCATATCTAATAGTTATTACTTTATTAGCTAAGTGCACTTTTTATTTAAAACCAAGTTTTAGCTGATACCTTTATTATTGTATTTGTATAAATAGATATACCATTGACGATTTGAATAAACAGATTTTTTTTTAACGATTTTGAATATTTTCACCATGAAAACATGAATTTTAGAATCATATAAATTATATAAATAAGGCGCGATGATTTATACGTGTTATATTTATTACGACGAAAAGTGAATAACGATTTTTTCGTATCTATTTTAATATTTTAATATTTTATTACGCTTTTTGATTAGACAGATTTTCGCACTTGCGATCACGTATTAAAAAATAAAATTAAAAATTAATGTCACGATAGCATTCATAATAATATATTATATATTATAGGTACATGTTATATTATTTATACGCCCACGAGTCGTATAATATTATTAACCACGTGACTCTATGCCTATACTTAATAATCGTGTGCCAAAAAAACGTTTATATATCCGCAAAATACGTATGCACACTACCCCTTAATCATAATAAAAATTGATAAAAACACCGAACCGTATATTTTTATATCGTAAATATTGGTGTAATACGCGCGTAGACAAATATAATATATGTATATTATAATAATATATATACATCGTCGTAAAATCTCTTTTGGCTTCTTACGCGGCTTGAATCCAAATTCCATGGCACACGCACACACTCACTCATATATATTTTATACTTGTGTATAGTATATGTATAACTATATAACACCGTTGTCGTCGACTTTTAAACACACACACACACACACACACACACACACACACACACACATAATATTTATAAACGTACGTGTGCCTTCGCCTCGGAAAAATTGTATTACACGCTTATAAACCAACACGGCCAGAGTCTGTGTTTACGATCATCCGTCGCGAGGGAGATGATATTTTGTATACCTATTATGATATGTTGGGTGTATTCTTTTTTTCTAAATCTCTCTCTCTCTCTCGTTACAGCAGCATACTCTCCCATGTATATATATGTTATATAGTATATATCCACACGGGGATGATGTGTTTCGAGACGCGTGCGATATATGTTATAATGTACATATTATATGTGTATGAACACTCGAATCGGGGGTAAAGAATGACGTAAGCACTATAATCCCTCTATATTTGTCTTCCGTTCACAAACAACGTCCCAGGAAATACACAGAAACTCTGTAGAATTTTTTCGTATGAGAAAATATAATAGATTCCAGATTCCTGTGTTATATATATAATAACAACTTCGTGTGTACTTACTACTTACTAGTTACTACCCCTAATATATAATGATAGATGGTATTTTTAAACTTTAAAAATTGATATGCACATAGTAGGTACAGTTACAATTAAAGGATAAAATTTCCATCTATTTGGATTCCTGTATAGTACCTATAGGTACATTTAGATATATATACGTATACACGTGTCAAGTATATATTCGAACGAGACGTACTAACGCACACAAGCGCTAATATATATAAATATATACATATTTATATATAACTTCTAAACTACAGCAAAAAGCTTTCAGACGTCAAGAATAAAGTCTCTCGCCAAGAATAAATATATGTGTGAGCGCACTCGTGATACGACTTTGGCCGTAAAATCGCGACGACCGTCACCTTTTCACGAAAATACGTGACTCGAATCTTGTGTCGAACACGTTTTTACGGCCTTATATTATATTATATATTATATAGATGACGGATGCCGTCAGCGCCTTTCACGATTTGTCCTATCGCCGTGACATTGTATGCCCGACTTTAAAACATATAAGTTATTGGTACTTGGTGTATAGGTACCTATACTTAAACTTAGTATCATTTTTAGAGACCGAGAGTAAGTTAAAATTTCGGTATTTTCGTAATCAACTTACGAATAACATTATAACGCGATCTATACTGTGTGCTTTACTAAAATGGTAACATTTAATATTTCACTGATCAGTTACGTCGGACTGAAATGGGATTTTGAAGGAAGTATATATGGAATATAGAAATACTAATTTTTTGATAATTTTCAAATTTATAATTCTTTCAGTCTGCGCACGCGCAATATGACTTGCATTTTTCAAATAAAAACAGGTATTTTTAACACCTGAGTTGGTAGATCAATTTTTTAGGCAAATTTTATGCTTACATTTTTCCCCTATCTCAAAAATTGACTGATTTACAGCGAGTGAAACTTGAAACAAAAAAATATTTTTGTCCAATATTCTAAAATTTAATAATGTCTGTACCTACCTATTACCTATATCATTATAAAATTATTTATGATTGAATACAGAGTTCGTAGAATTAACTATTATTTACTAAATATTATCAACTAAAAATACCTATTGGTATTTGAAAAATGCACATTGTATTGTGCGTGCATAGACAAAGTTAAAACTTTGAAAATTATCAAAAAATGTTTATTTCAGTATCCCACAATTTTTTTTTTTTTTATTAATGATAGTAATGATACCCTCGGCAACATGGGCCATTGGGTTTACAGTGAGAAATATATATAAAAAAGAAAAAAATTACATGAATTGTATCTATATCTAAATTATACTAGATTTTAGTTAGAAAGTTGGCGGCTGTGATGCATTGTATGATGTTGGTAATGGATTGAGGATGGTTGTTTAATATTTCTGAAAGTGATGATTCGGGCAGTTTGAAGCTTGTTCGGGTATTGTCGGTATTGAGATATTATGTTCGGCAATCGGTGAGGATGTGTTTGATGGTTACTTGAACACCGCAGGTTGTGCATATTGGAGGGTCTTCCCTGGACATTAGAAAACTGTGGGAGATTTTTGTGTGTCCTATTCTCAGTCTGGTTATTTATCCCATAATATTATACTCACTTGAAAAACCCATTTCAGTCCAACGTAACTTAACAGAAATATTTTGTTTTACTATTTGAGTGAAATACACTGTATATTCATCGTTTCTTTAACTCGTAATATTATTGTTTTATTCTAATGCAATATAAACTATATAGGTAAGTAATCAATACCTGTGCCGTCAACAATGATTAAAATCGTTTTTTTTTTAATTCAAACATAAAATTAGCAATTAATTGCGTGGTACTTACCTACCTATCTATAATGTCATTTTTTTCTCACTTGAACATTTATATATAATACGCATAATACTATAATAGGTACCTATATTTATGAGCATGCCCTTAATAAGGTAGATATTTAATATTTATAAAATCCAGTTGCTTTACATAATAAATAGATGGACTATATACATTGCATTAAATCGTTTTGGCATGCCAAAAGTGGTGCACCACTTCCGTTGTATATTTATTTGTCCTCCCCTAGCCTAAACGTCAACGGTCATATATTGCTGCAGTTGGACACCGTCCATTCAACGTATCACCAGGCACCATATAATGTTTTATATGTATCATCTCAATTCTCAGTTATATATGCGCGCGTTTGCGCTTCAATTTAATTAACATGGTTTGGAACCGAATCAAACTGCTCGTCATAGTTTAAGGTCGTCAGTGAGTATTTTTGTCATTAAACGCGTTCACCCCAATAGAATTTACAACATCATACAGCGGCTTAACATTAAAATATGTTCTAAATTATACGTAACGTTTGATAAACGATTTTATAACTATTTATAAGCGAGTATAGCTGACCCCGTGCACAGCAATTCGTTACCCGTTAACAATGCGACTCTATAGATATAATGCAAACATTGTTCAATTCGATATCTAATATTTATTGTAATAATAGTATGTTCAACATTTAAAAAAAAAGACAAAAGATTTAATATCAAATTTGTGCAGGAAGGAAAAATGTCTATGGATCACTAATTATAAGTAGAAATAAACAAATATATGGTTATAAGTTATTGTGATCAAATATCAAATACATGTTAAAATAATATACAAGCATAATAACAATTTTATTTTATGTAACCTGCACTGGTAACCATTTGTAAACAAAATAAAAATTTTCAATTTCCATTGTGAATTTCAAAATCATTGTGTGCACACCTTTGTAAAATGCAAATTTAATACATTTTTTTTTACTTTCTTGATTCAACTTCTACGTGATAGCCATCATACTATATAGTTTATACTCTACATTGATTAGTCAGTCACTTAGTTCGGACGGACGTTCGATTAAAATTAGTGTATGTAATACCTACGTTTATATTATACACGTATAATATTATATACTAAATCGTTACGATTTTAATCCGTATGTTTGAAAAAACTAAAATAATATTCGATATTCGGTAAAAAAAAAAAAAAAAAAAACAGAAAACAAACATTATTTAGTGACACTTACATTTAATTAAACAATGCTATAATAGCTATGATAATGATGGATACCTTTACTAACCGTATAGATAAGTATAAAATAAATTATAACATCAACTTACTTGGTTAAATTATTTTATAAAATTAACTATATAACTAGTTAATTGCCATATTTCAATTAACCATAATATGTAAACGACTAGTTATTTTCAAAATAATTAAACATGTATAAAAAAATAACCTTTGCAAATTACACAATTTCAGTATGAGTGATACACGAATAAAACATAAATGTGTTAACTCTCATATTTTATATGATAGGTATGTGAGTAGTTTAGTAGGTATAGTATATTTAAATTAAGAACTGTTAAGTTATAATATTAAAGTATAAGTACCCATAATACGTAATTAGGTAAAGCCATGATTTATTTATTTTTTATTTAATGTTTATATATAGCTAGGTATACATTTATATTGGATATGTCGTATGTGTTTATGAGCTATAAAGAGTTTGCACAGATCAATAATTCATTGTTAGTAGTTCATACATCAACACGGAAACCAATGTGATTATACTATAACACTTTATAAGATATTTCGATTCAACTATCGAAAATATATTGACGTATCATGCGGTATCCCACCATTCTGCAGTATAAACTATAGACGTGGCGTTTTTTAATGATGAGTATAGTTATTTGACGACCTTAACATATTTTATCCGCACAGTTATATTATAAATATTTGCGTAAATCATGGATGCAATTAACACGTTATGTTATTTTATGCTCAATTATTGTATCAAAGTGAATTATGATTTATGAGTAATGATTTGTAACTTGTAAGTTGTTACAGAGCTAATTATGAAATAATTATCTGGTACCTACTATATATATATTCCTATAGGCACCTGCGTAATGCACAAAAATGTAAGCACTAATTAAATATTGTATTAGAGTTTTTTCTAAATACTTAAATTGTATTCTCATTTCCCTGTACTTATAGACACTGCTGTATAAATAAAATCAATACATCAAACCAAATCCATATCAGATTTGATAAAATATTATTTATAAAATATATAATATATATTATTTCAATAACAATGAACAGAAATAGGTATACACAAATTGTCACCAATTATTTCTCGTCTTCATAATTTCATTTATATCATTTCAATTGATTATGTTTTAAAATCAAAATGCGTGTGTAGAAATCTTCACGCGATGAATTGAGCTAAAATCGATTTGTACATTTATAAATAATACTTTATAAGTATAGACTTCGATCAGTTATAATAAGCGACGACGCAATACCTTCATTTATTCATCGGTCACCTCAATAGAATGATTATAATACATATACACACGGGAAATCATATAGGTAATATAATATACTATATTATTCGATTTAAACACATACACACACACACACACTACTACGGCTTTTTATGTAATACTGAACCGTCGCTGCTGTTAGAATATATATGCGTGCTATTTTTGTACAGAACGTTCGTTTATATGTTAATATATATATAATATAATATTATGTATTCTTAATATAATGATGCGGACGAACAAACGGTGAATATAAAAATCAAATTTTATTTGACACTTTTGACGTGCGCTAGTCATCTGAGTGTAAAAAAAAAAAATTATAAAACTTGTCCAGCGCGTATAAATCTTACAGTTTTATTCATTCGGTCCTTTATCACCTTTACCCATATATTACATATCCCCACCCATGTTCAACCCGCCAACATGTCTTCTTCGTTCATCCCTACCAAATATAATATTATACACGCGCAAGCGCACGCACACACACATACATATACATACACATGCACTTTATATATATATGTGTGTGTGTGTATATTCCGTCCTAAATCGTTGTATTATACCACCCGAGCTGTAGTGGATCATCTCGAATACGCAAGTGCACGTACCAATGCACCACACATCATGCCACGATCGTATATAATATGTCTGGGTGCGTGCGTTAACCGTTAAATGACATTTCATTTAATTTGTTTTTCCTCCTTATTTAAATTATTATAATAAAATATATATATTTATATAACATACGAATATAAGTCATTTAATTTCAACAGCATTAAAAAAATACACTCACATGACGAGCTTATACATAATATATACACCTACCAAAACCAATTCCTATATAATATGTAGGTACTTGTAATGTGCTGTTCAGGTTTTAATATAATAATAAACGTCTGTACGTACACAGGCGCATATGGGCGACGAAAATCCCGCATAGGATTCGTTAATATATTCAAACTGTATTCGGTGTGAATTTAAATAAAATATACACAATTAGAGTCGTTTGTTTCGTCTCAAAGCCTAAATACCAACCTATACTCGTGTACCACCATTTTCCTATATGTTTTATTATATATATTATATATTATGTACCTGATGCGTATGTTTATATGTATATGGCACGTTCCACAGATATGTGGTGAAGTTGGATTTTTTGTAAATTATATATAGTGTATATATATATACCTAAATATAGAGATTGTCGTAAAGTTGGGCGACACGTGGGAAATACTGTAGAATATATATGGAGGCTAATTAACATATTATTATCTCGATAACACCAGAATAGTTAGACCATAGAGATATTTGACGATAAAAACGTATGTGTATTATATATGTTATAATATAATAGTTTTAGTTATTTTCATATTATACATAAAGTCGTATAGTTGTACATACGTATCGGATATGATGTATCCGTAGACGAGCAAATGTGTATTATGTATATATGTAATATTTTATACGACTTTTATGTATTATCATCGACTGAAGGTTCATAAAAATATAAAGATACGGATTTCTAGTTTTTATTTTAAATTTAAAAAAAAAATAAATATTTTTGTATAATATTATTATAACATATAACCCACCATGGTATCTGTCGTGTACTTAAATGCCTAATATATGCATAAAGATACGCGTGTTATATATATATATAAGATGTGTTTAACGATAAAAAGAAAAACGTTAACTATCGCGTCGAAAAATCTCGACACAAATAAATTATGACGCTAGAACATAAATTAGATAGTCTTAAACATATTTTTAATCGAATGTCATTAGAAAGTATATTATATTAAATATAATCCTTAGATTACATATAGGTATTATACTGACCACGTGTTAAGCGTATCTATGTACGCATGTATAAATGCAAGTTATATATTAAATAATTAAATGATAGTATAAAACTACGAGAGTAAAATACTAATTTTAATATTTTACACATCCATTATTAGTATTATTACACTACATACAAGCAACAAATCCATTTTTAAAAATTACACAGTTGCTGTAGAACAACCGTTAGAATATAACATATACATATAAATATAAAACATTAAACATAGGTAGATAGACTTTTCTGATAATGTTTAGCTATTTATTTAAGATCAAAATAATTCAATAATTTATATGATAAAATTAATTGTTACAACCATTTTCTTGATTATTATTCTATACAAGGTTTAAAATTTCATGGGTAGATGGAATTATTTATACTCCAGTGGAGAACAATATAAAGACCCAATCAGTGGACATTGATTTAAATTCCTACCTATACATTACCTATATTACCATTGACAATACATCACAATACTAAAAATAACTTTTGAATACGGATTTTCTTTTAAATATTTTAATAGCTACTCTAATATATGTATTTTTTTCTTTATAATACCGTACAGTTAAATTGAGGTCCAAATCATTCATAGGTATTTAAATTGTTAAAAATAGTAGGTACATCTTATGAAGCGCATTTTACACAATTATTACAATATTTAAATACGATATTAAATAGACAATATAGACCCAGTATAAAGATATTATTTTCACTAAAGCCATATTTTAAAACCAACTTATACAATGTAATATAACCTCTATGGCTTATGTATATATATTTATAAATGTTAATACTTAAGTTTATTTATAATGTTAATAATGTTAATAATAATATTGTAATATTGTAATGCAATGTAGACCAATAACCAGAGCCGCCGCGGTCTTTTGAGATTAATAAAAAAAAAAAAAAAATAAAAAATAAAGCCATATTTTCTTGTATATAGGTATATACTTACTTCCATTTCAATAAAAATTAATTATGGTATAGATTGATATTTTAATAATTAATCAATTAGTCAAGAGTCACTAATGGGTGGCTGCTTAAATCACGCCTGTCACGTATCATGTACTATTATCATATAAGCTTATTGTGCAAACTGTACAGATTGTTTATTTCAAATAAAAAAAAAAAAAAAAAAAAAAAAAGATTGATATTTTACAACGAAATATTTTTGACGTGTTATTAAAGTATACTAAAAATGTAAGGATATTGGGTATAATAATATCCCACTGTGCAATAATTTGTATCATTAACGTTTTCTATAGGCTGTGGCGATGAAACATGTAACATTATAAATTGCGTTTCATAAGTATATTGAATACATCCCTTGGATCGTATTTGTACCGCAATGATGTAATTTATAAGTTATAACTTATAATACATGAACATCTCTATAACGATGAGATTGTATTGTATCTTAAAAAGTAAACCCTAAGACATAGACCGCTGACTAATTAATTTGAACCACTGTCGGGTTCTAACGTCAAACGCCTAACTTTTAAACCTACTGGGACACCCTAGTCAGATGATTACAACTATATAAATTTGAGGATTTAAACCGTTTCTATTCAACGACACTATTAATGATTAAACGTTATTTAACAGATTAAATTCATATGCATTGCGTGTCAGAAATATTATCATCAATCAAGGCAACTTTTAGTAGCTTATTATACTATATAGTATACTATCTATTAAAGGTTTTTTTTAATTCTGTAGTAGAACATGCTGCAATTAATAAATCCGTCGATGAATTCAAGTGTTATGTAATCCCTTCGAATATTTAAAAACTATTGTAATATCTGTAGAATATTTGAATTTCGTCGATCCATAGATCCTTACATCCACCGCCGACATGAGCTTAAAATATGTGTAGGTACTGTGAATAAAGTTGTGGCTAACACGTACAATAATATATAAAACAATATTTATTGAATCACAATGAAAAAAAAAAAAACTGTAAATCATCAGTATAGCTATAACTACAACATAACTATATATGATTCATTATTTATATTACACATTCGTTTTATCAATGAAACCATCAGCAATCGCATCGTGTATAATTATATTTACACACTACGTCCATACAGAATGAGATATTTTGAATTTTATTAATTGAATGTAATAGTTATACTACACTTTCTCGATAAACATGGACAATACGCGTGTGTACACGTAACGGTATAGATTTTATTTAGGTATATTCGCATATGTTAGAATATTATATACAGGCTAACGTAAAGGTAATTCTCGCGATCTACCTATAATATTATATAAGTATATCACATAATATATAATATTTTATGTAAACGTATATATAGTTATAAGTAGTGCCTCGTGCCAATATAATTCTATATACCTATGCATTGTTGTATATATATATATATGAGTATGCGAGTATAATATAATATTTATATGTATATATATATATATATATATACGCAAGTACTTAAGTTAAACGGCGCACTTAAAAAGGGATATCTGGCCGTCATATATAATAAATCAGCCTCCGGGCCCGTTATAGCTGGGGTCAGCTAATTATTGTCGTACATCGAAAGTGAAAACATAAAAATACGGCGGACAGGAGTACGTGAGAACGTTATGGGCCCATAAAGTGCGTAATGGCATTACGCATAAAAACATTTATTTATATATAATATATATACATATACATTATACATACATATACTTACATACGCACATTCATACTTACAGGCGTGTATGTGTAAAATCTTTATACGCGTATTTGTAGTATATACTATACACCGTCGCAGATAATATATATACATAACATAGGGTAATGTATATACGCGACGACGTGCGATTTGTTTGGCGAACGGGGATTTTTTCTTTTCGCAAAGAAATTTTTTTCACCCTTTTTCTATCAACTCGCCCATTTGTTTCCCGTTTCTACGTGATTCACAAAATACACCCTTCAACACAATAATCAGTGTTATAATATTTACGAGTGCGGATATAGAATTGTAGGCATCGTATTTACTATACAGCTATAATATGAGGATAAAATAGGCGCAAGTGTAATAAACACGTATTTAATATTTATTCGATTAAAAATAATTAGAACTACTGCAGTTGGCCCGTATCAATACATATTATATATTAGTTATGTTGAAGATTATTTTATAATTTTCTTAATAACTTATAACATGCATAATCTCCAAATGCTTTGGTCTTTACGACTTCAGTCGACGCTTGATTTAAAAAGTTTAAATTGCTGCTATATAATTCCCGATCATAGTCGATATAATATATTAACAACAGAGAGTCGTGCAGGACTGCAGGATTAATAATGATGGGACCGGGAAAGAGGCGGCGTAACAAACATGGCGATGGTGATGGTGTCGCGTATATGTATAATGATCTCTCTCAGTCGATCGACGGGGTCTCTGTATCGTTAGTAATACTCCGCAGTATTCCTGTACATTGCGTTTAACACGTGTCATCGGCGCAATGGCCTATTTAGGGGTATAGGCACCACTATATTATACTGTATGCACGTTGAATTAAAAATGGATGGAAAGGCTTACAGCAATTCGTATTTGAAACTCGATGTACCTGCTTCAATCAAATCGATAATTGACTAATCAACGCCTATGTACCTACTGCGATAAAAAAAAAAAATACATGTATGTATTGATCCTACTTATCAGTTATCACAAATAATTTTAAAAATAAATACACCATATTTAAATCATGTTATATGTTGGATTGTTAAATATGCAATATAAACTAAATAAATATCGAAAAATTCAATTTCGAATTAGATCGCACGTATACACGCACAATCCAAAAAAATGTACGCGTACCTATACCTATACGTGTACCTATAATAAAATATATATATTGTATTACCCCATATAGTTGGTCGAATTTCAGAAATAATTACTGACTATATATATTACCATAAGAAAAGGCCATCGGTTGATTTTGCCCATCATATATCTATATAATGTGACTAAAAAGGTTTTGAATCAGCAACTAAACATTACCTATATCTATATGCCAGTGTACAATATACGAGTATGCTTAACGCTTATGAACTATTTTTTCATAGCCCATAGGTATTTATATAGATAATTACTCGTAAGCACACAAACATTTATATTTAGGTTGAAAAACCTCGAATATCTATAAGCATCGCGGGAATATTATAATGAATGAATGAACATAGGTATTACATCATAATATAATATACCTATTATTATATAATTTATAAAAACTTATATTCAACTGCGCTATCGATGTATAAAACATTATCACAATTTCTTCAAATTGAAATTTGATGTATTCTCTTTATATAGCAATAGGTTTTAGAGTTATATACACTGCTTTATAAATCAATAATACGATCACAGACGTAGATATGGAAAAATTCTATGTGACTTATTAGTGTGTACCTATATTATACTATAGGTAAATAATATATAATTATAACCCTCTGTGGGGCTGGTTATAATAATCTATAAATAATGTTATAGTATCTACTATCTTGTATAATAAATCTATGATAAAAGGTATTAAAATCACAAACTTCTCATAGCGGACGTAATTTTTACTCTCCAATAAAAAGGGTTGAGATAGGTATATAGAGTGATCGATTAAATAATTTTAAGTTAAATAATAGAATTCTCATTTGAAAAATAGAAGTTCATACCACGATAACAGGATACTCTTTAAGTAAAACAAAATATTTCAAGAATTTGAAAATATGATCTTTAAGTATAGGTGTATATTTAAAAATTCTAAATAACTGCATTATTGAAGATAAATTATTGATAAACATCCTTTATAAATCGAAAAAATATTTTAAAATAGGTACTTAGGTATTTCAATTTCAATTTCTCTCTTTTTATCAAAAATTAACAGAATTTACAAACTGTGGCACTTATAAAGATAAATTAGGAAGTGGAAAAGATAACAGTGTGACAAAAAAACAAAATTATAATTGATACACTCCAATATTCCTATACAAGCTTGTTAAATATATTACATTATATTATGTCCAGAGGAGATAATATGTTATAAACCCGGGCATACAACACATGATTTTCATAATCTTATCTTCATTTTATGTTATCATGGAATAATATATTATTATGTTTAGTGTATAATATGTATTCATAAATATTATAGACTATAGATCAAAATAAAAAAAATAAATACATTTTGATAAATTGTTCTTTATTATTTGATTTTAATTTATAAACTTATATATAAGTCCCTATACGTATAGTACATAATATAATTCTTATGTTTATCAATATTTAAATTTTTATTTGAAACTTGTACTTATAATTATGAGTAAGGATAATGCTATAAAATAAATAATAAAAACAAAAAGCAAAATCAATGTAATTTACAGTTTATTATGACAACTATTAAGATATTTTTTATATTATAATTATAAATTGCACATAAATCATTGTGCGATTGTTTTTACTTTTTTCTTAAATAATAATTCAATAAATTTGTAAAACAAAGTTATTTAAATAACAAGGAATGACTCAACTCTCAAATTTAAAAAGTGGTCAAGTACAAGTATAACCGCTCTTATACTTTCACGGTTATTCCTTTTTGCATAAATTACTACAAAATCAAAACATTTATTTTGTCAAAAATTGGTTTGAGTAAAACTCTCCTATTTTGTTTTTCCCGTTTATGTTACGAAAAGTATAAACACCGACAATTTGCGCTTTTGTGCCCCTAATAAGCTTCATCGCTTTCCTATAGGTATCTGCAAAAAAATATTGAATTAGAAGCATTTGTTCATTATTGTATACTGTAAGTATATATATGTCTGTATAATAATATATAAAAATTGTCTTCAGACACATACAAAACGAAAACACAGCATTGTAAAATCAATGCACTCATTCATCCGTTCAGAAACTGAAGTTGTGTGATAATATAATATAATATATTATATATATAATATTATTTTAATGTTTTTTTTTTTTTTTTTTTTTTTTTTTTTTTTATTGATACGGCTTCAATTTTAATGTTTATATAAGTTGATTTGTGTGACAACAACATCTATTATAATATTTCTTACATGCACATCTCATATTAGGTGAATTATACATAGGTACCTATATGTTAATATTTACTGCAGGTAATACATATTTCACTTAAACATGTATTATTTTTTGATGATAATAATTTAATATATACCTATCTATGTATACAAGTCGAATGTGGCTTACGCAGAGCTAATAAATTTGTACTTACATACTCGTATATATCTTAATTCACAGCTCACAAATAGCAAAATGATTTAATGTGTGCTTTAGTGCTCGTTATATAGCGTCGTTAAAACGACATAAAAATTTTTTCCACTGTTTTCGACAGACAATATAATTTGTGTTCTCGAATATATATACATATATATATATATATATATGTATATGAACCTATACATTTATTATAATCATTAATAATATTATTAACATCATATAACCGTATTAATTATCTAAATATTATCATAAGAATATTCGTTTTTAATATTATACATATTTAATAGTTAATGCATATAGTTATTACATGAAATATTCAATCTTATATATAAATTTCTTCTGTCGGAAATCGGTGCAAATACCAAAGGAAAAAAAATTATAATAACATCGCCGTGAAATCATTTTCTTGCCTCGCCGTGAACGTAATCCGCTTAGAACTCTCAGCAGGTCTGTGGGAATTTCTAAATTATAATTTTGTACATGTTTATATAGAAGTGGTCAAATATGGAGTAAATAATTTATATTAGATATATATATAGATATATAGATATATATATATATATTATATGGTTCGACCGGCCGCATTATGGTTTTCGTCTGTGACGGCATAACGTGGTGGAACATTACACATTATACTGTATACAAACATTGGTAAACCGTTGTCATCTGTGGACGGGACGTAAAAGTATGAAAAAAATTACAGAAAAAAAATCTAGGTCAACCATATCATCGTCGTCGTTGTTGTTGTCTGTATTGCGGCGACCCGATACACGCACACAATATAATATATGTAATTTAGCCAAAGGACATAAAGACTGAAAAAAATTGACGGGGATGAGCAAAAAATATTTAAGTAAATATTGTCGACCCACATTTTCTCTAAAACGACCCTTTTAGTGTGCGTACGCCGCACCAGGCACATGCATATATTATTGTTATTATTTTATAACCCGTGTATACTTTACCTACAATATACCACGGTTGGTTTTTTTCTCATATACTAAAATTCCTCCGTCTACATCCTCTTTCAAGCTGGGAGTGTAGTTTATTATTATCACGTTAGCCGTTCGTCAGTACACCATTTGGATCCGATGATGTGCACATCACAGCCGAGTATGACCTGCAGGTCAGTTCTCAAATTTGTCTCCGATCGAAAGTCTCCGCGAACTCGAAGTTCAGGTATGTAAATATAAGCGCTTTTTAAAAATTAACAATTACATATTTTTAAAATGTAAATAATAAATATAATATATTATTTCTATATTAGGTATAATATATGTTATAAACACGTTGTTGGTTTATTCTTTTGACGAGTCATCGTTTCATGAGCTTATACATTTTACTGTCATATGAGTACAAAAATAATTTTTGTGGCATCATCATTTTCAAAATTATCACGCATAAATATTTGTGAATTATTTCGAAATAATATATTTATAAACACGTTTGAAACTAAATTTAAATTTGTATTAAATTTAATAACATTAAACCACATTATTTTTGTATACGTACGTCATCACTCCTCAGTATAATAGGTACATGATATTCATACTGCATAAGACAATAATATTTCCGATATTTTAGTGTAAATTTATTTAATATCTCCAAACCTATAGTCGTAATAATATTGTATCTTAGACTATCTCTTGTTGGTTTTCACAGTATTTTTATTGTTATATGAAACCTATAATTCTATATTATATCAATGAAGTTTTTTAAGTTATAATGTTTTATATAATGTACCTTCCTATATTGGCATAATGGCATTGGATAATTATCGATTGGCATTCAATCATAAATCAATCATTTCATAACGAATGATTATCTTGATTTATTCAAAAATGATGAATAACCGTAGGTACTTAAATAAACGATATTTTAAATTCAAATTTGGATGATATAATATTTAAATGAAGAATAATGATTTTAGTTACTTTTTGAAATTTAATAATATTGCTATAATATAGACTAACAGAACGCGTCTTCACTTATCAGAATCGTTTTTCGTACACACATATACAATGATTTTGTATCATAATTCATAATGAATTCAAATCTAACTTATGCACTTTCATTACTGGGACCCACGACACCTAATATATGCAGAGCACGTAGTACCCACCTTTTTTCAAAAAGTTATTAAGGTTAGGCGATATTAGGTATAGGTATATTTTTACAATCATTTTTTGTTTTTCTCGTCTTATAGTAAAACCGTTCAGATAAAGTAATCATTACTGAGAAACTGTTAATCTAATAATCCAAGTAAATATCAAACTAAAAAAATAAAAATACTAAATATTTTTTCATGTTAATAAAATTTAATAATGTTTATATTGTAATAATATTATTGTTGGTAACGAAACGAACGCGGCAACTGTATTATTATTATGGAAGTAATAAGACGCGTAATAATATAACGATCAATGACCGAGAATAATAATAGTAATAATAATAATACACTACGTTGCCGCCGTCGACGCGAAACGAGCGCTGTCGGTTACTGAACCCCTGGTACACAACCGTCGCTTACCGCCGCGGTTTGTCCGGTGATCGTCTCGAGATGGAAAGCGACCGCGGCGGTACCGATTGTGGTGCCGACGGGCGGCGTTTTTGACGGTCGCGGTGACGGCTCGGTCGCGGACAGCTCGGGCGGCGGCTGCCCGACGCGCGCGCCCGGTTCATAGTCTCCTGGTACTCAGTCCGCGGTAAATGCATGATGGTCGTCGATTCCGCGGCGCCCGCGGCCGGCCACACACGCTCAACTCGCGGTTTTGACGGCGGGTGTCCGCGGACAAACGATACCGACGTATCCACCACCGGAAAAGTAATAATAATAACAACAACAACAATCTTATGACGGTTTTGGGTTGCCGCCGCCGCCGCATGGCCACACGCTGTCGGTCGGGTACTCGTTTATTTTATTTTTTCATATTATTTTATCAGTAATGACCAGTAATTATAATTACATACGATTGTTTTTTTTATTGACGCTATTACCGCAATTAAAAATTATCAATATCGGCGAAATGTCTACGGCTAGCGGGAATGCCAATACATTTTATTCACGTTACACAATATTGTTATGATTTCGGTCGTGATCTACCTCTATATAGCTGTATTGTTATGGTACAGTGCGTGTCGTCTTTCTCGGTCGGTGTTGCTCTTTCTCTCGTCGTTTTCGTTCATTTTTTTCGGCAACACCGTTCCGCCCATACGCCCGCATCCCATTGGCCGCGTCCCCGCCCGGGCCAACGCCGAAAAAAAAAAAAACACTATTGCCAAAAAAAAGCCACGCACCGGCGGACGGACGTAGTGGGCGCAATCGCTTCGTTATTCGCCCGGCAAAGCCGCCGGAAACGACGTCGTCCCTACCGAAATTTGATTGTTCAGTATTATATACCTCAAACAGCCAATAGATGTCATACTTATAATAATATTATCGTTATTTAGGTATAATATTATATATGGTCCACCGCCGAAACCGAACCGGCCACGCGTGCTTCTCCGCTTTCGTTGGCGACGAAAAATCACAAAAAAAAAATAAAAAAATGTGCTGGTTAGGTTCTCGGGCAGTGGCGGTGGCCGCGGATTAGACTTAGACACGTCTTATAGTTGGTATACCGCTCGCATAAGAATTTACCTAATTATCGTAAGACAGGAACGAGTCCCGCGAGTGATCACAAAATCTGCAGTCGCGGTTCAAACGAGACGCACGACGCGAAAAATCGATCGTGGCAGCGACGGTGTCTGACAACGCGATTTTGCATCGGCGGCGGCGAGTGCATTTACGACCGCCGCGAAAGTGCATCCGCGGATGCACCGGCGTGCCAGCGGTACTGGCCATGCGGCGGCGGGAGGGAAAAAATACTACCGCTTCGCCGTCACCGTCACACCGTGGTCCGCGCGAGCGGTGCACTACCGAAGTACCGACTGAGTGAGAGGAAGACGGACGGGCGGCAGCCGCCGCCCGGACACGTGTGCACAACGTCATACGCGTGTCGGTGTACGACACCAGGGCCCCATGATCGAACGGCGCGGTCCGAGGGGATATTTTTCTCAGCTCTTTCGCATAAAACGCTCCGCCGCCTGCTACGTAATATATAGTACATAATATTATGATAAGAATAATTATTATTTATTCATAATATTATGTTAGCGTTTTCCGTCTCTTGTCGATACCGCCGTCGTCGTTACCGATGAAATTCGCATCATAACAACGAAAATATTATTTTATTATTTTTGTTAATTATTTTTACCATACTAATATTAAAGTTATTATATATTATTATATCATTTGTCAGTTGTCTGTATAATATCGGCATCGTTATTGGTTTAGTACATTATTATATACATCATGCTTACATTGTTTGAATTATTATAATATTATACGAAAATACCTTATTCTATTCTCATCATGTATAATTATATATTTATAATTCCTAATCATATAGTCTCAGTTTATATTGCAGCTGCAATATTACTATTTTATAAAACAATTGAAATTATGATCTACGATGTAGATCAAAGATGTTTGGAATTGATAAATTAATATTAAAAATTATGATTTTAATTAATATACATAATTGTCTCTGCTTATATATTTATTTATGTGTGTGTTTAAATTATAAATGTAGAATCATGTAGAAAAATAATCTTATCATTGCAGAAATTGTATAAATCGACATAATATATTATATATATATGTAGTATAGATATTATGTCAACTTAGGTTATAAAATTAGTTTATCAAATATGAAATATAAGTCTTATATATAATTTACCTCTGTCAAAAGAAATTATGTTACAAATTACAATTACATGTTAAAAAAAGTATGAATAGGATGGGAAAAATTAAAATCTTTTGGGCATTGTAGGTTAAATATTGAATATATAAAAAATCAAATAAAACGTCTTATACTGAGTACTTAAATACATAATTAGCTATTACTAAAGAATAATGTTCGGCTCATATACTACATATTATTATAATAATACTTTATTTACCTATTATCTCAAGAACAATTATAATATTATGGAACTTTGAGTAACAAAATCGACCACATTTTTTGCATTTATGCCGATTGGTTTTACATAATATAATATGCAAGTACAATTATCATACCCTTGCATGGGCTCTTACGGTGAATGTTTTATAACATGGTGAAAACTCCTATTTTTCATAAATTGAACTAACTATTAAGACTGTCGCTCTACTTTCCGGAATGATTATCGACTAACCATGTTGCATGCGAGTATATTTTTAATGGAATAATGAAATAATTTTGATATTATCATTGAAATTACGGATTGATTCGTTTATCTGCAGCCGTGTCAGTGACGGCGCGAGGGCGGGGGCAATCGGGACAGTTGCCCCGGACCCCGCGATTTTAAAATTATAATCAAGGCAGTTCTTAAATTATATTTCATACTGTTCAGAGATTAGTTAGTTTGGATAATATGTAATGTGACTGTTATTTTTTTTGCCCGGGGCCCCGCAAATCCTAGCGCCGTTCCTGAGCCGTGGTCACGTACATTGTGTACAATTTGGTAGGTGCCTATCTATCATAACTCATCGTAAGTCGTGTGGCAATAATTCGCAACAAAATACCATTCGATAAAATATACACACAGTGCGCTGCAGTATTTAATTCACTTTGCTCACTTGAATCCAGACAGTGTACACTTTGTCCGGCCAATATATAAACAATTTCAGTATTCGGTATCTATATATTGCAATGCATTGCCCAACATTTTCGGGCATTATGCACAGGGTCTAAACATTGCATAATAATATTCGATTTCCTACTATGCCCATAACAATATATTATACTCTTGAATAAATAATATCATCACTACCTCAATAATTTTTACAAGTTTGAACTTTTTATCCTTGTAATTATTTAATAAAATAAAATAGAGAATTACATACATAATTATTATCTTGGTACCAATCACTTTTCCAACATCTATATGTTATACAATTTGGTTTTTTGCAGTACAATGTCGCACATGCATTTGCATGACAACAGATAAACTTACTTGCTTATAATAGGTATACGAGTATTGTCATCCTCAAACACGCCATATTATATTATATTGATTTGCAAATTGGATTCAATTTTAATTGTAATGAAACTATTTAAAACGTATATTTGTGTATTGAAAATAAAAAATAACTTATAAATTATAATGCACCGCATCAGATTGAAAAGAAACAGACCTTTCACTACCTTATTTGTGCAATTTATTTAACCTTCACCATATGTCAAATTTATTACTATACCAATCACATTTCCATATACCTACTTTGTTTTTTTAAATTGATAAAAATCAATTATAATATTGTATAACGATCCGTGTGAGGAGACGAATGCATGATGGGTTGTACAGAATACATGATGTATATGTATATATAATATACAATTCGCTTATATCTATACATGTATTATTTGTCCCGCAAATACTCATCGCGTACGCAAAAACGTCAATTGAACAGCATTGTTCAATGTCAAGCAAATTGTTGTTTACGAGACAGCAAGCTAATTATATTCGTCATTGTACAAAACAATGGTTTACATATATATAATATAAGTACATAACGCGTATGTATATATTACACATATATACATGTGTGTGTGTGTGTTTGTTGCATATCTGCACCCATCACCAATTGCAATGTATAGGCCAAATGCATATTATAATATAGGAACATGTTTTCCCTGTATTGAATTACAAAAGTCTCATACGAAACAATATATATTCACCTTCGATTTGTAATCGCTCATCACTTGCAGCGTGTGCATGCCTACCTATACATATAATTTTATCAATGTAAGTAAAATAATTAAACGCTCTTTATTCTGTGTCTAATCGTATATTATTAGTTTATGGAAAACTAAATTTTAAATAATATATATTATAATCATTATTGTAGAGGATTTTCTTCTATTATATGCGGTAGGTATATACATTGTTATTATAGGACAGCTGCAGTATAGCTATAAATTATAATAAATAGTATGAATCAGATTATCTAATAACCATCGTTAACAATTTGAATATTTTAATTTGTTACACTTAAATAGGTATTAGGTATATAATATTATATATTACCTATTGGATTAGATTATGATGTGACTATATATTATAGTTAAGGGTACAAAATATAAATACAATAATAAAATATTATAACAAATAAGATTTGATGGTTAATTTTTGTTCTATTTGGGAATAAAATAAATTATTTGCGTTAGTTTTAAAAATGTTTTATTTTTGATATAATTTGATTTATTTTAACAAATTAAAATTTATTAGAAATACAAATCTTAAAATAGAGTAGTGTACATAAATATTATGAATCATATGATTATTATAATAATATATATTATACTATAGGTATATTTTATTTATATAGGTACATAGGCAATACATATGTCTATATAGTAGATAATAATTCAACGATAAGTATAGGTAACTTAAATATTTTGTTAACTTTATGAATAATATAACTATAGGTGTACTATAGATATACTCAAAAATTAAGTTTTTATTTGTGGAAAATTTAATTAATCTATTTTCTTTTTCTTTTTCTTTTTTATTGATGATTATTTTTTTTCCACATTTATTTCATAACCATATATATATATACTATTATAGACAGCAATTATAATGTAAAAACTTAAAAATAAGAAATTCGTATAATATATTAAGCTTTGAAATTATTTATAATACATAATACTGCGCAATGGGCATATATACTAGTCATTATAGTAATTATAATAGTATGGGTTCAGTAGATTTATAACTCATATATAAATACATAGAACCAAAAACATTAAAATTTCATAAAATACATCAATAAAAATAATAATTTAATATTTTTCAGTTATAGTTAATACTTCGATAGAAAGTATCAAAATAATTGTATGTATATTGAAATATATATCGACGAGTATAGCCGTTATAGGCGGTACCTACAACTTATATACAATATAAGAAGTTTGAATTAAATAATATTTCAAAGCATATATTAGGTATTATTTTACATAATATTATGAAAATTTTGATCCTAATTATCACGTGAATTGATATATTATTAAAATCGTATTAAATAAATTATAGTATTAAATCTAAGATATTTATTATATTTAATAATTTATTATTATATATTATACATTTATACATTATTATTTATTAATTTATTATATTTAATATGTTATATTTAATATAAATATTTTAATACAATGACAATTTACTAAAAAATATGTTTTTTTTTAATGTTTGATTTTATTTAATTTGTTAATATTTATTTGTGGAGTATCGTTTTATTGGACTTATTATTAATGAAATCTTAAATAGATAAAAAATTTTGAATAAACAATGTATGACCTACCTAGTAAATTTTCGTTTTCTAAAAACACATCAAAAATGAAAATTTTACATTAATATTTTTAAATCCCCTATAACGAAATTAATATATATATAAGAAAAATACCTACCTAAAATATGCAATACAAATTTTTAAATATTAAATCCTACTATAACCCAAAACATATATGCATCGAATCTTATTCATCTTATGTACTTCTTGAATAAATATGCGAATAAATAAATAATTCCCTAGCTACAGCTTATTACTTATAACTTATAAGTTTTAACTATTATATCATTTTTATTATTACATTATTTTTATATTAATTAGTGATTATAAACAAGATCGAGATCAAATAAAATTGAAAAAATATTCTGATATAGGTACCATTAATGTTTTAATATTTATATATATATTAGTGTGTACCTATTTATAATATCCATAATATCCCATACCTGCGTTTTATTTAATTTAATGAACATAGAGTTTAACGGAATTTTTTCGAGAAAAAAAATGTCTACGCTCACGAACTCACGCAATACCTATATATTATCTATATACCTAAATGTCCTAAATATTATATATTGTATAATATTATCTGTCCGTGATCATTGACTTTAATATATTATAATTGAAGATAAATATTGGTATATTGTTATAGTAGAAATAGATTACTGTGTATATACATACATATGTATATAGGTATTATATTATTATATAAAAAATGCGATTTATATTCAATAGCTATATGCATATACTAGGAAAATCTTATTATATATAATATATATACATACCTACACATAATCCCACTTTGTTCAATCTTATACGACACGCCGCATAATATATTATAATTCCATAGAAACATTGTTGTATATTTACCTATAATCTGTACGCTTTATTAAAATAAAAAAAAAAAACGACAAATAACGTAAATTCTGTCTCTTCGCCCACAAACCCACGTATTAAAATATTAAATAATAAATATATGTGTATTAAAGTCAAAGTAGTCGCACCATCGTCATCGTCCGCCGCGGGGCGCAACTGCAAACGTCTATAAATATATACATCATAAGACCTATGTAGGACCTATACTGCATGTGTGATAGTACCGTATATTTTTTTATAATATGATATATAATATATACCGCACTTCTGTTAATATATTGTATACGGATACCGGGTCTGTATGTATCATAATGTAATCTGAGGAAAACGATTCACCGTCAAAGAGTCGTTTTTTGTATGTACCCGTTGGATTATAAAAATAATTTTGAATATTGTCATTATAAGATGAAAATAAAAAATAAAAAACTGGGTGTATCTCGCATCGCCGAAAGACGAACTGCTATACTCGTATCCCACAGAGATGTATATAGGTATATTAATAGGTATGTATAAATGTATTATATACTATATATATTATTATAAATATATACATATATTATGTATAAATGTATAATGTATCTGTAATATTTAATATTACGCGGAGCCGCTCGTTTCATTTTAGGTACCTATATAGGTAATACATACATGGTGGGTACCTATACCTATCGCTAAACCTATCTGAATATATGTTATTATTATTATTATGTATATACTGCCATGTGCTATTTATTAATTTATTATTATTAGAGGTTATATGCGTGTGTGTGTGTTTCATCGTAGATATACCTACCAATATATATATATACACATATATTATTTTCCCCTAAAACTTTTTTTGGAATGGAAAATAAAATATACCATTATTTGCAAACCGGACCGTAAATCACGCGATTTTGCCAACACGCAATGTGTATACCTACCCCCGCCTATCTATAATAATAATAATATATGTGTACCTATAATATTTTTCAATAGCCATGTGTTATTATACGACACGTATAATATAATATATATCTTATGTACGATGGCCGATAATTTATTAAAAACACAATTTTATGCAAATACAAAGTATAATATATATATTGTATATAAACGCACAAATATGTTACAATATATAGAACCGCGTGTATATGGTGAATACGCGGAGATAAACGATCGGTAAATTATTGGAGAAATATTGTAATTTTGTTTCATGTTATAGGTGTACATATACATTATACATGCGAAACACTACACGCCTCTCGGACTATACAATATTTTATATCGAATGAAAACGTGTTTTTTGTAGATGATTTTTCGTATATAGGTAGGTACATATATAATATTATATAGCCTACCCACACAATATAATAGCACAATAATAATAATATAATATGTGATGATCAAATGGGCTGGGTGAATATCGTGACTAGCCGCTGTATATTATATTATATTATTGTGTAATAATATTATATACAATGTAGGTATAATAATATGTAGGTACACTATATTATATCGATGTGTTTAACTTAGTATCATATAATATTGTATAATATTATAATATAGATAAATGCGTATGATAACATCATGTTCATAAATTATAAATAGCGATGTACGCATGATGTCAAAAGTCGTAAATATTCCCAGGGCCACCGAATTTCATGTGTCCTGCTCCTAGATTTAGGTGCTTATGCGACAATGATAATATGCGTTAATGGGTATATATATTTAGTGTTTACCTATACATAATAATATTATTATTATATTGTACAGTGTATACGAATTATTTTGTTGTAATAGACGATGTACGATTCAGAGTAAATGCGCTATATTATATATAGGTATACATTGAACATGCGTTATTACTATAATACTATTTATCGCACGACACGCTTATACCAAAATTAGGTATATTATTATTAATTTATGTTTTATAGCAAAGTATATGATTAAATATAATACATAAACGCACTATAAATAAACGCTCATGTGCGCGTATTTTGTAATCCTATGAATTATGTTCTTATATATAGGTACGCTCTGAAATCCGTTATTTATATTAATTTTTCCAATATTTATTATTTTACTCATTTATATTTATGCATGTATAATGTATATATAATTATATATACACGCTCAAGACCATATCATAATGAATTGTTCATTTTATATTATATTGGTAAAAGATATAAAACAGGAAAGCAGCTACCTATATATAATAGAGGTTCGGTACACATATTATATTAAAATAATATACTCGTATTATTATTTATATAGACGTTATATACCTATATTACTTTATACATAATAAATATAGATATACTAATATAAAATTATATGTATTATGTGTGCTGTGCATAATATTAATATATGATGGACATTTATAATTTAATAAATAAATGATGGCCATATATAATGTATCATTTATATAAGCGTATGGACAAAGACCAGAAGTAATTTCACGACTGGTATAATATATGATATGCTATATAATATATGGTTATCTACCTGTTTATAGAAGGTAGGTAATATACTAATATGTAATCTCTCGTTGTTAATATTTAATATTTTTTTTTACAATATAGGTTTGGCAAAAATTTAGAATTTTAAATTTTAACAAATAAAACTGTCCACAATTTCTTTTTTTCAAGTTTTGTCATTTGTTCTCTAATAAACGCATCTTTTTCAATAATTTCAACAATTTAATTCTTCATTTAAGGTATTATAGGCAGTCCCATCGGTAGAAAGTCTATAATAAGTACTTGCTAGTCTAATTAATTCAAAAATATATGATCCTAAAATGAAAAAAATATTTAAAAAATAATGGTATTATTATATTTACTATATATACATATAAGATTTAACTAAATGAGTGACAAAAATTACTATTTTTTACCTTCAGAAAGGTACTTATATAAAATACCTATAGGTATACTAGAAAGTATAGATAATACCTAGGTACAATAACTATAGTTGTCACAAAATCGAAATCAACGATGATTCATCGGTTTAAATTTGTACTGTTTAATATTGGATATTAAAATTTTATATTTTTAATCGGATGAAAGTATAAATAATTTAAAAGGTATTTAATCAATATTTATTCTATATATATAAGCGTAGGTATATGATAAGTATTATTGATAAAATAATAGATGGAACTTTGACCCCTGCAGCAGCTTGCTCTACTTGCTAACTCCCTGATTCCTCAAAATTATAAAATTATATATATTTATAGGTATATAGGTATAAAGATATACCCATCTATATATTAATCATAAAAATTACATTTATATAGTTATATGTGTGTGTGTGTGTGTTATATAGCTATATAAACCTGTCATTATATGACCTAAATTGAGGTATCTAATATAATATAATATATATCAAATATATTAACATATCTATAAATTTTAAGTTTAAACTGTTATATAATAGCCGACCTTCGGACAATCAAAAAGTAAGTCGCATAATATAGCTACAAAATATTTGGCCCATGCAATACAACTCATTTCTTTCGTATACAATTACATAAAATTATATTTATGTAGAGGAAAAAATGATTCTTTTTTTTATTTATTCTTTAAAAATGTTTCAGCACACCTGCAGGTGCTATTTGCAAATATATTTACGATTATAATTTAATCTTTACATTTAAATTGATGATAGTAATGAAATAATATATTATAGTTCGTGGTAATAAGTTTTAAGTTTATGTTATATGTAATAATAATAGTTATAATAATAATTATGATACAGTATAATATAATATAAATATTATTGGTTATTCTTTATCTTCTGATGAGGAGATCCCTTCATTGTCCGTTGCAGGGTGTATGTCTTGGGGCCGTCGAGGTTTTAGCCGCCTATTTTGGATTTATTTGGTTCCTATAGTTGGTAATGACGACCGCCGTCCGATTATTTTAACTTAGCATGGAAGTTTTTGAATTGGGTTTTTATCCAGGTACCTACTTATTAAGGGTGTTAAAAAAAAAAGATTTAAAATTGAACATTCCCATGAAATTCTAGCATTATAATTTTGAAGTACCTATTAATAGGTATGATATTATATAGTTATATAGATAGGTAGGTATATATAGTTAAATGTACCTATATACTTTATTGCTTGCGAGCGCAATAAATACCTATACCTATATATATATATATACCTATATAACTTAATTTTACATAATATATATGCGAATTAATGATTATCACTAAATCAGTATATATATACCTAGATTGGTGTACCGTCAATTGCGCGTGATAATTTCAGCGCACGTTAATTGGGCGTGGAAATTATAGCGCATGACAATAATTAAGCGCATACGACATCTTGGCGTGCGTCAAATTAGCGAATACGACATTTTAGCGTGTGACATTTTAACTCAACAAAATAACAAAATAATACAATAAAGATACAGCAAAAAAAATATTACACATATGCGAAGATTTTGAAAATCGACCACTCAATGAGTACTTACAAGGGATAGCCCACAATTTGAATTTAAATAAATGATTATAATATGATGTTTTTTTATAAATGTTTGTATTTTTTTTTTAAATTTTAAACATAATTTTAATTTAAATAAGTAATTTTTAAAATAATGTAATATGTAGGTATTTAACGTTTAGCAATATTTAATGATATTTTTAATATGATTTTAATTTGGTATTTTATTATATGTTTAATTAATTTGGTATATTTTAATAAACATGACGCGCTGACTTGTCTTGCGCTGAAATGTCGTATACGCTGATTTGTCTTGCGCTGAAATATCACCGCTGAATTTTCGTGCGCTAAAATGACCGCGCTGATTTGTCATCGATCCACCTAGATTATTATATAATTAATGATCATGAATATTATATTATGTTATTATTTTGTACCGCAATAATATGGGGTCAGGGTGCGCAAGCCATTTCATATAGCAAATGTTACATTAAGTATAAAGAGAAATATAGCAGAAGTAATTTTGTTGCTGGCAATCGATCGCTGCTCGGTGTTTTGGGGAGAACGATTTTTTTTTTCTTGTGGGTTAAAAGTAAAAACAAAAATAAATCGGTCCTCCTGGCGACGGCTAATATACATTCCCCGTCGTTCTTCTTTTCGAATGGCAGTGCCGTGGAGGGAAAGGGAAACACATCCACCGCTATAGGCGGGGATGGAAGTGCGGGTCGGCGGCCATCGCCCCCGGGGCGACACCCATGGCAGTCGCCATTGGTCGTTAGGCGGTCGGTGCATGTGGTGTGCGTGCGTGCGATCGTGCGTGTGTTCACTCATCACATCCGTTGTCCGTATACGATCTCTGTTTGCAGATACGTAAACGGTGCCGAAAAGGGTAGCTGTTGAAGGATAAAACAAAATGTGTACATTTATAAACATTATATGTCTACAATTTATATCAATATATTTCTGGCTATAAATTCATTAATTTGCTCTCGAAAAATCGCTGACGATATTTTGTTTTTCTAATCCGTTCTAGGTAACTATCCGGCTGTATATAATATAGCCTACCTACAAAAAAATAATAAATTACATTGGACCAGAACGCTATTTGCATGGTGTTTCTATTAGGTCCTATAGTACCTATAAATAATAATATGCACAATACCATGATGGGTTTTCAGTGTTTTCACTACTTCTCGACGAATTTTGTATCTGATTTATACTGAAAATCTAAAGGCCACATTAAATTAACAAAATATATGACTTTCAATGTCAATCAAAATTATGTTTGTAAATCATACTTTGTTATTATAGATACCTATTGCTATTATAATAATGTAGGAACACAATGTAGGTACCTATATACTCAATATAATACCTATATAGATTTTTCGTTTTTTTCAGTTAACAATCTAAAACTATTAAAATCAAGCTCGCAATGTCTGTACTATCTGTACAGCAAAACTGAATTGATTAATGAGTGCAAGAAAAAACTATTTAATTTTTTTTTTATGGGAACCCGCGGTAACATAGACCATTGGGTGTGGGGTGGTACGGTAGGGGTTATTTTTGTATTTGTTTGTAGGTTTTTAAGTGGGTAGCGTTGTAATGCGTGTTTATGTATGTATGGCAAGGATATGTTGCTAAAAATCCCGGGGCTCAATGCGTTTCCGCAGATTGAGCGTACGACCGCACTTCACCAAGCCACACTATATTTAATTGTATAATCATCTATCAATATATACAATAAAATAGTATAGCTAGGTATTATTTAAAAAAAATATAGATATTAATATATAAACAAGAGAATAGTATGTAGGTACTATAATAAAGTTATAAACGATTTATTATTATATCTCTAAAGTCTATATATAGATTATAGAGAGATATATGGAGATACATCTATCTGCAGTATATAGGTACATATTCCATATTTACAGATATAAATATTTTTAACAAGTCTGTTGAAATCGGATGTATTATATATCTAGACGTAGTGTTCAACTCAGCAAGACCACCACCATTTTCGAATAAAATACGCAAATTTCTAATCACCCTGTATATAATACATATAATATATACATACATACATACATACATATATATACAGTTTTATAATAGTCTACTAATAAAGATGTATAAACTTTCAGTAATGATAGTGGTTGCCGGTTGGTATAAGTCAGTCTCGGGACTCAGATAAAGCCAACGAGATTGCTGCAGCAGCAGCCTCGTAATTACCTCAGCTAATGCATATATATATATATATCATATATACTATATGTATATATTTAAAATACTCTGGTATTATTCCGCTCTATATACATATATATTTTAGGTATACACAATCCCATGCTTGATGGTAATAATAGGAAGAGGGCCGCACGGTTTTATGGTTTGAGTGCGTTTGCAGTTGAACATAGGTATATATACAAAATCAACTATATAGATATATAGTTTTTTGCAAATGTATACTTATATACAGTATATACACATCTATATACTCTTCGCCGCCTACCACGCGACCCGTCCGTCGCACGATAAAACCGCGATCCCCAGTCGGCTGCATATGCAGCATTTATAGTAGATCGCCATTTAGTCGAGATTCGAATTTTATACGATCGCTATAAATGTTTGCACGTGTTTATAATATATAACAGCATAATTATATAATATATGTATAGGTAAATATTACACCTGCAGAGATACCGGCTGTATATGTAATAAGTATACTATGTTTATGTTATATGCGGTGATGTGAATGCGGTGATGCAAATAATTTATATTGTTTTAACTATATTTTTATAAGTGGCTTATACGTTATGCGTAAACTGTATATATACACTATATATCAGTCATGTGTGTAAATATAAGATTAATAGATGCTAAATTTCCTGATTATAAAATATAAATGCATTATTCCAAAATTTTCGATAACAATAAACGTATCGATGTTTTTATTTCCCAATATAGGTATATAATATATACATATATTATATTATGTAGTAGGTACCTATTGTATATATTATATATTATATGCGCATTATGTTTTTAATATTTGTACCCATCAAGGCATAAAATATTTTTTAATACTTTTATGCATATAGATATCTACTTAGTTTATTATTTAAGTATTACTTTAAATTGTATCGGTTATATATGATTATTATGATATATGAGCGCGCGTGTGTGATGAACTGAGGAGTACCTAATATGACTACACACATATACCATCATGTACCATCATGGACGCGTGCATATGCACGCATATGTTATTCATCATCACATCGTCGTGAAACGCCAATCATTTTTACACAATACATAGTTGTATATTATATTTTATATCAGCCAGCATCATATATATATTATATATATATATAGGCACACAGTCATATTACCTGCAATTTTGTAAAAATTGAATCAAGATAAAATATAAAATACCTAAGACATTGCTTCGCTTCGCTTCCTGAATAATATTATATAATGGGCGTATATAATTAATTATATATATAACTTATAAGTCTATTATATATCATTTAAGGTACCTATATTATATTGCAATAGCACAGAATAGGTATTTATAGAATTACCCGTCAAATTTAAATTGAATGTGTACAAAATAAACATCCATATATTTATATATATCGTACTAAAAATGTGCAACGGCGGTAATATAAAATAATGCTGTTGTAAATTGATATACATTATGCAGGCTATGTATTTTATAAAAATATTTATTATATTCTAGCAATAATATATAAAGAATTTGATATTATATTATTATATAGGTATAAACATAATATATCTATATCGCTACATACATATAGTACGTTATAATACTTATAATTTATATAGGTACCAATATTAAATTAATATGTTTAAACAATTAAACATGTGAATATATTATAATCAAATGGTTTAGTCGTTCTCTGTCACTGTTGTGTACAACATGTACTTATGTACTTGTAAAAATTGGAAATTGGAAAACGCACGCTGAATGAATATGTAATATAATTAAGGAACCTTTATATTAGCACATTTTAAAACACGAGATGTATCTACATCTAAAACGATTTTAAAAAATAATTTATACCTATACGCTGTTATTTATTTAAAATAATTTATTATATATTCATATGCGATATATTTGCGTTTACAAATCTTTATCTATATACCTATAGTCTAGTCTATGCATGTTTATATTCACAAAAAAAAATTATATATATATATATACATTATACCTCGAGAGATATGGCGTCTAGACTGAAGGCTGAAGCGTATAATATGTAATAGTGGTGCTGTAGCAATGATGGTGTTTATAATATATCATATAGTTTTTGACGTTCTTTATAACTTTGTAGTCGTCACTGCTGCAGCATCATATAGATGCTTATATAATAGGTACCTATACATACATCATTTCCATATGTTTGGGTTAAAACTTATTTTCCTCGTCCAATCGTTTTGTGTAGTGATAGGTATACATTTTTCCACTTGAAGTTTTCCTCCTGCAGTATATACGAGCAGCTGAAATCGCACCCTGCGTCTGCTTTTTTTCGACACATAATATATTATTATTATATTTCGGTATATGCGTCCGACGATCGAGGCCTGCGTGTCAATCATCGACGCCCGCATATACTATATTATCATTATACATAATAATATAGTGCGCCGAGGTCTCCCAGATATTATATTATGGGTATAGCGTAATATCGTCTCAATAGATTGTCGGTCGGTCGCACCACACACACGTGACCGAAAATAAATTCAGACGGTTTTCGTTTTCAAGTGGGACATTTTTCATCATCATATAATATTATATCATTCGTCGGCGCATGTGTGTGGTACGACTATCCGGTACGACGGGCGTCCCGCAGCAGGATAAATACGCATTTCTCCCCTTTTTGGTATGTATATATACGCAAGCATACATATATAGATATACACGTGTTTTATATTATAATCACCATGAGAGACGCGTTTACAACTATATACCACATAGATTATATATGTATTATAATTACGCGTATATATATATGGGATAAGGCGGAGATTTGTCGTCACTGCGGCGGTCTTGGCGATGGGGCCACCGATGCTATGCATTTCGATAACCACCAAAAAAACGATGATGGCGGGAGGATGAGAGATGCAAGATGGCCCGCACACGATGCTCAGATTACTATCGCTCACATGATATAATTACGTAATAGACGTCGTTAATATTATACGAATCTAGTTTAACAATATTTTTCAGATAGTATACAGTATGTGTGTAATAGACCGAATAATCGAAGCCGCATCATATATATCTGTTATGATATTTAATATGTATAATATAGGTAATAAAGGTCAAACATAACTAAAAATAACCATATATATATATATATATATGTATATTTATTTATGGCCAAGGGCCCGTATTTTATCTTTTTTTTAAAAATCATTTCACCATTTATTTTGATCTTACTCACCTAAATTATTTGATGATAAATTCAAAATATTAAGATATTTACTTAGAGTTATGACATTATCATTATAATTTCTCGTACTTACAGGTTAAAGCAATACTCACAAAAATTAAACATATTCGTTTTCATGAAAAAAAATTACAGCAAATTTTTTCCAGGAGCAAATCAAAACATATTTTCAGTCTCTTTAAAAATAAAATAAAACACGCATTTAAATAACGTTCGTAGTTCAAAATACTTAACCATTATACTATATAATATTCCATTAAAATGTATATATATAATATTGTACCAGCTACTCCCATTTGTTCACATAGTAAAATCTAAATAATATATTGACGACATTTTGGCGTTAAATTAACAATATTAAAATTAAATTAGACGAATATAATTTATAAGCATATTTATGTATGTTTTCTTCTATAAAAGCCGTGAAATTTTTCCTCGAATCCCTCCGCTATAATTAACCCAAAAGATAGTAAATTGGTAACGTTAACCTAAAATAATAATAATAATAATCTGCGCGTTTGTATGCGTATAATGTGCTGCTGCAGAATACGCCGGGAGGATACACGCCGCTGCAGTCGTATAATATATAATAATATGTACCTATCTATATAATATATATTTATAAACATGAAACGAGGGGTCTGTTTTTAATTAGTGCCCGTCCCACGAATTCCGGCAATCGTGCGAAGCGGCGTTTCCCGTGAGGGATTACAACTGATAGGCTTTTCGGTAAACGGCGCGGTTCTTCACTGCGCTGAGTATAATATATATATGCATTATTCGAAATTAAAATTTACTCTCGAGTAGAGCGATAAAACCGCTTCACTATATACATATATATATTGTATATGCTGTAGCATTGCTACAGGGATCGGCGCGTGTATACAAGTGCTCGCGATTGTGGACCCCTGCGCTCAGGAAATTAAACTACCCCGCGTGAGAAGACTGCAGAGATGTATCTCAACCCTATGTTTGTGTATATATATTATATATTCGCTACACGTACTTGGAGGTATATCGTATAATATATTTATATATGACATAATACAAATTATATATATGTGTGTGTGTATGTGTACTGATATACGTAACGCGTGATGGTGCGTATATTTGTGTACGTGTATGGCGTGTGTACGTGTGTACATGCGTGTGTGTACGAAATTAATTCAATTTCTAATATAATGTGCATTGTTGTGTTTTATTTTAGATACGGCCAAGACTTAGAGGAGACATAGCCGCCGTGAGCAAGAGGGTCAATCGCCGCTGCAACCGACGAACGGTCACAGATTTCTGCACGAAGCCAATGTAAACGCCTAATCGTGGACTCCCAACTTCAATCGAGTTATTTTTCAAACAGGTAATATAGTCGTATAATTATTAGGTATACCTAATACCTAACTATATTTTTTTTATAAGCACTCATTTTTAATTTTGAGCTTGTGGGATTATAAGTTAAAAAAGGTTAGAAAATTCTAAGTTAGGTTTTGATGAAAAGAATAAATACATATATATGTATATATAATATATATATTAGGTATATTTTTATTACAATGAATTATGAGTTTGTTTTTCTCTTCGACGAGACTGATTTCCCAAGATTCTTATCTAAAATTAAAATATATAACATTATATTATATTATATATTACTCATATATATCTCTCATCTTTGAGTTATTTATGGGAGTTTTTTTGTAGTTTATGTGTCTGGTAAAAGAGCGCACGTTTTTAATTTTTTTTTTTCCTATAAGAGTATATACAACGTCAGATTCTACTACGTTGTTGTAGCAAGTCACTCCTCATCATCTATTACAAACGCGTCCTTTTTCATTTTTATTTTTAAAGATCTCATAATGAAGTACATATACATTAAGTATACGGCTTATATCCTTATATGCGTTAAAACTTCTAATCAACCCCGTGTCCAAAATGTAGTAGAAAAAATCTATTTTGTCGTTTGAGGTTATATATATATAATATATATACATTGTATATGCGCAGGCTGCTGAACATGTGTCGAAAAATGTTTTTCTTTTTAATTTTTATATTTAATAATATAATCTATGTAAAGTCACTAACGAAAAAAACATGTTCAAAAGACCGATAAAATAAGCCGAAAAATAAAATATGTTATGTATGTATATATATATATAACACCTATAAACATCACGGTGTCGTATATACGCCCTTTTTGTGCATCGACGGCTTCAAAATGAAAAAAACTGATCATTTATCAGTGAAAAAATATATTATATCGTCGAAGATGGCGTTATCTGAGAAAACTACTGAAGTGTGTTCCCCTATATTTTCGATCTACACGTGTATGCAGCACGTGTATTGTGTCGCACGTCGGTTGCTGATATATTTATTAAACTCGATATAAATGTGTTCCTATACACATAGACACATAAACACACACATTCGAGTATTTATCATATTATATATATATATATATATATATATATATATATATATATATCTGAAAAGTGATTATGTTATTGGTGAATTAATAATATAATAATACTATTAATTAAAATGTATAATATAGGAACCTATTTTCCTCGGGTACTGTAATTCAAGGATATGTGCGTAAATACCTATGTTTATTAATAAAAGTATAAGAGTATTTAACACTCGTGCTGTATAAAGTACTTTTATCTTTCATTTTACTGTGTTCTTAACAATAAAAAGAAATATAATATCATCAATACTGCCACACTGGCTCTTATTGATAGTCATACATAATAACATAATATTAGCTGCAGCTTGATATAAATTGTTAGAGTCGTTTATTATCTATATTTTTTTAAGTTTTTAATTTTTTTGCCCAATACACGTTCCGCTGAATTCGAATGAAATTTATAGATTATTGGAATGAAATAAAATATGGCATACAGTTTTAACGTGATGCTTAAGAGATAGACGATAATATGGTACACATACCATACGGAAACTTTTGCTACAAACTATTTCACTACTCAATATAATATATACAAATCGAAATTTCTTTCAAAACTCTTCGCGCATCGTCTTTTAGTGATATATATATAATATATAAAATCCTTTATATGGCATTATTCAAACACTTCAAACTTTTTTTATAGTTTGAATCAGTCTTCAATTTATTTTACAAATCATGCGTATGTATATATATATATATATATATATATATGATAATCGCAGTATTATAAAGTCGCGCGTCGCGCAGTCGCGAATAGGACAAAATAACTAATACAAATAACAATTGTTATGTATATATAATATATTATTGAACATATAATACGAATTGACGACAAAAAAAGGCATTAATATTGTTATATTCTTATATCGTTTTACAACTTTGATATTATATTTTTACATCACCCAAGACGATCGTTATAATGATGCAATGCGTGAAAATAGTAGCATAATACAAGAATGTATAACAACACACTGCAAACAATAAAATATAAATCATTATCCGTATAGCTATAAAATAATTTTAAAAATTAAATTGGTTGTTTTTGGGGCCGAAAAACATTAGAAATAAATATTTATACAATGATAACAAATGTGTATGATTCTTGAAAAATCCTACCAGGATTAATTGGTCAGACTTTAGTTGTATAATAAAATGTACAATCATCTTAAATTATTTATTTTTTAATACATTCGCGTAAAAATTGTACATTATATAAGTAAATCTCGAAAATATATATCAGTATACTTATAACACCACTTGATGTAATCAAGTATATAGTATTTTGATCATCACATAATGAAATGTGATGAATTATTCTGTATAAACATAAATATATGATAATAAAGATAATGAATATTATATAACGAAGAAAATGTAGCATGTTTGACAGTTATATCTGCAACGTATTTAACATTTTAACGATAGCGATAGTGTATATCTTACATGCACATCTCACAAATTATAATATATAATATAATACATATATACCTTTTAGTATCAGTCTACGCATGCAATTTGAGAGAGTTTTGGACCCATATGCATGTGCGCAGTTCAGATGATACATATATATATATTATATATATAAGGGTATATTTATCAAACATATAGGGGGTAAGAATTTTAGCGGTGACAGACCAACCAACCATGCGTTTGATCGCATCACACATGTGATACATTATACAAATACATATAGCTTGTATGCATTCCTGCAGTATAATACCACCCTCGTCGATCCCTTAAAATTATATTTGTATGTCTTCTATAACGTTGATAAATGCCCCAAATGTAGTCAAATATATACCTACATCTAGTTGTTTTAGATAGGGATTTGAACCTCTCTATTCCGAAATGGTTTATGAATAGAATAATAACAGCCATAGTTTTACTTATATATACTGCAATATAATGTTACTTATATTTAATTATTGAGATTTATATTGATCTTGATTATTGATTTATAATATTAGGGAACAGATTTTATTGACATATTTTTAATGGAACGAGATATTTTAAATCTAATAAAAAATAGATAGATCATAGATTCTTAGATCATTCTAATTGAAATAAACTCAAATTTATTTTACACATATTTGATAAATAATTGCATAATAATATTCTGTATACATATTTTAGTAATTTTTGAATTTTTGATTGATTTTCGACTACTATAAATAATGAGGAAAATAAAAACTCAGCTAAGGATATCGATGCTTCAGGATAAGTTCTGTGATCTATCTATAAGTACTATATATTGAAAATTATATGTTCAAAAATATAAATAGCAATAATATTTTTAATATCTTTGCTGATAAAAATAGATATTTGTTATTAAAATTAAATATTAAATATACCTTATTTAGTGTTTTTTTTAAATACAACTTAACACATCCAAATTTTTATTGTTAACATGTTTTACTTGTGCATGAAAAAGGAGTGCGGGGGCGAAGCTACTGCGGGTTACTTTACATCAGATTATTACAAGCCCTCCTAAAAATTCTACCAAATGTCCGCCTTGTTTATAATTTTTAAAATGCCATAAGTTTTGAAATCGAAATCGATGAATAACGATCCCCATCACATCTGTTGACGTAAACAGTCTTTTAAAGTCAATACAAAGAGTATTCTTGTAAGCCAATAACCTTAGTTGCTGAGGCTTAAATAAAAAATAAGAGTATTCCACCACTCTCCGACTAAACCGTCGCAATTTTTTATTTGCAAACCTTCAACAATATGTGGTTTCTCATTGCTTATTAGTCCCGGAATAATACTCATAGTTGTAAATACCTACACATACATAATTTTCGTTACTTTTTTATTTATAAAATATTTTTTTATTTTTTTTTTATTTTCAATACTAATGATTTTTTTTTAAATTATGAGCTTCTTAAAATGGTTTTCTGTACGTGCTCGAATTCAACGACTGAATACGGTTTATACACAGATATCATATACCACAATAATACTATAAATAACATATATTATACACTATAAACACACATATCAGAGGTATATGCCATAAGAAGTCCAATGCACGAGGTCGTAAACGCCGCTGTGGCCGGAAATTGTATTCCGAGATCAGCTGTGCACGTGCAACACGTATTCCATCTCGGATAGATATTATGATTTATATCTATGTATAATGTATATATTATATAGAATCTATGATATATATATATATATAAGTTCTATCGTTGTATATCGTGGTTATGTAATTATAATGTGTATAGTCGTGTAGGTACATATCCGTACTGCAGGAACAAAGCAATAATAGGTTGGCCCACCATGATTTTCCGTTTTTCTATTATTGATATTTATAAATAAACAAGAAAACTCGCCTGCACCCACATGTGCCCGATGTGCGTATCTATTTACATATATATATGTAAGGACGTAAGAGTAAACATATGGTGTAACGTATTATATTTATTAACTGATTGCAATACACACATTCACCGATCGACGGGTTTTCATATAATATATAATTCACAAAGTTATTATACAGTAAAGGTTAAATAAATAAATGGCTCAACAAATTACATCTGTGTTATTATAATAATTTTACAAAGTAATACAATAAATAAAAAAAATATAGAAAATACTAAAAGTATAGTTTAATGTAAAATCGTATTGTATTTTCAGACAAATTAGTTATGTAAAAATCGTACGTCTTAATAGGTTACTTAAATAGCGTGTCGATGGCTGACTTGTCTTTGTTGAATGTGCACCGTGAGATTCTGCTAGTTGAGTAGTATTACAATTTACTAAAGGCTCTGTCAGTAAATTCGAATTTCTCAACAACACAATGGCACACAATTCCTGGTATTGTCTCTTAGTATAATATTCTAAATAAAATATTCAGAGGTTCGTGAACAATACTACAAACAGTACAAACTTGTCATTAAATAAACAATTAAATATCAATGCAGTAGCATTTTCAAATTAGTAATTCGAGAATATACGTTAATATTATAGTATTGTTATAAAATAATAATATTGATATTTGCTGCATAAATTGCAACAGTATTATAAATATAATAATATATTATATATTGCATATTATGCTGGTCGAAGTGATTCATTTGCTAGCCGAGTGCGTAATACTGTAGTGGCGACGACAATTTCTTATCCAGATGATTTATTGTCGTTTCGTCGACAAAAACATATGTGATCACCGCAGTATACCGCAGTATATTAAACGTGACACAACACGTTATATATGTGAATAAATATGATATATTAATACCTATTTGGTTATATGTATATATATATATTATATATATACTGCGTCTACGAAAATCTATGTATATATTACATAATAGGTATACCACGGACCGGCAGCCCTCAAGTGTGTGCGGTGTGATTATGTCGATTATGATTAGGTAGAATGCAGTAATAACTATAATAGTAAGTACGCACATTAAAATATATGCACTTCAAATCGGTGTAAAAAAATAACGAAAAATGTATCTTATAATCTCACGAGTCTCGTCAAAGCTATAAGGATGACCGTGCATTATAATATATTATATATTTTAAGATTTACATACATAAACCATACAATGTTATATACTTATATTACCCACATCCCATTGTATTCACATGCCAATGGAAACGATTCTTTAGTCCCCAGTCATGTACCACATGCCTATTTTCGTGGACCATATCAGCGTGAGACCTGTCAGCTCTCAGGGACATGAATAATATAATATGCATTCTATATAGTAAATTCTACACTGTCTCGTCACCATTATACAACACAGTATACACGTTACATAAGTGAATAATATTATACTAACAATATAATATAATTAATATTAATATTAATAACGTTAAATAATAGGTACCTCTATATGCTATACATTTGTACATATATATATATATATATACATATATACACTATGAGATCGACTAGGATATATTTAGGGGAAACACTATTTTATGGCTGAAATTGGAGGAGTGTATAAAAGAATAAAAATGCATAAAATTAAAATCCTCATATTATTTAATTAATTCGAGAAAAAGTTATTAAGTAATTAAAACCGGTTTTAGACAATAATATTCAAACGAGGAAAATATTTTACTGTCTACAGTTTTATAATTTATAATACTGATGTCTATACTGGCCATTCCTACCTAAATATTTTAGCTACTACCTTATATATATATAAGCTGCAGCAGAATTTCCGGGGAAGAAAAATTAAAAAATACTCCAGCCCAATATTAAATATATACAAATATACCTACCTATACCTTATTTAATATAGGTATAGCTAGCTTTAGGTGGTACAATACCTATTACCTATATTATATACATTAGTGCTTACATAAATCAATCAATCTTATTTAAATTAAATGTAAACAGCACACACATTGTATTATAGTGTGTATATATTAATATATTCGTGTTGTCACGTGTCCGCGCGTGCATGATGCATACTGCAGTGCACTGCAGTTCAGTGATGCGTGTAGCAGCGTTGTGAAACCCCTTCTGTCACGCGAATATATATATTATTACATATTATTCTGCAGTGCTCGATCGTGTGGATAAGTCATGTAATCTACATATATTTTAATGGTATACTAATGTGATAGTATATAATATGTAAATTTATCCAAAACTGCATAACTATTAATAAAGATGTTTATATTTGTTTTGTGTTTACAGGTTGCACTGTTTCTTGCCTGCTATCACTCTGGCCAGCGTCCAAGGTAATTATCGAAACTAAATTCTCAAAAAATCTATGTACCTTCCAATAATATATTGTTTTATATTTTAAGTTCACAATAATAATAATAATAATAAATATTACCTACGTAATACATAATTAAATGTATAGGTGAGTGCAATGTGTACCTATATACCTATGTTAAAATTTAATAATAAAAGAGCACACATATTATTATACAAATACGATTATTATATTATAAAGTTTTGAGTTGAGCGTTCGCGTGCGATGATTCCTGCACATATTATTCATATCTACTTACAATATGTGTATTGTATCTATATATTACCGCATAGAATAATTTATTTTTATTTTAGTATATATTCCACGGAATTAGTTTTATTCCCAGAAACTATATACATTTTTTCTAAACCGTGCATTGAATATTAACTTGACTTTATATATAGGTATTTATATTATATATTATATTTCATATTATATTCAAGGTAACTCACCGTGTTTCCTTTCTACGCACCCACCCATTTATACAACTCCTGTACCGCGGCCCCCTACTTTGAGTAATTCTCAAAGTTCAATACGTAGGTATACCTACATAATATATTATATACCTACATGTACAGTGGCGTAGCCAGGATTTTTCAATGGGGGGGGGTTTACGGTTTAGGTATATATAAAACAAATTATTTCAAATTGTATTGTACTTCAAATTTCAATTAAAGCATTTATTTATTAATGTCAAACAAAATTTTAATCACATTATAATATTTACATCAACCGTATTCTTCTTGTTTTAGTCGCTAATTTATTTAGGACATCATCAGGGTCTATTATTATATCATTATGTATATTCATCATTGCTAAACCATTCAACCTATTTTCACATGTGGTGTTTCGTAAATATGTTTTCAATCTTTTTAATGTGGAAAAAGTTCGTTCACTGCTAGCAGTTGTGACTGGGAGAGTTGCTAAAATCTGTAAAAGTTTGAAAGTAGAAGGAAATATTGATATGTTACATTTTTGAAGAGCGTCGATGGCATTTTTTGGTAAATCTTTAGTTGCTGTAAATTTTTGTTGCCAAATTTTAATTTCACTCACAGCTGCTAACACACTGCAGTCTAAATCGCCTTGATACATTTCAACTAGCTGCTTAATTTTGTCTTCATTATGTATACTATTGGATGATGGTAAAATAAAGTTAAAATTTTCAATTATAGATCTATGAATTAAAAATCGATCATTTAATTGATTTAAAAAATGATCTATAAATGGAATAAATAAAGATATTCTGTAATAATCTTCAGGCAAATCAACTTGGACATTGCATCTGTTTTTTTGCTTGTTAGCTGTACGAGGAATAGATATCTCAATGTCTAAGGCATCACATTTAGATTTTACATTATTAAATATAATTTTAAATTCACTTTTATCATTTAATCTTAGCTGTTTAATTATATTTACTACGTTGTCAGCGGTTTGAATAGCTTCAACCAGATCTATATTTTTTGTCTGAAGAAACTTACTTAATGGTAAACTCAAACTCAACACGTGTCCCAGTATATAAGTTGCTAGTATAAATTCTGGTTGTCTTATAGCACACAGCAATTGGTATGCTCCTGATGAAGCATCCTTATCAAGCCAAGTACAAATTTCTGATAAACTATCAACTATTGCATCAAATAACTCGAGGAAAATAATGATTGAGTCATGTCGGTCTACCCATCTTGTTGGACATAACAGTTTCAAACGGTTATGAGTTGATGAAGAACATACACGTCCTATTGATTCAGATAAAACATTATTTTTTTGGGGGTATTTAAAAAAAATACAAACTTTTTGAATAGTTCCAGTGCAATTTCTTATAGACTGAATACTACAAGCATCTGAAATAGCCAAATTGAGACTATGGGAACTACAGTGTATATAATGTGCAAGAGGGTAATGTTTAGTAATATGAGCTTGGACTCCATTGAATTGTCCACTCATGGACGCGGCACCATCATACCCTTGACCACGTAGGTATTTTACATCAATTCCGATTTCTTCCAAAGTTGTCAGAAGAGTAGTCGCTAATCCCTTTCCAGTGACATCACTAACAGGAACAAATTTTAAAAAATCTTCTCTCATTATCATTTTTATGGTCATAACCACAGTGTTTTTGAAAACTCGTGCAGATAATATTAAAAATATAATATTATTATTATTATCAAATATCAATCAGGTTTCTGTCGTTTCTGGACGAGTTCTCTGAATATTCAGAAACGTTTTATGTCATATATTTTCATAGATAGTAGGTACTAGAATTAATGAAATATATAATAATTTATTAGATGTTGAAAGTCAATGGGGGGGGGTTTAAACACCCAAAACCCCCCCCTGGCTACGCCACTGTACATGTATAATATAATATACTTAAAACTAACTAAAATTTTACTATACCTATTTAATGGAAATTAGTAGATAATTATATATACATTTTAGATATTTACCTATATACACGTATCACTTATTATTGCTACCTATATTATTTACTTATATATTATTAAAAAGCGAATTATTAAATATATTACGTCATAATAATACATTTTAACACCGTTATAAGTAAATTATCCCCCCTCCATACGAAATTTCTGGCTATTCCACTGATTGTACTTATATACTTATTAATACAAATTGATCTTCACTGTCTATACTGCAATAATGTAATATATAATAAAGTGTTTGTATTCCAAAATAATTTTTTTTTTTTAATAGAAAAGTCATTGACTGCGGGATATACATTTGCAACATAATACCTACTTATAATATACCTACCTACTACTTATATATTTAACATTCCGCGTAGATATTTGAAGCTATACCTACATACAACATATACTACAACAATAATACATTATTCATGATATATAATTAATATATAATACAAGTACCTATATATATGCGCGATGCGTAGGTATATAATATATATACTATAGTCAGTCGTTATATTATCATATTCGTTAATTCCATATACACAGATAAAGTTGTATAACTAAATCATATATTATTTTCCTTTAAATAATACACAAAAATAGAAAATGTATACAATAACAGTAGATAACGAGCGCAGTGGCGTGCGTGCGCTCTCTGGACGTCGTCGGACCTCCCGTGGCGGCGCGTCTGCGGGCCAGTCGAAAATCGTATAATGAGCCGACATGCGCGCGCAAAGATGGCGGCGTTCGACGCCGCGCCGCTTGTCTCGACCGGTCGTAGACCGTAGTCGTGCCGATTGAGATCTGTACACAGTCGGCGGCTGCAGCTAACGTTATATTATTATCATTGTATAATATACGATTTAATATTATTATCGTCATCGTCTGCATGATTATTTTACGTATATATAATTTAACATTATACTATTACATATTTTAGGGATATATTATACGCTTCAACCGGCGCAGGTGGACCGCGACGATGACATCTTAATATAATAATAATATATATAGGTATATTTATATGTATACAATCATATACATCAGTAGGCGTCTAACATCTTTATATTTTCCTCGTATACAGAAACCTGCAGCAGCGCTTTCTTAAAATACTAAAAATTCGGTCGTCTCATCTGCAGCTCGTCTACCAACCATATTAATATATTCTATAATTTATATATATATAGGTACCTACTATATATTATTATATATACCGAGAAACGTTTTTGTATTTTTTTTCCTAGAACACTGTTTTTCGAGCAAGTATGATGACGATGAGGAAGATACCAAAGACTATAGAGATTATTATATTATTTTCGGTCGTTTGTTTTCCGCGCATCATAAAATTCGAACACCGGCTTTCGCCTGCTGCAGTCACGCGCGCACTTACAGATTGAATTCGACGACGGTTCCCTATCGTGAGACGCACAACTATATAATATAATAATATAATATAATGATTTTGAAAGTCGACTATATTTTACACACACACACACACACACATGTATGTATATATTGTCTGTATATATAGCACCCGTCGTTCTTTAGACGGCGACGACGACGCCGCCGCCGCTGACACAATGCGCAATTTTCCATCTCACCGGTTATAATGTAATAACGACGCCATATACATAGTATTATACCATCTCCCGATCATCGTCACCCCCACCCTTTCGCCAACCAGACTTTGAAAATTCTCCCTCGGCCGCTATACATGCCTACATATAAATCTATATTATACATAATTTTTTGTTTTCCCTTTACTCGAGTTTTTGTTGTCGCGCGCCCTCTTTTCTAACGATATATATATACCCATATATGTACGGTATAAAATATTATATTTGACGTTTCGTCGAGGGGCCGTGACTAAAAATTTGTATGTATCTACCTACTTAGGCGGATCGCAATGATGTTTTGTATAATATATTGTATATGATATAATGGCGAGTATATGTGTGTTGTCGCTTTGCACAATACCTATATATGACATTGTATATTACTGCTGCACTGTTCGGCGTCAGGCGCGTCGCGATTCGAGAGTCAACACCGCTTTTGTTGTGTTCCATATTATATATAACATATAGGTACAATAAGAAAAATTTGTCGAAGAGGTACAATGTATTATATATATGCGCATTAGACATAGTAGATACCTATATATAAAACGTCCCTCATCGTGTACATATAATACCTATATGTACAGCACTAATCTGTCTGCGTGTGACCTTTGTCATGCTGTTAATATTTTATGAGTATAAGTATAAATTGTAAGGTTTATATTATAATAAAAGGTATACGCTACGCTTTTGAGCGCACGCGTTGGGCCGACACGTCTTTTCACGCGCCATTTCCTTTTTATTTATTTATTCCCTTCAAATTTGTTGGCACTTTTCTATTCATCTCTTATCTCTTCACCGGTGCAAATACGTCCGTCGTCTGCAGCTAATATTTGTATCGAAAATATTATAAAATATATAAGTCCACGCTTACACCTTTAATCCGTCTCATAATGTAGGTACCTATATACATAGATACTGCTGCAGCGCATTTTAACGGTCACAACAATAAAAATACACATCACATGCATATATATATACACATTCCATTTTATAGGAATGTCATACTGTATTATATTGTACCTTATTATATGGCGTCCGTTATTCGAATTCGGATTTCAAAAGTCGCTGGCGATCAGACGTCCAGGTCGCCGTAGATATGTCGATACACGCTCACAGTGCTCACACATATATCGTATATTATATTTCATATATGCATAATATATGTACTTATATAATATTATTTATATATATATATATATATATATATATATAATATATAGTTGGAGCTTATATATATACGTAGGCAAACGACGACCGTTATCTCTCATAAACTCCAAAAGGGTTGAGGTCAGGAATACAATTTATTTTACCGCCGGACCGTCGTCCTTAATGGGTTTTCATGATATATATACATAGGAAGGTATAATACTGGTAGTGCATACTTCCAGAAGGACTGTAAATACCAATATATAAATACTAATATATATAGTCAACGAATTTTTTGAACGTGACGAATAATAACATATTATTTTTGACGAGCCGGTTCTCGAGCAGAGCAGTTTTCCTTTTATATTTGTATGAAACCCAGATAATATATAGAACCGGAATCCGGATTTCTTAACTTCATTTTATACATACATAATATATGGAAACTGTATATAATCATCATTAAATATATATACGTTAGTACCTATATATACAAAACCTATACAAAATTCACTGCATGCTGCAGGTTTCAGATATTATATACTAATACTATTTTCTAAATCACTCTTCACGTTATAAAATATAGATGTTAATACATTATTTAGGTTGGTTTCTATCTGCCGGATTTCAAAACCCAAATAAGAATACATATAGGCATAAAAATATTGTGTTTATAACACGTCAACAAACAGTGCACTTGAGGATAATAGCTATATTTATAGATACATTTAGAGTATTAAGAGTACAATACATTTTTAACATAGACATAGTTTATTTTCGTGGACCTAACTTAACCTATCAGGAAACTTCGTGATCACTTCGATCTGAAGGTTATATATTAATCTCGCACAGTCTTTGACAGTGTTCAATATTCACTGTAATTATGTTACATGTATTATTATGATATTATAATATGCGTCCATGAAGGCATGATACGACTAAAAACATCGAGGGCGCGCGCCATTATCATATATATGTTTCAGCGACGAAAGGGCGCCTTTGATATCGTTATGGCGACGGTGGCGGACATGAATAATAGTAATAATATTTCCACTCAGTAAGTTGTGAGTGTATAACAATATGATATACGGTAGCAACGGCAGCAGCAGCGGCTCTGTCCGCTCGACGGCCCTGAGAGCAGCGCTGTCACGAGCGCCGGCGGCCACACGGTGGTGACACGTAGTCCGAGGCCGGTCCGCCGAGCGGCGCGCCGGTCGGACGGAAGCGAGAGACGGGAGCGCGGCGCGCGCGCACACACACACGCGCACACGAACGGGCGCGCGGCGACGGTGCACGCCGCTGAACACCAACGACAACTACTACGCGCTCGTGTCGGCCCGTTTGTGAGCCGTCGGGTGCGGTGTGTCGTCACCCGTCATCGGCGGTCGTCACTTCTCACGTCAGTCCGCTCTCGTGCACCGTGCGTACGAAACTTCGGACCTCCGCCGCACACGCACACGCGCCGTCCGCGGTCTCGGTAGTTCCGTTCGCGTATTTCGCATACAATAATATATTATAATAACATTAAAAAAAAATCGTCGTCTCTAGAAAAGTTTTGCCTTTCCGATTTTTTTTTGATTTTTTATTTTATCGTTCGTTATAATTTTTATTTGTTTATAATTTTTCAAAAGTGAAACGGCGCGATAATTATTCTCGCAACGGTTTTTTTATTCACCGCGGACTTTGTGTTCGTACTTGATTTTTTAAAATTTATTTGACTCTAGATACAACCCTTGGTCGCACATGATCACGTTGTCGTAATAATCGAGCGCGCGACTCGTCCGTCTGAGCTGCGGGCACGATTTATATAAAATATTTATAAATATTGTATTATTATCAAATAAAGTATAGAACTATCCACGCGAACGCAAATTATTACATAATATAATGTGCACAACAAATGCTTTATTGTTTTACTATCATTATAATAATATAATACTCTAAACTGATCTGGATTGTCTTCTTGTGTTCTGTTGCCGAACCTGACCTAACACCAACCGACGTCTGGACGCCACCGATATCTTCTTCTGCACCAACATCCACGCCCGCGGTCATCTATCACCTAAACCTCGTACGAAACCACAACAATTATCATCATCGGCGACCTCGGGGACGCTGCCGTCGGTACGCTGTACGGTGGCGGTGAACACGATGTTACCACCGGTGCAGGGTGCCCGACCCCGACAGCCGGACCCGGGCTGAGTTGGTGGACGATGATGAACGGCGGCCTGTACGAGGACAGCCCGCCGGCACCACCACCGCCGTCGTCCGTGTCGCTGCAGCCGCCTTCTGTGGACATCGCACGCGCCGCGCCAGCGGCCGTCATTAAGACTTCGCCGTCGTCCACGCCGATCACGTCATCCGTCACGCCGCCGCCGCAGCAACAGCAACAGCAGCAACAACAGCAACCGCCGCCGCTGTTGCACATACCAGCCAAGCGGCTGCAGTCTCATTCCATTGGCGGCGGTGGTGGCGGTTACGAGTGCATGGACACCGCCGCTGGTTCGGCGGGCGTCATCAGACACTCGCACCACCAGTGGAACGCGTACTCGCCGGCCGTTGTCGACCACGCAGCGTTCGACCAGTACGGCGCGCCGCCTCATCACCACCACCACCACCAGCCAGCCGCGCCGACCTACTACAACCTGGCCGCGGACGCTGGCGGCGGTCATCATCACCACCATCACCACCATCACCGGACGTCTATGGACGGTGGTGGTGGTGGTGGCGGCCGCAAACCGCCCACTGGCCTGCCGTTCTGGTCACCCGCGGCCACAGACTATTGTGGCGGTGGCCTCGGAGGTGGCGGTGGCGGTGGCGGTCTGGCCAGTAAGTACACCAACGGTGGCGTGACGCCGTGTAGCAGTTCCGCCGGACCACCGTCCGCCGCCGACCACCATCACCAGTTCTCGCAGTCCTGGTGCACCAATTACTCGCCGTACACCACCACTACGTCGTCATCATCGTCGTCATCCGTGGCAGCGGCAGCCGCGGCCGCAGCCGCAGCCGCCGCTTCGGCGTCCCGACATCCGTCCGGCGGCGGCCCTACCGACACGCCGCAGCCGACGTACCTACAATCCGGCAGCCCTGGCGACGACCGGGGCGGCAACAACTCGTCGCGCATAACGTCTGGCTCGGCCGACGGTTCTGCCGCCGGTCCGTTCGGCCACGACAACGCGTACCAGTCGCCGGCGCCACCGCCTCCGTCGTCGTTGCCGCTCAGGAACTACGGAAGTTCGCACGATCCCGTCACGTCGACACCGTACCCGCCAACAGGTACGTACTCGTTTATTAAATCATTTATATTTTATAATACCTCATCGCGACTAAGCCATATATTTTATACATATCTTAAAAAACTAAAAAAATAATGCGCGTGTCACACACCCTTATACATCGTTTTACCTTCTCGCAGGCAAAATAATAATAATAATAATAATAGTAGAAGTAATAATAAAAACAACTCGGTTTGACCCGGTTGTGAGTTCTGAGAACGATATATACGTGCCGCGGGGTCGGAGACTTGTATAAAAATTTTTGACATAAATAAACGATTTCAAAACAAACACGACGTACAACGTAATGACGTAATATATTACGACCTTTTCTTCTTTTTCTTCTTCTACACGCCTGCTATATATGCGCGTGCAGTACACTATAATATATATAGGTAAATGTGCCGCATCATGTATACATAATATGCTGTAGTGGGTGCTGCTGCAGAGGGGCGGTGTGCATATGTATATATATGTGCGGCACACATGACGTATACCTATGTATTATATATACCTGTAGCAGCCGAGTGTAGGTATATAACCTATACATAGGTATCACGTATATATGTATATTATATGGTTTATAATATTATTATTATTATTGTGCGGCGCGAGCAATAGAGGCGATACGTGCACGGGCGTCCGTCCGCGTACAAAAGGACGGGCGGCCGTAAAGTATACGATTTTATTGGACGGGTAGGTCAGCTGTCTCTGCGGCAGTTCGATGCCGATGCCGTCGCGTATATTATTATTATTATTATTATTATCATTGTGTGTATATTATTATTATACTATACACAGTCAGCTCAGCAGCACTCACGCAGAGCGGCATCGGTCGGTCCGTCGTCGTCGCACGGCCTGGTATACATAGGTAAACCTACCTAAAGCGCGCGGGGACCAGATTATAATAAAAAAATAATAATAATAACGATGACGACGACGACGACGATGATGATAATACATCCTGGTGCTACCGAATTCGTTGTCCACCCAATGTACACGAATTGTACGAATTTAAATAATAATATTATTATTATATCTTCTACTGCTGCACGCAGCGGTGATTTTGATTTCGGCTGTATCGTGTGAAGGAGCGCCCGGGTATCGCTTTAGATCAGTTTTTGCGTGGTCTACCTATTCTCGAATCTCGATATTATATTAAATTAAAATATAAATTATTATAAAATTATGATGCCATTAAATCGCGTGCCTAGATGTGTGTGTCTGTGTGTAGTCTAACGTGTCGTTTGTACGCGTGCGGTACTGCATATTATAGTGCATGTTATACTTATAAAATAATTTACTCGTGATTCGCGTATAAATCTCGAGTTTGTGCCACGGTCGCCGTGCAGCTCGTTTCAAATAATTTATCATCTAAACGGCGTTTTTTATTTTCATATTATTTTAGTTATCTCGTAAAATATTAATAAAATACAATATTCCAGCACCGGGACACGGTAAAAACTAAAAACAAACAAAAAAAAAACAAAAAAATTAAACGCGAACAAAACCTACATTATATTATATATAGATAATTAGAAAATGTCAGTCTTTGTAGGAATATAAAACGCGAGTAAAATAACGTTAAAATCGAATAATATTATAATATTACATAATATAATACATATATCGATACCGACCGATGTCGCGTTCCGCCGTACGTAATTTGCAGCTGTCCCTGCGGCGGCGGTGGCGTTCGCACCCTTATCCGAGCGTATCTTCTATAATATACGCTAGTTTTTCTGCTCACTCGGCTTCCCATCATTCGATACATGGGTAGGTGTTTTCATTACGTGACAAATGTTGCTGCAGTTGCAAACCATTATTATTATTATTATTTATTTTGTTTGCACAAATTCGCGCGGCCATTGTGTACCTACTTCATATTATATAGGTAGGTACAATATATATATTATTATGATATCGAATCGGCGCGGCGCGGCGGTGGTCCCCGGAGGATTGCGGACGCTGACGACCAATAAATTTTTTCGGATTAAAAGCTCGGCTCCCATCGCCTCGCCACCTTCACCTCCAATGCGCTCTGAATTCCCTGCCACGAGCGTGTCATACATACATTATAGACATTCAGGTATGAGAGTATTATAGCCTATAGGTAACTGCAGCAGCATATATGTCCGAAATAACCGAAACGTTGACCGCGGCAGTGCGTTAACGCCGAAACGATATACTTAACTAAACTATACTTAGGTGTTTTTATTACCACAGTTCTTGACAGCTTTACGACTCGAGACACTTTTTACAACTGCAACCACCGCCGCCGGTGCTACCACTAAACTGCTTATGATGCAGTTCAATCGCCTGCACCCGTCGTACAACAATATCAGGCATATCGCATAAAAAAAAAAAAAAAAACATTTTTGATTTGTAAGCTCACCAACGACTATACGCTCACACAAATGCAGGTACCACCTATATACCTAATATGAGCATAAAAATATATACCTATAATCAACCTATTATAATCATCGAATTCGGTGCGTGATGTATTAGAATAGGACAGACGTTTTTTATGTAATTAAATAATGTACCATATCAACCATGATCATTGAGATTATTATGGTTAAATCGTAGTGATAAACACCTTGTTTTAAAACTGAGGATAATATGAAAAATATTTTAGAAGGCAACTGGGAGTTATTATTCAATGAAAATTCTAAAAATATCCTTCGTTTGTGCAGTGCCGTGAGATTGAGATGTTTTCACAAAACGATTAAACTAGAATTACATTCAAAACAGTTATGTTTCTTGGTTAAACGTTATTCTTAATTCTCTAACTGCCTACAAGTATTTTACACTTCTTCAATAATTGGGTTAAGGTTACAAACAGGTTTTCATTATTTTTCGTCACTCTCGCAGTCGCGAGTTCATCTAGTCACATCAGTTTCACGTCAAAACTGTACAAACTCATATAATAGGTATACCTACTAGGTACCTCAAAAAAAATCTATATATTTATATAATACAGAGCTGAAATTGGGAATGGGGGTGAAAGAGAACATTTACTCACGTCTCAAAACAGTTACTTAAAAAGTGTCACCATAAACATATCCTCCAAAAGCTACATTTAACACTCAAATATACCTTTTTTGCTTTAAAAAAAAATTTTTTACTATCTTACCAAGAAATATATTTTATGCTATTTAAAACATTAAGTTGCAGAAATAGAGTAAAGCATTGCAATAGTAACAGTGGAGGTATCTTCCATCGACAACTTCACTGCGTTTTAAAATCATTGTTAATTATTTTAAATTTTAATTATCTCTAGTATAGTTTATAATACTTTTTACTAATGTTCCTTATTTTTAATCATATTATCCTTAATTTATACATTGAATAAGCCTTAGATGACATAAAAAATATGAAGCGGTAAAAACTATGTATAGAGGTCATAGTGTCTCTTGTTGTTTCTAGCTACTTTAAGCCCTGATATCAGTGCTGCAGTACAACACGTCATATATTATATAGGCACATATAGGCGACATTTATAGCTACTGCATGTTATTGCTACTACGCAAATGTTGACGACCACTGTCGGTTCCATATATACAAGATTGTTATTACTTATTACTAAATATATACGTGTACGCCGACGACACTTCGAGAGTGCCATTTCGAAGGAACATAATATTATAACCATAACGCGTGTGCGCGCACATTATACCACGCGCACACACACACATACACACACTTGAGCGTACAAATGATATATACGTGAGCGCGTGTACGCGCGTAGAAAAATTTAAATTCCGTTTATACTTCAATATAACATCTGCTTATTATTATTAGTTTCTACGCGCGCGACCCGTCTGCCCTCGTCGCCGGGCGTGTTTTATATAATATTTTATATATAGGTACACGCGCGCAACTCCTACACGTTACTATAATATGTTCTATATACACATTATTTTAATGATAATATGTCGCGCACGAAAGAAAAAAAAAAACATTTTTTAATTTTCCAAGTTGCCAACACGCGGCGGCGACGGGGTGTGCGCATAGAGTGCCCCTAGACAGCTGCGACGCCCGCCCGACCGTGTATTTTGTCCCGCGTTAATACATTATAATATCTATACGTGTGCGTGTGTGCGTGTGAGCGTGTATGCGTGTAGGCTTATACTTTGTGTAGCACGACACACCTCGTATAGTTGATTTCGAATCGAAACTCGAAAGCCAATACCCAAGTCCGGGCGAACGACATAAGTATAGGTGCCTACCTACATTCCGCCGGAAGAAATTCCAATCGCCGTTGCTTTACGAACAAAAATCAACCCTTTAGTGCGCAGTGTGCGACGGTCAGAATATAATGCAAAATATTGCCCACTTTATATAACATAATATTAGAGGTTTGAGGTTCAGAATACGCATAAAATCTTATAAATTGAAAAGAAAAAACCAACGCCTGTTTCGAAATTCATTAAAAAAAACGACCACTAAACATTATGTACTCATATATTATTATTATTATTATAATGACGCGTTTATGTATCATATATACACATATTTTATCGAGAACCGGCTGCGGTATATTGTGCGATCAACAGGGGCGGTTGTTTGCAAATTTCACCCCAACCAAATCGCGCGAGGGATGTTACTCGCAAACGAAAAACAGATAGCTTTTATGAACACTCCGAAGAAATTTCTAACGAAACCCTACCTATATACATTGTACTGCGACTAGGTAACACTCCCGCCCATTTAAATGCTTGTCGTATATATATATATATATGTATATACCTGCAGCGTTCACCCATATCTACACAATATTCATATGGTATAAAGGTGTTTATATATATATATATATATATATATATATATATATGAAGGCATGCGGTTGTATGGCCCATATTATACCGTGCAGTGATCACCCGCGGCACAGCATTTGTCGTGTAGGTACCCATATATTATATCATACGTATAAAACATTTTTATACAAAGCGTTTTGACGATTTAAACAAAAATAATATTCAAATGACCGATGCACAGGTAGTACAAACATGCGCACAGCCTGCATACCTATACAGACGTGGTATAATAAATACCTATATTTTAGTTAGCCGTTTGACCGAGTCGATCGCCGATACCACATAATATAATGGGTATTTGATCGAGCTATGGCTTAACGGCGCCGAACCGGCCGTAAACATATCACTCTATATAATACACGTACAAATCGACCGTGAAGTGTTTAATGTTATATCGTTGTAAAAATAAAAATAGTTTTCAATCCGTTTGGAAAAAAAAAAAAAATTTATGTCAGGATCAGCGGTGCAGATTAATAATAATAATAATAATAAAAATACAAATATTAACTCGTGATCGACAACAGTTTTGGCTCTAAAATTATTTACTTTTGATTTCGCTTTGCAACTTGCAATAGTATCTTACGACGAAAACATAAAAAATTTTTGAAATGAAATTATACAAGACGTATCACGGAATTCTATTATAGCGACAAATATTTTATAGTGTTTGATATAATATGTAACCCGTATATTTTTAAGTAGTATTTCAATATAAATTGAATTACATTTAATTCCAGATAACTTGTTTCCAATGAATTCATACTTACGAACAGTTATGATAAAGCGTAACTCTTAAGAGTAATATCTATATAATAAACCTTTACAAAAAATACTGTCAATTTTTTAGAAGTTTATTGTTTTGCATCAGCTGACATTCCGAATAATATTAGAAGTAATCCATTTTTATCGAATTAGTAAAAGTGTCAGTCGCCTAGAAAAACCATATCGTAGTATTAGAACTCGTTTTAAATGTCATAATTCCAAATCAATTTTTAAGGTACGTTGTAAGACATATTACTTTTATTATGATTCAACTAAATTTCAAAAAAAAAACCCTACCTAACAGTTGCAGTCGTTGCATATTTATATATTATATATAGGTACATAATTTATTTATTTTAAAACTTTTAACATAACTATTATAGTGCGATTCTATTACAGTATACAAATATAGAATAGATAGAAATATTCAATATCAATAATAGGTACAATTGATAATAACATAATCCGATTAAAATTTAAAATAACATAAGTACATAATTTATAAATACTATGTATAATTAACACGATGCATATATTAAAGCCTAAATATGTTAAATTATAATAATAAAACAATGCAAAATGTGTTATATCTATATACAGTTATTATATTAAAATTAACTATTGAAATTTTTATTTTTCTATCATAAATTTACGAGCCCATTGACACAAATATTTTTTATTAACTCCGTTGGTTTTGCATCCTCGCAGGTTCGCTGTCAAGCATCGGCATGGGCGTCGGGTCCAACCCGCTGGAGTGGACCGGTCAGGTGACGGTGCGCAAGAAGAGAAAACCGTACTCGAAGTTCCAAACGTTGGAGCTGGAGAAGGAGTTTCTGTTCAACGCGTACGTGTCCAAGCAGAAGCGCTGGGAGCTGGCCCGGAACCTGGCGCTGTCCGAACGCCAGGTGAAAATATGGTTCCAGAACAGGCGCATGAAGAACAAGAAGAACAGCCAGCGACAGGCCGTGCAACAGCAACAGCAGCAGCAACAACAGCAACAGCAGCAGTCCAACAACAACAACAGCAACGGCAGCGCCAACGCCAATCACCAGCACCACATGCAGGTGATCGGCGGCCACCACGGCAACGGGCCCATCAAACACCATCAGTGACCGTCGCATTACTCTGGAGCCGCCACCGCCGCCCACCCACCGATGAACATGCACCACATCCATCATCAACTACAGCCGCTGCCCCCGCCGCCGCACCACCATCACCATCATTACTCGATGCAATCCGTCTGAGCACTTACGGCGAAAGTCCGAGTGCGACGTAAGTCTTAACCTATTTCACATAACATATTACGTATAGTAAAGCATTCGCGGAGAAGGGTTCGATCCCTTTTTGGTTTTTGGGCTCGGCGTGATCGGTAATTTTACTTTTTGATTTCCGTCAACTCTCAACATAAATGTCTCAGTGTGCATATTTTATGCGGGTAGCCAAAAAAACGTCCGAGTACGATATTGCAGTAGTAGGATACGTATCTATATATATATAAATATGTGTGTTGCGACGATCGAAGAGTTTCGGAAACAGATTTCGCGACGGTATACTAAAATGCGATCGTGGGAAATCGCTTCCCCTCGTCGCCGTTCTCGAAAACCAGTCTCTGCACGTCGTGAGCCCGTTTAATGCAGTCAAATTCGTATTCCGTAGCTATTCGTTTATATACGTGTACATCGTACATTTATGTAATATATTATTATATTCATAGTTCTTCCATGAACCGGACGAGCTCCGTCTCTTATCCCGAATCTCGCTCAAACACAATATTACATCAACCGGAAAAATAAAAATCTTAGCTCGAAAACCAATAGTATAATATATTGATAGGTATGCCATTCCAAAACGGTGGGGTAAACGTAGTACGTAGTTACACATATTTTAATCGTGTATATATGATTAATAATATTATATTGTGTATTATTTTAGCATATTTAGGTGTGTTTACCTAAAATATATCGGCTCCAGAGTGTCGACATTTTATAATATTACGTTATAAAAATCGTAATTTTTAAACGTGTACATACATATATGTATATATACATAAAATACAATAATATTTAAGTTACTACTTTTGTGTATGAGATTATACTATTAGACTAAATATACAATACATTACGCAATGTGTTTTTACTAAATTATAGATATTATTATGTAAATGTGTATTTAACGAAACGTGTATATGCTGCAATATAATGATGTAGAATATAATAATAATTGTCCCCGAGTTGGACGCATTCAAGTGTGATGCGATGATATTATTATTATTATTATCATCATCGTAGGTACTTTATTTAAAAAAGTGTTATCGTTTCTTTTTTCTTTTTTCTTTAATTTCTACTTAGCCTCTAACTTAAATAATAATAAATGTAATGATAATAATGTAATGATTTTAATGATATTTACATAAAACTATATAGATCGTTTCTATAAACATAACCAGTGGTTTTTATATATTTACTATCATTATTATTATGTTTTTTTTTTAGATAAAAAAAAATATCGATCTCCGTCTTTATGCGAGTTTTAGCGTTTTCTTAATTTTTTTTCTAATATTTAAATAATAAATGTGACGTGTAAATATGTAATATAACTGCTAAACAATAACTTAATACTATATTATAATATTATATACGCATAGATATCGTGTATAAGTCGTATGCATAATGTTATTATGTCTTATTTGAACTGCATTCACTATAGATAGTAGTCGGTTTTGTCGATTTATCAATCTTTCCCCTATAGTATTAATATTATAAAACGTTTTTCACACACATGAGTTGTACTTATATATTTATATATACAATCAATGCAAAATGTATTGTTTTACGACAGTATAAACGAATCATTAAAACGAAACAGTAGCAATAATACATTAGCTACTCGAAAACGGTTTATCACGGCTTTCGTTATGTTAAGTTTTTCTTCATAAATTATAGCTACAGCATTATATTGCAAATTTTCAATCCTCTGCGTAGTGCACACACATTTTTCGTTACAAATAATTATAATTTAATCACTAAAGTCTTATTAATTTATTATGACGTACATCGCGATTTGTGCGCGAAATATATCTATGAAATAAATAAACGTGTAATTTTTCTTTCCATTGTTTTTTTTTTTTTTTTACGTTATTTTGTGTTCTGGTTATGTATGACTATTAATTTGTTGTATTAGTTTCATTATTATATTCATTATTATTATTATTATTATTATTATTATTATTATTATGATTATTATGATTATTGTCATTATTATTATTTTAATTTCTTTTTTCGTTTGGTTCGACTTTAGTGTTTAAACATTATTTATTGGTGCCAAAATTGATTTTATTATTGTTTTTAATGCGACCCCTCTGCCCTCAAAAAACGCTTAAATCGTCGCGTAGAACATATTTAAATATATAATAGGCATGTGCAGTCATTATACTTCGTATAAGTAAGCAAAATATACAAAAAACGATTGCACTAAAATTTTTCTTATTAAAATAAGTTTCAGGAAAAAAAAATTTTACTGTATATATTTATATTATAGATTATGGGAATATAAAAAGCTAAAAAAAAAAAATTGTAATTTATTATGACATTGTATATTAATGAACGAAATTACGCGACCGAAATTCTTTCTGCAAAATTACTATAATATCGTCATCTGTATCGACTTAAGCATATTAATAATTTAATATAATTTGAGTATAATTATAATACTTACTAATATTAATAATGTAATATGAGCAATAAGAAAAACCGAAAAATGTGATTATAGTCGGTTCGCGTCAATTTTATGTACTAATGTTTAAAAAACGAAACGGATAATAATTTTTTATTATTATTATACCTATTGTACCTTGTAAATTTTGATTTATTTGTAAGTTAGTGTAATTTTTTTTTGTTTTTTTGCTAATTAGTAGACTACGTATTATTATTATTATTATTATTATTATAATTACGTGTAAATTGAATTCTATTTCAAAATTTGCTATATACATATTATTATTATATATTATTTACTATTTGTCCTAAATATATTAACCCGATTTGTTATATTAGTATTTTAAAAAGAAAAAAAGATACAAAAAATCAGCGTTAACCATCGGTGTTGTTATTTACACGCATTTGACAAACAACATGGTACCTATATTCAAGTATTTAATAATAATAATAATATATAGAATCAAACATCGTCGTGCGATGGTCGGCTCTTTCAGAGTGTGAGCAAAAATGTTTTCCAAGACCACCGTCGTGATTCAGCCGTCCCCGTATGGTTATAGGTACGTATATAATATTATAATTTATAATAAACTTACCTTCGGAGTTGGCGACAGAATGTTATTGCAGCTGTGGGTGTCCGGCGCCGACGTCTATGCATACATATTGTTAATTAATAATAATAATACAAATTATTATTGTTATTATTATACCTACTGTTGTTGTTGAAACTAAGCGTACCTATCGCGTTCGACGGGCGTATAGGAAATACATGCATAAATATGTATAAGAAATATTATATTTTATTAATGACCGCGTCCAACTACTGCGCAGTCGACATATTATATTATTATAATAATTTATAATATTATAATAAATCTTCGCGAGTGGCGATCATTGTTTAGCGTGATGTGACGACGGTCAGACCTTGAACGGCCGCCGGCAAAATATGTACACATGTCGTGTATTCGAGGATGTCACCAACTAATATCACACCACGTAAGTGTACCTATGCACTTTTGTCTCCATTGCCATTGTCATTTGGGTTTTACTAACGTAGTACTGCAGTCGTATAAAATAGGTGTACGATGGCCCTATACGAATTTCTACAATTTAGCCGGAATTAAAAACATGCACGTACTACGGGTTAATACGTTTTAAACCTATACTAATGTACCGTGGTAGAATTAATTCTATTTTATGCATATAATATTAAAACAAAATTTAGTTTAAAAACCAAAGAATTTAAATATTTTTATAAAAAAAATTTTATTTTTTGCACATGACACTAATTTTAAATATTGATTTGTGACATGCGTGCGAATTGTACGATTTGCTTATATATGATAGTGGAAAAGGGAATGTAAAAAAGTGAAGTTGGTAACGATAGGACTGTTTCACATTCCATTGATTTGTAAGATTCTGTATGATAATATGCACCGTGTGGAGTGGGGGGACCACCCATAAGTCTGATTGTAGACGAAATGGACTTGAGGTAACTATGTCAATATATGGATTTACAGTGCGTATTAATATTGGTTCATATTTATATTAATTTATAATTTAATGACCGACGAAACGGTTCTGAATTCATAGCGATTGTTTTTAATCGTTTCGTAGGCAATTATTTTTTTCATATACATGTAACAAAAAGAAAAGTCCGTTAGCGTATATTACGTATATTAAATACAATCTCGATGATTGGAATAAACAAACTGTACAACGCCTAAACTGACCACAGTCGATATGGAGTGCGGTTTCCGTTTAAGTTTTTCGAAAACGACAATCATTGCAACGAAAATTTGGGTCTATAAATTATGTATATATCACTAGACTATAATTTTCTCGATCGCGTGACCTGCGAACCCTTTCGATGTGGACCACATAATAATTCAAACATTTTTAATCTTCATTATTATTATTGCACGATAAAGTTGTTTTTATATTATTATTATGATTATAAAATATTATTTGACATCCGTAACGTTTTATTTTTACGTCCCTCCTTAGTGATCCTTATTAATTATTACCGATAAGACAGTTTTTATCATTAGTAGTCATTGCAATGCGTTAAAATTGATCGCATTAGGTGATTTATAGGCATTGGTGCAGTTATGAGATAAAAAATAAATAATAATTTAAAAGAAAAAAAAAAGAAGCTTTTGGACGCGAACCTTTGATGTATAAAAATAATATGGTGATTTTAGTTTGATACCACTGCATTAGACCAGGTTCTGGACTCTCTAAGTGTCATCAATTCATTCAAGTTGCCATATTTTTTGGCGGAACATAAAATATTGTTATATTATATATATATATATATAATATATATATATATATTTATTAGTGTAAATGTATAGGCTGATTATCTCCGAAAAATATGGCCAATCAATTTTTCAGATTTCTCCACATTTCTCGTATAATTACGGTATAATAAATATATTATTATGATCAGTATCCATTCCGATTTATTTATTCTGCGACTACACCTTGTCGCGTACTCGAGCGAGACAGCAATACACTATTGGAATTTAGTCCGTCAGCCTTGCACCGGTTTCTAGCGCCATCTAGGTTTTCGAGATCGACGAACGAGCGTGCGAGGATCACAAGTGGGTCGAAAATACAATTTCGTAACCAAACACGTCCAAATTGTTCATATAAATAACGCGTAAAATGCATGTCGTCATCACCGCGATCACCGCCACAACAATCACCGCAAACGCCATGATTTTCGAAGTGTCGTTATTGATTTTGCAAGCCTACGAAACCAAATAAAAATCTGCATATACCACCTACAACACACACAGGTACCTGGTACACTGGTACACGTGTATACCGAATACAGCTGATAGGAGACGCGCAGAACGTAAGCATAGCTGGTGTCGAACACCACGCACGTCCGCAGACGGAAATGACCGTACGCCATGATGAATCGGTTATAATAATAATGATACCTATTACGATTTATTCGATCATTTATTTCCTCGTCCGGACGTAGGCCCCGCGAGTGCGTTATATTAACAATAATAATAATATAAAAATCACAATAATATTATGCTATTGTAGGCCATATTATATTATTATAGTACTGCACAACGGTAATATTTATAAATAACCGCCGACACTGGCGCACAATAATACCACACACGGAATCCGCCGGACGAACGAGTTTATTCGGTCGCGGCGTATCATTATTATTATTATTATTATACCCACTCTGAAGTGCGAGAGCCAAAAACTAGCGTAATCCTATAATCCTTACATATTACATATATTACATATATCTTTCGGCAATAAACGCGTATAATAATCTACGGTGTATACGCAACCTAAATATATATATATATATATATATATATATATTATATATATACAGGATTGTATACGATGTACCACCACGTGTTTGTGCTCGTATATACACGGTATTATACAGATTTAGGTACATATAAATATTATATATATATATATATATATACACACCGGGCTCCTTCGCTATCATAGTACGATAATATATAGGACACGGAGGTATTATATATTATTATATGTTATACTATTGTAATAGGTACTCCTCTACCCGTTTCCTGTCTGAACTTTAAGACTTTTCATGCGTCGCTATACATATAGGACTGTAAATTATATGTAATATACATAGTGTATACACTCGATAGAAATAAGTAACGGTTAAACTTTTAAAATAAATTTGTATTTAAATATACCTATTTAAACGTTACCAACTAAATTTGAGAAGTAGGTTAAGTAACACGCTAGAGAAAAATACGTGTTACGAGGTTATAACAAGATTATACCTATAGTCTATAACTATTATATACTAGAATTCAGAATTTACTTATGCATTAAATAAAAAACCTATGTATAAAGAATACTGACTGGCATATAAGTACAAGCATGCAGACCTATGGAATCGTAAAAGTTGCAGGTTGGTAGTATTGTTATTGTTAATATCTTTTATTTTTGTCGTTTTAATTATAATTGTTAACAATTTTTGAGGTGATCAATGTACGTAACTTTCACCAACTTTTTGTGATCAATACTCTAGACTTGAATAAGACCTCCCTCGAAAAAAATCTTGGCACCACTAGATACTGTTTAGGACCTGTATACAGGTACATTGCAAAGATTATAATGCGCTATGATGGTATACTGTATACAACGTGTTAGGATTTCTTTAATGTCATAGAGAACACGATTGATAAATAACAAGCCATTCTTATATGCATTATACGTTTATTACAATATAATATGCAATATAGGTAAGGCTACATCCAGGTGACCTTGACATGATTAAAATCTTCGACGGCAGTCTTCGGGATTTTTCTATATTATATACATATGCGAACGATTGATCATATATATATATATATATATATATATATATATATATATATAAATAGTGTTTAAGTATATACAATACTTGAGGATGCTTTGATCGTCCAGTAAAGAAAGAAAACATTAAATTTACCAGATATTACCAATCAAAAATCAAAATAATATGTAAATCCTGATAATAGAACACTGTATCTGCCATACGAACGTTCAGTATAAATATATATATATTATACGCTTATATTTATAATAATAATTTATAATAATAAAATCAAAAATGTCAATGATTTATAATATAATGTATAGAAATACAATTTTATACAGTTTCGAATGTTTAGAATTAAAAAATTATAGGTTTCAGCGTAGATTAAATTATATTTTATATAAAAATAATTACAATAACAAACTAAAATTAAACTATCATAATATTTATAACTAATTATAATATCCACAATATTTCGAAGTCTCACGTTTCTATTAGATTCTGAACGGATTAATGAATGTATTGATTATACAATGATGTGTGTTTTTTTTTGTGTGTCTGTGTACAGCATGACTAGTCGAAATAATGCTTCAATTTCAAACTTTGGGGGTGGTTTCCGATAAAAAAGTGAATATCCTTGGTGCATTATAGAGGTCAAAAGTAGCTACATTTTCCAACAGTTTTAAAAAAAATCGAGAAAAACAAAAAAAAAAAATGACAGAAAAATGGGAATTTTTAGGCAAAACCAGTTTCGAAAACTAGTCGAACCAAATCGATTTTTTTATATGGTTGTAATTCAAAAACTAATCACTGTAAATACTTGAAATTTTTTGAGTTATTTATAGACCACAGAAATTTTCGATTTTTATGAGAATTTTTTTTTTGAAGTGTCGGTAAAAAAATTTTGAAAATTTAATACAAAGTTCCTATGAGTTGTTCCTATTGTAGCTAAAAATTAAAAATCGTTGGTCACAAAATTTTTCTTATAAGCGTTTATAGTTCAAATTTTTACGAAATCTGTCGAAAATTTGCAAGTAATTTTGAAGTTAAAAAATCATAAAAATTTTTGCGTTTATAACTAAGGATTAAAAATACAACACTAAGTTTTCCGTAAGTTTTTCTTCAAGTAGTTGTAGAGAAAACTCGAAGCATCATTATAGAAAAAATTTTAAGTGCGTTTGAATTTTAAAATTTTACGAAATAGCGTAACGATAACGATTTATCCTCAAACCAGATATATATATATCTATGATAATATAAGGTATTATGAATTATGATAACTACATGCAATGTTTTTGGAAAAATTGATTAACCATGCGTTATGCAAAATGCGTCCTAATTGAAAAATAAAATATTTGTTTCAAAATAGAATATATGACAATATTTAAATATAATACGTATATCCTAGACTGACAAATCATCTCCGTTCAGAATCGTTTTTCGTATACAATGATAGGTACCTATCATTGCATTTAAATTAAACCTTCCCTAGTCAGAGGTCCACCCCACCCCCTAATGTACAATAGAGCGATACCCACTTACCTGCTTTTTTTTTTATTGAATTATATCGCTTAGATATTATGACAATTGAAAAGACATTTTTATATAATAAATTGTAAAAATTACAAGATATCAAAATGTGGAAAACATGGTACAGTTAGGAGTACCTAAAAGAAAAATGAGGGGTGGACATCCAAAATGCAAGTTGCCAAAATTGAAGAATTTGATTTAGATATCGATTATTAAGAAAAAGAAATCGAGAAATCGATGGACGTTGTCAGAATAGATAAAATTTTGAATTTAAAAATGACTGGGTAATCCAAAACGATTGCTCGAAATTCCATACCTTTAACTAGTATTTAGATGATCAAAACGTACTTATTCCAGTTTTATGCAAAATGTAGTATTGTCCATGTTAAAAGAATAGGCTTCAATCATTAACTATACCAAAATGAACTATTGCCATAAATTATTACAAAACGTACTTTTTTTTTATGTTATGCCAAAACGTATATACTATTGCCCATGTTATTGGTATAGGGAAATAAAACTTTTAATTCGGATTGTACTTAAATACATTTTTTAAAATATTTTCATTTAAATAAAAAGTTATTATTTAGTCTAAATTAAAAAATATATAATTCTAGATTGTTGAAAACATTTGAGTCGTTTGAAAAATAAATAATTTCTTATCAAACAGTTTAAAAATAATACTTAATCTTAAATATACTTGTCTATTTATAAAATCCTTTTAAATATGTATTCCAAAATACATTTAAAATATATTTACTACTCAATAACTTAATATTAGTTTTCATTTTAAATTAACAACATACGTGTGTGTTAGTAACTATCAAAATTTATTGGAGATATGACATATTGAAATTAAGTCTCTACTTCCATGTTGTTTGAGCAAAATATTTTAATTTTGAATAAAAATACCACTTAACTACTTATTATAGTATTGTGCCAAAACACACAATACATTTAAATAACAGCATATTATTATTTTTTTATTATTATTATACCTTAAGTTAGTCAAGCTTTAGAAATTCATGTATAGGTTATACCTTAACCTAATGTTAAAGAGAGCAAGAGAAAATAAGATAATAATAGTAAAATAACATTAAAAATTAGAAAGTCTGAATAAATTAATAGCATTTTATTTTGTAATACATTTTAATAGTTTTAAAACGAATTATTTCTATTAAATTTTCCAAAACGTACTTTTCCTGTTGAATTAATTTGTCGCTTTGATTATCGCACATTTTGAAATGACATACAAATAAGGTTTATACTTGAAAAATGAATATATTTTTTTTTTAACCTGAGTAATCTATTATACATTACATTCATTCGGCTTCAGTTAACTGATAATAATAATAGAAAAAAAGATAGAGAAAACACTGCTCCTAAAAAATCAGTATTTTGGCAATGGTGCGTTTTGGATTTTCACCCTTCAAATATACATAATACTTTTAAAAAAATGTAATGTTTTGTAAATAAACATCGAACACAATATACTCACCATTAAATTAAATAATGCTATAGGTCGGTATGCAGGTATATATAATATTATAATACAATCATTTTCAGCTGTAAAATATTATACAATTATATGCTAATGGACATCTCCTTTAATTAAGCTCGAAATAAATAAAAATAAAATATGCATACAATATTATGTATTTATTTTCATATATATATATATTATATATATATATTTCAAGTATGTAAAATATACAAGATAATTTTATTAATTTGAAATGGCTGAAAGACCATGAATTAGATTCAGATTTCGATCAGCTCACTCGTTATAAATGTTGTTTTCCAAATAAAACAGATTGATATTTAATGAGTTCTACACTGCACTGTGGCCGCCTGGGTAGGTAGTAGGTACATTTTTATTTATGTATAAAATAGACGTATAATATTAAATACGCATAGCAATAATATTCCTATTTAAATCTCGTATTTAGAAAACCATGCAATCGTGTTTACAATATTTATACATATTTATGTAAAATACTTATAGTTCATGCGAAAGATTGGTAGTAGCTACTGGTAGCTAATACTGCGACATACTACATAGGTCATAGGTATACTTAATATATGTGCAGGTTGCAGGTAATGTGTTACGTAACTGGTCGACTACAGATTGATCAATTTATATACGATAGGTAAAAAAGTATTTTAAAGGTAGGTATAAAGGTAAAAAAAATAGATAAATCTTATTTACGTATCATGATAAACACATATATTACTGGATGATTCAAATAATAAAAATCACTAGGATTATCTTGAAAAGTATTAACGGTTTTGAAAATATATTTTTACCCGATTTCAAGACATTATTTTTAGTATTTTACGAACATATTGAAAAATATATATAATATTGTTGTTATTTAGGTTGTAAGTTTCTTACTTTTTTGAAAATTAGCATATTATATAAATTATTATATATATTTTAACTCAAGATTTTCAAGTAAGATATTTTTCTCCAGTGGTTTTATATGATTATATGATATATTATTAATAAAAAAAAAAATTAATTTTGTTTTTCTGATCTAACGAAAAATGGAAAAAAGAGGTTATATTTTAACGTTTTTTATGCATGAATAGTAACATGGATGTCGCGTGAGGATTTACCAATTGTGATATCTCCCGAAATAATGGAGATACCGAAATTCTAGTTTTGTAATAAGAACTACTATTATTTTAAATTTTAATGTTTTGGTAAAAAAGTTAATAAATATATTTTTTTATTTAATTATTTCCAAAAAAGTTGACTATAGCCATTTTGTAGAGTTTATTTTTCTGAAAATATTTCCTGATTTGTAATTTAATTTTTTAGTTTTAAGAAAAATTGTGAATTATTTAACACCGTAGAGTTATTATTTTATCAAACATGTGACCTGCCGCGTCACCCGCGTTGTCGTACGGCCGGCCGAACACTTTCAGTGTGTCTAGTTATACCTAATCATATTTTATTTCTTCAAAACTAGAAAATAAAATCAGGAAATTAATGAAAATAAAATTTTGAAACGTCAATATTTTCTGAAAAATTAACTCTACAAAATGGCAAAACGAAATAATTTTTTTTTTTTATTTAAAATTAAGCCGCAACAACAAAGATTATTGGCTGAAGTTAAATTTAGCATATGGTGATAAAGGAGGGATATTTATATAATTCAAGCTTGGGGTGTGAAGGTGTATTTAGATTAGGTTATATAATTTAGTTAATTTTAAAAAGGTAAATATCTTCTGAATGTTGTCGGGGTCAGGACCAAGAGCTTCGTAAAGATTGTCAGCTAGTTTGAGGTTGACTCTAACAACGTTGTGTTCACGGCAGAAGCATATGATGTGTTTGACTGTAGGTGTTTCGCCGCATGATAGACAAGGTTCGGGATCCGTTTTGGACATTAAGTGTTTGTGGGTTAACCATGTGTGACCGATTCTAAGTCTATTAAGAATTACTTAAAACGAAATAATTGTAGTTCTTATTCCTGTAAGTGTTATTACAAAACTAGAATTTTGGTATCGCCATTACATCGTGACATATACCGCAATGGGTAAAATAAAAAAAATTCTCGCGGGACACCCTATATAATTTTAAGTCATAACGACAACATTTATCAAAAATCGATTCCCTTATAAAGTTATAGATAAGATCGATGATGCGTCTCCGTTCAGAACGATTTTTCGTATACCTATACAATAATTTTACATTTATTATATTTAATTTTAAATAATATAATACACCCATTACTGTAACTGTTTCAACGCTATACGGAGTGTACCCTGCATATTTTTAGTAAGCTTTATTATCTTCTTGAGGAATAAAAAAAAAAAAAAAAAAAAAAAATATCTTCTTCTAAACTTACTATATCTGTAGAGAAATATTTTTCAGAAATATATACCCAACTTGCAGAAACTAGCCTTTTTGTAGTATATGTATACCAGTTTACAAGATTGGCTTATAATTTTTAAATAAATTATAAACACATTTTTTTGCAAGTAAGTAATTGATTGTGAATCCGGTCCCAGAGCTAGTCCGATTTGTTGTGAAGTGTGGTGTTTATATTTTTTATATCATATACGGTATATATGTATACATACGTATATACGATGTAGTATATGGCATTTGATAACAATATTTCACTGAGTAATTTGCGCAGTTCACACAACATAGCTATATTATATCACTATCATATCAGTCTAGTCATGTAAATAATAATACATTTTATAAGTAATCAAAATATGGATTCTTATTTGAGTACAAATTATATGAATCTTTTTACTCAACTACTTGACAAAAGTTTACACAGTACGATGGTTATGTCGTTTTTTGACGTAAAGTAGTTATGATGTATCCTATTATTTACAATTACATCATTATTGTCAGCTAGTTTCATCCTTCATTTTCGACATGCGGATTATACCATGAATTTGTATATTATTAATTTTTTTTTTGCCACTATAATTAAAATATTTTGAAGACGTTTTTTGTTTTATTTCTGCATAGGTTCCTACGTGTTCAGACTTATGAATCGAGTATAAGTACAAGATATATATCATTCAGACGCTTCATGGTCATGGTCGGCTTTTGCATTGTCTTTTATGCTAAGTATTTAAATAATAAAATCTATAATAACTAATATATTTTACTATGACAACCCTATACTGATAATGTCAACACACACTTATATGGACTGGTGTGAACAAAAACATTTCGTATAACAATGAACAACAGAAAAACATCATATAATTGCCCTATAGGAACGCGTCACCTGATCACGAAATTCAGCCAAAAAACGTAACCGAGAGCGAAAAAATTGTTTATAAAATATTTTATATAATATGCTTAATAAACATTAGTGAAATTTTAATTTTCTGCGAATTTAATATTATGTTTACTGTTTACTATAATTGTTGAACTTAAATAGTTTCAGCAACATTATTGTATGCTGAAAGTTCTAAAATAAAAATATTATGCTTCCAATATGTTAGAGGCCGCAATTTAAGGATTTAAAATAATTTTAAAACATAATATTGTAATATATTATGTGGATAGTATTGGTGACTTTATTGATTGATTGATGTTTACCACATCCTACAAACGTTAAGTTAAAAATTGTGTTTTACTAGAACCATTTAGGGTTTTAATGATTTTTTATAAATTTTAGTTCGTCAAAATATCAGGTATGATATTAATTCTGATATTTCCAGCAATTTAATTTTTTATTCTAGTAAGGTATATATATATATATATTGACATATATAATTTAAATATTAATTTATTATACATAATATAGTACCTATATAGCCACTATAAAACTAAAATTCAATTTTTTTCAAATGACACAATGTACATTGTACGCACAAAAAAATACTGTATATAACTATGGATTGCTCAGTTATTAACAGCTTGAAATCGTTAAAAATATCGTTTGACGTTAATTTATTTACGTTGAAAAGTGAACGGAATACCTAATTAACTTATAATTATACTGATGTATACTATATTTGTTTTTTTTTATTTTAGGATTTAACTACACTCACTAGTAAGACGCGAAGATCCGCAAGAAAAAAAATATTTCACTGTAGGATTCACGTGTTATACGATTTTCAAGAACTTTCGCTAGGTATTCGATATTATGTAATATTATTGATAATTATATTATGATAGTCCTGAATTAATTCCATTCGTTTTCAGTCTTCACGACGAACTTCGAGCAGCGTCTGATGATAATCATTATATAATACAACGATACGTAGGTATAATACTAGTACCTATAGTATTAAGTTCAATATAGCTGTGAGCTGACACACAATATGATAACTTTAATACATCATAATATAATATACAGTATAAATATACGATACATACGTATCGCGTAGGCATTTTGTGGAAACGAATAATAATGATTATTGTTCGTGTGAAACAATCGCTGGCATGTGTGTTGGATTGGACACGAAAATCGCGTTCGGCACGTTTTTCCGAGAGAATATTAATATGTTTTTGTTTCCCGTACACACGTAACAAAATAAATATTATGTGATATAATATTTTTGGCCGTCCATAACGTCATATTTTTATAATATTAATAGCAGTATAATATCGTGCGTTTATGTTGTCGCTCAATATAATAATAATAATAATAATATTGCGTTATTATTAGCGGTGGCGGTCGTGGTGGTGGCGACGGCGGCAGTGACGACGACCCTGGTGCATGCGGTCCTGGTACCTACGGAGGCAATAAAATCGTCACTTCGGTGCACGGCCGATGCTCGTTTTCTCTGCGAGTCCTTCTTAATCCTCATATTATGTTATGCGGTCCTGGTTCACGGCGAGCGAGTATTATATTCTGACGGCGGATCTCAGTCGAATCTATAGTTCGACAGACATAATACGAGCGGAGCGTATCGTATCGTATCGCAGTATCGTCTGCGAATATTGCGCGAGTGATTTTCCACTCTATAGCCTTTAGTCCTTTTATTTCATTTTTTGTCACTTATTATCGTTAACTTTCTTATAGCGAGCGACTTTTGATTTCGACAGCGATCGAGCCGTCACGAGGACACCATAAAAATGTACAACATAGCGAAAACTGCATTGCACGACATCAGTCTGTAGTCCAAAAGTCAATGATCAACCAAAACGATCACATTACAAAGAGGAGAACATTTACTGTGCAACATCGTTTCTAATTTTTCGCGATATCACAAATACAAAAAAGATTATAAATTCAAAATAATGAATTTTATAACGAAAAGAACTTTTTTTCGTATTGTTGATGTCGAAAAAATAAAAACTATGTCACACAGTAAGATATTATGTTCTCCTCTTTATAATGATAAAATTTGGTTGCCCATCAGCTTGTGGATTACTTCAGTTCTTTTGTATATTATATATTATTGGTGTGTCGTCCTCTATTGTCATTGCAGCGATCTTGAAGAGGTTTTAAGAATTTCCACACGTCTTATTGAACTGGTAAACGCTCATCAGATAAACTGCGATTTCCGTCTCCCGATCGAAATCGAGCGATATGATAAAAATTATAATCGATGTGACGTTATGTCGGCGTAGGTATAACAACAACTATCGATGCGATAGTCGACAAGGTTGGCGAACGGTGCGCGTACATAACATTATTCGAGAGGAGCGTATAATATGTATATTGCGCCAGTATGCACATTATTATGGTTTTTTTGATAATTAAAATGTATTAATATTAATACCTACGAATGGAGCTTTTTTTCTTTCTTTCTAAAAGTACGATAACAGCGTAAAAAAAATCTACGCGTAAAACTAGGCGATACGCACGAACTGAACAATAATGATTTATATATATATATATATATATATAATAAGTACCTCTACAGCGTTTCGCGATATCCGCTTATATACGTCATAATAATAGGCATATAGGTATATCTATACGTGTCGACCGTAAAACCTATTATTATTGCACTCGGGTGCGGTAAGGCTAAGAGTTTTCATTCTAACCATTTTCGAAACTTCAATCTGTACTGCAACGCTGCATGTATAATACTATTATTATGTTTTTAAGTCTTAAAGGTGAAAAATCATTAAAACACAATTTATTAAGCACAACTTGACCGGTTTATACCGCGGGTTATTGGCATGTGTGATCATTGATCATATTGTGATTTGTATGTGTATGAAATTCTGTAATTTTAAACAATAAAATAAATAGTTTTTTATTTTACAAGATTACGAATACTTTTAGTTAATGCATTGAATGAATCCAAAAATATGTACTTCAACAAGTTATTCTACGTACTAACCCGATGTCTTATATGAACTAACAATGACGGTTCAGTTAATGTATAATTAAAATTGTTATTAAATCTATTTGATATAAAATGTAAATATTCATTTGAAAAAGTGTATTCTGATTTGTACAACGTACATTTTTTAGAGTCATTAAATTAATAAAATTTTAAACAAACAGTGAACTTGAAAAAAAAATATCAAATGCCATTTTAAATCAAACATATAACCTAAATTATTACAATTTTGTTTATTAGTAATATTTTGAGGTACAAAGTACCTTTTCTTTAAACACAACCGGCTTATTGTGATGCACTTTTGTTGGCATGTGCATTTAAAAAACCCAATTATCAACCTATAAAATATTACATAGGTACCATCAACAAAAATCCAACTAGTATATCCTATATATTAACAAGTAAAACCATGTAACATATTATACATTTTATCAAAGATCATATTACGAATATATTTTAGGAATTTTATAAAAAACTAGTTATTTAAAAAAAAAAAAACGTATTCATACATTATCACTAATATATGCAATAATTGAATTTATCGGTTTTATATAATTGTATAGGTAATAGGTACCTACAAATTGCGTATAATATGTCACTGACTTTTGACTTTTTAACCTTTTAATCGAAACAAACTAAACTTCTGCAATATTGCTATAATTTTGTTTAGCTATTTTGCATAGACTGGTGACTCGTGATTTGGAAAAGAATAAAACAATACGATTTCGTTAGTAAATTATTATGGTTGATAAAATGTTACTACTTACTGACGAATACAATAATTTATTCTAACATATTGTAATTTACATCATTTTAGAGAAGTCTTATTTTCAATTAAATTTTGTAATTTATTCGCTCCGAGCGTCCGGGCGTCGTGATAAGCAATAATATGTTTATAAGAACATGCGTATTGTGTATTTTATAACATATCAGGAAGTATTGTAAAAATTAGTTATAATTAAATAATTAATAAATTGCCACAATATAATTCAATTGAATACAATTCAAACGACTGATTATTGTTAAATGAGAATTAATCAATCCTAATCGTTTAGAAATGTTTATATATAAAAGATGTTTTTACAACTAAGCTAATTATTTGATTAATACAGTTTATATATTTTTATTTTATATATAAACATGCAGTACTTCTTGTAAGATATGACTAATTTAGTTAGTTTAAAATGTCAATTAAATCGATATCATGACAATTAACTGTGCTATTACAATATCGTCTAGCAGTGCTAAATTCCGCATAGGACATTCGTGGTACCTACGTCATTTTATCGGGTTTGAAAACAACAATAAATCATCCCACAAATATGTGGAACTCTAATGTCAACTTTTTACTAATACTTACCCCTTTTTATTTTATAAAACGCAATATATGAACATCCATGTATTTTAATTTTCAGATTAATTGTTGGTAATTATTATATTGGTTAAATAATTTATTGTTTAACTCTGTATAATAATCATACTATACCTAAATTATTACGATGGCACGGCAATGCAAGTTCACAACTAATAGTTTATAATCAAAAACGATGATATTAACATTTGTATTCTAAAATAGATAGTAATACAATTGATAACAACAACCAACTGTATTTATGCTATATTGAAATCATTAATTACACAGAATATTATAAAATCATATTCTTGCACTGCCTAATTATTATATAGCGATTAACGGGCGTTAGTGACTTAAATATTATTGATATTCATATATTATAGTGTTTAGTCAAGGCGATCGAAATCAAATACATATAATATAATATATTATATTTACTAAAACTGTATTGAATAATATGCAACGTAAAATGTACTAAGCCTTAATAAACTTTAAAAAAAAAAAATGTACTGACCAATAAATATGGCATTCGTTTTAAAACGTTAAAACTTTAATATATATTTTATATATACAAGCGTTTAAGCTTATATTTGTTTGGTTTTTATTATTCGAGTTATACCTATTATTTTTATGAATTTTCCGTATTTTCAAATACTTGGAAAATGTGGTGAAAAATTGGCTATTTATACAGAACCGAATGTATAATAGCTATATAATATTTGTAATAAATTAATAAAATCAATATATAAGGTATCACGTTCTAACTTTCAACTTATATTTAAGTGTATACTACTATTATACTTATTGTGTTATGAATTATAACTACTTGTATTTGTCCATAATTTTCACTGTGGCTGTGGGTATAATTCAATTTTAAATGCAAAAATACAATATATATTAGCCTCAGAAACAAATTATGTTTTTAAAATGTACTGATGTTAATAATTGATTATTATAAAATATACAATATCTCGGGGGTAAATGATCGCGATCATCCGGTATTCCGGTACCACGATTTAGTTTTCAAAACCACGACATGCAGTACCAATTTATTTTTCAAAACTCACATTTTTAATCTACTTAAAACAAAACAAAAACGTATTCCTTTAAATCGTACGCTCATGGACCGTGGTAGCTGTAGCCACTATAGATACCATGGTTTAACGGCACGCCGCACATATTTACGTACATATTATATAGGTACGGCTACTTATCGGCCACGGCACATCGCGTTTTAAATCAATTTCACAGTTTCAGGAATCTACGGGTCTGCACATATCACTGGCGCACAATGGTCTGACATATTATTATAATCTTAAAGTTGAAAAAAGCGACGATAAAAACGCATTGTTAACAACCTATTATACATTATTATCATAATATATATAATAGATGTCTCCCGCAATGGAAACAAAAGTCATTAAAACGGTTATGAATTTGCGATAATAATGTAATAATAATTGCTTACTTACATTTTCCATAAACATGGCACAAGTGCTAAACTATAATATTATAAACGTTTACCTTTGAAGAAGTTAACAGTAGCCGATGTTTATAAATTAAAATGTACTGTATTGGCGTGTATCTATATATACTCGTTTGCTAGCAAACAACAAACAATTGTCAACATTTTTGCAGGAACACGCCATATTAAGATGCTTAAATAATTTATCGAATTAATTTCCAAATACAAACATTTTATAACATATTTATAAGGTACCTGTGTCTTAGTTACATATAAAACATTATGATGGTGTCCTTCCATCATTGACAGCTTAAAAAGCGTTTCATAACGGTCTACAGTGTTGAACAGTGTAATCAACAGTACCTACATATTATGCTCACTCACTGACTATTGTGTGACACTAGCACAATTATTATAACATATATTATATTCAATCGTTTTGCTTATCTATTTGTTACTGAAACGATGGTCGATCACTACCGAAAAATAGTAATAATCACATTCATACAATAATGAAGTCATTTATTTTTATTATAAATTACAATTCATTCTATGTTTAAATGATGCTTCATTAATGTTGAACCATATACTGAATATTGAATCTAAAACCTGATAATTTATTAATAATTATGAAAATTTAGATGCGGTAAAACTAGTCGACAACTGTTGAAAGTTTCGAAATTCTTAAATTTAATATTCACTTCTGAATAATAATCACACTTGTTCACACGGGTAGTATATATAGTAATATACATATACCTAATAAGCGAGCAATTTTTCTCATTGCAATAAATAATACTCTCATATACAATTTTTTGATAAATATTCTTCATAAAAAAAACGCGGGATACCGTTCAAAAGCCACCTAAATGCCTATGTACCAAAATTGCCTATACACCGTGCCGGCCAATGAGAACTATTCTTAAAAAATAGATCAATTAATAACCTTAATGTTCAAAAATAATCGTATCTAATTTTCTTTTCACCGGTTATGCACTCGTCTTCGCTCAAAACTTGTGACAAATTTTCCCATTGTTTTACTCATGTGCGACTGTATTTTTATATACAGCTCAATTCAAGATTTCCAATAAGTTACAATTCAAACAATTTAAAATGATTCATTATACATTATACTATAGGTTAATTTTTTTAAGTGTATTTAACACACAGAAGTCAAGCAGTGTAGTGTGACCGGAAATATTGTTTTAAAATTATAAAATTATTTATCCATCCCGTGACTTACCACAGATTTTAAAAAATTAAAACAATAATATTAATGCATTCGTGTAAAATATTATTATTTTGTCAATTTAACCAATCTAATGGTTGTATATTATATTATATTATATTATACGAAATGTTAAATAATACGGTGAAAGGTCTGCAAAACACTGCTAAGTAGATAAATTAATAGTCTAATAACTATAATGGGGTCTTCAACATTTTATTTATAGTGGGTTAAATCTATGATGCTGATATACGCTTCGATACATGGCCAAACCTTTTAAGGTAGGGTTGAATAGGAAATAAAATTTAAAATTTAATATAATTTTTTTAAGTAATTCATATATTAAATATATTTAAAAAAAATAATCTAATTTACCAATAATCAATCTAATTCTTTGTTTTTGGGTTTCCGAAATGCAATCGAGTGATATGCCATGAAGGAACCTTTAATAGGTATAGATAACCGTAATATTTTAGTGACCTATATCGATCGAAAATGTAATTTAAGCGAGTACATGCATAGAGATTAAAGACGAGTACCTATACCTGATTCTGGTGCATCGTCGACCAATTCGACGTGAGTTTCACATATTAATATGCGTACTTAATACAATACTGTTCGTATATATTATAGCATATTATATATATATATATATATATATATATGAATCTGTCGTTGAATCACGTGCATTCTGTATTTTCATATTATAAAATATTATAATATACGCAGATATTAAATTACAGCACGAAATATACGTGATATTTATTAATTATTATCATGCATAAAATCATTATAATATAATATTATATTAATATACGTATATGCATAATATCACATATTACACTCGCGAGAAAATGATAAACGAGCCGCCACCGCCGATTTACGATCCCTCGTGGCAAAATTTAATCTGCGCACGATATATGGTATGTATTATAATATTATACCGTAAGCTCGCGGCGCTTTTGCACGACACGGCGGCGGGTTAATTATAACGGTATAATACAATAATATATTATATATGCGCCTCGTCCCCGAGCCGTCCGGAATTTGCATAATGGCTGTGCACAATGCAAGTACCCATGTATATATATAATATATTATAATATGCATTGTATATACTCATATATATATATATATATATATATGATTCACCAAAGACCCACTGTGCACACACGCACACACTCTACAGCGTGATATATGTATATTATGATATATACGTCACAGCAGTGTGTCTCGTGTGCTGCACGTCGTAAAGTTATGAATAAATATTTTCGAAAGCGCCCGCGCAAGTTTAATCTATCCTACCCCTGCCGCCGTACTCGCACACGATCCCCACTCACGTAATTTATGCGAATGTGGTCGTTTCGCGTACACTTATATATATATATATATATATATATATGTATATATGTATGTGTGTGTATATGTATGTGTGGGCGTGTGTGTGTAGGTATCGCGCAGCCGAGGGTGGCGCATGACCTTTGGCAGTATTATGTGCACTGAGTCTCGGGTGCGCAATAATGCTTTTAACGGGCTGGCGTCCAATGCGGATCGACCTTTGTTTCCGTTCCCTTTGAATTCTATGTAGACGTATAGCTACGCGCAGTTACGGAACCACCCCCTCCCTTCTCCCCCCCCCACCACAAGATAAGCAACCTCCCGGGGCTCGACGATAACACAAAACCTATTATATATACATACACACACACACACATAGATATATATATTGAGTTTAGGCAGCTTCTGGTGAATGGTGGGGGGAGGGTAATTGAATTGCGAGCCGTCCTGCACACTTATAATACATAGGCACGTACATAATATATTATGTTATACAGGGTAATTTCCTTTTATCGTGAATCAAGTATAATATATATCACTTATCTAGATAATATCTATATTATATTATAATATAGGTGTAATATTTTAATAGTTTACAAATATATAATATAAACCTACCGTATATTATTCAACTATTACAACTAAACTATTATATTTAGATTCATTTATTGGAGATCAAAATATCTATTTGTAAATAACATTGGATATAGTCATAAACTAATGGAATATATATGTGCAAATTCTAAGGTTATCAATTCGTAACAAAAATATTAGTATAATATATTATATAGTTAATTATATAGTTCTCGCGTGATTATACAGTGATTTGTGTGTTATAGAAAACCATGATGCTACCTATACCTTCATACCATAATTTATAATTTTTATCATACACTGACATATAATTCAATAACTTAGAATTTATAAAATGTAGGTACCTATTTATGGTGTTTTATATTTATATGTCATTGCAGTGTGTAAAAACAGATCTTGCTAAATGCGTAAATATTATAGAAACCTATTTAGTTTCAGTTCTAACCTAAAACCGTGGATTTTATATCGTTAGTCGAATCGACTGCTATGATATTATATTTACTTGAAATATTCTACTTCCGTTTAATTAACAATTCCACAACAACTTATGCCAACAAACTTATCATGGTATAATAGAATAATTCAGAAATCATCAATATTGACTACACTACCTACATATTTAATTACCTGTTACAACCCATTGCAATTAAATAATTGTAAGTGGCATGATATTGTATGACGTATTTATATCACTTGAGCTTTATCAGTTTTAATACGTCTATAACTGAGTATGTATGAGTTGTTATAAACAACTAATTTAATCTATTCCAGTTACACATTTTCCAATACTATTGTATAATATTATACACAACACAATATTATCAACAATTTATCTAATTGTTAGGGTCGAGAATTTTGATTTGAGTGGTAAGACCTATATATAGGTATTAGGTAGGTAGTATATAACTAACAAATATAGACAAATTTAAATGAATATAGATAAATTTAAGATTTAACATCGCAATTAAAGATTTATCTTATGGTTACATTGATTTGCTGGAGAATATGGCTTTAGTTGTTTAGAAAATAACTAAATCAAACTGTTTTACGTAAATGGTAACTTATTACAATAAAATCTCTAGCAGAAAATGATAAAATAAATAATTTGTATTTTATGTATAAACGATTTAGATAATTAAATCTTAATATACAATAAATATTTTTGATTTATAGATGATGGATACTATATATTATATACTTTTCGTGTAGTTTGATAATCAATAAGGTTATTATAGTAGAATATTAGTTATTACAGTGACTTTATAAAATTAAATGCAATTGCAATAAGATATATTATATGACGTATACTGTGTAGTGTATTGCACAAACAAATAATAATCATATAATATTGTTTGAATTGTTTGAAAAATGTAGTACCTAAATTTGTAATACAATATAATTTTAAAAAAGTGAATGAAATAATAACCCATCATTCATATTTAATTTTGATTTATAGAATCTAAAATTGACTACATTAGTGTCTATTGCATATTAATTTATATTGAAAAATAAAATTAAGTTAACTTAGGTCATAGGTACTAAGTGACAAGTGTATCTACTTTCCTTATTTCATAAACTTTTTGGTCAGTGAAGGTTTATTTTATCATTTTTCATTTCTTAATCCTTTACTTATTTGAATTGTCTATTTCACTTCAGATTTCACACTACAAAGTATTCAATATACAATAAAAAAAAAAATTAAATGTTTATCTTAGTTAATTTAAATTTCATAAAAATAATCTTAATCTTTATTATATTATATGTGCCTATTATAATTATGTGAATTTGATTTATGTGAAATTTTCATGTAATTTTAATCACACTATTATTATTTTAAATCCTACCTATATTTTAAATTTTTGACTTTTTTAGAATAGTTTAATACGAAATTATCTGTACTTTAGTGGATTAATAAATTTGAAAAAAAATTAACAAGTGTGCATATTTTTTTGTCTTTTATAGAATAAGCTATTATCTATAACTGCTATGAGCGTAAGTTATAAGTATGCATATAGGTAAGGATTTTATTATTAGTATAACTTTATTGCGTGTATACCATTTGTATCACTAAAACTAATCTACTAAAATATGGTAGTAAAATACGTACTGTTAGACAATAATTTAATCAACTTTTCAAATTGTATGCATTAGAAATTTCTAATTTAACTATAATATTTTGGTAATAATATAACTATACGTATGATTGTAAAATACCTACATGGCTACATTAGTATAAATTATTGGTTTCATATAGCCTTTGCTAAAATGTTTTAGACTTACAATAATGTAACTCTGCAAGAAAGTGCAGCCTAATATTTAAAAAAAATTATTATATGTAGTTTAATCACCATAAAAATTTAAAAGTATGATGTAATATATTACTACGTTTATATATGATGGCGTTAAAACACTTAAAACGGTTTGAAATTAAATCGGTTTTAAATTCTTAAACTATACATAGTGTGAGCGTTTTAACTTTTAAAACGGTTTACATTTTTTAAACCGTTTTAACGCCATCATATAAACGTAGTATATGATTATTAATTAATAATAGGCTATAAAATATATTATAATGAAAAAAATGTAGTATATGGATCAATATGTCTAGGATTATAGATAAGACTAATTAAAATATTTTAATATATGATTATTTATCGACAACGCTGTAATTTTGTTGTTGTCTGTTGTTATTCGAATAAAACGTAGAGGTCATCCTAGTTATATAAATATGTATACTAGGTAATGCGTTATATATTATAATATGACATAATAATATGTACTTACAGAGTGTGTTAAGCTAATACTGATTAAAATATATATTGATGTGATCAGTATACAGTATAGGTATGAAGAGTACCTTCCTGAGACGAAATTTTTTAACTTGCAAAATTGCAAAATTCTTAATTCTATTTATATAAATTATAAATATTGTATTATTTATTACAATATGTTATACATATTTGAAAATTTTTAAAAATAAATACAAACTAATTGCATGCAATACATCGATATGTCGAGTAAATCAATATTGTAATACAATCATACATTTAAACAATTTCCCCTGTCATTTATAATTGCAGTAATAATATGTTCTTCTTGTTCAATGGTGTATTATCTGCGAGATGAAGAATGCGCCCTTCCGTAAACTATGATTTCAGCTCTTCGTTTGACTTGAATCTGTTATTTTTAATCTACTCGATCATTGTATTAACACCAATATGAGATTTTCAAACGAAGGTTCTAGATTGCCTATATAATATGTTGCATGCATCAACACAATATTGAGTTCTCAGAATTTTCAATTTTCAACACTTATTTTAGTTCATTCATTAATTATATGAATCACTTTTATTTTTTTATTTTGACATTATATAATCATTATACCTACAGATCATAATTTTTATATTACCTCAATTTAATAAAACAGTTTTATACGTCAAGTTTTTGCCAAATATCCAATAAAGTCGTACCTATTTATAATTTATAATAATTATGTTATACCACATTTGAAAATTTTTTTAAAAAAATTTCGGCATGATGATAGTGATAACGGTTGATGATCGTAACTAAACAGAAATGTTAATTTACCGAAAACGCTCGTTTCACTAATTTTATAGGTCTAAATGTGTGCAGTATAATTGCGGCATGGCGAACGGGAAAATTGTGTTATATTATACTAAGTGTATAATATAGTGTTTGAACTGAATGAAGTGTAAAACATTGATTTTTTTTTTTAATACAAATATTAATGTTGGTTACTTGTCGATAATGAATTATATATGGACAAAGAATTCTAGATTGAGTCATTAATAATAATGCAATGAGTTCCGTGGTTGACATATTACTACAGCGGTACATTTGTAGATTACACATACCTCTCGGCACATTTAAGATAGATTATCTTATCGTGAAATAGTATTCAAGCTTGTGGCTGATAATAATATACAGTTACAGAAAAATTAATTATCGGAAATACAAACTGTTGGGAAATCGTATAGTCGGAAAAATAATATCTGGTAAACATATCATATAATAATACAACTTCAATTCATTTCAGTTATTGATATTATAACCCAATATGTAGATACTATATTAACATTGAATTTGACATATTTTGTTACTCAATATACACTTTATACAAACTATTTTACAATAATATTTAGATATTGATTTTATTAAAACATTCGCCAGGATTTAGATATTTAAAAAATATCACGGATCGAATGTACCTATGTAGAATCATTAAGAAGTATGTGGGGTATAATAATATTTTCTACAGGAATATTATTTGTCGAGAAAAATAAAACTAAACTATTTTGTTTCTTATCGTCGAGGAAAATTTCTTTATTAAAATCATTTTCGTGAATAATGATGTGCATTATAAATCAAAATAATAAAATGCACTTAGATTAGTTCTAAACTTTTATCTATACCACGGCAGAAAAATAATCCGTACCGGAAATAGTTTGACGCACATTCAGAAGACTTGACGTGTTGCGTAGAACCGCTATCGTTCACACACACACACGACACGCTTATAATATATACCTTGGTAACTATACTATTATCGTATACAATATAAATATTTTTGTACATTTTCCGTGTCCTCGATAAATATTGCTCAAATCGTTTTACCCGCAGCATATTACATCATAATATATGCATTTTCGTATCATAAATGTGCACGGAGGGCATACTTTATATACGCTCGCGGTAAATATAATTTAATCTTATACACGTGTATGCACTTCTGCGGAGACCGGCTCTCTAGCCTGAAGCGGACGGCGGCGGCGATGAGCAGACGAAAAACCGAACTACCCGCGGCGCCGACAAGAGGAAGGGGGTTAGTTGCGTAAATCGACGGTTTTTTTTTTGTATTTTTCTTTTTTTTAATGGACTTTGGTCCAACCAGCGAATCGCTACTCGGCGGCGGAGAGGGGTCGCGCGCGCACGTTGTCGTATATACTGCACACATACATACATATATATTATAACATTATGCTTACACATCGCGTCTATGTATAGCGGCGGCAGACATTAAAACCCCGCGCACCGCCGCCGCAGCAGCCGTCGCTCTTTACGGATTTTACAGCCGTCTCTCCTATGACACGACGGTGTGTGCGAGTGTGCATTTGTGACCCCCGGGCGGTGGTGGGAAAGAGGAATAACGAAAAAACGAGACGAGATGCGAGACGAAATGGGAAAAAAAATAAAAGAAAAAAGGGGGTTGCCGCCGCCGCCTCCGAGAGGGGGTCGTAAAAAGGCCCCCTCGACGTTTTTGAAATTTTACGACACCCGCTCGCGCGCACGCACGCACGCACGCATTCACTTGAGCGCGCGCGCGCGCGACGCCTTTACGCTACCGACATAATGATATTATACATTATGTTATGTATATACCGCACAGCACACGCTACACGACCGCGTTGTATCGTTCGCACCGAGTCACCACTGACACGAGCCCGCGCGCGCAAACGCAGACGGCGGCGGTGTCTCATATATATATATATATATATACCGCACAACCCCCTTTGGGTTTTTTCGTCCCCTCCCTCCGCATTGCCACTTACCCGCCGCCGACGCCGCCCTACAGGGGACGGTGCGACGACGACGACGGGTTCCACGGCGAGAGCGTTTTTCCGCCATCGCCACCGTCGCTCACTACTCGGTTTGGCAACCTGGACGCGCGTGGACGCCAACCCCGGCGCCGCTGCTGCACACGTCGACCGTCGCGGCCTCCGTACGCACCTTTCGCACACAGCGGCTATTTACTTCCGGTGGTGAACGCACAGCATCCCCGTGACGGACACAACAATGTGCTAGACGAGAGCCCGTGATTGGTAAGTACCTATACTTAAAAACCATCGTATTACTTTTGGGATTCTCACGTTGTATAATATGATATTATAATGTTATGTTTCGTGTATGTACATATAATATATTATTATTATTATTTTGTGCACAATGTCTTTGCGGCGTTGCACACGTACCTATTATACTTAATATACGCGCGCGTCGTATACGCGGTGTCAAAATGGTTTATTTAAAACCAGCGTATATATAGGTACGACCAGACGACTACGAGTAGTAGTAGTAGTAGGAGTAAAGTATAGCGTAGTAGGAGGAGGAATCTTATGGTAGGAGAAGTTATCTCGCGGCTTATGTATATGTATATTTCGAGATAAGAGAGTTTTTTTTTAAACTTATAATTATATACGACCCCCTCTCACTGTCGCCAATCGTGCTGCAGAGCAGGTCTTCTGCGAGGCTTCCACCGCACGCGTGACCATCATATATTATACTATAAATATATAGTGTGCAATTTTCTCATGTGGTTTTCTAGGTCGACGACGTACCTCTATGTATAGGTGGTCTTCTATATAAATCATAATAATTCATTATTTTCTACATAAGGCGCATGTCACGTATACCTAACCATCACGACGCGTGTACCTGGTATACCTTTGAAACCGGTCGTCCATCGTTCACGTTAATCATCTTCGTATTACGCGTACAATAGTATAATATATTCCATACACTTTTTTGTGTTGTACATATATTAACATATTTTCAGACGTCACACTCTTGCATATATCAAGAGAATTATGTTTAATTAGACGTCATTTTAAAACGTGAACCTTAAGACATAGGTACGATTTGTACGAGTATACAATAACAAGTTTTAGATAGGCGTATACAGTAAATACTCGTATGTGCATAATTAATGGTTGTATGTATAAAAACCGAGTATATTTGTTGATTAAATAAACTAAAAAGTTAACATTAATTTTATGATTGCTATATTTTGGTAGTTTTATAACATTTAGGTAACGACGTCCATGATAGTTAATGACACAGTATTATATATACCTATAATATATATAAAATTACAATCATACCTGTTTAATATTATTTTGCCAACTGAGAACACCAGATATAAAATTGTATAATTACATTATATATCTACCTAAGATGAAACTATGTATCAGCTTATACGGCATATAGTGCTATTGCAAAAACAAATAAAACGATACCATACATTTGAGGTATCACCACCCTTATTTCGTACGCTAATGATACGCACATGGACGACGAAATAGTAATAGTTTTCCAAAACTAACACTAGTAACTCTTTAAGAATGCAGTAGTACCCATGTATTTGTCGTTGTTATTTTTCTTAAGAATTTCGAAAGTCTTAGATCATAACTTACATGCTCGGAAATCAGCGTAGTCACCATAACACGTCGTATACGCAGTGTATATAAGCATAATATTGTGTTCACAGAAACGGATAAACCGGACACGAAGTTTAACCTCACCTCTTGTGTGTATAATATCATACTAGTCGCGCAATCATATGTATAGGCACCTATACAAAACCTTGAAATGCATTTACATTTTACGAATACATTTGTATTGCATACTACATTAATTATATATTTTAGTCCACCGCCACTAATATCAACATCTATTCAGTTCATCGTGATCACAGATACGACCGATATCTATTCGAATTATTCATTTTTGATTGTTGCATCTCACAATATACGTTTGTAATACATTTTTATTTGAACGTTAAGGCTGATTTGATAGTTTTTATATAATTTAATTTTTGTTTCAATGTATTTTTCTTAATTTAAATTTATTTATAACCGTATTTTTGTGTTTGAATGATTTTCAGCTGACTGTGTAAAGTTATAGCACATAATTCGATTTGTTATTATTTTCATAATAGTTAACAATTTTATCATCGATACTTGGTGGAATTTAAAGAAAATAATCAACTGTGCAGGTCAGTTATATAATTACGGTAATTGAACGTACTTATAAATATAACTTATGTATATATATATATATATATACAATTAAAGTCGTTGTACTTGTACGCGTTTAGTAAATTTTATCAGCGCTAGTCACTGCAGGTATAAAATAAAGATTTAAAAAAACTGTTTATATTTCATGATAAAAACTAACAATTGATAATGTTATACAACTACCTATACTTTTTAAAATCATTTGAATTGAAATGTCTGATATAACTACGTGTCTACGTATATACGTATATAGCTTTGTTAAGTTTAAATTATGTATATACCTGTAGTTTTTCTTTTCCACTAAATTATTTAAAACTTTGGATTTTTTTTTTTAAATCAAAATTGTATTTTATAAATTTACTTATTATAACATATAATTATATAGTAGGCACATTATAGCTATCAATAATATATGATAATGTATTGTATTTTACAGCTGTTGACTTATAAATTTAGTTATGTATATTATAATACTTAATATACTTTTTATGAGTTTTTTGTTTTTATATACGTGTCTACTGTCTATACTAGAATGATGTATTCGATTTAAAATTATAGTTATGAACATTTTAAATTATTAATTTTCAAAATCATAAAGTTTTAACAGTTTCATAATTTTAATAGAATCCGTCCCGTTGTATATAATTTAACGATATCAAACATGGTTAGGAAAAAAATAGTTTTTTTCGTGTATAGGGGTAGGTTAGATATGTTAGGTTAGGTTTATTATACTTTTAAAATATCCCGAAACTAGGTCAAGGCAATGGAAAATAATTTACTATATGTTATAAAAAAAATAATATTATAAACCATGGGGTTCGTGGATCTATGGAATATTTTGTATGTATATGCATAATATACATATATATTATATATATATTCGAGTACACTCCATTTCAAAGAAACAAAAAAAACAATACATTATGTTTACAATAATACGTGACCCGAAAGGCTAACATTATGCGGTTCTTATATAAATACCGTGAAGAATGACCCAAAACACGATGCAAAAAAAATATGAAGAAGATTCCCTCTCGACTTTATTTATGAAAATATGTTTTGTTAGATTTTGTTGTGCTAGTATTTGACCCAGTTTTATACGCCATCAACTATTTTTAAAGTATATATTTAGGTAACAATATATTTTATAAAATTACAGATATAGTCATATAGTATAATATATGAATTAATAGAATTTATAAAATATTTATGTACACCGAATAATATAAAACGTATTCAAACAAGATTATTTTGACAAATATTAAAATAATTTATTTCTTATTGTATCAATATTATTTCGTGTTTTATAATGAAAAATACTATATATGTTCATTGAATATTTATATGTATCCAACTAAAAAATGTTTTGAATTACATTGAAAAATTTGTTTGATAGATATATATTTAATTATGTTAAATTTGCAAATTGTTTTCGATACTTTTTAATATGGTCCATCTTAAATCGTTGTACATTTTGCTACAATGTTACCTGTTGTTAATTGTAATTTTCTTATAAATGTTACTTTTTTGTAACATTGATATAATTATATTATCCTGTATTAAAAAATTGCTGTATCGAGTATAATATAAAGAAAATATGAAGGTTAATATACTTGAATAATCAAAATCGCATTCATATGTATTTCACAAACGTTCGTAAGTATATAGTCGTAGGCACGTAGAGGTAATATTATATAGGTATTATAATAATATGTGGCTAGGTGAGGCGCGTCGTATGCACATTCTGCGGTAACTCACTGATCGTACGTACCAACTGCAGTTGTTAGCTCCCGGATGGGTGACCACCCTACCTTACCACCACTGTACTTGTATACAATTTCTGTTTTGATGTCTTAAAATATATTAGACACTGTAGTGGTATCGTTACAACAAATAGACAAATGCCTTCTTACAAATATCTTAGCGTACAAAGTATACATATTATTATAGCAATAGAAAGTTGTACTTATACACTAAATTTAAAAAAGATGTCTCATAATATTGATTCGCAACGAAGAACTTAAAGAATGAATTATATTTTTATTTTAAATTAGACCCAACAATGCCTTTTGAATGGGTTTATTGAAATTATAAATCTTAAGAGTGTATTCTTAAAAATTCTATCAAAATTAAATTTCTCAAACATAATATCACTGCAGAAGTGGTAATTTAATAGCGGATTCTGTTGGTGATATATGTAAATATTTATTATTTATTTATTATATATTTTATTATATATATAGTATTTAGATATTGTTATCATATTTGTAATCGCTTTTAACGACTCGGATTAGAACATCAGAACAAAAAATAAAATAATGGTTTAATTCATTATTTCGGTATCTGAAAATAACGTAATTATCCGCTATATTTAATGTGCGTGTTTGTTAAGTTATCACATTGTGTGTTTTTCATCAAATTCCTACACCACCTACAACAACTTTCCCAGTCTCAAACTCTCTATCCTATTAAATTAAGACGATAAACGTTTAAGTTTTTGTTCGACGTCTACTGACTATGAATACAATATAGTACAAACAATAATAATTTGAAATATTAAACGTCGGCGCTATCGTATCACACATTCACAGACGTTTATATTATATAGCACTATGTATCGTATACAGCGATATATGTTGTTTGTTAGCAAGCATTTGTTGTACAAACATTTGTTGTACATGCGTTTGCAAGAGTGGTATTAAGTGGTATAATAAATTGTAAAAATATTTGGACTGATCGAGAGCCTTCCCGCTACCGCTGACGCAGAGATCTGTGCCAGACTTCGTCCGGCTTTTAGCATATGCCTGTATATAATACACAAGTATCATAATATAATGAATATACCATAGCTATATTTAAACCCAATACGCGCATATATCTATAGCATACCAAATTTTCATATATACAAATCTAGAAATCATAATATTAAATAATTTAATAGGTATATAATTATAGGCTATACTAATTATAGCCGCTATAGGAATAAGTATTTACAAATGCATATATATACATAAAATAAAGGCTTCAACTGTTAAAGTCATTACCAACAAGTATTACAAAAACATGTTATATTATATTTTTTTAGATTCAATCATTCTCATTGGAATCCTATCTTAATATAAAATTCTAACCAAAATAAAATTAACTTCTTCACTCTCCTCTAACATGGTTAATGGAGCATCAACTATCAGACAAAAAAATCATACTATTTGACATTTGGATGATTGGTAAATATTCAATTTATTCCTAATATTCATATGTAAACAATATAAGAGGAAGGAATACTAACCTAGGTATACTCTGATAGTCTGATAGGATACGTATACCTGTATTATAGGTATAATATGCGCTGTGGTTTTTTTAGATGAAAACAATGTCAGATTTTTCGTCTTAATTTCAATTAACCAAGACGCAGACACGGTTAATAAATGCGTTAAATTATGTATATTATTCATCGTTTTTATGAGTTTTACGTGAATATGCACACTGCGGCGACATATTAAATTTTTTTTGAAATTGTTTATATTATATTTAATACATTATGCTTGCGTATTATATGTATATTTATAAATACCTCACAATATGCTCAAGATAGAAGTTTCGTCGAGACTAGTTTTTATTTTCACGTTTAAATCAGTGGAAAAAATTGCTGTCCATTTGCGCCCATTGTCCTGCCGCATTATTATGTAATGCGAAAAACACAATGAACTATAAATAACAATTATATGGAAATTGTTCAAAGTAAATCTCGCGCATGTCATAGTGAGTACCTATATAGTTTTATATCAAATATTTCCACCTTGCCACTTTGCGGTAAGCGTTTCCAATAAATACTTTTGTTTTAGATATTACAATATTAATACTCAATTTAACATCGATGATTTTTTAAAATTCAACCAAGATAATTAGTTGTGAGAGAATGATTATTACTTAAGTATTTAATTATTTTTTTCCAAAAACTATCCTGTTTCCCTGTTACAACCGACAGACCATATGTGTATTTCGATATTCTTTTTTTGTGTGGGCCTTAAAAAGTTCACATCAAATTGCACTGTTTGTATATAGTATCTAAAATAACGCATTAATCATGAAAGTTTTTTTTGCTATATTTATATTATATGGATATTTTCAGAAATGTACGTTTATTATTAACTCATTTTTTATGAGATTATTATGTAGAAACTAAAAATTGTAACGAAGTTCTACTAGTATAAATTCTTGAATGAAGCTTTAACTTATAAACACGTGAAACGTGAATAAAATATTCAGCATATTACACGTCGGATTTGTATATTTTTTTAGCGATTTAATGGGATTTTAGTCTATTAATAAATCAAAATATGTAACAAATTAAACAGTGTGTTGAATTCATACAACACAGAACTCTAAAGTTGTCTTCTCCAACAAGTTATTCGTATCTTTTTTCCTAGTAAATATAAATTAATGTTTATAAATAATTATTCAACAATCGTTTTTTTTAAATAAAAAATAAACAATCATTGATTTTATGTTGTGATGTTTTTATGAATGTGATAAATGAACATGACGTACTTCTGAATGCTGATACAGTCGTGATATCTATATTACAACTTTAGAATATGTAATGTAGTAAACCTTATGCAAATAAGCATTTTTTTACAGCTATATACAAAAGTTGTGAGTATTTCATTTATAGGTTTATAATTTCAATACATATATTTATTATTATTATTATTATTTAAAAGGCATATTTACAATCTATACAATTTGCACAATAAGTAAATTTGATAACATAGGTAATAATGATATTATAATGACTTTATGTATTGAGAGGGGAAAACCGTTAATCAACAGTTCCTCCTATTTAATTTTGTGCGTTCATATAATAGAGACGGCTTTTTTTTTTCTCATGAAAGAAGGTCTCTTTGCCTTTTTATTTTTTACCTCCTCAGAGGGTTGTTGAGGATTGTTATAGAGGACATGAGGGAAATTAGAGAGTTTTGGTTTTAGTGCAGTTTGGAGTGGAACTTTTTGTATTGTCGAATTGTTATTTCTTTGACTATTGAGATTTGTAGATTCTTATGTAATATACCATGGGGCTCCAGTTATTTGTCTGTGACATATATACTGGAAAGCTTGTATGGGTCTTATATTGCAACCTGGGGATCGCGAAATCTTACTAGGGGGGTCGCCAATAATTTTTACCAAATAAAAAAGTAAATTTATATTATACACTTACATAATGTTGATAGGAAAAGAGATCGTATTATCAAAAGAAATAATTTTGGGGAGCCGTGGATCAAAAAAGGTTGCACACCACTGTTATATTGGATGGTTTTGCTTGAACCCAGATTTGAATACCATATGACCAAAGGGGGATAATAATCGTCTTGTATATTAATATTTTGCTTTTTAAATTCATTGAAGAAGACAATAATGGACGTAGGAGATGTATACGCGTGTTTGATTGTTTCCTTTTCTGTTTTGTGTGTTGGGCCCAGGTAATTATTTTATTTAAAAGAACTCCTAAGTATTTGGTTACATTTTGAATAGTTATTGGCAATTATTGAACGAAAGTTGTGGACATTCGTTTTTATTCAGAGAAAAATTTATTTGAACTGATTTGTTTTCGTTTATTTTAATTTTCCACTTTTGAGTCCAATTGGAGATTAGATTTAAATGGTATTATATATCGTGGGTGGCAATTTTTGGGTCTTTGATGCTAGCATAGCGGTATCGTCTGCATGACGTGTCGCTAGAGTTGTATGGTTTGTTTTGGGCAGTCTTGTAAAGTACTTGAGTAAAAGTATTTGGGTAAAAGTATTCAAATACTTTTTAAGTACTCAAATACGTATTCTAAATTGAAAATAGTACTTGGACACGGTATTTGAATACATTTTTTAAAGTATCTGTATTTAAAATCAAATACTATTTTTAAATACTTTTTTGTTTTATCACAGAGTATATGAAAATATAAAATATAATATTTTCATATAATCTGTGGTTTTATTTTTTGTACAGCCGTACAGGGACGCCAAATTTAAATAAAATAATACAAATTGTACAACATTTTTATTTATAGATCGTTCATCACCGTTGTGTTTTGTTATATTGTAATATTTATAGAGGCATAAACTATATTAGTATGTAAACATCTATTTAATTGGATGTATACAGTCCGTTGATTTCCTAATAAAATAGGAAATACCTTTAGTCGAATTATGTTCATATAAAAATAAAACAACGGATAATGATTGGTAATATTCAGGGTGATTCATGAGGCGTAAAACACTCATTATTTATAAAAACTATTTACTTTTTCAAATTTTTTTCTTTCAAAATTTTAGATCTATGCTGTTCTAAAACTATATAAATTTTTAATATTTATTAGCTAAACCAGTATCAACTTTTGATTTTTAAATGACAACCTATATTAAAAATATCAAAAATTAGGCTATTTTTTTAATGAATTTTCACGTTTTAATTTTCAATTTTCGTTAATCCGTTGACGAGATATAGTTTCCCAAAGTTGGATGGTTTTGAGTTGGTGTTTGTGTATAAATGTCTTATACCATGTCAGTACCGCAGCCGCAGCAATTGGGATTTTTGTGCTCTAGCGTAAAATATAATACACTTTTCAAATAAATTCAGTAAGTACGATAGTTAAGCCTAAGTTGTGCCCCAAAATAGGTAAACATTGGCCTCCATACATGCCACAGTCTAGATTATATCTTCATCATAAAATAATTGTGCACATCTACCATACAAATCAAAGTGGTTATTATTTATGCCACTAACTCATAAAGGGTTAAATAACAATAACTAATTTGCCACATTTATAAAATTAGTACTGAATGTTTAGTGTATAATATATAAAAGGTATTGTTGTCCAAGCTATATAGGTAGTATATGGTACTTACAACATCCACCAAGGACCAAAAGTACTGCATTCTTATTCTAATTAATTTAAGTAAAACTAGATAGTTCTGAAATAAAAAAATAATTCAGTTTACTAATATTAAGCTTATTTATAAGGTTAAGGTAAAAAACGTTAAAACAAAAGTATTTGAAAGTATCTTTAACTACTTTTTAAAAGTATCTTTTACAAGACTGGTTTTGGGGATATCTGATGTGTAGATATTGTTGAGTATAGGTGATACTGTGATAGGTCACTTCTTTGGAGTACTCCCGCTTTGATTTTATGGTAGACAGAGTAAGAATTTTTATATTTAAGAGTGAGATATCAGTCTTCGAGATAAGATTTTAGAAAGAGAAAATACGGAGCAGGTAGAAACGATTTTAATTTGAACAATAATCCGTCGTGCCAAACGCGATCAAATGCTTGCGCGATATCAAACTTATATTCTAAGTTAGAATTTCTATCATAATTTATTATGCATTTATATGAGTATACTTTTATGAATAATATAATATAGTGAAATATCATTCAGTTTGCATCGACGTTATAAAAACATCATTAGACATAATAAGGATCGTTATAACTTTGTTCTTATTTCTTATTTATATCTACGTACAAAAAATATTTATTATACTCGTATGATAATCCGCATGCGATATAGTACGCATAATAAATAATTTAATTAATATAAGACACTAGCATTAATTATATTCTGTATTATACGTATAATGTACAGAGCTGCAGGAGACAACTTATAAATCAATATAATAATAGCCTGCGATAACGCGTGTCATGAAAAAGTCAAAATAATCACTTTCAATTTTAATATGCAACATAATATTATTTAATAATATAAAATTTCGATACCATAATATTGTATAGTAATATTATAATATTATCATATTAACAGCTCAATAAAATTTTATCAGATGCGCGTCTTTTAATAGTATTATGTCCAGCTGAGATTAAACAGAATACACCGTCGATCGATCACGTTATCGGTTCGAATACTATATCATTATGCAGTATGCATGTAATTATAATTATATGATAAGCCATTTCGTACACCCACTGCAATGAGTCCTCATTAAATTTCTATTATCAAGAGACATTAGTACGATTTTAGTTTCATGTGATAATATATTTATTATCTTATAGTCTGTTCTATGAAATGGTTGTTGACTGCAGCAAGTACTATATTTCTAGCAGGCAACAAGATGCTTGTGACCTCATCACGGTCATATAATAATAATAATTATATTGTATACTGTGTGACGTTTCTGAAATACTTTGTTACGTTACTGTGGTAATGAAATAATAATTGGTCTTAGAGTAATGACATATATTATATTATGATATATTATATCCTATATATTTTGTTTCTATTCAAAACCATATATGTAATATATTATAACAAAAAACATCTATATCGTGCTTGACGATGTACAGATTCGAATGTTAACTATACCTATAGGATATTTAAGGTACAATTGCATCATTTTGTAAATAATTATGAATCACTTATTTATATACTATTCATTATAATATACATTATCTATTTTTATAAACAATATAGTAATATGTATATTGTATTTATATAAGTATTGTTACAGCAGTTAACTGAAAATATTATGTAATATACCTATAACTATATATGTTAGTGTGACTTGAGTCACTATTACAATATATAGGTACAGTTTAGACAACGCAATAACAATATACAGTTTTTTCATCAAACTCGAGGTACGCTTTTATTAATAGGTATACGTTTATATTATACCTTACGTTCATCTACTATTTTTTTTTATAATAACGTTTATTCAAATTGTTTTGCATTGTGTATATACCCTACAGGTTGCAAAGAGTATTGTGGCGGCTGTATTGCATCGCTGTTGTGCAAGTATATGTACATCATGTTCCATATACCTACACACAATATACATATAAAATATAAAACAGTGGCCGGGGTGGTATAAAATGGGAAGAAACACAACAACGGATCGTAGGTATACACGTGTATTGTTCAAACATTTAACTGCGGAGTCCAATAGAAAATAATTATTTGTTCGCGACTGATGCACATATTAGGTATAAATCGTGTATCACACGCATAATATATAGAGTGATACTCATAATATAATTAATTTAATAATTATATTATAATATAATGTTTGTGTATGTACAATATGGACGCATGTATAGGTATATAGTATGAGGTGAATATCTCGCAGCTCGTTATATATATACGCGTACATGCACGTGATCCGAAGAATGTTAACAATCCGGTTTATGTAGCGACCATTGATCCCAATGATCCCATTGGTCCGAGGGGGGGACGAATTTTGAGGTGGATTACGTTGTAGGTATATTATAATATTGTATAGGTTTATACCACACATCACCACTGAACTGCATTACGCCTAAAAATATACTCATTATTAGTGAAACTTTCTTGCTACGAAATCTCGATGGACAGTATAAAAAATTCTTCTTATATATATATATTTTATACTTTATATTTATATATATATTTTCTCTCTCTCTATATATATATATATATAGAGAGAGAGAAATTTGCCAAATAGAACTATAAATATATTTAGTAATAAAACTAAGTTTTAAAATGGTTCTTAAAAATATTTCATTAGATATGGGAGTTTCATGACAGTGTGTTTAAGAGAGGTATAGAATAAGCAGGTAACCTTTACAGGTAAAGTTTTAGATAGGTATATTTATGAAAATCATTGTTCATTATAATATTATAGATATCACTAAGATTTTCAGTAGGTATATACAACAACTCATAGGTTATTGTGCCGCATAGTGCATTGAAAGGAATATAAAATAATATTAAGGTGCCCCTGGACATTTTACTTATACTACTTGTAACGCCTATAGGAGCTTTTATAATGTACGCGTTGCGTGTATATATTTATTAAAATGCACTATACGTATATATTGTATACCTATTATAGGTACCTATACGTTATTGCACAACGAGTAAAAAATTACTAATTATACTGCAAGTATAGGTAGGTAGGAACCTAATTATATTCTAAAACGCGAGCTCTAACGTTATAACTATATATGTATATTTATGTTATACGTTGTACTTAATATTATCAATTTAAGTACCAAAATATAATACTGTATACACCGGAATAATTTTTATCGACATCGTGACGCCCAAATTACTAGTTAAACCACTAAATAACTAGTTTTATGAGCGTACAAAAAAATTGAAAAATAGTTCTAAAAACTTAAAATATGCAAAATACGCAAAAAAAAAAAATAGCATTATAAAATTTCATATTTAGAGTCCATGATGTATAATATAAAGTTATAACTTATAACTTACTATATGCTATTTTTATCTGTATCCAATAGCAATAATTAGCAACTACTATATAATCTGAGCTGTGCAGCAGGTTATAACAATTTAATTATAATAAATACAGATAAGTAAATGAAATATTTTTTACTACATACTTAGATATTTCATGTTTATAATATAAACACTCCGAAATTCAAATATTAATCAGCCTGTACAAAGCCACATCTTTGATAAACTATTATGACACTTAGAATTATATAATCTAGTCGATACACTTTCAGTAAATACCTATATTAGTTTTATACTATGTTGTACTGTGACATCTCGTGAAACTATAGATTTAGTAATCATAACGCACACCCTCTGTAATCTGTTGCATTGGTGATGGTTTTAATAAAACGATAATAACTGCAGCGTTATAATAACAAAAATGTCGTGTTTACGAATATTCCTATAATGTTTCGTAGATATATGTATATACTATTTTTCGATCCACGAATAGCGAAATTGGATTCATTTATTTCTCTGTTTCAATCACTGAAATAGTCATCATTATCGAAGAAACAATTAATAATAAAACGAGTTGTCAAATTTTAAGCTCAATTTTGAAACGGATATTATTAATAAAAATTACTTAATCTGCATATTTATTTTATTATTGTTGTGCACAAATAATACTGATGTAGTACTGCGTGTTAGATATAGGTACTTACGCCAATAATTATTATACGAGCTAGCGTCTGTATAATGTATGATGTCCATATTGCCCTATATATAGCTTGACACTTTTTCACATTTGTCAATATACAAACAATTTACAATTTTAAAATACTCATAGATTTAAAATTAAAACATAATAAAAAGCCTACGAGAAGCTCTTGATAATAATGTTACCAATAATTTTTATAAGAGGTCAATCACTCTAAATTTTAAACACACGGAGCTATACGTGATCTGTTGAGCGTACATTTTGCTATGTTACGCACTTATAAGACGAAGACCACACATGCGGGTATAACGTCTTCTTAAGTTACATTTTATTGCAACAAAAACGATAACATAGGTAAAACTTGGTTGACCATCGTCCATCATATTGCATTAAATATATTATGTTCCATAGTAAACTGATAATATTATATTTGCTTTGACACTGCTACTGCAGATTTATAATATTATTGCATAATATTCTACGGAAATGTTGGCAAGACTACGAAATACCTAACATCGCCTATCCTTTCCATAGTCACTGTCAACAATGACTAAGAAATTATTACGATATTTTTAAATTATCATCTTTTCCGGGAACATACCGTGTATGGCGTATGTCTGCGAACACTGAGTACACTTTTTATAATAACCCGGTTACCTACAGTTATACAGCAGTACCTATATACTATATTATGTATACACTATATAGGGTACCTACCCTATACACATTTTAGAATTCTGCGTGCAGGTAGTGAATGGTCTAATAGTCTATATATTTTAGTTCTATCGTTTCATATCGTGCAAACAGAATTAAAAATATATTAGGGTAGTGATGAGTAATATGGGTAGGAACTAATAATTATATAGGAACTAATTGGTATTTACACCAAACGAAAATGAATTCGATATTCGACCACGTATAAGTTTAATAATTCTGTACGAATTTTTTCGAGTATAGAGTTTTTAGAAAATATATATAGAAGTTGTGCGTCTTCACAGATAGTGTGGTGGAAGGAGGGTCCCGCGCGAGTTGACAAAACTGTTAGGCGGCAGCAGGTCCACTATTATTTTATTATTATTATAGCGGCGGCCGGTCGGTTGCGCGCGCATACGAAGTTCGTCGTCACTACAGTCAGCCATGGAAAAATGGGCGCGGCCATCTGTTGCGGTAGCGACGCTGCGGCGGCGCCTGTCACAGCACGTTTTCCCCCTGTCATACCTGTGACGATCGTGATGCGTACGCTAAGAATAAATAATAATATTAATAATTTAATCATAATATTAGTTGGATATACCTAACAAAATTATACTAATTTTACCGCAGACAGTGTATATAGGGATTTTATTTTCCATCGTATATATAATAAACTATTATCAGCTTTTTATTTTCACCTTATAATTAAAAGTTTTAATTCTTATCCCACTTTTAACCAACTTGCTTATTAAGTTGTAATTGTTGTTTAATCGTACGATTATTTATAATTTATAATCACTTTACCACTGGGACAGTACAGCGGGCCCAGCGGGGACTTATTGAGCCCGTTTTATTAATTAATTGTTTATTTGATTAATAATAATGATAATTATGATTATTATACTTGACATTATTGTATTAGGTGTTCATTTATGTTTCTTATTCTGTTGTGTTTATATTTATGTGATAGGTCATCGCAAGAAGAGTGACAATACACAGTGTGAAGGTGCTCGGATGATTGTCGAATTGTCTCCTTCAAATCATTATACAAAATAGGCATATTGTATAATATTTGACGATAACGTAATTTAAATCACATCCGGGCTTACACTTGTGCGGTGTTTTTCTACGAAGGAATTGTAGGTAGATACAACGCTATGCGTGCATATAATTCTAGACAATTTAAAAAATAATTGTAGGTATAGAGTTTTATTTAAAATTTAAAAACAATCTCTACTCACACTTATATTTTCTAAACTTTAAAATGTGGGTGCTCAACTTCCTTTAACCATTTCAGTCTTTGTTGAATTAATGTAAATTAATAATTTAAATTTTGGTTGATTATCTAAAATTATTAAGAAACTTGATGAATAATTTTGATTTTTTTAATAAATGTATGTATATAGACAAACCAAAAAATTGAATGTATAATTATAATATATATATTATATACCTATAATTGTAAATCTCTAATAATGTTTTAATTTTCTAAAATCATGTTAAATAGAAAAAAGAATCTGTTAGTTGTGACAAACCTGCACTAAATATATAAAATACAAATTAAAACGAGTTGTTAATTGTTTAGAAATTATAGAAATATTGGTCAAACGACTGTTCTTGCGGGAATGAGTATGAAGTTCTACAAAATACGGTCAATTTCACTATTATTATTATTATCGTATACGAAATATACGTTCAGAATGGACGAAACGTGATTTCTCTGTTAAGAGTCGCGACGACTGCGAACCAGTCCGCTAGATAGTAGATGGTCGTCGGCTGGCGCTATCTCGGGGAGGCCTAAACATGTGCACCACTGTGAATTTCAAACCGTCGGGCCCGAGCAGCGCGTCGCATCCCTTCGGTGACTTTTTTGGGAGACACTGCTGCGCTCACCCGAACGACTGACTACTGGAGTCGACGTCTGAACATCCCCTCACGCGTTTTTCTCATCGCGCTTTAGAGTCGTAGTCTAATGATAAAATGCTCCAGCTAAAAAATAATGTATTTTCATAATACCTACTATTTACTGAGCACTTAATATACGTACCTATATTACAGTATTACACACATGTTGACAAATTACTATGATTTTTTTCAGTAGATAATATAAGAGTGTATTTGACGTTATATTTTTACAGCATTAAAGTTCACAATAATTTAAGCAATTGTCGCTACATGCAGTTATCGAGTTTCCCTACTATAACATTATTTCGCTTCTATGCATTTCGGTGAAAAGATTCACTAAATATTGACTATTATTTAATTATTTATTATTCGTTTTGATGACTTGCAGGTACATATGAGCTTATATATTTTACAGGCATATTTAGTTAGTATATAGGTACGCACGACGAATTATTTCATTCGAGGTGTTTATAACTGTATAAATAATAAGAGTAAACGCAGACGGAAAATAACCGTATACTACCAATATAGATACTTACTATATAACTACTTTTTATTTAAAATTATATTTACAATCTATGTTCTAGCCATTATAAGCACATTTTAACATAAATAAATAATTTTACAACATGAAACATATTGGAGGGAGGCCATCATTAATATAAGTACGTTTTTAAGAAAATTATATTATAATTCTATGTTTGTGGACAATGTTAGGTGTGTTTAGGTCCGGCAATGCATATTGGGTAGACTAGACTTACAGAGAATCGGAAATGAAACTGCAGCCCCAGGTTCTCTCGGTTTAACAATATAATATCAACGTACTATACCATATCGAGAAATTGAGTTGTAGCAAATACATCCTATGGTTGTTATATTTAGGTCATGAAGTGGTGCGTAAAATAATTTTCGAAACCATGTAGCTATATAATATTCAGTGACATACAGACGGGGAGGGGGCTGATGGTTGGTATTCGACACCTTCCCTTAGGTATATTTTGAGTATACGTATAGATGTATAAATAAAACTCATAAAATTAAAGTATATTCTGATATATAATTTTATTATAACCATCCTATCAAAAATATCTGTGCAAACCACTGATGATAATATATTATTATTATATATATTATATATATTATATATATATTTTATATAATATGTAATAATGCTAATTTTGTTTGGAAAATTGTTCCATTTGTAATTTTAGCTCTGATTTGCAGCCAATGACGTTTACGATAGTATGTTAAATACAGTACATAATATAATTTATACGTTTTAATCGTACAATTTAAATAACATCCAATAACATTGTACCTGCTATTATACGATGTATACTATTTATGTGTATTGTGTATATCTATACACGAAAGGTCGAGTGTGGTAGTCGGACAAGTAAACACCTTCGTTAATATACTAGGTCCACGCGTCACACTATAAAATATAATAAAATATGGCTCGCCAAAATGATTTACTCAAGTTTTGACACGAATGCCGACACCGAATATCAGGACGCCTTTTTTTGCATAAACGCACGCGACATTTTACATATTTTAATCTTTATCGACTTATCGTATCCGTATGTATGTATGTATGTATGTATGTATGTATGTATGTATGTATGTATGTATGTATGTATGTATGTATGTATGTATGTATGTATGTATGTATGTATGTATGTATGTATGTATGTATGTATGTATGTATGTATGTATGTATGTATGTATGTATGTGTGTATATATATATAGGTATTAATATATTTATGTATTTTTATATGATATTATAATATATCATATATTTTGTCCGACATCCATATAATATAATTATATATAAGTATCCAGCATAGGTCAGGAGGTGGAAAACCATTTTCGGGTCATGTGTCAAAATTTTATATAATAAAATGTGTAATGAGTAGTTATATGGTCGCCTGCAACAATTCTGCTGCTATTGTTATTATGTTCATATTATTAATAAATATTATTTTCCTGGCTAATCTTGAGGACGTAGAGGTTAAGATTCTTCTTTTTTTTAAATCCTAAACAGTAGATAAGTACCTACCTATTTATTATTTAATAGCATTTACATAATATCATCTCAGATTTAATTGACAATTACCTGTGTAGACATTCTTATCCATATTATGTTTTTTTAATGTAATTTTATCAATGGATACATTTTAACCATTAGGTTGAGTATTTTGTATAAAACACAGGTAGTACTTACAACAAGAGTCAACCGCTTCTGTATGTTTATATATTGATGGAATATATTCTTTTGTTCTGCGGCATAGGGTAGTCACAAGCAATATGTATTACACTATAACAAGTCGACATTTTTATTTAAATTTGTCGATTCATTCTTAAAATAAATTTTACGCAAAATCTTCATACACTTTTGTCTAAATTAAACTTTTATACCATATATAGTACCATTAGTACCTATGTATAGGCCAACATTACATTGTAATTAATAATTATATATAATTCTAATTTAAAATTATTAAACATATTATGTTATAGTTATTTTGTAGCGAGGATGTTGCAATCATTCTCGAAACGCGATTGAGTGTATGCATGGTGGGTATAATCACCCGGGTTTGCAGTTAAAAAAACCTAGTAAACCTACTAAAAATAATCACCCAATGGCATATTTTGGCGTGAGTTAAAAAAAAAAATATTATTATGTAATGCAGTTTCTATAATTTTAAAATAAATTAAATAATTAAATAATTAATACATCACCATTTTTAATTTATCACCATGTACAATTTAATTACTATTCCATGATATATAGTTTTTTCATTTATAATGTATTTAAAAAATATATCTATTTCTTTTATATAGATACATATTTCTATGATCTATGATCACTTACTAACAATCTAATCTTATTTAATATAATATCTAGGTATAGAGGATTAATAAGTCAATGGTTGGTTAATGGTTGTTATATTTAGTAATAATATGTGCAACACGTGTACATAGGCATCAGGGTAGTATTAAATAGGAGACATTTCTATTATCAAATCATTCAAATTATAATTTAAAAAAAAAAAATTAGTTATTTTAATAACTTGTTTTGTTGTAAATTTCGTAGGTCGTGAGATATTTTCTCACGTACTGAAATAACTGGAAAAACATTATGTAGATTAATATATTATTATATTACATGCGGTTTGATTTAATATGTTACCGCGGGTGCACATTCATGAAAAAAGTAATTACAAAATTAAATTTGTAATTTTCACGCGTTACGTTTTACCTATGGACATGTAGTAAATTGTTTTTTTTTTTTATATGTACTACTTTATTTATTGTATATTGGCAAATTAACGTGAACAGAAAAAAAATGCATAAATAATTAATTTTATTGCACATGCAATGCAGCGCTAATTGCATTTGGACGATGTACACCTACACCCCCGTGAAAAAACTATACATATATTCCATTACAAATAATTATAATATATTATACACACACATATCAGCTGTTATAGTTTTTTATATGGCTCACGTTTACTAAAATTAAAATTTTTTTTATGAGTGAACTATTTTATAGTGTGTACCTATCACGCTTTGTAAATACGCGTACCGCGCGTAATAAAATTGAATTAAAAAAAAAAAAAATTAAACTAATCATATTAAGAGTTGTACCTAAACCTAAAAGGCTATAAGGCTATAACTGTATGCCTATTATTCTATTTGAAATAATATAGGTACGCATCTGCAGTATATCTTTCGATGTTAAACCACGTCACTTAGGTTTTTATTTGAAAAAAGTGCGACGTTGCTGTTTGAATAATATGAAATTCAATGATTATTAATTAGGAATTATTTATTCGGCACTAATGTTATTAATTATTTTTATTTGCAACAAAAGATATTTGCTATCTCTAATTTTATGCTCAATAGGTAATTATTAATATAATCTACTTAATATACAAGACGTGGTCACTTACTTCAAGGATACAAACTCAGAATTTTACGATGGACATTATTTACAATATTGTCTTATAGATACTACAGTTACCGGTATGGGAACGCTGTTGATAATAATCAATCGAATATAGTCGATATAGATTATGAACTATTATTTAGACTATGGAGCATGAGAATAATGTGTGTGGGAGAAGAGCACATTATTCTGTATTCAATCTTAAAAATCAGAAAACTATTACCATACATACGACACAAACTAGTTTTAATAACATATACTATGTGACCGCCTTTATCGATGTATTGCATGAATTATAAACTATTTATAATGTATGCAGGATACGCGTTTAAGATTTAGTGCGGTCAGAGTATAATCATATAATATGCCTATACACTGTATCACGAGTTTAGTTTTTCTTTTTATCTGATGGAATTGACCGAACTTAGAGCTTACACAGATATTGTAATGCACGTATGTCGATATATATACAATATACAACTAAATAATATCATTTTTGTAGATCCTATATGTATTATACATCTTCGATATATTATCGTATGCACGTGGGGCCTATATACATACGCATGAAGTCGTAAATGTGCGCGCAGCAGCTATTACGCTTTCGTAAATGTCTACAGGTACGATTTAATCAACAGATTTACATTTTTTTTTTTTTTTTTTTTTTTTTTTTTTAAACCAGTAGAAATTACGAATTCCACGCCATCATATAGCGCGCGCGGCCCCAGCTGGTGTGAATTGAATTTTGTTTATATTTTCCGTTTCACGGACGTCGCCTGTAAATTGCCTGTTTAATGATCGAAATACGTATATTGTTTGTGAATATATTATTATATAGTATACATTGTAGTCTGTAGGTACCTATATCAGTGATGACTGAGCTCATCCAATGATGGCCGCGGCGCACGACCAATTCATTCCGTTACTGTTGGTTTACACATTCTACATTTTTAGTTTTCTTCGACGACACGCGCGGTAAATCGGTCGATTACCGCGTATACCTGTATAACTATAATACCTGTCTATATATTATGATTGTATTATGCACAAATGCGTGTGTACACATTTCTTGCACGTGCGTTGTGTCGTCGTCGTGCGCGCATATGAATGGCCTCATCATATTTTGTACATATAGGTATACGTCGTATATTATATACTCGATTAGAACCTATATAGAGGTACACCATTTGTATAGTCACTACCTAAATTATTGTCTTCCCACATGTTGTGACCGCTGTAACTACGGATATATATATATATATATATTCATGTAACGTGCGGGGAATTACACGCGCACAGTTCAGTCCCTGATCTGGAATATTGTATGGAAAACGAAATATTTAAATAATTTGTATAAATATATTACATTAAAGGATGGTTGTTTAGATTAGGCCAACTGTATGATATAGGTACCCTCGTAACGTGTTCGTGATTTATTCGGTACCTACCTGCGTATATATGCGATATACGGTGTATCTGTATAATAAAATGTGTTTCTACAATATAAGAAATCGTAAGTTTTATGCTGAAGCGCATCTATTTATAATTATGAGTCCCCAAAGAAATCGTTAGATTTATGAAAATATATTGTAAATAACGCACGATGATATCGTCAAAACGATTAAGTATTTACCTATAGGCTATAACGTTCATTCTAAGATTATTGGTTTTGATAATATCGACCTGCCTACCGGTTTAAAAAAAAAAAATGCTATTTTCACATTAAACGCATACGGAGATCTGACCCATATATGATGTATCTGATGAAAAGTAAGATATATTTAAATGAAAGTAGAAAGTAGAAAATATGTTTTTCATAGTTAAATCGGATATAATATATTTGCAATAAAAGTATGCATTATAATTTATAGGTGTCATCATACCTAATACATTTAGATACTTTGTCAATAACAATAATATCATCTACGAGGACGTCTCCCCCGGCTGGCGGCTATATCACAGTATATATAAATATAGATTTATGTTCGACATGAAACATCACGTACCTATATATAATAAGGACATGGTTTACCGGAGGATAATGACCTACAAGAGTTGCGACACGTACTTTTAACCTAATATAATTAACGTATTAATTTTAATAAGCTATCTAAAAATTTTACTTCTCTATCCCGAAACTTAAAGAAGGTACATAAATCAAATTTTCGTCAACGACATTCAGACGATGTTAACACATGTTATAATATATTACCATTATATTTTATGAATACAGCGACGACAAGACGACGAAATCCTCAGTTTCCGCCCTTAACAGAGACCGAAGAATACTATATAATACATATTATACCTAATAATAAACAATCGTGCGGAAACGTGATCACCGACATTTGGACACCATTCGCGAGGCGTAAATTATTGGGACTTTGCGTGCTCCAACCAACTGCCGCCTGCAGTGTCGTCGCAATCTACTTTCGTTATTTATCTGCTGCAGTGTACCCATACCGCCATACCGACTACCTCTATATTATATACACGTACTGGTCCGCAGTTTCCGTCGTAATCGTTTTTGGTACTATTCTGGGATTATAGATTTCCGCACGTGGTATAGATATGATATTATATTATAATGTGCATACATATAAAAATATAAAAATATGTCTGTGGTATTATTTACACTCAGCGTGGAATTTATTACTGTGAAAATGTTTCAAAGATTATATATTTATAATATTATATTGTAAAACTGTTAAACATTATAATATTATGTATATTTAATACATGATGATATAAGCCAATGATGGGAAATTCCGTGTTGTATTCATACAACATGAAAAGACCTGCAGTTGGTGTGGAGAGAAAAACACATTTCAACAACATATATCTACATTGTACACATTTACAAATTCCACATAGGTACATATATATATATATATATATACGTGTGGGCGAAGACGTCATTGCACAGACCGGCTTAGCCGTTGGTTGGTTATATTATGGTGGTTGGCAAATAAGATGATATCATAAATTCATAACAACTGCAGGACTCTGTTGAGACCAAATCATATCGTTATATTATATGACGTCATGTTAAGCATATACATTATAAATGAAAATATATATTAATATTTTTCCATAATAAGTAAACCACTACATTGATGTATATATTGGGTATTCACTATAGCCATTATATTATGTGGAAGTTTATTTTGGAAATTTCCGTCGACTGTTAGAAAGACTATATTCCGAGCGAAATACAAATATAGTTAACTAATTGATTTAAAGTCTAAACGAGCTAAATGATGGCCAAGCACAGAAATACGTAGGTACCCATAAAACGCTGGGCCACTACTATCCACTCGTAAAAACTTAAAATACTTTTTATAAAATTAAACACTTATGAGAAATCGTATTATTATATATTTAAAGTTTTAGAATAATATTATGCTATTAAGGAAATATATCAAATTAAAAAAGAATTCTAATGTTTAAAAAAGTAAAAACTTAAAAAAATGTTTGCCTTATTGTCTATAACTTGAAATAACAGAAAACAAAAATGTCCATAAACGTTTAAACTTTTCGATAAAATTAGTATTGAATCTTTAATAGTTTTATAGATTCACGAGTAGAACCTATTATCTCCCACTTCTTATCATAATTATTATATACCTTCCTATATATAATATATTCAGTTCCAGTAAGGAAGTTTTTACGAATCGTAAAACAGTCTGTAGTCCGCTGGCGCAAACTGTAGTATCTTCTTCTCCTCGACAGCATTTAGTATGTATATATTTATTAATTTTTCAACCCACTACGAAATCTGTCCTTCTCGATATCTACAGTCTTATACTCATCAGCAATATAGTTTTACACACCTAAGCAGTGTGTCGACTATAAATCTTATCATTTGTGTCCAATGATACATGTGAATAACATATCTTCCGGCAAACAGTGTTGGTTGAGTTGGAGAGCATCGGGTATCCTAAAATATTAATTCGTAAAATGTTAATTTTATAATATGATGGTAATTAAACCGTGTAAATATAGATGCATAATAACAATGTTATAATTTGTATACCTAATGATCGTCGCCATTTCTGCACAATATTCTCGATCCGAAAGAATTAGGTATTTAGAATTTTGTTTTTGGTAAGGTACTGTAAGAAGATATAAAAATTTAAAAGTATGAAAAAATTTGTATACTTTTCTTTTTTATGGTTTAGAAAGTGAGTGAGCTGAAGCGTCTTCAAACGCTACTCATCCTCTCTTTAAATATGCCCTCGCTGAGATAGATTGAGTAAGTGTACCTCACCTTACCAATTGTAATAGAACTTAGAGACCTTAAATTGTATGGCTATATGCTTCTTGTTATATTCTCTCTTCTTATTGTTTTTCCTATTAAACAAAAAAAAAAAACTGTTTTATGATTCTTCTTATGATGATTACTTTATTGTTATTAGTTTTTTATCAATTTATGTTATATTATAAAGATGCACTAAAAATTAAATAATTTGCCGGAACGTATCTTCGTTAAATCTATTCATCCGTAGAAATTATATAGTACCTATAATAGCGATCATAACATTGCAGGAGTGATATAGGTACTAAGTACTTATATATTTACAATAATAGGTATGATAGAATGTTAGATATATTATGAGTGTGAATATTAATATTTCTTTGTGAACTTATGCATACTGTAAGAACCCATTGTATGTTCGAACTTATTTCATATAGGTATACTTTCATAGATTATTATAATATTGCCTATAATGTAATTCAAATCTCATTTTATTTATCAACATTCAGTTTAAATCATAATAATCCCGATTGATCAATACATATTATAATATATTTTGGTTTACCTATATGGTTAGGTACCTAACCTAAGTGAAGCAAAACGAGAAAGATTGATTTATTTTATCCTAGTCGGGTAATACAGCACATATATAGACATATATTATATAGTCTACCTATGCATTATTATTCTATACATATAAACGGTCAATGATCATATATATATATATATATATGAATGCATTTAGAATGTTTACCTACTCGTTACTCCAAAATCTGCAATATACAATTTATGCATACCTAACAATATAGGTAACCATAGTAGATATAACTTATAGATATACTTATTTAGTTATTTTTATATAAGTATGTAATCCCTTTAAGGATGACACTAAAATGTTATTAATTTAAAATTTAACATTTTACGATGGTATGATATTTATTATTCTGATAAACATATCTTTGCTTCCGATCATAAATATAATTTTTTGAAAACTTCGTTGGTACCTATACATAATATTATAGAGTGTATCTGATTTAAAAAAATATTACATTGGCACATTCGAGAATGTTAACTATGATAATTTTTTATATTAACTGTACGCATTGTTGACGTTTATTTTTATCTCCTTTATAAACTATCGTATTAGTTTTATTAAAAATATTAATGGAAATTTTGAATAAAAAACATTATACATTCATATTATTTTCATTTCTATACATTTTATTCACTAAAGTCAAATGTAAAGCCAAAAAATGTTACCCCGTGTATTATATATCTGGTAATAGGTTTGTTTATGTATACTAGCGACAGCGCGCGTTTTTAATACGAATATCATAATACATATTATCTACAATATTCAAGCCGGTTAGACGAGCATTCAACTTCATCGAACAAGTCTGTATCGTCAACCTGCTATTATATACACGTCCGGATTTATTAATAAATTTAGAAATATTAATCTTGGCCTAGCGCATTATTTTTAATAATATAAATAATTACATTAATTTAGTTGTATACAACTATAATAATAGTTTATCATTTAAGAAATAGATAAGTCCACAAAAAATACATGTTTCATTAATATAACGGGCACGCCTCAGCAGGTTTATACTCGTTTATATTATATTATTCAGTTATCTGCTCATTCTCATTGCCTAATATCTACCTACTCAATACAACTATACTATTCACCTTCTGCTTAATTTAAAAACTTACAAAAATCATTTGAGCAATTAATTTGAATAAAATCTGCAATTTTTTTTATACATTAAAATGTGTACTTCATTAAAGTTATTACTACACAATAATATATACACAGGACTTTTCCATTAATTGTAATAAAATTGTTTAAAAAAAATTAAAGGTAAGTAATGCGTTACTTCTATTACATTATACCGTGTGTTCACCAATAATTTTGGGAATACCGAATTTCTCGGTCGGATTATGTTGGAATAAATTATAAACCGAATTATTTTGTACAAGTTAGTGGTAAGTATATAAATACACTACAACCCACTTTTTGAATATTTTTACGTATACAGTTGTAATCAATTATAATTAAATAATTTTATATCCGTATTATGTTAATCTTAATTATAACACATAAAAAAAAATAAAAAAAATATTCAAAAAGTAATCAATAGTAGATAATTATAAATGGTTTTATGCATTTTATAATGAATTGTAGAAACTAGAAATGTATTATTTGTCAAAATCTGAATGGCTCTTATTCAGTCAATTTTTGTTTTAGAGCCATGGTTAACTGGTCAAAACTACTTAAAAAAATTCAGTCTATCCGAATTTGGTATCAAAAATACCGGTTGCTATTAAAAAATTAATAAGTTGCGTTGCGCATGCGCGTACCGAGAGGGTTAAAAATTTGAAATTTATCTGAAAATATGTATTTATATACCGCACTAACTTAAAAAAATTCGATTTATTCCAATATAATCCGGCCGAGAAATTCAATGTTCCCTAAATTGGCGAACACACGATATATTCTAGCACTCTGATACAGTATAGTAATTATTAAAAATGTCAATTAGAATATCGATTTGGCGGGAATAACAATCGAAGTAAATGCGATATACTATGTATAATATCCAATACTTATGACATGCGGTGATATGTCTATATATACATGAATTAAGTAGGTATATGTCTAAACGGGCGTATAACTCTTCTCGTACCTTTGATATACCAATTACATACGATATGCCTATCATATATAGATTGAATACCTGTCATATCATATTATTATATTCTGTATTTGTCTTTATCGTTGAGAATTTCCCATTTTTCATCTGTCATGAAAAGTACTACGCGAGGAAATGTATCCGCCTCGGCATAATACATATTAATATAGGTATTATATTTCCTATCCGCTTGAGTTTATGTTCAACTGTCCCATGTCGTGGTGCAGCTGCCACAGTCTCGGCCGAGGACAATAATAATTTGTCTTTTTTATCGTGACGATTTTCTGAGAAAATTACTTACCTCGTCGTTCCGTGCTCACAATTTTCTGGTATCCGGCTAAAATTAGACGTCCAAATATAAGTCTCGGCGGTACTTTTTCAACGTCGTCGGTCGTTCTTTTAAAAATAACACATCATTAATAATAAGCTTGTATTCCAGGACGAATAGCGGCGTTTTAATTTGTTTTTCAAAGTCGTTTTCCCACAGCCTAAGACACCTGCTTTGCGTTGGAGTTATATAGACACACTTTTTTGAAATAAATATTTACTATATTGTTATTATTATTGATCATGCAAAAATGTATAGACGCGGTGATATTAGATATATGTATTCGACGAACAGTCAATGGTCGAAAACGAGAAAAAAACGTGAAAATCCTGAAATATAAACATTAAATTATAACCTACCGAGTATTTTGGAAAACACACACTTCACACGCTTCATGTCATATTAATTTTAAAACATACAATTTTACTGAACCGTAAACTGTGTACCTATTTTATTATTTTTCTGTTAACACCTATATGTATGTTTGTACGTCGATTATTCAACTATAAATGTTTTTACTATCCGTCCACTTAGAAAAAATGGAAATGTTTATTATTATTTGATATTAAATACATTAAGTCGTCATAAAATTAAAAAGCAGAGGAGCAAAAACAAAAATAAAAGCAAACAGTGAGCCGCAGAAGTTTCGTCCTAAATATATATCAAAACTACGATTTTGGTAAAACTCTGCATTACCTAATAAAAAAAGAAGAAGAGAGATAAACCAATCCAATTTTGATGACAATTGCGAATGTTGTTATTACCATAAACGTATGCAATTTGTTTACCTTTTGCAGGGTAATAAATAATACGCACACGACGGCAAATCGAAAAGGATAATTAATTTTTCAATTACATGATAAGTCGTATATGCTTCAACATGAACCTTGCAAGTATCAGAATGGAAAGATAACAATATACCATACTTAACTCGTATATTATTGTAGGCAAGGCTGGGCATTAACGAAGTTAAGTTACTTTTAACTAAGTTATTTAACGAGTTACTTTTTTTTTTAAACAATTCCTAACTTAACGAGTTAATTTATTAATTTGTCCTAATATAAATTTCATATATTTAAAATTATATTTTGATTTTTATAACTTATTGATATTATATATATATATATATATATATATATATATATATATATATATAATAATTGTGGGAATAACCAAATACTTTACGATATGAATGTGAGTGTTTTGCATTATTTCTATATTTGAAATTCCAATAGATATTAGAATAACGTGTATAAGTACAACTAACAACTACCTACCTATATAAAATTTGGGAAACGATTTACGAGTAATAATAATAGTATTAGATAATAATATTTTATTTTATTCTGCTTATTCGCAGAAAATATGTATATATATATATAATATAATTATTTTGAGAAAAGAAAAACATATTATTTAACTGCCTTGTATACAGAGATAAAATACTCTTACTAATTTAATGTTAGATTTTATAATTGATTGAAGTATGTAAGTAGTACTTACTAAGTACCTACTGTAATTAATACAATTACATATGTTTATTGAAAATAGTTAGACTTCCATTATATTATGTTATTTGTTAAGCTTTGATAAAAATGTATGATAATTTATTGTAGGTACAATGTACATGAAAGAAGAAAATTAACTTATTTTTAACTAAGTTAAGTTACTTTTTTTTTCAAATTAACTTTTAACTTTCAACGAGTTAAATAAATAAGAAAACTAACTTTAAACTTAACTTACATTTTTCTGTATTAACTTAACTTAACGAGTTAAAATAATTAGTTAACTTGCCCAGCCTTGATTGTAGGTATATTATTTATTATATAACATCGTTCGTATGTATATAATACAAGTACCTATCTAGTGCACTGTTTATTATTGTTATGTATATAATATGTGCACGCACTTGGACGTGTGCAAATCTTTTTTTCCCTACATGTGTGTGGTGTGTGTGAGAGAGAGAGTGTGTGGTGTAACTTCAACACATTTACCGCCGTGTACTGCAGATGTTAATTTCGTTTTTATAACTCAATTAAATAACGTAGGTATATTAGGTGCCATTTTTACGACCAATTAAATTTTATAAACGAACGACTTATCGTCGGTGGCGGTGCGCATATATTTCGAAGCGAAAACGTGCGGCAGTTGTACATAGATACAATACACCTATAATATTACTTGTATATAACAGTATTGTATACCGCGGTAGCTGCAGTGGATCGCACATTGCCCACGTATTAATATTATTATAATATCGTTTAAATTGTACGAAAATGCGATTTTTGACGCGCGTAATTTTTTTGTATAGGTATACCTATATATATAAATTAATAATAATAAAAACGAGCGGCATAATAATAACGACGATTATGACGATGATTACAACAACACAATAACCGAGTACAAAGTGTATAGTATGATATACGATAATAATAATAATAATAATTACATTTATTATTGTATGCAATATATGGTCGCTGACGCCGATGACGCCGCCGCCACCGCCGTAGGAGGGCCAAAACACTCGCATCATATTATTATGATATACCTACGTTCGGCGTAGGTATACGTATTTTTCTTAAACATCATATTATTATTTTAATAGTTTTATTACACACACCCGCGATGAGTATAATAATATTATTTATATACGCGCGCCATCGCTATGTAATACGAGACATAATATTAATAAACGCAAGTCGCGTACACAATACCATCACGATGGGCAGGTACCTTGCCTACCTATGCTACGCGTATTATTATTACGATGACGGTCGAAGACGCCGGATCCGACGGGCGCTCAGAATCCAACGTATAATATTTTAATAATAATATATCATATAATATTATATAGGTAATATACGTATACGAACGTACACTTACGCGTTCCGCTTTAATCGATGGCCGAGGCGCAGCGTCGCGTTTTCCGGGAGTGCATGCCTATATGATGCGAGAATGCGATATTATATTATATAGGTACGTACATAGTAATAATAATAATAATAATAATAATAATATATAATGATAAAATGATAAAATGACACGACTGTGCAGCATTTGCGCCAGTCATTCGTATGCGAGTATATTATATAGATATTTTTTATATATGTACATTAGGTATACTCGCTATTGGTCGGGTCATAATTTTCACGGTCCCTCTTTGAAATAACGGACGGCGGGCGTGGGACTGCTCTTACAAAAATGATAATAATAATAAAAATAATTAGGATATAATGTATAGGTATACGCGTACGGCCTGTAAAATAATAGCCGACCGTTTCTTCGCACTATGGGTGGCTCCGGTATTATAGTAGTTCTTATATAATATGTTATTGGGTATTTATTTTGATATTTTGACGCGGTGCATATGCATAATATAGAAGAGACCTGCGAGTCCTGTGACGTATCGCTGGGTGACCGATAGAACGCCGTGTCCGGACGACATTCGATTATTTAAACAACTATTATAATCATTTCATTTTTTTATCGAGCACATAATATATTCGTAGATAGGTATAATGTACGTCCCGGTACATTAAACATTATGTAGGCTCCCCGCGAGTTCTTATCGCCTAAATACTTCCTATGAATATCCATATTTAATTTTTTCTGAGATCCGGATCCAGGGGACACGTCGTATCTCTTCGGACCACATATTATTACAACGATCACCATCCGTAAACGTATTACGCCTACACCTGCAATAAAAGGTGTCCACTAAGAAAGATCTTACACAGCATACACACGTTTGAACGTGTCAGATATGCATCAACGTACACTGTTGCTATGTCACACGATTACTTCCCGCGCGGCCGTACATAATATATATAACCTGTAAAATGGTGTATAGAGGTATTTTTAGATCGTATGCAGTAAAAAAGTTATACCCAGCAATCCAATCATTTTTTTTTTTTATTTAAAAAATATATTCTCGCGGCTCTTTACAATTTTTATTCGATTTGCTCATTATACTCAGTTATTATTATAACTATAGTCTATACTATAGACTCTATAGGTATAAGACATATATAAACTTTCCTGTGACTCCGCAGCGAAACCACCCCTTCCGAGAGCACACGAAGAGTTGCAGTACTCGCTAACCTGTCTGGGCGCCACTGAACCTGTACGTAATATTCTTTCTTATCCGGATTACCCAAAAAATTATTACGACACGCGATTTTCCGAAGCATGCGAATCGAAATCGATAAAAAAAGTGAAATATTATTATAGCACCGCGTCGGTTTGTCCCTCGAGTTTTAATACTCATTACTCATTAGGTATACTTTTGAATACCTACTAGCCGAGGTAAAAATTCCTTCGACGTCACGGCGTCATGATATTATTATTATTATGACGTCGTCACGGGCCGAACGCAGTAAGCGTCGGTTTGATCATAACGTGACCGGAACGAGCACATACATTATATAATGTTATATACCTATATATACATATTATGAATGTATCATTGTTTTATTTATGTGTGTTGGCCTATACTACCTGTGTACACATTACCGAACAGCACGCGCAGGCGCACTCCGTATACACGCACGACAAATATTTTATACTGCATCGATACTTATACTATTACACACACACATACCTATATTATATTTGCATATATATATACTAACCCTCCGAATCAGCTCCATCCGTCTTACTCTCATTACACGATAATAACATTATAATAATATAAAACGTAGTTTCGCATCACGGACAAAAGAAGTTTTTGTTATGTTTCATTAGTCGCGGTCGTTTTGGCGCATTTCAAATCGCATTATCGCCCGGCGTCCGACTAAACGGAAACTATAACGACGTCGGCTGCAGCGTGAAACCTGTGGTAGTAAGTTGTAATATGATACTGACGGTTTTACTCTAAGGTCGCACCAATGTGCCATAATATAGTGACGTATTGTATAATATCGTTATTTGCATCCTTACGATTGCTACGACTACAGACCTTTGCGGTGCTGTTGCTTTAAGTCGATTTTGAAATTCAGCGGTAGATGCTAACATCAATAGTAACGTCGTAGATTCTAGGCACTTATAAATAGATATTATGGCGTTACTGTAGGTATAGTATGTCGTCAAATTCTCGATATGATGTGGCGATGTATGATTATCGAACCAAAAAGTTTTTGAAACAGCAAGGCAATCTGTAAATGAAAAAACAATTTGTATAATACATTGGTGTGTACATATTTTTAGACAATTTATTATAAAGTTGTATATCGCCATATTGGTTAGGATACCTTATACTTATATGAATATGTATAATATTATTATACTGTATAGGGTCATCTAGATTTTTTGTTACAAAACTGGTGAGAATTACGCATTAAATATATTATTATAAAAAAATATCTCATACCCATATTATAATATTAATAGATTTTGTAAGGTGACATTTTGGATGTGGCAATCGTGAATAGACAAACATAATTGACGAATAAATTTTATCGAAATATTATTATTAATCATAAGTTAAAATAATAGAATCTTTATTGGTGGCCTATAGGATATTCTATTTCTGAATAGTTTTGCATTTAAAAATATATATAATATTATTATAATAAACGTGTTTATTTTATAGCCGTGTAGGCGTATTTCGTTATACTTTGTAGTTTGAATATTGTACTTTGGTTTCTTCATTGTCATTAATGCCTATTACTCGGGTTATGACGTTCTGTGTAAATATTAATAATATAATATATTATTATTATTTTTCGTTGATGGCAACTTACTATAAACAATTTTTCTTACTCAAGACAAAAAAAAAATATTAATAACATTTATAAAAAAATATGCTAATTTCAATAAATTATTTGACAGGTACATAATGAATGTTCACTATGAATTCGTTATGATTATTGCTATTAAATTATATACGCATATCAGTATTTAATGTGTATATTATAATATATTAACTAACTTAACCTAATGACATAACATTGTAAAATAAATTATTAGGTATATATTACTCCTGTTGTAGATTATATTTTAAATAATATATACAATACACCTTTTTATAATTAATTAAAACCGGTTTAAAATCGCGCTTACATCTTAATTAATTTTTGTGTATTTTTTTATTATTTTTTTCCGTGACTTGCTTGTACCGCTGAAGATGGTTCTTAAATAGTATTTTATATATATTTTTTTAGTCCACGTCGAGTTTTTTTACGATTTTATCCAAACAAGATGGATACAGAAAAAAACCTTTATTTTTTTTTATGTAATTTATTACTCTATCGGACTTATTATGTTCATCGTCTAAATATATATATGTGCTTATATAGGACCGATCGGGGTTGGACCCTCAATGCAATTTCCTTAAAACGCCTTTCCCGTTCGGGAAAATACGATATAATATTGCGTGGAACCTATAATTTCCATTCATTTATGTCGAATATATTTTTTTCTCGTGTTTGCCCCGTTCGATTTTATTTATTACTGGCAGCGTTGATAACCTATATTTGCGGGGTTTTTACGACGACCGCAAAAGAAGAGAAAAAAATAATAATACTGTGAAAAATAAGTGCACCCGTTTAGCGGCTGTATTATACAGCTATATACTAGTATATGTATACTATTATTATAGTATGGCTATATACCTTCGGGCACAATTTTAGGCAATATAATATTACATATGCTGGAAAAAAAATACTTCAATCTATAATATAGTCTACCTGTAGTATAGGTACCTATATCCAGTTTATGCAATTCGTGAATAATATTTGGCTGCGTTAAAGGAAATTTAAATTTATCATATTTTTCAAGGAATAAAATGACAACTTATGTTGGGTTCGAATATAAATACATTCTCGCATTAAAATCAAATTATTCTGAAAAAAATATAAAGTACCTATACAATTAATTATAACCACCACTTCTTAAAAGTATTTAAAAAAATATAATATAATATTTCATTTATATAAGTACTTAACTATACTTATGTAACATCCTCTACAAATTGAAATCATTTTACATCTAGTACATAATATATAATAACCACTTCCTATAATTATTATTATAATGTGTGTATTATAATAGTATACTTAGGCAGAATATAATATATATTATTATTATATTTTTTGTCTACGATATCACAACTTATATTTATATTATACCTACTATAACAGTTCAAAGGAATTTTCTCAACCTTGTAAGTAAAAGTAACGCGATACGGTACTATATAGTATATAGGTACACTCGGGTACACAGATCGTCCATTCAAATTTAATTTACCGTGTATAAAATGTATTTATGAATACAATTTATTTCATGTATAGGGGATACGCTGAAAAAATTTTAGGTTTTTTCAATTAATTTTGAGTTTGTTTGAAGTTATGTAATATTATTATAATTTAGAATATTAATTGCTGTTTATTGTTATAACTCTAAATCACTTTCGGGAATTTAGATAAAATTGTTATTTTGATTTTGTCCATTGGGAAAAAAATGTATTATGCATATAAGTGATATGTGTGCATGTGATAAACACAATAACGTCTCTCAATATTTTAAATTATATATACACAAAACAAACGATGAAACTCAAGCGCATGTGTACATCTACTGATTGATACAGTGTATACATTATAAATATTTACATCGAGTTTGTGGACAGTTTTATTAGTTTTCTATTCGACCGTATAGTATAAATTATACGTCCATCGTCGATGCTTATACGAGTCGGACGTCGTTTTTCTTCGCGAAACGGCCGAGTGTTAACCTACATAATAATAAAATTATATTCTTTTATAAACACTTAAGTCCAATCGTTATTTCAGTGGACTATCCTATTTTTGGTTCGCTTGGTATTTATTTTTTTTATCGCAAATACTCGATTTTCGAGGTGCAAAACACGACTATAAGCTGCAGCGTGTTATCATATCGACGTGATCGTTATTTCGGAACCAGAGATAGCATATACATTATAGTATCATAATATATTGTTTACGCAGTTTGTGCGTGCGGTATTAAACGGTTCTAAAAAGTTCACTCGACGACGCGATGTTTATATACAGATCAGAAGACCACCATGACGATGGCTAGATTAAAAATAGCGGCTGCAGCGGTGGCACGTCACGATATTATTGGTCCAACACGGTTTTCATTTTCTATATATATAAAATAGTCTCTGATATAATAATATATATTGTATACGCATACACCCCCGTCGAAGGCGCGTTCTATTTTGGTGCTAAATTAAGATAATCAATAGGTTTATGTGGAACAGTAGTTGTATATATTATTGTAGGGTTTAAAAATTTCACGAAATTTATTTTATTCTTAAAATATTACATTCATGTGAAAAATAATTATATACAAGTATTGTTTATTATGTTTAAAAGCTTATATCTATAAATTCACAGTAAGAGAAAAATGTTGAAAGTTGGTTTATTGTGCTGAATATAGGTACTAATAAATAAATAATATAATAACATTATTAAGAATAACTATAATATAGAGCCAAGTGATGAATTAACCAATAATTATATTTAATTTAGAAATACTAGATTGATTGCAATTTTAAGTAAATCTTGATTGATAAGTCATTCAGTATCGTTATTTTCTGCGTATAATCAATAATAATTTCTAATAATTCATAAACAAATACGATTAATAGAAGGAAAATATTTTTCATAGTTTCATTCAAATATTTCAAATTCAAAACCCGAAGTAGTCAGTATATAACACATGGAGCATAATATGACGAATGCGACAAGATAATATTATACTCTGAAATGTCATTTCGTGCTGTAAGAACTTCGGATACGGACGCCATTGTCACCACGAGAATCTTCGCGGTCATTGGGTACACAACAAAACGAGTTTTCGATTGTATTTTTCGGTGTAAAATCGCACAATATAATAATATATTTAAATCGTTATTATTGATTATTATAATATTATTATGTCTTCCTCAAACGGTAACAATACGGGTGCTATTTTCGTATAAATTACAATTATTTTGATATAATATTATTATAAGTTTATTAATTTATATTATAAAATACATAACGGACGGTCTGTTCAACAACAATACGATTGATAATTTCTACGGCACATAACTATACCTAGCAAGTGTGCTTGATAAAATAATATATATATATATATATATATATATATATATGTAATGTTAAATTTATTTACTATGTATAGGGGTATGCATGATATCGTACAAGTGGCGAAGATAGATATACGAGTGTATACAACGTCAAGCTTAATTGTTTTTATTTTTACGTCTATATCGTCATGTGTATCATTATTCATTAAATGCCTCTCCAGACGCATCATGTTGGAACCTATTATCTATGTATAGCACCTATCTAATAATATAATATGATGAGATATTTTGGCATGACTGTACGTGTATATATGAGTGTATCGTATAGAGCTTATACGTGCGAGTATAAATATAATGATATATATATATATATATATATATATATATAGTGCTTAAGTAAATTATATAATTGAGTCTGATACATTATATTGTTATTGCAGAGTGCGGTTGATGTCTAATAACTTCAGCGCAAATACCAATTAATGTGTAAATTGTTTCATTAGTGCAGTCCACCATTATGATACAGCACCGTGCAGACAAGTCGAGTGAGTAGAAAAATATAATAATAAAAAACCTTACATTATTACACCACGGTGATGACGACATGCTAATTTACGTTCGTTTTAAATTCTCATTCGATTAACATGTGTGTTAACAGAATAATATATTTTATTATTATTATTATTTATAACGTTTTCACTCGTGTTTGAGGCGCATGCGAGAGATAATGACAGACCTCGACAACTGACGGCGCAAAATCATCAGTATAGTATGGCGTCACAGTATCCGTAAAGACTATAGTGTAAAAAAAAATTAATTCTCACATCGGTTCTCTTCTTAATATTATATTGAATAATATATTATATTATATTAGGTACATAGACGAAACTAGAAAATTGTATTAGAACAAACCAAATTATGAATATGGAAACAAATTAAAATTACAAAATAAGTTTTCTTATTTAAATTTTAAATTTAATTATGTCAGTGTATTATTATACATTTAGTATTAGGCTAGGCCATGCCATAGTGTATTGATCCGTAGTTTCGCCTATGATTATTAGGTTTAAGTATATTCGTTAATATCTAACGGATATACATATACCTACTAACGTTACAAAATATTCATTATAGTATGAATATTGTCTTATCATTTCACCTATTTAATACATTATCATAGTACGAAATTGTCTAAGCTACCACAATATTGTTACTATAGTTGATAATATATCAATATTTCCATACGATCAATTAATTAATTAATCAATATTATAAGCTCCGGATTAAATAAACATTCTTATTCAGTAATTTATACATTTATAATGATCATAATAATATACAACAAAAAGCGCTGTAATACAAAAGATTCAATATATTTCTACATTGTATGAATGCATGATATTATTATATATTTATGCGTATATTAAAAAAAAATATATGAGACACAACTTACAATATTATAATATAATATTGAATTTAATTAATGATAAAATGATGTAATATTACCGCGTTCATTATATTTTGGACCAAGAATTACAATATAAAAGCGATACGGCGAAAGACGTGTAGCGTGTAGTCTGATGTAAAAACAAATTAATCATAGTTTATGCATATTACTATAAGCATACATTATATAGTTAATAGTTATATAATATATATATATATATATAACTATATAATGTATGATACATAAATATATATATCATGTAGATAATTTGAAAATACTGTTTTTGGCATCTCAACAAAAATATTTATAATGTTATATAAAAGAGTTAATCGTTACGGCCGCACGAATCCTCTAATTTATTTCGTAATAAATAATAACCGTATTTAAATAGGCGTATTTTACGACGCAAAACTCCTTCAAAAAAGTGACCATGTGCAAAATAAATTTGTGTTTGTCACTTTGTAGCGGCATTGGACGTGTTGCGCTGGGTGGATGCGTTTGTATGATGCCTGCGTGTGCACTTTGATTTATTATATTGTTCTAAATTTACTTGAAATATGTCTTTCAAGTCGGTTATATAGTGACGAGACGAAATTAAAGTGAACGAGTACACGAGTGTAGATTGTTGAACATTTTTTATGAAATCGTGTTGTTCATTTTATTATTTTCATATAACATTATATGCAATAATATGAATTAATTCGAAAGTTCAAAACGTTATCGCTGGTAAAAACTGCACAGATATTGTTTTTAATATTATACTTAAAAGCTTGTATGAGTATTCTATAAATTATAAAATAAAATACAGACTTTTTTTCATAAAAGTGGTATATTAATTCATGAGAATTAATTTATTATTTAAAAACTATAAATTAATCGTGTGCTATCAGATTTGTTTTTAATTTTTTTTTTCATAATATATACATATACGTGTATTTATGCATGTTGCTATAGATCTACACGAGATTACATACCTACACGATTTTATAAAAATATTTTTGTTGATACCAAACTATTACATTTAGCTTGTTTGCAATATTTCATAATACCAACAAAACTAAATTTCATAATAATCTGAGAATTTCCACTATATACCTTATACCTGCTATACACGTCAACCGCAGAATAGTAGATAGAAATTTAAAATAACATATATTATTCATACCGCTAATTATATACAATATATAATATGTACAATATAATATAACCAACGTCAACATAATATATTTTTTAATTTTTTTTTTTTTAAATTGAGCATCAACAACAAAGGTTATTGGCTATAAACATTAATATTTTTTTACACAAGTATGAAGCATTAACAATAATAAATATATGTACATGACAATAATAATAGTATAAAAAAAAAGATTGAAATATATCTAGATTAAATTAGTTGATATAGTTTAGTTTGTTTTAAATAATTAATTAATTTCTCTACGTTGATTGGCTGTGAACTTAGAGCTTCTTCTAGCATAGTATATTAATATATCATGTATATATACAACTATATTGTGCTTATAAGTATAAATGTATATTATACAGTTGCATAAAGGTTTCTTTAAAAATATTTTTAGTGTTTTAAGTTAGAATTTTAATTTCGATTTTGTTTGCGTACTCACGGTAACTACAACAAAATACAGGTATTAATATATTGGAAATCATTAGATGCATACACCGGTACACCGAGGCAATATAGGTGCGCTGCTGTACATAATAATATTGTATTAAATTATCATAATGTATTGCAATACGGGTTTCTGTTATTTACTTTTTTTTTTATCTTATTATCATTTTAACGACGCGTCCGCTGTGTTACGTCCGGGACATCAAAGTCCGGAAACGAAAAGGAAAAATATCAGAAAACGCCGCCGTCAAAAGAATATTATATTACATTATGTATTTGCGCTGTCGGAAACGATATATATACGTGTATATAAAACCTAAGACTTTAGCCCTCCTCGGTACACACGACACGGACGTTAGCTTTTGTCGGTCCGGAACTCGCATGTGCAACGATCTAACATCCACAAACACACACACATATAAAGACCGACACACACACACGTGTCTGTTTGTGTTCCATATAAGTAGCCATACACATACAACAGTCGACGATCGTTCTTGGCTCCAGTCGGTCGGCATCTTATAATCGCCTCCGTCGCCACACACCACCACCACCTTCTCTATTCGACACGCCACACACACACACACACACATTGCCACCACGCCGGATCTCGTACACAATACACGTGCACACACACACGTACACACAACATGACTATTATACATGTGTGAACGTGGAATGCCGCTGCCGCCATGATGGCCGACGACTACGACGGGGATGGCGGCGACCGTATACAACACAATAATAATAATAATAATAATGGGTATATATATATTATATTATATAAATGCGTACTGCAGCAATGTCGAGAGCGACAGAGTAAAAGGGAGTGTGAGAGAGAGAGAGAGATAAAGGGAAAGAGAGAAAGATATGTATTGAGAGAGATAGAAACAAAAAACACACCCCGTTTCCTCACGCTTATTATTATTATTATTACTATCCCTTAACGCGTGCACCATGATATAATATTATACAATATCATAATATAATATGATGTCTTGAACGAATTTCTCGTAGTGTCTGAAATTTGGTTGACCGGCGATTTCAACTATAATGTATACCTATATATATACTTGTATATGATCTGTAACTATGTAAGTAAAATTATTTACGCATATATATATATATGGCTATTCACATTCCTCCGAAGTTTGCGCTTTTACTAAACCTTATACCTAACATTATATTTAACATTATGTTCACAGCAAAATATATACTTACTGCATATTAAATAACGCACAATGCTGCTATAACTTTACCTAACATAGATAAGTTTATATTTTAAGAATAATATTATTCTATATAGAGTATAGGTACTTAATGTTTTCCATGGTTTCGATTTATACACAAAGCCGGATTGACGATATATAGATAGAGACCGATTTATTTGGCATACGATGTTATGTCAAAACTGTATTGTAACAACGTTGAAAATATATTTAAATTCACGTAGATATCTATATTATAGTTATTTACTAGATAAAAAATAATACTTATTTGCAATATTGTATGATGCAATTATAGGTATTTAATTCCAACTGATTTTTTACGTCATTTTTTGATTCGACAGTATAAAATGAAATATTATGAATTATGATATATTATATTACATATAAAACCTACATATGCCACATAAATCTATATACATAAATCGTATATATAATAAATTCTATTAATTATTTAACTTGGCAGAACATTTCACAGCGTTAATAGTTTTATTACCGGTGCACTGATATATACATACGAATAATACATTAATTTGTATATACTACATACCAAATCAATTATAGATAGAAATAAAATTATTTTGTAATTTGTTGTAGGTACATAAATATAGGTATCTATTTTGTGTAGCGTATAAGTATTTAAAGAAGCTTATTAACATAGATCATTTACCTCGAAAATTAAAAAAAAATTAAATCTTACTTGCACCTAAGAATATATACCTGCGTGGATACGTCATATATTTTCGTGATGCTACAGGAGAACATGTTTTCTAACATTCTAATAACTTAATGCCATCATATAATATATATAGGTATATACATATATAAGATATTATCACGCACGTATAATAAACTGCAGCTAATACATGCATATTATTAATATAATATTATGCAATAATAATTTTTACTCTGTCCGAACCTACCAATATTTTAATATAATTCTCACACACCCGCAATGCTTTCGCGTAAAATATATTAAATTATCATTTGCTGGCGCGAAAGGTTATGCGTCCATACACGTCATCCGAGATAATAATTTGAAGCCATTGCTCAGAGACCTCGAGCAATATTATTTTTATTATAGTAAGCGCAGCATCTTCCGATAATAATCATTTTCGTTACGCAGACATATTTATCGCACATCATAACAAAAATGTGTTCTCAGTGGCTATATAGCTATATGTGTATCATGTACAATAATTTACATACATAAAATCTAAAAAGTTAAGGATTTTAAGTGAACGATAGAATAGTTGTTTACGCCATCGGCACATTCATTCCACATTTTCCCCAAAATAATTTTACCGACGATTATCTATCTATTTATTTATTAATTGTAGCTAACGGTTTTTGATTTTCGGAAAAGATTAGGTTACCGTTATTGTATTCGACTAACTTTAAATCTAACCATCTAGTTCATATCTTCGTATTTTATAATAATTTATGTCCGACGATTATTATTCGTGTCTTGTCGATTATCAACTCGGAGGAAAAACACAAAAAATACTCAATAATAAATTATATGGACACAAAAGTAAACTTATAACGAACAATATAATATATGGAGCATGTGCCATATGAATATATTGTACACTTATAATAGTAGATATTATATGCTACGGGTTAAGGGTTAAGGTATATATACCTACTATTATATTATATAATATTATACTTTGTGTTGTAGTGGTTTGGATCTAAATGTTTATGTTTTATAAAATATTTTAACGTACAAAGTTGAAGTGTAATATACCCACTACAAAGTACACGAAAGAATCTCGAGAGTCTTATAATTCTATACACATAATTTATTATGTAAACCTATATACCTCACGTCATGGTTACGGATCGAAAAGAGATTATATCGTCGATGCAGGTAATCCGTGTGTGTATACCAGCTATAATATGTGTGCTAGAGCTGGTGAACCTACATAATATAGTATTTTTTTTTTCGTCCAATAGCGGTCCGTGAAAACCGTGGTGATCGGGAATTCAAATTAAAAACTAAACTCCACCCAAACTGCACGCCGTGCAGGTATACATATATACGGAAATAATCGGTTTCGTGTCGTTCGGCATCGCGGCGGCTATTATTTTACAGATTAAGTACATAATATAATTTTCGTCATTGACGTTTACTGCAGCGTCGCGTTCCTATCTGTCTGTCCATCGGATTACTCTATAATATAATATACACATAGCAATACAACTGCAGCTATACGTGTTATGCGCAGGCTTTTGTTGTTTAATTTTTTTTTAATATGGGATCGTGTAGGTATATAATATTATATACGTATGAAGTACAAGTTTTTTAAATACGTATACGCGCACACGTTTAATTTATGCCATAATAATATGTAGGTATATATATACACCTATAGTCATCAGTATTTATTGACATAATTTATCGAAAACGATTTACATGCGAAACGTTCTGACAACTTTTTTTCGTTAATATAATGATCTGTATATTATAATAGTAATAATATGTATTCCAAATTTGAAATTACTTAATTCCTCGATCGATTCGATGACGTGCATATTTTTATACGCGTTTAATAATTTAATCGTTATAACATAATTACGCTAAATGCTTCTATTTTTTACGGGTCAAGTGTATATTACACGCCAACAATGTTTCATGTGATGCTTTTTTTTACTTACGAAAAAATCAATCAAAACCACTCACATTGTCACATTTGAGTATTAAACGATGTCTGGGTGTAATCATGATATTATATTATTATTATATATAGTTTAAAGACTATATTTTATTTACACGGAGATATTATAACCATTAAACGAATTTGTAGTGCGTTTTTTATATTGATAAAAAAATTATCAATACTAAAAAAAATCTCAAAAATCTCATGTTTTATTATTTTAATTACATTAAAAAATAAAACAACAATAGAAAATATTTTAATACAAATACATATAGGATTCATCACAATAACTCCATATAATGGGTTTTAAGACGCCTATTTTTCAGACGATTTTCAGACGACCTTTATTCCACAAGAATATTTTTTATAATTTATTATTATATTGAATTAAACGAAAAAATAACCAAATCGCATCGTCACTGCAGTGTTTGTGGTATACCGTCATAGGTTTGTAAGTACATATATTTTAACAGTCATGATGAATATTTATTATTTTCCTTGACCTATTAGTTCATTTTATTGTAATGTCGAACATACTTTACAGTTGTTTTCTTTTTCTTTTTCTAACAACAACTATTTTCTGCGTGTCCATCATTCGTGATTTATTTCTCAACACGATATTTTTTCACCGTGTCCGTTTAGGTACAGTGCGAAACATTTTGTTATGCGCGATTATATTTTATAACATAATGACATGCGCACAATGGCCACAGTATGATCAGTACGCCATGCGTATTGCATAGTATTATAAGTTATACCTATTATTCTTTCCACCGATAATTTAGCAGATGAGCGTTGCCAAGGTCGCGTTTCAAGGGTAGTTTAAATAATTATAGTGATAATAGCCGTGAAAACTTGATAATTATCAAATGTATTTCGTTGATTATTATTTTAATAAATATGTGATTATAAAAATAGGTATATTATATTAATTTAAATCAAGAATTTAATAAATTCGAACAATTTTTACAAACTATTTAATGTTGATGCATTAAATCAATTGATGATTGTCATAATTTTCAAATAATATATTATCATAGGCCCCTCCATACATTAAAGTTTTTGCACTGGTACCCTTTTTACACAATGTTAAATCATTTTAAACGTATTCATTAAAAATTAGATTTAGGTACATCAACGTTTTCCAAAGAGTCAATAAATTTTAATGTTCAAGTAAAAGGTCTCATTTGAAAAAAAGAAGCAGATACTAATCGCCCCTTTAATGGTATATATACTTAAAAACAATAAAATGCATTAGGTATTAAAAACAAAAAAAATGGGGTGAGCATGCTTGGGTGTATGAATCAACCTTTATCTGGTATAATTATTAAAATTGAGAGATCGTGGTAATACATTTTACTGTACATCAACAAGAGTAATAAAAATCATATCACATTCGCTGGTTTAGCAGCAGTTTATAACTTTGTACCTATACCTACTGGCCGCAGTGCGTAAAGTAGGTACAGTATCGTACTATGTCAATATTATATTCGATAATCGCGTTGGTATATATGTTTGGCGTCGCATCAGGGTATTACCATACCTATAATTAATATAATAATACTAATTTTCATATAATATAATATTTAGTGTGTAAACTTAAATTCCATGAAAATGAACCATCGATAGATAAAGGTACACTTGTAAGGTATCGGTCGGCGTCTTTGACCCGAGTATGTCTCTGATATCATTCTGGAGCCGGAGCAGGAGCTCCTCCCAGATGATTTATCAAAGAATTTAGGCTTCTTCGTCGAAGCAGTAACTAGCATTTGGCAGGTTGGTAGAGACGATACTCGGGCAAAAATATGAGGCTGCAGAGCGCGTCAGGCAGGAGTGAGGTGGGCATGGTAGGGTTAAAGTGCAGTTGCTTTGTGTGGGCTGAAGGCTAGCTTTTCTGTCTTGTAGTTAGAGGACCCCACTTTTGCAAAAATTGCTATGTTGGCGAGTAAACGATAAATGGACAGTATTGTGATGAACTGCAGTTCCCAACTATTCCTGGTTTTTCGAACAGGAAAAAAATGGTACTCTTGTAAGGAGTTAAAGATGAAAGTCGTGCGTTCAGGAACAATCTGCAGTCTCCGAAAACATGATATTTTATGATATTATATTATACATCTAATAAATAGGGACCGTGAAATATGCGTCAAACGTTTACATGAATACAATCTATAGCTACTATATACCTACTATGCCTGCAAGTCGTAGTGGTATTGGGAATCGTATTTTTTTCTTCAAAAAACCTATACTAAAACTCAGTGGCGCATTAGGCGTGTCTCCGCGTGACTTACAGCCGCGTGGCCGCATTTATAATATTATCATATTACTTTACATACCGCCGAATATTTGTGTGAACGTATAAGCCACGTGCTATACATAATATATATTATATCCACACACGAACCAGTTGTAAACCACACAGAATTGGTTTCAATAAACCATATGATGTATATATATATATGCATACGTATCATGTATATATTTTTATTGTTATACGAGTAATATATGTTATACAACATTCCCATATGCAATATACGCATAACATAGGTATTACATTATATTTTGTATATAATACATATAGCCATTACGGTCCGGTGGCTTCTGACCGTATCGCCACCACAATTTTTCTTCTGATTTTTACTACTCAAAATTTACTCCTTTGAATTTTTATTTTTATAGGTACATTAAAATTCTCAAAAAAAACAAAAATATCTGCTTGATAATTAAATTGAAAAAGGGATTTCTATTTGAAAAATGGACGTTTCTACTGTCACAGGAGCATCCTTAAATGGTACAAAACTCTCATTGATTCAAAAATATGGTTTCCAAGTGTATTCGAAACGAAGCTCAGAATTTAAATATTTACTTAAATTAAGCATACGTACATAGGGTAATTGCACTTAAAAAATCACTCTAAATATATTATACATATAATTTTAGGTATATTAATATATATTTTTACGTTCGAGCTTATATAATATATGTATAACAATAATAAATATACTTGTATGCACAATATATAATTATAAATTATAATACATACATATGTGACTGATGTGCGTGGTGGACCATATATACGTAGGCGATCATTATCGTCGGGATGTCGACATCCGTTTTTTTCTACATTTTATTTATTATATATAAAATAAGTAAAAATACAAAATCTTCCAGACCTAATTAACGTAGGTTTTTTCCTTCCCTTCGCACATATACATGGTATTAACTCGTATAGTCGTATTATATTCCAAATATACATATATAAATTATAAATATATATATATTATAAATATATATATATATATATATATATATTAGAACAATGTATATATATTTGAAAAAAGGTCGTATAACGAACGAACGCCACGCCATTGCGCATATGTATACTTAAAATACAATGTATAATGTATATACATAATCCGTAAATTTCAAACCCTCCATTTATTTATAAATACCACAGCATATATACATATATTGTATAATGTAAGTTTATTATACTTATAGTCTCACGTTTTTAAAACCCTTCTAATTGGGATATATAATAGCATCGGGTACCTATATCGTAATATATACGTTATACCAAAATTCTCACACTCGTCGCGACAATTATAATATATATATATACATACGCATTTCGTATCCCTCTCGAGACATTTTTTGTCACTCGGTATAATAATATAGGTACGCCCCCACACGCAGCCGTCTACATACACAATAATATATTATATTATTCGAATTCGAAGTCAGCGTCATTAGATACGCCATCGCGTGGTTCCCTTTTTAATATTATTACTATATTTTTTTCGTCATTTCTAAAATTTAAAAACTTATTCCTAATATAAGCTATGTGGCTACCTGTGTATATGTATATAGATGTATATAGATGGATAAATAGATACGGATCGCATATATATACATAAATATAGTCTCCGCGACTAAGACGATAGTGTAATATACATGTGAATATACATACATATATCTACATTGTGATAAAGTTTTGCGGCCTTTGGATTTATATATATATATAGTAAATAAATGACGAAAATCGATAAAACATACACAATATTATCATATTATGTATATGATACAATGTAATATGTATATAGAATACACAATAATAATAACACACGAGTATATGACTTTTGCGCATCACATAAACTATATGTATATGATATGACGGTCATGTATATTATATTATATGTACGCGCAGTCGAAACTTAAAATGTCGCAAAGACGGAGCGTGTGTATATAATATAAATAGTATACGACGATATTTATGTGCAAAGTTGTCCCGGAGAATATTGCAAACATCTCCGGAATTGATCGAATAAAAAATATAAGATGCCCGAACGCGTGCGAGCAGCACATATAAAGTCGGAAACTATTCGACGAGATAATAAGCGCCGATATAAAATGGCGGCGGATGTGTGTGCGTGTGTGCGCGACAAATTATATAGCTGAGCGTCGCTCAGTGTGGAAGTCGTTTGATTTGCTCCGAGCAAATATTATTATACCATGTGAACTCGGTGGCATTATATATCTATACATATAATGTACCAAATAGTTTCTCGTTGGTATTTATTTTTTATTTATTTTTTGCTCTTTACCGCCCTATATATACATTGTACATACATATAAAAATCATATATATATATATATATATATATGTACACGTCATGTATATATGTATATGTATACGACCGAGTTTTGGAGAGTGGTTTTCATTAGCTATACTTCCGAAATTATTATTCTATGGGTTTTTATAACGCATTGAGCCAGTGCAATAAATTCCGAATCTATCCGTCACTCTTCTTACTCACAAACACACACACCACGCGACCGCTCGCGTTTAAATATACACCTACCCCGTAGCACCAGTTAGATATCTAACATCCAATCCAATACTGTCTGTACATGGTTGTAATACTTAGGTACATGTATGTATCGGTAGTTTCGCGGAATATTTATCTATATGTACATTTTATATTACAGCTGTAACTACATGTACTAGCTGCACTTTAATACCTATATATATATTATGTGTACATAATATTAAGTATATACGCGATGAGTTTATATTGTGTATATTTACTATATTTACATCCAGTGATGTAGGTACATCAATAAATAATATATGTCGTCACAGTAAAAATAACCTTTTTTTTTTCATTGAAACTCCTTTAATTTATCGAAAAGTAGTAGGAACGGCGCCCCGCGTCCTGCAATTTATTTGATTTTTTTTTTTTTACTTTATTTTCTATATATACTTTATTAACTTTATTTCAAAATACTAAAATGTAGTAACTGCAGCCCTTATTAAGATAAATAATAGTTCTTGGTTAGTAATACTACTCGATTTAAATAACATTTAACTTTCTCCTTAGAAAATATTGGTCAACAAATTTAAGATATCAAATTATTGTATAATGTGTAATATTGTGTATTAGTTTATTTATGTTAAGGTAATTTGATTCACCTTGCATAGTATATAAATGTTTTCTTCTCATTTTAATATTTTATTTCAACTTTTTTTGTAAAAATGTATCATTTGTTTTATTTATTTTTTTTAAATCGTTAAGGATTTTGAATACATTTAAATTATATTTTCGGCTCAGATACGCCTGTCATATTTTTTTCTATAACTTTTAGCCTATAAAAAAAGGTCGTAAATTTCTCTGTAATCGCAAGTTCAAAACAGCTAGGCAGTATAAAACCAAAAATATGACAATAACAATGATATCGAAACAAAAAGGAAAACGCGCATTCGTGTCGTAAAAATATTTTCCAATTACAAAAATGATTGCAACCGTGCGATATAAATTCGAAAAAAGAATATAATAATATATGGCATATAATAATACGAATTTCCATCATCCTGTATATTGAATAGAGTTTTTACTTGTTTTCGCGTAAAAAAATTCACTCCACGCAAGATTGGAATAAATTAAAATTTTCGTATGAAATATTGTAAGTAACATATTATAAAAAAATACAATACATATAGGCTATAATATTTATATGTGTATTATACTGCCAATCGTTTTTGACATCGAGTCTTATACATAAAGGGTGACCTTCGATGGTATTTTCAAAAGTAATTCTCTTGTACAATATAATTTTAGATAAAATAATACTCATGTATTTTTATAAGTTTATTCAAACAATGATATAAAATAGACTTATGTAAATATTATAGAATTAAACTTCATGGAAATAATAAAAATTGTATATATTCCTATCGTATGCAGACTCACGAGGGTACCTAAAATATTTTGTATTTTCTATGTAAAGCTTGAGCGATCGCACAAGTGACATTCTAAAATGTGTTATACATTCGCAATACACGTTTACCAGTTCAAAAACTTAATTTATAATTTTCAAATCGTTAGGTTAGGTTAAAACAGTAAAACTAATTTGTACATTCCTATATAATATGTTCTCCAACTCGGATGCGTAAGTTACAAAAAAAAATCAAATGAAGTATGGTGCTCTTCGTAAATTAACAAAATATGCTATTCTCTTATATAGGTATAAGTATATAATACGTTTTTATCTAAAGACTCTCCATATAGTGGTATAAAACCAAATCTCTTCTAGATGAAGCATAATTTTATTATCATATAGGTAATATTTTCAAAATATCCATTCTAATCCTGCAAACCTTTGATTTTCATTAAACAATAATGTCATATAGGTACCGCAAACGAAAATAGCTATACATAGCTAGTAGTATGATTATATAAACTAACATACATATAATATGATATTTAACTATGTATGATTTTATGAATAAATTGATGATACTTAATGGTCACTCATTATTCAGAGCACTGTATACTATCGATAAATTTAAATATATTTCGCAAAATAATATACGGTTTTTTAAGTATCTACCATATTTTACAAATGGTTTGAATGATATTATTTTATAAACCCATTTCTTTCATCAACACGACAACAACCAATTATTGGTTGTATGTGGTACCAATGAAGCGAATTTTACAAAAATAAAACTATCGCTGATAGTATAAAACAAAACAGCAAAAAAATCAAAGTTTTTGGATGAATTAGTAACACAATATTTAAAACTATATCGTATAATTATAATAATATCACGTAAATTACGACATTTATCGTTCGTACGGTGAATATAGATAATTCGTTTGTATGGGGTAGTGCGTACCTAATGTAGTATTATAGTAGTATAGTGTTAGCAGCGAAGGAACTAAAAGAGCTTTTTTCGAGGGCCACATACAATACAATCAGATATCGTATAACCATTGAGTCTATTATACGTCAGTAGACAAATTAAATAAAAAACGAAATTGTATCGTAATAATTTTAATGCCTATATTTCTATTAATTTATTTTGTAACTGTACATCATATAATGCACTTTTTTAATCGGTGTCAATGAAATACATAACATATAATATGTATACCTATGGCAAAAATAAAACATAATTCTTATTATATAATAAGATGTCAGAATTAATTTTTAAAAGCCATTAATTATTAGATTACTTAACGAAATCTTAAATTTTAATATATTTGCAAATAGTGGACCATATAGAGCTATCGTAACGATATCAGGACCATATATTATAATACTTTAAAAATAAAAGCTTACGATTCGCACTTTTATAGAACTTTAAAAATGCATTATATATTTATTCATCATATGTTTATCGTATGCTCTTTAACGGTCATATTATAAATATTATATATTACTGATTGCAAACAACTATACTGCATTTTTATATATGTACAGTATTTAAATTTATGATTGGATAATATCATTTGTATCCGATGATGTAATTCAGTTAGTTATTATTATTTTTAAATTTACTTAACTTTTTTATATAAAAAAATCAATATTCATAATTATTAAAAATTTAAACATATAACAATATGTACTAATACAAAAATAATATGCGTAATATTGACAACAAATTTAATATTATATGAAATTGGTTATACTTATATAATAATCAATCACAGTAAATATAATTTTCTGGATAAATTTTTCTTAGTCCATTAATGATTACCTTATTTTTGCACCTGCACTTTTATCCTGCCGTATTCAAAAAAATGGAGGTGCATCTGAGTATATTTTATGATTTAAAAAAAAAAAGACAATTAAGGAAATGGGCTGAACGATTTCACGCGATGCACCTAAACCTTAGTCAGGCCATGCCTAGGTAGGTATATCAATATACATATTATGGCAAAAGACGCATAAAGTATAAAATATGTCGTAGGTGCATATTTTAATAACGCGTTTAAATGCACGGCAGCCATCATATTATATTCTCTAGTCGGTTTCACAATTTCTCTCGGGGCGGGAAAAAGAGATAAAATTATACTTAAAGCATAGTAGTCTACGATGTGATAATAAAATGTATTAGATATTTATATAAATTATGATATACGCGCTGCATATAAGCATCGTTTGGCGGGGTAGCTGTACATATTATTATATTTTCGTATATATTTACCTACACATAATGTGTATGCAGAAATCGTGGATTTGCACAATGTAATATAATAATACATATATTATATGATATAATATGCATTATACGCGCGCGCTACAATGTATATGAGAGTTATTTCACACGCGTTTCGTGGTAATTCGAATGTTTTTTTCTGGTCGTTTGCGTTGTATTTTATTGTCACGTGATATATTAAACATAATAAGCGACAATTTTATCCGTTATTATGTGTGTAATAATGTGTTCCTCGATTCAGTAGCCAGTGCCCGTTCGAGTATATACATAATATATATTATGATAAATAATATACATGCAGACGTCTTTAAACGCCTTGCGTTACACACAAACGTACAAAACGTTGTATACCGTTGTGAGGAAATTTTTTTCTTCTTGCTCAGCAAAAAATACATTGTACAACATGTCTTACACGTGTACACCATCACATTATACATAGATACCTTCTGTTCCAATGTAATATTTTATTATTGTACGCAATGTGCGCGTTATTATAATAATAGGTAGGTATATATTGTATTGTAATGAGTGAATGCTCGTGCACAAGACCGTAAACCGAGATGTTCTAGCGGGGGATGAGAGAGCGAAAGACCGAACGGCGCGGGAAAATCGTTTTCGGCGACCGAATGCAAAAAATATTGTTCATACGGTGAATAACATACAATATGATATAATATATTATTAAAACTCCTATAGGTATAGCTATATATATATTGTGTGCGGTATACGTTTCATACCACTGCGTCAATCTATATATAGTATATTATTATGATACATATATTATATTATATTCGAGTATAATGTGCTCGTCGATCGATTACTTCTGGCAGAATAAGTTCAGTAAGCGGTCTGCGTATATGTATATTGTATATACTAGATACACCACATCAAGTGACAGCACAACCGAATTTGATATACTGCCTTACACTGGATAATTGTCACACTGAATAACTTAAGGATCTAACTTAGGATATCTATCATGGGTACGCGGGTTGAAGAGTATTTTCTATCCCGTGAATAAAATTTGTTCCACCCGCCACTGATTAAATCACACCACATCGCGTACATAATATAGGTACGCCTTGATGAAAACAAAAATCTCGAAATCGTTCCACGTTTAACAATGACCAAAGTAAATACCATTGAAAGCGGAACGGGGAATTAGGGCATCCACAGCAGTTGTTATAACTATATACACGCTTATCGATGCTATATTGTTTATATCATACTACACGATGAGTTCTATCAGTGAGGCACATTATTCGGTATGTATGTATGTATGTATGTATGTATGTATGTATGTATGTATGTATGTATGTATGTATGTATGTATGTATGTATGTATGAGATTAAAAAAATAAATAAAAACAATATAAATTATATAGGTCGAAATAATTCGAAAGATTCTTTTCATTTTAAACTGTTATTGCTCGTTATTCCGTGCACTAGCGAACGACTAATTTAATATCGTCATAATAATAATATAATATGTTACGACAAGTCGATGTCGCCCGATGACGTTAATTTTAGCTAAAACGCCTAAAACCGATGGAACGAGACAACGGTTTTACGACGAAAATTAGTTAAGTACGACGATATAATAATTATATTGTGCACATAATATATACATACCTATACTAATATAATACACGAATACGAATACGTCGGCGGTGGTCGAACGATATTTGGACGTTAAAATATTTGTTTTTGACGTATATTATTTGACCCGAAATAGGTAGCTGTGTACACTGTACACATATCTTCTGTTTGTATATTATATATATTTAAGTATATAGGCACACTGCGTAAACTAATATGTGGACAGCGGCATAACGGTATAGAAAGAAAAATAAATAATAATAACAAATACAATAAATTACTACCCGCGTTCGACTTTTGGCTCAGGTTGTGAAACGCGTAATTGATTTTCATATTTCGGTTTAAAAAAACATTTTAGTCCGTAATATCAAGTATATATATATATATGTATAGATTTCTGGGACACTATAATAATATGCGTGGACCGACATGTATGCATAATACATGGTGCATACAGCTGCACATTCCTAAACACGAACAAATATAGAATAAATATTGCGCGACATCGATTATAGTATAATATAATAATATTATATAATATATAATATGACTATATTATGTATTCGTTATTATGTATATAGTGGTGTATAAATTCAAATAGCGAATTATTCGATTTTTATTCAACGGGATCATTGCCAATACCGTATTATTGTTAGTCCTATCAAAATATATAGTTCAATTTCAATTGAAGTTAACAATATTTTTACCATTTATAGACTATAGTTTCTCATAAAAATATAAAATATAGAGACACACCACTTAAACCTAATTATTAGCAGTTTAGCACAGTAACACCATTTTCAAAAATTAAAATAATTATTAAATATTCTGCCGTAAATAAAAATAAATTTATTCGAATATACGTGCGCTACGTAAGTATAGCACCTGCATAATGTTGATAAATTATCACACTTTTTGAACGGATTTGTATAATATGATATTAGAAAATAGAAATATTATTTTATCAAAGAAATTAATAGTAAATAAGGTACCTATAGGCTATAATACAATCTTATTACGTTTATTTGCATATAGTTTCGGACTATATCGAATCACGTGCATAAAAGAAAATAGCAAGAACATAACACGCTTACCTAATATATAAAACAGTTGACAATGGTTTTCCTTGGCGTTCTATATATTATAATAGAATAATATAATACAGCCGAAAAAATAAAAAAGTGATTAATACGTTTTGTTTTACTAAAAGAGCATGTTTGCTTGTAATAATTAATTTTGTGAACTTGCGGTCGAACAGGAATGTACCTACCAACATACTATACATATAAAAGTTGTAGATAAAACATTTTAATCATAACCGGAAAGTTTAAAACACGCGGGGGATATGCTAATGAAAAATGGCGTTTTATCGGGAACGCCATTGCAATCTATACAGCGGTATGTATGCATATTATATTGCATAATAATTGTATAAAGTATGGCTATTGGACGGCAAAAAAAAATATGTAATAATATTAAAATATATAATACACATAATATACTAATAAAGCACAGCTGTACAGTATTATATAATACACATAATAATATACATTCCTATAAATTGCTCAGCGCGGAGTCGTGAAAACGACGACCGAGAAAAAAAACAATAAATAACGCAATCGCGTTAAAAGCGGTTGCGCCCTTTTTTTATATTCCTATTTTTGTATTCAAATCCCTCGCGAGAAATCTTTTTTTCCCTCGCTCGGAATTTACATAAAACAGCAGTTTTTGGTATTCACCGCGGCGGCGGCCATCAGCGACACACACGTCAGTGCGCCGTACACGCCGTAAATATATATTATAATATGTGTGGGTGGAGTGGTGGTGCAGGGGTGGCGTACAGTGCTGAATACAGAATATACCCTTTATATATATATATATATATATACATGTATACGGCCTCCCACGCGAAACATTTACTAAGCACGTATTATTCCCTTGCATTTCCTTCCGGCGATTTCCCACGCGGGAATTTCTCGTGTTTTCCTTTTTCCTATACCCTACCCTCTCTTTCTCTATATATATAATATTATCACCGCAGTCGGATAACAATAATATTATATATATTTTAGTCGTTCCCGACCCCATTTCTATGCTAATTGCTTCTCTGATAGGATACGCGGCGGCGGATTTTCTGGTTTCCCCTCCCTCGCGCTCGAGACCAATGTCATTGGAACTGTGGCGGATTTCGTATATATATATATATATACATTTATATGTATAGATGAAGGTACCTGTCGCAGCTTCGCGTCGCCGTCGATAAATAAGGAAATTCTTCGACCCGTCGTGGCGACCCGCAGAGTCGAACGATTATTCTCATCTGTCCGGGATTAAAATCGGAAATATATTATACTATATATATATACGTATAATATATCGGTTTAATATGTATATTATGTGCACGCCGTTTCACGTGATAATAATTTGAATATAAATGAACGAATTATGTACGCGGCGCAGTGAATATACTCGCTTAAATTACAAATTATATCCCGTCATTGATTATAGAAAATAAAATACTAAAACACTGCGTAAAACGACTGTGCATCGAACAGCCCGCGCATCATCAGATCTCTTTCCAGTCGACGGACGTAATATAATAATGTATTGAGAAATCAAAACTAAAACAAAACATACTCAAAGCTTACCCACACCCGCCATTATAATATATTGTGCTCACAAATATAGGTTTATCAAAATTAGTATAAAAAAAAAGAAAAAGAATTGTACATAATATATTTTACACCCCCCTTTATAGAAAAGTCTCCTCATAATATTATTAACTTGTAATTATTACTTTTAGGCTAATGACCTGGGATGTTGAAGCCTTTTATTCCAATAAAAAAATATATATATATTGTGAAATGTGTGTGTACGATGGTTTATGATATTAGGTACCTATTATATATGTATTCTTTAGTATTTATTGTTAGTTTATTACGCTCCCGATTTGTTCGACTCGCTCGGGACCAATGTTTACCAAGGCGGCACGAAAAACGCGAGCAAACAGAGTGCCGCGTGCAAACACGAGTAAATCATAAATTATACGGTTTTCGGTATATGGTAACGTAATTGTTATAACAATAATATATCATTTACATGTCATACCTGCGTTGTGTGTCTACTACCGTGCTGGCCGTCGGTCGTCTATGTTAATACATCGCATCATGCATATATTAACACACAAATACTGCGCGCGTACCTATACAGTAGTAACGGTCTCCTGATGTGTGTGTGTGTGTGTGTGCACGTAATTAGTCTGTGCGTGTGCGTCGAAAGGCATTATCACCTACGTACGACGTGGTTATTATATATTATGCGGTACCACAAGACCCAAATTTAAGATCGGAATTAATTTTTTTCAAAATATAATTTTACTGCTGCGACGGCATTATGGAACGCACTTATTGATTTAGTAACGCAGGGTATAATACGACGAAGATGTACTAAAACTACACGGAGTTTCATAAACCTGAGCGAGACTTAACGGTGTGATAGAAATACGATTTTCCCTTGCAAGTATCGGACGCGAGAGACAGACTTGTAGTAATAAGTTGAGTTGACGAAACGAAATAAGACAAAATGAATGTAATTTAATTTTACTTACTCGCAGATCGCACTTGGTCCGAGTACTCTGTCGTTCGGACGTTGACTGAACACGTACCATTTCGGTTCTTATATTCGGGGTGACGATATTACAGTATATATTTATACCTATGTCATATATATTATATATATTATGGAATATTCATATTTTTTGCTCCTCCGATCGTCCGCAAATACCGTTATTGTATAATACGACTAGAACCGAGACTTGGGAAAAAAGTTTTTTTTCTCCGCCGTTCGGTTTTGTTGTCGAAAACAATTCGGTTTTTTTCTCCTGAAAACGTATAACACCTAACGGGATCGTTCGGTGTGTTTGTACATACGGTTCATTTTATAGTCTTGTTTTGAGCATAACATAGATTTTTTTCATTATTTTTTTTTTTTTTTTTTTGCTGTTGTTTTGTTTGTATGATAGTCGTGTGATGTCCAGAAAAAACTCACGCACCCTTTTGGCTATATATATTTTTACTCGTTCGTATAATATATAGGTACCGCGTTACCACACTATAATAGTGGCCACATGCCAATGATGTAGTAGAATTTGAAAGGAATGGGAATTATAATAGAAAATTGTAAATTTAATAAGGTAATTACTCTCTCTCTCTCTCTCATTCTCTCATTCTCTTTTTACTGTAAATTTATAACATACGCAATATGCATACTATTTGGTTAGTGCGAGGGCGTTGCTCACGATGAGTGTCAAGTTGTGGATATAACTTTTATGACGTGTTTCCAAATAATAAGTTTCTCGAACTACTCATTACACGTGTGGGCTGGAACCCGATTGAGCACAGTTTACCTTTTTCATTACCCTATTGAGCATAGATACAATTAAACAATAGAAATCCAAAATATAACACGATTGAGCATAGAAATACGTACAACGTTGCCATTTCACACAGAAAAATAAAAATTTAAAAAAAAAATTGAAATTTTTACAGGAATTATTTTATAATAATGATCAAGCTATTAATTAGTGTATAAAAATATAAAATTAAATTATTTTACAAATATATACAATATACATAATTTATGTCCAATACAGATTAGTCTTAAAGTTAATAATAAAATAATAATTACATAATATAATAAACAATAGTTCATTTTTTTATAAATATATATAATATAATTCAAGTCCTATACGGATTAGTCTAAAAGTTAATTTACCTATTGATGTAATAAATTGAGTATAATTTTTTTTTAAATAAAAGTGTGTGTAAAAAAACGTTAATAATAAAATAATAAATAAAAGTTCATTTGTTCTATAAATATATATATATAATTCATCTCCTATACAAAAAAAAGTTAAAGTTAAAAGTCTTAAAGTTAATTTATATATTTAATTTGAATATTTTTATTATGCTATACAATATGTATTATGTGTCAACGTTTTAAAGTGGTATCCCTAAATACTTATTTCCCACTTTTAATAAATATTTTAGTAAATCTTTAGAACATTTATTTCTTAAATATTCATCGTAAGCCATTATAGTTGCATTAATTTTTTGCATTTCAATAAAACTCATACTTTTATAACTGTCGGTTTCAATTGACCGAATTTTTGTCATCGTTTCAGCTTGCGTTTCTTGTAAAACTATAATTACCAAGTGTATGTGTGGGTGAGACTTATAAAATTGTGAATTGTAAGTTCTATGAAAACTTTCAACAGCGTTTGTTGTTCTAAAAAAAAACATTTCATAGAAATTAAATTGACATTTTTTTTATATTTAATAATTAGACTTTGGATGATCTACCTTGGATCAAACATAGGTTCTTTAGCCCATATATTTGGGGGAAATGAAGATTCATCATCTATATAATTATTGAAAACATAATCGCTAAATTCTGAGCAGACTTCATCATTTGGGCAGACACTCATGAGTTCGACGAATGCATCGGCTACTTCATGACTAGGAAGAAAAGCTAATCCAAAAAAACTCTTAAGCCAATTTCCTAGTTCGGATTTTCACGTAATACTTGCCTTTCTAATTTATTAGGTGAATTTCCTACATGATTATGTTGTCCACTTGATTTAATAACGATATTTTTATCTGGCCCAGAATAAATCATAGCTGTACAATTATTTTTTGTGCACCGCCATTTTAATAACTCGCCTTTTTTAATTAATCCAATAAATCTGTACTTAAAAGCACCAACATTGGCTAATTCTTTTCCTCTCTCGGATAAAATAACTTTTATTTCACTAATGTCCATCGCGTTCTATGTATATAAAAAAAGTTATCTAAAACAAAACGGTGTAACGTACTAACGCGTAACGACGAACGACACTAACCACTAACGCCTGATAATATTGAGTCTAAGTTACTTATATTTTGCCATTTTGGCAATACAAAAGCCCACTTCTATATGACTATATTATATTATGTAGATAACAAATAATATCCAATCTTACAGTCGTACAGATAATCTTAATTGGCGTAATCGACAATGCATGAGTGTACCTATTTTGATTTTACGATTACGTCGATCCTAATTTCCTACACGACTCGTATATTATTTATCGATTAAACTCGTGCCGCTTTTCAAAATATGGGAAACCACGATTGAAAATAATCACCACGACTAGTAAAGCACACAGATTGACAAATATTTCCATTTCATAGTACTAGTATTTCAAAATACGCGTGTAGTCTAGCTGGTTGTAGTCGGACAAAAAAATTGGCAACGTTGCATTTATTTGACTGTGCTCAATCGGGTTGTTAAAAAATATGGACCGTGCTCAATCGGGTTTTTTCAAAATAGGGACTGTGCTCAATCGTGTTTCACCGCACGTGTGAACACTCAAGCGTAACATAATAGGGTGACGGAAACAAGGTCTAATCGTCTAATGGCATGGTTTCCGTAAAAAAAGTATTCTATTTTAAAGATAAATATATATCTTATATTATTATTCTTTAATCACCGTGCTTTAAGAATTTTCTAAAATTAGCTAATAAATATCAAAAACTAATAAGTATTAAAAGTATTTATTCTAATTGTTCTGTTCAGTCTGTTCAATATTATACCTATGTTTGATTCTATGCGAAACAATATGATTTTTTTCATAAGGTTATGGAAGTTTGAATGAAAAAATTAAGGTTTTAAATTATTTATTGGTATTGAATAAAGAATTAATAAATACATTTTCATAAAATATAGATGATTATGATTAGATGAGAATTAAATACTCCACAATTGCAATATTTTTTTTGTAGTTTTTGTCATTCAATATTTATTAGTTTATTACATTGTCCAATTCAGGTCTTCTCCGTGGGTCATAATAATTCACGTATTCGTCACTGCAGCAGAACATTCTCATCTGTAGTTTTGGTAAAATATTTGTCTATAATATTATAGTGTTTATTATAATACCTGGAATAAATTGATTTTCTTTATTTCACGTGGTTGAGACATGAGACTATTAGTATGATATATTTTAATAGGTCCACGGCGTTCGCAGAAAAATTGTAAACCGTATAGAAATTGAGTGACGGATAACGAGACACGCCGGGAATTACAATTAACAATATATTCAAGCATATACGTAGGTACCATAGAGTAAGACTCTATGATACGTAGCTACGTAATACAAAAAATATTCTTGGATCTATACAATATATAATGTTCTATACACATAATGTGATAATATTATGATGGCGATTTTAAAATGCCGGTGATTTTTTCTGTCTCCGAGAGCGTGGTGCGCGCATGCGTTATTATTATAGAATATTATTGTGGTATTGAAGTGTTTCTATAAAATAAAAGTACTCATATATTTAGGTGTTGATTTCTATGATTGAGCCAGTGTTGAAAAAAACAGATTCAGTCGAGATCGATGGATTGATTGCTGTAACGATACATATTATTATTATTATTATACGACCAGATGATTCGTCATCGTCCGGTGACTGAGCGGAACGTTATTTATGGTAATACCTAATAATGCCCGTTTCAAACGTTTTCGTCGTCGTCATATTTCAATCGGCCGAGACACACACACATGTATGAGACACACACACACAAATACACACACGTTCATAAATCGTATGCTACGCGTCCCCCTCGGCTGAAGATGTCAGTGTAGTGGGGAAGTGCGTGAGGAGGTGCGGTACAAATATCGAAATTCGGTTCAGATGAGGAGAAGGTTGCATGGTATACTTGGTATCGTAAGCTGTACGGACGAAAAACACGTGCACTTATATCGTATAATAATAATAATAATATAATATATTTGTCCAATACAATATTAAATTATTATTATTATTATAAAATATCATATAACACATATAATAATAGGTATGAATTATAAATATAATTGAGCCATGGCTTAGGCGGCGTAACTTCCCGTGTGTGTGTATATTTGTCGACTAAATTATATCATTATAATTATAAATTTTAATATACAATGTACGTATGGTAATCTCACGCGAAGGCGTTCAGTAACGAACGTGTGTTACATAATAATACCGTCTATGTCTATCTAATAATAATAATAATATCAGTACTTATTTCTTTTAATAAAAAAAATATATAAGTACTCCCAACGTGATCGCCTACAGTGAGAAAATCGAACCCCAGAAAATATTGTGGTTACATAATATAAATATTTTATGTGTATATTAAAAAGTGCATAGATAAATAAAAAATAGGGGACGGAATGGCCAAGCGTTTCAAGGCGTTGGCTGTGACTCGCACCGTCGCCGGTTCGAACCTCGGTCACGGGCGGTACCTCTCTTCGGGTAGTCACGGTGTCGTGATGTCTGGAGAGAGAGGCTGCCATCCCCCACCTGGGCATGGCAGAAACCTATGGGTGTCCTCCACTAGAAATTCTGACAAACACACAAGTGTTCCAAAAACCTACAGTCGCAAAACCAAACGGTACCAACTAACTTACACCTAATTAGTTACCTCAGTTACCGAACTCAAAATTAAATTAAAAAAATAAAAATAATTCAAGAAAAACACTCTGCTGTTTGTGGTCTGGGGGAGGGGGAAGATGAGATTCAAAAAAGTCGTCCAACGAGTACAAAATCCAAACGGTTTTTTTCACATCAAAGCTGAATATATTATATTACAGCTAGTAGACATTGTAGACATGTAGCTTCAACACAATATAATTTGAAATATTCTGATATTAAAAATATTATGGTAGAACAGTTCTTCACTTTCAGCTACCATCACGTTCATCACAGAGGCAGAACTACAAAATAAAATATGAAAATTGTAATTAATATAGTTGTCAATAATGTAATCTTAACCCAATGAAATAAAAATTTGTAACCCAATGGCCCATGTCGCCGAGGGTATATATTTCGTTTAATAAAAAAAAAATATTATGGTAGGTATTATGTACTTATATAATTAAAGGTGAATTTCCAATCATCTTGAGGAATATTATTTTTGGTTCATTAGAGTAGTTTAGATTTCACCAATAGCCAATAGGTGACACTTATATAACACCCACCCATAGGCTATAGGTTTCAGCAGTTTCACTTATGCGTGTTCGTGTCTGAGTTGTATTAATTATTTTTCTTTCAACTAATTTATCTATAATTTTGTGTTTATAAAAATTTTGCTTGTAGTTGCAGTACCTATTCGTGATGTGTTTCACTTCGTTACTATTAGATCCGAAGCCCTAAGGTAGGTATACGTTTATTATTCTTCGTCATTTCAATGAAGTTTATACGTTTCGATTAGCTACTACGGCTTGTTTTTATTTTCATTTAGTATAAATACTTTATTTGAGTGCAGTAGGTATAAAAATAAAAGAGCTATCGATATGTGAGTGCGGGCTCCATATAATTCGATAATCAAACGAATGGGTACCCTAATTTGTTGCATTTTATATTAGGTATCTTCTTACAGTGTATTTTTCAGCAGTGAATAATAAAGGTACTGCATAATACTGTAGCATAATTATTCATAATACTGTCACATTATGACTAGGACTGAACTCTGGTAGACTATTGATAGTGAGTTTGAGAATTTGAGATGTTAGACGGTGTTTGGGTTTAGTCGATATCGGATATTTTTAACCGCCGTTTCTACGGCCATAATATTATTATTAATATTTTATTTTAGCATACGCAATATTAAAAATAGATAATATATACCTTCCTAGACGTCTCAAACGTATCAGACATCTACCTTCACTGCGTTTTAAGTTCCCTCAGCGACAAAAAATATGCGTCATAAAATCTTCCATATATAGACCTATATAATAATATATACATCTACAACTATCGCGCGTGCGACACAATACCATTATTATTATTATTAGAATGTGGACTTGCTATCGTGTGCGTGGCTGTATTATACTATTTTATCGTCGTGTGTACAGTTTGAACGATTGGCACACAAAACGCACATTTAGGTATAGACACACATAACCCTATATACATATATGTACCGACTATAGTATAGGCTCACATCGATAACTATTACTTTTGTGCGGTCACAGCCAAAGTTTCATAACCGCGCGCCCGACGACAGCGACGACCCGCGCTGGACGTGATATGATATTATAATCATTTTGCTGAGAGTGCAGCTGCGACAGCGATTGCACACGAGTACCTACATACATGTCGAATATTACACGAGTAGATAAACGAACGTATGCGTGTAAGCTTTTTTCAACCACAGTAGGTATACCGCATTACGGGTAAACCATTATAATATATATATATATATATATTATACTGCAGAGTTGAAAATATAATTTTTGACCCACATTTTTTTACCGTTATTATTTCTCAAGATTTTATTTTTCAGTTAATATACATTTTTAATGTCATACTAGACCGAAGCTGAATATATTGCTGAGTATTTCATATATCACACAAATTAAATTTCGAAACTTATAAAAAGTTCTTTGTTATGAGACACATTTAATTTGGAAGTATTAAATTGTTCATACAATAACTACAAATACCTCATATTAGCCACTAGGCCATCCCGTATTTCAAATGCATGTTAAAATTAAATAGTTAACTTATTTGTACACACACAGATACACTTCCTTACTGGCATATGCGTAATAGGTACAATATACATAATAACATAATCTTATTATAATACTATTATTTTTGGGTGCCACTGCTGAGTGCCTGCCCATAAGATCTGCTAAAATCCTGTCAAAAAACATTAATTATCAAATTTACCCACTATACGTCTTATAGTATAATGTATAGATTGTAAATAATTTTAATAAAATAGGTAATACAAATAAATGAATAAAATTTATATGATATTTATATGATTTATATATTTATATATTTATATGATCATTATATTCATTATTGTCACAACAATTAAATAAATATATTATGTTTAGTAATATTAATTTAAATAAAAATTATAAACATATTCAATCGAAATAAATAATTGCACTTTCAACTATTATTATTGTTATTTACTACCAAGGTTAATCGTTGTGACAATTTCCAACGCTTAGGTATTAGAAATTTTAATCACCGCAGTGATTTGCAGCGTAGAACCTGAGGCTTTCTATAGCTTTATTCACTTTCAAATGGTACATAGGTACTTACCGTATGGTCCGTATGGATACACAACGATATTTTATATAATAATATTCAATAATAATAAAGAGCCACCTCGAGCTAAGATCATTTTGCCATCAGAGACGTGATTGCAGAAGGATCTATGTAGGTAGAAAGTATATAGTTTTAATAACGTGCATTTTTTTTTTATCTTCAGCGCGCGCTTTACAATATTATATTATACAACCCGCGTTTTAAGACCTTCGAGGAGGCGGTTGCTCAACCATTATACCTAAAATACGCGTAGTACGGCCTTAAATTATGAGTTGGCGATTTTCATTATTTCTAAGCGGCGTACCCCAACTCCCCCTTCGACAAGCATCTAATAATTGTTACTATACACAACATTTAATAAATATACCTATATATATATATATACACACATTGGGGTATTTATATACGTATGCAGCGATTGTGTTTTGTTCGTAGATAATTATACACATAAAATGCGGTTTCGCATGTGTACATCCAATTTAATAAGATCGTGAGTATCCTATACCTATATATAGTCACAACACCATTATAGCATATACTGGAGCCACAGCGTGGACAATCATAATAATACATAAGTATAGAGTATCTATTTTACGCCTATTAATAATTACCTATACATCTGTATATACCGTATTAACTGTGTATTACCTTATATATGATATAAGTAACTGGAAGGTACTAAATAGGCACTGCAGGTTTTTGTTTTGCGAGAAAGGGTCGACTTACGCCTCATCACGGAGCATAATAAGTGTTCAGTGAATCGGTATGAAAAATTTAAAATCAAAAACGTAGGTTTTAACTATATGGATTTAATGACAACGATCGTCACGGAACAAGATCTTATCGTCGACCGCATCAGCGTTTCGTTTCTACAAACATTATTTCAAAAATTGTTTTATCAAAAAGAATCTTCGACATCCGTTTGACCACGGAACTCAACGTTGATTTTCGATTAAGTTTGCAAGGTACATTATTAATATAATATTAATTGTAATATATTGTAAATAAAATTATATATACCTAAATATCAAACAAATTATATAAAGTATATATCTAAATATTATTACATTTGATTAATTAAGAGGTTTTTTCTTGGTACTTATATAATATAATGGGAGATGGTAATTTGCGCTATCAATTAGTGCATTTAAGCCCTTATGTAATTTGCACCAAATTTAAAAATTAAATATGTTTTTTGCACCACAACAAAAAACGAAATGGAAAGTATTACCTTTGCCACACTTTCACCTTCAAATCCTACTATTTACTACTTTTTGGAATTACTAAAAAGATAAAGATTTCAAACAGAAACATTGATACAAATTAAGACCATACATCTTAAAAAACGAAATCCTACTAAAAATAAAAATTGATTGGAAAATTTTCAATAAATATGATATGAACCTTACAGTACCTTCCCCTACAATTCCCCAGGCAATGACCTCAGTTGTCGAAGCCCTAACAATAAAAAAAATATATATATAATATGAAGATTACAAACAAAATAAATTTGACTGAAAGTTTTATCTTTAAGCTACAAATATAAAAAGAAGGTAAGTAAGCTAAGTATTATAAATAAAATATATATAATATAAATATATATGTTTTATTACGACGAAAAATTACAATTTTTCAATAAACAATTTTTATAATAATTATTCTATAAATATTAATTTTTTTTAATTGCATTACTCAACGAATATAATATAGACTTATAATATACATATTATACAGTATACGTATATTTATTATACCTATATTGTTATATTATACATTCATTTATAATTATTGTATTACCGATTTCATATTAAAATGAACTTGATTGGCCAATGGTTAAAAATATAATATGTTAAGTTGTTAAAAAAATTAATCAGTAATTTTAAATTGGTGCAAATTATAATTTTAGTAAGGTGACCAATGGCTTAAATTACATTTTTGGTACGTACACTATGTCGTAGATTAGGTACTTAATAATAATGCTCTTTTATTTAATTTTGTGTGGTGCACACTACAACCTTAAAATTGGGTGCAAATTACATGTATATTTTCTAGGGGGGGGGTGTTGTTTTTGGCGAAAATTACATATTATGCCCTATATAATATGACTTTGAATTTATTCAAAGCTAATATTATATAGTGTGTACTATTATATGATTCACGTTTATATATTATAATTATATTGTTTAACTATTCTGAACCGCTCTTAATATCAGTTTTATAACTCAATTTAAAAATATCATTATTTTCTAAAACAATTTTTTGGAGAAAAGTTCGAAGTTTTCATTATATGCGTACGAGTCTTGTGCGCTTCTATTTAAGTACTCTTATTGTATACATAATATTATTACATACATAACGCGTATATATATTTACGATAAAAAAAAGTTCTTTATACTCGATATTCATAAGAAAATATTTTACGAGTTGGCTAGTATAATATATATGATATGTAATAAGGCTTTTATATTTTATGAGACGCGCGCATTACACAATATATACATGTTCGATTGCGAATCAACTTGTTCAGTATTCTAAAGACCTTGTAACTGGTCTCACAATAAATATATTTATATATAGAATAAATATTTTGTATTATTTATACAATACGTATTATAACACGATATTATTTCTATGTATCTACATACGAATTAAAAAAAAAATTAAATTTACAATTTTTAGACCGGACCACACTAAATCATATTTCTCTAAAGGTCCGTTTTTAGCTGTCATACATAATATATCAGAAGCGTATAAGTTAAACCGATCAAATGTCAATAATCGATTATAATTTATAATATATAATATCAAATATCATTTACAGTTATAACATTAGCTTATTACCAATGGTTCCTCAATTTTGATCAAAACACATGAATATACATTTATATTCATACTTATCTTATAATGTACTATATTATTTATAGTCGTAAACACGAGCCGCGCGTATGTACACGTTATTAAATAACTCTAAAAGTTTAACGTGTTTTCGTTTTATTGGTTGTTAAATAGGATAATAAATTAATAATGACGGATGTAGGTGTGCGCATTAATTTCATTGAACGTCAGGATTTGTTTTTTTTTTTTTTGTACAGCAGTTATCTACCAAAACCATAATTATTATTAAAACACTTAATAATTATTATTGTTGTGGTCGCTTTTTTACGAATGGAAGTCAATAAAAATCTTCTACAACGTTTATGTGTTTATAAACGTTTTGATTGTTTTTCGCGTTACGTTAATATACATCGCGATAAAATATTATATACAATATAAGCGAACTGATTCGATTTTCGTGGCGAAAAAAAACAGTTTTATTTTCAAAACATTACAATATCGTCCAGTCGTGAAGAGTCACAAAAAGTCCTACATGCATGAAATGTATACACAACCAGAATCCAACTCGAAACATTTTAGACCAGTTACTAATTTTTTGTTAAACTCATCAATTGTTATCAACTAAAAATTTACTTCCAACTAACACTTTTCCGTAAATAAATATCCGATATTTTTTCCTTTAATTTGCTCAATGTACTAAAAAATATCGCAGTCACTGTGTTGCGCTTTAGGATAATCCATAAGATTTCATAAATAGGTCCTCCACTAAGTATTTCGTGCAGTCGTTTATTTTACTGTTTTAGAGTAAGCCTATTTTGTTAGATTTTTATTGTGCGCTGTATTATATTATGAAATATTACATCGATAAACTAGTCGAAATATTGTTTTAAACTCGTTGCACGTATTCGATTTAGAAAACATTTATTGCAAACACATTCACGTTTAAACATCATAGCTATTTATAACGTTGAATCTTTTAAAAGTGGTGTATTTGGAAATGATACAAAATAAAACGCGTAATTTTTTCCGATTTTAAAGATAAATTGTACACTATGAACAAGCTGTATATCCTGTATAATAATCGATCTGATTTCTTGTTAGTGCGCATTGTCGGTAAAAATTAAAAAAACATGTAAAACGCCTTTGTCACGTAATAACAGGCAACTCAACGTACAACTAAAAATGAAATATTTCCATTTCGAGAGCCGCCTGCGAGTTCTTGTTGTACGCGTACTTGCGCATTCATATTGACGATTCACACTGCTCGGCGATAAATAATTATTTATTAAAAATAAAATAACCAACCGACCGTAAATAATATTTACGGACAGGGACGTGGAACACATAATATCACATATAGTGATGAATCGAACTGTTCGAATCTGGGATTCGAATCGAACCCTTGACGTTCGGTTCGGTTCGAAATTCGAACTCGGTATAAAAAAAAACAACATACGAACCGAACTATCAAGTGTTATTTACTGTTTGAAAACATAGCTTTAAAATATTCTTGATCAAATAATATTTAAAGTAAATTTTTTCTGCTTTATAGTAATCAAAATTAAGTATAATAATAATATATATATGGCCTATGCTGCCGAAGCTGTAACGTTCAATAAAAAAAAAAATAATAATATTTTATTATTAATTATTATTTTTAAATTATTACAATTACGATAGAATAAAATAAATTACTGAGTTCGAATTACAATTCGAAAAAAAATTTTTAATAGTTTCGTTCGGTTCGGGTTCGTTAGAATAATAATTTTAGCTTCGGTTAGGTTCGGTTCAGATTCACGGTACTTTGACAATGTTCGGTTCGACGCACTAAAAAATTAGATCCAACCCATCACTAAGTTATTGCATTATAATGAATAAAACCAAATTTATAAATGTATATTATATTATTGTAATGAATTCTCACGCTGTATACCAGACGCCATCTAGCATAAACTCTTGAACGGGCGCCACTAGTGGTGATGACCGTAACGAATTTTAAATAATAATAGTATATTTATATTTATATAACTGCGTATACTCTCAATGGCGTACCTAATATCAAATAATTATGGTATACGCTTTAAAGTAGATCCTATCTGGCTATCTATTATTGTTAGTCGATAGATACGAAAAGTTTACTTAAAATGTATTTGGGTTGCAGTGGCGAGCTTAATGGAGGAACTATGTGGGCATTAGCCCCCTTCCCTTGGGACTAAGCTATTTAATTTTCTTAAACAAGTATGTTGAATATGATACATCTATTAATAATAATTATAAAATATCTTCATTGAAGCTATGGTTTCAACAGATAATAATATCATTGAACGATTTAAAAAAGTTAAAAAAAGAAACTTGGAATTAATAATGTAATATAAATATTTTTTTAGATAAACTTTTCTGTTATTATACTTTAATATGATAACTTTTATAAATGGTTTCAGATGGAAATAGATCAAAATATAACTATTTAAAATATGTTGTTATTGTGAAACATATACATAATAAAAAAAAAAAAATGATTTACCTATTAGTAAAAACATATTATGTTAATTAACATTTTATATAGATTTAAAATACAACTATGTAAGTTCTTGAGCTTCAATTAGTCCTCCTCACCTTGGTGAGTGATAAAACTCACCACTGATGCGTAGGTAGATATATAATTCAATTTAACATAAAATAATCAATTTGGAAGAAGTTGAGTTTGTTGAGTGTACCCTACACGACCCTCGTTTAGTCACTGACCAACCACAATCAGGAAATCACAATCCCAATTTCTGTCAAATATCCGTGCATATTTTTATTTATTTTTCTGGAGGAGAGGGTTATAAGGCTTCAAATAGGGTCATTAGCCTGTAATAAAAAAAAATTAATAATTACAAAACATTGGTCTTACGACTATGGAAATACCTTATGTTTAACAGTGGAAAAAGTTAGCGGAATATAATATGTATACCTAAATTTATATATTTTTTTGTTTTTACAGGACATTTGCTAAACCTATAGGTATATACTAACCTATATATATTTTATTTATATTGCTTTCAATAATAGACTATTGCAGCTCGACGATTTAATAATATTGCTGGAATATATCTAATAACATTTACTGCAGCGCTATATTATAATATATTTTAACGTTAAACTTCTCTGTCGACCATATATTTTGAAAACGCAAAAACGACGTTTTGTTACTATCGGTACAATAGAATATAATATCTGCGGCTTGTGTCGTCGATTTCTTCTAAAATTTTAATAACAATCTTACTCCGATCGGTTGGCGTATTTAGGTACATGTTTTTTACACGCCTTCAATTATCGAGTCCACACAACGAGTAGGTATATAGTATAATATTATACCATATTTGTCGCACCATAGCTACATAATATTATCATAATCCACTCGATGGAAGAAATAAAAAACAACAAAAATATTTTTGGACGATTTATGTGTAGGCAGTTTCGTTGAAAAAAAAATTCCATCCACTATGGTATTATAATATGGTCGTTTAATTCCAACTTGGCTTCGCACCTATTTTATACCTACAACATCAACGTAAAAATAAATTATCCAGTCCGCTACTTACCGGTTGCGCGTCACGCGACTCGATAATAATTTTGCATAAAACAATATCATTATGTTCGTCCCGTGTGTTGTACGTGTATGTTAGTATCAATATATTACTAATACCAAAAATTATTCTACATAATAGTATATGTGGAAAAAAATAAGCTTGATAATTATTATGGTAATTCGGTTAAACGAATGAGATTTTTCTCCGAGAATTTAAAATATATAATAAATAAATGGTGGGGGGGGGAAGAAAGAACGAAACTGGTTTTTATGCAAAACCGTTGGCCTGCGTGCCTCGCCAGTTGGGTGGCCATTATACGTAGCGCGTTGTTCGGACTATACATACGTATATAATATGTAGATACTACCTATATATTATATATATATCATTAAAGGTATGAATAGTTATATATGGGCTGCACGCACACGGCAGTATGAGCAACACAATCGACGTGTCGAAATGATGGCGAGACAGGAGGTGGCGGAGTGGTGTGACTCGGTGAGTATTGCGGTACGGTTACGCGGTGGGGATAGAGCTGGTTAAGGACATTATTAAAATGTACGTAGGTAGGATTAAGGACGATGAGAAAAAAAACTTTTTGAAAATTCAGATATAATATATCGATCAGAGATTTTGTGTTTAGATAAGCACCGCACTGGTCAAACGGTAGCTATTATAAATGCACCTATATCCAACTCAGTGGTTTTTTTATAAATCCGATTATTTTTTCTGTTTATTTTTCCTTGAGTAACATGACTATATATAATACTGTATCACGTATATATATATAATCGTAGCTATATAGAACATAATATATAGCCTATAGATGTAGATACACAGAAGACGACTTTCGAAATTGGATGTGGGTGTTATGGATACATGTTTAAATTAACCACAGGCACGAGTTCTAATATATACACGTTTGATACACATTTTTTTTTTAATTAAGTTAAAATACAAACCGGACGACGGAAAAGCGATCATTCGTTTGCATTAATATGTTCTCACGAGAATCACATTATACATTTTTGTCAATCACGCAGTAAGAGATCTAAAACACTTCACACTTCACTGCAGGGGAAACGGGATATTACATTATCGTATTCGTTAATATAACAAGTCTTCGTATTAAACATATACATGTATGATATTATATTATATTGTTAGAAAGCGTATACAGCTTGATGTCAATAGCCGGGTTCCTCTCAATACTGCGACCCTATATGACACAAAACGTTCTATAAGGGCACAAACTAAATATACATATAATGCATATTATGTTTGTAAATTTTTTTCAAATCTAAGTTTTAAATTGTTTATATATAGAAACATACAATTATTATCGTTTATCACCGTTTTAAAAAATGATAAGAGGTCGACGTACTACAATAATACACTATACGTTCACTATACACTCTATATGCGGTCACGCACTGTGTAGGTATATTAGGCACTATTACATAGTGTTTTAATTTTGCCCATATTATGATTTCAACGGGAAGTAGAGGTACTTTTGTGTTTATTAGTTGTTGTCACTTTTCAGTAGTACGTGACACATGCGAATATCACTCAAACGTGTTGACGACAAAAAATTATCAAATAAAATATGATTTATGTTATAGGTGCTTACCTTACAATTAACATCGATATGAGTGGAATAATAAATGATATTAATGCTTACGTACATAAGCACTAACCATATCAGAAATTAAACGATACCTTACTGCAGTAGCAAAAAATAATAATTATTATTCAATTACCTACACCAAAATCGAAATAGGTAAATCTATTAAATCTGCATGTAAATGATTACTGCAAGTCCTGAATTGTTATTAAAATAATAAGTGTATAAAAGTAAACATAATAATATATTAATTTATTAAAAACATAAACATCAGAAAGTCGAAAACATTTGTATGTACAACTTATCATGTAATCTGATTAATTTTATCATTTTTGTGTTTTGGTTTTACCTTAAAATTTCTTCAAAAATTAATTTTAGATACAATTTTATCACGAGGTGGAAGGTGGAATGTATTCAATTACTGATATAATTATGTTTAAGGTAGTATAATAACTAAGTTGTAAATATTATATAGGTATTAGGTATTCTATAATAATAATAATACATTATACCTTATACACTACACCTTTTAAATCTCACTAGGTACTGCTGAGAGCTAAACTAATAAACTATGCCGGTGTACCTATTAACCTATTGGTACGTAGTCATGATTGAAAAGTGTCAAAGTATAGTATACTAGTACCTTTATTAAGTTACCATACTACTTGTGAACTACGTTTAATTTGTCGGTAAGTAACACGCAAAATATTATAATACTATGCTCCACTTTCTAAAAATAAAAAAATGCCTATAGAAGATACCTATACTTAGGTTACTTGTATTACCTACGTTTTTTCTAATTCCACTTTGTTTATCACTAAACTGGAAATGGCATTAACTCTGAATTATAATAATCGTATTATTTTCTATAATTCATGCTATCATAATAAATAATAATATAATATAATAATCTGTGACGGCGCAGGATATTTCGACCGCAAAAATTAATTTCATGAGTTGTTTTATGTCATTGCACACATTCACATCTATAATAGCCACGCCAGGTCTTTTCGAAGAATTAGTCGTCACAAAAAATAGATTATCACTATAACTATATTTCGGCTGATAAATTAATAAAAATTATAAATGATATACCTAACTGTATACATGCGGAGTCCTAGATTCGGGACGGATAACAGTTTTACGTGCGTTTTATTATATCTATACACTGCAAACTAGAAACTACTGTGTTGTTATTATTATTATACCGACTATTATGCCCTATATATAAATTTATAATACTTTTAATAGTATTATAATCCTGTATAATAGATATTTTCTTGTTCGGTAAAAATGAAAATATTATTTTACGGCTATTAAAATGATCGACTGAGATCGAATCGTTATTTATTAAATATAAAAAAAATTGAATAAAATATGAAACTTTTCGATTAAATATCACCGTGTTGTACAATACCATGTACCTACATTGCTGTAGAATATCGTACGTAATCGACGCCATTACTTTACATTTTAAACTAAAATGCAGTAGAGGATAAAATATAAACATGTATCGACGTTTTATTTTATTTTAAACGTATCACATAATATTATTATGTATATATAATATATGTATTATTGTAAAATGTTACGTGACTTCTTTTAATTAACGGATGAAAATAATACAATCATCTATCCGAGGCTGCAGCTCATTAAAACGAAAAAATAATACAAAAAATGTAGGTACCTTTAATTGTCGTTTATAGGTTTTATTTCGATTTTCTGTATTCGCTGCAACATACCACACGGCGTAACCCGAGGCCACCGCCTCGGCATACGTATATATACTCAGCACGCAATAGTACGTATATATATACTCACTCACAAACACATTATATATATATACATACTCGCATGCACATAATATATGTGTATATATAAAATATAAATACTGTCACGTTGTTATATCGGGACATGGTTAACGATAAACGAAAAAGATTATATGAGAATTTATTTGGTGAGTCCGAAAATAGTGTTCGTCAGTAGTTCGGGCTTAAGCTCGGTGGATTATTATTTTTTTTTTCATTTCATTTGGTACGCATATAATTACCATACACCGCAATGGTGTGTGGATTCTTTGTCTGATGGTTATAGTCGTGGTATGTAATTATAATATTTACAATATATCTATTCCATAATAATTATTATCGTCAGTCGAGTCACAGTCACAAAAAATTATAAAAATTTTATATATATATTATGAATTTGTGATCTTATTCGGTCATTCAGATTACATAAATTTTAAACAATACTAAAATACAATTGATAAAAAAAATGAAAAAAAAAAATTCTCGCATTTATTTTAAACCGTATTGTACGAAACGAATAGAAACTATAAATAGGTACTTCATAAATTAGTAATATTTAAAGATGATAAGCAGAAATACAATTTTGAATTTTCTTTGTATTGTGCGTTAGTGATAGCACAAAGTATGTCTACGCTAATTACGAGTAATGTTCGCATAAATACTCTTTCATGTCAAACTCGTTTCCAGTTATATATTGGGATTTGAAAAAAAATATTTATCAAAATATATTATAATGTCATTATTTGTGTCCTAACGTGTTAGTATGACGATTGTGTAGTACTATAAAAACCAATTATTTAAATGAATTCAATTTATTCACCCATAGATCATAATCTTATATACAACTATATCTTAGCTGCAAATTTAAATAACTGATTGTTTAATGTATGCACGCTTGATTAATAATTAAATCGATATACTATATTATTACACATGCAAAAATAGAAATTTTTTTCTAGAAAAATACTTTTAACTAAATAGGTAATTGAACAAAAATGTAATTGAATATTTTCATCTATAGTATAATTGAAAAAAAATATGACATAGGTATTTTTTTATTTATTTTTTTGGGTTTTTCACGAGCCATTTAGGCTTTTGGCCGCCAAAACTAATTCCTTCCATCGTTCTCTATTGTATGCTTGTTCCCAGTCCCCTCCAATTTCTTCTAATAATTCCTTGACGCTATCCTTCTATCTTTTCCGTGGTCTTCCTCTTGGCCTCTTACCTCTTATCTTATAAGAGGGTATATAGAGGGTATGTACGAGTGGTATAAACAACATAATATGAAACTAAAATAATTTGATTAATCATATCTACAAAATATGAGGATTTAAGTTAGGATTATATATCTATAGTATATTATACTTATTTTATTTTATATTTTTGTTTTATAATAAATATACAATCTATATTATAATATTATCATCATAAGTATATGTGAAAATAGAATTAAAATAAAATCATGGTAAGCGTGGTTAAGAAGTCACCCACTATATATGTGACTCTTTGCTTGAGAATATTGTATTTAATATTATTATAATTGATATACATTCGTCAATCTATATTATTGTTATTATTATTTTATATTGATATAAATAATATCTGCAGCATCTATAAATAGTTTAAATTATAAATTTACATTTTATTTACGATAAAGTTTTATATACTTTGTTTTTTTTTTTTTTTTTATGGGAAATTAATATTATTTATATTTAATTGGATGAACAGTATAGTAATTGATAAAAATAAAAATAATATTATACATAATTTTAACACTCTACGTGCAAAAAAATAAAATAATTAAAAGTGCAGATTAATAACGTTTAATAGGTTTCAATTAATATACATACCTATTTATATTTGATGGCAAAAAACGAACAACCAATATGCCAAATATGTGGCAACACTCTCATAATCAAACACATTTTTGAAGAATTCAGAGTATACCAAATACAAAGAGAAAACCTAAACATAAGCCACAACATCGGAATAAATCTAGGTAAAAATCCTGAAAATGAATCCAACACAATAGAATTTTTCAAAACAATAAAAATAATAAACCTACTGTAAGTCACAACTAAAATATTGTAAAACGATTTAAGATATATACCATATTTATTAGTACCTATATAATTGTATTTACTAAAAATGTAATGCTAGTGGCCTGTGTTATCGAAGCGGAAATTTATTTATGTAAATTTCAAGATCATTAAAAAAAATAAAAATAAAAAAAATACATATTTGATATATTTTATGCAACCGTTCTATATAACTATATCGCTCTGTAAATTACCTACTTTTATCCTATATAGGTACCACGTTTATCGTACATTAAATTATTATTATTTATTTTCTTATTATGAAATTATTGAGGATAACGCGCAATATCGTAATACCGCGAGTTTTCTATCCGTTTTATAGTGTCGGCGATCATGTTTTATTATTGTTCATCGGATACACATATGTTCGTGGTGAACGTTTCATAATTAATTATTGCCTAGGTATGTGTATACAAAAATATTGTAGTGCTGCTTTATAGTATATTATGCCTTCCCCGCATTAAAGTCCGCTACACTTATCTATCTATATATATTACATTATTTGTACTCGCAGTGCCTATTTTTATGGCCACAGAGTGTTTGCAACGATGACGATAATATTGTATATCCATTTTAACAGACTTTGTACAACATTTTCGTCGCAGTTTGGAGAAACGAATAAGACGAAGCAATGCGATAGGTCGGACGCCATACGCGCCGCCACCGGTGGAGAGTTCAGCCGATCGCGCAAGCAGCGGTATATCGCCGCCCCCCCCCCCCCCCCCTCGCCGGGTCGTATTGATTTTTCATCCCTCAGCGTCTGGGCGGAATATAATGATAATAATAACAATAATGATAATAATAATAATAATAATAATAATAATACACGTTTCCGAGTTGCACGCATGCGCCACGGTAAACTTTGAGCGCCCCCTTCGAGTATTTGGGTCAAGAAACCACACCGTGACGGACGTCCTCGGTTGTCGTACAGCTTCAAAGACCTACGAGAGAGATAACTGCGCGTTTCTGATTAAGGAGTTTTGTACATCCATGACCTTGAGCCGTGTCATTCGACATATTATGATGTCAATACAGTATAAGACGTGTATACATCATAGATAACTACAACATCCATATACGCTGCAATGGCATTCGAATTTTTGTAAAAAGCAAAAAAATAAAATGTGTTCGTGGGTGTTGTGTGTAATATCTGATGATGTGTAGTCGAGGTCAAAAAACATCGATTGTATAAATATTGTATATACACGCGGAAAACGGTTACGGAAAGTTTCCTCGAATTCCAAACATTGAACGTGACACGAGTATGCTTTTCCTCTCCCTATCCGCAGCTCGTGTACGCACAGTTATGCCCCCGCATAAACTTTTCGTATAATACATAATGCGTTAATATTTGAACAGATTACAGTAGTCACAATAGCTTTTAAAATATTTACATAATATTTTAACTCTAGAAATGTAATTCAACGTAAAAACAAAAATGTTTAAACAAATAATATTACATTATATTAATAAATTAATAAAATTATATGTGTGGATTATAATAAAAAATATTATAATATACCTATATTGATTTTTCAGTACTGTATTTCAAAAATATTAATTAGTGAAAACATTAAAAGTCTATGACATGGAAAAAATTGCACTAATTGCACATAATATACGCCCATTTTTCTGCAAATAATTATTTAAACAAATTAAAATTTGGACAACATAATATATACATATATGACATGGCAGAACCTAAGCAAGTTAACCTACCTAGAAATTATTATCATATCTAGGTGGGACGGCAAAACTGAAGTCATTCTATCTATTCATCTAGTGTATAGGTACCAAAAACATTCACATTTAATCGAAAACGTCTCTCCTATTTTCCGTGAACGTTTTGGAATGCTCAAGGTTTCCCATGATATGCTTATTTTATATATTATTTTAATAAGCCAACCGTCTCGGAATTATCGTCCTATCAGGATTTTTTTTCTCTAATCTATATTAGGTACCTATGTACCTACACACAAAATGGTATATTTTAACAGCTCGGTCTTCGATTTATAATATATCCAATCATAATGGCACCACCATCAGAGTGCCGGGGTGACCTGTAGTTGTATGTAGGCTGTAGCTATTTACCTCCAAAATTAAATACCACGTGTATTCATTCACTTTTCGTTTTCGTAAAAAACAAAAAAACAAAAACAAAAACATTTAGACTATTTTCCTCCACTAACCATCATATTATCATATCATCTGTTATTAAAATAAGATATTTTCATCATATTTCATAATATATCTATTTTAATTTTAATTAGTACCAATTATTTTCAGGCTTAAAAAATCAAAAACGAAATAAATTAAAATTAAAATTCGTGGTAATAAAAAAAAATTAGTAAGATAATTAACTGTATAATAGCAATATATATAATACTGTTATAACAAAACTGCAATTATCATCGATTTTTTTAATTGTCTATAATATATTATTAATATCAGAGTTCTTTATTCAAAAAATAATAATAATAATAAATAGTTTTAATATTCGAAAATATGATTCTAGTTTAAAAAGTGTGCGAGGAAGTGGAAAAGTACCTATGTCGTTATTTTTGAGGAAAACACTAAATCAATATCTCTTTTTAGAATGAAAACGATCCCGCCCGTTGTGCTCGATACACAATAAATATTGTGGTTGTGTATTTTAGTATATATAAATTGTCGATTGGGTGCAGTCAGTAGATCACACGGCTGTGTCCGAGATATTGTTCCGAATTTGTTGTCGTACGTGTGGACACATGATATATACGTATAATTATATACGGAAAACGTATGTAATAAATATTATATGCTATAGGAAAGTGCAGACATTTTCTTCTTTAGAGGTTTCAATATTATTCCGATTGAATTCCACGTATCAGGTTTTTTTTTCGTTAAAATATGTAAATGCAGTTGATGTATGTATAGGCTCGTCCATCCTCGGCGATTCTCGACTAGACACCGATCATAAAATGCATAGAACACCTTTACACGTTTCTTTTGCACAAATAAATATCATATAGGTACAACGAAGATCACCTCCGAGTGAAATCTTATTTGTGTTGCGACTGTTCAAAGTGAATCTCGATATGTATATACATGAACATGCGCACGACCTTTATTCAATATTTAAATGCGTCGTATATTGTGCGTTTACTAGGTTGAACATTTCCGAATCAGATTGATGGACAGCGTAATTGATAATATCGTGAAATTCCATTACAAATAAAGTAGTAAATTTGATACAAAAAAAGTAGAGAAAAAAATCAAGAATTACGTTATATATGGAAATTACGCATATTACGATTGGATTATAAAAACTACAGCCATCGCATATTTTCTTTTCATAATTTAGTCATGAGATAATCGGACGCCCGAAAATTGAAATTAGTAACATTAAAACGAATAGATTTTTACTTAAAACCTGTTTATCTATATGTTTATTTTATCTAAAAGTCTTATTTATGTGTATTATTTTTTTTTTCTAGTAACTTGTTTGTTATTTTGTCAACAACTCGTACTACAATATTAATATGTATGGTATATACACACACACACATATATATATATATATATATATATATATATATATATATGTTATGTCATTACAATAATGTATGTTGGACGTAAAATAATGATTTTAATGTAAAACATATTATTATAGTATGAGTTTGTATGATTATAATTTTTTATTTATTTGACATTTTGACATCGAAAACATTCCAAAAATTATCAACATGATGCATTTAACAAGAATACTAAATACCTATATACTATAATGTTTTAGTAAAAAGTATTTTATTTTTTTATCAAACTAGTTACTTTATTATTATTTTACATATTCACATTCACGAAATACTTAACAATTAACAGTTACTTGACTTCATATTCAATATGAACGATAAAAAATTAATTAATCGATAATTGTTTTCAGGGAGGTTTTTTTCTTGCTTTCATGAAAACATCTTCAGCCCATTATTGTTGTAAACCAAGTGGACAAATATTATTAAATATACCTAATTTTTATACATTTATATTTATTAGTTCACACTTATCAAATCCCAACTGCACAGCACTTGAACACTTCCAATTTCGGCTTATTCATTAAAAATAAGTGTGTTAATAGTATATAATAAATATGGTATCACCTTAATTCAATGATGAGGTACATTTGAAAGTCAAAACCTTCTATTCAGTAGAGTCACTTAAATGGTTTTTATTTATAAAACTATATTGGAAACAAAAATTTAGGTGTTCATATGCCTATATACATAATAAATAGTTTTTCGGAGTGTCCACAAAGGGTTTTTGCTTTTGACATGTAGGTACTTACCTACGCCGCTTAAAGTTAAATTAAAGGAAATGATAGAACACAATTTTAATAAATTCCTTCGTAGAATACACGTTATTGACATGATGCATACCATTTTATGAAAAATACAAAAACTATAATAATTATAGTACATAATATCATAATATTGTATATAACCATAATACATATTTTGTAATATGAAAGCTAGCTATGATCTGTTTGCAGTACCTATGTATATCCAACGTGGTATCTCGTGATTCCAAGGCCACATCCAAAACTATACTGTATATTAGGATGATAGTATCTATGTCTATATATTTTTACAAAGTAGATATTGTGGTTAAAAATAACCAAATGCGAACCACCCCTCGTTTTACCGTGCTCGGCTATACAGTTTAAGAGCAAAACTCATGGCAATGCGATTTCAAGTGTCAGTATCCTATATTATTATAATGTACATGAGACATACAACTTACTGCTTCATAACAATATGATTTTATCACAATCGATTATAGTAAAATAGTATATTATTGTATATAGTATAAAGTGCAAGTACACAACGATGATATACCTCTTTTGACGGTACCTAATTATTTAGGCGTATAGACAATATTTTCGATAGCACGCGATGTATCGTGTAAAATGTACATATACGCATATTATATACATATATATTATGATATTTGTACGTTGTACGTTGTTATGTAAATATATTATGCCATGGCTTATATAATATATTATTATTATTAAACTCACAGCTCTAACGCTGCACTCGGGTGGTATACGGTTTTAATTTTTTTTTCTTTCTGTTTCGAATCTGGAACGCAGCCAGACGATGTTTTTTTTTTTTTTACATTTGTTTCTCGTCTGATGCAGCATAATATACCTCCCGTGCGCAGCCTTTGACGCGATGCATATTCACTGCACGCGGATCACGCCCCGCGCCCGCCGCGAGAGAGTTTATGACAACGACTTCGACTGCGAGCATTTGGCGGATCCGACGGGTCCCGCGAGCCAGATTAAACATATATAATATATATATATATAATTTAATATAATATATTATTATATCTGTTATTCATACTGCAGCTCGAGCCATCGAGTTTAAAACGAAAGACAGAGAGAGAGAGAGAGAGAGAGAGAGAGAGAGAGAGAGAGAGCTGCTCGAACGGTACACATATTGGAATAGTATACGAAATAATAGTATACGCGAGTGCAAAGAGGAGGAACAAAAACTGTTATTTATCGCTCACGCCCGCGATGCAGTTAAATACATACACGATCGTATTTATTAAGCGTACACGAACTTATCGTATACACAAATAATAATAATAATAGTACACACTTATGGGAGCTATATAGGCGATTAAGGTGCAGTCTAATATCATTATATTTTATATTATTATTATTATTATTATTATTACAAAACGATGTGACTATTTCGGGTGCGCAAAGAATCAGAATAATATGCTCACGTGTGATTTGAGCACACTAAAAAAATCTTAAAAAAACGTCGTCAACGACACGCTGGCACCACACGTTGATCTTCAAGCGTCTGAAACAAATTTATAAACTTAAATATTATAAATATTATATACAATACTAAACAGAACGACACCTGCAAAGCATAATAATATCATGGCAATTATTATAGCTTATCGTGTACACTTTCGAACAATTTTAGAACTACGAGTATATATAATATAATAACTTCACAGTGTATATACTATAGTACTATAAACATGTACCATGTTTTAAACCATTTAAATAGGTACACACGCGTGCACTGAATTAATTTGGCCATAATGTACGCGCAGTAATTAATGTCCAAAATTAATAGGTATAAAAAAAATTTACACAATATTTAACAATTAATTGAGCATAAATGTTCTGACAAAATCAAATAAAAATATTTATTACAAATAATAATAATTATTATTATAATCATGTTATAGGCTACAGAACATTGTTGAACTATGTACCTATACAATTTAAAGAGAGCTAAACAAAATGTTCAAAACAATATAATTATTCTATATTTGGAAGCCAATTATTCGAATGTACCTAAACCCTACTTATAACGACCCAGAAATAAATTCAAACTTCTTATAGCAATATAGCAGGAAGTAACTGATCATTATTTTTGAATGATAATTGTTGATTATAGATTATATTTTTAATTGCTAGTTGATAAACATAAAAATTGCACAGTTGTCGAAGTTGAAACATAGGTATAAATGGTTATCATTTCAATCAATCAAGTTATATAAAATATATTACATTCACGCGGGTGTCCACTTATAGCAATTGCTATATCTACACAAAAAACAAATAGTTTGAGTAAATCCATTTTTAAAACTCGAGGATTAACAAAACTGTGTACAATATACTATCACGGTACATATGTATACTATTTCATATACTCTAATTTCCTAAACATTTTCCTATTGATTACTTCAACAATGTAACTTATAATATAGTTGAAAATACTAATAAGTATATTTCTGTATAATGGCAAATAAATGTAGAGTATAAGTGTATATATAATATATAGTGTGAAAGAAACGAATGTAATTTCTCAAAATCGTGTAAAGGAATGACTAAGTCTAAATTCTAGCAGATGATGAATACGACCATGCAGCATCTATACAAATAATTGTAAACGAAATTTTGAGTGTTTCCCTTTGAAACTTTCCCTTGGAAATCTTGCCACTTCGATAATCCAATGAAATTCTAATGATATTTGTTGCGAGAGGACACATCTCAGTTGTCGTGGCGGCGTATTATAGTGGTAACAACAACGGTGACGTCGGCCTGAATTATAATTATTCTGAAACAAAAAAATAAAATAAAAATGATAAACAAACGGGAAAGGTTTGGGTCGACAAATAAAAAAAGGAACTGTGATTGGGGTGTGTGCGTGTGAAAGATAGTGAGTGAGAGAGAGAGAACCTCTATAGCTATGTGAAACCCTAGGGTGGGGTGACTGGGAGACACGTCTTAATCCAAAACATCATATATATATATATTATGTTATATAGAATATAATGTAATATGTATGTATACTGTGACCTCAGATTTACGACTCGGCCAGAGCTTAAATGTGGCTGTGGTATGTATCAGTGCGTAGGACATCATTTGAATTGGTAATTCAGATGGTCGAACGGACGGTAGTAAGTTTTTAGTCTCCTCTGGAACCATGCCATTTTCTTTTCACTCTTTCTTTTGCCTTATTCTTCCGAATCGTGTTTAAGGCCTTATATTTACTGTTTATTTTTTTTCGTCTATTAGCTTTTGGTCTTTTATTATTTTATATTTTTGTGTTTTTGTCGTATACACACGTCGGACACAGACTCGCCGATCACCGCCGATAACGTCAAAGACTAATACTGCAGTCTATACAACGATTTTTTTACCCATTGTTTTCGTCACATATATTTGAACCTTATATTTTAGATATTCCAACGCGCATTTCACAAAAACGCATTTAATGGATCAATGTATTTGAGTGTTCGACTATAATCGCTACTAGAAAAAAACTATTCAATACAAACCGAACAATTCCTTGCGTACACGCATACCCACACACACAAACACACACATCCTCAGACATATGTTATATCATGTATTATGTTTGTATATATATAAAGAGATAGCTTAAATGTTCGATTCGATTAACTTCATAATCTCATATAACATTCCAGAAGCATTATGAAGCTTGAATTTCAAATAATTATATAATTTACATAGGTACAATACCACTTCACACTGCAGTTATGTATAAAGTTACATATAAAAATTCTTCATTCACCCGTTTATAACTTTATCATTATAAATTCATATTTCCTAATATTAACGATCAGTAGATAAATGATCCGCGAGTATTATATAATAAAGTTAAATGTATCTTCACGAATAAAAGCATATTAAGTATAGTCTTGATTAAATAATATAGGTACCTGTTTCAGATCTTTGTCGATGTGTATATAATATATAAACAGAAAATAAGCGTTTATAATAATATGTTTTATTTCATGCCATCACTACATAATAATTATAGTAACGGTATGAAATACCATCCCCTAGTATTGTCCAAAATTTGGTCCTTTGTAATATCATATATTTATATGTATATATGTATAATATTACAAAGGTGCATACAATATAGGTGTACAAGTGGTTAGTGAAAACAAAGTACAAAAATATACTATACGCATCGTTAGATGCAGACATGCAGTTGTATCATAGTGTTGGACTTTTAAAATCTTTTACTTTTTTTATTGGGTCGTATAACCGTTGCAGTGCTGTATAGTGATGTTAAGTATTTTAGAAATGACCATGTCCTGTGCGTGTGTGTGTGCGCGCGAGTTCGTATAATTTACAGTTGAATGAGTAGTCATATACGTATTATACCAATGACAAATCTCGGCGTACGCCATCAATTATTGCACTTTATTTAAATTACAGTTATTTAACATCAATTGACGCCGTTAAGCCGTAGACACATATTATATTGAATGAAACGTCCCGGTCAATTTATTAGCGCGATAAAATTATTTTTAAAACAACGTCGTATAATATTTCCAATATGAATAATAATAATTAAAATTACGAACGAGAAAAACCACTCCTCTATATAGTTTAGGTATCATATAATATTATAATGATATAATACGTGGTTATAATTCCATGTTGACGCGTGCGCGTGTTTATTAACATCATAAAAAGTATATTTTGGATTAGCATTTTTTTGAGAATCGTTTTTTATTTTTTATCACCACTGACATATGTATACCATATTCTCTTACGTGTATTTATCATTCTTTAGCATACCACTTAGTACATTTTTTTAGAAACAACACCTGAACACTTTATTTTTGTGGGTAGCCAACATTTTCAAAAAAAATAAATAGGGCCATGAAATTAAAATTCTAATAATAATACTATTACGATATTTGAAATATTGATTTTTTTTACACATTATTATGATAATACAATACAAGCACCTAGTTACAATATAATGGCGGTTGAATAATACATTTACTTTAAACATTAATTATATATTTTTATACTTAATACATTCCTTTTGAAAACGTGTACTTACCGTATAGGTACTATATTATAGTCAGATTGAAAGAAAAAAAAATTACGCGTAATATGCCGGTTGTCAATGTTCTCACGATTTCGATATTTTATTATATGCTTAGTCACGATTTTCGAACAGTGCTTGATAAAATTCTACAGTTTTACCCATCCACGGTCTGTATTATACGACAAACGAATATTGTAGATAGCTATTTGGAGAAAAATAATAACGAGTTGCGTTCATAATCTATTATAGAGCGTTGATGTTTGACCCGTTTTTCCATTTTGGCGTGTACAAGAGTATTATACTAATTGTATTGTTGCAAGCAAATTTAATACAAATTTTATTGATTATATTATACATTTTAGACGTGATTAATTGTTTCGAAAACTCGAAACGGGCAGTAACTAGCACATAAAACCATTGAACCAACGAATTATACAAGTATACAACAAGCAATACACATAATTCAGCACAAAAAACAGTGTTCGGCCCGTCTCGGAAATTGTTTTTGTTTAGGAATATTGTACATTGTTTATGCCTATTCGAAATGCTTCCGGATAGCGCAACTGTGAAAAAATGTAACGTATAAATATTATATTATATAATATATTGTACACAACATCGTGTTACTATATGCTCTGTGAAAAATATTATATATATATATAAAAATAACGCGCACTCGATATTATATTTTCATACTATCTCGAATCAAAGGAAAATGTTATGATCGCGTTTCGCTGTTTCGCGACGAAAACGATTATAATATAGCCGTATATAAATATATGGACTCAACCCTTTGCTACAGGGAGCGGGTGGGGCAGATTCGCGAGTTTCGATATCACACGAGAATCGTAAAATCGGATTACTGCAGCAGCAAAATAGTGTATACCTGCCTATATACAATATATATTATACGCAATATTGTATAGGTATAATATACGTGATATACGCGAGAAATCAGAAAACGCCATTTTACCTTATGTGCTCTGGTATTCCACGCATATATATATATACGTCAGAAAAGAGACCGGCGAAAGTCGAGAGTTTACCCAATATACCCAATACACACATATATATAAATAGAGTTCCGGGGCGCGAGTGGAACGAGCGATATAATAAAACCAACACGGTTCGAGGACTTATATATACAAGGCGGGGGTAAAAACAAACGAACGAGCGCGTTACTGCGGATGTGAAAAGAAAAATAAACGTAGATAGGTATTGGTACGGCAGCCCGGCCCGTTCCACCGCCGCCGCCGCCGCCACCGACTCCGACGCCTCCATGGACGATATATGTATAAATCGTAAAACCGAGACAAAAATCCGCTCTGCAATCGACGGCGTTGCGTTTCGCACGAGTGCTTTATATATAAACGTGTACTACCTATATATACGAATATAAGTGCGCACAGGTGTATATGGATGTATTATATATATATATGTACAAGATCGGACGCGGAAAGCGGAAATTTAATCCCGCGGCCATTCCCAAAGGGTTTCGCGCGCGCAACGCCGTGAGATAGAGAAAATGATTTCTCCGACCCACACACACACACACACAAAGTCCCTGGCGTATATATCGCGATCCCGAACCTATATATACGCGTATTGTGTTGTGAGTGAGGGGTGGTGGGGGAGAAGAAGAAGTTTCTTCCAATCAACCGTATCCCCCGAGGGGTCGTGAACGGGACCGGGGGGGAAGTCAAAGTCAACGTTTACGGCAACTACGTTTTATGATGTCACCTGCTACGCGTAGTGTGCAAAATCAATTTTCCTCGACCCAGAACGCTTGTTGAGATAAAAATGTAATATATATATATATGAACCCACGTGCGACGAACGTGTACAATGTACATGCTCGCACCTTCTACCGAACATCTTTATCAAGTGGATTGAAACTGCGATTTCATAAAACAGTATAGGTTATACTATAATATTAAATATAAAAACGCTCCTATGCAATACCATTTAAATATTTAATGTATTAATTTTTAATATTTGAATGATTAGCGAAACATCAAAAAAAACAATTTTAAAAATACCGTTTAAATAAATGATAGATGACAAACCAGATTAAATGTGGCCCGATAATTACAAAAAATATCATGATTTCATTTCAAACTATAAAAGGTATATATTTGCAAATTGGTCAGCGTATATCTATTCATTTTTGAGGGCGGAAAGATATATAACAGCCCTCTTCGTTCGCGATCACATAGTGAATTTAGAAATATAAATATAAATATTTTGGCTTTGACGTGGCGCAATGTTAAAATTAAACCTCAACATCGTACACTACATCTAAAAAAAAAAAACTTAGGATCACGCTTTCAGTTACATAATATATTAATATGATTGCGTTTACGCTTCATGAAAAAATTAAGAATAATAATTACAATAGTGTAATATATTACGCTCTGCAAAATAATATTATATTGTATTAGCAGAATTACAATCATTATTACATAGTTGTTAATAACGCTTACAACGATTTAATGTTTTTTTTTTTTATACTTATGTGTATACCTATATCAATTTAAACCGCACGCAAGCAGTTTTACATTTTAATATTACAGTAAGAATAATATAAATTATGTGTGATGATAATAATATTTAACAATAAATACCTAACGTTAACATTGCCCCACACTGCGAAACGTATTATTATATAATATAAATATAAATGCTATTCGTACAACTATATGCCATACTTTCTATGCGTTTGCTTAGACCGCGGTGCACTATAAATAGGTGCGTATAGTTACTAACATAATATATTTGGACGATTATTGTACGTATAATAATTATTTCTGTCATTGTACAGTCATTTTATTGCTTAGGCGCTATATTGTTGTACACGCGTTGTGTTTTTGAGCCATGAGACACGACTGCAGCGGCGGTGGTCTTAACATTTAGCAGCACAGCAATACGTGTATCAAAAAATGTAACGTGCCGAATAAAACACGACTACGACATGGGCGGAATATTTTCGTTAAATTTTAGTTGCATCAAAAACTGCAAATAAAAGCTTTTAAATTACACAGAAAGTATAATGTCTACAGACTACCTGACCACCCGCCATTATATTATTGTATCGACTAATATTTCTTCATTTTTTTAATTTCTTCTTCACTATCAGACATTTTGTACTTTCACCTAGTACGATAGTATTATCTATAATTATTTTAAAACGTTTACCAATTTAAAATTAAAAACAAAAATTTACTACCATTAACGAACCAATGGGCAACAGACGGTACCTAAAGACAGTGGCGTATTTTGGGGGGGTGTCCTTTATGTCTTGACACCCCCCGACATTTAAAAAAAAGTCCTAATATATTGAACATTAGTGTTGTCCCCGGTGTTGTCACTTCTTTATAGTATACTATTTTTATCAAATGTAAAACTTCTTGTCAATTCCTAACATATTAATTTGTTAAAAAATTAATTCAATGTCTTTTTACATTAGTAAATAGAACTAAAAATTTTGTTTGTGAGGTTCAATAAATGTTGACACCCCCCGAGAAATCACCCAAAATACGCCACTGCCTAAAGATGTGCAGCGCTCGTAAGTTCCCATATCATGTTGGAAAAGTATACGATCAGTGCCCCCGAGGTTACGCTAATATGCACAACGATATTGTTTAATATATTAGCATTGAGTGTATATATTGTATAATACTACATATGTATATAGAGGTACACCTATACTCGATGATATAAGACGATAATAAACGAGCTTGAAATAAACTCATAATAATTATTCGATCCCTATGATTTATCCGGCGATGAACGACAACTGTCGATCTGTTCTATATTATAATAGTATATGCCATACAATAACACTTAAAGCATACTCACGCACGTATACACGACACACACGTATACGCACACACACTCGCACGCGCGACGTTCATAGTACGATGTCAACCATGTTTTTCTCACGCGCCATAATGCATCCGCGTGTAGTCGGATCGTCCCACCATCAGTCTGTCCGCGTCGATGACCTTTTTTTTCGAACCATAGTAATTAAAAAATTTTTTTTTCAATTTGATTTTTGCTCATCATTACCTCCAGATCTGGAGAATGGCTATATCGATATTCGTGTATACTGTATAGGGCTGATTTTAAGAAGAAAGAATATTGTTGATTACTATACTGATTGACTGTAGGAACTGTATAGGTATAGTGAATTGTGTATAAATCTTAGAAATATAATATATTCATTTTCTGCACACACTCGGAACAATATTGTTTCATACTTATTCGTTTAGTGCCTTAGAGGTCATAAAATACAATCTGTCAACGAACAATTTATAAATATTTATTAATCAAAAAATCAAATATCCAATGCACTATTAAATTTAACCTACCTATAATTTTTGATTGAAAATCTTAAAAACGCAATTGTCGGGTTCGTTACATTATGACGAACATTACAATAGTTGATATTATAAAAATACTATGCTATGTAATGTATCATGATAAAAATAATTGACACAAGAAAATACAATAATTTAGAATATTTTTAATTTCTTACGAAAATACTGTATAATAATAATAATAAAATATTTCGTGAACTCGATATTTGAGACAACTATACCTATACATTATCCATTTTATATCTATCACAATAATAATATTTAATAAGGTATCAAGTATATTATATAGATACCTAAATATACGTAGAGTAATTTTAATTGATGGATCGCAGATGTAATAATAATAAAAAGCTGCTAACGTCGTCGCGATTTGTATTATTGTTATACAATATACATGCATAATATTATATTAGCTGCCGTTTGCAAAACGTGCAGGGCAACTATAAAACGAGTAATTAAAATTATTTTATACTTAAACTATAACTTTAAATAACTACGTGAAATAATTAATAATAAAATCTTAAAGTGTATTAAACGATTAATACTTCGCGTGTTTCTACAAATTCGATAACGTTTAAAAATAAATAATAAACCCGCGGATAGCTTACAGTTTTAATAACACAATTTCTATATTATAAATTATAATAATATATTATACTATTATAGTATTGTGTAGAGGCGTATCACAATATATTATGATGCTATTGCGACATAATGACACACCTATACATATTATAATGATGAAATAAATATATAAAATTTATTTATATACTTCAAATATATAGGTATCAACGTTGTAGTATTTATTTTGGTGTACAGATATATTTTCTAAAACATGCGCGGTTATTTAAATATATTATAAATATATAACCATAATAATATACAAGGTGTATCAGATAGAACTGACTTTTGGGCTAACTTTTTTTCACATTATAATTTTTTATTTATTTACTTATTTTTTGTTCATTAAGTGAACCTAGATGTATAATACAATTTTTATATTTTATTTTTTAGAACTGAAAATAAAAAAAATTAATTTAATTTAAAAAATGTTTGGATAAATTCAAAATAGTCTGTTTGTGAATCTGATTATAAAAACAATTTTGATGGTAAAAAGATTTATCCAAGTCAAGTAGTTTATTTTTTTTTAAATTCAATATTTTTTGGTTAAATTAATTTGGAATGCAATAACTTTTTAAAAATTAAGATTTTTGAGAATTTGCTGACATGAGTATATTTCTTAAATTATTTAATTATCATGTAATATTAAAAAAAAAATTGTCATACGATGAATCATTTTTTTTTTTTGTCAGGTCTTTCTGTGACACACTTTATAGTTATTATATATTATCTGAATATAATATTATGATCAATGTAATGAATGTGAGGTTGATTCATTAATTGGCTTTATATTATTTGCACATGCGTTCATAAATATAACTATTTTTATAAAATTACGCGTACCTACAGATAATTATTGGCGTAATAAATGACCGTTTAAATAACGTCTCAATAGCTATAATTCTATTCATATTATAATGTACTATGCAAAGACTATGTTCGGCGTATGATCACAGGCAAAACTACGGCATGCCTAAACAACTGAATACGTTTGAGAGTATCGCAAATCGTTTCCATATATTTAAAACTGCAACATATATAATGAACTGTATAAAGTTGTGATTAGAGGGCTGTAAAGTATAATCACACTTATATGTATATATATTCTTGTACGCTGATTAGATTGTGTGCTATACCGCGACGATGACGTAAACGCTACATATTATTGTAATATACTATATCGGTCCTACATAATACGTATATTATGTAGGAAAAATCGAATAGCGTGTAAGCATTATGTATATTATATCATATCATATTGTAAAAAAACTTATCAAAATACCTACACAAACGTTGCGTATTGTGTCAAATGAAGTAGGTATCAAATATTCTGTAAATCTGTTTACACTTTTATATAATATAAAAATCAATGTCTCAGATTCGGATTTCGTGATGGCCACTCGTGAAGATAGTTATACATTTTGAATGACGTGTTTCGTGATAACAATATTATGGAATCCACTTATGCTTAGTATACTAACTCTCGTGGGAAATCGCCCTGCGTACACAATTTTATGTTACAGTTGTTATCTGCTAATACGTGAAAAATAATTTGTCATATTTTTTATACTTAATTACGTTAATTAATTTATACTCGCCACTCAGTGCGAGCTGTCATCGTATATGGAAATTGTTTCGTGCAACCCGGGTGGTGTTATATAAAACAAATGGATTAATTAATGTCAACGAGATAACGAGACAACGAAAATCATTGTTATTTGTTAATTGTTTCTGACAAAATGAACTATATACGCACCAGACGTATTCACACATTTACTTTAGACGTCTATTACATTGATAATACATTTTCTTGTTACGCCCATACCGATTTCAGAGTAAATTGAAAAATGCAGTTGGGCACACGTCAAATTTCAGTGAAAAAAATTATTGTTTTTATTTATAAAGTTTATCGTTCTTCTTGCTCATATAAACTTGCTGACTTACAATTATAGCAATTTGAATATTACTAAAGAATATAATTTTTACTTACTATATTGTTACAAGTAGAGAGTCGGTATAATGTAGATACTCATGTAAAAACTATGCAATTCTTAAGTTTGAAAATTCATTGTTAAATGCAATTTACCGAGGACTTATGTAAGTATTATTCTTCTAATTTAACATAATTATAGAACTATGGTTGTTACATAAGCTTAAATTCTGTATGGCTTCCAGGCAGGACGGTACTTATAAGCATATTATTATACTCATCACTCGTCAGCAGTTAGAATTTGATATTAATTATTCTTCAATTATTATATTATTATAGATATATTTATTTTATATTTATATTATTGTTGATAATATGTCATTTGGACTCCATTTTTCTATCATTACTACCAAACATATTATATAAATAATATACTATAAGTATGTTTTATTAGTTCTTTGAAAAAATTGCATTCGAAATAAATTTTAATTGAAACGTAAGGAAAAATAAAATATTTTTTTTTTAAAAGTAAAGATTAAATACACTCAAAAATAGGTATATATACATCATCCCAAGAGACTTGGTCGAGTGTGAAATGGCTTCCCATTACGGTTATATTATTTATGCCATAGTACATTATATATACGTAGGTATAAAATAATATTATTTTGTTACAGTCAAAAGTCGCGGGAATAAAAACTTCTGAAGCGGTGACTCGCGGCGGCTTTTAAATTTTCAACTCATTAATTTAGAGCGTTACCCTCGTGACATGCGCGTTTTCTTATCGCGTGCTTAAAGTCTGCAACCGAGAAACGAGTTACTGCGCAAATGATTAAAAATAAAAGAGCAAAAACCAAAAACGTCAAAAATACGAGCTGACTGCACGACGTCGCGCGTGCGATCTGGTCGTTATACATAGTACTTAGCGTACTACACGAATTCGCAGATATCATATTTTATTATATAGTGCGCATGCGGCATAGGTAATAATAGTTGTTTATTATTATTATATATCATATTATCGTCGTGATACTTTATCCAGGGGAGAGGCAGAGAGCTATATAATAGGGGAGTTGTTCGGTAGTTAATTAAACAAAAAACAGAAAACATAATATTAGGCAAACGCACGTATAATATAATCATCACGGTGCTGCAGGTTACGCGTAATGTACCCATATATTATTATATTTTTGTAATATCTATGTAGAATTAAAAATTATATTATACGCATATAGATAATGATAATATTATATACATATGATGTTTATTTACATATATACAAACGGGCGCCCAATGCCAAGTTTATAATAAGGACGTCGACGCAATGGCTTTGCGCCTGGCCAATAGTGCGGGTCGTCCCGCTAAGCACCACATATATTATCATATCTGTGTAAGTGATATTATTTTAATTTGAGAACTTCGGCGCATACTACATTATACGTATACCTGTATTATAATATGTGATGTAACGATAACAATATAATATACATATAATAAATACAGAGAGTTAGATAGGTACGTCATTCGATTCCGTGGCCCAAAAAACCGGAATCTTCTCGCGCGTATATACAAGGTATGCGTGATGATGCGTTTACGCGGACGTGCAGCTCGTCCGTCGAATTTGAATAAAAAAAAATCAGTCTCGGATTTACCTCCTCTTCGCCGTCACCTACCACCCCGCCTCCGGAAACCCGATCACTGCAGGCGACCCCTCCACCATCGCCATCGACAGCGGTGCCGAAATATATTAATATAATATTACCTGTGCTCGACCGAAGCGACCGACCACATACTGAAGCGTATTTATTAAAACGATATCTACCAATATGCATAATATTATAATACGTTACGACGATCAAATCGTATATACATTATTATTATACGCATCGTCTAATGTATAACGGACGCACGTGATTGGAAATCATATGTATACCATAAACGCACACGTTTGTATATATATAGTGTGATTGGTTGTATAACATAAGGTTGTAGCCAGTATATACCTATCCTATATATAATAATGTGAGATTTCGAAAATATCTTAATTAGACGTATATAATATTATGTTAAACGCGGACGGGGAAAACACAAACGCTCACACTTCGATCGACGAGATGTCACTTCGTCGCATAAAACGATACGGCGGCGTATAATATAATAATCACAATAAATAATATATATATATATATATATGTATATAATAGGACTTCGTAGGTATAGCCGGTATAGGTGTAATAATAGACGTTATGTAGTCGTGAGGCTGCAGCGGCGTCGGCGTTGCACTTATATTCACATCGATACATGAATAATACATATTATTATGTTATGTATTGTAAGATATAACATCGCGTCGTGACGGAAAATCGGATTAAAAATAATATGTATTAGGTATGTGTAATAATAACGCATATAAATGTGAATTCCGACGGTTTTTTTCTTCTCGCCGATGCCACGCTAATCTTATACTGCGCGTGTAGGTATAATTAATGGCTCCTGCGAACAGTAAAAATCTTATGAATTAAATAATAATAATATCAGGTAGGTATGCTTAAAAAATGCAGGACGGAGGTTCAATTTCTTCTTGAACCACGCCGCTGAACGTATACAGATTACCAGCGTCCAATACATTATTTTTTGTATATACCAACACATTTTTTACACCGTTGAATTTGACCAACAGCGCATATAATAATATGCACTGCGTTGCTTGAAAGTTTAAAAAACAAATCACACCCATAACTTATAACTATCAAAACACAGCTGACATATAGGGATACAGGTAGAGCGTTCTATTTACTTAAAGTTTTATGGAATTCACTCTAATATTCAACTCTGTTGGTTGGTTCTGCTGAACGTAAATTTGTTATGTTGACCGTTAATCAAATAGAAAAAACAAATAGTTCGCTTATATCCTCTTAAACGTTGGTAATACACTGACATTTGCACCTTTAAATATCTCGCGCATCGTATGCATATGCCTTGTTGTGGTTATGTCTATAACCTGAGAATTATCATCTATTTATGTATAGGTACTTAATAATCATTTGTTATACCAAATTATATCTACATGTTTTTCGGGCGAAGATCATCTCCGCAGAGACGCGATTTGAGAGAGGTGCCACTTGTGTGCCTACCTTTGTTGTAATTTACTAATATTAGGAAAATTACAGGTATCGAAAAATAACCAAGCTCACATTCTACAAATATTTAAGATACTGCAGATGCGAACGATAATATAAATAGGTATACAATGCCATTAAATGTAGTCGGGCGTCTGTGTATACGCAATACAGAGCAACGCATTAACAGTAAAACCTATCCTTACCAATTGATTTTTTCGTTATATAGAAGTTTTCGTTGTAGGTAGAAAACATATTAATATTAGGTTATGGTTTGAGGACATGGGTTAGGTATTTACAAGACTGTAATTATTTTTCGTTGCCTGAAAAGATTTCCTACTTATATTGGGTTCGTTATAAGTAAGTTTTACTGTAGTTACGTATAATATTAGTTTGATAAAAAATTTTGAATGTTAATAAAGAAAAGTAAAGAAATCGATTTTCGTTTCACGTTGCATCGTCGCGAGTCGGTATGCATTATTACGAATAAGCAACGGCGTTCGTTGGGCGACCGACGAGAAAGGTTTTTTTTTCTAACCTCGTCGAGTCTACCATCACAGGTAGATGAACCCGAATCGATACACTTATACGATGAGTATATCAGTGCATTACCCTTTCACATAGATTTAATGCTCTTCGTAGTATATACACAGAGACGTTTACGTCAGCCCCCCGGCCGGTAAGCGACAATGTTGTCATTTTTTGGTCTCTAGCCTGCTTCTATCGCACAGATAAACGAGAGACACGTTTGGAAAATGTGCAATAATACTGCAACACCAGCTACGATGTCATATTTTAATACTAGCCTACATTATAAGGGGGTTGTAGATACTTTTGTAAAGGATTTTGGTAACGCGCGATATTGAGTCCAGCGTGACGCATGCGTATAAAGGACGATCGCACCGTGATGATATGGTATACAGCGGACCACGTCCTGTATACACACCTACGCGTAAATTGTCGAATCGTAAAGTGCGCTCAAAGTATACTACGAAGCGCGTGTGCTTTAAGCGCGCGTATTACACATATTATGTACTTTCGCTAAAAGCGTTTTAGGGTTTTATGTATACGGGCAGTACACATGATGCAACTACTATATACTCGTATATTACATGCGTATAATATAATATACAACACTTTACTCGTAAGATGTTTTTATTAAATTAGAGATTGCGAGTAAAAAACATGGAAAATACTTACGGTAAAACGTTATAGAAGCCTATATTCACGCGCATAAACATTTTTATTTTATATACCTGCGTGTACGTGGCGCACTGAACACGAATCTTGATTACGCCGCGGTAAACTTAGGTATACATCACTTACGAAGTAAATATAATCGACGCGAGTGCCAAAGTCTTCTCTATAAATCTCAAAAGCATCATCTGTGCACTTAAACCGAGAGACCTCTAAACCGTATATACACTGCAGATGTTTATTGTGAATATAAAAAAGTAAAAATCATACAGCGGTAGATATTGCACACTATATAGTTAAAGTTTGAATGATTTCATTTTCGAAGTATTGACGCAGCCAATTATAGGTAATCTAAAATCGCACATCGAAGCACCATACGAGTAGCGTACCTATAATATTATAGACTATGGCGTTCGAATAACGCACCGACAAAAGCCACAAGTAATTCATGACGGATTTCCAACGATTTCAATGTTCAACAATGTAATCCGTATCATTTCAATTCACAGTCATAAAACATGCAATATTTCTATAATATTTAAATTATACAGTCATCACGACTTCAGTATACAAGTATGTTACGTTCAAATCTCTAACACGCGCGTGTGATTTTCCACCCTGTATATAGCTATTAAACAGTAATCATATTTAAAAATTGTTTTATAGATTTTATACGCGAATGAAAATATAATATAATTATGTTGTATAATAGAGGTATAATAATAGATACATAATATATATTATATAAGATAAGCTTACTTGCCGCGTCGCATAATATTATAATATCGTATATAAATAAATGCAGTCGTGCGTTCGGAACGTCTCATATAATAGTAATATTACAATACGCTGCTGACCAAGGAACCATATTTTTTTCAGTATTTTATTTTTTGCTTCCTTTCTCTGTACAATATATATACTGAACACAACGATACGTCAACCTTTAGCGGATTTTCAATACCACGGCCCGAAAAAAAACGACTAAAACGCCCGGCCAGACGTAGCCGGTGCACCAGTCTCGGGAACGACTTGCCTATAACTCTACCACACACACTTTTGTGTATGTGTGTGTGTATGTGTGTGTTTGTATGTGTGTGTGCGTGCACCGAACAATATGCGAGACGAATCCCCGAAATGGCCGACGAACACAGTGGCGAAGGGTGGGCGGGAGACTGAAAAAAAACACTCCTATACAGGCGACATTATGTTCATATATACACATATGTGTGTGTGTGTGTATTATTCGTCGTCTATACATCCCTTTTTTTCGTTTCTGTGTACTCGTGACGGCCCAACTGCCGCGAGAGCCTGTAACAGGAAAAAAAAGAACACGCACGGCGCACACATGCTGCCGACCCTCTCATTTATTTCTATTTTTTGTGACGGACATTTCGTATTATTCGATGATTTTTTTTGCCGGGATTTACTGCGGGTATAACAATATATATCATATACACATATTATAGGAATTCCGGAACGGATATTTAAGAATTGAGAAAAAAATCGTCTTCGCAGACGGTCGCGTATATTATTGTTTAGCAGCGGCGGCAGCAGTATTTGTACAATACGCGAGTGTATTATTATTATGTAGAGTCGTCATAAAAACTATATATATATATATATATATATATATATATATATATATTCAATATGTATACAAACCACATATCGTACATTATATATACACACACATATATTATACATGTATATAATATATACATATCTGGACTGTCCTATGATATAAATTAACCTCTTCCCGCCCCGTAAACTTCACAGTGCGAGCACCACGCGGTAGCGTGTGGAAGTAATTTGTACAAAATAACGATAGACATATTATTATATATCGTAGTCGTACCTATATGGATGACTATAATATGATATTATATATACTTCGTCTGGTCGGATAATAATGTGTCCTATAAATATAACATACATAGTATATAGTAAAGGTATATTATCGTCGCCGTCGCCACAACGATTAACAGGTGGGACCGTTCCCCAACAATATTGCTTCAGCATTATAGTATTACAAAGGTATAGCGACCGAGTTTTAATGATCGGCGGGAAGAATTGGGCTGCGTTTTCGGGAATATAGAGACAGGAGGCGGCGATATAATATACAATATCAGTATTATTATATTATAATTCATATTATATACGTCCAGTTAACACCGAAGCCCACGAGCTGTTTAAATATTTCAAAATATTTTTCTGACGTTCGTATCGACCAACTGCAGCGCAGTGCGTGTGCCGGTGTGACGATCGTGTCGCGGACGATCTAAGGCCGATTTCGATGTATTGTGACGATACGCGTGTACTATATCAACAATATTGCAACTTTGCAACGCGCACTTGTAAGTGATAATATAGTGCGTATATGGTGCCCACAGTGATTTCCTATTTCCCCAATGATAAGACGTGGGAAAACTCACGGCGTTCCCTCGGTCTGTATCTGTACGCCTACTGATACCTATAATATAATCGTATCTATGATGTTCGTCGACGTATAATGAGTGAAAATGAACGATATTATTTGTCACACAACACAAGCAACATTATAAAAATACAAATATTAAACAAGGTATACACGGTTTATAATAACAATTGGGTAAGTAAATGCGCGTATATATATATTATTAAAATAGTGTTGTTTTTTTTTTTTTTTTTTTTTGGGGGGGGGGGGGGTTAGAAGGATGTTACCACTTTCATATTTTTGCTCAAGATTCAAATACTTCATGGTATATACTTACAGCCTATATTCTATATTATGCTCAATTTTTATTGTTTTCAAGCTATAGTTAATGTTAAATTGCAGTTTTTACTTTCAGAAGTAATTTGTTTATACCAACTCTCCTATTTTAATATAATCGCATGTAAATTAATATCGTTTATCATACATTATAGCTAAATACTAGTACATTTAATTTATGCAACCAGCTATGCGAATAAATTAAAAATTAAAAATAATAATACGATTGCAGTGTAAAGAGTTATAAATCATATTGACATGTTTTTTGAATTTTAATAAAAATTTAAATTTATTTATGTTTAACTTATACTTAAGCCCCCATATTTCGAAGTCTTGGTGACTGTAAAATACAGTATGCACATATGTTTTATTCATTTTCGAAAATGTGTGATCTTATGTTATCGTCGTGCTAGCATATTTTGTTCATTAAAAATATATTTCAAAATCTGTAAGCTAAATAATATACAATTTTACAATCAGTGAAAGTCGCAGACTTGTTGAATATGCATAGTTGTTCAGTCTTGCGTAAAGAATCCAACCATTATTGACGATGGAACGGCTTTTTAAAATTAAGTTGATAACAATTATTTATCTCTCGTTGACCCTCCCTCTCCCCACGTATAACCTTATTTTAATAATAAAGAAGTTATATATTCCTATTAGGGCGTTTGTGCAGGTTTTCGTGCGCTTGAATCCGATAGATGATGATCTCGGTATTTATTTATCTTATATTCTCACAATATAGGTACATATATGTATTACACTTGTTATACGAATAATAATATAGTCATCTCTCGTCGTCTATTTACATAATACTATGGCCAGCATATGTATATTTAACACAAGTTTGCCCGATCGGAAAAACACTAATCAATGCCTCTGCCGCCGCCATCGAATTCCCACGTGTTTATCGTAGGTACCTACCTATACACACACGCATGATAATCTAGAGATATTTCTCGCGATAAAGCGGTAACGTATAATAATATGAACTCATCGGACGACATTACAATAATAATAATAGTAATAGTAATAATAAAAAATAATAATAATAATATAATAATGGTCTCTGTCCTCGCGTGTGATGATCCGTCGGATTTCGCTCGTTATACGGTCGCGACATAAATCCGTTTGGACGCTCGTTTTACGACGACAGCGGACAGAGGTTTGTATATTAAGTTATTATACGCGAGCATGTATATTGTCATATACCGTACATATGATTCATCGCACGCATTTACATATTATGTACACGTATTCTTATACCTAACACCCGTAGTAGGTACCTACCTGTATGTACGAGCCGAATTTCGCCGTTGTTGTGTATCTATTCTTATAATTTATAATTATGTCGTGAAAGACAAACACTCATCTTCGAATGACGACGATATTATTTACAATCAATGGTATAATATTATTACAAAATTTCATATAAGAATGTATTTCGCGTGATATAAACGATCCAATCAACGGGTTTCGGTGTCATCGTTATTATTAACTATTAAGACGCACGGGCGCCGTGTGAATCGCATAATATTATAATATTATAGACGCCCGTGAGAAACACTGCTACGCGCGTCTATGGGAAAACGTTACAATCTATTATGAGCGAAATTATTTTAACGAATATAATATGATCATCAATCGGAAACAGCACACTACAGCTATAAGTTTGTAACAGTACGCACAGGGTTTTTGCGAATTTCCGAGCCGAGTCAGCTGGTTCGCATTGAGTCTATAGACTTATAATATAATACCTATAATTTATCACCAATGAATAGATGTGTATACTATGGACGTAACTCTGCCGCCGTGAATATGGGCTACTCAAAATTGGAATCTTATAAAACATATCATAATCATTTACACATTTTTTCAAGAATATAGTTGATTATATTGTAATTGTATCGAATATTCAGATTCAAAATTATAGTATCGCTTAAATAAGACTCCCGAGGATCGGGAGTATTGTTTGATGTTTTTCAAATATATTTTATCAATTAATTCAACCAAAATCACTTTCTTATAGTGATTAAAATCGGTGGGAGAGGTCGAGCTAGGGTTCACGAAAAAATTGTATTTAATTATTTTACTTTGCTCACAATATTACAATTATTTATATAGTTATCTAAATCGGACGAGCACAGTATTATTATAATATACACGTTATTTATGCTACCTGGTTTTCGACACAAATATTAAAGAATGGATATTTGACATTCATTGTAGTTATGATACAGGAACATGAAAATATTGAGGTCATATCACAAAATATATTGTCGTATAATTAAATATTATTTTTATATTATGATGAGACATCTTCAATAAAGAAGACTCTTCCGCATTCTGGCATGCTTCCTATATTATTGTTAATATAAGTAGTAATTTTCCATCCATTTTTTGATCTATATGGTTTTTGATGCCTCCACCGGCGCTGCAGAAAATGCCTTTACGATCCCTCAGTACAAACTCTCAAAGTCAAGTCCGAATTTTGTTAGACATATATATAGGTATATATATTATACCTACCTTAATGTATCGTATATTTTTTATATTTATTCGCTTATATACGACATTTTGCTGCAGCGGATGCTTTTTTACTGCATGATGTTCCCATCTATATAATATATATATATATTTAGGTACTATCGCGTTCTCATGCTATTTAGCTAATGAACTAATCTTGTTCTTTTTCTTTCAAAATGACCGTATGGAGGGGAGGGGAAACGAATCTTTGGAAATATATAAATATAGTAACGCAGACATAGGTATATAGGTATACCGTTTATTACGAATGTACAAATATATAGGTATACGCGCTTGCTGTACCTCTATATTATTATACTGATATTACGGGCGGATCGACAGCAGTTTGGACTACTCGCGCGTGCATCATTTCTGAAATAAAAACATCCCGGGAACGAAGAGTTTATATATAATATTATATACGGGCGATCGTATAATATTTTTATGCCACTAAGCTATACAAAACTGTATATATATATACACGGCTTAGGACTCACACACACTCGTACAAACGTGTGTATCTCGTGTATGTGTTGTTTTCGGACGAAAGTCGAACACACACTGCAGGAGGAGAAGTGCGAGGATTCGAGCTCGGTGGTAGTAAAATCACTATTTCGGGTCCCCGTTTGCGTGGATTAAGATTTTTGTACAGTCTTTTAGCTCTCTGCGCGTCATGTACTTGCGACGTGAGTAACCTCTCTCTCTTTCACTATATATGTATCTCTATCAATCTGTCCATCTCTCGCGCTCACTCTCTCTCTCTCTCTCTCTCTCTCTCTCTCTCTCTTTTTCTCTAAGATTTTGGGTTTTGGGGAAATTGAACATACAATAGACTTACGGTCGATTTTATATTTATTATAACACGTGCTCGGATTTAAGACTTATTTATTATATAATATATATAGTATGACATGCATAGACAGAGTGCTGGCAGAGCTTCTGCAGCTGAAGTGATATATATGTACGATATATGTCATAATAATACATATACAGTCTGCACATACACATATAGATATTTCTCTGCGTGATGAGGGCTTTCGAAACGGGGGTGACGATCGCATTAGCACACGAATGATGGTGCTCTTTTTCTACGAAAAAATTAAAAGGGTCGTAAAACTTTCACAAAATTTTATCCAAAACAATTCGCCGTAAATCTATACCCATAGATGTAAAAATGTACTCGTTATATATATATATACCAATTGCAGCGTCGCTTCGTTTTATTGTTGTTGTGCTATAATAATAATAATTACATTAATATAAGTGCTCGAAAGTATAGACGATTCGTATATAGTAGCAATATATTATATTATTATACGCTGCTGGAATTATTAACTTATCGTTGTGCTACTATGACGAAATTAGATTTACAAGCCATCAATTGGCTTTGTTCACGATGCTGCAGATTTTCCCAAAAGAAATAATGTCTATGAGCGTTCTTCGTTACGTTCACAAAATATTTATTACGATATGATATACATTTTTTACGATATAGCTGTTGTATGGGCACAAGAAGGCCAAATAATAATTGTTAAGGTCAATAATATTATAACAAACGATATTTTATAATACCAATCATTTTGATTGCATCTTACAAAAATTATTTTTAAAAAACAATAATTAAAATCAAAGGAAAAATAGTAAATTTTATCATTAAAAACACATTTTTCCATTTCGATTTTTCACTCACTTTCTAAAAATGTATATACATTTTAAATACTTAAATCATTCTGAAGAATCGTTTTTCCTAAAACATTTATTTTAATTCTTACGATATTAACGCATTCTTGTAAAAATGATATTTTCACAATATCTTGTTTACAAAAATATCTTTCTACATTTTCATAATTTATTTTATCTTTATAAACTAGTCGAAAAACTTGAATTAGGTACTATCCAACGAATACATATTTTATGATAAAAATTTGAAAAAGTCTTAAAAGAAAAACTTTTATCTGGGAAAACATCATCAAGATGGGGCGGTTACGTTGTTCATTAATGTATGAAAGTACGTCACGGCTTCGCAATGGATTGGCGCAGCTGAAAAAGCCCATAAACAAAATGACCAAAACGCCTTCAATGTTTTTGCATTTTGACATTTGTTAGAATTTACGAGCCCACTCAGAAGGGAAAAAGCTTTGAGTTCATTATTTTAAAGTATAAACAGAGTCCTCCGTGACAAAGCAAAATGATGTGTTATACATTATACAAGACAACTATATAACATAACTACTAACCAAAAAGTTAATAAGCACATAAATTAAACAAACAAAAAAATATTAATTTTTACATCGCATAATGTTATTTAATTTTTGAATCACGTTAATCATAAATTCATAACGTAATTCTAAAAAAAAAGAAGATATTTTAAATGAAAAATAAGTATTACCATTTTTAGTTTCCTGATATTGTAAAAAATACTAAAAACAACCAGTCGACCTATTGCTAATCTCAAGTATCAAAAGGTTAATCTATTTTTGGTGTAGATACCTACCTATATTATAATATTATATGTACTTGACATTATTATATATAATATGACGTAGCTATTTCTTTACACTAAATAGGTACAACAGTTAAATTAAAATGCAGATATTTCTATTTGAACCTAAATTATTCCATTTTTCTAATAGTTTTTTGCATTTAATAAATAAATAAATAAAAGTTTTAAATTGTTGAAAACATGACGAGTAAGCTATATCTCGACATTCAATTAATTATGAAATAAATTAAAATTTAATAATCAAAACTTTGAAAAATGTAAATTTAAATACGGTTCTACACAAAAGTAAATAATATAATATTGTAGTTCTTTAAAATAATAATAGAATATTGAAGTAAATATACATATTTAAACTGCATTATAATAAACCATATAAGGCGTAATATTTTGAATTTTTAAATTTATTACAAAAGTTCATCTCAGTATCTTTTAAATTTCAAAAGGTATATATTAATATTTATTTTTACTCCGTAGTTACAAGCAATCGAAAAAATGAGAAAAATGTATATTCTCCAAACTACCATCACTGTCTTATTTTATTTAGGTACCCAGGTATATCTCATACCGAGGCTAATATAATGTTTATCTATATATATTTTTTGCTGCTTATAGAAATTTAATATTGATCAAAAGTATAAAATACAGTGTACATAAAAGCACGAGAGGACTTAAAATTTAGACAAGAAAGTGATTCAGTCGTAGAAATATGCACACATGTGAACAACATTCGCTTGTCTCTGTATATATACGCTGCAGACACTAATATAATTGATAGGTATTGCGCACAGTCAAGAGGGCAATATATTATTTTTCAAACCATTCCTACGTTTGGTTCGGAATTTTCTAGGAAAAAATAATACATATATATCCTACCCATTTTTTTAAAAGCGTATCCGAGAATATTATTTTAAGAACATACGAAACGAGTGCCTACTTATATATAGTTATACATAATATTGTTCCAATAAAGTACGGTGTTCATTGAAAAATATGTTAAATATAGTATTACTAATACGATTCATATTTTAACCTCGCTAGCCATAATGGTTCAACCGTAGTACTTTGTTATGTTGGATTTAAATAACAGTTATACCTTAAAATATCCGATATTGTGGTTCTAAGCGTATTATATATACGGTGTTTATTGACATATAACATTTTATCAGGCCCTGATTGGGTAGGCGAGCTGCTAAATATATGGGTCGAGTGTTTGATCGTAATTTATTTTTTTTATATGATAATGATTAATAAATAGCGCTGCAAACATGTTTGGAAATTATAATTGAATCGAACAATCAAACAACATAATATAGAGTTCTGGATGTAATCAAAGTAAGAAATCATAAAACTCGGTGACCCGATACTTATTATTGCCTATCCGACGCTGCATGTTACATAGCTGCAACTTATAATGATAGGTATTTTGAAGAGATCCATCACTTATTTTTAAACTTTGATAAATATTATTTAACATTATCATGTCTGTTTGATGGAATAAGAATATATATATCAATATATAATATTACAACAAAACCACCGTGGTCTACCGGTCTCCGGTCGTAGAGTTTTTGACCGTATAATCCATAATATTTTGGATTATACAATATCAAGGATAATTTGTGCGTATGCTCGTCATAAATTGAAAAAGCGAAAAACGCAGCGCGTGTGTATAATACACATCATATCATACATGTATAATGAATAATATCACAAACTCGATACATACTTAATATATATATATATATATATATTGTACAGTCGGGAATAAACGTACTGCAAACCATATTATTATAACCGCTTGTGTACACGAAAAGGTCACAGTCGGACCACTATTGTATTTCTATACAATAATAATATAATATTATTATGCGCTTACTGCCGCGCGGGGATTTTCTTCTTCTTTTTTTTTTTTTTTTTGTTCGGAAAGGCGAATCGCGTGTAGATGTAGTGCACGAGCCGATTCGTATATTGTATATACGCAATATTATTATACACCCGCCCAGTGACGGTGTGCCCATATTGATTTACCCCGGACGTTTCCTATTCTCCGAACGCTGTGTTCGCCCAGCGCCGTCGTACATCCAGTCGAGATTTCAAAATATCCTGTAAAATATCGTATACCTACATACGTGCTATAATTATGATATAGATCACGTCATCTCGACGTCCGTGTTGGTGCGTAAATGCATATAATATAATAGTCAATATCAGTCTTGTAAAGTACTCGAGTAAAAAACATTCAAATAAGTACTTAATTAGTTCTCAAATACGTAAATTTTAAATACTTTCTCAAAGTTACTGTATCTAAAATCAAACACTAACTTTCAAATACTTATTCCCGTTTAAGTGTATATATTTTCTATTTTAGTTTTAATTTTAATCGCGCGAAAAAATAAAATAAGGAATTTATTTAGTTTTGGTTTTTTTATTGTGAATTACATACCTTTCTCAACCGAAAATTGTGATACTTTGACAAAAAAAATTAGATGTGTATATTTTGATAGTTGCGCCAAATGATATTATATAGTATATATAAAATGCAGTATAAGAGTAACGTGAACGGCAAAAATTAGGTTCTGTTGATTTATAATATTAGGTTTATATTATGATTATATGATGTAATTTCCTAAGAGCATGTTATGATCGACGACTTGCGAAATACGAAATTTCAGCCTATACCTACTTCTTCAATCGAAATTCGAAAAAAATCATATGATATGCAATATTCAGGTCAAATTCTGATTTTTGGAATATTTGAATATTATATTTTACTTAAGACCATATTATTTTGAATAATATTTTAGCCTTTAGGTTTTTTCTACCATTTAAGAAACGTTCTGTAGATATCATAAACATATAAACTGGTTACTAGTATATAGGTCTGCGGTAGACCAGTATAAAGATGCAAAATACTGTTTTTAAAACCAAAAAAATCGTAATTTTTACTGTAAATTATTTAGTGGATAATTTTTTTGAAAATATTGAACGTATCTAAACCGAAATTAGAACGAGTAGATTTGAGTAACATAACTTTAAATAGGTACTAAGGATAACGGGCCCGTGATAATCTGGGTTTAAAAAGATACTAGATAGGTTATAGTCAATTACTAGGCTATGATGAATTGTAAATTTTAGTAATTAATATAATTTATCAACGTTTATAATTTGTGAAAAATATGATCCCAATAGTATAAAAATAACCATTATAGAACTAAATATCTTATGTTAAAAAGTTAAAGTTATAAAACCGTTTTTAAAATCTTTAATCCTTAGTATATTATTTAAACATTTTAATAGCTAAAAGACCAACCGTTCAAATTTTCAATGTGGTAGGTAGGAGATATTAAAATCTAAATATTTAAAAAAGTTATCCACTGAATAATGTACAGTTAAATTACGACATTCTCATTTGGAAACAGAAGTTTGTAACTCCACAAGACTTTATTTTAAAGTAGATGAAAAATCTAAAAATTTTGAAAACATGGTTAGAACATTTGAATAAGAATGTTATTAAACGACAAAATTTGCATGTGTTTGGTGAATCACTCTATCTGACATAACTTATCTTGAGTCAACAATATTTTTTCTCAGACGTATAAAGTAAAAAAAAAAACAATATTAACATCAAATCTAAAAATATTTAACTTCTACGCGTATAATATATTCTAATATTTAAATTATTAATGATGTTTAAATTATACCTTGCATATATTGACAACTTGTGATAGAAGTTTTGTGTATTATACGAAATTAGTTCCTCACTTCAATTAATACTTGTTGCGTGAACATTTGATTTTTTCGCTAACTCCATCACTGGGTTTATAATATAAAACGGACTAAACACTTAACAATGGTCTTGTGATTTTGGTGAAAAAAATAGATTCTTTAACGCAAAGCTAACTTAATAAATCAACACATATATTATTTTCGTTTCGCTATACGCAATTTTCTCGATAATCGATAATTGATTGATTGAAAAACGTTTTTCTTTCAAAATAAATTTCGTTGAATTCTCAAGCTATAGGTGGTGGGTATAAATATGGTATATATAATGTATTATAGACATAATAATTTCATTTATTACTTTTGCAAAAAAATGACAAACTTTAGCGACCCTCGTTTACACAGTGGGCCTAACCCGTTTTAAAACATGCAACAATAAAAGTCGGCACCGCTAAAAACATAATATTATATTGTCCAATGCTTTTTAGGGGTGTGTTAGCGACGTCAACCACATAGTGTAAATACTACCCTTCAGCCGAATCAATCGCAATCCCTGATCCCTACGCGATAAATATAATGCTCGGTTCACCTCCAATGAACATATAGCGTCCTCTATCGACACGTTGAATGCATTGAACGCCGCCACGAGAACCTTAGCCTAGATGGCGTTGCGGTCGGATCAGGACGACCGTTTTTTTTTTTCTCCGCGGTCGTCAGGACCGTACACTGTTCTCCTTTCATTCAATCTCACTCGGTCACTCTCTCTCTCTCTCCCTTTATCGTCTTTTCCTTGCTCTTCGAGGAATATCATTCCGTTTTATTATTTTTTTTTTCACGTCCATCGTTTTTCTATATGGCTGCGGCATCTATCGGTCGACGACGATAGTTACCAATTCCGGACCGATTAATTACAGATTAAAACGCTAGGCATTACTCCTGTTCTATGATTTTTAAATATTTCAATTAAATAGGCGGGCAGGTATCTGTTTAGAACTACACTAAGTTACGTTTATCTTTAAGCGGTGATAAAGACGATATTTCACGTCGGTTTTTGGTCTTTCCGGACTTTAGACATTTTCCGATCGATAAATGATTACCAAAACGCATTTCAAAGGCTCCATGTAGAAAAAAAAAAGTAAAACATAATTTTGTATTCCAACCATAGTTAAAGATCATGGGATATAAAATAGATTCTTATAAATTTTATTCTTACTACAATACGCTTACGTTTTCATTTCGAGTTGATATTTTCAAAGGAAATTATTTGATTTTCTATTCAAGTGTATAAAGTTAAACACATTATATACGCAAGTGATCGATTGTTCATTGAAGTTATGTAAATATTTTCATTGTGATTGTGTTAGCTCATGTTTTCATATTATTTAGCTCAATACAAATAGTTTTTCATTCGTACGAAATATTATTAGTTTTGTTTTTTTGAATTTCTATTAATTGCATAACCGTTGGGCGTTGAGTATTTATTTCACATATTATTATACAATACCTACTCAATGGTACAACGAATTAACTATTTTATAACATCAAAAGTCGCGATCGTCTGAACTGTTCGTATAATCTGCTCAAACCGTTAAGTTTATATCATCATTTATAAATATAATTGTACTATAGTCTATACATGGCCATACACGTATTATGCCTAAGAGCTATAGCTATTACTTAATCGAAAACGCTTCTAAAAACAATCTATATCGGTAACAACACTGTATATTATATAGTTATTTACAATTTACCTATCTATTGGTATATCAGTAGTCGTCTTATTGACGTCAATCTACAGGATGTATAGTCGTATGAGGAACTTACCGAGAAAAAAATATGTAAAGCTATTATATTGAAGGCGTCATACGCACAACATCATGATCCGTATAGGTATTTTTGGGAGAGTAAACGAACGAGTTTGACACAAAATTCAAAATGTTATAATTTCCATCTTTTACGTATAGCATAATATTATAGTGGTGCAAGTTTTGTGTGGTTTTTCGAAGCGTTTTCACGCGCTCAGTCTATGCTATATTACATTATTATTATTATAGTATTGATTATAATTCGTCGTCTCGCCAGCACGACAACAGACCGTTACGCTGTACACCATTATGCAGGTTGTACTGTTATAGACATATTATAGCATACAACGTGACCGTATAGCATAGTATATTATAAACACTCGTCTATTTTATTATTATTATTATTATTATTATTTACTAGCTATTATAATATTATTGAAACGCGTGGCGGTAAATATATACTTTTGGCGGCTCATTTTTCAGGCTCACGGAATTCCGTCGCCACACGTAAGCTGCAGTGCATAATATTATTATTATTGTAAATTACCATTATAATATTTAGAACCGACGCTCGCACACACACAAAGTTTATATTTTATGACGTTTCACGTGCTGGAGTATTATGCCTATCTGGACGTTTAATGATAATAATAATATACAATATTATAATAATTATTAATAATCTCATGGCACCGCGCCGGATCGTCGGCTTATAAACACTGAACTGAACACATGGAATGCGTATTGTGCATAATTCTAACGTATGTAAAATGATCCTATACCGTGGTAGCCGCCATATGTATTCCGATTTGATTTTTAACATGAATAATGACGACTACTGTAAAAATTTTCGTTGATAACGTAATATTTAATTATGTTTTCCAATACAATTCGTGATGCACGTGGCGACTTCTTATGTGCAGGCTTGGTGGCGGATGTCTTTTCGTTTGCTTTTGAAAAAAATATTTTGTATTACCGCGCAGTGTTGGATCTGCACAGATATGTTAGAAATGTGTAGTCGTCGAACGTCGTTTTTTTGGGGTTTCTAAAATAATATGTTTTCTCCTCTCTTAATTGGCACAAACGTTAATTGGGACGACGGCCGCGCGAGTGATGGTCGCGGTGATTTATGCTTGTATATTTTAATATATATGTATTATAAATATATATATATAAACAGTTTTAGAAATGAAACTTTTCGAACACGTCAACCTTCGCTGTGACGACAACTCTCGGTATATTATGTACGTGTAATATATGGATCTCATATATTTTATCGCTAATGCGCGCATATGTATTAATAGCCACACACACATGCGCGAGTCAAATATTTTACCGCCTTGTGATGCGCACGAAAAATAACCGAAATGGTTGCCAGTTCTTATGAAGAAAAAATTTTAAAGAATACGCAGCCGAGAGGCTATACAGCGCAGGATGACGAGGCGAAACTAAATCATTAAAAAGCGGAACAACACATGTCGTCGTGTGTTCTGTCGCTCACATATTATTATAATATTATGAGCGTCGTTGCAGCCGCGGTGTACAATATTTTAATGTGTGCAGCGCAGTTGAAAACGGAAAAATAATCGTTTAATATTATAACACTGTCGTTTGCTGTAGAACCTTCGGCGGCAATGATATTTTGCGCGAAAATTCGACAAAAATAAACGTCGTTCGCATACGACGGGCGATCGTAATTTTCATCTAAATATTCTTAAAAGGTTTTTTACGCGTCGAAATTGACACCTGCCGAGGGTGGTGATCTCAAAAGACTGTGCATAAAAAAAAATGTCACTCATCTGATATCGAGCCGTTATCCGCAGTATTGCTGTTATTACCGATAAATTTATTATAAACCTCTACATAAATAATATAATATTATATACATATACCTAACATAGGTACTTACAGCAATTTGAAAATGGGGAAAACTTGTCGGTTCGGTGGCTGGTCTTGGAAGCCCCCCCCCCCCACACACACACTCCCAAGTCCCAGGAGTCGAGTAAAAAAATAATAACATCAGGATAATATATTGTACTGTATTATAATATATTATATTATGGCATATTGTACACGTCATAGCTAGAGCAGCGCGCGGAAGTCCGTTTTTAGCAGTCTTCCGCGGGAAAAAAATTGGCGGCGCTCGCGGATCAACAATGTAATAATATTATGCAAGCAGGTACCCATACAATAATACCGGAGATTCTTATAATATAATGTATAGACGTACAATGTAAGCATATGTAGTATTATTATTTTATTATCACCTTTATTGTGTCATATTATTATTATGGTGCATATGGTCGCGGGACACGGTGCACCAGACTTTGCGACGACGCGGAAGTTTATGATCGTATAAACGGACATAACGCATATTATATTATACATATACATATAGTACCTATAAACATATATATATATATATATATATATATACACATCATACAGCCGTATAAAACGACGATACCATATAATACATTGCCGGGATGCGTTATTTTTACGCGATGGTCGACCGCGCGGTTATAACGGTTTCGACCGCACATACCTACCCTGCTGCAGCGGTGAAAGAATGCGCCTCCTATTTATATACTATAATATGGAGATATAAATATATACAAATAATATAGTATGATGTTTTGTGCACGTCTTTATATGGTTTTTCGATTTTTTTATTACGACGTATTTATTTATTTCGTATATAATATTATAATAATATACGGAGAGTGTAATATAAATAATATATTATAATGTACAATAATGATATGTTTATAATGACGTGTATTATTATAATATAATAAAGTATAGGTATTAATATAGATTTATTTCGACGTATATAGTTATTTTAAAATAAATAATTTTATAGTAGTAAACCCACGAAAATATTGTGAACAGAGTTCTGCAACCGCACGCGTGACGTCTCTTTTGGCTGTAAAACCATATAAGACGGAGGTATGCCAGCAGACATAAAATTATACAGCGTATATTTGCAAAGGGTCGTTTTTGGCGAATCGGTGACTTATTATATTATAGGCGGATGCAACCGCCGCGATTTAAATCTTTAAAAGTACATAGGGTCGTACATAATAATAATATACTCAAACCAAGTTTATATAATATATATACACGATTTTGCTTATTGTATTCCCGTTTTCTGCAGCGTTTGAAAACGTTGTGAAGACAAAAATATAAGTGATTATAGTTATTGCAGACAGTGGCTCAACCAGGCTTAGGTTTAAAAAATAATACATAAACAAAAGTTTTTTACACGCTTGTTGTACGTAACTGCAGAACAATTGGATGCCATATCATAATATCATATTAATCTATAGTCGTATACAGAATGATACAATAAACACTTAACATTTGTCACATAATGTTGTCAGTTCTTCACTGATTTATTATTAAAATATTAATAAAATATTAACTTGAAAAAGTATTACGAAATATCTGTATATCGACTGTTCCGGTTATAATTATTGTTCTAAAAAATAATGCTTTTCATTCCTCAATAGCTGGTAATCTTAATTATATGTATATATATATATATTTAAACAATGAAGTACTGCCACTGGACGCCCCTTTCCATCAGGTCATGGAGCCATTATTATAATTATCACGCACTGATTTACTCATTGTTTTTGTGTTCTTTTTTATATAAATAATTGTAAATTATTTGCAATTAGTACTTCATTTTTGTTTTTGGTTTATTAACTTTATTAATGTTGATACTTGATACCATAATAGTCAATTTTTTTTCGTTCCATCTTTAAACAGTATTAAACGGTGTTTAGGGAACTGTACAGTGTCATGCGAAAGGCTAGAGTAAAAAAAATGATCATAGATAGTATAATAAATGATGAAGACTTTTATATGTGCTTTAGGGATTTAATAATTTAAGACGGTCTTATTAATTGTTTACGACAACAGAGTAGATGTTACGTTTCTCTTCGATAACATTTTGACCGTAGAAGGTTAAGAAAAATATTTTATGTCAGTACAGAAGTCACCAACTTCAATGTTTTAAGTGTTGTAATATGTAATATGTTGTATTACTATAACAAAATATATCGATATCATTTGGTGGGTTATTCTGTTCAATTTGATCGTTCAAAAGTTTGGCGTATTTCTCGTATTTAACATTTATTGTTCGAAAAAAATACTACAGTATAAAAATAAATATTTTAACGTTAGATTTGAATTTATTATCTGACAAAATCGACGCGCAACGGCCATAGTGGATGTTGATAGATCTATGGGCACATAGGTGTTACTCGCGGTCTCTGAATTCAAGAGTGCTATATACGACGTTGGTACCGGACTGGTGGGAGCCACGTGCATTTAATGTTTAAAGACCGTCGCACGTAACAGGTTTCACGACCGATCGCTCGAGATGAAACCGAATGACAATAATTAATGTAAATACGACAGTCATCATTAGGCGGAGCCAATGGGATGGATGAGAGACGTGTGTCGAATCAAAGATTATAAAAATATCTTAATATTACGTTAATTGTTAGCCAACGGGGTTTCATCGCCGTGATGAGATAATAAACATAATTCATTATTAATCTCGTAGTATACCTGTATACCTACATAACAATAAAATACAATGATTATAGCGACAATAACATTGCATATTTTTCAAACTTTAAAGTTTGAAGTTTGAAGTTCGAAATTTTCATATTTTAATCATTATTGAACATTTTTTACGTATTTATCAAAAAATAAACTTTCACATTGTATATAATTGTATAAAGGTATCAAGTAGTTACAATTGATATACATAATATTATTAGTTTTAATTATTAACATTATTAAGATTTTTGTAGAAGTTTTAGAAAATAAAATATATAGATGTACGTACACTTCATACTGATTGGTGGATCTAAGATATTATTTAATTGTGAAGGAAGGGTTCTATACTAGATGTTATTCGTCGTACTTATAATGTCCTTTTTCATACTAAAATAATTTGTATTTATTTATTTTTGTAATATTCTGATTAGACGATAATGAGAATATATACCTAGTTAAATAAAAATGATCAACATGCATGTATCCTTCCCCATACCAAATAGGTGATATAATAATATCAATGATATTTACGTAGATAATTACCCCCTTCAAAATTAATATTGTGGGTGGTTAGAAAATAATTTATAAATTATATTGGTCATGGATTAAACAAATAAAAATTTAAATTATTATACAACTTATGAGTTATATTGAGATAAAAACTAATATATATATATAGGAATATTGAAATTATAATATACCTATTCAAGCAAAAATCCTATTTTCAAGTAATAAATTATTACTTATAATCATTCATAATTTATTATGATATTAAAAGGACCTAGCATTAATGTTTCCGTCTTACAAGTGCGTTAAATAGTATACCCAGTGCTCGAATTGGAAATATAATAGAAGGGGTGCTAAAGGACTTATAAAAATGTAGCGTTCCACTCAATGATTTAAACCAAACTAACCCGTGGGGGGCTTCGCCCCCCACACCCCCCATGTAGTATTTTCAACACAAGTCAAACAATCATTAAAATTAAACAAAGGTTACACTACAACAATAAATAAATGTTATTAAATTACAAACAAATCTTTTATTTTATTTTAACATATTTTATACATTATTTAAATTTTTAAATTTTTAATATATTCCATAGCTCTACATATGAATGGTTCACTTCAATATTTTGTCGTTTAGGGCAGTTAACTTCATCAGCACATCGTTTGCCTTTCTGTATCCATGATGCTGCAACATAAGGCTCAGGTACAAACATGTGCACTGGTGGCCCTACACAATTAATCAACATGAGAGAAGAAATACTTGTCGGGTTCAAAGCATTTCTTTTAGTAGTAACTATATTGTTCATTGAACTGAAAGCTCTTTCGCATTCACTGGATGATATTGCTACAGTTTTAATTGCAGTTAATAATGGTCTTAAATCTAAAACTGTTGAACTATCCTTGAGATCTTTAAACTCCCGAAATCCATTTATCGCAGATCTTTCATCAACTTGAAACACATTGGCTAATCTTCTTACTGCAGAGTCGCCATACTGTATATCAAATTGATCTGGCCAATTTTTTGGGTCCAATACATCTAAGTCATTAAGTAATTGAGTGTATATATTTTTAAACTCATTACCTTGCATAGATACGTTTGATGATTGTGTTGTGAACAATCTACTTCGTAAGTTATTAGATAGACTTCTAAAAAACTGCAATGGATTTATCTTTGGTATAGCTTTGTTAGTAATGAGTGGAATGTCTTTAAATAATTACTTTAAAATAAGAGTAAATACCGGATTTGCAAAGCTTTTTTGGTTTAGAAGCCATTTTTACTTTTTACTTATTAGTTACTAGTAAGTATACAGTATACTATAGTAAGTACAATAATTTATTAAACACATGTCATAAATTAACCAACGTTTATTATCTTGTGGATGGCAGTGCAGTCATAGATTTTATCATGAATACAAGAATATTCTAGTCTTCGTAGATCTTATATATTATACAATTGATAAGCAGTACTGCAGTAGTGTACAAAAAGAAATGTTATAATTAAACAATAATCGATAAACACCGACCTCAACTCATGAGCATAACAATAATGCTATAATTATTATTAGACATAGATATTATGAACTACATAGGTACTGTTTACAGTGTTACCGACCATCCGATAACATGAATTTTTAATCTTAATCTCGATATATTATACATTATTTATACACATTATTAGTATATCAGTATATGTAAGCCTGTATTATAATAACTGACTAAGATTTATAGTCTGTGGTCCGTGATTATAATAATAAATTATCTTTTTTTTTTGATTTTTATCATTAATGAATTTTACAATTTATCGCATATTTTTTTCAAATTGATAATACAAGTTTTTCAATAATAATTTACACGGGAGACGTACCGTCCCCCCGTTCAAATTAAAAATATAAGAAGGGGTACGCTAAAAAAAATTAAAATTTGAAGGGGAGCTCCGTCCCCCTGCGTCCCCCCCAATTCGAGCACTGAGTATACCTAAATTTATTTTTACGCTCAGCGCATCACCGCGTGTAACTTCGTTAGTTTAAAAATTAGAATCAATTGACTTCTCAAGAACCTTAAAAGAAAGAACATTATCTGTGTTTAAATGCGTGTTTTTTACAATAATCCCGTTTTTGGCGTTTTTAAGTGTGTTATGAGCTTTTTTAATTTCCAATACATTTTATACGTAAAACTTACTAAAAAATTGAACTATCGTAAAAACCAATATAAGCACAGATATTTTTTTTATACCATATCAAGTTTTATAATTGGTTGATTAATTCTAATTTTTAAACTAACCCATTTGTAAGACGAAGACAACAAATTTCAGTGTAACGTCCTATTGCAGAAATATATTACAATAATTATAATCATAATTAAAAAGCCGTTCTTAGAATATATTAATCCATATTATTGTTTTAACGATGTATCAAATAGATAAATTTTTTATTGATATAATCAAAACACAATATTTCCTACTTTTAATAAACGAAATTAAGCCATTATATAGGATACAATATTATGTATTATATTTAATATTATTTATGTATATATATGACGTACTAAAGTGTTGCATAATGATTATAACATTTAGTTAACATTTGTATTTTTTTCAGTGATAATAAATTAAGAACATCATTATACATCATTATATTATGATCAAAGAAATAATGTCTGGAAATATTACGTTGATATTATTATAATATAATGTGTTCTCCATTATCGTTATAACTTCTAATTTAAATAAAAAACAATGACCTTACAAATAAATGATAATAATTACTATAATGATAAGCCGGTAAAAAAGTTACTTGATTTCACGCACGACGCGCATTTTGTATATCATAGCTATGCTTATTAATTTCGGGGTCCGTTTGTATAGTATTTGTCCTATTTTCCTGCATAGGTATAGTTTAGGTATTTTCGTATAGTTTAGAGATCTCTAAATGTCAAAAAATGGAGAGCGCTATTATTACTGTCATTAATATTAATATTAAAATTAATATTACTGTCATTAATACTAACACTGAACTAACACTCGTTAACTATATTAAAATTGATTATTAATTATATGACTGTGCTCGGGTACAAGAGAGAACCATAACTCACAATACGCATAATAATATGGAACTTTGGGGGTAAAATGTCGTAAAAAAAACGACAGGGATGATTTTTTCGAGATATGGAAGTGGTTTTTTCCTTATCAAAACAAACTCATCACGCTTTTAAATGTCTAAACCGGATGCCATATAGCTAAATACTATATTGTATAGTTTATCTTTCGAAGTTAATTAAATCGTTTTAGAGAAGGGTTCAAGGAAAACGGTTAAAAACGCCGTTTTGTTGTACGTCACTTACAATTTATACGGACACTAATCACATAACTCGATATATATATACAAGGTGCAGTAACAGATAGAACTGACTTTTGGGATAACTTTTTTTCACATTAATATTTTTGTTCATTAAGTGAACTTAACATACTACATGTTACTAAATGTTACTACATGCATAAAACATTTTTTTATGTTTTTATTTTTTAGTACTGAAAATAAAAATAATAATTTATATAATAATGAAATAAATGTTGGATAAATTCAAAATAGCCTATTTAAAAAGCTGATTATAAAAACGATTTTGATGGTAAAAAGATTTATCTAAGTCAAGTAGTTTATTTTTTAATTATAATTTTTTTTTAAATTCAATATTTTTTTGGTTAAATTAATTTGGAACGCAATAACTTTAAAAAAAAATATGATTTTTGAGAATTTGCTGACACGAGTGAGTATAATATTATTCTTAAATTATTTATTTATCATATAATATTAAAAATGTTTGTCATACGATGAATAGGCATAATTTTTATTTTTTTTTTATCAGGTCTTTTTGTTACACCCTGTATATATAATAAATGCGATTCGACATAGCGTTGTTAATTAAGCAGGCACATCTCATATGAAAAACCCACGCCACCGAAATGCTGTGCGCGCGTACGTAGGAACAGTGTGTTAACCTCCGATGAATAAATTAACCGTGGTTACCTACTGGAAAATCTAGTCGTAATATATTATTAGGACTCAGATACATAATTATATGTTTATACCCATACGAAATAAATCTAAATACCGCTGCACAGTTTCTCTTCCCGATAAAATATATATATATATATATATGATTTCGGCCTAAGGTACGAAGAGTTTTTTTTTATGGTGACGATATTTCTGTCATCGTCGTCCTCGTAGTCGTCGTCGAATTACCAACTATAGTCGTTATGTTATATATTATTATTATTATTATTATTATTATTATTATCATCATTATCATATTAGGTGCTGAACAAACCGGAGACGGTAATAATTATTTCGTTCATTCGTCCTGCTCCGCTGTCGAGGAGTGCATTATTTTATTATTATAAACATTCGATTTCGACAGGCCGCGTGTGGTCATCTCCACGCACACGCCTACCTATATGGGCAGCTCATATGCACGTTGCACCTAACAATATGTATTTTATATTATTATACTCATTAGATATATGTATGGTTGGAAACCGAAACTCAAATGCAAATGATGCGTCGCAATGGATGCGCATCATTTGGGAATTATTTAACATTCCGTCAAGTGAAACTAGTTTGGAGAGAAAAAAAAACAAGATTAGATTCAAAACTATACAACACGCTGCAGCTCATAATAACCGATATAGATACGGATTGTAAAATACATTATATTATTATGTGTACGCCGTTCACGGACTCGGGCGATATCCGAGTAGATGGCTATCAACAAAGATAAAGTCATATGGGATTTCTACACGACATATAATTATAATAACTCGTATTACTTCTTCTCCGTTTATACCTACCTATATTATAATGTCTCTTATATAAGTAGACGAGCAGTACTCATATACCTACTTATTATAAGTATCTGTTTACGCGTGCTAAGACGATTAGATAATTATGATTAGAGGCGGGCACCCTGGGTGACCAACAGGTGGTCAAGGGGCAAAACGATGTCCCCCTAAAATCAAAACAAGTTACAGTATTAGTCGAGCCTCAACATACACTTGTGTATTTTATCCATCGAGAACAAAATATACGGTTTATAGGTACCTATCAATATAATATTATATAATATTATTATTTGTTACATTGTAAACAATTTATAATTATATACGGTTATAAAATTACATTTGTGATTTTTAATTTAAAATTAATTTCGCGATCACCTACACTGCAGTTTTTATCTTTCATTTCCGGGATTATATTTTAATTACCAACGTACCGCCTGTTCATATATACATTATAAACCTTTACTTCAAATGCACGTCCTATACACATTATTGTTGAGTAACCGATAGAGCTTCTCGCTGAAAATTACATGGTGCGATCACCTTCCCTTCACTACCACCACAACCACGACGTAAGCACCATTTTAACGGCCGTCATTTCGATCAGCATAGTTATATTTAAACAATGATATCATAGTATAGGTATACAACGACTTACTTGGTGTGTTCGATTTTTAAACACCTGATTGAGGCACGTCGGTGACAATATGGGTGCACACGGACGTGATGTATCCTGCAGGAATGCATCCTCGTGTCCTCGACCTTCACTGGACACGGTGCGAGCGGCGAGGTCGACGTTTGTCCTTCTACGTGTAAATGAAATCACCGCATCATGCTGCGGACGACCGGACGACTGACCATTACCCTTTTGCCACGATCGAAAAGGGTATATTTACACTTTTGCTCTCGTTTTTGGTTCGGGGGTGGGGAAAATGAATATAATGTCAGACGAAAACGTTTTATTTTTTATCTCCTCAGTTTTTTTTCATGCATTTCTTATTTATTTTTTTACAAACTGTCAGTTTTTTCGTAGACGTCGATCGTGGCGGTGCGACGCATTGTGTATTATTGCAGTGTCGACCGTCCCGTGTTTTTTTTTTTTTGTCAGTGAAGTGTTTTTACTCCTTTCCGCCCGGATCGAAATGCACTTTATACCCACTACCCATAAGTATAGTGCGAGTGATTTATATAATATTATGCACTTCATCATTACATCGGCGTTTAATTACGTATAGTTATACTCATCGAAAATAATCATCTCCTCCAAACGAACCCTGCATAGTGTTTACGTGTTATATTGTTCTGTTCGTACACGCTTTTCCCACAGTACATAATAATATATCTAACCGTCGTCCTTGTATCGTTTATATCGCGGCTGCAGCAAACGTTTCTCGCACTATTATTACGCTATAATATATTATGTGCGCTCAAAGTAACAATATATTATTATAGTGTACGATTTAAATAATATAAAGGTGAGTGTTTTTGTGTATGTATAGAAACATTAATCTAATGGAACGAATCACATTTACTGCAATGTATATAATATTATTATATTAATATGCCTATTAGAATAATGCTCGTTTACTCGGTCATATATTATATCATTATAAAATAGTATATGTTACACGGCTTCAGTTGAGTGTAAACAAACGATGATTATGATGATGGCGACAATACATATATATATATATAATATCATTGTCATCGTCATTACAACAGACATAATGTAAGTACACATAATCATAATATAATATTTTTGTCGCGGTACGAAAAGCGAAACGGTTTTTTTCCACCTTTTCCGCTGGGGGAAATCAAATTCTCAGGATGATAAACGCACAAACGGGTAACGCTCTCACTGCATATAATATAAACATTGGGGGATACTTATAACATTATATATATTGCGGTTTGAGAAGTTCGCACAATAGACGCAATATAATAATGTGTGCTCGGCAAATATGGCCGACTTCCGATGAGTTCGTTATATTATTCGGTTACATACATTTAAAATGAACGCGAGTCTTCGTATCGTATCATAATGTATTATAAAAAAAAATATTAAACAATAATATAATATTATGTGTATATGGCGATGACGATCAAAATAAAATATCTAATCGTCACAATAATTAGCGAAGTCCCGCTGCGTAATTGTTCGACGTTTGTGTTATTATGACTGCTGCGATATTATACATATACATATAGGTACGTGCGGACCGCGACGAAACGGAAATAGGTTAATTCGAATTTCACCCGTTCGTATATTATAATATTATCATAATAACATGCAAATGTTATTTATGAACGTATAATATTATATATATATATATATATAAATATATTATATGCGAGTGTAGCACGGCGAAAGCTGATGGTCGGTATAAGACGATAAATCGCTGCAGCAGGGTCTCTCGTTCGTGGAACGAATTAAATCCGAGGGATCGTGTATATATGTATATGTAAGAAATACTTTCTCGCGTCCGGAAAATGCACTCAGAGACGACAAACACATATATTGTTATTGTTATTATTATCTATACGGCTGACGGGGCAATCGCGTAGAAGCAGCGCAGAGGCACCAGTCTTATTGTAATCCACCTACTTATATACTATATACATACATTATATTATACAGATTATACAGTTTTTAATCCCAGTTACAGACCGTTATATTATGCACGCGCCATTCCCTTTAATTCATCCGATCCAATGAACAAAAACGAGATAACGAACAATAATATGCCATTCGTTATATAATTAACCGACATGTTAATAGTATTTCGGGAAAAACTACGGCTATAGTATCCGTACAGATACTCTTGATTTTAATTGACCTTCCTCTATAGTAACTTAGAGTTTCCTATAATCATGGCCCATGGCGCTCCATATATTTCCAGTTTTACGTATACTGTTATCCAAAATAAGGAGTAAAAAGAAATCGTGTTGGGCCGCTCTGTATATGTTTATAACATAATAATATATCATACAATATGCCCAGTTTAAAAAATCTTATAATTACATATTAAAGTTGTATTAATGTTAAATTTTCGTTTGGTCTTACATATAACAACGTTGTCGGTTTATAAATTACGATAATAGAGACGTTAGCGGACTACATTATGTTATTATAATTTCACCAATAATATGAACATGTGGCGATAAGATAAGGCTTAAACAAAAACTTTTAATGATACCCTATAAGATTATTCATATTATATGAAATAGTTACTTTTTATTCGTAATTAATCATTAATGATATCATATAATACGTCTCAATATTATCTGAGGTTAGGACCACAAGTAAAACTATATTGTGCTGGTTTAGAACCTATCAACTATAATATCTATAATATACCGTGGAATATTGATTGTATTAAATTTCCACAGTTATTCTGAGATAAAAAATTTAAAAGTACAATATTATATTATTATTATTATTATTATTATTTTAATGATTATTATTAGTGTCAATAATGATACAGCTAATGCGCCTAGTCTATATGTATATAAATTATTTGTTTATTATTTAGGTACTTAATGTTTCTACATTAAATACTGGAACACCATTTACCGACATAACTATTTAACCATCATAGGTATACCGTTTCTCGTGCAGTTACATTTGTACGCATAGTCTAATACTTTGAAAACTAGTTGGAAATTATAGGAAAATCCTGCAGAATAAATTGAAATCTTTTTGAACGTGATACCAAAAACAACTGAAACCCACGATGTTATTTTATGCTGTTTTTGGCTATATAATATATTATTGAAGTCCAATTTATCCGGTTAACTTTACATTGTTATAATGTCATATATAATACATTACCATTTGAACAACACATTAATGCGTATATTATATAAACTGATGTAGCTAGAGATATTACAAGATGTCCTGGAAAATTATGCGGAAAATCTTAATTGTGGTATTACTTTTAGTAGGGCTGACGCAAAATAAAATTCGGCGATGGTCCAACGTTACGCTCAGAATGTTTTATACATATAGAATGTATTTATTTAAAAAAATTATTACGATACATTTTAATCGTCTTCCTACGTATATAATATATATTAATATATTATACACATTACACATACGTCGAGATGATATTATACAACCAATGAAAACGTAAAAAAAAATCATTATTAACGTTTAGGGATTTAATATCTTCATGCAAATACTAGCTATATAGTTAATAGTTATAATAATATAATATTTATAATTCATTATAATATGACTATCGCCAACTACCAAAAATATAATATATAGTAAGTATACCTACCTCCGACAGGGGGCCGTTTAAATATTTTATAACTCGCTTTACCGGGTATACACACATGTGCTCACGCATCTGTTGAAAATCCATACGTGGATATCAACAAAAAAAAACATAATTTGTGTGCAATTTATGATAATAATATACACAGTTTGGTGTAATTATGCCCAAAAAGACGTTTTGCGCGATCAGCATTTCCGTAATATATCCATTATATTATATGTATTATGTAGGTATAATAATTATTTAGAGTCGAATAGTTATTTATTTACGTCGGCAATATGCTGTTGTGCAGTGGCTGTAGATATCTAATAAATAAATATACATAGGTACATATATCCTGCTTGACATCAGAGTCGATTAAACATGCCAATTACAATTCTACAGATATATTAATTTTGTATAATATTATATAAAGTGCCTCATACGATATTATTATAGGTAATACAAATGATAAATATGATAAATACAAAATAAAATATTTATTGTGTAGGGAATACGTTTGGATGAATTTACCTAAAAACAGAATACTTTATAGAACGTAAATTCATACAAAGCTCAGACGTATTTTTACGTATGAGCACATAATATTTATTTGCAAATATTACCATATTCTGTACTAAATTTGAGCCTATTAATGTGAACCAAAAGACATCCCGATATTGTTTATGATAAAAATGTATCGAATATTTTTTTTTCAACTACTATAGAACACAATTTATTTATAAAAACTATTTGTATTAAAAATTTAAAACCACTAACGATAAAAACATATATGATGTACCTATCAATCTATCTAGCTATAAAAAAAATATCTGTATTTTAATGTTCATTACACGCCTTTATATAATATATAGGAAAATGGAAAAAACTGTGGCTTGGTTATGCTTTGGCTAAATATTTTTCTCCTTATTACTTTAAGCAGACTATTTTACTGTTTTGAATTTCTAATATCAACATGAAATAACAATCATCGATAGCACATAATGTGCATTGTAGGTACTTGTGTATTATTGAACATCAATAAATGTAATTATTATATATTCATATCAGAATTAAGTCATTTCCTTGATTTGGTAATAGCTAGGTCCGTTGCATTATCCAATAATCGCTCGTCATAAACGTGAAAACGGAAAACATATTGGTAGTTATATAATATGATCGTCGTGTCAAAATATACTGCTGAATATTATATTTTTTGTTTCGGGTACAATTTATTATAACATTATTAATAATAATGACGTTAAAAATTTATGGATTTTATGAAATAAACGAATTTCGAGAAAAATAATACGAATATGTATTTATCCGACGTACGCCATCGTCGCACAGCGTATACGAAAATATTTCTAATAATATTATGTAAAATGCGCACAACGGGGATCGTATAATATATTGTTTTTAATTATATCTCTCCCGTATATTATATGTATATATAATATTATACTCGCAGGTACCTAAAAATAAAATATGTAACCAACCGGTTCGTTGATTTTTCAAGATGTCAGCGAACGAATACATATAATACGTTCGTATACAGACTTGGATGAGATTCCCATTATTTACGAATGTTTTAAGATTAAATTAATAACGTCAAATTGAGAAAATAATAATTTTATATCTATATAATAAATTTATCATCCTAGGTTAAGACATAATATATATAGTAAGTAATATACTATACGGACGCGACGACAGAGTTGACGTTTTTTAGTTATAAGTACCTATTTATATACAATGTAGATATAATAGATGATTATAATTATAAAAATGACATTATACATAATAAACATATATCATATGACTATCGAGTGGTTTCATTGTGAATATAATCTGAAATCCGAAATAAGAAAAAACTAATAAACATTTTAATCGAATATCAAAAATAATAAACACTTTTTCGTGGTTATTACTTATTATAAAAACATAACACTAGATGTTGTGTTTTATCGATAAAATAGTTAACAGTACATACATTATAATATCATATTCGTCGATAATTTATAAATTGTGACTAATACAAATTGATTTATGTTTTTCAGGAGGTACGTTTATTGAAATTTAAAAATTTATACTAACAAAAACAAATTCAAAAAAATATAAATAAATGTGAAAAGTCGACGAAAAGTGAGTACCTAAATACTTAATGACATAATTTTATAATTACATAATTATATACATCCATAATGTATGTAGGATGTACACGTACAATAGTGAGTAAACCTATTTGATTGGGTAAATTGACTTTTATTTATAACTCATAAAATGTAATTTACGGTAATAATTTTTCAATTAATTATTGATGAATCGTTGTTTAAACATCGTTGCATAATGGTGAACTATAATTATTATTAAATCTGCTGTTATTAAAATATTATGATTCGTGTGTGGACGCTGGTTTGCGGGTCGGGTCAGGTCGGGTCCAATCATATCATTCGTATAGGAATATAATATAATATTTATTTATTTCATAAAAACAAAAAAGACTGTTTAAAAACCAAGATAATATTGTTATATTGTAACGATTGGTAATCGACGTGTTTGAGCATGCACGTGCTCTTTTGGACGGACTGATTTCGTTTCTCTTCGGGACTTATTACAGCGTAACAACTGCAGCGGTCTGCATAAAACGCGTTTATATAACGTATAATGTACGTCACATCGAACAGTTATTCTGTACATCATATACAATACCTACTATGATATATATAATATATATACACAATATAATATACATATCGTGACTTATCTCGTTGTGCTTTTATTCGACTTTGGTATGAACAAAACAAAACACTCTTATATTATTCTTATTATCGCCACAGCACGTGTACAGTGTATGATATAATATTGTACTATATTGTACTGTATAAATATGATATTATGTGCATAACGTTCGTCCGACACAAAGAAAACTTTTCTCCAGTTATATTATGCGCAGATCTAAATCGTCGCTCGTCCACAACAATATATAATATGATCATCATAATACATATTTATGTATATATATATATGTACATAAAAATGGTGGTTTTATCTAGGAAAATATATTATTATTATGGTCATACAAGTATATATATTGTGACGCTCTGTATATTATTATACATACTGCTGCAGTGTATTCACGTCATCATTGATTTAGTCGAAATCCATCATAAACGACCATATAGTGTGTATAATATATAACAATATATATATGTATAAAGTATATAGTCTATGCGTGTGAGTGAGCGTGTGTGTGTTCTCACAAAACTTCCATGTGCATAATATATCTATTAAACGTGCTAGTCGTCGAGCATACTGCGTATATAATATTATATGCATCTCTGTTATGGTAAACAGAAAAAGACCGTGGGCATAATATTGTATAATACGATAGCCCGATGGTGAGGTTAGCGTTTTGCCAACAAATAGTGCAATACGTATGATAACGCGTTTCGGACGTGGTCAATAATTCTATATTATGTACACAGATATATTATATATATGCACATACATACGCATATATATACACATATATGTGTGTATGTGTGTGTGAGTGTATTATATACTGTATGATGGTACAGTAATATATTATATATATTCCTCGTCTGGACGTGCAGATGTAGATATATTGTATAGAAAATTACGGAGCGGTTGGAGTTCTGATCGATTTCCGTTTTTCTCGGGCCAAATTGGTTTCCGCTCGCGACAAACGTCTCCCCGGACGCCAAGTGAAGCACACGTCCCGAAACGCCTAGCCCGCCAAGCCGCCATCATAATCGGTCCGATACAGTGGTATATATATATATAGTAAGTTCAACTGAAAATCGCCTGGGACCTATACATATATATATGCAATCGGTATATATATTATTGAGCGGAAAACGGCCAAACGCTCTTATGATTATTAAAAACCACCAGACGTCCGGTATATATATGTATATATAGCCATATAGGTAAAGTACGACGGTAATGCGTGGTCTATACCACACTGCATCTCAATGAACAAATACAACATGTATAGGTATATAATAATGGTATGTATGATCTTGAGCGGTATTACAGTATTCCTTATACCATATATGATATATATTATATCAATAGATGCTTGAATAGCCCTCTCTCGTCTGCAGTAATAATAATATCTATATTTGACGGTACAAAATTCATTTACGACTTATGTATGTGTGTGTGTAGACTTTATTATTATTTATTAATCTCGCCGACTTATTCTTCTCAGAACCAAAATATAATATAATATACAGGGCGAGTCGCGGTGAATTTCTGTGTTAACTTAACGGTAAAACAGCGACCCACCCTGTATCCGTCATGCATATAATGATGCATTATTGCTGCAGTTCGTCTGACGTGAGCTCGCTCGGATACTATAGTATAGTAGGTATATATATATTATACCTACCATTACGATTTATGAGATCCTATCTTCGCGTACTCAATCGGCACACGTACAAATACTATTCGAAAAACACGCACAATAAATAGTCATGAGCAGTTCGCATGTGGGGAGTATATATATATATAATATATAAATGTCGAACCAGCACCATTTTTCCTACATTGGTAAGGGGGGGTGGATGAATGGGTGGAGCGACCACCCGTGATTAATGAATATTTTATGTATACTTCTGTATATGAATTCAACTTTCGTACACCAATCGTCTTCATTCGTCTTTTGATATGGTACGACTTTCAGGAGGTTTTAATAAGTTATTTTCTCTGTCACTATACAGCTGCAGTTTTGTTGGCCGATCCTGAGGAAATAATATCGTTTGGAACAAACTAAAGTAATTGGCAACGATATAGTTTAATTTTAATTAAATTCATGTTTGTCCATTTTTCTGTTTGCAAACCATTTGTTTATTATTTTACTAATATTTTAAACGCTGTTGAGTTGTTGAAATTTGAAGTCCTTCATTTCGAAATAAATTGGTTCAATTGTACATTTTGTTTAAATATTTATACGAAGAAAGTCCCATATTTGTATACAATATATATGCGCGTGTATGAAATACCACACACTTTGAATTAATATACTAAACGTTTTGCTCTAAATCAATGCCATAAACAGTAAGCAGTTGCGGACGAGATTACGAGAATAAACATTTTACTGCATGCTTTTTATGTTAACGCACAAAAACTGTCAATTGAAAATAATATTTTGCGATAACTGAACATATAGACAAATAATACGTTCAATCAATGTCCTATATATTACATTATTTTTATGTTATAGTCCTTGGAAATAGAGTATGTATAACTCAATAACATCACATGTATACACGGCACCATGAAAATTGAGTTTATTAAAAGTACCTAAACCTAATTTTATATTGGTATATAATATATATACCTATAGTAATTCTTTTATCATGGATTTTACAACTTAAGCACATATTATTTCACATTATATATCTTTATACATGATCATATAAATCAGTACTAAATTATTGTATTCTAATAACTAAAAATCAATTTTTTATTCCTCGTTTCTTTCTATTGATGTCTCGTCTGCAATAAAATATCTATCCCGCTGATAATAATATGTCAAATTTAATATAATTATTGCTCTACGAGTGTTTACGATTTAAACATAAATATTATTAATTCAGATGTCAGAAATTAAGATATATATATTATTATCATTATTAATATCCATAATTCAACTATATAACAATACGGAAATATCTGTATACAAAAACATTTGATATATTTGTCAATTTATGATGGTAAATAATGTTTAAACAATATGTGCTCAAACATAAACTCGCGATCATCGATCAATATAATAAGTACTTCATATTATTATGCATTTATATGCTATTTTCACTGACTTTATGGCGTCTGTGACACGTTAGGTTCGGAAGACACGGTTGTGTGTAACGAATGGGTGTAAAATGTAAATGTGTACCCACCTTTATATACGTTAAGCAGTAATAGCTCTGGATTAAACGAAGACCCGTTTGTCTTATATTGAAATATTTTTTGTTTGATGGGCTTGGTCGATGGTTTTGGGGTAAAATAAGGGGCTTGCCATGAGGTGAACGCATATATTACTTTATAATATTTATCGTTTCAAACACGCACATAATAATATATATTATATTGCAGTAATGACGTAATAACACATAGGGGACTGGATGAGGTAAAAAATGTTTAGAATACACATGCGTACAAAAGTCTACGACAAAATAGGGAAAACGCCCCGCTCTCATGTATGATCTAAATTAAAAAACAAAAAACGAACGTAATATTTTTGAATTTTCAGGTATACGCTATAGGCAAAAGCACATATAATTTGTGATATGTAGCCATGTAGGTATAGGTATGTACAATATTTCCACTCGTCGAAAACAAAATATCATATTATATTATATTAAATAATACCGATGTATAATATTCATTAGTCATAATTAGGTATACAATAATAGGGTTATGATGTATTACGACTAGTGTATATAATATACAAAAATGTTGTTTAAAACATAGAACACTTTAAATATTATACAAGTTATACTGTAACACGTTTTGATGCTGATCAATATCTGATCATACCATTATACTCCTGGCGATTAATCGGAAATTTATGTGATTATAGCATGATGACATTATAGTTACTATCTATAGATAGGTACGTGATCTTATTGCAAGCGAAATCAATATATCGCGTCACTGTCAAAAAATACTGTTACAAAAAATATTATTTTCAACTATACTGAATAGATTAAACTTAAAACGAATTAAAACATAGGATAGGGCAGTACCTCATTAATATTTAATCAGTAATATAGATTTTTCACATTTCCTCAGGACGAAATCCAATATTTCACCATCTCATCTTAATGCTTAAATCCACAACTCAGAATATGTTACAATTATTTTCTATACATACGCTACGAGTTGCATCAACTATATTTACTTGCACAAAAGCTGGATGATTTATAAAAAAAATCGTGAAAAAGCCGAATGATAATAATATTTATTTAAAGTAGATAGCTTTTTATCGGAACGCGTTTTCCCGAATCAAAAAGATTTATCTGGCGTAACACCAGCGTATATAAAATCTGTAAATGGATGAATTCTGCAGTCTTCGAAAACAATTTTATCGTTCGAATAAAGTTTCTATGTTATATGCGAACGTGAGACGAAGGCAAATTGAACTTGTGTTTGCTGCATATACGCACATATTACGAACGTGGCCCGCAGCTTATAAACTAATTTCAAGTTTGACAAGAACCGTTTGTGTTTTATGCATATAACACAATACATATCCACTGGAAACAAACAAAAAAATAAATCCATATTACACCCGCGCCATTGTTCGGTTCCTGATCGGAATAACGCCAACAATATCATCACCTGCTGCGTTTGTAAATATATATGTATTATTTATATTCACATATATCGATATATCTAAATGCATATACATATTATGTATGTGTGTGTGTGTACGATATTGAATGCTGGTTGAAATTGCTCTTCCCGTCGCGTCTTTTGCGGAAATAGAAAATGGAAAAAACACATACATATATATCATAATATTATTATGCGTGCGTGCATTTCCGTAACGCGATCAATTCAATTCTAAGGGTGCTTGCATGTGCGCGTATATGTACACAAGTTGTCTGTTCCCGGTAAATGACTCTTGGAATAATAACAATAATAATAGGAAAAGTCAGTATTGCAGTATTCGGTTCGCCGAAAACCCGACGGGAAATAAAAGAAAACGATATCGTATATCTTATGTATTATCAGACATCTCTCTTCTGTACTTTCTCCTCTCAGCGCACGGGCGCGCCTGAGTGTGTGTGTGTCTGTGTGTGCGTAGCGTAATACGGTTTTCGATTTCGTATATTATCAAATATCTTCTATCTCTGTACACCGAAAACGGTCGGGAACACCATATGCACGTGTTTGACCTAGAATCATTTTACACAATACACCAATTCATGTTTATATATTTTCCAGCTGTATATTATATATATACATCATATACCAACTAATATAAGTCATTAAATTATTATCTCGACGTATAATACATATGATATTTTCTGGGCATAGAGTTTTCATTTTAAACCGATTCTTTACGAGTTGTATTTATGTTTGAATCTCTTATACGTATAATGCATATGTCATTATTTAACCGATTAGTTTTGAATATTAAATAGTTTTTGGTACCATAAAAAATGCTCGATGAAAATAGAAAATGAAAATAATAGAATCGAATGAAAATATAAATGGTTTGTACACTATATATTATAGTTATTATATTATAATTTCAGTCATGAGTCATCTATAGTTATGTACCATAAGTAGTAGATCGGGTGTGGTAATAAGGAATATAATAATCGTAGCTCGCGATACCGGGCCATGCACCAGGCACAGTGTTCTACAGCCCGGTAGCCACTAGCCGGTACCGAGATATAAATACCGGGGAGTTTTCCAACCAGAATTGTACATCACGCGCGTTTGGTGTCAATGATGAGTGGTGAGTGGGCGTGTGAGTGACTGCAGACGGCAGTTGTATATACTACATATATACCTAAGCTATATCATATGGTATAGGTAACACAACGAATTGGCATTTAGAGCTTTAGAATTAAATTTTTATTTTATTTTAGGGGGGGGGGGTGGAAACTCAACATTTATTACATATAATGGTACAATAGCCCCAAGGTAGTCGTATACATTGACTCGATTTGTATTATAATATATTATATACCGAATAACACGCGCGCATGAATATTTGAAAAAACTACCAATATGTGTATAGACGCGTTTTATGGCGTGGACGAATCGCTGCATATGATTCATTCTCTCCTTGGTGAATGTGTGTGTGAGTGTGTGACGTTACCTATGTTTAGACTACATCTACCTAGGTATCAATTATAATATCGTTGATATGTCGTGGACTTTGAATCGATTCTCTAGTATTAATCGTATACACATTAATTATTTATAAATAAATATTTACTTCTATTAAAGTTTTTTTAATTTTTTAATTTAAGACCCTCGGCAAAATAGACTATTGCGCTTGACACAAAATGAAACTATTGAAAGGTTAGGTTTTGCTTATTTTATTATTGCAGCTTATTCTAGATTTTTTGACTAGTTAGTCTTCTGATGAGGACATGCTTTGAAAAATGAGGTTGGCTAATTTAGTGGATTTAGCTTTTATTCTTCTATAATAGCATAGTTGCTTTATGTTTACTTACACTATCTATATAAATACAATTTTTCGTAAACGTGTAAAACTTATTTGAACATAGGTACTGATGCAATTTTTTTTAAATTAATGTAGTGCGATATTTATAATCGTTTTTTTATTTTGTTTTTCAATTGTCGACGAAATTTCACGTGCACATTTGCATAGATACATAGGAGTACAGATATTACAATAGCGAAACCCATCTACGCTTTACTATGACTTAGTCTCATACGAAATTAATGAGAAATAATATAAAAGTATTCTATAGCGAATATAGATTCATTCGAAAGCTGTATCTAGCAAGTCAGTCATCGCCGGTGTAAATCGATACCACCTGATTAATAAAAATATAATAAAAATAATAATTATTATTATTATTATACCTACTGCCCGTTCGGTTGCTAATACATAATATTAGTGTACATTCACAAATGGCATATATATGTATTATCATTATTATTATTTATAACATAACCTACAATATAATATATATCATACTTGATTAAAAAACCAATAATTTTGTTGAGTATCATAATATATGTACGCACGCATAATGTAATAATAAACATTGGAATGAAATTGAATTTAAAATACCTATATAAAAATATAATATATTTTATAGCCGTAAGTTAATTTGTGTAAATTTATAATATACGATATACCTACAATGGCTATAATATATATGCCTGTAAATAAAGAAAAACTCGTTAAGACAAGAAAAGAAAAATATATCTACCGTTCTTGCAAAGGTAATGTTATGATAAAATTATAATATTCAGCCCGAGGAGATTGCGCCAAGTCGGAGCATTATAAAAAAAAAAAATTCTCGTAAAACATTACACCATGGCTGCTTTTAATCAAATATAATCAAAACATATATTTAAAAATAATATTATATAATGGCGCTGAAGCTTCTGTGATAACGCACCGATATACCTATACTACCGAGTAGAGGCAATTCGGCTCTATAGCTCTTTCAGTATAATATTATACATATACATATAGAAGGGCAGTTCCGAACGAAAGACAATCCCTCAGGTGCGACTTGCATACGATGTGTTAACGGGTCCGGATCTTGCCTTTGAGTGGGTGATTGAGAGAGGGGGGAGAGATGGGGTCGCTGTGAATGAAATTAACTCGCCTGTATAAATCGTCACGGCGTTTCCGGTATTAAAAAAAAAAAAAAAAATAGTATTAATAATATACACAACAACGGCGCCGACGACGATAGCAAGTATACACAATACACATAATATCATATTATATACACGCGATGGTGCGCAGTGTCTGTATATGTATATTACACTCGGCGTCGCTTTTATTACGTCGCTCAATTTCCGTCCACGCTTTAGCAGCGACCCGCTGGCATATACGCTTTTAATGAAAATCCGTCGGCGGCGTAGCCGGTTTAAGACGCTTCCGGCCGCGAAATCTATGCTGCTGTTGTTGCCTGCTGCAGGTACGCCCAACGAGCTTTTCTCCATTTCCTCCCCGGGGGATGTAATATATATTATGTATATGTATATAAATACGCCGCCGTGGTGCAATGGACTCCTCACCATATATATATATTTATTTATACAAGCGGATCGTTGGTTTTCCCACCGCCTCGTCGTTTTCTTTATTGCATATATATGCACCATTATTAGTTGCGTGTTTGTTTTTCCGCGCAGCAAATAATATACGCCGCACGACTGTATAGGTATAAAATGTGTGTTATATACATATATATTATATAGGAAGACAGTTGTTGCTCGTCTACCGCTATGAGAAATACGAGTAATATAATACGCAATGCACATTGCACAGTATATACGTATACATAAATACCCATGTGCCTACATCACTATAGGCGCGTACCCGACTTTATCTCCGGATTTTATTGGCCCCGAATCCGAGTGAAAACGTAGGTACATGTTAACGCACACAATAACGACGTACCGTAGTTCGGCAAAAACGATCTTAATATTGAGTGATAGAAATTACAACATATCTATTGTCTACATAACACGTACATAAATATTTAAAACGTAGTTCTACCGTTGATGAAATACATCAAATTCATTTTAATATAAACATGTTAAACATACAAGTATGTCAATGTTCACACGAATACATGATAGAAAATAAAATCATTTTTGTCGTGAATCTAGGTAATATTATTTTTACTATTATATTTTCTCCCGATTCACCGAATATAATATGATAATAAACCTTATTATCTTCGACATTCGTGGTGTATGTACCCAATAATACATCTCCCACTACCGTTAAAAACTTGTACCTAATATATTTATTTAATTCCATATATAGATACCATTTTGACATATATGTACCTACTACCCCTAGACATTTAAAACAGTCCTGTTTTTATTCATTAGGAAAACTATCTGATCAGTAATAAACATAAATGGTACTCGTGTAAAACACAGTTTGGAAACCTCTAGCAAGTAGCAATAGTTTGATTTTCTGTTAACGTACGCATACATTACCAACTTTTAATAGTTTATTAGTATTATGTATATATAAAACCATATGAATACGTATAATTTATAAATGCATATAAGCGATTTCAGTGAACCATACAATTATCAATATGTCTATGAAATAGGTACAGATAATAAAATAAGAACGCAGTACATTCTTCCTTAATATAAACTCAAACTATCTATTGTAAATTTGTAAATAATAATAAACATTTTGTAAAATTCACACCAAAATGTAATGTACCTATATATATTTGCTTTATCTTGTTTAACTTTTGATCAAATTTAGACTAAACATTTTTGTCGTTAAAGTCTTAATAAACTTAAATATACATATGAACGATCTGATTGTAAATGTCTTTGAATTATCATCAAATAATAATTATATATAGTAACTATAGCTACTTATATTATAATATATAAATTAAACTTACATAATAGTATAACACATAAGACATATAATAATTTATAAATACGTATGTAATGTATATATAATATAATATGATACGAAATATTGAGTTAGAATAAATAATAAATGGTAAATAGTAATAGTATATTATAGATATATAATTAAATCGTTTAGCAGTTTTCAACGAAAACAATATGTAATTTTTGCATGAATTAAAACCTAAAACAGTTTAAATTTATTCAAATCAAGGGTTGAAAATATTTTCGATTGGTTGTACATTATAGAAGTTGGATTTTTGTGCGTCGCAACGCAGTTTATATACTTTTTATACCAAATATTTTTTACAGTGTTTATAGGTTTATTCCTCTTTATTTAAAACTGAACTCATTTTTACAAGGCAAAATCCTATACATGTCATACGGTTATAAAATATATAAGAATAAAGCCCTATATTTAAGCTTCAAGAATATATATATATATATATATATATATGTATATGTGTGCACAATTGTATAAGTCATCCATTTTTGTCAAATAATAATACATTATTGACCAAGATGAATTCAAAAAGTTTATTATATATATAAATATATATTTTCAAAACTTACAAATTATCATATTTAAATAGTAAAATGTATACTAGGAAAACAAATACAAAAAATCGATACCCGTTCAACATGTAAATTGAGAATTCATATTATGTACGTCAAATGTATAATAAAATACTGTATAAGGTATTATAAATTTATGTAAATTTAATTCAAAACAAAACTTACGTCGAATCAGCATATAATAATCAACATTTTATAATAAGATGGAACCAATTTCTCATGTAATATATGCTTTTAAAAATGAACACAAAAGTAAATAACATAGAACGCGCGTGGATAATACGACGATATATGTAATAACAAGTGAGGAGAAAAAACGAAAGTGTCAAAAAAAATAAACGTCTTAAAAGAATCATTATAATATATTAGACATCGCCGAGGTCAAGTCCCTTCCGTAAACAATGGTTGAAAAAATGACTGAAAAAAGGTTCAAGGTTAGTTCCGTCGACAAAAGAACGCATGGACGCCAGTCGTAATTTATTATATTCCAAGACCTCTCGCAGTGGTTTTGTTAAGTGTGGGCCCTTTTGTCGTCTTCCGACTAGATATGTGCTGTACATTGTTATTATAAATTATACGAAACCCGAACGACTAATATTTACAATGTGCAGCGCTATATGACCAGTGAAAAAAGTTTTTTTCTTATACTAACTGAATACTATATGACAGTATTATACGCACCTATATATTATTATAATAATATTTATAAATAACACTCTCGTGTTACACATAATAGGTATCTATGTAGTCACACGCGTATTTCATAGGACAGACATAATGGACGAGAGGCGAAGTGAGTGAGTAATTCAATATAATAACGTCTTCGATATTTTTAATAATATAATACCTATGCGTGTATGAACACTTCGTTAAAAGGCGACAATGATGTTCGCTGTTCTATAAAACGCTCATATGAAATAACGAAAATATCGATATAAATATTGTAATATTATTTTATTATTGGTAGGCATTACATAAAACATACTATGATAATAATAATATTAGGTAGTACACTTATGTTTAACAGCATATTCCACTATGCCCTTCCCTTTTCAGAATTAGTATAAGCTGCGATTGTATTATGCTTAGCTATGGCGATGGCAGGGCTGTCAGTGCACGTTCATTTTTGTAATTAAATATTAGAAAAGTAGTATATTTTCTGATGACGTTTTTTATAAAATACTTGATCATCATCAGCTTATATATAACAGCTTGCCAAATAAATAATAATATCAGTGAATTCTTGTTTGATCGATACGGAGTATATAGGCTATTACTTGTGTACCTATACCTACTATATGTCTATATTACTATACTAAAATACCCAGATCACCAGATCTATTCCATACAAGTTACATTATCCTACAATATGTGATAAAAACAGTCATATGTATCTCTTCTGCGCGCGAATATCGACATGACATGACATAACACACATGGATGCTTTATTGAATGGTAGAGGGCAAAGCACTTCACTGTTTGCATTTCAAATCCAAAACATTTTCACATTTTGAGTACCCAAAATTGAATAACTAAATCACCTCAAGCTATAAATATACATTAGACTGAATTCGCACTTATGCTTTTCGTCTGTTTTATGCTTAACACGAAAAATAAGAATATTATAATGTTTGTCGATGACGATTATCAGTTTTCCACTTTTATAATATTTTGAAATGCACAATTTTATTTTTTTATGTATAGAAATATGTTTAAATTTTCTTTTGTTTATTATATAAAACTATACTAAGATTTATTGTACACAGCAAGATAGGCCGGGTAGGTTAGGTCACTTAGATATATCCTATAACTAAGTATACCTACCAATAAACTGTATAAAGATACGATTGGAATGACATTCAAATATTATTAAATGTGTTTAGAACATTGATTAACATAAATTGTTCAATACATTATAAATATCAGGGTTTCAATCTAAAGTATAAAAAGCTATATGTGAAATTATTTACGGTGATAAATAAACAAAACTATGTTTCTACGAGCTAATGGACGATAATGATGTGTCATCATAGGCAATATACAACCGTATATTATGATAATCATTCGACCGGTCAGACACGTGATCAGTGTTTTTGTAAAAAAGCATTTTTAAGATTAAATATATTTTAATGCGAGATTAATCCCGCTTATTTCGTAATTAAATATGCATCTATGTAATATGTCTACTAAAATTTGAACTAACCATAGAAACTTGAGTAAAAATTTTAAAGACATTAATTTTGATTAAGAATGATCAGAACATTCGTAAAATTATGATCATTGTACCTATATTGAATAATTATGTAATTCAAACGACTCTTCTATACGTTATAGTATGAAACACACTAGAATATTATGTAGGTAGTAAGATAGTTACCTTACGATAGGTGCTTTCAAATTCAATAAATATATAGGTAGGTTCTTTGTAATTTATTTAATCATAATTTAAGTACTTAAAACTCAAAAACGATTAACTTAAATAGAATCTGGATGAAGTAAAATGAGCAATTTATGATAGGTATTTAAAATAACGTCAACAATTTGATTTAATTGCTTATTATAAGTAATAAAGTAAAATAAATTATAGTCGTTTAAATTTGTAACCCGTGCTTGTATATTGTATTAATATAGGTACTTATACAGGGTGATTCTTTTAAGTGGGTACACTAATTATCTCGAAAAGCATTTACTTTTTTCAAAATATTTTTTTACATGGTTTCAAGTTGTTAAAAAACCAATGTTTTTATTAAAAATTTATATTTTTTAAATATTTTTAATCCTTATCATTTTTTAAGTTTTTACTTTTTTGAATGACAACATAGAGTTTTAATTTCATATTGCAAAGCAGAATATTTTTCTAAGTATTTTGATTGATAAAAATCGAATTTAGGGCTAGTAGTTTTTGAGTTATAAGTATTTAAAGTTTAGATTGGCAGAGTGGTGTGGTACGGGGTTACCCCGCAAAATGTTTGTCCGCTACTCTGCTTGTCTAAACTTTAAATACATAACTCATAAACTACTTGTCCTAAATTCGATTTTTATGAATCAAAATAATTAGAAAAATATTTTGCTTTGGAATATGAAATTAAAACACTATGTTGTCATTCAAAAAAGTAAAAAACTTGAAAAACTATAAGGATAAAAAATATTTAAAAATATATTTTTTTAATAAAAACGTTGGTTTTTTAACAACTTGAAACCATGTAAAAAAAAATATTTTGAAAAAAGTAAATACTTTTCGAGATAATTAGTGTACCCATCTAAAAGAATCACCTTGTATAATACCTTCCTATACCTATACATGGGCAACATTTCGTTTTGCAGAATTATTCAATTATATAAATCATAACCATGTTATATTATACGCGCAGTTACAATAAAATTTAATTTACGACGTTAACCCCGCATAATGCATATACAATTTACTTTGCATATTAAACAGTCGCGAGATTTTTGTAAAATATACCGAATAATTAATTTCAAATAATATATCGCTGATAAAATAGTGATTTGTAATATATAATATATATGTATATACATATGTGTGAATATTTAATAAATATGTATATTATATTTATGTATAATGTTAAGGCATGCATCGTTTAAAGTATACACCTCTATAATTATATAGACACATAATTTTCATTAATAACAGTATAATAAACTTATAATTTCCGCAGAAGTTGTAACGATATAGAAATATTGTCTGTGTCTAGACTCTAGATGATACTATATGTATCTACCATACATTATAATTCAGTTGGATTTGGTTAGGTTTAACTCAAAATTCTAGGGATCGGGAAAAAATTTAAGGTCTCGATAATTTCGTGTTGACCAATAGTCGACTATATAAGTACAACAGTGACTATAATAAAATTGGTTTTTGAGAATGCGAGTTTCCAAATTTATTTTGTACGCTCCTTCTAAACAAAAATTGAATAATTTTATATAATATTTATGTTGGACCGCATGTAACAGAATTATTAATTATCATGCATATAATATGGTAAAAACCTTATACGATGTACATAAATCTCACTAATATCCTTTAATCCTTATATTGCTTGATGCAGTCTGGACGGTAGTCGGACTCATTCGTGTTCGTTTGCAATGGAAAAATATTTTTATTTTTAAATTTTATCCACAATCTATTTGCTCAAGAAGTATAGGTAAGTCAAAAATGATACAAAGACCACGGACAATGGAGATGATGGGATTATATATATATATATATAGCTACAGGCAATTCTAAAATGAGAATATAATATAAGGTTAGGTATATATATTCAAAGAGACAGAAATATGCGATATCTACCCCAGTTTCATTTCATATCCTTATTATAGGTACCTGTATAGATTTAAGTGATTGCTTAATCCTTTGTGAAATTTTTCTTACAAGTGTGAAAATCGTATATGTCAAGTGTTTATATAATTTTTCTTACAAGTGTGAAATGCGTATTATGGTCTTTGTGTTCGAAGGCTTAGCCGAGTCGAATACCGTATAGTGCCTATCACATAATATTACATACGGGTGACCCATAATGGGACTTAGAAGAGCCGTGTTGATTTTTTTTTCTAAATACCGCAGCGGAAGTTGAAAATCTTAACGGATGATCGACAAACGGACGCGTATTGGATGTCGCGGTGATTTCGAGTATGTAATACTATAATACACACACGTACATCTGGATATTGTGTTGGCGGCCATCTTAAATATCATCACGCATATATATTAGACGCCGTTCATAAGGCGGTGGGTATGGTGCCACGACGGTGGGGTCGGAGGATCGATGAACTGATGGAGACTGGATCGTTGTCGCACGTCGAATTACGTGGTAGGTATGCACCGTGGGGGAATTTATATTAGGTACATTGATGTATATTATAATCCGTTTAAATCGTTTCGACTCTTTAAACTATTCCTACATTGTACACGTTTACGTCTATACAAACTATCAATTTCATTTTTAATTAGTTATTGAATTACAAAAAAAAAAAATATTTCCAACAAGTGGCATTTAAAAATAATTTATGTAACATTTGCATATAAGAGCCGGCAAAACTTAAGTTTGCTTAGGTGTGTTTAAACGCTTGAGCCGTGCCATGCATATATTATTTAACTTTCTATAAACATTGGTGGTATAACAGAAAATTGTTTGATTACATTTTTATTGATTGGCATTGCATACAAGTATAATAGGTAAATCGAGTCAACGACATTGACTAAACGATACAAAACTATGTTCACCTGAATGCGGAATTATCGATTTAAGAGTTTAAGACTCGGAAAACGAAATCGAATCTTATGATTCATTAAGCCGATTAAATTGCACGTTAAGATGTAAAGTACATTGGCACTGCTACAATAACACGATTGAATAGGTGTACGGTCTAGACTGTTTATTAAGGCCAATAAAAAGTACCTATGCACTCCATTCATATTAATCGCGGGACACGAAGGTTTATAATATCTACAAATAACGGGTTTACACAATATAATAAATAATAATCGACATATACCTATAAAACATACTCTAAGTACAGAACACAATAAATAGGTATAAGTATCTATAGAGTATAGGCATATACATAATATATATATATGTATAATTTACCTACATTATTGGATTATCAGAGTATTAGACGGTGGTAGTTTTATATGCCGTCGACAAACGGCATATGCTTTTGTTGTACCCAAATATACATTCATTATATTTTATAATATTATCATCATCATCATAGTCTGCCATAGTCCATATAATAATAAAAAAATAAATAGTAATAATATAAGAATACACCCAATAAATATATATTATTATTGACGATACGTACGTCCTTGACCCCTCGCCGCAACGAAAATAATAAAAACGATGAGTAAGTTATTCCGCACGTTTGATATATATATATATATATATATATTATACGCACAGCTGATTGTTACGCACATAATAGTGATAATATATAAAACAAGGCAAATAAAAATGACTGGACCCGCGACACTATATTATCGATGATAAACGAGTCTTTTACACCACAGACGGCACACAATGTAAAACATTTTATGCACATTGAAGCACTCGTATATAGGTATCTAACATAATAGTCTGAGATCGACGCGACGATGAAGGTGTGATAACAACCAGCGAGTTTTATGGGTCGTCGAGTTTACCTATATCATACTCACACACAACTTGCATAAAAAAGAAGATTATATTTTTACGACTGCCACTGTGTCCCCTATATAACACAACTTATACGTAGTCGAATGGGGCTCGCACTCTCAAACCAGTTTCGAATATTTATTCGGATTATTATTATATTCTGTTCATGCGAAGCACGTCAAAATTAAAATCTACAAAATATGTGGTATAATTTTTGGATAATGTTTTTACGAGATTTGTTCGGGAAAACGTCATCATAGGATTAATTTTAGCGACGATCACAAAATATAACTTAATAATATTAGGCAAATTACACTGAATGCCAAAAAACGTGTATATTATACGCACAGCTGATTATTATGCACATAATAATATAATTTGTAGATCTGTAGGAAAAGTATCAAAACATCAAGAGTTGAATAAGGGAAATAAAAAAAGAGAATGTTACAAAACGTATGTGAGAAAAGTTAGGTACAATTTAAGGAAGAAAACGAAATCAACATGCAGCAGGACACTTGTTTAGACATAATGGCACCTACTTATAAGGAATATCTCGATGGAAGATTTTGGAGAAAAGAACTAGAAGATACCCAAAAGTGTCATACTTGAAAAAACTCAAAGAACTTACGGATTCGACATCCTTTCTATAACCGAGCAATGTGACAGATCATAGAGATATACCGTAGGTATATGTCCCAAAAATATGGTATATATACACTCTATAACTATTAGTTACTTATGATACTAGCTCTGCAGTACCCCATACATATATATTTGAATTATGTTTACGGAACGTGTAATTAGACTGCTGGATCATAAATACCTATAAATTAAAGATTTTTAACTCTTGTATTTTGTGTAACAACTAGTCATTTTTTATGAACTCTGTTTTCGAGGACACGCGGCAAATGGCTGTAATAACAAGTGGCAGAATTTAAACGATACTCATAATGAATATAATAAATAATATTATATTATAAAAGAAAGCAAATAAAAGCGACCCGATCTGCGACGTTATATTATATTATGGACACTAAACGTCAGTAATGTCTTTGACACCGCAAATGGCATAATGTTGAATATATATCATTGTAAATATGCATATTGCACTCGTATATATAATAGTCCGCGGTTGATACGACAGTGATGGGGTGATAACGACAGCGCGACCGGTCATATCGGTCGTCGCGTTTACCCATAATATATTCACACACAACTTCCGTGTAAAAAGAAGATTATATTTTTTACGACCACCACTGTGTCCCCTATAATATGGTATTCGGACGAGGCTCGTACGCTCTAACTAGATTGGTTTATTTGCTTCACTATACTTAGTTAAAATAATATTATAATATTCGGTACACACGAAGCGTTTAAAAATTAAAATACAAGAATAATATATATTATTATTGGTTACAATTTATTTCCATAATTATTCAAGAAAACGTCATGTTATGTTAATTTTATCGACAAACGCAAAATATTACTCAATATTACACCCGAAAATATACCTGTGCAAACTTTTTTTTCATCAATTTTATGCTTTAAATTAAATTATTCATACCGTAGTTTTTGGAACAATATATATTACGAGTTTAGAATACGTTTTTATAATATGCGATCAACCCCTCTTTCAAATAAAAAACACCTCACCCTATATCATAAATCTAAAATAATACGACATGTAATGCGTATACTTTTATCTACATTTGGTAACGCGAAAATTCTTTAAAGACGTACGGCATTGGTCAAGACGTACATCATAATGGAGGTTGGCCACATTATAGGCACAGAGGTCATATCAATATACCACAACATATATATATACACAATATACTATAATTCATTATGCAATTTAATATATTATAATAATATATGATACGTAGGTGGTCTGATCGAACGGGCGCGTATATTGGTTGGTATAAAACTATTATTGTTGCTATTATCGTTATTATAATAGGTACCATATCGATATACTCTTAGCATCAGTTAGTAGGTATAGGTAATATTATATACGTGTATTATAGTGAACCTATATATATGATGGACGGATCCGCCATGTTTTTGACCCATGCAAGCAACAGCTGCCGCAGTAGGCGACCATCATATAATTATTATATATGACATTATACTATAATAATAATGATGCGTGTAACGTGTGTGAATGTTCATCTTTATAATAATAATATCATCACATGACTCCATTTAGAGTTGTGAAACTTAATATTATTGTGTAAGGTTAGAGGAGGGATTTTTTTTTTTTTTGGAATATCGATTTTGATTTTAAAAATAAATAATAATAAATATAGTTTATATAGTAGGTATTATGTGTGTAATGTATTATTGTAATATATATTGCAATTTTTTTCGAAAACGTCTTAAATTAAAAATGTGCAGTGCAGTTATATTAACTTTATATTTTAAAGTTCCACGATTAGTAGTCATTCAGGCCACAAAGAGAAAGAGCTAGGTGAACGTTCGGATTATTTTCTATTAAAAAAATTTATGTTAATAAATCGGAGCTATTAAAACACGATATTATGATATTATTATTGTAATAATGGCGTTTAATTGCCATAAATAATTCAGCTGTGTAAAACCACCGCGATCGGCCACCGATGACGACGTAAGATGATCATCATAATATATTAGACACCATAGGACATTATTTTATATTATCCCTTATCATCTCCTCGCCTGCCTTACATAATTTTCATCTCGTTTGCACTTAAATTATTCAGTTTATTTTTAATTTTTATATGAAATATAACCGCGCCTCACCAAGTCACATATAGCCTAGTATTATAAGTACCAATAATATAGATACTTCTAAGTTCGAATTCTCTACTACATTATAGAATCTACAATAATTGTTTAAGCGCGAGTATTCTATTCCAGATGACTGATACCTGCAGTCGACAACAATTTTGACGGTCAAATGCGCATAGACTAAGATGACGAAACGAAATATAAATTATAATAATTTGATTATACCTAGCATATATACATGTATAAAAATGTATTAGTATATCATGATATAGGATCGATCACTTTACCGGATATTGTAGGACAATTAGAAAGTAGAAAACATATCCGCGATGATGGTGTTGTACGCTGTATAGTATCGCGCCTATACTTATTTATATATTATATACATAAAATACAATATATGTATATAATATGTTACCTTTGACGTAAATACGTATAAACCTAATAGTTTAAAAACTTATTTAATATCAGTTTATCTGGCATCTGTTATATATACAAATTATATGTTATTGTATAATAATACGCCGAATAACTATAGCTCGATATGACTCTGGCCCCCTGGGCCACGTTTTTAATGAGCTGTTTTCCGATGTGGATATAATATTATTCGTTAACATGTAATACCTATACCTAATACACCTAATATAACAGTGAGCACGTGCAGGTTGACCCTGCGCAGTATATAATATTATAATGTAATAAACCAAAAAATAAGCTTTGTTTTTTGTAACGAAATTTCGATCGCGTGCAGCAATATACTACAATATAGTATAGTAATATACGCACCGTATTTCGTATTCGATATTATTATTATTATCAAAGGTACCAGCCGTTTTCACGTAAGCATTTCACGAATTTCACCGATCGTTTTTCATTAAGAATTATGGCCCGTTCGAATTCGTAGGATATATTCTATTATTATATTAAGCACGCCTCGCCGACTACGTTATGTATAATAAATTAATATACTGACTATGTAGTTGTATATATATGTATTATTTATAGGTTAGATATATATAAATAAAAGAGCGATTCGTTTATATCATGAAACGGGAATTGTTTCTGCAGGAAATGAAAAGATTTTTTTATTGTGAAAATTAATAGGTACCTTTAGTGACAATTAAATACAAACAACAAACTACATAATATAATCGATGTATAGCTTTCACATACCTAACCTAACCATATTCAAAAACGTTAGCAAAATAATGTAAAAATTAGGCATGAGTGGGAAAAAGAGAACAGTTGCCTATAATAGAGTGGCAAATATATTTAGGATGCCCTATCTTTAAAAGTGTGTTTAAAAAAAAAAATCATCTTGGATCTATACAAAATGATTCACCAAGCATGCTCACCCCTTTTGTTCCTTTAATAATACAACTATTCAAAATATGGTTTTTATAATCTTTAAAGACCATATTTTCGAATTTTTACTACAATACGATGTAAAAAGATTAATTTGTAACAAAAGATGATTAATTACGAAAACATTTCCCAATCATCTTATATTTTAAATAACAGCTGGCAGTATGTTTTAGTTAAATCTAAACCATCTGTATCAACTGTATACGTTATTTAAAATTATATTACACACTACGGTGTGATTTTTGTACAGTGATATCTACTACAGTAGTAGTAGGCCTAATTCAAATTTTAATTATATTTACAATAATGTAATATATTATTCAAACATAATATACATGTATTACCTATTCGCTTAATTAACTTTGAAAATAATTGAATTTTTAATACTATATCATTAAAACGACATATGCCCTTTTTTCTTTGCTACCACCATTGCACCCCAGAAACGGATCATTTCCCTAAGTTGATTATATTATTATGGTCAGTGATTATTCGTACACGCTGCAACTCTATGACGCCAACTGTTTCTTTGATGTCCAAATCCAGCTTGAGGGATTTGATGTTGATGAGAGTGAGGCTGCAGCTTCATCAGTCGTCTAAATTCTGATAATTGGCATCTTTCAAGCTACAACTTAACCAGGAGAGGCCCAGACGTCAAGGAACACGTCTTTATAATATATATATATAAAACACATATTACGTGGATATTGTAAAATGGTTTTACCGACGATATGCTATAAATCTGCAGGGACTGGGCCTGAACTGAAAAAAACCGAAACCTAACAGGAACTAAATTAAAAATATTTTCAAATTACCGAAACCAAAACTGCAGGTTCTCGTAATTTTAAACAAAAAAAAAATCCGGTCTTACAATGATGATGATGTTGTGTTAATCACCATTTACTGTTCTCATTTATCTTTTCTAAGTAATAAACCGAGTACAAAAGTATATTATTCATAATATTATATTTACAAAATTTAAAGAGTTAAAAAAAAATCGTTCCATGACCTATACATGCACAGGTGCTTTTTAATATTATAGATTAATAGCGTATGCATTGCACGTATGTAATAATTATTACTGTCATAATAGTATAAATAAGTACTTCGATAAAAAATAAATAAATAGATAATTGTGTTTAATTAATTTGTTCATATTTTTTCTCGATCGTTAACTATTTCATTACTTATCATAAATACATATTATTAAACCCACTATTTAACATCTAATAAAAAAACGTATATACTCTTATTAACATATTTATAATGTCTTTAACACGCGTCTTTATAGCGTCATAAAGGCCAAGTCGCTCGTCAGCTGCCTTATGTATATGAATACTGAATAGTGCGCGAAGTCTTTTACTATACAGTCATCATATTATATGATCATTATATATATTATACACATTAACACATTTATTATAGTATAATATTATAATACACCCATTGATTGCTATTTTGCGGTACATAATGATAGTACCTAAATATAATAGCTATATAAACGGTTTTTGTTTTCCAACAACTTTGTAGTTGCTGTTCAGTGTTCGCTTCCGGATAGTAGATGATAATTTTTGCATTGTGCCTATATATAATATATTATTATGAGTGAATCAATCTAATGATTCGTTATTAATAAAATAATACACACATGATATTACTATATATATGATTATATTATAAAGATTGTGCTATTATTATCATTAAATGTATATTATATTGTAACCTTTGTTTTTGAAGTTTAATTTTAAAAAAAAATGTTATTTTACAGTTTTTTCGATTCAGATAATTATATAAAGCAGCGGACCGCGTAAACGCCTATCTATATATTATATATATAGGTATAAATATACTATAACAATATATAACGTTTATGAGGTATATGTTATATAGGTATACATGAGTGTACCTATAGATATATGTTACATATAACATATAGGTATATATTCGTTTGAAAGGTCAGTGCACGTTTTACTCTTCAACCATAAATGCTTATTACACGAATGACTGGTAAGAAATATCTAAAAAGTAACAAATCGACCTCGTCGCCTGGCACAATACTCGCTACGCTGCTGCAACGAGTTTTATCTTAAACGCGCGCGTGCATGCGCAAACATAATATATTATACATTTTAATGGTGTGCGGCTGCAGCGGCGGCGTCCTTGAGCCTCGTTTTGGAATGTGCAAATGACAGGCACACAACACGTTTACAATATTCCTACCTATACAGAGTATAATATTCTACTGATTTATGACGTAAATTTTGTGTAAATTTTTTTCTAAAAAATTTCTATGGAAACGCAAAACTTTTATTATTCGTTTTTATAAATTTTAAATTAAGTGTACTTCTATAACCTAATCTGAAATGTTAATAACTACTCATACTTAGTTAAGAAATTATAATGTTTTTATTATTGTAATACACAAATAGTCGAGTTGATACATTAAGAAATATTACTAGTGACACTAAATTTTATGCTACGAGTTACTTTTAATGGTTATTATTCTTTAAAATATTGACATTTAAAACGCATCAGATACTGCCGCGTTTATTCATTAGTAGGTATAGGACATAGGTTAGGTTAGGTATAGGCATATGATAATTAAGATTTTGATGTACCTACTAAATTTCTATGCAATATCTAAAAATATATTGGTAGGTACCTATATAATATATTTATCGATATTTCAAAGGTTTTTGTTAACTCAAGTGGAGTAAGTAAACTACTATATAATATTAAATAAGGTAAACAAATCTTAATTTTTAAAATATATAATAATGGCCTTGTAGATGCAGGACCTTGGAAGAGGTGGAGGCCAATGGTGGTAGGTACCTATACCTATTTATCAATTCTCGTTGCACTGACAGAGCATCGTTTTTGAATTAGGTTTTTGTATCTGAAAATCCGAATAATTTGAAACATTGATTCTCAACTTATTAATACTTTCTGGATAAAATAAAAATGAAATTTTAATTAATAAATAGTTTAGAAATGTTATTGGTATATTTCTGACTGAATGATATTTTATATTGTCTTCATTAACATGTTTTCAGTAAAAAACATGACGAGAAGACACATGCAGTGTGTAGAAATCTGAGGTAGTGACTTGACACAACATATAGCCATTTGGTTTAATATATATATAACAGTATGTATTTTATTATTGTAGTCTCGTTTACAGTGTGATTGAATAAAAATATACAATAAAAAACATGTTCATGAAAGTCACACCGTTATTATATATATTACTATAATAGCTGGTCAACCTGCAGCTTCAGTTGATATCAAAATAACAAAGGAATTTGAACCTATATACAGTGTTCGGATTAGATAAGTATTTTTCTATCTAGATAAAGATAAAGATGATGCAACTGAAAAGTATCTAAATAGAGATGAAAGATGACTAAACTCATATTCATCTAGATAAAGATAAAGATAGATATTTTTTTATCTAGATAAAAAAAAGATACATTTTTTTTAAAATTATTTTAAAATAGGTGTACCATAATCTGAAATAACAATATAGTTATTTTTTGTTCATTTTATTTTTTTTAGTGTGTAAAAAATATTATTATATGTTAATGGATTAACATATATAGAACAAGTAAATCACATTTTTAAATTAAATGTTAATATTAATTATGCTTTGTTATAATAATAATAATTATCATTTAACAACCGTCGATAATAACCAGACAACGGCAAGCATCTATTCCTAAAATAGACGAATTGTACATTTTTAATTTCTACAGGCTACGATATCGATATGAGTTTAACACAGTCGTTATTTTACGTTATTTGTACATATTATTATAAATTGTATTATTTATAAATAATACATTTAATAAAAATTAAAAAAAATCGTTTGACCAATTCTTACGATTTTCATCAATAAAAAAAGTATCTAGATGAATTTATTTAGATTAGTAAATTATTTATCTAAGATAAACGTTTAGATACCTTATAACTATTTATCTAGATAAGATAAAAGATGAACAAAAAACTATCTAGATAAATATCTAGATAAATTTATCTAGATAAGTCCGAACACTGCCTATATAATAGGTAACTGTTTCCTGGTTACACGCCCATAAATATATATAAGTACCTAGTACATGCCTATACACGCATTTATGTACACATCGAATATATAATTTAAATGATCACTCAAATAATATTTTTGTACTATGGTTAATGTAGATAATGTTCGGATTGTAACAACAAGGTGATAGTAAATTAACACCTAGCTATAACTTACTATATAATAGGTAATATCTGTTATGCATTGCTGTATCTCGGGGGTTGGTTTTGGGCTTAAGTCCCCCCCTCCCGAAATCTCAGGTGAGATATTTTTTTAGTAATGCGTAATGGGTTCATATCATATAGTAATAATACCTATAACGTTGACGGGTGAGCTTTTAGATTTAAAATTGTGATAATTTACATTAAATATTATGCGTAGGTATATGTTTTTAAATTATTTTCTATTTTCTTATATAGAGTTAAGTACCTATGAATCTTTAAGCCCCCCTCCTCTGAAAATAAACCCTGGATACAGCACTGCTATTGCATTATATTAGTTATTATATATTATTATAATGCATTTACGGAAAATGCGTACAATATTTCATCGGTCTGTAAAGTCTATTGCAAATGATTCAGCCGCAACTCATACACATATAATGAGTGGAATTAAATGAAAACAATTCGATAGATTCGCCGAACACTACCTATATACAGTCGTCAGAAATCGGAAGTTTTTAGGAGGACAGACGAAACAGAATCCGTCGTCCTGGCTGCAGTATATAGGTACACATATTATGACGTAATACCTAAAATTATGTATTGTTATCAATAATAAATTGCAGTGTAAAAAAATCGGGTAAAAATCAACATCACAGTCGAATTGAGCGTCGCGCGCACACAGCTCGAACAGCGTTCATTGTTGTCGTAATAATAATAATAATAATAATAATACGAGTTACCATCAAAATCATTATTATTGTTATCGCAAACGTTGTAACATCGATCCGCCTCCGGCGGGGAGGAAACATGGTCGCGAGCCCGTTGCCAGTGACGACCGGTAGCGAACATTCGCGGAGCGCGTCGGACCCGGCGCCCGGCTGTCGGAGGAGTGGCCGTCGCCACGGTTACCGCGGTAATGGCCGCCACGAGTGGGGGTCGGTGGTGGATCAGTGGTTACCAAAATGTGAGTAGAACCACGTCCATGGTTTGGTCCCGTGGCGGCGGCGGCGGCTTCGGCGGCGGCAGTATCATTGTTGCTATATTGATATAAATCCAGTCCACCGGTGGCACCACGCCCGCCTCGTCGAACCGTCGCCGTGTCCGACAGATACCGCCACTGCCACTACCAGATGCGGTGCGATCGTATTTTTTTACGGTTTCTATCGATTTCCGCCGACCTTTGCCGGCTCGCTGTTTTTTCAACGCTACTGCGCTGGTAGGAATTCGCACCGGCGGAATCGGTCGGCGGCTCCTGAAGACATCACTTCCAGTTATGCGGGTGCGAAAGAAAAATCGGAACTTATTACCTCCCCAAATGTATTCTAACCTACGGTTTTGAATAGATAGGTACTTGTGATCGAAATAAAAGCATTATTCAAAAAATTACCCCATGACATAGGATATAGGTATATAAACGCCGCAAATAAACGTACATGATATAATCATTATTACACAAAATAAAATGTCTATAATGTTTCATTACTACTGTCGGTGGGTATTAGAAAAAGAATATTAATATAAATTATCAAAATCTAATTATAAAATGTTTTAAAATTTAACTACAGTGCAGTTTAAATTGGTAATAAGGTATGTATATATGCACGTCCCTCGCAAGTGGCGGGGGAGGTCAAAAGAACCTATGGTACTGGCCATTGGGGCTCGGTGTTCATGCAAATAATTACTTCAATATATATTAGAAAAATGTTTCAAAATTAATTGTTATTTAAGAGGGACTGGGATTTAGTTCTGTACCAGGGCAAAAATATGATGTGCGCGGCTTGTATGTAGTTAATAATCGATAATTGTATAATAAATTGATAGATTAACTAAGCAATGCTGTAGAAAATGTTGTTCAATGTGCCCGTTTGTCTTATATTCATAAATATGTAGGTATATTGTTACACATGTCGCTATGTATTTTTAGTTATTCTATAACTGTTGGTACCCCGTGAACGAAATAATATCTACAATAATATTTTAAAATGATCTGTTTAATTGAGTTATAATACTTTATTATAGTATATAATATTAGTTAATTTAAAGGTAATTTATTTGACCTATTATTTAGAGTATGAGAATACTATATATATTATGAGCAATATAATATCATATACATATATCATATTTTTTAATAGCTGTTAGATATATAGGTACCATCAAAATTGACAAAATTATGTTTTTTGCTCATAAGTGTTGTAACTTACAAGTCTATAAATTGAAGGTGGTACACATATACCTAATGTAACGTGCAGGATAACTACACTTTTACCATGGGGTAGCGGCCACTGATCGTACCTGTTATATGTATTTATAGCATTCGACAAGTTTAAGTAGGTAAAAATTGTACAGTGAGCAAGCTGTATGTAATGTATACACCGGTGCATACTATTTGCGGTCAAAATCAAAAATTACGTTCTAGTTGTGTTCGCCCAACAAAAAGGTTAGGTTAGGGACGCTCGCTCAACTGCTCCACTGCCTTACGTTTAACACTGTTACTAACCTTTTGCCGTACCATTGATTAAAGAAAGTGGTCATCTGGTTCGTGATTATGTGTTGTATTCTGTTCACAAATGACACTTTTAACATCATATTTTTAGTCGAATTACATATGTTTTTTTATAACATACCCATTGTTGCACGTCATTTGCTAGAGTCCGATAAAACCAAAATTTATGATCTTTTACTACTGTTAATGTTTTTAATTTTTCACTTAACATTACTGAGCAAACTAATTTTTACCACAAACTAATTGAGGCGTAGGCACACCAAATGCAATATTCAAAATTTCACCAGCCTACACAATTTAATCTATTTTATATATAAACTTTACAGGTAAGTAGTGGTTTTTCCACATTATATTGTATACTGTGTGTATAATAAATCGAAAAATATGTTTATCGTAAAATAAAATATTCAAAACTACTATCGGACTAAACAATTTTATTTATTTTATAAATAAAGTTTACAGATAAGTAATAGGTATAATATATAGCCGCAACTAGGACATTAGCTACGATTCACGTGATCACGGCTGTGTTATAAGTGCTTATCTCAAAAATCGTCTCTGACCGCAACTCGGGTGCAGCTGTATACGACACACCATTCAAACCCAAAAATCGTCACGTCATCGGTAATCGTATAATGAACGAATGTGTAGGTTAAATTGCTGTCTGCTTGTAGGTACTTAACATGATAACGTATTACACATTTTATATATTATTATAACGCCATATAGGTTTAGATATAACGTCATGGCGGGCAGTTAATATCGACACAATAACAGCGGTTGCAGTAGATTACTATAGGTAGTATAATTATTATAAAAGCGAAAACACGTTTGGGAAACGTCTCGATGACGACGATAATAATAATAGAAGTATGTATATTATTGTATACGCACAATATGTTGAAACGAAAAATGTGTACTACAGTATTATTATACTTATAAATCGTTCTGGTTGTTCGGCGGCGACCAGTACGATACGCGATAATGTATTATAATAATTTATTATAGTAAATATCCCATTTATTCCATTTCCATCATGTCTCTCAAGAAAATAATTTAAACTCGTCTCGTTAATGGACGTTTTGGCCCGCACACTTGCGCGTAAATATATATATATATAATATCGTATATGAGTGTAGGTACATATACATAATATTTTATACACTCTTGTGTGCGTTATATAGAAGACGTCTGCGAGCCGAAGCTGCGAATGTTTACGATAATATATATTATATTATTATTATAATTATGTAACAAGAAGGAAATTCTAAAATTAAAATGCAGCGAATATTCCGCCGCCTTGTCGACAACAGACATTTTTTCTGTCCCGCTGCTCTTATTTTCTTATTTTTATTGCTCGGACCACACACCTCACAGTGAATCCTGCACGGGATTGTCTAAAATTAATCTAGGAGACGCTTATACTAAAATACTTGTTTTATTTCGTGGCAGGGAGATGGTCATAGTTATAATATACTCGTATGGCATACACGCATAGTTGGTAAGTAGGTACCTTCCTTGCGGCACACAACGGCCTCATTACAAAGTCCATAAACACGTCTGCGATACATAAAATATTTCATTAGAGCTTGATGGGTATACTTGTATCAATATACTGCAAGTCCGCAATACATGCATTCCAATGGGCCTTCACACTTCACTACATTATAATATATACATTACAATGATGGAGGCGATCGCGATATCTTATAATTAATAATAACTAATGTACCTCGTAACAGCGTTAATTCCGATCGAAATAAGTCGTTTATCAATTTTTTTTTATCATCCCGCAGTCCCCACGTATTGTCCGATCCCCGGAAATTGTATTCGTGATGTTATATTATATTATACTAACAACATACATACATAGTATATTATAATTTTTTTCTCAAAATTGATTCCCGCGCAGATGCCGAAACAACCAAACAGTTTGGTTGCATCGCTGCAACTCGACGGGTCATTTCAGCCGGATGTTATATGTTATTCATAATGTTCATAATACAAAAAATAATATGATACAATAACAAATAATAACATAGTATTTTGTAATGAATGGACCCGTACGTAAAGCTAAATTATATTCTTTAAACGTAATATAATATATTAGGGCTGACACAAAAGTCGAATCAGATATTATTTTCCACACACTGAACCGTATACGCATAAAATATAACATATAATATAATAGCTTGTACAATAAAATATTGTCAGCAATCGTTTTATTGGTTTTAAATTGAATTGACAAAGATTTTTGAAAAAGAAACAAATTATAGAATTATTATCATTAATTATTAATCGTACAGATGTGCATAATGTGACTGCTGCAATGTAGACCTAGCTATTTTCTTACTGCGTTGACATTGAGTTTAATTAAAAGTTTAAAAATTATGCCATTGAAATATGCATTTCCGCATAAGCTTAATAATATGTACGACTGTAAACGATTTCGTTTGTTTTATTTGTATATATATATATATATATATGTATAATATACATTGTAAATAGTGACTATAGCGAGAAATTTTGTTAAAATACAAGTTTTTTATGGTGGCTGTTAACGCAACTTATATAAAAAGTAAAACGTCTGATAAGAATATACATTTTAGGAAAATTGCTAAATATTTTATACTCGATTTTAAGACTTCTGCACGTTTACCGTTGCTTATTCAAAGTTTTTGAAGTTTAATTCTAATTATTCGAAAAATGCGTCAGGATTTTTCTTGGATAATATATACCTATACCTATACACACCGTATTTTATCCTAAATACAGAAGTGTAAAAATCTTATAAATAATACACCTATTATAGGACAATATAATTATCCGCATTGATGAAGTATAGTTTTATATACTTATATACATATACCTAATTGCTTTTATGAAAGTCAACTTCATAACGAATATAATCGTCCATCATAAATAAATTTGAAAAACAATTCTTCAACCAATTTTGATGTTATACCTACGTACATTTTTAGTGTATATTACACCTATATTTCAATTAGTGAATTATTGAACATTTCTTATGAAGTCAAATTTATAACTTTAGTTAAGTTTTATATTTTGATGATCACCTATAATAATTTTAGAATTGAATGTTCATATTATTTTTACTGCAAATTGCAATATTTAAATGTACTAGTAAGACGTTCCATAACACGTCATGTCATCTGGAAGAATTGCTAGTGAATCAAACTAAAAAAAAAACCACTTTACCCAACCCTGTTAGGTATTTACATATTTTAGTCTGTATGTATTCCGATCAGTATAAGCTATTGAACAATTATTATTTTTATAAAATGTGGTTTTACACTTTCATGGCATAATATATGCGTTATATATAGTGTGTTAAATATTTTTACATATTATAATAATCATAAAAAATATAAAATAATAAAATAAATAAAATAATAATATATACCTAAGTTATTGTGATTCGTGCTATTGTATTTATTCTAGACATACTATTATAATAAATTATTACGTACTGTGTTCTATGATTTTATTTTAAAATATGAAATTTTGTTATTTCATCAAACAAATAATAAATACCAAAGCACGAATCGCGTGTAATACATAAATAAAACTGTAGTTGAATCGTCATTTATTATGTTAAAATACCTATAGGACACCTATACTTTAGACTCCCATTTGTATACAGGTACAAAAAAGCGTCTGAATTGATTCGTTAATACGTGTGAGTGTAACAATTTAAATTTAAATTATGTTTTCTTATATAGACAAACAATAATAATTAGTATTTTGTATACGATGATTTTATAATTTGTAGATAATAAAATTACTGTGGTTATAAAAATATATCTAATTAATGTTTTTTGAATAGTAGTAGCCATGCATGAACAATAAAAATATTATAATGATGAATATAAAAAAATATTTATGAGCAATAAAAAATAAACAGTGGAAATTAATTGGACAAAATAAAAAACGGCAGAAAATAATAAATTAAAAAAAATAATTAATAATAGGTTGACATTTGATAAAAGTCAGATTTAAGTAGATTTCGGCGATCGCAAAACAATTATATATAGGTACCTCTATAATAATTGCTAACTGCATGGTATATTTAATGGTCTAAACCTTAGATCCATATACGCGTACTTATAACTGGAGGATTTATTTTGATACGATATTTTAATAGTAAAATCCATATAAATCAATATCAATCGTTAGTCGTATAAATATTGTTGCGCTTTTATATAATATTATATTGGTCATATTTTGATGTGTGTTTGCGTGTGTGTAGAATATTGTTTCTCGCCGTGTACATAGACGTATTATTATTATACTGTTTTAATACGTATATTATGTACACAGACATAAAAATAAAAACGCAGTAAACCGATAAACCTGTCCGTTTAAAATACAATAAAAAATATATAAAAAAATTAGTCGTATTGAAATCATTGTACGCAGGATTTATGATAGTAGTAAATATAATAATAATAATAATAATAATAAGTGCATACAACCAATAATAAAAATATATAAAAAAAAAAAAAAATATAGTAATAATCTTAAACGGTACGCTGTAAAGAAAATAATAAAGTCTAGAAATAAAAACACACATACATACACACACCAACTATTATATACGTGGTGGTGATATGTATGTGTAATAATATACTATTATGACGTTATGTATGTATGGTACAAAATGGCTCGTAATAACAACCGTTTAAACACTGATAACGCCGTCGTAAACGGGACATTTTAACAGAGCCGTTTGAACCGGTGATTTTAATTTTTATTGCTCATTGTGCGTGGCTGGTGGCTACATTATACTACTATTACTACTACTACTACTACTACTATTATTATTTTTGTTATTATTATTATTATTATAGTGGGAAAGATGACACCTTCGACTTGCAGCAAATCGGTCGCAATAATGATAGTAATAATAATTTTATTGTTATTATATTTTGATGACGATTTCCGTCGCCGTGTCATCGATGCTGCACTAGTATCCATCGTAAAGCTGCAGTTCTTAAAAATCCATGATTTTATATTATTTCTTCATTCCGGTCCAGTGTAGTCCCTGAAATCACATAAATATAATTATTATTATAGATATCTTACAAGCGCAGTACGCAGACACTAATGTGAGCTATAATGTTAAACTCAACCGATGTTGGGTATAATTTTTTTTTAAATCCATAAATAGGCTACTTATTGTATTTTTTGTTACATAAATACACAATACATAAATTTAATTTAAAAAAAAAACCAATTTTTAATTATATGATCAAAAAAGGCAATTACAAAGACAAATGAAACGTATTATAAATATTAAATACAATTAAATATTGAGTATATTATTTATATATTAGTATAATATATAATTAAATATCAGTAATAATGTAGGGAATATACGAAAAATAATATACAAATCTTACGTCGGAGATGACCCAGTAACTAATTGATTTTGGTGATACACAATATATAATTTAAATATAGATAGAATATTATTAAAATATAGATAATACGCAATGCATTTACATAAAATCTTCGTGCTACCAGTAATATTTATAATATACGAAGGTATATATATATACGTAAATATAAATAGGTATATGTTCAAATTTTGAATTTCAAAACACATAACAAGCCATTAATTGTAGGTAGGTACATAGTTTTCTTAGTTTAATTATCTCGTGCACCTAAACATTATGATACCTACCTATTATAGCTATTCTGTGTAGTAAACATATAACATATTATAGAATAAATAAATAATCTTTCGCACCGAACTGACAGTACATCATATCCTCACAGAATGCCGACAATACACAGAAGCACTCGATCAGCTGACCATGCCAACCACCCTAGACGCAGCCCTCGGTCCAAATGCAGACTCCACACTCCAAATCTTGTCTTTTTTAAGAAAATATAAATTGTACGACTTAATTTAATATTATTATATGTAAAATACCCCCCCCCCCAAAAAAAAAAAAAAAAATGTAATCTATAATGTAACGTTTACGACTAATGGCCGTTGTCGCCGATGTCTTTTGTTCAATAAAAAAAAAAAAAAATAATAATAATCTTTCGATTATCATTGTGAAAATTATCTTCTTTTTTTTAGAGTAATACAATTAAATAATAATAAAGAGTTATATAACGAGAAACGTATAAACTATATATTAATATTAGCTTAAATTTTAATTAGTATCATAATGACGATAAAACGAGAGTCCAATCCTGTCTCCCGGAAGAAGACGAATATGCTTGGTATTGGAAGAACAGGTTCTAACATGTGTCGTATATTGTGTCATCGGATAGTTGATTGCAATCAACGCATGCGGTTTCTTGCTTCGAGGTATGCATCACATATGGTAACAATATGAAATAAATATAATTGTCAAACGAGTAGTAAAAACATAATTTACGACCTTTTTTAATATAAAGAGTTTTTTTCTATTATTTGAAAAATCTTTAATTAAATAAAAAGCTCAGTTCACAAGTATACGTCATTTGTCGTGTCGATCGAATCAAATTGTGATCTTAAGTTAATTTGTTCATATCCTGTAATAACCAAGATTATGCAACCAAGTATATCAATATTTGACTACAGTTCAAATTTTAAACTATGTATTGGTTATCAGTTTATAACCATATAGTAACCACGCGTCCATGCCCATGTGCCATGCACATATATACTATATAGGTACGATATGGCACTATACACGATGTATATATATATATAGTCATATAGATGCTTTAATGTGGTTAATATAGTTATTAATAATACAAGCTAATAAAATAAAAATAAATAAATACACTTATACTAACGATTAACTATACATACAAATTATGTGGTATCCAATTCGGACCGCGGTACCTATGCATATTATACATGTATGAATGTATGATATATATTCGGTGTGCATCGTTGTAAATATTATTATATTATTATACTGAAGCATAGGACTACATGACGATTGATAATACGCACTACATATTATAGTTCCGACCGGACGTCCATTTTTACATGTTGTTTTTTTCTTTCAACACCATTTCGAGTTGGGGCACATCACGACGAGTGTGAAGAAAAAATTTTTTTTATAAGACCTAAGCCATATTGATAATATAATAGTATTCCTTGCATATATTATGATGTAGATGCACCTACACTAGTTCGCGTATTTATTTATCTTCAATTTTTATGTGAATATAGGTAATTTATATATATATAGGGTAAACTATACACATTACAACACTCAATCGGGAATCAATATAATATTATGTAGACACTTATCCATTGTCCGGAATCGAACAGTACCTGCATTATAACTTATAAGTATATGTTCCTCGTAAATTTTTAATATAAACTTAGATTTATCGTAATATATTCGATTAATTCGTTTCGCATAAAATGTACATTGCATACTAGCTATGCAATATGCATATATACTGCACAGTATAACTTCGCTCGAATTTCGTATAAGTACCTGCACCTAATTTATAGGAAAAATATCTTGTATTTAATAAATTATATACGCGTCGTTTTTTTAGTTATATCAAAAATTAATAATATTATTATAATTTTTTTATTCTACCGGATACTTGCGGCCGCGGCTGTATAACGGGTCAAAAATAGAATATTATTATACACCTAATGGCTAATATTATAATATATTCGAAAAGATAATTTTACGTCGTCTATATGTGTATACCTACGCGCATATTACCTACTGTGAATATATTTTACGAATAGGTACGTTTGAACAAACTACTATTATAATATATAGGTATTATATGTGAATATCAGTAGTTTCGTGTATAATATATAATACTATGGACGCACCTATATATATATATATATATATATATAATATATTATAAACAGTACCTATATATTATTATAATACTAGTTTCGTGAAAAACAATAACTTATAATATTTTTATTACGCCGTTCGACAGATATAACACCGTAAACCACTCGGGATAAAAATATTTGGTATGCGGAGAAATGAAAAATTCGAGATATTATTATATTTATAAACACGAGGACCTCTGCCGCGCTGCTGCAGCGGCAATAATAATGGCCGCTATATGGGTCCCGAGTCCCGCCCCGTACGCAGACACCGATGGTAATCCTACACTAGCCGCGGTATAGGTACGTATAATATATGATAATATACTCACGCACACGCACAGCTCCAAAGAAATATATAATAATCAGACTATTGTTGTGTCGTGCACGGCACGTATTGTTATTATTATTATCGGTCCTTTGTGGTCAACTCCCTCCTCCCCAACCAACGCCACATTTTAGACCCCGGACTTGTGTGTACTCGAATTGAATTTAGGTCGACTATTGTATAATATGTACCTATGCGAGCTCTTAAATTACAAACCGTCGGCATATTATCATTTAGATAATATTTATAATTCATGTACAATATACATATACAGCCATATAGATATTTCATGTAAAAACTCTTTCGAATAACTCCACGTATGGGTCCGATTTAAACAATTATTATATTATGGTTACAATATAGTAGGGGGTGAAAAATTTATTTCATTTATATTATGTATTAACTAATAAAATATTTCTAAAGAATATTTGGCGATATTGAAGCTATATCGATACTTATGAAAAAAAGGACGAAGTAGCTGTATATTATCATACCGTTTAAATATATTATGCATGTTGATATTTGGTTTTACCTGCATATTATATGTATAACCTATATAGGTATGAACGTCAAATAGCCTAAATATATTTTGAATACACCATATTTTAATCGTAATCCGTTATTACTGCAAGACACACATATATATATGACAGAAAATTATTTTATGGTCTACGAGTCGCTTAAGAATTTTTTTTTTGCTGAACCTAACCTAACGCAATAGTCATAACATACCTATAACAATGTTAAATTCGCTACAGATAAATTTTGATAAAATGTACATATAGATTTCTATATCATTTTTCTTTACAACAATATGATGTGTATATATAGTATAACACAGTAGCTCCCAACTTCATTTGGCGTAAATATATATACACATGTCGTCATCGTCGTCGTCAACGCTGCGAGGGAAACCATTTCCATTTATATATTATATGCTTAAGGCACGCAGCATAATAGGTATATATATATATATATATATATAAAAAGCAATTTTCATTATTAAACGTAGCAAATAGTAGTGCGCCGCAGTGGTGTAATAATAATAACCGTGACGAGAATTGTGCGTATATATATACAACAGGGCATCACCGGTCCTTGCCCACACATATATACACAGCGGCTGAGCTCGGGGGGAAGGGGTAGAGGTCAGAGAACGACCGGCGTCGGCAGGGTGTTGGCGGTGGCAGCGTGGGAAGGATGGGGACCGTGACTCGTGAGTGGCGGCGGCGCGAGTATACGGCGGCGAGTGGGCGCGAACGGCGGAGGGGGCGCAAACTTTGTTCAATTTCCGACGAGAGCTCTTGGGGGAAAATCCATTGGCCGGGCGCTCGCGCGAGGGATACGAGTTAGAGACCGCACATCAGCGTTAAAACCCAACCCGCCGACGCAGCCTCCACGCGAACCGACGGTGGACCATCTGCGTCCCTCTTCCGCTCGCCATACACCGCGGTCTCTCACCCCGTCTCTGCCCACCCACGCCGACGTGAGCCCTTTGAATTCGTCCCCCGAGAAATACTGCCACGCCGCCGTGCGCACATTTCCCGGTGTAGAGTTTTAGTAAATTAAACCAGCCGCGGGCCCGCTGTGTATATACTTGCGCATTTATATTATAAGAGACGGATTTTAAACGGACGCACGCGACAAACCACAACCACGGGGACACGAAACTCCGCGGAATATTTGATTTTATTATAGCCACGCTGTATATAATATAGTGCTGAATAATGTATGTGGGCTATTATAATAAATTGGTACCTGCATTGCAGCTACTGCAGCACCGTCAAATGGCACACTGCTATAGATAAGTTTCTAGTTATGTATACGTATATACATAAAACGTACTTTGCTGCTGCTGCATGTAAATTCCACCGATCGCGACCTTTTTAGAACTTTTTTCATGTACCTAAATTCCACCGGTAAATTTTTTACCTGTAAAAAAAAATGTAAATTCCATGGATACATATTTTTTACCAAAAAAAAAAAAAAAAAAATGTAAATTCCGCTGGTACCTACGTTTTTTTTTAAACTGAAACAAGAGTATCCAAATCTCAACTGATTAACTATAAGATTAGATTAGCTATACATAATATATTTAGATACTCATATCTTCTTCACCCAATATTGAAATAAAAGATATAATAATCAATAGTGATCAATAGTTAGTATATAAGTAAATTATCTGCGGTCGTTAAGATGAAGTTTAGATAAGTCAGTCAAAAGTTGATAACTGATAAGTAGCTATACTAAAAATAGTTGTAATCTATCAATTTTACCATCTGTGGAGTTTATGTTTTCAGGTCAATACGTATCGGTGGAATTTTCAATCGCCCGCTACTGTCAGCTGGCCGAAAAACTTGCCCTGGACGATTTCGTGCGCGCGGGAGTAGAGGGGGTCAAATAAAACGTCAAGTTAACGCGGTCACCACTCCTGCGGCATATCTCGAACGACCGTGAGCTGCAATTATATTGTAGGTTATTCGCCTTAAGTCTCAACGCTATTATGTACTACCACGTCCGAGGGGTAATATTTTTTGTTGATCAAAAGGTCCTCCAGAGGGATGTATTAATATTATGTCTGGGATTGAAGGGACGGTGCACAACATTTTTTCCTCTTCAAAATTAAGTTTTTTTTTTTTAATGCAAATTATTCACATTAAAATATTTTGCGTTGTTTTTAATTTCAGGACAATAACAGCGTACAAAGTCCTCTGAAAGTTTTTATAATAGCGGTGTGTATATGACATAGGTAGCTTATTCATATATATATTACATCATACCGATATAGTTTATACTTTTGTAGATTGTAATATAGTATATAAAAAGTTTTCCAACTAATGAAATATTTTTATTTTTTCAATAGTTAGACAACGATGGCATATTTTTAACTAAAAATTATACATTTTAATATTATATATGACATATTATATTGTATACCAAATGCAGTACAAACAGAAAACGATTTTATATAGTTATTATTTTGTAATTAGTATAAGTATCTGAATCTGTTTGGTGCTTCGTTAAGTCCTCAGTATTTAATAATATTATATGCCTGGTGGCAAAAATACTTATATTTAATACATATAAATGATAAACACTGTACCTACATTTATTAGTAAATAGTAACATAAAGTGTTTGTATATTATATAAAATATAAGCATAAATACAAAGTAAATATTATAAAACTAGCCATTTGTAATATATGACCTGAACAACTTAGTGATAATAATAATCCTTGAACCTATGTTTTAATATCGAACTAAAGCATTGTGTATATCATTATAAAAATATGAAGAACATTATTACGAACAGCAATCGACTGTAAGATTAGGTACTTAATCAAACAAAAAAACGTTTATTACTATCGGTATTGTTGTGTAGCGCAAAACAGTAAAAGCTATAAAACCTTTATGACGTTTTAAGTTTCAGACTTTATTTCGATACAAATAAGATATACAATTCTTAGAATTAAATATAAGTGGGTACGGATTTCTAACAGATCTAATATAATTTATCTTTGATTGAAAAAAGCAAATAACACTATTTATTAACACGAAAAAAAATTATCACATTTTAGTACTAAAATAGTAATGATTTAAAAATGTCGATCCAATTTCGGTGTCTGAAATATTTCAATTTTTTTTTTCATCAAAATAAAACTTAAACTTTTATAACCACATTATTTTTTAAGGCACTTATTATTAACTCTTTGAAAACTTGGTAAGTAGTCGTAGAGATAACAAACCATTGCACGACGACGAGCGTCACCTGCAGCTGTCAATGAGAGATTTTCAAATATTGTGTGATACCGAAATCGTTGTAAACGAGCTAAATAATAATAATAACAAGGAACACTCACTATATACCTATCCATATATAATGTATATTTATTCAGTTTTTTAATATATATATTTGTATATATTTTTTTATGGTTTCCGAGAGAACGAAACAAAAAACATACAGTTTATACGCGTAGGTATATGTAAACGTATTCCATTATTATGGAGGCCGGTACTGCGCGCTGGACGTATACCTACAATAAATTGTCCAGTAACACGACACTTACGCATATAATAATAAAAGAATATATTATAATATTACGGTCGCACGAAATGTAAACAGCGTTCGTCGTCGGTCCGAAAAGTCGAAAAATCGATTTCGGTCGCACTGCACGCTTGTCCCCGTTGCACCGGGAAATCGGATTTTTGTTTTTTTTTTTTTTTTTAATAACCTTAAAACAGTAATCCTGTCAACGTGAATTTATATCCGTGCGGCCGTCACCAATGCCGCTCGTGTGGGTAACGGCTGTTTTTTTTTTTAAGAAAAAATCTATACACGCACTACACCAATAATAAGCGCGCACAAACGCACACGAGCATATTATACACCTATTATATAATGTAATGTACTCTGGGCCGTTTCCAAATGTGCTTTCTGGTCACATCGTATTGCAGTGGGAAAAATAAAACCTCCGATGCACACATATTTTATAATAATATATTTATATACATTATGGGTATAGCAGTACAACCGCAGCGATGGAGACGAGTGTATAACGCGCACGTTTTTATATAACTATATACATATATGATATATATGATATATATATGATATATATGTATGTATAAGTATGCATAGGTATTGTTCTTCGCAGCGGAGGTCGGCGATTGTATGTAAGACGAGGGACTTTCTTTATAAACGCCTTGTTAATGTACTCAACTTTTGAAAGAATAAAATATTAAGTAGTGTATAAAAATGCACAACTTTATAATTGATGAAACACATTCAAAGTAGATTTGCTTATTACGAGATAATATTTGTATAACTTAATATTAAATACTAAAATGATATTTCTAATTACTTTACATACATATTTAAATCATAGTAGTTTCTAATGTTTTTGTGCTCTCGATTAATTCAAATAATCATTATATAGGAGTTTAATATGGTAAATTATTGAAATTTCTTAGAATATAAGACGGTACAATTTTTTTTAATATTATAGATATTTTAAAGAAATGTCAAAATAGATTATATTGTTAACTAATAATTCTATTTGTAAAATATAAAAGTCAATTAAAATTCTAAATTTTTTTACTGTGGAATTAATAAAAGCGACAGCACAGACACAAAAACATCTCTATACCACAATAACTTACAAATCAGTACTAATTATTATGCACATATATTATAATATGCAACTGCAGCGTTAATGTCGTCGGTCAGTCGAACTGATAATTAGGTGCACTTTAATTATATATTAATACATTCAGTATTAAATCATTTATACACAACCAACACAATAGCATAAACAGGTAAAAATTTCCGTTTCACACGCAGTTCGTAATTCTTATCAATTTTAAAATATTTAAAAAATAATTAAAAATATAATTGTTACAGTAATCGTGGAAATTAACATATTATAGCAACATTATCAAGAAATATACCCTAATCTAAAAATTATTAATGAAACAATAAATTATGAACATTTGAGTAACACGCTCATAACTTAATCAATTATTTTTATATATATAGATTATGATGTCTTATATAGAGAGATGGAAAATGTTTCTGTGCCTATAAATGGAATTTTTGAGACAGAAAGTGTTTACTATATTAATTCTGTTTCACCTCGAAATATGGCTGTAGCTATTTTTTAAAGCTTCTACAGGACTGTAAATCCATTTCAAACATTAATATTTATTGTACACCATAGTAAAACTCACACATTTTACTCGACAATTTATAATTAATGATTATATTATATTATAATCTTAGTTAGCATCTACGATGACGTGTTGAGACCAGGAGCATAGGTCGTGATCAACGTATTCCCGTTGTTTGAAACCAAATTTCGTATAACAAGTACCTACTCACAACCCCATTCTTAATCATAATATCATAGACGCACAATAATATTAAACAGATGTCACGTGCTGTATTGTATAATAAAATAATATAAACAATAAGCATATGTTTAAACCCACACAACGTCTTTGAATAAAAGCTGTACATATTTAGTACGTTATTAAATTGTATATTTTCTGTACACCAGATACAAGTTTATAGCTTAGTTGGTAGGTATACGTATAAACTATTATTAATGTAATTTATTGTAATTAAGTACCTAATTGATCCAAGCGAAATAAATAAATGAAATAAAAATATAATGTATTTTAAATTCTAATACGAAATTAATTGTTTTATTATTTTGATAACATTTGTTACTATAGTATTTAAAATATACTCATGAATATATTTTCTTATTTATAAATTATAAATTAATATATATTTTTTTTTATGTATGCGGAACCCTCTGCAACATAGGTTAGGTTAGGTCCTAACCCAATGGGTGTGGAGTGTTACTACGGTAGTGGCTATTTTTTTAGGTTTTTAAGATAGTAGGATTGTAACACATGTTTATGTATTATGTGTGGCAAGGATATTTGCTAAAAATCCCGGGTGGTCACCCATCCGGATGCTAGTAGAGTATAGCAACTTCAGCCGGTACGTAGGCTCAGTGCGTTTCCGTAGATTGAGCGTAAACGACCACGACTCACCAAGCCACAAAAAATGTGTATAAGTTTACAAATAATAATATTGTCGTCCATCAAGTATTAAGTGGCGCAAATATAATATTATACTATAATACATATATATATAGTTATGGACTATGGTTCATGGTTCTATATAAGTACAACTTTTTCAAAGCCGGTTTTAAGAAACGAGAAGTCGCAATCAAATCACTGCTATCAGAACGACGACGTCGGTATGCGACCAGTCTTCATATAATAATATATATTAATATTATTACTGAAAAAGCCACTCTTTCCCGTCGACTCACCTCGTCGTGTGTTTATAACGAGACAGAGTTGAGATCTGTAGTTATAAGCATAGGTATACGCGTATCCATATGCACGCCTCCACCTGCTATAAGTACAATGCGCAAACTGGCTTTTGCCGACAGACATGTCATTGTAAATAAGAATATTATAAATTGTTATGGCAATAATGTAAAATACTTTCAAAGTCTCATCCCATATAATCATATAACATATTATATATTTTTTTAATACTACCATAAGCTTTTAGTAAAATCACTAAAATCGTGTTTGTCGGAAACATGTTGTAGTTGTATTTATATATACGCGCGATGGTCGATGTAGCGTAAAATATAGCGACCGTCTGCAGATACGGTCCGTGTATAAAGTTGGCCATTAGCTGTTATTATAAAATAACGTCCGAAAACGTCCGCTTCTATTACTTAAAATGGAAATGCGCGTAAAAATATTGGTTTTAACGTATAATTTATGTCTCGGCGACGACCGCGTCCAAGGCTATGTATAATATATAATATATAATGCGTGTCCTGACGCGTTGCATTATTCGCGCGAATGTTTATGGGATGAACACCTCCAAAAATCGTTAAATACATAATTTTTCGTCTCGTTTATACACAATAAACATTTGAATATAGGTACATACCACAGCCAATATATTGTATATTATAAATGAGCATAATATGGGCAATCGTGCTTCAACAAGTAATAATTATCAAAAACAACACTACGACGAGAATGTCTATACTATGTATTATTATTATTAGTATTATAAATAATATGTTCATAGTGATAAAAATGGTTGTTTTTTTACACTATAGTCACAAAGTTAACATTTTGGAAGAAAAATATGATATTTTCCGACTTTCCGTTCACTTGTATTCGTGAATTACGTAAACACGAGATCTCGATCGTTTATAGATCTTTTTATTGCCGAACCAAAAAAAAAAAAATCATATTTTATTAGGTTTAGACATAATATTATAATCGTCGATTACTATATATATAAAAAAATAAAAATAATTTAAGGTTTATGACAAAACAAACGGCAATGCACATATTATAATGTATTAAATAAACTAGAATATAATATGATAAATCGTTAACATCCCTCGTATACAACTATTCATCGTTTATAGTGACATCAACACACATAGACAACGGTGCGGTAGCCCCCCCCCCCCCACGGATTTACGTGCCCGTTGTACGTTTTCGTCGTGATGCGAAAAAATTACACTGCAGGTCGTCATCCATCATATGAGATTTATCTGCAAGATATCGGCGGTTTTTCCGCACGGATATGTGATGCGCAAGTATATCTTGGCATAACCTCTCGCGTGCGCGCACACACACACGTATATATATATATATATATTACCTCGTATGTGGAAAAATATCTTTAAAATAAAATAATGAGAAAAGAGAAAAAAGCGAATCCCCTGTGACACAGCTGCGACGCACGAGCTCGCGATATCTGCAGTACACAATCGACGATTCATTATATACATATAGTATCGTCTTGTACGTATAAACACACACACACACACACACACACACACACACACACACACACACACACACACACACACACACACACACACACACACACACACACACACACACACACACACACACACACACACACACACACACACACACACACACACACACACACACACACACACACACACACACACACACACACACACACACACACACACACACACACACACACACACACACACACACACACACACACACATATTGAGCGCTATCGAATTTTTTTTTGCCAAAACTTCCATTGTGTAAATCACGAGCACACCGCACGCTCGCCCGCACACACATCTATAAATAACGCCGAGTGGTCGTCGTTATATTATATTATTATTATATAGTGTTGTGTAGTATTTGTGCTGCGTGAAAAGGCGCGACGGCCGGCGGCGTTTGCGTGCGGAAAACCTACTGTATATATATGTTATTGTTTATTATACATGTTTACTTATCCGGCGGCAGCCGCCTGCTGGGTCGTGCAGTGTGTATATACGCATAATCCGTTTGCAGCCGATTGTCGCCGGGACCCCGATTTTATTTTCCACCCCTCCGCCACGTCGCCGCACATGCCTATCCACCCCTTCATCACCAGTGAACCTTTTTCGAATTTCCCATCGTCAAACGTACCGTCCCACGCATCGGATCCTCCGTGTATAGGTCATATTATACGCATATATATATTATATATATATATATATATATATATATATATATATATATATATATATATATATATATATATATATATATATATATATATGCCTGCAAAACTCGAGCAGACCACTAGCCGACCGTGGGCCCGTGGCGAGTGTGTATCGGTCGAAACGCGCGTGTTTACCACCTAGTACCTACCATACCACGAGTTGGTAATATATATATTATATTAAATAGATCATAACAATTTATTGTGATTGTATAATACAATAGCTGTAGTTACGTCCAACTGCAGCAGTGCACAAAACGTACACATATATTCTATTAAAAAAACGTGTATAAGAAAATATAGTTGTGACTGAAGCGCATATTGTTAATTATATTTCTGCTGTAGTTACAGTGGCCGCGAAATGCAATACTATATTTATAACACAAGTCCTGCTCGTTATCGATAAACACAGTCAATTTGTACCAGTTTAGATTTACACCCGACCTACCTTATATATATTTTTTTCTAGCATCGACTACAAAGGTTATTAGCTTGCATTTGTTCATTATGCAACACGGACACTGTATAGACTATAGGTATATTTAAATTTTTTTAAGATGAGAAATTATGTTTTGGACTTTGCTGAAGTTTGAGCAATATGTAGTGAATAATTGATTTTTTATCACTAATTTTCATTTGAAAATTTAAAACACGGAGAAAAAATCATTAATTATAGAGATATAAATTATATTGGTGCTCGGAGTGGGGACTAATATATAATATATAAGCTGCTACACGTGTAAAGATTATTTCGACAACCGTTTCTTTCGTACACACACACATATGTATATATATGAAGTGTATTCGTGCAACATCAAATGACGGTCTACAATACAGGTATATATTTAATACAATACATACCTACATACACATATATATATATATATATATATATATATATATATATATATATATATGTAGGTATATATATTATATATAAGTACGAAAAAACATCGCGTATAAGAAATAATTCAGAATTTCCCTCAGGAACAGTAATCGGACTCATGAAAGTAAATCGTCGTCAATGAACGGTGTATATTCTGCAGTAAGATACAACAAGAGGGCGGAAAATAGTATTGCCGACCTTTAACGGAATTGCGAACACTGCAAGTCTGTGATAGTACCTATAGTTCACGGAAAAAAAAAATTACTAAAATATTATAGTTAAATAAAATACAGTAATTATAACTATTTACTAGTTTAAATGACTAAAATGATAAAATTAATACAACTATTTAAAAATAGTTGGTTTTTATAGTAATATTTACTATGTTTTATAGTAATTTAAATGGTAAAATGTTTTAATTAACTAAAACAATATAGTTAAAATAGTTTACTAATATTAATAGTTAAAATAACTATAAAATAAGTAAGTATAATTATTTAATAGGTAAAATAACTAAAATAATATAATTATTGTTACCATATGAATATAGTTGGTTTTTAATTTTTTGTATAGTAATCTCTACTACATTTTATAATAGGTATTATTGAATAGGTAGCTTTTAGCTTAAATGTTTGAACTAACTAAAATAACATAGTTAAAATTAGTATACTATAAAAAATATAAGTATATAATACGTACAATAATATTATGTATAATATAATATAAATAATGTAATTTGATGATAATGGATAACATTATCGGGAACAATTTTCGATTTTCGTATTAAAATATTAAATTCATGTCCCGTACAATTGCATGTTATGTTAAGCAATTAGTGGACTATATATATAGGTATAGTCTATATAATATACTTGAAATGTTCATGGTACACGGAAGACATTGATGGTAAATTCTTACAATTTTAACAATTTCAAACTAACTAATAAGCTGTTGCCTGTTAGTCGGTTAAGAATTTTGATCATTACAATCATTATATTTAATTATAGGCCTATCTACGGCAGTTTTCTTTGAAAATGGACAATTTAGATAATGTTCTCCTAGGTATATATTATTATTTATTATAGTGTTAAGCCTATATAATATTATTATGTTTATGTGGTTGGTCAAATTATATTATTATCGTGTGATGTGAAATACTGAAAAATATCGAAAATCGTTTATTAACAACCGTGGTAGAAACCCAAACCACCATCGACAAAGGACACAAAGCACTCAATGCAACATGCGATTCTGTGAAATTTAATCCAGTGAATATCGTGTCCATTGCAATGAACAACGCTTACAACGGGCTCGAATAGTCGTATGATGCTCATTACTCGATCGTCGATCGACTACGGATCTTAATAAAGTTCAGTTATTCGTTACGATTATGAGATTCGCCAGTTAATGATCAATCTCCGACGGTTATAAAGTTATAAAGTGATTTTATTTATTCAACGCGAAAACAAAAGAGAACAGACATCAAACGGTACGTTTATATATTTATTATTTATAATTTTAAATCAAATTTTTTTTATACACAGTTAAATTTTTACTTTTAATTATTTCAAATTAATCAATTAAATACGTAATAAAAATATACCTATTATTAACCTTAACATACATGGCCATAGCAATGCGTATTTATAAATAATTGAAACATTTGAAATATTTTGAACAAATGAGTAAATAATAAATTATCACCATACTGATTATAAAAATAGGAGGCCCTACAGTACGTTGTTTTAATTACGCAGGATTTTTATAAGTTGCGCCGGAGAAACTAATGTTAAAGAATCGTTTTTATAACCAAGCTGTCCCAGAAAAATATATTAGGAGAACAATTATTAGTAAGATATGAATTTATTTGTAGAATATATTATATTCTCCTCCAATTTGGTGTCTCTTCGAATTATTTTAATGTAGTAGTGAATTCGAATCAAGGTGATCTCCCCTAAGGTATTTTAAATTTGTCTAAATATATGCTAATATCCTAATAATAATAATCCTGTAAAATGTAGAGGGAGACTTATATTAATAAATGGTTTTTATAGGTACTGAATAATAGGTAATAACGAAATTATCCATACACAATATTGTATAATCTGTACTGAAGTACGATATTGCTTATTTTATAATTTGTATGGGGGCTTTAACTTCAAATAAATTATCTTCGTTTAGTATTGGAGTGGAAAAACAAATTTTACGAAAAGTAGTATTTTTTAATATATAAGTACCTACCTAGTTTTATTTAGCTAAATAAAAATAATTTTAATAATAATATAATATACCTAATAATTTTTGTATCAAAACAATATTTATCAATTTTTAGAGTAAAATATACATTTTTAATATAATTTTTTAACATTTTTACGTCATTTTATGCAATTTTTTTTATATATATTTGGATCATCAAGTTCCGCGCCCTAATAATAGATAAATTAATTCTAAAACTAAAATTAACATCACACAATTGGTTCTGTTGAATGTAAATTTGATATTTCGTGTGGGGCAGATAGAAAATAAATGGTGTGCTGACGTTTGACAATCTCTTAATGTCAAATACACTTGTAATGTTGAAATTACTACAGTAGTATTACTACCAATTATGAAATAAATCGTTATAATTGTTAGTCAGCGTGGTTTTTTAAAAAATGTTGTATAATAAAAATATCTAATATATCTATGTTGTGATAATAGTTATTTAGGTACCTATTTATTTTATATATAGACATGGATGATTTTATGAAAAAATGGTTACCTGAAATTGGATTCAAACATTTGATTAATAAATTTGAAGGTAACTCTTTTTTAATTTTTAATTTAAAAGACTCAAGTATAAAATAACTGATTTTTAAATAATTTATAAATACAAGATACCTAATAATATAATATACTAACGGTTTCATTAAATACAATATGGAGTTAGGTATAAGGGCTCAGATTAAAATGTTTAACTATTTAACTTTTGAATCTTGTATTTTTAAAGTATTTAAAATGAATGCCTATTTTTGAACAAAAGAACACTTGAAAAAAATATTTGCATAGACTAATATTCAATAGTTTCAAAATTGAACTTTAATAAACTTGATCAATTATATTTAAATGTTCGAATGATATTTTTTCAACAAATAGTTATTGAATTTGTCATTAAATATGATAATTGGTAATATTTTCCAGACCAAGAAATTGATAAAAAAGCATTATTATTGTTGACTGAATCAATGTTAGTTGAATTAATTCCTATAATGGGACAGAGGGCCAATTTTTTAAGTGAATTGGAAAAACTAAAAAATGGTGAAAAAGAGTCACCATTTACATATGAATTGACAGAATCGATAATGGATATGGAGGTTGTTGTAGATGACATAGGTAATTGCATATTTTTAAGAAAATGCATTTTCATACTAATATAATGTAAAAATAGGTTAGGTTAGGTAAGATACATTGCACATTTTGATTAATTACATACCTATTATATATTATATAATAGATATATCATACAATGTAGCCGGACATTCTAAAAATAATACAACTGATCCTGTTGAGAACGCTAAAAGGAATTCAGGTATAGGTAATATACATTATACCTACATTTATAACAATGTTACTTAAAAAAAAAAAACACCGTATAAATTTATGTATATACACTAACAGTATTAGGTACTTAATGAAATTTTTTATTTATGTGTGTATCGTGTATCTAGATAATTTAAATTCAAACAAAAAAATGAAAAATATTTTTGACAATTTATCCGATAATGAAGGTTCCAATAGTAATAACAGTAGTGATCTAACTGCAGATGAAAATTCAAGCAATGTTAAATCCAGTAAAGGTTATATTGTTTAAATCAATAAAATCATTAATTTTTTTTTTTTAAATACCTAATATATTATAATTTATAAGACAAAAAATTAAAATATTAAATTGTACCTATTTAGATAATTTTATTAAACAAATACTGAAAAAATACCAAGACGGTGTTACAGTACTACAGTATTATACTGCAAATGAGACATTAAACCAAAAAATGAGAAACAGGCTCTGTGGAGTATTGATAAAGGATGCTCTACACAATTCTGAAGGTGGAAATAAAATTAATAAATTTCAATTTTCCAAAATTGCAAAAGGTACCCATTTTTGTCATAAATGGATTAAAAATTATGTTGAAACTAGGTACTTCAGTACATTATGTATATACTATATATATAATTAATGATAATTGATTACTACCCAAGTTGTTTTTTAATAGTACAACCATTAATATTAAAAGTTTAAAACTATACAATAATTTATTTAATTATTTTGATTTTTAAATATTAAATGTTTACTTAATAGGTATAGAAGAGTTATTTCCTTCGGAATCGGAATACATTTATTTTATTCCATATTTTAGAGAAGGCAATAAAGTTAGCCCAAATCGGGGTAAACTGTATGATAAATATTGTAACATAAAAAAAGAAATTAATAAAATTAATGCAGCAACAAAACAAAAAAACTCATGTAACAAAGATGATGCAGTTTTTATAAACGAAGAAGGTTATAATTACTTTTTAATAAATAAAATTTTAATGTAACTTTTAACAAATACTTTTTATAAATTCTCCAAAACTGATAATTTAATATACCTAATTTTTTATAACATTACTAATTTAGTATTTCTAACATAATTCTTAATTAAATAGACATTTTGGATTCAATAAATTGGCTAAAGCACAATATTGAACCTGAAGTAACTTTGTACAAACTGTGGGCAGAAACTGCAAGTTATCGCTTGCAAAAACAAAGTATTGACACAAACACACTTAAATACCCAGCTTTAAAAAATTCAAAAGGTCATATACTTGTAAGTTTATCTACCTATATAAATTGATGCATATTGATATGAGTTAATAATATTAATATTACTATTTACTTTTACACTAAATCCCAATTACATTTAATTTTATTATATTTTAAACATTATATTGAAAATAGTTTAGAACTAGACATATTCACTTTTTTAGATTGATATGGATTTTGATAATTTATATCCGCAAAAAAATCAAAATCTAATACAAAAGTTTGATATTTTTAAAGATAAATTAAAAAATTATCTTAAGAACAGAACATTCAACTTTAATTTAACACAACAAAATTTGGTTAAAACAATTTTATCAGCTGATTATTTAGGCAAGTTTATAAATTTAACTGTATAATAATAACTGCATAAAAAAACTAGGTACCTAATGTAATATACACATATATATTCCACACATGTAATGTTTATACACACAATAATAATAAATACCTAACAATATATTGTATTATCTAATATACTAATATTTAAAATTACTTTAGGAGATGATGACTTAGCTGCCATTCAATTATTACCCTACCTATTTAATCCTGTTAACATTAAAGTACCGAAAAAAACCACTGCCAACAATGTTACAAAATATTCAATGCGAAGACCAACGAAATTGGAACAAGCTAGTTCAGTTATAGTTCACATAACTGTAAGTTCCAAACTATAGAACAATAACTAATATATTAAAAAAATAAAATCTAGCATTTGAATACATTTATACATACCTAGTAGCTATAATAATTGTGTTTATATTTATTTTATTTTAGAATATCAATGATCTTAAAACAACACATGAAGAAAAAGTTAACAGGGCATTTAATTGTGGGCTTACTGTTCAACCATATGTTGCCATTGTGGGTAATCTTGAAGAAATTAACACTTCACTCAGCTACTATACAGTTATTAATGATATATATTATAAACTAGAAACTCCCATCAAAGCCTTAGATATATGTTTTAAATCGTTTCATGCATTCAATTTAGAATATCCTCAAGAGGCTGAACAGGTATGGTGGTTCATTCAGGATTATTTTTTTGAAATAAACAATAATTTAAAAAAAAAATTTATAAGTGTCCAAAGCCTAATTAAGGATTTGCAGTAATTACTACTTAGGTTATATGGAGTTTATATAGGATAATAGTCAATAGTACTCATTTGTTTAACTATGTTTTATATTTTATAGTTTGTTGTTTCTACCTAGTTCAAATATTTTCTTTGTTTTGTGTAAACATACTACATACTTGTATAAATTTATTGAAATAATAAATACATTCAATTAATATTTCAAATTTCTTTTCTAAAATATAACTCTAAAATGATAAGCTGCTTTTTATGTAATTACGAGGCCCAGTGCCTCAATCATTTATTTATACATTTTAATATTTACCATGATTTAAAATCAATTGAAAAATTTAATTGCCCATTAGAGGGTTGTTTACGGATTTTTAATAAAGTTGATACTTATAAAAGACATCTGAAACAGCATGAATTTGATTCTAATCCTAAAATGAATTTAAACAAAACAAATACATTTAATTTGTTTGAACAAATTACTGACCAGCCTGACCATGAAAAATATCTTGATGATGAAAATATTGGTGAAAAAAATAATGGTATCCCTCTGGCTGACGATTTAATAAAAATAAGATCAAATGCTATAAGCATGATCTGTAAGTGGTACAGTGATACAGTTATTCCTAGAAACAAAATTGATGTTTTGATTAATGAGGTTCAAGATTTTATTGATTTAATTATATCAGTTTTTAGTTCTAAAATTAATATATGTATAGATAAATGCATAGATACTAATGTTAAGTGTGAATTATCAGTAATACTTAATGAGATGAAAGTTTTGTCAGATCCCTTTGTTAATATGAAAACCGAGTACATGAGATTTGAAACACTTGAAAAATTAGGGGTATTAATCCATCCTAAAGAAATAGTTATTGGTCACAGATTAGGTGACAAATTAGTAAATGGTAGAGTTTCAGTAGAGCCTACAGATGTTAAAATATGCTTAATTCCACTTCGAGATATACTTAAAAAAAATCTTGAGCACTCAAATTTATTAGATGTAATATTAAAATATACAGAAAACATGAAATCCAGTAAATTAACTTACAACTTTATGCAGTCCCAATTGTGGCAAGAAAAATGTTCAAGCAATTCAAATAAACTTATTTTCCCATTATTTTTATATTATGACGATTTTGAAGTCAATAATCCACTCGGAACGCATGCTGGTTCACAAATGTTAGGAGCAGTATATGTATCCTTAGCATGTTTACCTCCAGAATTAGCTTCATCTTTAGATCAAATATTTTTGGTATCCCTTTTTAAAACTAACGACAAAAAATATTTTGGAAATAGTATTATTTTTAAAGACTTAATTTCTGAATTAAATTATTTAGAAAATACTGGTATTTTTGTCACAGTTAATAATAAAGTTCATCATATATTCTTCTCTTTGGGTTTGATTATAGGAGATAATTTAGGCTTACATTCCATATTGGGATTTACTGAAAGTTTTGTTTCTAGATATCCATGCAGGTTTTGTAAAACCATTAAAAATGAATGTCATGTACAAACCACAGCGGTAGATATAAATCTTAGAAACAGTATAAATTATGCTGATGATCTTGAATTAAATGATGTATTATTAACTGGAGTAAAAGAATCATGTGTGTGGAATGAAATAAGTTCTTTTCATGTAACACAGAATTATTGTGTTGACATAATGCACGACATGCTTGAAGGTGTTTGTAATTATGATATAGGTTTGATGCTAAAAATAATGATTTTTGATTTAAAATATTTCACAATTGATAAACTCAATAATAGAATTGAGTTATTTGACTATGGATCAGTAGATATTCAAAATCGACCAACCTTAATTGCTAGCGAAACTTTAAAAAGTAAAGGGAAAAAACTAAAAATGTCAGCTGGTGAAATGCTATGTTTTGTTAAAAACCTGGGACTTATAATTGGAGATTTAGTTCCTCTTAATTCAGAGATTTGGTCAATCTACATTATACTTAATAAAATTTTAAATATAATTTTATCGAAGTGGATTAAAGTTGAAGACTCAATACTCCTTGAAAATCTTATTACCGAACATCACAATACATACCTTAAAATATTTTGTGTCAATTTAAAGCCAAAACATCATCATATGGTTCATTATCCTTTAATCATTCAAAAATCTGGCCCTTTATCGTTATTTTGGGCAATGCGATTTGAAGGTAAGCACAGAGAATTAAAAACTACTGCTCATTCAATAACATCAAGAAAAAATATTCAAAAAACATTATGTCTAAAACAACAATTAAGACTTTCTTATAGATTATTATCAACTAAAATTGATCATTATAGCATTCATATGGAAATAGGGCCAATAATAAAATTAAGTCCAATGGAAATTGAATTATATAATAGATATTCAGGTTATTATGATTTAAATAATGTATCATTTGTTACCTGGGTAAAAATTAAGGGAATTGTGTACAATACCAAAAATATGTCAGTTATTATTAATATATGTGATGAAAATGACATGTTACCTTTATTTGGATTAATTAAATGTATTTTTATCATAGATAATGAACCATTTATTATTTATAATATGTTTAAAACAATTCATTATGATGAACATTTTGGAGCATTTAATGTTATGTTAACTTCTGAATTACAATGTATAAAATTAAATGAATTAGATAATAGTTTTCCTGTTCACCACATAAGTATATCCAATGGAACTATATTTATAAAAATGTATACCTAAATTGGCTAAATTAAAAAAATAAATATTTTATATGTATAAATTGTTTTTTTTTTTAAATTATTATTTGTACAGTTTCAGAAATTTACTGTACCTATAGGTGCATTACACTGAATTCTATAATTTATTATAATACACTATAGGTATTTAATGTATTATGTATAATATTTATAGTAATTTTATTATAAATTATCTCTAATGTTCATATTATATTAAAATTACATTATTATTATAACTTTATATTTTGTATGTGTAATTAATTACATTGTTTATTGTTTTGTAAGATATATTTTGCACTTAATAAATATTCAATCAATTGATAACTGTCATACTTTTCTATAAAAATAGTGTGTATAAATATCCAATTTTAAATGCATCAATAATACTTCAGTTTATAGCTTTGAATGCTATGATGCTTATTACTAATCAGACAAAAAATTGTTATAGTAAACAAGTTTTACTGTAGTAAATTTGACTTGGGTTTAAGTGGTCACATTATAAGTTTTATTTTTATATTACCATAAAATTATGTTCTAATTACTATAAAAATTTTAAAATAACTAAATTTAAAAGTAAACATTTCTATATAACTATGTTACAAGCACTATAAGCATTGTTCAAATGACTAAATTAAAAAGTACAAGTTACCATAAAATTATGTTAAAATTACTATAAACATTATAAAATAACTAAATTAAAAAGTACACATTACTGTATAACTATGTTAAAAATACTATAAGCATTGTTCAAATGACTAAATTAAAAGTACAAGTTACCATAAAATTATGTTAAAAATACTATAAGCATTGTTCAAATGACTAAATTAAAAAGTACAAGTTACCATAAAATTATGTTAAAATTACTATAAACATTGTACAAATAACTGAATTATAAAGCAATGAGTACTAAAAATGTATAGTTCATAATACTATATTTTTGGTCTGGATAACTATAAAATCATAACTACATATTTTTAGTAAATATGACTAACTTTATAGCTATCCCTATAGCAATTGTATAATACAGTCAATCCTACTATTTTTATGGTGAAAATAACTGTTTTGTTTTTTCCGTGTATATATACACACACACACACACACACACACACACACATATATATATATATGGGGGTGTATCAGCATAACGAGATCCTTCATAGTGCTGCTTATATAATATATAGTTAGATATATAATATATATATAGATTGGATGGGGTTTGCCTATCCCATATACATACGCCATGTATTTTGTTTTTGCCCACGTGGTCCAGAAGAATAGTGTCGATTTTTCGCGAGAACGTAAATAAACGATTCGCCAGGGCCATCTACCGGAATAGCTTTTACTCGGAAACTTCGAATTCGTATATAAATGTATAAATATATGGGTGTGTGTGTATACACGAACACATGTGCATAATACAAAATATTCCCATGCGGCTACCAAACAGTAATTTGATCGTCTCACATTGGCAAAACGAAATTCCACGCGTGTTACACTGTAGTACCTCTATAACATATATAGTGTCAATATTGTACCAGTCGCACCGGTATTAAATGTAATAATATTTAGAGCCAATAGTTTGAAGTTCCAAATTTTCCAGAAAAGTGAACGACTATAGACGGATGAGTGCGGTATGCTCTCACAATATTCGAAAAATTTGCTTTGTAATTGGTTAAGTTTTAAGTTTTAAAGTTTATTTTTTTCGTCGATATTTTATCGAATTATTTTACCGTTGAAATAAAAATTACCGTAAAACATTAAAACTTGCAAAAATCAGCAGCTGTATACAAGCATTTAAAATTTAAATATTACAAGTATATAATATGATAGGTGGTAGTGGAATATAACCTAATAATATATTATATTAGCTGGTATATTTTAACCACAATTCGATGAAATATACGTCTATAATAAGCTTGGCAACAAATGAACTTTTCACTGTTTAGCGTGAACAGAGTTTGAACGTGCAGCACGTTTTAAAAGCTACAAGATATATAGAAATTATATATTTATTCAATATCTTAGATGATAAATTCTGATTGGGGTAAACATTTTCTGCGTTTTAATATCGTTTTAGTATCGTTTCAAGCAGATATTAAATTGAAAATCTGAGCACCTATTTAACTGCGCATTGTGTTTTAATAATTATTGAAATTAGCGTGAGACCAAATAATAATATCAAACAAATAAGGTATAATCCATCACGTGGGACTCTATAGCCTCTCTACCACCAACTATAAAAATCTATATTATGTACTGTCATGGCACCTATAATATGTATGTATATGTACTATGTATGTATGAACCACTTCCGCGGAAGTCTATGCATGCGGTAGGTATGCTATGCATGTGAAAACACTATTTATTTCATTATATTCCACGATTTAACGGATTTATACATCGAAAATAGGTATATACCTAATAAGTAATAATATCGTATATGTATGTGTTGTAAATAAGCGTATAACACAATATAATTACAGTATTTGTATTCCTGTGATTTCTGCCTCTATTGAAATAATTCATTTTATTTGTAATAATAATATTTAAAGAAGCCTTATGAAAATATTGTGTTTTTTTCTTCTTCACTAGGCGATAAATTAATCAATAGACGGCCAATGAAAAACCCGTTTGTCCGGATACGTTTGAAATATTAAAAAAATACGGACGGACGCAAGCGATAGCAACGACTCCCCTCCTCGTGCTCTTCACCACGCGCTAACCTATTACGTTTTTTTATTGGTCCTCAACAATGACGGTCGTTGAAGTCGTAAATTACGCAAAGCCTAAGTATTCATAAAACTGTTAAGTATATGTTTTGAATGTCAATCCTAATGAGAAGAGCGCACACTATGTTGCTGCTGCATCGAGCGCATAATATTATAGCTTGCATGCACGGCGTCCCGCTGTAAAACTTTAGAATTGTTTTCACACACCATTTTCGTTTAGTTTTAACCATAGGTATACACATCCATATGAAATCGTCCATGGTGATTATTTTATTTCTATCAACTTCTACAATAGTTTTTTAACGCCTCTACTCTCTAAACCACGAGGATGTGATATAAATAGCACCTATATAGACATAATAATGCACATTTGTTACTATTCCACTATTTCCACAATAGAAAAGAATTTTAAATTTAACGCAACTTCGATTACGTTTCGATTTCAGATTTCAGATTTCCTGAACTGAAAATATTATTAATAACAGCTTAAATAGTTTCGGTGTATTATTGACGATTGCAACTTGTTATAACATTATGACTAGGTATATGTAGTTCTTTGGTTGTGGTGTAGCAAGTATAAAATTAAATATATACCTAGTGCTAATCTCAGAAGTTTCATAAATTAAAACAGATTGTTATAGAGAACAACCGATAAATCTTGTACAATTTGATTTGATTTTGTTTGATGACTACATGCATGTCTATGCTAGATTATTAAATCGTTACCATAAAATCGTTAAAGTCACAAGCTTTTGTTATTAGTACAAAAAAACGATGTCGTTATAACCGACTATAAATTATATTATAGTCTTGAAAACATAGTAACAAAAGATTTTTTCGTTATTTTTTAGTGTACTTTTTTTTTATACCTATAGCGATATATCTGCAGGTCACCATATTGTTAAAGACTACTATCTAGGTTTTCTCGAACGGTCTTAAAAATTACCGTTTGATGTATACCGGTAACAAATATACACGCGTTTCAATTAATCTTTCCCGGGTACGGTGTATTTTGACATTTGGCTCTTTGTCCAAAGGATAATGGTAGTTTTTTGTTCGCGAAAAATTAGTTTTTTACTGCTTCCCGGTAGGGGGAGATATTTCTCACATACGTAGTAAATCCTAAGTCTTTTGTGAGTTTTGTATTTGTGTGGAAGGTACCTCCCATATAATATGTGATACGGACAAAAAATATTAAATTCCCGGCAGCGGCGTTATTGTTATTAAAAATGAGAGAGATTGCTATATATAGATACTATTTTTTCATGCCCCAAACGTCTTATTTTCTATATAAATACCTAAAATTCTACCCTCGGGAAATTAATGTATTTTATTACCGGGGTTGAATGTTTTGACACACATAGGTTGAAAAAAATAATATAATTTATACGTCGTCTGCTCGTTATATAGGTACAAATGTCTTCACCTTCGTACGTTTTTATATTTTTATTTTATTATTAGTGCGTACAAATGATATCCGAGTAGGATTTGATTTATTATATAACTTTTATTGCGAAACAAGAACAAACTTCGTTATAGATTATAATATAATATAATATGCAGTACGAGTATAATTTAAGTTTTTTTTATTCGGCGATCTTAAATACCATAATGGTAGTATTAAAATCAGCTTTTTTCTTATACAATGTGATTATATTATGAAACAAAAAGCACCTACTAAAGTATACTACATAATGTCTAGTGTCTACCCAATTATTAGATGTACAATTTTTGTAACCATCGCACCTACCTAAAGTTTAATTGGTATTATATGGGTACATGATGTACGCAATGAATTAAAATCGTTCGTCGTACGATAATAATATTATTTCATTGAGTAATTAGCGATTATCAACGTCAAACAATGGTCGAACGTTAACTGTTATATTTGATATATTTTAATTATACGTAATATGTATATTTATGGGCGGAATCAAACGCAGATACATACAATTATAAACCTAACATAACGTGTAACCGTGATTTGTTCTCGTGTGAAATATATAAGCGTAATAGTAATATAGTTGGCATTTCGAGAGGTAAAAAATGTTCGTTTATAACTTATTTTACAAATGATTAGTCTTGAGTGAACACTTTTCAGATTGTCGTGAGACGTGTAATTTGCGATCCACGTATTATATTATTATAATATTAATTATTATTAATAATTTATTAAGTATAATTTTATTTACTTTCTGAGAAAAATGTATGCTAATATACATATGATACGCATATTTGAGGCAGTTACTACACAAAATGTAGATACCCAAAACGTCGAAATATCGTAAAATATAATATTACAAATATACAAAGTATAAGTTATAGGGAAAATATTCTAATCGGATTTTCTATCAGCGTACGAGCGCAATAATAAAAAAAAAGCTTAAAAAATCTGACATTTCTATAAAATCTTGTGATATTCATATGTGTATACTAACTGCATAATAAATAATATAATATATGGTATATGTATACCGTGTGCCAACAAAAAATGTCTGAAACACACCCGTTTGTAAAAGAAAAATTGTCTGAATAATTATCGACTTGTTTGAAAAAAAAATATATTCTTACAATCGCATGTGTACCTATAGCGTGTCCTGCAGTGCGCGCATGCTTTAGATATTTTCAAATGTTTTATTGCATTATTTGAATCGATAGAATCTATCTGAAGTCAATCCTAATTTTTTGATTTTTTAATATTATTCTACTTTTTTAATTACAACAATCCTTTTTAATTTCATACTCCGAAGTGGCACATTTTTTGGAATATTCCGGCATACTAAATTCGAATTTTGATCATGAAGTTTAATAGTTAAACATTTACAAATAACAGAAAATTATTATTTAATATATATGTATATATATGTATATATAATATATATAAATATATATATATTTATATTAATCTGGTTCATAACCATTTTGTAGTACAAGTAATACAGTAAAAATGTAACTTTTCTAGGCAAAAAGTATTAACTTGTTAGATAACCTCCCTGTCTATTACATATATTATACACTATTTAAGACTCTTAATATGATATTATTTTCTTAAGATTATTTGGTTTAAGACTTTTTTTCATTGAAATGTTGACAGTGTCCATAAATAAGCATGATGGGGAAAAAGGAGACTATCTTACATAGAATATTTCTCGAGTTAGCATTTCAACTACCACTCACTATAGGTTTTTGAAACTTGGTTTTGAATAGAGGCTTAAGTAGCCCGGAGCCAGGTAAATTTCACGAAAGATAGGGAAATACAATTTGTACTTACTATTAGATTTGGACATAAAAAATCTATTTATACTGACAAAAATAGGGCACGCTATATTGTGTAAGGGAAGGGGCAATTGCCACCCTTAGGTACACCATATCTGCAGAAACTCGCCTTGAAATAAACAAAATATTGATATTTTCTTGGTAAAATTATATGATACATAATACTATAATCATATTATCATATACAATCTAAATTTAATTTCGATACACAAGAATATAAAACGATTCTTTTCATCGCTCTTTGTCATCGTCGCATACATGGGAATAAGTGCTTCGAAAGTGCATTTTAAGTATATAAATACGCACTATTGGAGTATTTCAATCTTATGTATATAGGAGTTACACACCAGACTGAAGTGTGTGCGAATGAAAATAGCCATCGGGTGGCTCGTTTGAAAAAAATAAAAAATAATTTCCGTCAAAAACACTCTGCATACAATGGTTGGGGAGAGGACTCCTCAATACAGAAACATATATACACATATATATATCCCACATGTATCACGTGTCGTAAAATGACGACTCGACTCGCGTTTCCGGTTCATGGATATATACGTGTTCTTATGTATAGTACACGCGTGTTATATATATACACATATATAATAAATGTGTTGTATTTGTATGTATATGGTGTTACGGTGTATCCGCCGCACGTCCTGAATCACCACCATGGTTATACCCTTTTAGGCCTGTTATATTATACGCAAAAAGATATCTTTTGACGCAGATCTATTACTTCGAGTAGTGATATTGTATAACGTGGAAAAACTGTAGTGCGATTCGGGGGTGCAATATTTATTCATATTTATTTTAGCATAATACTTCGTTGCAAATATTATTATTATCATCGCGTAAACGATAACAAGAGTATTATTATATGCTATTATCAGCGTTGGAGATATATATATATATACTGTTATTGTATATAGACTGCAGAGTGCAAGCACTTCGACTATATCTGCACTTATACGTCGTTTGCATTATTTCACCACAATAATGGAACTTTCTGGTCCTGAGGGGGAGAGGGAAATAATAAACGACAAAATACCCAAGTGTATATCAGCGAGTCAAGATACAATATTATTATATATTCGTTTTCGTACTCGTGCAGCTCACTATTTTTGTAAGGAATATATGTATATACATGTGATATATATATATATATATATATACATATATATATATATATATATATATATAATCATCGCGACGTTTGCGTCCGTAATGCTTTATGGCGCACACTCGCTTTTTCAAGTTATTTTCTTTTTTCTTTTAAGTGCGTATACACGTATATATATTTGTGTATGTGTGTGTGCGTATATAAATGCGTTAGAGGGAATAACGTAATGGAATACCGTAATGAGCGTTCTCGAGTCGAGTCGCAGCAGCGCCGCGTGTCGAAAACGACCTCCCGGAACAGCTGCGTAGCCTACCGCCGCCACTTCGTCGACAATGAAAACTTTTCTATAATATACGCGCCCTTCGAAAGTCGAAAATTACTTTGAGTAAAAAAAAAATTGCTCACTCGTGTATCGCAAAAAAAATATATTATTATTACGCGTACTGCGTCGCATCATATACTATTTATATTATATACTTATACCTATGTATTTATATATACATATATATATACGTCTTTTATCAATATATATACAACATAATATGATTAATTGAAGTACCTATGTATTATTATCGAAAAAAAATAATAACTCAATTTCATTGCATTCCTTGTCGCTGGTCGACTTTACACTGAGTTTAAGATTTAAAACGACTATAATATTTGGTATACGTAGATTTCACAACTTTCAGTAGATACCAAGAATGGGTAGGTAGTTAAACGAATAAATAAATATTGTTTATGCGTACGACGTATTTTTACAGTGAATAAATAAACGTAAATACCAAATTATTTGTCATCATATGATCATTTTCTTACTCAATATCTGTACAAGATAAAAAAAAAAAAATGCGACATGTATAACTATACACTCGGACTTTTGCCCTAACCTAACCAATTTCATATTTTTGTGTTAACCTTGCAGGATATCTTTTAAGCAAGTCCAATCAACTTCGAATTAACCATATCTGAGAGTCCAACTATATATTATACTACAGCATACATCTCGATATTTCAACATTTTAATTTTAATTTTTTAAGTTCTAATGTTATTTATCTAATAATTTCTTATTTTTTAATAATATTAATTTTGATGCACATAAACTAAAAATTATAAACAGATCTAAACCCTATTGAACTATATAATAGTTATAATTACTTAAACACTTAAGTTAAATTTTAACATAATATTATAATATGAATAGATTTTCATTAGTTATATATAATATATATGTCCCCGTGCTGCAGTGAGTACCTATATGGTCGTAGAGTTCTCAACACTCTATATAATAATTATTGTTATAACAATGAATTATTTACCAAATGCTCGACATATTGTTAAAATATTGTATGTTTATGTTGTATTATATATTATACCTATTTGTATTTGTCGGATTTTGTCAGTGTCCTTAACGCTTGATGATAACCATTCCTCGGACGATTTCACACTTTTCCGGCGGCATCTGAAAACATATAAATACATTATTATATTAGGTACTCATACTGTATATACTTTGGTAAATACACGACACACACTCAAATATACTTATAGTCTAATATATATGGTATTTATAATATTATCAATATTACTATCCGACAAACACACCCAGCGATCTCATAAATACTGACCCACTCAAAAAATGTCTAACGAATCGAAAATCTAAATATGTTTTTCAAGTGCGTGTTTTTTTTTTCGAAAAACTCAACAATCTCGGTTATACTTATAGGGGTTTAATATTCCCATGTTTTTTTTTTTTAAGCGATTCATTAAAAAAATAAAATACTCTTCTTCTCGACCGAGCTCAGCCTTGGTCGGAATCGTTTTTCCGATACGCCAAATATACGTTTTGACCCCGAACGACATGTCATCGTCCTCTCGCGCGCTGTTATAAATTTATAATATAACAATATATGCATTTATAAGCACTTATATAAGATAGTAAGATCGCTCGATGATTGAATATAATTTGTTTACAAAAAATAAAATGGCCGTCGCTTAAAATGAAACCGGGACTGAAATAAGAACGGAAATTCACATTACTTAGGCTTAAGCAATTCCCTCGGGCAGCAATTGTGAGAGAGACATTTAAAGTATAAAGTCACTGCATTTTCGAGATTTCTGAAACTGCTCCATCATCGTATATACCCGCGTATATAATATTATTATAATATAAACATGATGATGATGCTGTTCTGAGTGTACAGTATATAATATACATATATATGTATATATAGTATATATAGGTACCTATATACTGCACATTGGCTAAAGGCGAACCACCGCTAGTCTACGGGGAATTCACGGGAGGGTACAAAATTTGCATCCAGTAATTGGCTGGGATTCAACGAGTCGGCGGCGGTGGCGAGGAAACGACTACGAATTGCACTCATCCAGCGAAAACGTCTCCGAGCTGATAACGGAATAAGGGCGGTTATTCGGAATACTAATACGGTAATATATAATATACGTCACGTGTGTGCAGTGGTGGTCTCTCGTAAGTCGGTGGTTTCGCGCGTGCATGCTGAAGTACCCCCCGGGGATAATATCTCTATTATGTGCGTACCACGTGATGGATATAACGTCGGAACGTCGCGAGCGGGGTAAACATTATACATATATTATATGGATGGGACTTATTGTGCGCGCGTGCATCATTATTATTCGCTTCTCGCGATCTCGTGCCCGAGGCTACAGTACATAGCAGCGTTTTATTAAACGTGGATCCGAATGTGGTTTTTCTCAACCCCCTCCTACCCCTCCCGCGTGATGTTGTGTAAAAACCAAAGACGTTTTCAGCGTAAAGCTAAACTGCAGCTGTGACACACAAAATTCACACCCTCAGACCCTGAACTTTACATACTATCGCTATATAAACTGACGAATTTGCTGACGAATCCGACATCCGCAGGTTTCTGCAGTATGATTTACTACTGAAACCCTCTTTACACTCGCCTCCTGACGAATCACATTTTACCGCCGTCTACTAGATAGGTCTCCTACACATTTATTATGTTTAAATACTTAACTAAAATCGAAAACACTTAAAACATTCACGCACGTAGAACCAATATATAGGTACCGACTGCATGTCTACGGATTAAAAAACAAGCGATTAGATTTAAAAAAAAAAATTTGAAATGAATTTTATAGACTGCGCGTTGCCTTCTGGGTATAGGTACAGTAGTTATTTTCAAAATTACAAATTTGAAAACAAGTTATCGCGACGAGAACACAAACACTTGTCCTAGACATTTATAAATACATATATAATATTATAAATATTTACGAGTGCAGGCGGTTATTTTGAATATTATAAGAATATTATGCACAGATGATCGTTATCACGTCGTACAATATAATATATATTATTAGCTATAATATGTTGTTTTATTCGATCGTGGTCTGTGGTGTCGATCCGAACGCGGAAATGAATTAAAAACACATTTTGCGTGACGTGATAACAACCCGATATACATGCGTATCATCATAAAAAAACATAAATATATAGGTACCTACATTAAATTTATATTTACAAATGCGGTTGAGAAATCGACGTCGTTCGCTGTGCAACGCATGTGTAGTGCACGCGTAGAATTAATAAATTCAATGAATCGTTTAAACTCACGAGTGTGAGTATTAGCACTGCTACAGTGCACAAAACAGGTGTGTATCATAATAATCTACGAAATCGCTCGCGGGACTTTAGCCGTGCAGTAAATACGTTTAGTAACTTAATATAACAAATACATAATTTGTATTTTATGTGTATATATAAATTAAATAAACAATGCGCACGTGTGCGGTTTATTATATTATCTTGCAGTAGGTACCTACCTATATATACGCTCAGATATAATTAGGTATGTAGTCTGTGGCGTATAAATATATCGAATGCGATTAAAGGTAGGTAAAGTAAGTACGGAAATAAAAAAAACCGTTTCGCACTTCGGACGTATTTGATATATTATTATGATTATTATTATGCATAATATATAATATAGGTGCACGCGTCGTTAACGGGCACATTACAAAATGTATTACTGCCGCGGTGTTACGTACATATAATATTATTGGATATCATATAAAGTTAACGACGGTTTAAAAATGCATAAATATTTACTTAACAACTTTTCAAACATCTATGACCATAAAACGAGATATTTTTAACGACCGACGTCGCAATTATTCCGAGCGCGAGCGCATTACACCACACGAGCGTTAATATATAATAATAATAGGTATATATCAATACACATCTAGGAATTAGGATGTGCCATGTCCACGTAATTATACAAGTTTAAGCGACACAAGTACGCGCGTATCGTCTAAAAGGGGATGGAAAACGCGTACAATATGTGTAAGTGTGTATACGTGATAATAATGACCATCGACTATTATAATATTTTATTATGATACCTATGCCTGCCCAGGCTCCACAGCAGTAAATGATGTGCCGTAAGTCACACATTTGAAAAAACAAAATAATTTGCACCCTCTGTATTACCGCTACACACGTTATGACGATATTCTATACTACTCATCCTTATAATCTTTGACTATTCAAATTTTGCTGCTATAAGTATTAGATATATATTATGTGGTATATAAATAAAATCAGTCACTATTCGTTTCGAATTTCGCGTACCGCCGTGTCAGCTTGCCAGACGAACATTTGTAATTCGTATACCATTAATTACGACGATTTTCCAGACTGTCGGTTCGCGTATGCCACTGTGCTAAATCGTAAATATAAAACCTCTGTTTAGTTTCGTATTGTGCTTATTATTACATTATAATGATTTTATTTTTATTTTTTTTTTGGCGGCTATTTCTTACGCGTGGTCAACGTCTGTTTTTGTCGGTTTGATATTTTACACGTACCGATATACCTATTATCGTTTACCATTTACGCTATATATTATAACCATAAGGTACATCAGCGGCCACATTTTTCGCGTGAAATCTTTAACCGTTCCGACGCGCCGCATTACACCACGCCGTAGAGACAAAATGGTTCCGAACGATATTATTATGCGACGGTGGCGCAGGTGCGGTCAAAATGCGATCGCGACAATACCCCAAACGTTTCCTATAGTAACAATAATATAATAGATAGGTGTGTATAATGGAAGGTAAGAATGAAAATAATACAATTATTACAATACGTTTAAAGAAAACACGTACAAATGTGATACGAATATAATATACAACACGTGAGCATAATATGTTATACATTGCTGCAGCCGTCCTCTACGTAGTATGGGTGACTGCAACAGTTCCTCCCCTAATATAAGACACGGAGTAACGGGGAGGGATCTGAGAAAATAAATCTCGAAATATGTTTTGACGTGCATTGTCACCGTTGGGTCGTAAAACGCGAGATCGAGTTTTCAGCGTCAAAGGGGGGCGCGCGAGGGTGTCGCATATATATAACATACGGCCCATATAGGTAATATAATGATTTTGGAATATTTCAGAAGACATTTTTGTTTTCCCTATCCGAGTACTGAGCGTTATTAAATGATTATCAAGGTGGTGTGTTTATACCTATATAAGATAGTGTAGATATATATTGGTGTTTTGGGGGCTGGGATTTTTGGCACTGCACCAAATACCTAATACCTAAACTTCGAAGGATAAACATAGTTTTTAAGCTACTTGTTCTTATATATTGATATAAATCTATTTATTAGGTATAGACTATAGGTCGTTCATGTAACGAATGTTATAAAATATTGGTAGAAATGACTGTAGAACGATGATAGATCAATTAATCGATTATCGAGTAATTTCAAGTGAGACATAAGTCTTATAAACTGATACTCATAAACACACACAACTAATATTATATAATAATATAGATATAGATGTAATTTATTCCGTCATTTGAGAGGAGTGCTTTCGAAAGGTCAAAATATGCGAAGCGTATAGGTATAAGAAGTGCATTAAAACGACTGGTATCACGGTGAAATTAAACACGTTTATCTATTTAGGTCTACCCCTTCCCATGCGAAAAAAACGAAAATGACCTCCCGAAATGCCATCCCTATAATAATTGTGCCGTGTGTGTTCAGAATGTCCAGATATAGTTGGGTACATGATAATATATTTATAATATAAATAAAGATTATTTGATCGTCTGGCGCCAACAAAAATATACCTACATAAAATTATAGGTTCGTTTTCTTTTACGTTCAACACTCAGTGCCATTATTACTCGGAAATATAAAAGTATGCTTTCGACGCCCCGTCACCATTTAATTATTATTCATAACTCTTATTTTAATTTTATTTTTTTTATGACTTCAAAAATTTATTGCACACATATACAATATTATAAAGTGTCAAATCCGAGACGATTTCAATAAATGTTATTAACATGTTTCTCTGCTATAAAATTTGAAAATATACATACCTTTGTGTTATTTTTATCCAGACGATTTTTCGTGTTTATAATTTTTACATGATTATATGATGTGATGTAATTATATAATAGGGAAATAATGAACACTATATTTTAACATAAATAATATTCAAACTTAATCTGAAAACAGTTGACACTCTTTTATAAAGTAGTATATTTTAATATTTTAATGAGTATATGGTTTGGATTTAAAGGAAAATTATACTTTTTTTGGATTTTAATAAAAATAATTCTTGTACTAAAATATGTTTCATTTATTTCTATTAATGATCAAACATTTTTTTTTTAAATTTGATGTTACACCTTACACTATAAGTTTGTCATAATTGTTTAATTATACGTATTAATGGTACAGTCCCACAAAAGCTTGCAATGCATTCTCTGTTTAAAATTGCCTCAAATTACAAGAAAATACTCACAGGGGCACACATAGCTTTATTATAGTTGATACAGATGAATCCAGTTAAAATATTAAGTTGTCAGCACAGTTGATTATGTGATTATCAAATTTAAATTTAAATTAAATGTTATTTTTAACCTGTTTTTTATGTTAACTTTTAAGTGCTTTTTGTTACTTATATTGCTTCCAAATTAGAACCTTAAAAATGATTTTATTGCATTAATGTTTAATGCGTATTAAGTGTGAAATTATTTAAATTACACAATATCTAATTTTACGAGTATAACATACATAATATGAATCGAGAGTGTATGAGTGTGATTTTTTCCATAAATTATAAATATTAGTTTTTTAATTGAAAAAATTTTAATTACGATTATTATAATAATATATTATAGGTTTTAGTAAATGCTTGATGAATATAACGGTATAAGCGCAATTACAACAATTAGTTAATTGCGAATAAATCAAGTTCGAAATTATTATCGTCTTCAACGAATATTGATGGAAAATTAACTCGAAAAATAATATATGTTTTTTATTGATCTGACCCAAATTCAGCGGTTAAAGTACAATCATTATAAGTACTTGGTTTATATTTATTAAATATTTCTCTTTAAAGCGGTTACAACGTTGTGAACTGTTATTATTACAACTCATGAAGCCATGACAATACCGTATAATATATAATCAATTAAATGTTTATTGAACAATAATATGATATCAATGATGACGCTTAAAATAATAACGGGTTAATAATGTCACAGTATAACAATTATATATATATACTGTACACTCGTATAATATATATATTATAATTTATAAGTACCTATACCTATTTCATATTGTATTATTGCAATGCCGAAAGAAATAATTAAGTTTCGGTATTTTATAGCGTGCTTTATGTTTTATTTTATTGATGAAGACTGGAAGACTTAGGTACACAACTGTCGTAAGTCGTTTGACAAGGCTTTATATAAATATATAATATTATACATTGTGTTAACGTTTTTGAAATATTAAAACACGTGCAGATTTCCGTATATTATGTGTGGATGTTTGTATTTGTATAGTGATGACGTATTGGTTTGGTCCTCAGTGAGTTTTATCATTTGATGACATATAATCAGTACCTATAGCCTATGGTATTGTTTTGTTTATGAAAACGATGAGAAACAGATATTTATTACTATTATTTTGATATTTCAATAAATTTATATCCATTTTAGAAGTCACCGTTTTGGTTCGAAACGAATAGGAAATGTTATTTTATATTGTTGTATGATGCCCTACAATGAGAGTAATGTTTTAATAAATTAATCTGTAAATACCAATATATAAAATATGTCACGTATTATATACGCCGTATAATGCCACACTCAAAATGTAACCATTATTATAGTTGGTGCCTATGATTTTGTGCTATGATATTATACCTATTTAGACGTTCAATATAACGTAGTTATACGTTTACATTTAATAAAAATAAAGTTGAGTACGACGTTTTGAAGTAATCTAATCAAATTTTATGAACGTATTTATAATATTATATACTATTATACTTGTTTAACTAAATACATATTATAAGCTATATGTATCTAAAGTATTATCATCATAATACGTACAAATACGCCTATTTTGATTTTCGAGTGATTGGAAGAACTGAGTTAAAATTTTAAATCAATAATAATAAAAGATATTATTATTGTAGTATCACTCAATTTTTGAAATATAAATTTGCAAAACCATCGTGGGGGCTGTGATTCATTATCATCTGGCGCTGGTAAGTATAAAATTTATTTATCAAGTGATAGATACTAGACTGTCGTCAAAAACCACGGCTATACGTATACGAGAATAAACTGCACTGAATTCTGACTTCTGTCGGTATTACGTAGATAATATAGCTATTCTATACATTATACATATATCACTTACGGTACCCTGCTACTGCTGCGTAATAAGTTTGGTATGTACTATATATTTTAATGAGGAAGCGCAATAGTGTCCCAATATAAATTATAGCATCCTACATACGCGTACTCATATATATGTATGTTTATATATACATTATACATACATACATATATCATTGCATATAGCCGTCGGGTTTGCGCTGTTGCTGCTGCTGCTGCTATCGTTGTAGCAGGCACGTGAAACTCATTTCGTTCCAGTCGAACGACCATCGAAAGTCGTCTAGTCGTCGGACTGGAAAATGGGCCGTGCTTGGCATACGCATGGAGATATATATATATATGTATTACTATCCAAACGCGTGGTGATATAATGATATATGATATATACCTCTCTCTCTTTATATATATATATATATATATTTGAAGTGTATATAAAAGAGCTGCAGGGGCACGTTCAATATATACGTCGGTGACTGTAAGAGGAGAGAGAGATTTGACTATTTGGGGGTGAAAGGGTGCGAGAGGGTGCTCGCGACGAGGGTTAGAACATAATATATATATATAATATATAGACGTGATGCAAAGCGCTCTCCTCTCCCCAAACAACGACATTTCCGAAAACGCCCAGTTTGTTTTTTAACTCCCCTGCATACACACGAGTGTATATATATATATAATATATATATTATACGTTTATATAGACACACAAACACACACACACACACACATATATATATAGATGCAATTTCCTCATGACATATACTCACGTCGTATGATATGATATCAAATGTATATATACCTATATCTATACCTTTATTCCAGTATGCTTGCGAATTTCCGCCGAGGGGAAATCGGTCGACCTTATAAGCTGCACCGAAAGACGACCGAATTTGTCGTGCGCACGCTCTTTCGAGTTATGTTTGTATGTGTGTGTGTTCATGAGAGTGTATGTGTGTGTGAAACGACTTACGATATATATATATATATATATGAGATCGCTTCTACGATTCGATCGCAAAGTTATTTTTTTTAGGGTTTTCGATCTCATATATACATATATTTTGTCGTTTGCGTAAATGGCTTCCTTATTTTTCAGATAGACATCGCGATCGGTGACTCCAAACGATTTTTTTTTATCTCGTCATTCGCCTACACGAGTCAGAGTGTTCACCGCGGGGCCCGGACGAGATTTTTGTTCGAAGTCATTTGTTTGTTTGCTTTTAAAAAAAAAAAATAAAGAAACCCGAGAGAAACACTTTTTATATAAAACGTATATACTTATATATAAGTACAATAGACAGAAAACGAAGAGTTTGTCGTCAACCGTTTTTGATTCGTTGAAAGTATATAAATAATATACTCATATAATACTATATGAATCATAGACCATAGTAATTTTTATACAATATATATTACATCATTCGTACTTACAAATCATAATATACAAAATCTATAAAAATACCACGGCCAGAAATTCTCATATTTATAACTTTCGTTTTAACTAGTTTTCTTTTAATTATATATATACAATATTATACTGATTTAAGCGAACGCATTTCTCAGTTGTTTTGATTATCATAATATACATTGTTAATATTCAAGTCGTTAACAAAAACGTAAAACCACGCACTCGATTTTCATTCATCTCGCCGCTTGTATAAAAATATTTCATATTTTATGTGCGTCACTAAAATGTAAGTTGCTATTCTTTAAGCGTCGAGCTGATAACAACGCGACTGGCTTTGATAGGACCAATGTTGTACGAAAGTATACATATTATATATTAATAATTTTTTTTTAAACATAATAATATATATATATTATAATACACCACGTTATTTCATTTAATCGTGTGTTGCCTGCCTTGTGGAAAAACGGGAAAACATATTGAAATGTCTGAATTAAAATAGATAGGATATAATGTAGATAAGTAGTCGTCGAACGATTGAAACATCTGCGCCGACAATTAAACATTATAATATTATGATGATTTCAAATTTATACGACACTCGATCGTGAACGATAATTATTTAACGCGTCTGTCATGTCTCGTGCTCGGGGAATATTTTAATTCTTAATTTTTTTTTTTTCAAAGAGTCCCTGTCCATTCGTAGCCTTAGTAATTCCTTACATAGTTACATCATACGATAGATAATATATATTTTAATGTTATATGAGTACTATACATGACACATTATAATTACGACAGTAAAATTGTTAAATCAATACAATAACATGAATATGGTAAAACGAAAATCGTTTCAAAATATGAAATAGTGATTATTTTTACACACACGAGGCACATACTGCAGTTTAAAATACCTATTCAATTTAATAAGTCATAACGGCCACCAGCCGCGCACGTATATTTTATCGTTTTGTTTAAGCACGCATAATATTTATATATATATATATATATATATAGCACAGTCTCTGTAGCACATTTGTATATTAACGTATCGTTGCGAAACGGATTTTCTTCAGCTCTGCAAGTAGCTATGCGTTTCGGCTGAATTGATTTACATTATATTATTATTATTATCATAATGTGATTACGACGCGTTTTGAAGTTTCAAAGTTTGTACAATATACGTAGTGTGTGTATAGCATTTGCACGTCGAGGGGATCATATAATAAATAATATACGATAAAGCTGTCGCCGGAGAAACGTTAGTGTATGTAATGACAGTTTGGAGAAATGTATATATTATATTATACGCTACAGTACGCGAATAATGCGGTACGATTTCGTTAGTTTTCTGAGAATTTCTTTGAAATTAAAGTTTCACAAAGTTCGTTTGTATACACGGCGCACCATTATATATAAACTGAAACAGCGACTGTAGTTTGTGTAATATACAAAATATATATATATATTTATGTATAAGAGTGATTTGCGAAAATGTTGATGTGTTTCAATATATTATTATTCCAAGTCAGGCTCATGCTTATAAATATATATGTATATTTCAAAGTGCTGTGTGTGTGTGTGCGCGCGCGCCTTAGACGAGTCGAATAACCTAATGGACTGTGGTGTATATTGATGATTTTCCCGAGTGGTTTATAAATTATATCGGCGCCCGTCTTCGGACAAAGTGTTTTAAATCTGTGTGACTATGTGTAAACGAAAAATTGTTTATTCCGAACATGGTTATTTCGCCACGCCCCAAGTGGAAGTCTCACAGCCAGTAAGATTATTATAATATTGTATTCTATAATATTACATAGAGATACTGTAGATTTCTTCAGGAACGAGACGAATAGTTTTATAAATCAAAACAGAATATAATGCGTCGTTTTATAATACATCAGACGTCATAATCGTCATATACGATAATACTATTCTAGTATATTGATATAGGTATTGAAGTTCAGGGGTTCACCTCCAACTGATATGAATGCAGCCACATTAGGAATTCAGAAACTTTTCGGGGGCCATCGAAACTTAATTTAATTCACCATTAAAAATAAATTTCTTGTTTGCGAGTAATATTAAATTCGTTCACGGGTAACCCATTCGATGACACCCTGGTATAAAACATATTCCACGTAGAGAAGCGTATGTGCACAAGGTTGTAGGTCATAGAGTTTACAGATGTTTATTGAGAAATATAGCATTCTCATCCTTGGTTTAACTATAAACCGTCTAGTACACAGAGTATACCATAACATTTTATCATTAATATTATAAGTAATCATATACGTTTACATATACCATCGAAAATCAAACGAATTCAATTTTGTAATTTTATAACGATCTTTGTAAAAATGAATGCTGTGGTTGTGGCAAAATTACCTATGTAAAATATAGTTGATAGTGATAGATACATAAAAAAAGTTGACATACATGGTCGGATCAAAAACTGGAAAACTGGGAATTCATCATTCCCCATCAAGTAATATTTTCTATATTGTTTTCGCCGTAAACTGTATCGTTTAGAATATTAAATTATAATTAGTACATCATGTATTTTATGTTTGATATTTAAGTGACAGGCTAATATCTTTAAAATATTTTGTAAAATAATAATTAATTAAATATTTTCATACGTTAACCGATGAACGTTAGACGTATTGTAGTATAGAAATCAATCACATCCATACAATCCCCCCCCCCCCTAATATTTCGTCACTTCAATAAGAATAGACAATATTTTCGCGACCGTTCCGACGACGGCCGTTGGCGATAAATATAGCCATATATAAATATTATTAAAGTAGGTACTCAAATGCGAATGCAACCGACTGCAGCCGCGAACCTGACCTACGTCAGGTGCGTATAAAATATAATGGTCGCAATCGGGGCGCATCGTAAAAACCGTTTTTATCGCCTTCGTGACGTCACCGAGTCAGCGCGATTTCGGCGTCAATGCAGCACACATGCCGCGGCAGTATATGAATTTTATATGACATTATGCTGCACACAGACCAATAAAGATCACATGCGTAATATAAATCACACACGCGCCGTTACAGGACATTCACCGCGACGTCGATGTTCGTCCTGCCAATTATTATTATAGTATACTTAATAACACATCATATGACTCACCGAACGTCAAGTACACCAAATTTAAATTAACAATTTAATATTGTTAGATATTATTAACCTTGTAATCGGCCCGACAAATTTTAATTTCTCGTTTTAATCATATTAGATTATTAATATGTGTACTCGGAATCGTAATAAACGTTTCCGATATGTATAATTTTCAGTCGAAGACGTGACGTGTAAAAAAATAGTAATCGTCAATTATATAGAAATGTCGAGATATTAACGGTGATAATCATCACCCATATTATTATCCTGTATTAGTTATGAATTGATTTCCCGTATAAATTATTATGCGAATGTGATTTAACGAGTATATTTTATATTAAATCTGACGTCATAATAATATACGTGAATGCGCGTGTATCTTTCGATCGTAAAAGTGGCACCACAGTGCGAGACTGCACCGGAAAGTCTCGACGGGGCGCGACGCGACGGTGGCGGTGGTGTATCCGTTCAGAAAACCGTCAGACGATGAAAATATTCCGATTTTCGACACCCCACCATCATCGGTCGTACGGCAATAATAATATTGTCCGATGCAGTTTGAGGGGGGTCAAGGCCAAACTCGAAAATATATAAAACCGAGTCGTAAACGACCGACACGAGTGATGTAATATATTTCGCGCATCCTATCCCATCGCATGCGCCACGAGATATTAGAACGTCGGCAACGATTTTCGTGGTAGAAGTGTGCCGAGGTCCTGCACGGAAAAAGATTTAATTTCTTCGAGGAAATAGCTAGAGTTACATCGTCCGGTTGCAGAATAGTATATAGTGTTTAATTTGTGCTGCGCATGCAAGCTGTCTATATCGTATAAAAAATACGTAAGAGATTTCGCTGAGAACGTGCATGATGTGGAGGCACTGATTCGGAATCGCAGCTAAACTTTCGGGCCCGTATCTCCATAGTACCTATCTCTATCATACAGTTTATTATATCGCCTTCGCATAGTTTTAATAAATACGATAAGGAATAAAGATAAGGTCTCGTGTATACAATACCTGCTACATAGGACAGGTATTAGCGTATATTTTGTATACAGAGATGATAAGAGCCGAAGTCTGAAACCGCGTGCCCTCGGAAACGCGAATCTCGTAAAAATATATTTTACGACGCCATTCCTAAGATACGATGATAATTTACTAAATTATGCAACTGTATTATTATATAGACAACCCGTTATTTTATGACGTTTGTACAATTATTATTCGAATACTTTAACTCGTCGCGTCTTTGTATTTGTATAAGTACATCATTTATGTTCTATCGATCTCGTTTAACTGCGTTTGTAAGTCAAAGTCATAATGTAGTACGCCGCGAACTGTATATGTATAATACCTGTTCCGGATATGCAGCCGGACGATATTATCTATAGGGTGATAAAATAAATTTTCCGTGCAGTACAATGATAAAAAGTATATGTATATATGTGTAAACTATACATATAATATGGAGCCTATACCAACAAATATCAACAATTTTAAAAATATAAATACAAAACGCGGGTATAGGTCGTAACTATCAATGGATGTCAAACAACTAACTGTAAATATGTATATAAATTGAAATAGTTTGTTTTTCGAAGCCTGTGAGATTGACATCGATTAATTGACAATATTTAAATTAATTTATAAACATACCTACGTTTCGGAATACTAAGAAAATTTAAATACAAAAAACACGAATTATATTGATCTGTGCCGATAAAATATAGATACCTACTATGTTAATATATCAAGTATACCAAGTCGAAACACTAATCATTAGTGACTAATGGTATAACAAACGAAAATAAAGTAAAAATAATAGATAAAATAATAAAATATTAGTCATCGAGATAGTTGAATTGAGGATTATCCTTTTGTTTAAAACCTTTTAAAGATGATATGGTGATGATATATTTTTCTCCGACATGTGACTAGAGATACAATATAATATAGTTGAAAAATGTATATGTAATAAGTACTTAAATCAAAGTAGCATGCCACTAGAAATGTTTCCTCTAAAAAGAAAATTGAGGAATTATAGTTATGTATTTGGTGCAATAGAAAAATATCTGTTAGGAATATTAGGATACAGAATTTTGTTAGGAATTAAATGAAATTTTGTTAAGTAAATATGTTTTTGGGTTAAATATATGACAAAAAATGTTGACAAACTTTTCATAAAGTTATTGTTGTCATAGTTTTTATTAACAAAAACATATTCAAAATTCATAGATTATTTCATTGTAAAAGAAAGAGAGTACCGTGCTATGGTTTTTGTTTTTATTTTTGATTTGCGTTTATATGACAATAAATAAAGCGTTATGAAAATCGGCTTCGCGAAAATCGGTTAGAAAAAAAAAGTGGTTCCCAGTCCAAAGACATAATATCTATGTTAAAATAATGACATATATATATAAGTAAGTACCTGAACTTAGTATAATTTAAGCAAAAAAAAAAAAAAATTAACATTCGACGTTTTGTCGTTTTATATTAATAATGTTTTAAACGTTTTACGCGATCTTCAAAACGACGCCATTATTATAATCTGTATTATTGCACACGTACCCAAGTTTAATTTACAGTTGCAGAACAAAAATGGGATTATTTCCCCCTTTGTTTATACACTACAATGACTACCTACTGCAACAGCAGCAGCAGCTGTAATCGTATTATACTACTAAACTTTCGGGTAGAGGGGTTTTCGCGTAATGCATAGCGCAGCGGTGAACATGGTTACAATCTAACCGCGATAAGAGCCAGTCCCATTGGCGAGGGACTACGATGGTTCGGGAGCGGTATTAAACTTTATTCCATCTCGTCTATACGCACGTAGATATTATAACACGGAATTACCGCTGCGAACGGATGAAAACCTGTAAAATAAGAAATAACTAAAAAAACATCAACTACAATAATAGAATGATGTTTCGGCATCTGAATAATTTTTTCCCCGTTCAGGAAATTATGAGTAACGATAAATTATACGATAATAGCTTTATAAAGTACAGTCGATAACAAAGCGAAATAATTGAGTTATATCTGTATCTGCATCGCAGGAGTATAAAGTGTTTTAAATGCAATTCAAAAATGACTGGAATATCTAGGAATGATCTGTCATACTTGTGTACAGAGTGTATAGGTATATAATATTTATACATAAAAATAATAATGTGCTTTTTATTATAGAGAGAAATAGATGAATGTTTTTTGTTTTTTTTTTAGTAGATAAATAAACGCAGTTAAAATTCGAATTGCTAGTGAAGCTAGGTATGGAATACAAACGAGAATAGTGAATATAGTTAATTGTTGATATATACTATACAATGCGTATCAAATATTGTTTAATTGATTTTTTATGGGTTTAACAATAATTGGTTACTAATCGAACAGTGTGCAAAGCGCATGTTGGTATGAATGGTACAATACTACAATTCATTATCCAACTACTGCTGTAATGTTGTGACCTGTTTGCGTATAATATTTATTCTACAATGACATTCTTAAGACGATCTGTTTTTCTATCGAAGGTTTTCATTTAATCGATTTTTTCGAATTAATCAGATAGTCTTATACCTACATAATACTATTATATTTATTCTTTAGACTAAGACACTAATATTATCAGATATCGTGTCGTATACAATATAAATTTTATTTTATAAAACTCGATGGAATAGAAAAAAAAACGTGGGAAAAGTAGTAATAACTAATAATACCTTTCTATGTCTATTATTTATGTATTTAGCTATTATATTAATCGTTACTATACATATATCAAACACAAATAATAAGCTAATAATATTTCTTATGAATATTTTCAGGTGATGAGACAAGTTCGGTATGCGAGTACTCGTGAAGTGCGCGATCACGTGTCGGGAGTGAAATATTCTTATCGCCGTATGGTACCGTGAAGTGATGATGTAGTGTCGTGAAGTACCCGGTAATCGAATAGGATTGAACGAATTCATGTCTGCGCCAACACCATTCAGAGTAGCAGGTAAGAAAAAAATTCAAAATTGACTATTTTTGGTATTACAAATCGTGAAAAAGAAAAGTCTTCAAACGATATTAGAATACATGATAATTCAAGTATTATAATATTAATATATCTCCCCTAAGACGTGCGTCTGGTGCAGAACTGCAATTATTGCAGTAGTTGTAAGGATACAATACACAATTATTACAGTGATGCGAATTTTCAAACCGCACGACGGTGCCAATAAAACCGTACTACAGGTGTGTGAGTGTATTGATGACAAGATACTTCAGTAACTGCAGTTGGGTACTAAATTTTCTATAGTTTTATAAAGTCAGGAGTAATTTTAATTTCTTAATTTTTTTTCTTATAGAATATCTATAATACCTATGTCTATTAATCTGGTATAAGACGTCAAAATAGTATTTTAAAATAATTGTAAAAATATTATACTCACAGTTTATATAATACTAGCTATAAAACTATTGAATATCGAGAGAATGGTGTACCTATATATTGCAGGTGGTGATAAATAATAATTACATATTCTTATAACTTATATAAAATGTAATAACTGCATGGTCATAGTTCACTCAATTCTGGTTTAATATATTAAAACCAACAACAGTAAATGAGTGTTCTTCGCACTTCTGCAGTACAGTGATTCGCTAAATATTATATAATGAAGCACTTGGAGACAACAATAATGGTTTTGGGACGTCCTCTTAAAATCCAGCGCATCGACATTACATTCTATAGGTACTTGCACATAACATGTTTTTTCAAATGATATAATGTATATAGGTTCTACTTATAAGTATAAAAAATATATCAACCTGCTGTTATATACGATGCACATTGCAACAATGCAAGTCGAATACGAACTTTGATCGACCGCAATTGCAACGACGTTTACGCTTCATAGACGTATATTATGTTTTATATATTATTATATGTGTATAGTGTATATATAATAATACGTGCATTGACTGCGCGTAAACTACTCTATAAAAACGGTCGTAAAAACGACGATCGACTATTTTATATACGTCTAGTACTGCGCGGACTTTGGAAACATCGTTTATAATATTCAAATGACTATACGTTCTCAGGTCTGGCTATGTAAAACGCGTGTATATACGCACTCGGAACGCATAAAACCGTTTTATACGTGTCATCTTGCAGAAAATTAATGATATGGATTATTAATATTATTAAGTTTATTTTTGTAGAATTTATAACGTATTTTGTGTTATTACACGCGATGTATATTAGGAGACTCGCGTGCTTCGGCCACTATTCATCGTCATCAATTATCAGGTATATACATTGAAATAATATATATTATTATACAGGCACCGTGCGATACAAAAATTACTTCATATTTATTTTATACACCTGCATGATTGTAGGAGTGCATGTACATCCATCAACTCGAATAATATTAAAATGGGTACCGCTAAAATATAGCCATATTAAATAAATCAAAATTTACTTAACGTGATACGAAAATTTTTGAGCCACCCAAAACGAATTAAATATTTCCGTTGTTGGTTAATAATGAATAAATATAAATATCGTAATAAACCACAATACCAAACGATTATTAATTGTTAGGTTATGTATCAAAAAAAAGTTGGACGTGAGGTATATTTTCTATACTGGAAATATAAGTATGTTTTTTTTTTAATTCTATAATGTCACGAATTTCTGTTTAAATAAACTTTTACTATTTTTCAAGGGTTGGCATAGACATTTTTTCTTCCTATATTTTGTTTAAAATTGCCGAGTGAACGTTTTTTTGAAAAAAATTATATATTGAAATAAAATTAAGGATAGGTACTCTGTAGCTTTTGAGTTATTATAATTTATAACTCCAAATCGATAATAGGATAAATTTTATATTATATAGTATATGTAGAATATTGATCATTTAAACATAACACAACAGATTATTAATATAATATACAATATAAAATTTTTAATATTATCAAAGTAATATATTATATTATACATTATAAGTAGATATAAAATCGATATGGACCTGAGTTGCTTAATATAAATACAACATAAAATAGGTATATCGGTCAGTAATATTTATTCAAGTTTATTTCTTTGAAATTATATTTCATCTAAAACTATAGATTCTATAAATTCACCATACATGTCTATAATACCCATATTATATATATTATATATTCAATGTTATAGAATATTACGTCCAGATTATCATCACAATAACCTGCTACCTATAAATACGTAATATATTATTATTATGGTATAGAGACAATGGAAAACTCAAATATCGATTCCAGTAGATACTATCCAGTTTAGGTATACGTACATCAATTTAAATAGTCATTACACAGATACTCCGTATATTAAAGACGTGGCGTAAAAAATTAAGCGTTTGAAAACATGATTTTTAACTAGATATAAACCTAGGTATACGTATAGCCACACTGCGGGTTGAATAAAATTCTTACTTAAGAGTTAAGACATCATGCTAATTACAACAGAATGATTAGATCGTGTGTCTAGCTCTTGTCTAAAAGTGTGTGCGCACAAAGTCAATTTCAACACATATAATGACATAGATATCGCTTAAGAATATATCGCCCAAAAGTCGGATCACTGCGGCAAAAAAACTATTTTTGCACGCGGCGGAATGCCGCGTCATTGGTTTCGTCCACAAAAAAAAAAAATCATGGCGCAGCGGCTGTGGCGGCGGCAGGTCCTTCGATCCTGGTCGCGAAATTTAGGCGACGGTATTGTCATTGTGTAATGATGGTGACGTCGCGACGGCGATGGCCAGGCCGACCGCCACCGGGCGCCATGCCGGATAGGAGGAGTCGCGTGCAGGTCGCGAGGACAATGGTAGCAGATCGGGACCGGCCCTCGACCTGCCGCCGCCGCGGCCGGACGCTGTGTCGCTGCCTTTCCTTTCTCTCGCTCTGTCCGCGAACTACCCTCGGGGATGATGGGATTTCCGATCGTCCAGATGGCGGCAGAGTCGGTCGCGACCGCGACAAGCGGAATTCGCACGAAACCCACATCGCTGCACCCCGGCGAATAAAATATATAAAATAATTTATTTTTATTACCGATAATAATATGTCGTAGAGGTATATTACGGTAGTAATATCGTAGTATATATATATGGTACACGTACAATCGCGTTTATTGAAATCCGCCTGTAGCGTGTCTCCTCGGAGACTTCAGCGCCGATGAGGGACTATAATATGATGAGATTTCCAACACATGGTGGTTCCTATATATCATAATTATTTCAGCCGAAATGAAAACCGATCTATATATAGCCTATATATTTTATATATACATCTTCGTTATACCGATGAGAGTCGAAGGTGCCGGTATCAATTAATATATATATATTATTATTATTATTATTATTTGAGTTCCGCGAGCTGGCCTAATAGTTGGCGAATATTAATATAATATAGATATTGACCTATATCTAATCTAACGCGAGCTTTTGCAATATATTATTATATTAAAATAATCATTGGATATAATAATCGTATACGAAATTTCACTCACCTTGGGTCTTCGGCAGCGGGCTGTGCGGCGATGTGTATGTATAGAGTGCCGTGTGAGTGCAGGTCCAGCGATGATGTTCGGCTACAGTGTCGTACAGGTACGAGAGTTTTAGCGTGTAAAGAGGAGCAAGCAGCGGTCCGATCGAATTCCAAATGCTGAATACGCGACAATAAGTAGTGAGCCGATCGAGAAAGGCTTTGACGCTCGTGAAGAATATGGAATAGGTAATAATGATAACGATAATAATGGTCATCGCGGTCGTCGCAGTCGTCGTTTACCTATACGAAAAATGCGAGACGTTCGACGATTGGTCGACGACGGCGGCGGCGGACTGTCGTTTTCTCATGACCCAGATAATATTAAACTCTTTACACCCAAATTGGTTTTTTTGGAGATGAATTTATTCGTTTTTTCTTTTTAAACGTCTCTCCCTCGTATAATAACGGCCCAGCCGCAATAAACGTTGTGGTGTGGCCCAGTGACCCCTTTCTCACTGAGCACATTACGTGGACAACTGCGGGGTAGGTATACCTGCCAACACGCTATACCTATACATGTCCGATGACTGCATTGTCTTGGTCGACTTTTCAAAAGAATTCTTTAACCCTTTTCGTCTTTGCGTCCGAGTTTTTTGCTCTACGCTCCGAAAACAATACCCGCAGCGCCGCGACGGTGACAAAAAACTGCGCTGCACGTAACGTATTATATTTTAAAATATTACTATCGCTCATGTATTGTTATTGTTATACTCTATGTGTGTGTATTTACCATTTATATAAGTCACTCCGTTACGGTCGTAACGAAATTATATCACGCGTTCAGGTCCAATCACCGGCCTCGTATTGCTGGTGTATAGGTATATATACGCATAAATATATATAATATATATGTGTGTGTGCGTGCGTGTGTTACCACAACACCACAAACACACCCGCGTGCGTATTATACGCCTCGAGTGCTCCGAAAAAACAGCTTTTGTCCGCAAAATAAGGTCATCGCGGTGATAAAGAGAAAATTTCTCCCTACCCCGAACACGATCTGTAACCATCGCGTGGGGGGGTAGGTTTTGATGTTTTGAAAAGCGATGCGCGAGTTTCATGTTATACCAAATTTATTATAGTGCAATGTATTTCGAACGAAATATATTCCTGTTGGTGTAGCTGGACGAGAATGAAATCAAAATGCCATATCATTGTGTAGGTACATCCGTTTTGGATAATCGCTTATCATTGCTGTTATCATATATAGGTACCCCATATTACAATTAATGTTTCACCGCATAACGGTGAAAAAGTATGTGTCGAGAACTAAACATATTTGGAATAATAAATCGTAGAAGCGAATGTGATGTGACAATTTGTAGGATAAATTAAATATCTGTAATACGTTTTACCCACACAATTCCTACTGTGGCGCTCCTAAGTAGTGGACTCTGTATAGTCACCAAATTTAAATGAAATTCTTGATTAGAACCTCTCTATCTTACCCCCTCCCACCACCTATACCTAACACGCAGATATACGATATAAGCATACTGCAGGGTATAGGCGCATGTTTGCACCCAACACGAATTGCACTGTGAAAGATATAAATACGTAAGAAAATATGTAAAAAAATAATTGAGTTATATTTATGTTATTTATACTATATTATTATATACATATATATAAAATATTATTATGCACGTACTACATTTTTACGACTTCTATATATTATATATAATATATATTATGAAAAATAAAACTCATTTCTCGAGCGTGATTGGATTCTTGTTTATTGCTCGGACGAATATGTATGGTAGGTACGTAATATATATATATATATATATAATATAGTTACATAATAATATATCATACATACGTCCAATATATATATAGGTATACCTAACTATATACGCACAGATGCACCGTCGTATCTTTGATGTGCCGGAATCTCTGAAAACCTTAGCCATTTTAATTTTTATAAGTGTTATTATAATTTAAAAAAAAAAAAAAACGAAAGATAAGATACTTCTTATCTTAATAGATAATATACCGCTTGTTCACCATTTTAGTGAACTCTGACTTTCTCGGCCGGATTATTTTGGAATGAATAGATTTTTTTTTACAAGCTAGTGGTATATAAATACAAATTTTCAAATAAATTTCAAATGTTTAACCCTCGCGGTACTCAACATATTTTTTTTTTATAATACATCTTTACTATTCATTATAAAATACATAAAACCATTTGAAATTATTTATTATTGGTTACTTTTTGAATATATTTACGTTTTTTTTTTTTTTATTCGTTTTATAAATAAGATTTACATAATATGGATATAAAATTATTAATTTAAAATTGATTATACAGCTGTATAAGTAAAAATATTCAAAAAGTAACTAAAACTATAAAACCATAACGAAATAATTATAAATAGTGTCATGCATTTTAATTTGTATAATGAATTGTAAAAATATATATCTATTAAAATTTGAATGGCTCTCATTCAGTCAATTTTGGTTTTAGAGCCATGGTTAATTGCTCAAAATGACTTTAAAAAATTCAGTCTATCTGAATTCGATATCAAAAATACCGGTTGCTATTAAAAAAATAAGTTGCGTTACCTATGCACATGCGCCTACCGAAAAAGTTTAAAATTTAAAATTTATCTGAAAATTTGTATTTATATACCACTAGCTTGTAAAAAAAAATTAATTTATTCCAACATAATCCAGCTGAGAAATTCAGTGTTCCCGAAATTGGTAAACAGTGCACGGTATATAATACGAGAACATCTGCAGTAAGATACATATATGACTTTTAATTATATATATATGGAACAAAGTGTTTGAGATGTTTTGGAAATCGCGTAAATACCTAAACTTTATAATAATAATAAAATATACTTTTTTATTGACCTTAAGAATTGGCAACTATATATGGCCATTAGTTTTTTATAATGAGTTTAGGAACACTTATATGTGGGGCGAGTATTCGTTAAAAACCCAGGTGGTCACCTATCCGGGAATTAAGCGGCGCCAGCATTAACCTCAGATCACATATTATAGTGACTGATGCCAATCATCAAGCCATACCAGGTCCATAATAATTATATAATATTTTAATAAGTACCTATATAATTCATATACATACAAATCGACCTCTAAACATAGTAGCATAGTATAAATAAATATATAAATACCTATCTATAATTAAATGTTCCTAATATATGCTACTGTTTTTATTTTTATTTTGATTATTCGTTATTTCTTCATCAGATATCTGTTATTTATTGTAATAAAAATTTCAATCGATTAAAAAAAATATTAATTCTGACCGGTTTTGTGGATAAAAACAATGGTACAGTTGTTTCTTTATGTATTTTAAATTACTAATAATTTTCAGATATAAATTGAATAAAGTTGAATTTTAAGGCGTTTTGACATTTAAGCACAAGGTTGATCATAACATTTCTGAAACCACTGCATATATTATTATTTTTTATATAGGATTAAAAAATACATTTTATTCGTTAGTAAAATATTTTTACGAGCAAATAAGCAACTTTAATTTAATTTAAATAAAATCATACGATAAATGCACTACTTAAATAAGGCATCTAAATCTAATTTTACTCACAATTTATATAGTTATTTATTGAATATTGTAATATGGACCTATATTTAATTTTTACACAATAAGTACAAATATAATATACGTTTCATCAAATCAAAATTATCATTATTCGTTATTATGAATAATTTATGAATATTTATGTATAAGGTGGATTATTTATGATAAAATAAAAAGTACCATAAATAACAACGTATATCATATAATAATATTATAGTCATTTTAAATATATTTTGTTCAAAAATAAAATTTAGTCAGCACACAGTCAATAAATTATTGAAATACGTATTAAATGTATTATTCATTTTTATTATATACAGCTATAGGATAGTACCTATCTATAAATACGCAAATATTATAACTCAATTTTTTTTAAAGTTAAATTATAATTTATATAGTTCTATGGACTGCATTATTAAATGCACAAAAAATTAATGTTTTGTGTATCTTTTATAATTTAACAGCATATAATTTCACATTACCATGAGTGAATCATAATATGTACTATCTACCGTCATAATTTAATATAGGAATGACTGTAATATACTATCTTGCAACCGGCACCGTAGTATTCTAGTATATATCAATTATACAAATAAAATGTACATCATAATATACGACTCCAATGATTCCACATATTATATATACAATAAAAGTTATACGATTTCCTTACTTATTACTATTCTTGAATTAAAAAATCTCATTATTATTAATTACATATTATAATTATAGATTAAAGAGAAGCAAAATCATATTCGTCCAAGAAATAAAGAAATATAATACTCGTATATAGTATCTTAACGGTCTAAGATTAAATCACGTAATACTTATTATGCGTACATTTATGTAAATGCATATAGCATATGCACAACGTGCCCATGTTTTATATATTATATTGAATGGTAATAATATTTTGGTCGTTGGACAGCGTTTAGAACATTTAATTAAATAAATTGATTTATTAATTTGTAATATAGGTATCCGTTATTTATATGTTGTAAATATAATATTTATATTTCATATCTTATTATTCCTAGAAAAAAACCATCCAATACCTACAATATTATTAACATTTTAAAGCGTATAGTCTTCGTATATATTATTAGGCACACGTGTTAAGAAATCCTTAACAGTTATTACGAGTTTATGGAGGCCGCCCGTGTTCAATTTAATTTATTTAATTATTTATACGGAAACACTATACATTATAATTTAAAATAGTGGACGTATTGTAGCTATTATATTATACACACCACTCCGTTCTGTACCAAGATATTATATTATTATAATATTTGTATTTACTGATATTTGTGTATTTACAAAATTGTTATTTGATGTTAAATAATGGATTTTTCTCTCACACTAATAATTTTACAGAAGGTATTTACGAACATAATATTTTTAGAAAACTTGTTTGAATAATTTTTATTATTCTTTATAGTACCCACCAATATAATATACACATATACAATATTAGATACACCTTTAATTTACTTTCAGTATATGCATGCGACATATTTTATTCAATTATCTATAAATTCGATGTCTTCCAAGTGTTTCGAAAAATAATGATTACCTACCTATTTATATTGCCACTACAACACTAAATTCAATGGCTTTAGTCAATTTGCACCAAAATTGATCCAAAATATATACAACATGAGTAATTTGCGTCATTTTTTTTTTTTTTAATACGAAGATATCGAGGAATAATCAAATATTTCAAAATTGAAAATTCGATAATCGAACAGATAAATAATAATTTTGGTGCAAATTACAAATTCTATTTTTGACTACTTGAGAATGGTGAAAATTACATACCCTTATTTTGGTGCTAATTACAAACACTACTGTCGGCTACCTGCAATGGTGCAAATTACAAACCACCAATTCAACTAATGGCATGTAAAATTTTATATTATAGACCTTCACTATATTCTTAATATATTATATTACGCAACAATATAATATCTATCTATGATCTGTAAAATGTTTTTTAATCGTGTGAGCATTTTAATTAATATTTAATAACGTTTTTAGACTTTAATTTTGTATAGTGATCGTACATAAGTTCTATTATGCTTCTTAATAACGATTATTTTACTAAGCACACTAATGAATTACTTTAAGAATTACTCAAACTCATCATTATTACATAGATTCTAATTTTCGAAACACACTCGTTGATCTACGCAGTGACGCCACAAGATTTTTTTGCATATAAAATTATTGTATTGACTTACCCTATAATATGAGTGTATAACATATAGGTACACACAAGTTCTTAGATCAAAGTCGTGACCGATGTAGAACTTGATGTTTTTATCGAAATATAGTTTTAAAAATAAATATATCAAGGGCATATGTGACTAGATATTCTGTTATAACATAAGATCATAATATAATAGGTACTATTTTTCATTTCAGGACTGAAAAAACTTATACACCACCCAAACGTACAATTTTATTTGTAAGCCCGACGCTCATATCGTGATTGAGCGAACACATAAAAAAAAAATTACAAAGCGTTTTTTTCTTTTAAACTGTTAGGTATCTATATAATCAGCAATACGACGCATCACATATATTATTATTATTATAAATTATGCATTTTACGCAATTTAATATGTATTGTATGTAATATTGTAACGCGCCGTTTATAGAAATTTGTGTTTGTTATATGTATAAGACCGCATCACGCAAGCCTACTCTTCGCTATATATATGTACTATGACTGCTACTATATACTTATAATAATGATAATGATAAACCTACACGTTTCTCGTATCGTACAAACATCGTAAACATTATGGATTTACAACTGTCGTGTGATTTCTCATAGGGACAAACGGGTTTCGCGATCGTGTAATGCACAATTTACCTAATATTATAATATAATATAAAATGTACGTATGTCATAGGTTTATGTATATTATTTTGCAGTTCCGATAACAAACTCGCGGCCGATTACAGTCATACAATAGTATAACATAGCTAGAGTATAAAATATATAAATTGTTTCTCTTTTTCAAAATAGAGAATTACACATCATATATAGTGATATAAATAATGTAATAATAAAAAAACTAACAAATGGATCGAGTAGGCTTGCCGAGTAAAACAATATTAACAATAATTTATATTATTATAGAAATCAAGACGTTATATTAGATAATATGTAAGTATATAGATACCTCTCACGATGGTATAATAATAATAATTTTAATCAATTTTAATAAAATACTAAATTTATATACATGAGCAGTGAATAATTTTTTAACAATCTTAATATGTTGCATGTATTTACGGTAACACCCGACAAATATTATAACAATATAGATTAATTGTATACGCGAAAAGGCGACTTCGTAGTGAATAGTGATGCTGCACAGGCCGCGTGACGGGACAACTTCTGGACGATCGGTATGGCACCCTGTTACGTATACTGAAGGTATACCGGACAGTTTTATAATGCACTCAGGATACATTTAGTATACGTACAGGGTGCCACGCATTATTCGTCGAGTAGACATTTGCAGCTCTGCGTCGGATGAGAACGGACGAGGCAGACAGGCGGACGGACGAAGCTGCAGCTTGCAGTATGTCATCATCGTATCTGCAGCGGTCCGACACACATCTGGAAACGGAAAGACAATATTATTATTGTGATATTATAATGATGACGGTATCGTATGCACGACGTGATGTGTGTGTGTGTGTGTGTGTAATAATACGGAAAAATAATATTATATTGCAACAAAACGAATGAAAAAAAGTAAAAAACCTCTCGGCCGGACGTCGCGAACAATAGTTGGTGTGGCGGGCCACGGTGCATATGGTCGGACTGTAGTAGTCACCGTGGCGGCATAGCGGGAGAGAGAGAAAACGAGTGCGATGCGCGTGCAGCTACACAAAAGATTATTTTTATTTATCATCGCATCGAGGGTGATATTATACAACGCACGAAACGGCGTACCATATACTGTATACCGTATATGTAGTACACGATCGCATCATTATATATATTATAATATGTACATACAAAAGGGTTAGAAATGTTTAATAAAAAGAGGCCATGTTTGTTATATTAGCGGCCATTCGGCCTCGGCGGGGGGGCGAAAAATATAAGCTACGGCGTTCATTTAAAAACGAAAAAAAAAAACGTCCGTATCAAACGCGATTACCTTTTTAGACGAAGAGGACGATTATTGGCTGACGAAATTTTCTCTCGCGAGTCGCTCGCTGCAGTCTTCGCAATAATATCGTCGCGATGTGTGTTCGGCGGCGACGACGCACGGCCACCGTCGACGGCTGCGGCATGATGACGATGCGGTCGGTCGCGCAAAAGACAGTCGGCGGTGGCATTTTCCGCAGCCCGGCGCGCTGCAAAGTCACCGCCGCGGCGCCTGCGCTGGCCGTCCGCCGCGGGCTTTTGCCGGGCCAACGGCGGCGGGTGGACGAGCGTCCCGCCCCGCCGATCGATACGCAACGAAGGAGTGGCTTTTCACCCAACGCCCACCCCCACCCTCCCACAACGCCACCGCCGCCGCCGAAGCGATAAAACTTTTACGCGCACGCGACCCGAAAGGCTGCGCATCAAGAAGACGCGTCATTCGCCGCAGCAATCCTATATAGGTACTCTGCAGGGTAACTGGAAATTCTCGATGCGTCTCGAAACGACTGTAAAAAAAAAAGCCCTTTTTCAAGCCATCGTATATGATATTTAATATCGTACGACGCTTTTATGTTTTTCGTCGACTCGAAATTCGCGAGCGATAATATTATTCGATTCACATTCACGTACAAACCTGCACCTCGAGCTTGCAAACACTGCAGGTGTACCTATGCATATTATACTCAATCAGACGTTTATTGCAATATTCGTCTATATGATACATTAATATTATCTATCGAAGTCGCGGGTATTAGGACGGGTAGGCTATACGGCCCATAAATAATGTGCAACGTTGCAGCGTATAATATGGTGTATTATAAACGCGGTACATGGTCGCGTAACCGTGACCTGGTAACGTGCGTGGCTTCCACGAGAGCACGCAACGATAGGAAAACACCGTACGGAAAACAATAAGCCTAATAAACATACACGCGTATGAGCCGAACAGTGCTGTTCAGAAAGAAAAAAAAAAGCTATAGTTTCACGACGGTGGGGGTGGAGGTATAATATTATATTATTATCCGACTTAGCTGGGAAACACACGCGCTCGCCACGTTATAATACAAACTACAATATATTATGCGTATACGTGTTAAAATTATTATAATACTATGATATAGGCATGGAAAAATCGTCACCTTTATTATTGTTTTTCATTTCCTCTTCACTCCCGCGATGCAGTATCTCTGCACCATTACGCAGTTATATTGTGTTGAAATAATATTTTATGCAGTACGCGACGTTTGTTCGTGTGTGTACATCGAGGGCATAATCCGTTGATTCGAATTCTCCAGACGTAGGTAAATCCCGCGGGTCTCGTCGCACACGCATTACGCGTGTACACAATATTATAATATAATGGCCGTTGCTGCTATACATCTGCAGGCAGCGATTTCATATGAATACCTGTGGAGGGAAAAAACAAACACGGTACAATACAACGACAAATATTACCTATGTGATAACAATAATAATAATATATCATTTATAATAATGTAACGCGATGTCTAATGCGTTTCGCAATAATATTATACGGTATTGCGTGATACTGTAGCCGAGTGGGTACGATTATAAATACAATAATAATATTAATAATAACAACAATATAATATAGGTAAACGTGCATGTCTAATGGGCGGTGAGTAAACAACATGCAGTGATAACGTACGTACGGGATTCGACGACGACAAAGGGTCGTCGCGACACCTATATACCTACAAATCGTCGTTGGCAGGATTTCCGTTGTGTAAACACAAGGACGAGACGAAGACGATAAAAAAAAAACAAACAAACAAACGAAGATAAATCGCGATCTTCGGCTGCGGCGCTCGCGACGGACGACGGAAGTCCGCCGCAGTGTGCAAATACTTCGGGCTCCGGTGCGGTACTGTGAGGGGTTTTTGCGGGGGCTGGCTTATATATTGGGATATCGAAAACGGGGAACGGGAAATAAGAGGCGAAACGAAATAAAAAAACAAACCCCCGGCTCTTTTTTTTTTTTGGTCGTCGACCCTCCGCTACGTACGCTCGAACACACACGCCGCTGCAGCCTGCAGTTCGCCTACTCTATACATTATTATTATATGCGCATACTCTTTGCGTATTGTGTGGAGGAGAATCATGGCTTGCAGAGGGTTGTTAAATTATCGAACGGGAAGCGGTTTCGCATCGTCAGCGGCGGTGGCGGAGGTGAAGGCAGCGGCGGTGGTGGAGGTGATGGCGGGGAGTAGCTGATGTCACATACATATATATATATATATATACACAGCAGTAATGGCGTGCGCGATGGAATCGTATATATTATAATGGAGAGGGTCACCGCCGCAGAGAGAGCTGTAATGGATTCCGCGCCCTCGCACAGTGTAATATATACGTGTTAAATTTATAAAATATAATATGATTTATATATATTAAGTACATGTGTGGTACTCGGACGTTTTGATGGCGAAAGAGCTCGTCGTAGTTGTGTATAATGTGCGTGTATAGGGTTAAAACGATATAGGGGCAAGGGAATGGATATGATATAATATATATATGAATATATGATATAATATTTTTAATGCATATCCGGACAGCAGTCGTGGTTATCAGATGACAATAACTAGTTAGTATGCAATCATTGGTTAAGATTTTATCATATGTCGGGATGGGACGCGAAAAAATAATTTAAGGTACGCATTGGCTGTTTTTTTGTTTTCATTTATCTATAACCACACAATTATGTTGAAACGTAATTATATTAATTACAAAAAATAAATCTTATCAATACAATGATTGCAATTATTATAATATTATTGGTCTATAACCATGTATTGCAACAGAAGTGAAAAACTGACACAAACGCATCATATTATTAATAATAATTAAGCTTATGTAATGTTTTATTAACGTGTAAGAATCTATTTAAATATATTTTTAATGTGACAAGATTTGGTAAAATTATAAAAGTTAAGTATAATATTATAATATGTAAGTATGTATTTGTATAAGTTAAGTGTGTTTAGTTTATCACAATCATAACAATACTACGGACTGTACTTATATTATCTTTATATTTAAAAAAATTATAATTATAATATATATATATATATATATGAGTTTTCAAAGACTCGAATTCAATTTAAATTAAAACATTTACTATTTTATTACTATACCATGAGATTAATGTTTTTTTTTTTTTTTAATTGAACTTAAAAATATCAACAGCAAAGGTTATTAGTTTTTTGTTTAATACATATTGAATGATTTCTAGAACAAAATTATACAATTAATGTGGCGTTAATTATGTCTGATTTCCACTAAAATTAATATTATGTTTATCTTTAGCAGAAGGTTTAAATTGTATTGTATAGGTCGATTTTTCTTAGGAAAGCTAACATATTTGCGATTTTTTCGAAATTAATGTTAAAGTGTTTGATTAATGATTATTTTACTTTATTATATTTTTATCTTTATTTTACAGAATTATACATGTAAATATGTAATATAGATAGAGTATATCAAATATAGATTACTTATAAGCACACAAAATAATTTCGTTTTTCGACCGATATTGAAAAAACGCATGTTAAATATCTAAATATGTAATAATATGTATATTAACATATAATGTGTAAATAGTAGACAGACTAAATAGAAATATACAATTACAGTTATGGTCTACATTAATAATACGAATCTGTTGGTGATAGTTATATTGTGCGTTATAAATGCGCAGCTGAAGCCGAGGTCGATTAACATTCTATAAATTAGCATCATCAAGATATAATAATATTTTTAATTCATAACGACTGAGAAAATCGGTTTCGAGCAATTGTAGCACAAATCATAATATTGTCGAAATAAATATATTTGAATTGACGGCGATTAACTTATCTGGTGTCTAATGATATTGTAATCGAAAAAACACGAATTTATTGTGGATCACTTGAAAAATAAACTGGCTAAATAAAAAATAAAAATAAAAATATTCTGCAGAGTCTAATAATTAAAATGACGGCATATCATTATATGCATCACTCAGCGGACAATGCAGATTATGACACAAACGTAAGTGAAAATAGAAAATAGTATTAGGAATTAGGACTAGTCATATTTATCATTTAATGATCAATATGAAAATAAAATATTAATACAAAATTAGTTTTTACCGACATTAGGTCAGACAGTGGTTAAGCCTTTGGATTCAAAAACGGAGAAAATAAAAATATCGTTCAACCATTATAATTTGATGATACTATATATGTATTATATTATTATAAACTGCGAGGTGAGGCGTACAATGGGAACGCATTCGATCAAACGTTTCACGGGCCAATACGACGTGCTCGCGTTAAAGTCGGTTTAATATTATGTTATATTAATGTGTGTATTATAATATGTACTATGTACGCATACACGATTCGCCCGTAAAACAAACTAAAAAGCAATAACACGATTATACGTATATGCACATACCGGTATCGTACACGAAAAACTAAATAATATTTGTAAATACATTGTATCCTTTTTATTTTATTCCTCACACATATTTTCGCACATGTAGCTCTCGGCGGCGGCACCGAGTACGTTTATTTTTTATTATAATATTATGAAAACGATTTCGGTCGGGCAAAGGAAAAAAGATTTGATTTTTTTGTTCGAGCGTTGGAAAAAAAATATTGTTCAAAAGTACTCACCGCCGCCGTGGTCGTGGTCGTCTGAGGTCTTGCAAATATCGTCGCCGTGGAGTCGTCTTCAATCTTGCAGGTCGTCGTCTTCGTCTTCATCGCGTCTCTGTGGTCGCTGTGGACTTCTCATGTCTTGACAGATGCGATCGACTATTGCCGGTACGTACGGTCAGCGGCTATTTAAGCCACTGGTCCCGGGCGGCCTTTACCGTTTAATCGGTCGATAAGTAAATAATTGTTGTCCGATTATAGTTTCGGCGGGGCTTATCTCATCGCATGTGTCGTCCGTCCGCCGCCGCCGCCGTTGATTATAATATTATTATTTCCACACCGCGCAGTTGACGCACACAATATTTAACGATGTCGCTTTAATCTATTTTTTTTTCTTTAATTAAATAATTACTTTTATAGTTTGCCCCGACAACAATATTATAATTACCCGACGTGGTGAATTAAAATATATTATTTTATTATGCTCTGGCGGCCGCAGATAAAAATTATATACTGTTATACACCTATTGGATACAAATAACCACGTGTCCAATTTTTATCGTTCTCTTTCGTCATCTGCGGGTAGCCCTTTAATTTTTTTTTCCTACAATATTGAATCAAATTATCTTGTTATAACTTAAGTACCTTCAACATTAATAATACTGTTGCATGATTTATGTCGTTATACACTGCAATATAGCGTTATCGCCACTTATGACCTAAATTTAGTGTTCGGTACACAATATAACGCTCTCCAACAACAGTTTAATTCCAGTCTTGACGTACAGAACGCAACTCTTAAGACGTTTAGATTTTAAATGTGTCGTCTTTTATTTATTATTACTTTGATGTTAATCTACGAAAAGAGAATTCAATAGTATATATTATAGTTCGTTAAATTTATTTTAATTTCTTCTCCAGATTTCGTATCCGTTTATGCATATGTTGTTATTATCTACTACTGAGTACTGACATTTAGATATTGGATTTTTTAATTTAATGACAATTTATATTGGTTTTAACTTTTTTATAGGACATTAGATATCTTCTATTGACGTGTAATCATTTTTAAATGACATATAAAATATTTGTTTACGGCTTAACATGCATTTAGGATCTGATGGTCGTAATAAAAACGATATAAAACACTTTTAAAGCACTTACAACTATCTATAAGTCATTCGAAACTGAAGACATTTATCACTGCAGGCTCCACATTGACATATTATATTGTAAATGACTTATGAATTTTGATTATTGACGACCGTCATTCTTATTCGAATGAGATAAATTATTTGATCATTAGTTGCATGCTATATAATTATATATAATGAATATATATAGTTAATTTTAATTAACATTTATAACATTTATTTGATTGAAATATTTTTAAGTGTTTCTAACGTTACTTATGATATGTGTGTTAAATATATGTAATGTTAAGATTATAAGATTTTAATTTATAAATTATAATGATTCCAGTCATTTGAAACAGTTTATTTTTTTCAAAAAAAATTACAATACAATTTATTGACAATTAAGGCATTGGTTGGTCTTAAAAAATTCAAAGATAAATTTAAAATTCACAAAGTATGAAAAAAAATGTACCTAATACACAAACACATGTTGGAAAATTTTCATTTAATAACGATGGACAGTGTAAGTAAGTTAGGACGGCAATGTTTTTGAGTATAATTTACGGTATAGGTACATGGTACATTCTCTATGAAAAGTAAAAGATACATTTTCCAAAATTTAATTGAGATAATCAGGAAAATATTATTTATAGTTTTATAGAAGAAAAAATATTGTTAAAATAACTGACTAACTTACAATGTAAATCAGAAATAAATAGCAGCTTAATGTTCTTTGGAGTGATAAAATTGAGTTTTACTGACGATTTTAATGGTATATGTGACATAAATATTATGTTTTAAAAAATTAAATAATAAAAACCCGATATATTTTATGATATTATTCTCAATGTATAATTCAAAAGTCTAATGAACGCTTTTTGATTTTAATGTCTTTAATTTTATTATTTTACGTTCACATATTTGTCAACATAACCCCAATCATTATGAATTGGAAATTATATATTGTATTGTAATTTTTATTATATTATTATTATATATAATTTTATATAATATAGATAGATGTTTGCAAGGGCTGTGCAAGAGTACAAGAATTGAAGAATCGGAGAATTTATAATAATATATATTGTATAATTTTATTACCTCGCGCGTTAACCTTTATCGTTAGCAGCGTCCATATTTATTAATTCATATTTTGTTAGAATAAGTAGACAAATAATATTGTAGAGTTACATAATCGAACAATTGTGCGATCGTTATACATGCATCATTATAGAAAACACGCCAAACACTTATATTACGCCTATTATAACTATATCATTATAGTGATAATATATAATGTACCTACTATATAGTATATATTTTGTGTATTTAAATGTACCTATAATAGTATAATACATTTAAATACGTATATACTTAATACTTTTGTACACATATTATACAGGAGTATAAATAAAATCAACCTTTGTCGCTTTTAAACAATTTCAATATGTATTAGTGAAGAAAAAATTGATATGTCAGATTTTTTTTAACGATTAATATAATTATTACGATTAAAGACATATGGAGCGTCCAATTAACTATACCGTATTGGATATTATAATTATGTTATATACTAAATTACTAAAGTATTATGATTTATGACGTACATATATAATATATGCTCGGATTTTGGTTCGTAAACATCTCTGCATGTATATTAGAATATATATCTATACAGCTGATTATAGAGACTCAGTTTCAATTATTATATCAATATGTATACCAGATAAAAAATCGTTTGCGACAATAATTATTTATTAATGTGTAGATGATACCTACTGCATTTTTATTTTTACATCATCTCAAAATAAATTCGTTCATCGTCAAATAAAACAAAAACTTTTACGATCCACTCTTCGGTGTACACTATTATATTAGTACTTATGATGCTATTGAAATCTATAGTCCAAATATCACGCCGTATAATGTCACCCACCGTCGCAGTCGAGGTCGTTCGCGAACCGAATTCACAATGGTAAACCTACATAAGATTAATATTATAAAAAACGAATAATCACGCTGTGATATAAATGAATATAATATTATGTATAATAATATAGTTCCGCGGCAAGAACGTACAAAATATTATTATCAAGCATAATATATACCTTGTACAAGGCATAAGCCATCCGATTTTCCCGGCTCGGCTGAATATACTCGAAAAAATAAAAACTTTCTTCTTCCCCGCGGTTTTTAGTTTTTACGACCCTTGGATTTTTCCTATCTCGCACTCACTCTCTATCTATCTATCTCTCTCTCTCTCTCTCTCTCTTACACACACACACACATTTTTTTTTAATTTATCAGCTAACTATACTCGTATACGCGCTTGGCCCAGAACAGCAGTTAAATTACAGTTTTTACGACCGCCTCGCCGGCTTGTCAAGCTCTCCGGAACGTTATTATATATATAATATATATACACACACACACAATATACATGTGTGTGTGTGTGTGTGTGTGTGTGTGTGTACAGTGTACGCAGCACCCCGTCCTCCCACTGTGCGTCGCAGGATCACCGCCTCCCGGCCATGCATTAGTTTTATTTTTTTATATTACACATCGGAGAGAAAAAAATGTACTCACACACACACGCATACACTATACACACATACATACACTATACCGATGCGGCAGACTAAAGAGATATATTTATAGGGACTGATCGTATGCGAGCATTATGTATAAAATATAAATTATAATGAATATAATATAATAACATATTATTATTATACACGTTGTATTATATAATATTCACTCGTGCGTTAAAAGCGTGCGCGATTATAAAAACGAGAAGCGCCGCTAACAAAAAAAAAAAAATCTCTCATAATTATCTGTAGGTACCGATATAATTTTTTTCCTTCTCACACTGTATATATGCTGAACGGGAAACGCGATTGCGACAATATGTATAATATTAAATAATAATGACGCTACTACAAATGTAGATAATTATATGGGTGCGATATGATTTGTCGTTTGACGTAATTGAGACGTGTTTAATTTATTTCTATATTCTATAACTAGGCCGTCCGATTATTGCTATATTATAACTGCTGCGATGTTGTTGGAAATAATTCCCTTTAAACGATTGTATATTAAGCCATCACGCGAAAAACTGTATATTATAATATGTGTAACGTACATTTAATACATAATATACCGTCTCGAAATGGCGGTGTTTTCAGATGACTCATTCGAAGATACTTTACGACGAACGTACCGTTACTAAATATTATAATATTTTATCGAAGACAATATTATATATATATTTACGATTACAACATTATTCATATACAAGACAATCATTATTTTAAACTGTCGGATAAATCATAAACACAATCAATTTTGTGGTATACTCGGAGATCGTAAATTTTCTGCTGCACGATTCTTTGACAAAATAATTGTTATATCATTATGATAACACAATAACAACATTGTAAATACTGCGGCAATCTTGAATATTTTGCACGCTGCGCTCTCAAGCGCGTTTCGATTGCTAACTTAGAGTTGCAACATTGTTATTTATCCAACGTTCGACCTGAGAGAGCAACTACTATAATTTGAACTCAATGTCTCATTTTTATAAATATGTACGAGTAATGACAACATAATATTATATTTAAAATAAACATCAATTATTTATCTATTTATCCTCCCCCCACATACAATTTTGGGCCCTGCACTAAATGAGTGAGTCCTAAACTTCTAATAAATTACAACCTATTACAAACGATACGGGTGTCTTACACACGATTTCTTGGCGATCAATGGATAACTCACTGCTTAAAATAACAAAATAACTTAATATATTATAATTTATAAGTATACTCCTATCAAAATTTCAAAAATGACAAATGAATTTCAACAGGTCCCTAAAATAGCTAATTCCTTGTACTCAAGGCCTAAAAGTCCCCTCTTGTTAGAGCCCTGCATACAGTCGAGTTTATATAACTCACATTTTTTTTCTTGCCTCTCGAAGTGTTTTAAGTCGAGTTTGACGTACTTGTACTCAAGGCCTAAAAGTCCCCTCTTGTTAGAGCCCTGCATACAGTCGAGTTTATATAACTCACATTTTTTTTCTTGCCTCTCGAAGTGTTTTAAGTCGAGTTTGACGTATAAAACTAAAAAAAAAAACAGAAATAAATTTATTTTTATTCTCCCTGAGATTCGATTTATCGAGACTTGACTGTACACCTATAATATATATTATTATTGATATTGTTATGCCCATGCGGTCAATGACGTAAACGCGCGTATTAGCCTATTGAATCACTCCTAAATCCATGGCCATACCTATATAATATTTTGTAATCGACACCCATTTTTGGACCATATTCATGCACGCTGTTTGGCCAAGAAATACAGCGTGGAACGAGATGTAAATCACACGGCATAATACAGTCACGAATTCACGATGGTCTTATTTCAATAGCAATATTCATGACGAAACGTGTATGGTATTATCTCGGAATGCGGACCGATTAGACAAACCATGCAGTAAATCTAAACATTTTTGGACATAATTTCAAAAAATCTACAAGTGCAACAAAGTAGATTAATCACAATATTATAATAGTAATATATTATTATCATATATCAATATAATAATTGTCTCCATTACGGTACCTAAATGGCTATATGCATTCGAAACGTCTTATGGTGAGTTGATATACGTGAACACAATGTAATATACCTAATACTTTCAATAAATATAATAATTATAATAATGTTCGTAATAATGACTTTAACTATTTAGTTTTACTAACTAATAATAATAATATACCTATTATTTCGTTACAATATAAACGACATCTTATTTTGTCTGAAAGAGATGGATATAAGATATATTATATACACTATATAAAGTCTGCAATGCATACCTATATGTATACCGTCGGATGGTTTATCGAATAATAATAATCTAATATGTACGACGCGATGGCGTCGGTCATGGACGTAATTCGTTTATAATAATATATTATTATTATTATTATTATTATACACATGAATATCGTTTTAAGACCCAATGAATGTCGGGTCACGTTAACCCGACGGTCGGCGCATTTACGCGCAGACGGGAAAAAAATACCATTGAACAGGTTTAACGGGTATACCCGACTGTACGTTTTCTTTCCCGATTCACAATTGGATATTAATATCGGCCGGATTTCGTATAGGTACGAAGTCGTCTGTGGATAGGCCACATACGTTGTACGTACATTATATTATATTACAAATATATACATTACACACAAACCTTAATATATATATATATATACTTATGAATAGTATAACTATAGCTGATGCAAAAGTACCTGCAGCAGTTTTCATATAGGTAGTGTTTTCGTTTCCCACTAATATAACTAAGTATATAATAATATATACATTATACATACTATCGTGGGATTGCCAATAGATACTTAGATACAAAGGTAAATACAATATAATACAATAAAGACAATAGTTTTAACTAAAATATACGAAAAGTGTAAGTGTTGATGTGATTCACTTTAGAGTTAATTTGTGAGATTATCGGTTAAGTTTAGGCAGTATGACAGTATATTATGTTATTTATACATTATACGTAATATATTAAATTTATTACTTTTATTATCAATTTATTATTTGTGTAAAATAAATGAAATTATACTTGTCGACTGTTCTTCATTAAGAGTATGAAACGATTTGTTGTGACACAACGAATGAATCGTAATTTCAGTCTAAAAATATAGGTATGGGGTAGGTATGTGTGTAATGTAGTAACAACATTTCTAAATACTAGCTAATGTCGTTTACTAAAATGTTGTCCATTTTTCAGAGGGTTATATCTATAAGAATTCTAGGAAGTTTGTCCCCAAAGAAAACGTCCGCTTTTTGGAAATTTCCGTTAATATAAATCCCCCACAGTTTCGCCGTATAAATTATTATATACGCGACAATAAGAATATAAACATGAAAGCATGACGTAATTATTATATTCGTTTTGCTTTTTTTTACCATCAACACATGATAAATTATTAAGTTATTCGCTTGTTCATTATATACAACAATTAATAACTATACAATGTACTATACAATGTATATACATTAAACTAAAATCGATGTTTGAAACTGTTCAATTGTTTATGATGCGTAATATCCTTATAGCGGTCCACATTATTTACAGTACCGTAGAAAAATTATTTGGTTCAAATTCAAACGAAATTTATTTCAACACATCAAGTCTTGTCAACCGTATAATTTTAACCCACAAATTGTATATTTGTTTATCAGTAGTTTTGTAGAAAACGTTTCAATAATAACGACATTTAAGAAACACAATTTTAAAATATTAAAATCGTGAATATAATGTGCAGACTTTAATAATGTATAATAATTACTGATTACTGTCCCTTTCAATAAGTTTTAACTACATTTATATTTATGTATGTTCAACATGCATATTATTTACGTTAACATCGAATAATCGTGATTCGTGATAAACTCACTTATCTATTATTATATCATTTATATCGTTCGTGCAATACGAAATCGGTCGTTAATATATTTACTTTTGTGTAAATTTATGCAAAGTCATTGATAGAAATGCGCACAAAAATTTGTATAAACACAATTTATTCATCTATTTGATTGCAAAAAATTTACTCATTTTTAACGTGCAAAAATGTAATTCACGAGTTTGCTACTGTGCGTATAAATTTACGTACCATTATAACTATAGGTAATCATAATACGCGTGAAATATCTGTATAGTAAAAATATTTGTTTTTTTTTTTGTACATAGGTATTAGGTACACAAACTTGGAGCTGAATAATTTATTTATTTATACAATTAACAAACGAGCGTCGAACAAAAGATAGTGCAGTGGGTAAATATACCTATACCTTGGCGGGATTAGAAATAATAATTCTTCCTCATCGTATACGTATATAGAGATTGGTGTGCGATAAACATTACATGTATGCGTCATGCGTACATACATGTATATATCTACATTTTATTATTATAGTCTTACAATTCAAAGATGTTTATAATATAATTAAATCGTATACTGCAGAGTTATTAAATTTAATTAAGTCTCTCGATCCGACGGTTGTCAGCGCGCCCAACGCGTCCATATAATTACACATGATCGTATATTATTATTGTATCGGTTTTATCGGCGACACATAATTAAGTATAATTTAAATACGCACAATTAAAACCGAAACCGACCAATATTATCTGTACATCATTTACGTTGATAATTATTATTATTAAATGTTATGTGGAATCAAATCGCTAGAAGCGGCAGAAGCACTAAAAAAAAAAAAGAAGAAAATTCGTATATTAAACTATGTTTAGTGTTTCTTTTCTAAAGTGTCTACCTTCGGTTGAATGCAAATAATATTTCTTTCCTTTGTTCATAACCCATTGTTTTCAATAACATTATTTTCACGGTTTTATACGTGGGTTCTCTAAAGTATATTGTTTTCATATTATTTGCGATTGACATTCAGAAGTATTGGACTATTATAGAGCCTAGTTATTAATTTTTTTTTTATTGATCAAATAAAAACTCGGCAGTTATGGTCATTACTTCATTAGTTACGATTTAAGTATGGTATAGGTATTTACAGTATTAATATATATCTATATTATTAGGGTACAAAATAAAAGATTTAAAAAAAAGTTTACATTGTATATACAGATAGTTTACATATTATTAAATTAAATTGTAGAAGCCAGTTGCTTTTAAAAATTGTATCATCTTCCGATTCTCCTCAGTGTTGGATCCCATGTCGATATAATCATTATATGATCAAGTTAACAAACTCGTGTTTTTTTAAAGTTATATTTAAATAAATTAGCCATTTTTATGTTTTAAATGTAATTCAATCAATTTGTACATTAATATATTAATGTATCCTATCACTCGTCATGGTGATGATCAGTAAAAGGTGCAACTATAGTCTTTTAAAACGTGTTGTGCTATAGGTATAGCCTATAAATTGTAAATATCTCACAAAATCATGAATTGTCTTTGCCTTTACACTCTATAACACTAAATGTTCATAACCTTAATATAACTTATAAGTTATAAAATGATCGATGCCTACTTGAAAACTTTTTCATACACATTTTAAGACACTTCATATCAATGATAAAAAATAAATATATATTATGTATACAGAGTGTCCCACAAGGATTTACCCATTGCGATATCTCCCGAAATAGTGGAGATATAAAAATTCTGGTTTTATAATAAGATTCACAGGGAAAATAACTACAATTTTTTCATTTTTTAAATTTATTTTAATGTTTTTGTAAAAATGTAAAAAATATATTGTTTTATTTAATTATTCCAAAAAAAAATAAAGGTAGCCATTCTGTACAGTTTATTTTTCTGAAAATATTAACGTTTCAACATTTTATTTTCATTAATTTCTTTATTTTTAATATTTTTTCTAGTTTTAAGAGATAAAATAAGATTATAACTGCTAGGACACAGAAAGTATTCGGCCGGGTGTATGGGAATGCGCGTGGCGCGGCGGGTCACATGTTTGAAATCATTACGGTGTTAAATAATTCCTAATGTTTCTCGAAACTAAAATAAAAATAAAAAATAAAGAAATTAATGAAAATAAAGTTTGAAACATTAATATTTTCAGAAAAATAAACTCTACAAAATAGGTATCTTTATTTTTTTTGGAATTAGTTACATAAAAAAATATATTTTTTAAAATTTTTACAAAAACATTAAAGTAAATTAAAAAATGAAAATACTGTAGTTCTCATCCCTGTGAATCTTTTTTTTTTTTTTTTTTTTTTAACGTTTATTTAAATATACACAATCTGTAAATGTTGTTTTACAATAAGTGCATGTGATGGAGGTGATATGGTTTTTGAGAGGCTGGAAATAAGAAACCGCCCATTGGAGGCACTTAAGGTTAGGATTTTAGGCTAGGATTTTAGTTTGCTAGTAGGAGAGGGTGTGATTACAAAATTAAGGGAGATAGAGGTATAAACAATTTTAGATTAGTAGGTCACGACACCAGGTACGTTTTAGACGCCTTCTGGGGTCACCAGGAATAGTGTTGGTAGATAGTTCGGAAATCAGGGGATTACGATGGCTGTGGAACTTGGAGTGTGTGCGTTTGTAGAAGGTTTTTGCGACGTTTTGAACTGTTGGAATAGCTAGATCTTTATGTAGAGTGTCGTTAGATATATAATAGGGAGCTTTAGTTATTTGACGGAGACATTTAGATTGGAAGATTTGAATTTTGTTTAAGTTGGACTTTTTGGCTGCACCCCAGAGTTGGATACCGTATGTCCAGATTGGTTTGAGTAGGAGTTTGTATAATAGTAGCTTGTTTTTTAAGTTGACATGATGTGATGTGAGGAGATAACGTAGTTGTCGAGAGCGATTATTTAAGGCAAGTCTTTTGTTGTGGGTGTGGGTTGCCCAAGTTAACCTGCGGTCTAAATGTAGACCTAGGTATCGAACATTTTGGGCGGTTGGGAGAGGTACATTGTTGAGGAAGATGGGCGGGCAGACTATTTGCCTTAGTGTGAACGTACAATGGATGGATTTTGTTTCGTTGATTTTTATTCCCCAGTCTTTATACCAGGTTGATAAGAGATTGAGATGATTTTGTACGAGGTTTGAGGCTATTTCGGGGTCGGAATGGATCGCTAGAAGCGCCTTGTCGTCGGCAAAGTCACAAGTTGTAGTGTTGGGGGTGGTAGGTTGATCTGAGGTGAATAAATTGAAGAGTAGAGGTGCTGTTACGGAACCTTGAGGTACCCCTGCGTGGATTGGTGAAACTTCGGATAAGGAGAAGCCAGATCGAACGGAAAAATGTCTGTTTTCTAAATAGGATTTAAATAATAGAAAATAGTAAGGTGGAAGAGTAGATTTGAGTTTGAAGAGTAAGCCTTCATGCCTGTGAATCTTATTATTAGAAATCCAGAATTTTAATATCTCCATTATTTCGTGAGATATCGCAATGGGTAAATCTCCGCGGGACACCCTGTATAATATCTATAATACTTTTTTACTAATAATATAATATTATAATGTTTGAACGACAAAACGTTAATTATTAATATAAAACCCATGGGAATTGGCCAGTAATTAGTATATATATTACATAGTCCACTATATATACCATGCATCTATGATATAATGCTTTTTGATGTGATCCATTGTCTAAAAAATTGATTGTAAACAATCCATTTCACCATAATGGGTATTTTAATGTTAATTGTATAAAAATTATAGGAATATGTAATAATTTTTAACGAATTAATATTATAACTCAAGTCATAGTTATGACTAAGATTATTTAAAAACTTTTTCCGTAAATATTTTATAATTAAAAAATATAAAATTGTTGGTATTCTCTCGTATAGGTATAACACTATATAATAATAATGTTTAAACGTATAAACTTAATAAAACAAGGAAGGCTAAATTTCTACTTGGGGGTCCTTTTTTGCACCCCTCTCCCCTATCTGTATTCATATAAGACATAAATAATTTATTAAGACAAGATTTGTTTTTTTCTTCAAATCTCATAAATATTAATACAGTTGACTTTTAATGGGAAAAGACTATCGTACTATTATATTATAATATTATATACATCATCCCACGAAAGCTGTAGACTGTTTTTCTCTACTGAATAAACGCGGTGATATCACGAAACGTCGATATTATTAATATTATTCAATAAGAGCCTAATTTCTATCTTTTTAAAAATTCTATGGCGTTATTTAATAATATATTTTTCCAACTGTGTGCGCAACACATTATCTATGTCTGATCTAGTCGCACACTCAGTCAATAACTGCTTTACACGCGTTTCATATTATAATCCTGCTGTGTACGAACAATAATTTATCATGTGTGCAACTATCATTAAACAAATTGACTGAACAGCGATAATTATGTACGTTTATCGCTATTGTCCAATTCAATAAATTGTTTTAAATTGATATAATTGAGTGTTTGAAGCAGAAAAATATTATATTATATTTGTACGTTTTTAAGACATACATCATTATACTATATATTACATAATCCCTATTAAAAAAAAAAATTGAATTATATATTAGAGATTAGACTTATATGTTTAACCAAAGACCGAACCTTATGATAAGAATTCGATATAAATATATAGATACTTGGTAAGTTACTAGATAGCTTTTTTTGTAGCCAATGAAACCCTAAAAACAGTAAACACTAACTAAGCGGACCAATTTATGAAGTAACATAAGACAAAATACCTAATTTCATTTTACCACGATAAATTAGTAGTAGGTAGGTCAAACTTATACTATATCCGAGAGGTATATATTTTTTAGATTTTTCGATATCATTAATATTTTAGTTACCTATTAATAGTATACAGTCTCAATTACATTGTACACGTACTTAATGGCATATTAAATTTTCCTCAGCCCATTTCATTAAAGCCTAAATGTATATAAATGATGGCACATTTAAATTATACTATGTACTTAAAAAAACATACAAAACTGCTATTTACGATGGCTAGCACAAACCGTGAAATCAATGTAACAGAAAAATATCACAGCCGTACGTTAAAATATCGAATATTATGGTATGAGAAAATATATCTGAGCATTATAGGTAGGGTATAATGGTGTCCATTATTGGTATAAATATTAAATTCTATACCTAAATCGTAAACATAAAGCAACATATTATTATGGATCCGACGATTTGACTATGCCTACAATAACATGTATATACGATATAACTGTCGTACACTTTTATTGGTTTTCGGCAGTACACTTATGACCCGCTTTCAATATTCGATCGCGAAAATTATATGATGGCGCGAACTCTAGATACATTGACATAATATAATTGTGTTGAGTAAAATATGTTATGGACAATGTGTATGTGTGTGTGTGTGTGTGTGTGTGTATGTACGGTTGTTTGTACAAAAACAAATTCCCGATTGATCGGTGTGAAAATTTATTGAGTGTCATTATATGCGTATATTATTATTAACGCGAGGTCTTATAACGGGAGCGACGCAATATCAACAAATAACATAAAGCCGTGAAACGTAACATTATAGGTCCGTACCGCATTATAATAATATAATTTAACGGAAAATCCACATACTATACGAAAGACCCTATATAACGACTCCGTTAAGTAAACGAATAGAAGAAAAAACGTCCCTCGTCGTCTATTATCACTGCGCGTCTGGACCTTCGCATTTTCTCGTCCGTCGTAAACAACGATTTATTTATCCGATATTACAGTCGGACAAATAACATTATGTGTGTGTGTGTGTGTTTAGCAGTAGTAGTATAAATACTACTGAAAACAAAACTTATGCGTCAAAGCAGCAGCAGTGTGTGAAAAACATCGTACGGCCATAGTTATTGTCTATATAACGTTACACTCTATAATACGTATATGATATATTATTATAATACATTGTAATATCATCAGACGATAAATTAAACGCGATCGTGTTCGTACCTATATATATTATTATAAAGGAGCGAGCGTGTGTTAACCGTGATGTAGATAGGTAAAATACAGGCGTAAAATACACTACCTAACTACCTACCTGCAATACTGCAAGATAGGATAATATTATTCTATCACTGCATGTTATATTATATACGAGGTGATGGCTTCGCTCCAAACACGCTGCTGGCCGACTGGCGAACATAATTTTAGCCGATTACAGAGATGATATTAATATAAAACGTCGCAGTAGGTAAAAAAATGTAAATGTATCTGTGTGGCGTTGTCAACGTGGAGATATGCGGTTTTTTTGTTAATCGTGAAGAAAGATTAATAGAAAAATAACGTCATAAATAGCATCAGTATCATGTTAGGCATTTGGTACCAAAAATACTGTTTAATTTATTTTTTAACGTGACGTTCTCAATTACAATAAGGACATATCTACTAAAATGTTTTATCGAGTTTGAATTCAAGTTAGGGAAGAGCTATGAAAGTTTTAAAAATATTCCATTATCCTACCTGAGATATGAGATAGGTACCTATAAACTTCAGAAACATTATTGTATAAATATGAGCAAAAATGTAAATAGAAAAAAATTGTATCCTGAAGTACACAACAAACGAATTAAATATCAAGTGTAGAATATTAAATAGGTACGTATTTAATTTATAAATTTTACTTACAATAACGGTTAAAATTCGTAATGATTATAGGTGTATAATATGATGTGTCTGGGAGGGAAAACTCAAAGTAACTAGAGGAATAATTTGTAGAACTCAATATTTTTAAAGCAAAAATGTAAAATCAATAAAACATCGTAAAAGTGGGTATTATATTTTTCAACAGGTAATTTTTCCCAAAAGCACGCTTAAATTTATTTTATAAGTAGTATAAACGGATGTTTTTGCAAATATTATAATATTTAAACAATTAAATGCAATAGGTATATGTTCTCCGATCACGCACCTACACCAACTTTAATAATAATAAAATCCAGAGATATTCAAACTTATTTATAATTTAAGATAGGAAAAAACAAAAATCAAAAACGTCGATGGTGAAAACTACGTCGAACATTTTTTCCTGCTTTAAAATAGTAACCGAAAATAATAGCCAAATTTACTTATTCCTTTTTACTGAGTTCATATATCTATAGGAATTTGCATTCTACAGAAATAACGATAACATTCTTTTTATTCTTAATTATTATTGAAAACCAGAAGTTAAGTGTTTTAGCCACATAATAATATAATATACTGGAAGTCCTTATATTACGGCGATATAGAATATATACTTAAATTATAATATTATATATTCTCGATACGTGCGAGTTGGTATCTATATAATATAAAGTAGTATATTATGTACCTATAACGCATATATGTTGTTGTAACTAATGACATGGATATGTTTAAAAAAAAAATAAAAAAAAAATACCAAACCTATCGAGTAATGTGTGACTCCTGCAGCAGAATACGTATATCAATTATATGTGTCACGTGGGACACGTTAATATCATATTATAATTATCTCCTCTAATAATGACGACAGTGGCGTCGATGCAGGCGGCGCGCGGCGTTTCGGGAGACGTTTCCAAAAGCGTGAAAAACCAGTTATACAATAGTGTTAATAATAATATTATGATCGCGCTCGAACAGACGGACGGACTATGTACACGTTTCGCGCACTAAGAGATTCGGACTAAAACTGATAGGTCCTTTACATCCGACTAACCCTTTGCCGGTCACATTCGATGACGTTCTCCGCACCCATATATTATGTAGAAGATAGGTATGTGTGTGCATGTATGGACCGCCGAATTCGTGAGTGTACGGATGTCTGTTATATTATGAGCATAATACGTAGGTATCCTTGAACGTAAACAAAGAGGACATTATCAAACGATCTAACGGATCCCGTCCTGCACAAGGTCATCGCCACGCCGGGGATCGCATTTAAAATAATAATTGTATTGTATCCTTTTACACAACAGCAGTTGCCGGCGAGTTATAATATAACAGTAAAACGCGTTTCAAGGACTTAGACCTTTGTCCGAGCCGTATTATTCCGTAAACAAATTCAACATTACGATTGTGCTGTCGCATCTACGTACACAATAATATAATGATACCTTTATTTATGTATATACATATATTATATAGACTTTATATGATGATAATAACAAGACCCAAGTTAACTCGCACAGCAGTATGATATATACAAGGCGGCGATGGTTTAAACACGATCCATCGATATTACTATATCCTCTCTCTCTCTCTATATATATATATATATATTTATACGCTAAGTTGTATGTATATATATATTATTATATATCAGTAAGTATATGTTCAATCGGTATTGTGTGTCGCGCGGAATGTGTCACCTGACCGTCAGATGAATCTGTTATTCTGTTAAAATGTTAAATCAGGATACTGTTGTTGACTTTTTTTTATACCAGAAACGATATCACTCGCGGCTGTAAACAACCATTTATACAGTATTATAATTGCAAATATTATATCGGTAAAAATATGTAGATTTATAAATAATAATTATTATGGATAACCACCAAACGGCTTTTGACAAACTTAATGGTACGAATATGTGTGACGGATAAGATAATGAAAAGTGTTTTATCAATAGATATTGATTAATAATCGAAATGTAGAATGAAAAGTGAGACGTGAAAATTGCATTTATTGTCAAATTTGACTTGTGTTTGGAGTTAACTCACTAAACGCTATGTATACAGCTATACGAAATCGTGTACCTATAAATAGATATAAAAATATATATACGTTACAAGTATGTAAGATATTACATAACATATTAACATATCTGTGAGATAATTATTATGTTGTATTGAATTAAATGCGGTAAAATATATGCATATGATGCGTATGAGCCGTGAAGTCTTACATTGTTTTCGTTTTGTCGGTGTATACAATACCGCACGTAAATTTTCCATTCGCGTATCTCGACCGATTTAATAACGAGTTTTCATGTCAAAGGATGAAAATCTACTGGTGTACATAAGCGTATATACGTTGTACACGTGTATAATCATAAAAATGATGATATGTTATTCTTTCTATTACTGTGTGAATTATACAAAACGCGAACAAAATAATTGCCATATATATTATATAATCTTCGCTTTAGTGGAAAGAAACAATAGATACCTATACTATACGGCTATACCACATATAATGTATGTATATTGTATATAATTTAGATAAAACTAATGCTTTTCAAAAATGTATCTCTCTCTCTCCTCTTCAGCACTCTTTACACCTACGCAGGACTTAACAACCATCGTCGGTTGTAACTTGTAATAATGATGATATTATACATAACGAATATATTATGTTTTCGGCGAGAGTTTAAACTACTAAAAATGATTTCAATTATAGACATTCGTCCGTGTCGGTGTTTTTTTTTCTGTTTCTTCTTACACGAAAGCCATTAAGTCTTCGGGGCAATTATTATTATTATTATTACTATCGAATGCGAATCGGGTCGTGTTACAAATGAGTCACATATCGTTAACAGTAATGAGCACACTACAGCGGCGTCTGCACTCGCGCGATCCAATCCCAAAATTCAAAACGTCTCACAGATCGAAAACGGCACGTCATGGTGCGAGATGTGAAAAAGTCGCGATTTCGCCACGTCTGCACATTATATTAATATTTTTAGATAGTATGATGTAGTGTCGAAATACAAATAAATAAAATTAATCTACATGAATAAGGTTATGATTTCTGAAATCAAATTAATATAAATTATTTTTTTTACAATTGATTATTATTATATTATATGAAAATGGGGTTTGATATTTTTTTAGACATTTACACGAATCAGTTTGACTATGCACTATAACATATAAAATATTAAAATGTTACATTATATTATAAAAATATTAATTTAAACAATTTAAGAATATTTGATATTATTCCAATTTTTCACAGCAGATAAGCAATTAGTGTAGAAGCCAACATATAGGTACGTAACTTTTTAACGAGTATTATATTATTTTGTACACAATTTTGGAACCATAACCTATATATTTTTTTAACTGCTAGGTCTCGTCCAGTAGGAACTTACATTCGCCTGTATGTTTTTGTATTTTTTTCCATTGCAGCACTAATGTTTTTGACGCTTCATTTTGCGTCGATTCAGACGATACAGGCAGAAACGCGTTACAGTGTAACAGTGTAACATATAATATAATATTATATATATATATATGAGTGTTTGTGTGTGTGTACTTATTTAGTCAAGTAATAATCAACATAGTACGAGGTAAAAAGCGATTTTCGTGACGAAAAATATAATTTAGCTGCGTAAATTAATTTCGTTAAAAGCATATCGTTTTGGTATGTTTTGAAATATGTTGCGTGGCAGGAATCGAATCGTGTTTATTATTATTATTATTATTAGTATTATATGCTATAAGAAAAAAAGTATAAGTATTTATATACGTAATTTCTTTCGAAATCATTTTGTGATTTACCACTTAGAATACGGATATATTTCGCCTCGCCTAATGACTTAATATATTACATTTAATATACCGTTGTAGAAGAATATGCCTTGAGTGATATCTGTATTTATATTGTATGATACAGGTAAACGTGATTCAACGTCTTGGAGTTGTTATATGTTATTTTTTTATAATAATTATATTAATATGTACCTATATATTACACACGACCTACGCATTGGTGTGGTAGTAGTTTTTTTATTATTATTGTGATAAGGGCGGGTACGACAAACGTGAAATGACACACACACACATACATATATATATATATATATATTGGTAGTATTGTATAAATATATTGAAAAGAGTTGAAACTGCGGAGAAAGAAAAAAACCTTTCAGGCATGGTTCGAAAAATATTCCTAACGCTGTCAGTTTTCTGATATTTACGATACGACCCCGAACAGTCGCTTTTTATGGAATACAAATTGTTTGCTTATACGTTTTTTCGGTGAGGCGCACACCACACATATGCATACGCGACCGTCGCACAATATATAACTCTGGGGCCACATTATATAGTATACACATTGATTGTACATGATTGATATATGTATATTGTTATTTACAGGTAAGGCATGGTATTGAATATAAGCATATAAGCTGATATAACGGTGTCAGAATGTTATAGTATTCTATGGTAAAGGCGTACTCCAAATTTATGCGAAAAACGATAAAAATATTATCATATTTTTATATATTTTTGATGAAACAAGGGAAAAGTTTAAGTAACTCTCTATTGTACAATAGGAGTTGAGTGTAGATACTTCATCATTGCATATTGTGCCCTATCATGGATGACGTATTAAATCTAAATTCAATGATAAATCGTTGTATAAAGCGTCTACGATAGAAAACGGTTAAAAGACTGGCAAAGACGGTCTAATATTTTGGTAACCTGCAAGGTCCCTACAAAATTCTAAAAAAATTAATTTTTTAGTTTTTCTGATTGTTTTAAAAATGATTGAGTATTTTTAATTTTGATCTTTCTCCCAAAAGCATATACAAATTAATTCCGATTTGCCACAAGAAACCTTTATTGAAACTGATGTTCAGAGCATTTTTTCTTCTAGAAAATACAAATCATTGCAAAAATTAATACGTTTCTATCGCTACACTAAGAATTTAAAAAGATTGTTATTGAAATCCAAAATGTCATAATAATCTAAAAATATGATTTCGACTTGCTCGTGTTTTGACTGATATAATTTATAAATGAGTGTGAGTACCTATATGATAAAGTTGCTATATAAAGTGACTATATGTTGTAGCATGCAGTTCTTGCGAGGTGTATATAGTATATCTATATCATAGTACTCTAAATGAAAGTTTTTACTTACACGCAATTCCCTACAAAGAAGAGAAGAGCTGTTGACTTCGGAGTAGGGGAGCCGGGCTTCTTTAAAGGCTTGTTGAAACTTTAAAATTTTCATTGGAATACTTATTTTGTATTAATTAATATTTTATGATACAAATCTATACATATTACATAATATATATTATGTGTATGTATACGAGTATTTGCTACATAGACCGTAATTCTGTTATACCTACTGCAGTACAGTGCTTTGTAAAAATTATGCGCTCCGTACGGATATCCAAGAAATTCGTCCGCACGAATATACAGCGATATATCATAATATTATATTACAATCCCAATATTATTTTATCAACGGTTTATCGCATGTTACATCTACACATATAATATTTCTACGCAAATTGTCTCCTCTCTCAAGACCCGCAGACATTTTGTATACACCTGCTATAAAACCATTAGGTATTTACGATCCGGTGGCAACGATGATTAAAATAAAATCGACGCGCTTGCCGGTCGTCGCGTTACGTCCCATAATATTCTACACTGCACGTTCGTGTTTACTCGTACAATATTATTATCATCTGTGTAGCAGTATTGCGCGTTATATTGTGTACATATATCTACAATGTAATATTATTATATTATATTATGAACGTGTTACCCACCGCAGTGAAAACGCTCGAGGTGCAGTAAAAACTGAAACGTTAGCCAGTCGATCTATATATCGTACGCTCGTATAACATAAATGTATATAATATATATGGTGTTATACTTACCTAAGTGTGTGTGTGCATTATGGCGCCTAGCGGTATATGACTTTTGCAGCCTCTCCGCGCGCAATAGCCTCGAAATAATAATATAACATATCGCGCGTTGGGTAAAGTCTCTCGCCGATACGATTTATTCGAGTCGCGATTACTCGGTCGCTCGGCTCGAAACCCTCACGTATTGCAGGTTACGTTGGGGGCGTATGTGGATACAAAGTGTAATATATATATATATATATATAAATGCCCGTTTCCGTTTTCACCCCCCAAGAACACACACATGTATATATATATATATCCGCACACGCGCGATAATATTAAAAGGTCTGCGTGCGCTTTTTAATGGGAACGCGGAGAGACCTGCCCGCTTCCGTACATCGCACGGCGTATCCGGGTGTGAAATGGGCGCGCGGGGCGAAGAGTACCTATGTATATATAGCGTCTTTGTAGTCTCGTTGGTCGGCGAGAGGGCTTATAGTGCGAACGGCCATTTTGGCGAAACGGCTGCAGAGACCACGATCGAGCTGCGGGGGGGGGGGGAAGCGGACGGGTTTTGCGCACAAATACGTGCGTATATATATATATAATACATTATAACACGCACGCACGTATATATATATATAAATGTAGAAGTGCAGTGCTGGTGTGGCGGATGGTCCGGCACGGTGGCGGTGTATGGAGATCAATAGTTTCGGCTCCACCTACGCGATCAGAGATTCGCGCGCCCCGCTGAACCGACGGCGAAGAAATTTTAACCGTCGCAGTACCACGAGATCCCACGCACTTCACCATAAACGCATATACATATATATATATTATGTAAGTACATATTTCGGTGGCTGAGTATAAAGAAAAAATAACGAGAAACGCGCATCAAAATCTCCAAGGCTTTCGTGTATACTTACATATACTTTCGGATGGTATCTAAACTCCAAAAGTTTCAACCGTGTAATAGATGGTTTAAATTTTCTTGCTAACTATTCACTTTGGGCACTATCTCGTTTAAAAATAGAAAACATTAAAAAAAAATTGATTGGAGTTCTCATGAAAAACTTATGCAGTATATGCATAATTTATACAAAACAAAATCCTCGGTTTGCTTCAGCGTTATCATTTGTGCGTTTAAGCAATAAAACTTCACCGATATATCTTGCAGAGACATGGAAAAATAAATATTTTTTTATACATTGTTTAAGTATGTTTTTTCATGGTCTGCGGTAACCAGTGGTCGAATTAGAAACATATAGGTACTTATTATGATACATTTGAAGCGATTCGATAAAATTCCATGAAATGTTATTATTTCTTACATAATTAAATTGTAGTAAGTCATGATGGATTTAGAAACTGTAGCAAACACGGAAATTGTTTCACATTAGAAGTCAAATCGAACCTTCGTATAAATATTATAATAATTATGCAGCTAAAGTTGAATGCCTTCATTAAATATTATTATTATTAATTGCAGCAGTTGTACATTTTGTGTAGTAGAATTCAAATAGGTGTGCCAACCAAACGTCAAGCAAAACTATCGTAAATAATGCTTTAAAAACAGCGAAATGTCAGATTTCTCAAGATTTATTAGTAAAACGAATAGATTTAAAAACAAAACAAGCCATATAATAATTGTATACAAGCATGTGGTCGTTAAATATAATAGCAACAATTTGACCTCTTAAAAGATAAAAACTATTAAAGTTTTAGTGATTTATTTTATTCGAAGTATTATATTAGTTAAGTATATCATATTTAATAACTATATCTATATATTATATACAAAAAACAATGTAATTATCCAACCGAATTATTAAATGTTCTCTAATAAATTATATTTAATTGTTATGAATTTGAGATAATTTACAAATAAATATAAGTCATATAAACTTTGTCGAACAAATTTCCCGATTAATTAATGGATCAATATTTTTTTTAAATATTTGTTTAAATAAATGAATTATGTGTACATGAAATAATTTTTGTATTAAATTAAATTAATATTTAAATAAATTTTAATTATTACTATAGCTTAAAATTGAATCGATTTAGATAGATGCACTGGTAGCAATATAATTGAGATTTCTATTTCAATTTTCAAATCGTTATTACCTGCAATAAAGCTAATAATCTGCAAAGCGTTCTATAAAAAATGAAAGTCCAATGTTTTGTTGCAGACAGGTAATTTTATGTCAAAATGTCATCGTAGCTAAAAAACCAATACAATTATCCCGCAATTGAATTCGGATCAAAATTTGTGAAACTAAATCAACTTAACTAGACTTACTAGAGCACATGCACGACTGTTTACTAGGAATTATTATGTTAGTATGTGCATCACATGTGTACAATTCGCATAACGTGATGTAGTTTTAATGCTATAGGAACCGAATTAAAAACAGATTCTTGTCCTGTATTTTTTAACCGAGAATAATACGAGACCCATTTCAGGGACACAAATTGTAAATTACTTTGGTCACGCGTCGAACACCGAGTCGACTCTTATTGTGAGAATTCACCCTCTTAATGGTCGAATCACTAGCCCCACACTATTCGATGACCTTCGAATATACATACTTTATATATATATATTATATAATACCAAGAACACACCTACGCGCCTGCAGCACTTATTATAACCAAACCCAAAAATCGTTTAAGTTTTTTGTCATATATTATTTGTTACTGAAAAACACACACGCACACACACAGACACACACACACACGCACGCACGCACGCACGCACGCACGCACGCACGTACACGCAGGCATACGAAAAATAATTTTATATACTGGCAACAAATCCGGGTGGTTTAGAAGTTGTATAGGAATCGCTGGGTTTTAATTTTTCTATAAAGGTACTTAAACACTTCCATGCATAATATTACATATATTATGCTCACTTATAAAAAACTAACGGAAAATAATATTCTCGTAACAAAACCGTTTCTTTACATTTTTTCATACTGGCAGAAAATGACACCGCCAACAATCAGCTGATATTTTTACGATAATTCACACATATTGCAACGACGTCATAATATTGTACACAATAATATGTTATAACGCTATAAAGAAAAAGTGCGTTAACGAGGTGTCTTATAAAGTATTATTTTATTAATCTCGTCATGACGATGGCTATATTTTAGTTGTATAGTCGTCCGGTGCAGAGAACACCTCGAAACGCGTACCATCGATGGGGCCCCGAACTCTCAAAATCATTTCGACGCATACCACTGTCATATTTAATCGTTATAAATCCCTCAGGACGATTTCGATGCTCGCCGAAATATTATTATTGAGGCCACGTCATAAACGTCGTCCCTCGTTGTCGCTCGTGTGTTGCAGCCATCAATTATTTATGTACTGACATAACAATATATATATAGGTATCAGTAACGTACGCAGAAAAAAGTTTTAAGAGGCGTTTTTGAAAATTAGTTATTGATAAGTAGAACTTTTTTTCAATAAGCATACATTTGTTTTTAGTGAAAATTAGCTTTTAAATATAAGCATTGATAGAACAAAAAAAATCTAATTTTCGTGAACTTTTAGCCACTATGTTAAGAATATCTTTACAATTAACTTCTATATCATATCAATTATTTAAATTTTTTAGTAATACATTTTAATTCTGCTTTAACTGGTTTTTCTGAAACATAATGTAATATTATACATGTCTATTAAAGTATAATATGACAATTAACATTAAAATAGAATAAGTAAGTAACCATACAAAAACCAAATATTTCGGGGGGTGTTTAAACACTCAAAACACCCCCCTGTGAACGTGCCTGATAGGTACCTATCTAAATATTATTAAGATATATATGATGGTTATATAATTGTATATTACCTATTAATCAGTGCTCGATTCATATATTTTATAGTCATGAAAAACATTTTCGAGAAAGCGAGCATGAAACATCGGGAAGAAGGAAATCTTCACGCGTCTGCACACTGTTTCCGCTATTTATAAATAATTACTATCTACTTTTCCATAGTAAATTAATAACACCTATACGCCCAGATCACCAGCTTAGGCGCTCACTAATTCATATTTCTACATACCGAGTAAAATATAATTACAATCCGTCTCTTTAAAAAAAAAATATATACAATATTATCATTCATCGCTAAACTCAATGAATGCCAATTTATCGCGTATGAGGAATATTTTAATCCTCTTACAAACGTACAATCCGCAAACAACCGGTTAATATTTATGTAGTATTATATATAATTTAAAACATATTTAAAATTCGTAGATATAAATATTAATCCGTAAAAAACGTATGTAAAGGTGTTTTTTAAAGCCATTATATACACGTTAGTTTGACTGTATCGCTTTTTTTAATATCTTAATCACGAAAGACGAATATCATTTATAATATTTATAAACCCTAATATTATAATAAATTGCCATAATAATTCAATGTAGGTTGTAAACGATTATATTATGTATTACGATATTATTTAGGTAGGATGTCCTCCATTATTCATTATTTTTGTTACAGCTACTATTATTATTAATATTATTATAATTATTAGTGCGATTTGCGAGGCATGTTACAAGGTTTGAACATTTATTTTTCGACAAAATATATTTAACGGACTGAATTTGATAATATATATTGCAAGGGAAATTTCCTTAATTTAAATAGTTGTTAAAACGTATGATAGGTTATTATATCAATATACATATATTTCGACGTTCAGAAATTGTGAAGTAATTTAGTGCGTTATTGTTGTTCAAAAACAGTTCATTATGACATGTTTGGTTTTTGGCGCAGACGTCATACAAATACATGGTCTAATTACTTAGAAAAACCCTTACGGATTCCATGAAAACGTTTTAGAACGAGCGTGTCGGCATCTTATTTAAATACATAATATTTATATAGTATAATAATATATAGCACGTGAATGTGCTGCGCACGGACGTCGGAAGATAAATTTGACTTCACCATTCATATCATTCGATTTCGTGCATATGGACCGAATGACCTCGACGGTCCTGCGTCGCGTCCAAGACATTCGAATATATATTATATTTGTATACAATATGGTACAAATGTACGGTACCTATATGTGTCTAGATTTTAGGTCCTCCAGCGTACCCGTCCACGTAGACATATCATGCATTATAGACATTAAATAATTATATAGCTGTGGAATGATTTTTGTTCTGTAACCATTCGCGTGGTATGACTGCACGTGCGCATATTATGTGTCTTGTATTATAATATTATTGTTCGTTGCAATAGTAAATTATTGTAAAAATAATAACTTCGAACGGATAACGACATCATATATACTATGGGCAATAATAATAAGATATTGTATGATAGTATGTGTATGAAAAATAATGACAGCGGTAGTTATATAGTATTTTACAGCGGCTATATACAATATTATAATCGCGTGATAAAATTACCCATTTTATAGTGTTTTATTTCATTATTATGTGCATAGGCCTTATATCTTTATTACTTATTATTTATTATCAAATCCATGCAAACACGAATAAAATATATAGCTAATGAAAATAATTAAATAGCCGAATCATGCGTTGATTGACATCTTATTTGCATATTTTTAATAATTTGATTTTATATACACTAGGTATTGATAATACGTATAAATAATGAATATTAGTTATTAATGATATATTCGTGAATAATAATTGTCGTTTTACATTAATTTTAAAGATAAATATAATTATGTCTTATTACAATTTATTGAGGTTTTCCGTTGACAAATACTGTTTAAATGTTAACTACCAAGTAAATATTTTCGTATCGGAATTATGGTTTTGTAATTAAAATTAAATACTTCAGTTTCAACGAAAAATCAATTACTATTCTTCATTTTATGATAGTTTTTAATTTCCAAATACATAAATAATATGTATTGTTACAAGATTATTTTTATTTATTTACCAATTTAAGCATATAACCTATAACTATAGTAATGCAATTTTATGCTTTTTAAAGATTTTAAATTGTTAAATACTTGGCACTTATAATGGTTAATTGATTTTAACTTATATTTATGAGGCATGATACATATAGTAATTTAAATTGAAATATTTATTTGATCTTTCTATAGCAAATATATATAGCAAAATTAAAAATGCAGTTTATTTAATATACCTATGTAGAGTTCATTAAACGATTTTTTTATTTAAAGAGGTTGACATGCATAGGTTATTAACCAACATTTTTTTTTAAGTTACAATTAAAAAAACATTTTTTTATTATATCTACAATTTATTTACAATATAGGTTAACTAAGTTGGAATTGAGTGATGAGATTGCATTTGGTGACGAATTGGATGACTTTTGAGGTTTGATCTACGTTGAGAATTTCTTTGATTTTGTGTGGGAGGATGAGAGATGTGCGTGTTGATTCATTAATAATTCTTTTTATATATAACGAATAAATTATGACCCAACTGTTTTGTCCTAATTCATTAACAGTATTTTCAAGTAAATATTTAAAAAAATACATAGGAACAAAAAAGATTTTAATTATTGCATAATGTGTATGATGGACAATATGATTAATATAGATTCTACTAAATGGATCTGATCCTCGCTGGTTAATTAATTAATGAAAAAATAATACCAAAGCATAATCAAACTAATAATGATAATTAATACAATCTATTATGTTGTAATATGTGTAATATGTGTATGTAAATAATGTATATAATAATTCTTCCTTATTTCTAGGCTTATTTCTAATAAAAAAAAAATAATGATAATTTTAAATACAAAATCTGGAAGTTATCAACAATATTATAATAATTTATAAGTGGATAATATAAAAAGTATAGATATATCCTATACAAGTACCTAACGCACAATATTCAAATTTTTTCATTCGTATTGTGTGCACGTATAAAATAAAATATAATGCAATGTAAAATGTTATGTGATTACTATACCTATACTGAGTAGTGAGTTATTATTATCGATTGCGGTCGTTATCGCCAAATTAGCAACGATATATGTAAGGCGTATATTAATACTTATAATAAAGAGAGTTTTTTGGAAAAGTTTTAATAACCAAATTTTTACGAACAAATCTAATTTTATTCGTATTTATTTAGTAATTTGGTAGGTATATATTTATACCTTTTTATGATGACAACCTACATTTTTTACATTTTATAACGGAAAATAATGTGCTTTTCAAGAATTGTTTGTATACTAATTTATTTCGAATACTGTGGATATAGATGTTTTTTTTTTATAGATAAATTTTTAAAGTGTAACTACTGACACTAGCTATAAATACTAAATACCTAATAAAAACATAAAAACGCCCCCGTTACAACAAGCTAAAGGGACATCGTGCGTTTATCAAGGAGTACCGTGTAGGCAATCCATGTGTTTATTTCAATATACAGCAATACGGCGAAACAAACGGCCATCACTTGTAACGGAGCTCTCTTTGTAATCGTCTGCTAGTGCTATAATGCCTTTACTACATTTGACTGCCAAATTTGATCGCATTTCACATCTATGTGTTTCTCGTACACGGTGAAAATCAACTTATTGGGTCCAAAGTTATTGTGAACCCCAACTACCTTAAACTTAACTATTTATATAACTTGAGCAGGCCTTATTTTTATGTGTACAACGACACACAATGTGCACCACGAATGTACAAGTGTGCACTACGGTCTACAAAACAAAAATGTAATATTATATGCCGGCTATTAGGAAATATGAATATTTACTGAATTTTGTTGTTTTATTTAATTGAAATGTTAAATAATTATTATATACAAATATATGTAATACATTTTCTAAGATAGTAGTGAGAATACGATTTCCAAAAGTAAAATTAAGTGTACAGTCCGAAATTTTACGAATAATAGAGCCCAACCTTGGACATCCTATGGAAAATACTTTTGATTTCATATTTTTGAAGACTTGATCATATCAATAAAGCTAAAATAATAAAAGAAAACCAATTATTTTTTAATTTCAAAACCTGGGTTTCTAAAATGGGTAAAATCACAGTTGGTGCAAAAAGGCACCCACTACAGGTACACCTTCAGCCATCAGTATGGGTGATACTAATAAATATTAAGTACCCATACTGCGCAACACGTTTACCGAACAATAATAAATGATACGGATTACGACCGACGGCTGACGGTCGGGTACTCCGTATGCATTATAATAATTATGTTTTTTTTTTATGGAGTCGTTTTACGAAAACAACACACGGTCTGATGCACACCGTACGTAGGTACATATACATATAAATATATAATTATACCTATTACCTAAACAGGTGCCAATGTCTACAATACAGCATCATTTATACTCTATATTATTATGCGTATCAAATCAATACAATATATATGCATTTGAGGTGCACAAATTTGTTCAATCTAATGTCGACTTCACCGATACGGGAGGATATAGATTCAACGGAAACCGCAAAAAATCGTTTCCTCGGTGAATATGGTTCGGTTTCCGGTCGTGAACCGCCGTCACCTCCAAAAACGGCTTACCCACGGTGTGGCGCTCTACACGCGCGACGAGTACGTCGTTTCCGGTCAGACAGCGAGAGGGCGCGACCCCGCGTGGGCGTCGGACACGTCGCCACTCTATTTACAGACCGGAAGCGTATCCGCCCCTAGGTGATTCACGAGTTGACTCTGGGTTTGCGTCCGACGACAATCGAGGCGGAAACGGATAAATGATGTACAAGAACCCGTTAATCGAAGTAATACAGTCCCTTGGTGTATTTTTCGCGGTCATTCTGTGATCTCTCAAGACCAGCCGCGACGACGTATCACATCCGAATCGGAAATGCGCACCCTTTCCGCCGATTTCCGACCGTGAATACAAAGGTTGTGGAGTTTAGCCATTGTCCCTGGTCACTTCATGTTGCGTTCGCCGTCGTGTAGATGTCGCTGCGCGATGGGCACGGCATTTTCAACGTCTTGTTCCTTTAGAGAAAAAGAAAAATGCATCATGCCCAAATATACTGAAATACGTATCACGTAGATAGATATTTTACCAGTATGATGATTTAAGCCATTAGAATAGTTAAAGCTGTCCAATAGGTACCTAGTTTACAGGAAGTTTTGTTATTTATTTATTCATTGTTATGTTGTAAGGCTCAAGTACAGTTAAGGTAAATTTACAGTAACAGAACTTTAATAGTATTATAGGATGGTATTATTATTTAGTAGAACATAATATAATAGATTATATAACTTTAAATTATAATATGAATAGATTTTTTTTTTCATTTATTAATTATAATTGTTTCAACAAAATGTTTGTTTTTACAATTTTTTTTTTATACATTTATATTATTCATACAATTTATATATAGAGTAATTCAATTTGTACATTATTTTAATTTTTTAGTAAAATGAATTAAAATTTGAGTTGATTAGTTTCTGATGATACCGATGATGAAGATGATGAGGATGATTCTGGAGGTAGCAAGATGTCTTTAGGTAGCCGTGGCTTTAGTCAGCGGTTTTTAGTTATTTTCCCAATTTTGAGGTGAAGGGCGCCAATATGAATAGTAATTTATTAATAACATTTGACTATTTGGGTAATATAACAACCCTGAAGAGTTGAACAGATTTCGATAATAATTATATTAAGGAAACTTGGCTTATTAAATGTAAATATTATTATTTTGTAATACATTATAATTTCCATGATGTTGACTAATTTTTTCAAAATTTTTATTTCAAATGCTTACTAAAAAAAATTGTCATTGTGTATCATTAATATTTTTCAACTACCTATAATATTATAAAAACTTATGAGACATTATTTTACGATTTCAAGATTATATAAAATTATAAACTCAACATTGTATGAAATTTTCAAATGTACCTATACCTACAGTTTTTCGTTTTATAATTGGTTTTACCTTTTAAGCTGTATATATATATATTGGTATTATTGAATGAAAACATGGTAAATTTCAACGCTCGTACTGTAACATTATTATTATTATTATTATTATTATTTATTGATAGGTAAATTAATTGTTAAATACAGCCGTAAAGGCAAGGTTGTGAAAATAACTGTAAATATATGCTATTATATGAAATATTATTAAATATTTATTTACCAATTGGTTGCAAAATTTGTAGAACGACATTTTATTTGATGAAATCTGTTACGATTTTGGCTTTTCAAGTCGTGGTATTTAAGTATATACCAGATATTCGTGTGTCGTTCACAAAAAACCCGTCAAAACTAAACACAAATCGGCTGAAACACATTTCGAATATTATATTTAAATGATATTAAACGGTCACCTTATGTTATTAATATGTGTATACTCGTAGTCGCTACAATAAAATAAAATACGAATGCATCAAGTTTTATTGAATTGTTTTTGAATACAAAAGCAGGACGGATAACTATAATAATATACGACGTGTAAAAAAAACAATAACAAATCGGGCCGTAAAAGCATTCTACAAAGTGATGAGCTCGTTATTCGAATGTTCGCGCATCCCGACAACGTCGCAGTGCTTCGTGACGGTATTTACAGCCCCTCCGTTGACCGTCATCACGGACCAATTCCAAACTACCCCTTAGAGTGATGCGGAGGACGTGCGCTGATGGGCATAAGCTCTTTTCGTTTATGATTATTACTATTACCATTATTATTATTATTATTATTATTATTATTATCATCATCATTATTGTGGGGCCCCGCCGGAAACCGATAACGAAGTCTCTGGAACGCGCGATAATACGACAATGTATAACACGACGTGGAAGCTGCAGCAGCGCAAATAAGGGCGTGTGGGAAAACTATTCGGATTATTGACCTACTATTACATACATTACCGCCATCCGTGCTGCGTGTGGACTCGGAGTCAAATCGTTTGACTTGTTTCGGTTTGCCGAGACCGAATTTTCAGCATTATACTCGTATGTGAGAGTGGTCATTTATCATTTCGTTTTTATTCTTCCCAAACAGAATTACAATATATTCATGTACGTGGTCACTGAGCTTGGAGTATAATTATGTGTTTTATGTTTTTGTGGGACGTTCGAATGAGTTCCATCGATATTCGAAATTATACTACCCGAAAAGAGTTAGTCGATTTTTGGGCGTTGTAACACTGAGAAAACCTCAATTTAACGGTTCAAGTTTAAATTTAAATATCTCGTAAACGATAAAAAAATATTATAAAAGTCTTAAGTAAAATGATCAAATGATTTTATAAGCTGAACACAAAATGAGCAAATATTAATAATCAAAGATATTTTAATTAAAGCTCTATTAAGGATAATTAGCTAGATTTCTAAGTTACCCATAAACACTAAAAATTAGATCATGAAGGCATGTGGTAGGTATATGTATATGAAAAATAAATGTTCAATTAAATAAACATTCAACTAATAATTAATAATAGATTTTCTCGAATTTTTTACTTCTTTCTACGGAATAACAAAATAAATATTCGAATTAATTATTAAATTAATTTTATCCGGGTCATAAAATTTGTATATTCCAACCATTTTAAACTATATTAAAATTGACGGTGTTTGGGGGAAAGGGTACAAGTCTAAAATCATAGTTTTTCAATTAAAAAAAAACATAATGAAATGTACCCAGTGGCGTATTTATGGGTGGGGGGGGGGGGTCCCCCCAAAGAATTATTGAATGCGTCTGGAGACCTTAAATTTTAAATATTTAAATATTATAATAATAATTATATTTATAAATTATTGTATTATGATATGACACCCCCTCCCCCCTAATCAAAAATTGTAAATACGCCACTGAATGTACCCAATCCAAAAATATTAAGTCTTATAGATTGAACATTATTATTTTGAGTTATAATAATTACAATTTTAATTTTTTAAGTAAAAAATGGATTTTTTATTATTTTCATAAATTTATGCCCAATGTCACTTATTTAAAAAAAACTGTGGCTTATGCCTTTGTTCACTAAAAATACCATAACGTTTCTATTGTAATTTCTAATACAATAATATTATTATTGTTGATGAACAAGAAGCATATAACTGACCTCTTGTACCTGAATTATATCACGATTTTTACACAAATTTAAAATCGGATGGAGACGTTATTGACCTTAAATATCAAGTGACGATGAATAAATTTAAAATCTAAGTGACTATTTTTTATTTTTACTTTACTATTTACTATTATTTTATTATCATCTTTGTACCTATATTGGTTTTTATTTCATATAAATCCAAATAACTAGAATTACATATTATTAAGTGTAATTTTATCTATAATATATTAAGTACCAAGTGTGTTCACAAACACCGTTCAAATAATAGAATTCATAATATATGTTTTACCAATACAGTTGGAAGAAGACTTTTGAAGATCTAGAAAAATTTGAGTATACTCAAAAATAGAAAATAATTACAGTGGTTTTCATATCAATAGTGCATCCACTGGCCACTGCTAAAATGATGATTATATTGTTGACAATACTTAATCATTGATTAGACCAAGTCAACTGCTTAATTTAGCAAATATATATTTTATTGCTACGTCCTTACGCGAAGTTCGATAAAATTATTTGGATGAGCTGAAGCCTAGACTATACATTTTTATAAATTATAAGTTATAAGCTTTAATCTAACCAATATTATAACTGGACATATTATGTGTATATGCTGTACACATACATATCTATTATTTGTAGACAATACGTATGGGCACATTAGGGTACGACGCGTGATTTTAAACACAAGTTCGATCGGATAGACAGTTTAATAGTAATATTTTATTAGTATGGCTTACGGATAGTATTATAATAATGTGTAGGATTAAAATTATTAGACGCATAACGTTAAACAGAAGTATATTTTAGTATATACTTTGCGCTGACGCATATAATATAAGTATAGCATTAAATACACTTGCCCATTATTTATAATGTATAATATATAAATGAGTATCGATTTACTGCTGTCGCGTATTATATACACACACACAAACACACGTACACATACGTCTAATGTATTGTGTGAGGCGTTAAAAAGTGCATTGTGGCGGTATTATAATGAAGTAGTAACGCACTTGGCAGTCATCGAGAGGGATTAATAAACAAAAAGTATTTCTGAGAGGTTAAAACAACCATTAAAAACTAATTTACGAGTGGGAATGATCCTGGATTGATACCAATAATAGACTAATAGCATATGATACATAATATATTACAAAGTAATTTGTAATTACGTATCAATAACAATATTGCAATGCATCATAAAGTCTATTTGCTCGCTGAACGCAGCAGCAGTGCTCATACAAGTTATAATATCTAGGCGCTTATTGTCGTGAACATTTTCTGTTTGTAGGCGATACTAATACAACTAATAACTATATTGTTTTTTTATTTTTTTATTTGTTATTTGTTTAATGTTTTCCTGACAATAATCATCTAAACTTTTAGGGATCCATAACTATATTGTAACTGTATGATTATAAATAATAATTTCAAACAATAACTTTTTTCATCGGCATACTATAGGGATTCGAAACTATTTGTAAATGAACAACGACTGTATTATAGACCGTGGGAAGAAGTGAAAATGAATATTATCCGTCAAAGCTCTGTCGATTTTACCCATCGATGTGGCAGTAATCCTAAACGTAAATGTTTAATACTTTAAGTACCTACCTATATTATACTGTTTTCTGTTATAACTCAAACTCGACGACTCGAGTCTTCGTCGAATCGGCCTTGTAATATCACCCGGCTCGTAAACAAAAATATTTTTCTAGTAATTCGATGATCTGTTTTCGAAATCGTTTCTACATCGGCGGAAATTTCGAAATGTTCGTTGGTTGGTTGGGCGATAAAAATGTCAAAAACATCCGTGCTTAGGAGTCCACGGCCGTGAAACGTTTTGTTATATACATTGCAATATATTATTTGATATCACTGTGAATGCATTCGCATACCCTCCGCTCACGAGCGGCAGCACTACTAGCGGATCAATAATCGTCGGGATTTCCGCGCCCCCTAACGCTGCTTCGTCATCGTCGTGCTTTTCGCGTATTTTCCCGGAAGTGTAAAAGTCGACTACCACCCGCACTCTCATAAACGATAAATGGGCGTACGAGTCACAACGCACTGCTGGTAACTAGAATATATCGAAAAAAGTTTCGTGAAATGCAATATGGTTTTCTATTTATATTATTTTTTTTTTCAAAAATGTGTTCTACTAGCAGGTAGGTACAACGAAATAAATATGGAAACGGAATGCATTTGTCGACTCGATAAAATTTTTCCAAACCGTATCACCAACCGTCATCACCACCAGCTTGAAGTCCAATATATTTTATGATGAGTGAATCTTTTATAAAAAAGTATCATAATATTAAGGTTTTTACACAACACCAATATTAAAATCGTGACAAGCTAAACAAACACTTGACGCTGATTTGTCTGAACTTGGTTTAATCTAAATTTAATTTTTATTAAATTAAGTTTTGATCTAAATGATCACAAAAACAAAACAAATACCTAGTATAGTTTTTTATATACTTTATACAATAATTGCCACATTGTTGTACGTGGAAATACTTAGAAAATTGTCCAGTTTCAGATTATCATAACATATCAAAAAAAAAAAATAATTTTGAATCTTAAAATCATAATTAGTTGTACATATGCAGGTTCAGCGAAGAAAAGAATTCAAACAGTTTCCTTTGGAAATGTTATATATGCTATTTGTATTATTCATTATATGATGTAATTATTAAATAATAAATTAAATAATAGTTATCGTTTGCTATTGAATAATAATTCATATGTAAATTTTTTTTTTTATTGCTTAATTTTTATTTCCACAATCTGTTACTTACATTTTGAACAAATTGTGAAATTGATGAATTTGATCATTATGGCGTGAAGGACGGATTAAAGATACCTTCCAGTGAAGGCACTTTTAATGTTATGTATACTTAAAATTAAAAAATTCATACATTTTGAATATAAATAAAAAAGTTAGTAATGTTTTCTGTATAAGCTATTATACGTACTAAAATTATAATTTAATTTTTCTTAAAAAATGTATTCCCCTCGCTCATCATTTCAGATTTCTATAAGATTTGTGTCCTGAACTTATTTTATTTATACTATATATAAATTTAGGATAGTTTTATAGTGCTAAATACCAAGTGCCCTTATAGAAGCACTGAATTTAACGCCTATAGGAAAATTTGTTTCAACGTAATTTACTCGTCCTACTAGATAATATTACATGTTTGGGTACTATACATACGGCGTGATACGTAAGTCATAGATACGTAAAACACAACAGTATGTACATATAAAACACTTGTTTTATACGGAAACGACTATAGCAATAATATGGGCATTTCGATACTTATTGTGGGTTAGTGACTAGTGTACTCATATAATATATAACCACAATAAATCAATAAGCTCGTAAACTCCACGCGTTAACAACACGATTTTCGTCGATTTCACACCCACGCATTGTAAACGCGTCACGCGCATACTATACATAATATAATATTATTGTGTTTTGTTTGGGTTCTATACGACGATAAAATGTATATAGTTACGCAAATCGGTATTAAGATAATAATTATTATTTTGGGTCTAGCAGTGTATATTATAAATCAACTGGTTAAACGATGTATATGTTGTATATTATTTTATTATACTCAGCGCGCACGTTTTATTATCGTTTCAAATACAGTTTTATTGTAAAATCAAATCGTTAAAAATGCGAATGTATAAAACGCAGTTTATCACCATCGGTGCAACATGATTTTTTAATTGCAAGCGTAATATTAACAACCGAAATATTGCATTGCTGCATTTACATTTTATACATATATTAGGTACGTATAAAAATGCATAACACGATTATCATATTTATGTATATAATTTATGATATGTGTTACATAATATACGATATAGAAAATAGAAATATATTTTTAAATAATCATAAGGCACAGATAAAATCGAATCTTTATTGCCAACATAGGCCTCGAAAACTTTGTTTACGGAACCCGCGATACCTTCTTAAATAATACAATTTTATAAACGATTGTGTTGCAGTTTTTATATTGTATATTTATAAGCTCTTAGAGGTTTAGAGCAAAATAAAAATAGTAAAGGCCATTCGTTAAAAGTTCTGTAAGATTGTGCAAATTTGTGATCTGAGTTGCACAAACTAACAGGTAGGTATTATGTATACGAACAATATGTCATGAGAACCGAATTGGATTTTATTTTATTTATTTATAACGTTGTAAATGATAGAATAGGTACCTAATGGTTAAAATTTTTGATTGCCGCCTCATCACAGTTCGTATACTCGAATGACTTTTATTTCATTTTATTGTTACTCATCTCATAAAACTCGTAAATCAATAGGAATAGACTATATTATACATCATTATAGCTTTGAATAATTTTCAAAATTGTAAATTTATGTGCTCTACCAATAAAAATGAAAAATAAAACAAAAATAAAAATGAAGACGTATGCCAACTTGACATATTTTACAGAGAGGTGATAATGTACGGGGGTGAGTCATCCTTTGATATTTTTTCTTTCTAATTTTTAAATTCCAAGATAATATTTATTCGTTGATAATTAGTATTTTTTATAATGCGTATCCGTATGTAAAGGTTGTGGGAAATGCGCAAATGGCTGCAATCAAATGATTTAATGACGAATGTCAAATAATAATATAATAATTGTAGATTGGTATGATACAGTGTTTGGCCTCAGTTATAAACATATTCTGTATTCAAGCATCAGACACTGCTTCTAGTTCCTGGATGGGTGATCATCTTTTAGGTTTTAGTGACAAATCCTAGACATGTATATACGTGTTAGGTTAGGTTTAACCGATTGTACCTTTCTACACAGTTAAAACCCTACTATAAATAACCTTCAGTCTAATGACCATATATGTTGAAGTTTTAATTCAATAATTTTTATTTTTAATTGAACAATCTGTAAATTTCAATAGTGTATGTTAACACAAAAAAAAAAAAAAAAAAAAAAATAACTCAATAATATAAAAATATATAAATATAATAGTTAATGTTTAAATGTCCTGCAATGTGGATTCTAAGAAAATAAATATGGGATGATATTCATATGGTCGGTCTTGTTCAAAGCACACGAAATTCGGCTTAAAAGCACGCATTATTCATTATTGGACAATACTACTCGACTCGGGTCGTACTCGAGCGTTTGAAATTTACACCAATCACGGTTTAATAAAAACAACAATGCTACTCAAGACTTTACTTTAAACTAAATTATTATTATAGTATAAAATATAAAACATAAGGGCTATGGTTTGATTTTATAGTTCAAGCTTTATAGAAATCGAATACAAAGTTGCTAACTCTCCGGGTGTGATGTCTTCTCGGGTTTGTCGTTTTTCAGCATAATATATGTTATACTATTATTTCCTCGTCTTGGAGTAGCCTAATAGTTTGTCATATATTGCTTAATGTGACATTTAAAATAATATCGAATTATCGAGGAAGTTGAACGACTCTTGAATTTAGAAAAAAAAACTGATTAAATGATATTAAAACATTATTTTAAAACCACTATAACTGGAATCAATATATTTTCAAAAGTAATCGTATATCATGTTTACAGTATATTTGGCTGCAGTTTATTGCTCGTAATCATTATTGTATATAATATTAGGACAGTCCACACAAATTAATCAATATACAAAAACAAAACAAAAACTCAAATTTTCAATCATAGGTTGGACCATCTATAATACACAATAAAGTAACATGGTGTTATAACATTTTTCTCATAATTGATGAACTGTGCGTTTTCGTGCTAATTGGTAATATGAATTTTATTAATATATAATGAATAATGATAAATTGTATTATATATAATACCGTACCTACTTAAGATAACTTCACAAACAGCGCCATGGCTATACGTCACGACGGTACATCACATTATAATATATAAATGTCATATTATAATATCATGTTACTTAATCGTGCTAAAATTTAAAAAAAAATACAAACTCTGTTTCATTAAAATTGTATTGTCTTTGTGTGGTAATATTATAATGTAGTAATTAATTATAATACCTTTCACCAGTATTAATACATTTTTGAAATGTTCATGTGTCGTTGCAGGTGTTACCGAGTCCTGCGGCCAACTGGGGTAAGTGTGCTTGAGCGTGCGTGTGTGTGTTTTTTAGAAGTATCCTTCGTCGCCGTGTCTGTTACGACTGTTGCTGTGCAGTAGCCGTCATTGGTAAGTACTGTAATCAACATTATGTATAGCTACGTATTTAGAATAATATTTTTAATATCATACTTTGTACGTTATTGTGTAATCGAGCAAAACCTAACTTAACCTACGATCAAACCTCATGCTATAATGGGTTATTTCAAAGATGATCCATTTATTTTTTTTTTGTGATGTTATTGAACCGTATAGATTGTACGTGAAATATGATGGTTTAAAACTAGAATCGATGTAAACACTTTGAAATCATATTTATTAACTTTGGCGCAATAACTCATATATTATAATAATATGCTTTCGCCGGTAAACACGCTACAGCTGACGCGTTGTGGTACGAATTGGACACAACCTACGACTGATTAGAACGACCTTTAACACGAGACCACGCAGGGTGTTCCGTTAAAATAGAGCCAACATAGTATTATCGTTTTTCACAACAACAAAAAACACAGCCGAAAATGTTTAAACACTTCTCGGCACGTATTTCAAGCGGCCGTAAAAACGTCAAGGCGTTATATAATATATTTTTATGTACTGGCAACCATTTGCGCCACGGATACTATACAACAATACATAATAATAATATACAACAATAAACTATAATAACGATGTATAATATAATATATGCATCTGGGTATAGCTGTGGATTCTGAGCTTTTCGCGATACGCGAAGCTTCCGTATCGAGAGCCGTCACATACGCATCACTGTATTTAAAACCGCAATCGAGGGTGTGTATTGTAAAATTCCGATTCTCTTCCACCGTGCAGATCGATGTAAACCCCTCGGTTTTACACTTTTTATCACGTCGAAATACATCACCGACAAAAGCGACGAGAAAACGCATCAATTGTGACTTGCAATATTCAAATATTCGAATTCAACCGTTTATAATAATATATAACGCAATACATAAAATATACATCAAAATAATAAATTAATAATATGTGTGTTTGTGTGTAAACTATAAAGTAGGATCTAAAAAAATATAAGTCGCATATAATTTTACGACGAATTGCCTCTTGTTTACTCGATTCGTTTTATCCGTACAGCATTTATGCGTTTTTTTACGGTTTGTTTCGTCTGCTGCAGTAAATCACCGATACGGCCAGTTTTTCTGCCCATTTTTTTTTTCGTAATAACAATAATCGTTTTTACGATCGTTTTAACACGGTTTGCGAAAAAAAAACATAGGTATCGTTATTTCGATTACATAATAATATTTTATATTATATTATATATTAAATAAGTGGAGATACCATGCACCTTATCACATATAGGTATATTATTTGTCGCCATACCGTTGATAGATTTGAGCACTATTCGTATTTAAACCTATGTATATGTGAATATATTATGATATTTAATGAAAAATACTATTCTTTATCAGAGACACGAATTATAAATCAATTAACGTTAGATTAGAATTTACAACTTCTTATATTGCATCATACTTTAGAAAAATAATCATTATCCCATTCTTGATATCGTTTACAATATGATAGTTACTTCAAGACGTAAAAATCCCTCTCCAAACTCCTGGAGTCCAGGTGATTGACACGGTTAAAATAGAGGTGTCATTAAGGTCAATTATGTATTATCAATGTTTGAAACAATGACTACCTATATTTGGACACGGATAACGTTATTTTTTATATTAAACTTTTAAACAAATATCTACACGGTGATTTGAACAAACGTACAGTGGTGACCCCCCCCCCCCCCACACATACACACATAACCTACCTAATTAAAATATCCATGTTTTGTAATGAACAGTTTTAGAATAATTTTATTCTATTTATTTATTTTTTTTATTTTATTGTTTTAAAAATCGTTACGTTTGTAGCGCATGTAAAGATTTTCGCAATATCATATTTTTGGTATTTCGAGAATGTGAAAACGACATATCAAATATTTTAGTTATTAAAATAAAATCATACAACATTTGTAAATTATTATATGATTACATTTTGTATAAAATAAATAATAACACTGGACTTGAGGAGTACCTAAATGGTTTTCAAAACCATGTTTATATATTTAAAAACATCATACACGTGAAAGCTACCATTGAGTTCAAACAATAATAATTTTTTTTTTTAAATAACTTGTATCCCAGACCAGCCCCGTATACAAACATGTGTTCTGTAATTATTTATAGTTATCATTCAACTATTATTATCTTACAATTATTAAAAACTTATCGAGTCGTGTACGTTTGGTTGCCTACCATCACAGTTTGCCGGGTTGGTGTATACCGTAAAGTGTAAACTACTAACTGCAGCCGACTCCACCATGGTTTTTCTATATTTCCATTCACTTGTATTTTTAAGTAAGTTCTACCGATGCTTTTTTTAAAGTTAGAACATTTATATGTGGGATAATTTAGACGAAAAAAATAAAAATATATTATAATAATTCTACATATATACAAAATGTGAGTAGATGATAATACACAATTTACTTACTCCGTATACGATATTCCAAGTTATTTGTAGCCACGGCGAATTGGTAGTGTTCAATTAATAAAACTCGTGTATATACCATAAAGTATTTCTAAAAAAATAATATTCTCTACGATAAGTTATGAAACTGCGTGTTTAAATATTGTATGTGATATTCTAATAAAACGTTTTGCAATATACTCGTCGTGATCGCTAGTACATTCAGACATTAATCAGCATAATATTATATGTATGACTCTACTTCTTATATATTTTTACACATTCCTACCTATCTTTATCGACATATAATATCTAAAAGTATTAATCAATACGTTTTTACACTGAATTTAATTATTAATTGTACATATATACACATAAAATAAATAGTACCCATATCGGGCTATATACATAACATAATATATTTTGTTATTTAGATTCGGTTGTACATGCGGTTTTTATTCTACTTGATCATAACCTGAAAGTATTTAAAGATCAAATAATATTTGTTAAAAGGACGTAATCTTGTATAAGAGTGATACACTATGATACCTATGTACAGTATATAAATACTTATATATTTATACAATTTAAATATTTAAATTACGTTATACTGCAATATATAATATAATACTAATTACCAAGAATACAATTTTATGTATATAAAACAAAACAGACAATTAAAATAAAAAGTACAATTATTAACACATGAAGGTACCTATATATTTTTGGTAACATACCTAGATAATATCTGATGTGGAGTATGCGATGAAATCCTAATCTGGGGAACGTAATATTACTACTACTGTTATAGGAAGGAATGAAAGGGCATTTGACAATAATTTGATATTCATATTTTATTTGAAAAATTTAAAACTTTGATTTTTGGGAGTAAAAATAGAGTAAATGTTTCAAACAAATTATAGGAACATAAAATAATCCTTGCTATATATTCATGCAATAGTTTTTATACGTTGACCGCATAAACTGTTTTAATTTTTAAAAAATATCTTGGGGGATTAACCCTAGAGAAGGCTTCACACTCAAGGTTTCGGTATTAAAAATAAGTATATTTCTCAAAAAGGAAATGGTAAAGCATTTTGTGCATACATAGGTGAGTCATTGAGACATAATTTATATGAGTAATATAGGTATACATGTTATAAGCTATTAAAACCAGACAAACAACACATATTTTTAACAAAATAAACAAACTTAAAATACGACTGGTGGTAAGTATAATACATAAAACATTGGGATAAATTGTTTATAATTACAGTTATAGGTAATAACAGATTAGTATTTCTTATAAAACTATGTTCCCATAATTTTACAGTTTTCCCCAGTAATTTTCTGTTAGAAATAATTTCAAAATTTCTGTGGCTGATTGCTTATCAGTTTATCGGACTACTGCAGCATGCGCCTTGGATTGATTTTATTAGTCCAAAAAGTGTATACATATTCATACGCAAACAAGAAAAATAACTAAGTATAGACATTTTTCTTTAAAAATACAACATTGTAAAAACCAATAAAATAAAATAAAATCACGAAAAATAACAAGCAGTCGAGGTCATGTTCTTTAAGAACGCGTCTTATCGACCGGATCTCTCTATATATTCCCATACCTGCAGCAATGGTATGTCGTGTTTCCTTATTAAAATAAAAAAATCGATTTACAATCAAATATTCATTTCTTTGTTCGTTTCGTACCGACATGAACGCTGCGGTTTAAGGCATATATTATATGGGTAGGTACTCACGGAAATTAATCTCTTTGACTATACATATATATTTAATTGTTTATTATCTAGTTAATACATTAATTACCAACAATATTTCAAAGCAAGATACATCTAATATAATTTCTCAGATTATTTAAAATACGTTAGCCTGTTAACTCGTGATGATTTATCAAAACATTAATTCGTCTAATTCTAATATTTTCGAAGTAGGTACAATAGTGTGTGTTTATTTTCAATATATATATATATGTGAATTAGAAATGCATAGAAACTTAAAAAAACTTTTACCAAAAAATTATAAATTTGCATAATACTAAAAATATTAGTTCCGCTCGGAATAGTAGGTACCTGTACCTAAATCATAAATTATGGCATTTATAACTTATAAATAAAGCAATTTGGAAATATTAATTTTTATTGCTCTTGAAATATTTTTATACTAAAACAAAGATTTAAACGCTTTATAATAACAATTTGATATCAAAATATTAAATATTATAAAAACACAAGTACCTATTCAAGATTCAATACATTAATGGATTTAGTCATTTTAATATACCTATTATTCAATTAAAATATAGTGAATTAATAATTAATATTATTATCTGTACTTATATTTTATAATAAATAATTAAATGTACCAACGGTTCAAGGTAGGTATATTGTATAGCCTATAGGTACTAAAAATATAAATAAAACTAAAATAATTGCCAACATTATTATTATTACAATGCGCTTAAACTCTATGCGTAATACTTTACAATAGTAGGTGTAATCCAATAAACAATACTACCAGTTTCATATTATAAGATGCTTGTCTAATAAACATTGTTGTAATTTAACATGTTAACAATGGGTATTATCCTAAGAACATAATGATAATAGCCAATTTGAATTGATGTTATTTAAGCTGATAAACACAGAATGGATGGAATTTACTTAAAATTTGAAATGTGTTATATGATAGATCAATAGTGCACTAACAAATTATATGTAGAACTATTGTGAAATTATGTGCTAATAACTAATATGGCAATACTTTATACTCATTAATAAACAGTACTCCTAATAACATAAATTTATTATTATGCACATTACATGTTGATACATAACCATAGAATAATCATTTTTGCTGGTTCGAGTATAATGTTTAATTAATTATGTATTTGTACAATTCCGTTTTAGTTGCTAAAATGTTCCCGTCTCGTGAATTTATATCTGTTAAGGTTACCTATTAATTATTATGTACTGTGGTATAATAAATTATTATCTTTCGCGCCTACATTTTATTAATGTAAAGGACACGGTGCGGTTATGCATACAAGGCGACTCGTTAAATATATCCCAATACTGCGATCACTTTATAAGCTATATGACAGGTGTGTGCTTATAATAATTTTATATCGACGTAGAAACCGACGACGACGATATTTATAAATAGTAGTGATCACTCGTCTCCGATATGTAATGAGGGCGATGAATCCGGGTCGGATGTGATATGTATGTTACTAGATTTAAATGTGAAAAAAAATAACAATTATGCAAACAGAGCGAAAAGAACAAATCTAAATCAACGTACAACAGCAATAATAATAAGATTATTTAATTGTTAGAAATTATTAACTTTTAGTAGTTATTATTGATAATACCATCAACATCCGCCGTGCTATGACTCGCGTGTAAGCGGCGGAGAGGAGAAAAGTAAAAAAAAAAAGCGATCGTTGATATGCCGCGAGAGTGCGCTGTCGGTCGCGGCACACACGAGACCAGCACGATCGTCGATTGGCCGTTGCCGCAGAGGGGACTAGTCTCGGGCTACGGTGACGGGGGCGACGCCGCCGACCCGCGCGCATCACCCGACGCTTTCGACAAGCCGGCCGCGGCCGACGCTGCGCGTGTGCGCGCTGGATCACGCGCGCGCGCCCGTGTAGGTAGTGCCGTAGCGGTGTGGTCGTGTGCGCGCGCGTGTGTGTGTGTGTGTGAGAGTGTTGTGCGCGCGCGTCTAGAAAGAGGTAACGCGACGACTGCGACGCGGACGACGACTGCAACGAGACGACGACGGTCGACTGGGCCACGCCAATACCCTCCGCGCGCCGCCCGGGTCATAAACGATCTCACAAACAAGTGCTCAACGTTCGGGAAATTACCCGCGCCGCCATATAATATTATATCGCCAAAGGCCGCCGCCGTCGCCAGTGATCGCGTCGCCGCGCGGGTTTTATTTATTTTTCCGCCGCTATTACACACGGTTCGAAGACATTTTTTTTTTCGATTAATAATAATATTATTATCCCGTTTGGATTTTTTTTACTCTCGTTACACCCGCGGGTCATAATCCTCACGCATTCCCGTGTCGGTCGTCCAGTGTCCGTAGTGTAGCTCGTCATCGTCGCCCGTCACACGACTGTGCCCTATATTTTCGGGTTTCGAATATAAATATATCGACAGCAGTATTTCTTTCGAACGCCGTGCGTTTGGTTTGACGACGATACATTCGGCATAATGCGATGGCGTTGACGGATTCTCGGACATAATATTATTATTGTAATATATAACATAAAATTATATTTCAACGGCTGAAAAACAGGCTAGCAACAAGAACATATTATAGTATTACATACGAACGTGCGGCCAAAAATCGCACCGCAGTGTATCATCCCGTCCCCGGTCGCAACTTCCGCGCCCGTCATGAGTTCAAAGTTCATCATCGACAGTATGCTGCCCAAGTACCACCAACAGTACCACCACCAACTCCTGAACCCCGTGATCACGTCCGGCGGCGGGCTGGACTCGTCGGCCGTCAACTACAGCCTGACGCCTAACAACTCTTCGTCGAGCAGTGCAGGCGGCTCACCGCCGTCCACGTCGTCGCTGGTCTCGCCGGCCGCCGGCCGCATGTACCCCGCGTACGTCCACCATCACCAACAACAGTTCGGCTCCGGCGCCGGTTCCATGGCGTTCACGTCGCCCGGATCGGCAGCTTTGGCCGCCGCCGTCCAGGACGCCGCGGACAAGACGTCGTCGTCATGCCGGTACGGCGGCGGCGTCGGCGGCGTGAGCGTCGGCGGCGTTTCCGCGGCCGACACGATGGTCAACAGCTACGCTGCCTTGCACCATCATCACAACCAGAACGGCGCGGGCGGCACCGGCGCCGTGTCGTCCATGGCCGCGGCCGCTCAGTTCTACCATCAGGCGGCCGCCGCGTCCGCCGTGGCCGCAGACCCGCTCAACACCGCGTGCGCCGGACAGCCCGGAGCCCCCGGACCACAACCCATGCCTGATATACCTCGGTATCCATGGATGTCCATTACAGGTAAGCGTTTACCTATACCAGTTACAATGTATATACCTATACAACATATTTTGTCGCTAGAAAATCTGTTGGTAGCGTGAAATTGCTGTTTGTCGTGTATGTCCTACACTCCTTTAAAGTCATTATTTTATGTAAATTCTCTCCCGAGAACATTCAGTCGTTTCCGATAAGCTAAAGGTCCCGGCTAAAGTTATAAGATTATGATAGGCGCACAAGCGTCAACGAAACCTGATTATAGACGGTACTTTAGTCTGCGGGAGATTAGAAAAAAGCTTACGAGTTCCGCGGTATATTTTTACGATCCTTAACTGTCATTTAACTACTTTATCCATAACACACGTTAGCAGATTAATTGATATTGCATAGTTATTTTGTTTTGCGGCAATAAATATCATTGGGAAGCTCGTTAAGACTCTAAACAACTATATAGTATTGTTTTATTTTTTAATTTTTAAATAGTAAGCCTGTTATAGAAACTAAAATTGCGATTTAATTTATGTAACAGGCTTAATGTAGTTATTACTGCATAAATCAAACATCAATTTGAAGTGACTTTAAAACAATGTAATTAAAAAAATAACAGTAAACCTAAGTATAATAATATGTGAACAACTATTATAAAGATATGAATTTTATTTTTTGTTAGTTACTATATTTATAGTCTTCAAGTTTGGTAGTTGAAATTCGTGTTTATATTTATAATATTTATAAAACTAGGTTAAATAAAACACATGCTTCTTTAGCAATATTCTCAGTGTTTTACATTTATACATTTGTATTTATATATATATATATATATATATATTTATATATATAGGGTCATAGGGAAATACTTATATCACTTAGTATGCGCCTTAATGTTTATACATATCCTTTTTTATTTACAAATGTCTTCTTTTTGAACGTGACGTTTCATGTCTGATTACATTAGATAGTTAATTTATTATTTTAACTACAAAAATGATATTAAATGAACAGTTTTATATATTTATGCCACCAAATAATATTATTTAAATATATTAATGTCCCTATCATAAAGTAAAGACCATTAAAATTTAATTACCCTATAAATTATATGTAAATAAGCAATAAACGTACAAACTTAATTATGTGTACAGCAATTACCATTATAATTTATACTAATATAAATTAAATATAAATTATATTATAATGATACATATTTTGCTAAATTATACACTAACAAACAAATTATTCATTATAAAGACTATAAAAATGTTAAAATTAATCGTTACTTATTTTTCAGTAAGTACAATAATGTAATTAAAGTTTGCATTTTGTACCAAAAATGTGTAACGTATTAAGCTCTGTAGTATCTACCTAAGTAAATAAATAATTAATACAATTTTAGAAAAAAGCTTAAAATTGTGTAAAAAATGTAATCATTTTTAATATAATACAATAAATACATTATAAATATGAAGAAAAAGTGAATCTTCATACCAGTTGGTATTCTCAAAAAAAAAAAAAAAAAAAAAACGTTTGAAAATACATTTCATTTGACTATAATATTATAGTGCCAATAAGTTGTGTGTGTGATGATGGTACTATAAAAATAATATACTTGAATAATATTATGGATATTTGCTTGGAATTCAACCAATTTATTATTACCTAAATCTAATACTAGCCGTTATACGCACGCCCTCATCTCATTGTAGACAAACTCGACTATTACTTACTACCCACACAAATTCTAGTATTATTTTATTAGACTATTATTTCATCGCTTATTTAAATTAATTGACCAGAATGTTTAAATAATATTTAATTTAACAGTGTAAGGTCATATTTTATATTCTTGTGTATTTTTCAAAACGTTTTTATTTCCTAAAATACCTAATAATAATAATAATAGCCGCTTGACATCTAATATTGTGAAAATATAACACTACGATTCCTAAAATTATTTCACTGACGAGTTATTGAGGTATAAATAATGCGCCTTATATAAATTATAAACAAAATGCCACATGTAATTCTTGGTAAATTCGATGAAAAACATTTGGATTACTATGAATATAATTTAATTAATAATTACTATATTTAATAAGGGGACTAATCCTCATGATATTTTTATTTTTACTTTTCCTGGAAAAAAAAAGAATACTGAATTAACTTCAGAAGACGCTTATAGATTTATTATTATATAGAAATGAAAAACATAAAAAAAAAAATTTATCTTCGAATCGAATTGCTCATAAAGGGTGATAATATTGTTACATTCTTATATTTACTTAAATTTATTTTGGTGATTAAGTATGTTCTATTCCAACGGATTAATTCATAATTATTATAATAGTTACAATTTATTAGAACAATAATACGCTTCTCAAAAATAGTCAAAGTTCAGGAATTTGGTGCAAATATAATTAATATTCTTTAATCTTATAATAATCTGTCAATGTTATGATATCTTAGTAAAAAAATACATTTTTATATAGATGAGAAACTACTTAAAAAGGTCTATAACTTTTTTAAATTTTAATCTATAAAAACATTAATAGTCATGTTAATACATCGAGAAAAATAATATGTATATAGATACCTAATTGTAAAAATATATAAAATAGCAACCGTATTTACAATTACTTTATTGCAAATAAAACATTCCAATTGGATTCAATAACATGCATAAATTTAAATAAAAAAATATGCAGTATACAATGAAAATGTAGTGTATTATAATATATAACCAATTTATGGAAAGGAAATAATTAATACCATTAATAAACTTTAATAAAATTTTGAAAGTTTTACTGAAAATTCATTTTCAATATCATTGTATCTTAAATTGCCAATGATACGATTAAAAAGTATGATATATGCCTGTTTAGAATTGATTTTATAATGTTATTAATGTTGTGAATTTTGTGCTTCTCCGACGTTTGTGTAGTAATGAAAAAAAAAATAAAAATCGGAAGATAACTTAAAGTATAAACAAAAATTTCTCCAAATTTAAAAATAAGATTTTATCAAAACTGTAGTGTTCAATAAACTATTAATTTATCCATGGATGGGTGCCTGGGGCCCAGGGTGGCATTGTGGGTGTTTGCAGCACGAGTTTAGCTTTAGAAGTTAATTTCTTATCTATTGTATACAAAATAGCGATATTCGTTAATGGCGGTATAGTTACCGTATTACAAACCCATCATAATAACTTTTGAATGCTATCGTTGGCAAATTAAAATTATATTAATTAATGAACCTAATCATCATAATTTCCAGCGATAGTTTACATCCGTTGATACTGACCAAGGACCTTTAATAATTCTAATAACAATATAATCTTGTCACTGGCATAATATTATGTGGTAAATGTCGTTTATAATAATATGTGATCTGCAATGATCAATCGTTAAAAAACCAAATTGGCCCGCACGTGGCCACTAATATAATTTTGAAAAAAATATCTAATTTTCATTTTTTGTTCATCGCGCACAAGTATGCGTATTCGACTGACGGCCATTTGCATAATTATTGAACAATAGACCATATGAGCGAGCACTATAGTAGGCGGGCGAGTACGGCCCATCGTTTATAATAATATTATGATACCACAGAGAACATCACCGAGTCGCCAAAAACCGGTTCGAGTGTCCATACGAATTTTCGAACGAAACAAATTAAAACGATTTAGAGTTTCCGTCAATAGAGCTTTTGTGCGCCTTGATTCACGGCGGTGATGGTCAAATTGGAAAAAAGTACTAACGGTTTTCCCAATTTCCCGAACACTTAACGACTCGTATACCGTTTATATATCAGAAAGGGTGTGTTGACCAGATACCATAATAATATTTAGGTATATCAAACCGTTGAACCTTGCAATGGCGTATAGTTGGGGAGTAGCTACCCTCGTGTGCAAATACTTTTACAGAGGGGTTCCACCCTCCGTCACTCGCCTCACCACTATTCGCAATAGTAGGGCCGTAATCTTATTTCCACTTGTACTGGGGCGCTAAGACTTTAGCTATGTTACCAATTGCACACTAATGGTTAACTTACTATTTAACTATTTCCTATTTCCCTATACATATGATATGCACACCGTCATTACTCGTGTAAGATTAAAAAACGGTTTTCGTGCCAGTTTGGGCACATTAACATTAAGACATTGTTGTCTACGACATTTTAAAAGTGCATAGCTACCAAAAACTACTTTTAATGTATGGCTTAAATTGAAAATCTGCATTGAACAAACATAATTTGTCAGTTTTTCTCTAAACATCCTTATTATAAGTATTATAAATATAGTATAAGTATAAGTTATCTATATTGACTACAGATATTCGGTATATTATATGATTGTTCTTCAGATTTTCGTAGAGTAAAAATATGTAGAAAGATCTAAAAATCAAAATTATTATGACGTACTACATTTCTTGTTATCCGATAAGTCAATTTTTTACTCGTAATGCAGACAATTTCAACTCGCTTGATGATCAATAAAATCCATACAACAATTAGCATATTAAAAATGTATCAATAATATTTAAATTTCCATATACTGCGTTAGCGCCGCAGACATACGAGACTGTTTGTCAATTAAAAAAAAAAAAACTGTCAATAATACTGATGCGATAAAAACGTAGTTTATACATGTATTGATTTACACGCCGAGTCAACAGAATATAATCAACAATTATACACAAAAGCTTTTTCGTGTCCTCCTCGTGATTTTGAGTTTTAATGTGGACAGATACCTACTTTTTTTATTAGATTATAAATCGTTACAATAAATTGTCGTTCTACCTATATTTTTTAGAAAAAATAAAATATAAGTATATCGAGCTCGCCCAACAAATGCGCGTATAATGTAATAATGTAGCATGTCTAATATGGTTGTAATATTATCTTAAAACGTTTTAATTTTTGTTTTTTGTTTTCGTTTCAGATTGGATGAGCCCGTTCGACAGAGTCGTTTGTGGTGAGTACTGAACACATTTATTATTTATTCGTCCATGTTTAGAGTCTATAATAGTACTATTATCCATATTATTGTTGTCGTTAAGCTTAAGAGTCGATAAAACGATTTTACAATAGCCTCGCACTTAATAATAATATATATTATAATATACGGCGTCTTTCCGTTTTTCCAGCCACACACGCGCGTTATATTTTAAGCCCCTAGAAAAATATATGTACCTACCTACATCACCGCCGTGGTGTTCATATTATGTCATTTTATACATTGTCATACCTACACGCGGTTTTCACTCGTTTGCTTACTATGTATAATATTAATACGAGGCGTATATACAACATTATGATATACTATTTAGGCGATACCTACTTGAAAAGCTACCTCTCTGCGCGTAACACGTGCATATTATATAGAGTCTCACCAGAACCGTGGCAAACATTAAATATTTTTATGGGCACACACTCGCGGTCCGGCCAGTTAATAGGTTTTTATTGGACAACAATAAACGTTACGACAACGTGGTATTATATTATTATCCCTCTCACTCTCTCTCCTCTTTTTTTATCATTATTATATTTATCCGTCGTACGCCGAGTGGTATAAATTATGATTTATCGCTATCGTGTGCGCTTGCGTCGTCGTTTGTGTATTGTAAGCAGCCTACCGTCGTGCAGACGGGGTTGACTCCTCTCATTACCCTTTTTTTGTCCGCGTGAGATAATTTCACCCTTTTTTCCAGGTATGTCCCCGCCATTACACATATAACAACATATCATTTTAATAATTCGTCGCGTACCTACCTACGCGTGTACACACGTCATGTATTAGGCATATACCAGCTACTGCTCATACAGTGTATACACCGGCGGCGGCGGTATTTACCAATGGCGACGTCGGGAACGTAGGTATGCGTATAATACAAACGGATGAATAATTTATTATAAACGCGAATTAAAAAAATTAAATAAAAACGGACCGTGGGCGCGCGTCCGTGATGGTGCAACGCGAAGAAACCGTACGGAAATCCTATTCATTCCGCGTGGAAAAAAAATCGTACGTACGTGTTTAATCCTCTTCGTCCGAGTTTTATGCAAATCGCCTCGTCCATAATAATATTATAGCGTCCATCGTACGACGATCCATCGTCCTGATCGAAATTTTGGGAGGAGTGGTGGTGTCGGTGGGCTTAGATCATGGTATATATAAATACCATGTGCGCTCATTAGCATACCGTGTAACGTATAGAATTTTCCACCGTAGGGGTATTTATCATTTTGTTGTGTACTTCACACCATAAGCGCTACATTATTATCATTATTGTAAAACCGTCGCCATAACGCGATGTCAACGCGCGTGGGACGCGTCCAAGCCGACCGATACGTTAGTTGTATGGTAATAACGTCGGTATATCATGCCGTCAGTCCGAACGAATAAAATAACAATAAATGTATTAATTTACACCGCCGCCTAGCCCATTATCGTATATAACATACCATTATTATTATGATAATGGCCGCGTGCGATATGCGAACTGTAAACGTTTTCCGTTCGGAAATGTCATATATTATTTTACACGCATCGCCGCCGACGCTGCGCTCTTCTGTACGCCTCTTATTAAATAAGTATATAGCACCTATAATATTTTGTGTCGCCCATTATGTGCCTATTTACGACGTTTATAATATTATTATCATCGTCATCCTGGCGTTCGGATAGGACTTTTCTCCCCATTTCTGACGGACTTAGGAAAAAACGACGCCGTCGCCGCCGTCCATTCTCGGAAGTTAACGCAGGTTGTTTTAATCCCGGATAATTATATAATAATATAATTATTTTTATTTGAAAGCTTTACACCAACGTTACTACCGCACCTGTTACCTATTAATTTTACATAGGTATATTAATATGGTTTCACTTAAAATGGGACAGTGATTTTTAAACGGAAAAAAATATTCTAATATTTATGCTAACCCTATAGCATAGTCCATATCCGTAATATCAAGCTGTATATTATAATAATTTAATCTGAAAACATGTCCGCTGGTTGTCGTGTACGTAGTAAAGATTCTAACTATTATTTTAATCGTCCGGTCATTTCCTCTCTCGCGACCGGTGTTTGTAGTAGTCCACGGATGAACAACAATGTCTTGTCGACGGACGATCATGATTTTTCTTATTGTCTGGCAGTTGTGCGTTGAAATATTGAAAACAATAGTGTCGGTGGCAACCGTTCGTTATCCCGTGATGGTAGCCGGCAATATCGATATCATGCACGAGTCGTAATTTAAGAAGACAATATTATTGTCATCGATAATGTTTGTAAATTAATTTACTTCACGCACGCCAATATTACACGTCTCAAGGTCTTCGCGGTGTATAATATTGTATATTTTATTTTATTTTATATGCGCTTCGACGACAGTTTCTGTCGGGGTAATGCGTATTAATTATATTAAACTGGTAAAATTGAATTTATTTTCATTTATATGGTAGTCGCATTGTATTTTAATTATTCTGTCAAAATTATTTTTAAAACATTAACGACGTGTTGCGGTATAGTCGTAAGCCCATAATTTATAATGAAAAGACTAAAATACAACTATCTTGCTCATTGCTCGTAATTCATTTGCGTCGTATAATGCCTATGAAAAAAAAATAGTTGCTCCACTGTCGAAGATTTCACTTTTCGATCTCAGATAAAATAAAATAATATTATGCATGATTTTATACTTTAAATATTTTTTTATACTAACTGATGTATTGGTTACCTTTACTTTAATCAATATTGGTACTTCTAGGATACTTTTTTCTTATTCTTAAGATTATTTTCCTATTTATAGTATTGTACTGTTAATATTTAAAAACTAAAAAAAAAAACATACCTACTTTATTAGTCTTGCAATTATTGCAAACTGAACAGAAAATATTAAAACGTGCTTGTGATGATGGGATTATATAGGGGGATATTGTAGACTCGTGTGAACGTGGTGGCATACGTACATAACTTAAATAACGGTGGCGCTATTTCTGGCATTGCAAATTGTTTTATTACGCTATGTTTGAGTCGTCATCTCGAAAGCGTGTTGGTAATTACTCTGAACAAAGGCGTTGTGCGTATAATAATAATAATAATAATAATAATAAGATAAAAATATATAATATTTATGTATTTGTCAGACGATTATAATTATAATAATAGATGTGTTAAAAACACTCAACAGCAGTCTCGGCTACGGAGTAGGCCAATCGAAAAAGTGGAGTCCGACATGACGGGGAGGTTGAGAATAGCGGGGCGCTGAGTAATTTATCAGCACAGCCCTATTACTGGGCTATGGTGGTGTAAAGTGTAACGGTCGCTTTTTAAGTAGCTCCGAGACATTTGTAATTATTATTTATTATTATGTCCTCCACATAATAATATCTAATAACAAGGAATGTCGACTATAATAGTGTAATATATATATATATATATATATATATATATATATATATATGTAGAGAGAGAGAGAGAGAGAAAGAAAATGAGTGTGTGAGAGCTTCTCTAATAGACTAAATTTAATCACCGTGTACCGCACCATCGTGGTCCCGACACCAAGCACCATTTTAATATTCCTAAATCGGCCATAATAATCCTGTGGAGTTTAATTATGTTATGTGGTGTGCTGCTGCCTGCAGTTTATCGTTGGGTTCGCCTCGTAAAAACGGTGGTATATGATCGACAGGGTATATAGGTTTTCGTCGCTGCACTTTTGGTCTTTGATAATATTATGGTCAATGATCATTGATCGTGTATATGGGTGATTCTTTCACCAATACTGCACTTCATTATCGTATGCTTATAAATATAGTAGGTTTTCGTGAATATAAACGTCTAACACTCTAACGACTAGTTCCGATAATTAGGAAATAGACATAATAACGTGACTGTCGTTGCTGTACTATCTGTAGTTGATAAAATATCAGTGATTAGTTTAACGATTAGTAAATTCTTATATTTCGGTCAAGCGATATTCGAAAAATCTTATTTTGAACGCATAGGCGGCATCGTTTGTGGAGTTCCGCAGGATGTTTAAATTTAGGACGACGATTAGTCAAAAATTTTCCCCGTATTTTTAAAATACCTACGTGATATTTGATAGTATGATAATGTTTACTCATATTATTAAATATACCTATCGGTTAGATCGATTCGATATTTCGAGAGTAATATTATATTCGATTTGATCTAAAATGGAAATATATAAACAATATATCATGAAATTTTTGTCGGTGCTAATATTGTTAATGCTTATATGAATTTGTTTCTAAATATGTTTTAAAATGCGAAATGCGAATTATATATTATATGACATAATATTATGTACCTATATAATAGCAACACTTTATTTTAATTTCAACTCAATGTTTGCCTTATGTTAATCATTCAATTCTTGTTACCTTTTATGAAGTAAAATAAGAGAAGCTCTTATAATAATTTGTTAATTACAATGAATCGCTAATATTTTGGCGGTTTCTCTGTCACCAATTCCGTTACGAAGCGCTAATTTCCTCAGGGTTTTCACATTTCCCACCTGATTATGGTGGAAATCGTTATTCACACGCCCGGTTTTTTTTTTAACCGAAGGTGTTTGAGTGAGGGGAGGTGGGTATTAGGAGACGCGTATAGTATTATCATAAGTATAATAACCCGTTCCGTGACATCGCGCAGTGAGACCGCACGCAAGTCTTCGGGTCGATCCGGTTTAACGTTATGATGGCGGCGCACACATGTACACGTATTATTTAGTAGACGTGGATAAAAAGATGTATGATGCGTGCTTGTAAAAAAAAGGGGAAAAAACGAGTATCCAGGATGAATAATAATGGTCGTTGTGTTTAATCGGAGGAGCGGTGGCGCGAGAGGGAAAAACAACCCGTGGACAATGGTGGCATGTTTATTATACGTACACATATTATATATGGATGGACGGGTCGTTTCTTGTTATTGTAATACGTGTTTTATTGTGTTGTATGTATTACAATATAATGTGTGCATTTTTTTTCAAACATAAATAGACGAGCGCGCGTATATCGAAAAGAAGAAACATCTTCGACGATGACCGAGAAAATATCAGCCGGTGCCTGGTGTTGAGAAATATATATTTATGCTTACATGAATGCAGCTGCAGTCTGTGTGTAGCTATTGAGTTAGTTGGTATATAAAGTCAGAGTAGTAGGCAAATGCTTGGAGTCCTAAAATGTTGAGATGACTTCAAACTCCATTTTCATATTTATTGGACATGCCAATTAGGATTGTCATCAAAACTAGATTTTATAACCTATATGTTAATATTATATAAACGCGGTTTATTCGTTTTTTATAAAAAATCATGCTTGTCACGGGTTGTGCTTTTTTAATTCTTAATAGTATTTCTTTGTGTACAGATGGCCAGGTGTATTACATTATAGGCATTGGCTGCAGGCGGGCGGGCGGCGGGCGAAATGAGTACATTTACGTAATAATTATACTATAAATTATTAAACGCGTGCGCATCGTTCCGTGTGCGTGTGCGTTTGTAAATCGCATTATTATTATAACGAGAAAAAACGTTTATTCGCACATATCGTAAACATAAAATAATAATGTATGTTCTGGTACAATATGTATTACACGTTGAGGTAGGTCGCAACTGCAACCGTTCGCAATAATATGTTATATTACGACTGTTGTAGTAGTTGTGTGTAATATTAATGTTTCGTGTGTGTGTAATATTAATGTTGTTTTGTCTGTGTGTCTTCATTCCGGATATTCGTTGTAGTGAACGCGTTCGTGTGTAATACAGGTAGGTAAATCCGCGTGTGAATTATTTACCAGGGTTGGGTTATTTCGACCGCGGCGTCGGTGCCCATACACTATATCCGTGAATAATATTCATTAAACAAATTGCAAGCGCTATCTCCGTTTCATTTACTCGTAAACACAATAATATGGTAATTCCGGGTACACTAGAAAGTGTAATATTAATGTGTACTATTAAACGGTAGGCAAATTAATAATAATCGACCGGATATATTGTTGTGAATAATAATTGTTATCGACGTCGCCGATGCGCGACTACCGAACGCGTATTATTTTAATCTAAATTCACTTTTAAACGGCGTGGCGTTCGACTTTAATCATTACAACATTTATGATGTGTCGTAACTTTTGATTTAATTATTACAGACCGCCCGAGTCCCTCCCATTATCTAATTTATTTATTTACGTACCTGGTTGTCGGCGCTCGAAGACTTTATTTTATACAAACCATATGATATCCGATTTCTGTGAGTTGAATTTGAAAAAAAAAACGTTACTTAAATCGACTAGGGTATTCGTAAATCTTTGTTTTCGTCGTAATTTGTCTTAAGTGGTCGTCTAGTCCGTATTTGATGTCTTCGTCTTCTAGTGTTTAACATGACCCATATACACACTTCAGCCATTTACGTTTTGCTTAATTTCGTTATTAAATTAACTCCTATTATCAAATATTAAGATGACAACACCTGTCCGTGGTTTGTTGGATGTATTTTTTTTTATTAATTCTTAGGCAATTTATGAGAATTTTTAAATTAGAATGTTCACTCCTTTAACTAGTCCCAGATCCTCTATATTTGAATAATGGTTTCATTGTTATCTTTTTAAACGAAAGTAAAAATACGATTTGTTTGGGACAATGATTCTGTATTGAACCTTTCCAACGACAGTAGTTTTTTTACGATTTATCATTATTATTAATCCTCGGGTTGTTGAGTTTCCTTAGCATTCGTTTTTACGATTAATAAAACTGAACGTCGTCTTATAGTATATCATTACGCTATTATTGTAAGTATGATAGTGTTATTATATATTTTGTGGATAATCAGGCGCTACCCGTATTTTTGTATTTTATACTATAGGATACACATTATTATAGGTACATGTATGTCATAAAATAATTTAATAATACTGTACACAGAGGAAATTGCACTATTATTGAGTATCGATTACCGTAACGACATTTCACGTATCTGTTGAACTGTTCTATTAAATACGATTATACAGCCCGCGTTTTCTATTATTAAATTCATTTGCACACTTGATATTATTCTATTATTCATTTACGTTTTATAACTTATAGGTCAAAATAGTTTGTCGATGTAAATGTAATCCGGTTTTGTTTAAATATTTTATTATTTGTTTTTGTCTTTTTTACGACTCCAATTTTTACGATATCCCTTCCGAATTCATCGCTACCGACAGTCGCGGCAGAGCTGTTGTTTGAAACACATATTAGCATTATTATTTCGTGTAGCTGATAACGAGATGGGCTAATGGAAGGTCAAAATGAGGTGAATATCTAAAGTCGAATAAATAAATTTTTTTTTCAAATTTGATGTTTTTTTTCTATCATGCTGTTTAATACTTGTAATCGTTATGTACGACATATATCTTAGTCTCAATATAGTTCCTGCTAGCATTATACGAGTATTTTCCACGATTTTTGTAACTCAAGTGCAATTATGTCTTCAGTGTTTAGTCTAATTTTTTTTCCGTTCTAACAATAAAGACGTTTGTTCGCAGTTGTACATGTTGGCGCCAATATAATAATGGTTGTTAGTGGCGTGTTGTTTTTTATGCATTCGATTCAACTTCAATTATTATAATCGATTTTTGTGCGTAGGATTGAAAAGTTTTTTGATTACTGTTAAAAAAAAAGAGAGAGAAAAAATTATACCAGTGTCAAAACGATGTATGGTCTGATAGGGTCTTAAAAACTTGTCCACTTTGGTAGAGAATTAATAAAGACAATTGGCAAAAATCTCGGAAATCCTATGCATTTTTGTATATTGATCTAATGATATTTTAGGTCATTCCACGTCTTTTTTCACAGTCGTTATGAATATTAAAATACTATCGATAGTGTTATTATTATTATTTTAATGGCCCATTCGCGATGTGTTTTTACGACTAATCGACTAGTATATAAAACGTATATGTACTATATTCTATATTATGTGTATTGTCGGAAATATCAAAGACTGGAAGAGACCAATGTAATTTAAATATTGATAAAAATACGATTCAATTAACACATATTCAATTATTTAACTGCAGTTATACAAGTTATAACACACGCGTAATTAACGTTATAACGGTATTAATGATTACTCATTAAAACGAATTATCTCAAATTGTGTGGTCCGTTATATTTTAACATTTAACCCTTTTTACAATATCAGTTGTTGAACAAATAACTATCTATTTTTATTATTGCACACATCAATAGCGTACGTATGAACCGCTATTATATTATTCGATAAACCCACCACCTAATCACGCAATATTTTAATTTAGTTTTATAACATACTTTTTTATAATAACAACGTGTGTACCTATAATACAAACATTATAATCGAGACGTAGGTATTAAAGCAAAAGTAAAGCTGGCTTTGAGGTGGGCACATTGATCGATATGTCGAGATCAAATGCGTTATAATTTACATTTATATCGTACATGTTGCGTGCTTATGGTTAATCACGTGCTCGCTCCATTTGTATGAAGGTATATTATAGGTAACCAAAGTATTGTATGACTCTTTATATAATAAAACCAACTAACAATTGTTTTTCATGGCCATTATTAGAACTATCAGCTTCAATTTATTAAACGCGTTACATATATTATTATTATATTAATTTATTTATATTACAATAATAATATATTCTAATTGTTTATGTACGACAATTGAAATTAATATAATAATATATCTAATGATTATGTGATTAATGCGTAGTTAATATGTTAATGATTATGTGTATAATATATGCATTAGGTATTACTCACATATTTTAATGTTGCGTGTATAATAAATCTCTTATAAGTCGACCAAACACCGTTTCGTCGCTCTCGTATTTCAAAATCGGCCGGCGGCTTTACTTTATTAGAACGTCTTATATACGCGCTCACTGGTTTTTTAATATTTTATTCGCTGATTGTGCCTTGCGATTCCTATTTTAAAAAAATTTGCTCGTGCGTTTGAGTATATGGTTTCATGACTGATAATTATTCTAATATTCGCTATATCCTCCTTTTCTGGGTGATCCATTTCTGTTTATATCGTCTGCTAAAACGGTTAACTTGCACGTCTGTGGTTTTCACACCACTTTTAATCACGACATGTAAAGCTAAAGCCATCGTCGTGTTGGTTGCTAAACTTCTTCACTCAAGCCCACGCGTGTCGTTTTTAATTATTATTATGCGTGTGCCCCAAAAATCCTATTGTTTTTGACCACGCAAATATAAGTTGCAGTGAGAGAGTATACGATTCGAACATATTATAAACATAAAATTCGACCGATTTAAAAACACCTGCAGCAGTCCGGTTCGTTATAAAACGTGATACGGTGTGAATGGGGAGGGGGTAGAAATGTGTAAAAAATAATACATACAGTGAGGGAGAATACATCGTGTAATATATATATAGATAGGAAGATTACCCGAACCGGTCCAGCATTATTCTGGGCGTGTGTTATTCGCGAATCTGCCCTTCTCTCTCGGTATTTGTACTGCCATTGAATTCGGACCACAAGACAAGAGAAAAGACTTTTTAAACTCTTGCTAGGAATTAAATTATTAAACTCGACGATTTACTATCATAATAATATATCATTCTACGTGTCCTGGTCACTCATTTACGACGTTTATATGTTGATGCTTATATACCCGTGATCGAAAAATCTAGCGAACAGAAAATTTAGTACTGTTGATTTGGTACCTACAGCATTCGTCTCGCTCGATGTCAATACTTGCGATTAATGTATTTTAGTTCATAGCTGTAGTGCTTGTATAAGACTAATTTGAAAACGATCTGCATCACTGCGTATCAGATGTCACAAATTGAATATGATATTTATATAACTCGAATTTTGAAATTATTATTTTAGTATATGTTTGAACTATTGTGGTACTACTTATGTTCTACTTAACAGAATAGGTTGTTATTATATTGTTCTTCATTTCATAATGTTTTTATTATAACTTGGAATGTCGTTGATTTTGAACACAATTTAATGAAATCTTTTTTTAAATAAATATCTTACAAACATACACTTGTTTTATTTTTTGAAAAATCTTCACTCCAGAATATATAACGCAATGTCAAATTAAAACGTGTAAATACCATAAAATATAATATACAAACATCACTGCTGTATGAATGTTGTTTGAGTTATATTGTCATGTTTTTTTTCCTGTATTGACTATGTTAGTAGTTATTTATAACGACACTATAAATTTTTTTTTTCATTTTAAATACATAAAACAAATTTTAAAACACATTTATCGTTCATTTAGCATGAGTTATATTATTTTTAGAGTTTCAGTCTAACAAACCGTGCGTAAATACAATTTCAAGTCTAAATAGTTCGACTACTCGTAATATAAATTTTATAGTTCATAACTGTCCCATTACGCATAACTTACAACTTACACATTTTTTAGTGTACAAATTTAGTACTGTATTAAAAAAATTTAAAAACCTGTTCATGAAATAAACATAATCTTTCGTATTATGGTAAATGTCCGTTGTATGATTTTCTTCCAATTAAAATTGTGCTCTATTTGTGAGTTATTTTTATAAAAGCGTAAATCGTTCGTCTTAAACAGATATATTGTTAAAAACATATTAAAACCATTATGAATCGTACATTTCGTTGGAAATTATTGACAAATATTTCGCACATCGACCATCAAGTATCGGCTCCGACACCGATATAACGAAAATATACACACCAGAACCACGCTCGTATTATAAATCCGTTTTCTTATCAACCCACAAAACAAGAATTTAATCGAGGAACCGAAGTCGTAACTCGTATAAGTTCATACCTAATCCCATATACGTATATCCTGTGTTTGGCAGCTACACACGCGCATATAATGTTAAAAACGATAACTATCATTTGCGCTTGCTTTGCTAAAATTGAAAATGCACGAGTGGCAACATAATAATATAATATATACTTATAAATTATAATAAAATATACCTAATAGTAAGTAATAACAATAAATCGTACGATATATTATAATATATTTCATTTCCCTTCGATCGGTTTTTTTTTTATCACGTGTTGAAGACTGGTTTACGAAGTCTTCTCTGCAAGTTTTGCGACTGATTTTTGTTGAACGCCTAAACATAATATTATATTATTATTATTAACTCTGTGATTTGTCCGAGACAATATTTTCTTTCTGTGTAGGCGCGCAAGTGCGTGACCGTTACTATCGCCACGGCATAATAATATTATCTCATACGGTTTCCGTTGTATAGATCAATAAAACGCATTAGTATGTACACATACGACGTATACACACAATAATATACATTAGTGCTACAGCGTGACGTCTTTATCCCCCTGCAACCCTTGCTCACTTACACTTACGTCACTACAGTAACAATAATATAATACGCCGTCCCGTACACAAATATATATATGTATATATATATATATATGGTATATTATATTATTATAATGCGACCGTGAAGTCATTCTTGACCCTTTTTCGTTGTTGTGACAATTAGTCTCGAACTCACTCGACTTGCCTTTCAAACGTCATTTGTCTCGTTTAGCCCGTCGCAGCAGACGTCTATAAATCTGTACATCGTATTCTATAGGTAGGTAGGTACTGCATAATATATGACATGCTCGCGGGTCGGTGGTGGAGTGTATATAAAATCATAAATCGTCTAATGACCTTGCTTTGCTTTTTTTACTTCTCGGGGTTTGGTTCAAAACCCGTACAAAAAAGTCCTTTCAGTAACGGTTCTTCTTCTGCATGTGTAATGTGTTCATATGTGTACGTACCCGGGAGATTTTTTTTCGTTTTTATATTTATTACGTTTGATTTTAGTACTGGCACATTATATTAATTTTGTTATGTGACACGTTCCTGGTAGTCTTTTAATGCCAACACGCATTATTATTATTTTCGATGCTCGCAAACAACAAGTAGTTTTCGATTTTCAACCGGGGTAGGTATGTTATTTGTGTGCACACAAATGCTTTTGAAAACGAACATACACGTTCTATATTATACCATTATAATAATTTCGTGTCATAGTAATAATAATGCACACGACTGCGTTGAAACCGATATTGCTTTTCTTTCTTAAACAAACATAATGTGAATATGCCATACACACGAACGACATCTGAGGGGGGCACTGATTTTGAAATCGAATGTGTTTCGTTCAATGTACGCCGTGATGCAGCTTGCCCTGCCAAGACAAATTTTTTTTTTACAATACATTAATATATTATATATATATATATATATATATATATATATATATGGTTGTGATATTATTATACAAAATCAGGATATGAAAAGAGATCCCATTACATTATGATAAAATTGAGAAAGAACTTTCGTTTAAAAAATAGACTAAGAGAGAATACAAAAAAAAAGAAAACTTATTTTATTGCTGAAATGAGTTATTTTTTACGTATACTTTCTTTAATAAGACTTGTGTAAGAATGGAATATCTATGCGTTTTAAGTGTTCTCCAATTTGGTCGTCTGTCTACTGTAACCTACGACACGAGTATTACCTACCCATAATATTATTATGTAAATATATTTTATGGGGTCCATTTTGATAAATACAGGTAGATACTTTCCATATTTTGATTGAGAATCGTGTAGTTTAGGAGCTACGTGAGAAGCACATTTAACTATCGATTTTTGTAAAATATTTACGCCAAGCGGTTGCTGTAGGGTCTTAGGCTATTCGTATAATATAATGCCAAAAATATCACCGACGACGGTGCGCCAATAAAATGCTTTGTCGGCAATCTCCTCGCGCCTCCCAACCCCCACGGGAGGTGGCTTATTGGTGGTACACACACACACACACACACACATATATATATATATATTATAATATGCGTGCGGGCGGCAAGACGAAGGAAAAATTAAAAACCTTACGAACCCTCTTATTGTGTACGAGAAAAAAAACGAAAACTAAAAAAATAATATAAACGAAGAATTATGGTTATTGCGTCATGAAGATGACTGTAGCGTTTGCCGCGCCATTATCTCTGGCGGGGGCGCGGCTCCCGTTTTCTCATCCTGCTTGTAGCCCTTTTGTAACCCTCCGCAAAGAAAATATATTACACTTAGCGCATATACAATATATATATATATACAACATCTTCCGTATAAATTTCCGAAGTTCAAAAGATCGTTGCATAAAAATAATGTTTCGGGGTCTCGGTGAAATGTCTTTTAAAAAATACATTATGCGTGTACATGTATATATTATGTATATTTTTGATACACTGCACCCTTCCGTGCTTATAAATTTTTCGATAAATGCGTGTACTGAAAAGAAAACAGAAGGGGTGAAGACTGCGCTAAAACTTTAGTTCGCCAGTCGTAATATTTGTGTGTTTTTGCCATATGCACGTGAAACTGTAATTTTTCCGTACGGATTATATTTATATTATTTTGTACTATTCATAAGAAATTTATTTTAACCTATACATACCTATTACATAAAAACGATGCTATTCTTCCTCCCTGTCGTACGGTTCTCATGTTCACATTGAAACTAGTATACGTGATCGAATTTAAGGGTTTATGTATATATATTAAAGGGTGTGTATAATGTGTGTTTATGTCGATGTGGTTTTGTGGCCTCTGTCCTTACCTGTTATTTATATATGCTTGGCGGCGTGACCTGATTTTGACGGAGAAAAAAAAAGAGTTAGGAGGTTAAATTCGATACGGTGGTTTTTTTTCTATTATATTATGATTTCTATAAAGAGTTATATTTGCTATGTAGGTCAAACGATTTATACATACGCACACACCTGCCACAATAGGTATTTTTGGGTGAATCAAAGAGAACTCGGATACTCCACAGTCACGCTGTGCATATTATAGGTCACTTTATTCATTTATTAGGTGTAGCGTTTCAAACGTTTCGAACTGTCTAATATTGGTCATGGTTTTCGGAAATATATCAATATCGTTTTTCGTTTAAAACAGGGCTTAAAACAGTTATCAATAAAACCGGTAACCGGTTATCGTTTAATTGTGATATTTTGGTAACTGGTAACCGTTTCCATAAAGATATTTCAAACACTATAATAACCGTTAATCGTTTAAAAACCGTTGATAAGGTTTTTTGGTAATCGGTTACCGGTTAAAACCGGTTTTAAAAAAATCATATTTTTAAAACAGTTTATTTAGGGCATTCGTGGGTTGATAACAAAAGTATTATTATTTAATGCTTTAATTTGGTCGGATTTCCTTCAATAATTTAAATATTTATTTTTTCAAACTACTTTGAAGTTTAAACTGTTTAAACTTTAAAGCATATGATCGAAATAATGGCAATCTTAATAAATAAAAAATAAAAAATGTTATTGTTATAATTTTCTTATTTATAACATTATAATTGTAAGAAATCGAAAAAATAAATAATTTTTCAAGATGACACCAAGAGTGAAATATTGACACAGATCTTTTTGGTAATAACTGGAGTTATTAGGATGTTGATGACCTAAAAAACACTCAAAAATTCCCTAAAACAATGCAAAAAAGCCCTAAAAAAAGTGCAAAAATGCCCTAAAAACTTCACAACATGACCTTAAAAATTATCTAAAATACTAATTAAGTAAGTGAAAAAACTCATTTATAAATAATAATTTTTATTAGAGATATGGGTATGATAATGGGTGTAATAGTAATTTAAAATATGAATTATAAATAAATTTCAATACTAAACCTCACAATAACAATATAAAAATTATTATTTACTAAAATTCCAAATCCATAGTTAGATTTAAAAATAAATTAAATTTGTTTCCAAACTTGGGAGTAACATTTGTCCTTAAATCTATAATTTGAGAAAAATGCGACGTTTATGACAGTATTTATAATATTATATAGTTATACACTTATATCTATTTATATAATATATGTGATATTCACAACAGATAAACAATACTGGAGGGCAATTAATTGTGGAAAAAAATTTAAAAATAACTGGAAAATTAAATTAAACTATAATGTTATCATGACATAATTCAATTAATAAATAAACCGTTGATTTTTTGGTCGGGAACTCGGGAATCGGTTTTGTTTATAAAACCGGGATTGAAAATACGAGGTAACCGCTTTGATGTTAATATTTAGATATTTACCTTGATTACCGATTAACAATAACCGCTTCCAGGATTCCAAAACTAAAAGCGATTACCGAGTTTAGGTTCTCAAATATACGGTTTTTTACCGGTTTTCGTTACAAACCGGTTACCGGTTTTAAGCCCTGGTTTAAAATTAAACTATAGCATACTTACTTCCACGTTTAAACATTGATTTTGATCGACCAACCAATCGAGGTTTATATGACATTGTGTGTGTATAGTTATTAATTTTGATAAAATTCTGTGAACCTATATATATTTTACGCGATGGCGGATTGAAATAGAAGCGTGCATATCGTAGTTTTTTCTCCTATTGAAATATTATGTTTTTTACGAACTAGAGGTATAGGTTCTCACTATAATATTATGATATATACCTAATTTTATATGTTTATGTGCAGACGTTATTTCCATATTGGTATTCGGCTTCGACAACGTCGGATCTCGTTTTCCTTACAAACGGAGATAAAAATAAATAAATATATCTACACGCGTAGGTATACACGTAAAGAACAGTAAACAGAAAAAAAGTAAAGTCGTTTTCTCGAGAAACGTATATTAGAAGCGTATATGTATATAAGATCGCAGGTGCTCCTGAGGCGGCGTGAGTATGTATGTATACATATACGCGTTTATATATAAGGTGTCGTAGAGCAGGGAAACTGCGGAAAATACGAGCTCATTTAATTTTCCACTCGGCTCGGTTCTTGTAATACAATATAGCTGCAGTGTATATCGGGAATCTCTAGCTCGATATTTCCCTTAGGTGTTATTCTCACCCCTTGTACCGCGGCAGTATACGCATTGCTTATGTTGTGTGCACACACACACACACACACACACACACACACACACACACACACACACACACACACACACACACACACACACACACACACACACACACACACACACACACACACACACACACACATATATATATATATACACACACGCTGATGGAGGACAGAATTGTGTAATATACACCAAATACGCCATCTGTTCGCGACCATTGTTCCCCGCCGCCGGTGAGACTGCTGCAGCAGCATCAGAGAATGAGAGCGAAAAAACTACAGCGGTCCCAAGTACCGCTTCGAAAAGGGCCAAGAAAGGTTATGGCAATAATTCGATAGACGAACTTCGAATTTCCTGTTGGCATGCGCGTGATGGAGGGATGGTTGGTTAGGGAGGCTTGTTGTGTGGGGGGATGACAGGGTGGTAGAATTGTTTACAGCGTTGCAAATTGATATTGCTGTTTCCGAGCCGTTTGCCGAATTCTTGATGAAAATGTACGACGCCGACGAGAGGAGGGTCTTTTCATTATATATATATATGTACGAGCGCCCGTTGACTGATATATGTACCATTTGGCAGTCCGATGCCAATACGTGTATATATGTGTATGCGCGACGGATGGGCAATTTTCAATAGCAACACTCAAAAGGATGACGTTAAATTGCACGTACCTATACCTATATATTATATATACATATATATATATATATATAGGCGGGTACGCATATTATATTATATCGTTTTTCATCTCCATATACCGCGAGAACATTCAGGAGATCTCGTTTTGAGCACATATACATGGCACATTACCTACATGTTGACAGTTACATTCTTGTGTCAATGTGCTTGTAGTATAATGTGAAAACGATCGTCTGTCTGCAGCACCGCGTTAAATTAGAAGGACCCTTGAAGGGCAACATAGTCATTGAAATATGTGCCGCGAAAAATGTAAAGGAAAAAAGCCCCACGATATAGTGTATAAGATACATATATATAGGTATATATACTTCTAAGAATAATAGCTGATTGTGTCACACGGTATATATGTATGCTTGTATTGCATTACAATAATATAAAATATAGGCAAAAGGTGTTTTTGTAAATATAAATCGAGTATTGATCTACCGCGGCAGCTATACTGAATATAATTTTCCTATAACGTAATTTTTTCTAATACCTTTTTATAATCTAACCCCTCCTCCCCCTGTAAGTACTTATGAGTGTAAGCTGTCAGATGAACGTTTATAGTAGTAAGCTTATTGTTAACTATTATTACTGTCCTCGACGAATATAGATACTTAATACAATAATATTATCGAATTAAGGTATACAATTAAGCTCCAGCGATCTCGACAAAGCTATAATATATGCTATAAAGTATAATAACAATATTACATAATGATTACGTTACGCATAATATTACTTATAAAAGGTACCTTGTCTACCTATGTATTTTAAATAGTAATAATAATAAAAACATTTAATTTATATTATAAAAAATATGCAGCTTTGTGTTATAAGCTTTGTCGCGCGAGCTAAAAGATCTAAAATCTAGGTGAATGTTGTTTTTATTATACTGCAGTTAAGATATATGGTTTAGATCCCATGATATATATTATGTACGTTTTAACTTACGACCTTCTAGTGTATGTATATAATAAGAAAAACATGTAGTCCCAACGCATGACATGTCATCTAAATTAAAGTACTCAAACGTGGTCGCATATTATACAACGTATACTGTGGGTAGAGTGTATATATGGGACACATGGGTGGTACTACTACTACTACTTCGTATCATAATATATTATATTGTACGACTTTGTTAGTTTGTTTGACGAGAATTCTTTGACCGCATAGGATTATTTTAATTTACCATATTTCGATTTTGAAATAATTTAAATTTTTTCCCGAAATAAAACATACATTACAAATACATATATTTCTACATAAAAAAAAAAAATAAACTACATGCCAGATCATCAGTATCGTGAGATGATTTATGATGTAGTCGATATTATCATAGCACGTACAACGTACGTATAGGTTGGTAGGAAGGTATGTTAAGCCCCCATGATAAATTCTTTTTAGGCATTTTACCCCTGCGTCTGAAAGCCACTACTAAATTATTATTTATTATACATAATTTAAACGGCATCTTCAGTAGCCCCTGTGGACGTACGAAGCCCTCGAATATCTATGTACATATAATGTTAATTCACCATTTTTAACATATTTTTTTGTTTGACGTGGGTCTGCCGTCAAGCTGCGTTATATACGATATAGAAAATTATTAATAATAACATAGTGTATAGGCTGCCGGCAAAGGCCAAAGGAGGAGAGAGCCGCGACTGCATCTTCGACCGAGGGCGGTGCAAACGGACCGGAGAATGGACGGGTTCTTGGGCGGTCGTGTCTGAGCGGGAGAGCGGTGGTAATATTATAATGGCAATGACGTGGGCGAAACCCGCGTGGGGTAATTTCATCAGAAATACCGGCGGCGGCGTCACATACACGCGCGCCCGCGCGAGGGTGCGTTTTATTGTTAAGTGCAATTAAACGACGCGTCCTCCCCCTTTTTCCGAGTTATCTTCCCTGCACCGTACTATACGTACGCCCTAACCTTCTATAATATTACCTATTCGCGTTCTCAAACCCCTTTTCGCATATACTTACACACCCTCACTACGGGGTAGGTATATATTAATGCTTCTTTTTCTTCTATTCGTTTTTCTCCATCCTCCTATTTTACTTCTTCTTGCGAACGGGGCCGTTGATTTTAATTAAAAAAATAGTAATAATAATAATAACGATATATAAAAGTACACGAGAGAATATAATATAAGGTATAATATATAATAATGATATCGTATTTGAGAAAACGCCGGCGGTTACGTCTTATCGCGATCTCTTTGCTCGGCGCATCTGCCGCCGCCGCCACCGTACCGCTGCGACTAAATTATTATCATTATTATTATTATTATTATTATTTTTATCATTGCATTATTATCATTATTTTTATCATTATTGTGGCGGTTAAATTTAATGGCACCGAAATATAATAATTGCGTGCGTGTACCGTACTTACGCGGACGTGACTCCACTTTGAAGTCGTTATACGTGTATACGCGTGGTCCAAATATAATAATAATATATAACAATAATGTAGGACGAGTGACTGTTACAACGCTTTCGCGTGTATTTATTCGTAGATCGAGTTAAAGTTTTCGACTGGCGGCGGTAAATCAAAAAAATATATTTATCAAAAATTTGTAATATTGTTCAGCAAAAATGTTAACATATTAATGTGTTAATGATATGGATTTTCGCGGTTATTAAAAATATAAATGGCTGCCGTGTTTTCAATTTTTTACGAATATTATATATAGATAATGCACATGTCACATGGTCATTATTATACTTAATATAACATAAATAATCATATCTGGATGAGGTCGCACAGAATTTACACGCCTGACGTTTTTATATCGCATTATTACTGTGAGTTTTTTAAAGGGAAACGAATAATTATTAATCAATCTAAAAACAGTGGTGGTTCGTCGTTTTAGCATTGCGTTTAACTCTGCGAAAGTGTGTGAAGGATTGCAACCGTCATGTTTTTAAATTGTTACACTGTGTACATCGACCATCAATTAATATCGTTTACTGCCAGTATATCATCATAATATCGTGTGTCGTTCGTTAATAAAACGTTACCTACAGTCATTTATACTACGCTCTCAATTATACATTTGACGTATTTAGGTACGTTTATTGAGACACGACGTTTCCCAACCATGAAATTTGAATTTAATCGACGTATTAAAAACTTATACGCTCCGAGTGATTGCTATTTGTAATCGTTGTTTAGAAAAGTCGGCAGTTAATTAAATGTCAATATACCGTTAAAGTTGGATGAAATGTAATATAGGTATTGCAGGTGTATGACTATTATATATAATATTATGCACAGAATTAAATTCAATATTTTCATATATAATCATATTATAAGTACCTATTTTCCACTACAGAAAATTACCATCTTCTAAATTTTTTAACTCGTATAGATAATAATAATTCGAAAATAAAAATTCTTAACTTCAACTCCAAACCTTACGTCATACAACAATCGAAATCAGTTGATTGATGCCTGATGGTGCCAACAGTTGTAAAACAATATTATCAAATGTTTTTATTTTTCGGGAAGTTTTTATTACATTTCATTTTTCGAATAAACGTCTATACTATATTTTTATCGTTTGTTATTCTGCGCATCCTAGCTACATAATATTATAATACATGAAACAATTTGGTATTTTTTGGCAACAATCGTTTTCATAGTACGCATATATAGCTTATAAGCACATTCGTCATAATAATTATATAGGTATTTCTACGTGATTTGCCAATTTGTAACTTGTATTTAGAACAAAATAATATTGGAACACGTTTTTGTTTACAGTCTACTTTGTTTGACTAGGATATTTTATTATTATGCCATCACTGTACTAAAACATATAATACTTATAATACAATACCTATATCATAGGTTCCTACCATCCTACCTACATGCGGGTTTATGTAAAATTATTGAAATAAAAGTTGGCTATACAGCCGTATCAAATATATAGGTATAAACATGGGAAACATTCGCACTAGTTAGTCATTATATAGATGTAAAAATACAATAAACTCGTGTTACGCTGCAGTAACAATTCGCAAATAACATTCGCACGCTATAAACGCGTACTTTTCGTTCGGTTATCGTCGTCGAATGACTCTTACGAATAGTAATTATTTTTATCTTCATTGTTGCTATTATTATTTATTATTATTATCCGGTCGTTTTTATAATAAATAGGTAATCATAGGTAAACTCATTTCTAAACTTTACTAGACTACGTGTGCCAAGTCATTTTCGACGACGTACGATTTTCGTAGTTGCGCATGCAATCATCTCAAAATATGGGCTGTCTGCATGACGGTCATTCAAAATACGATTATCGCTATAGATATTATTATTGCGCGTGCGCCTACCTATATGTAATATGACGTAATAAAATTCGCTTCATAAATCCCATCTGAACGATCCCTATTTCGGTGGTGCACGCAATAATTCGCACGCTCACACATTCGTTGTCGAGTTGAAACGTTTTATTTATTATATTTTATATTATTTATGTATTGTATAATATAAATTATATTTTATATAAAATAAGAGGTATCAGGTACACTATTTTTTTTAAATATTATAACAAATTTAGTTTGGTTCTCTAAACGCTCAGATTGTTTAAATTTTATTTCGGACGACAGATGTTTATTTATCATTCCATCGTTCCGAATCTTTGATCAACTCAACTCATTGCAGTGTCTATCGTTTTACGATCACCTCGCCGAAGTCTGTGTCTATATTATACCTACATATACGTCGTCATTATTATGTATACGCATATAAAACGTTTGGGAAAAAAGAACTTTATTATTTAAATAGAGTAATAATTTATTTTAGTCCGACCCGCATCATGTGCTTGTTGTGCAAATATCGGTGTTGGGTGGGGAACATAATATGTTATCTATATTATATTATTTACGTAATGTAAAGTTTGATTTTGATACTGCCAGCATATAAAATATGAATGTTAAAATAATCTGAAGACATCGGTTGTCCGTCCGACATGCAAACAAATCTATTTTTCGTTTTAGATCGTTGGAACCAAGAAAACTTCACCCGAAACATGTATTGCGTACGTTGTAGTGATAATTTCTATCCTGTCTCGTACAGTAGATCATTAGACTTTTTAAGAACACTAGTCATATTTTGCTTTTTGTTGAAATCTGTTTGTTTAATAAGCGAGTATATAAAATACCAACCTAACGAATTGTGACCGTATGTATAATTTATCGGAGGTTAATAGGTACAATAAAGGTTTCAACTTTATTGCGGACGTTCGTGATTATGTTGTTGTTTTTTATCTGAGAGACGACATGCTGCGGAGATACATGTTGTTTCACGTCTTGATTTGATTTAATTTAACTGTTTAATTATATACCTCCTTAATGTTACATTAAACAGTAGATAAATATAAAATATTATATTTAATAATAACTACGATTGCAACTTTGCAACCCTAAATCGAAATTATTGTGCCAAATTACTGAAGATAAACATCATTGTATATTTTCGCACAACATATCGAAAATGTAATTTTAATAATAATAATTAATTATGCGGAACTTGTTCTGCGGCGTACTCGTTGTGCCCCAGGTGATACAATAATCATATGTGTGTAATATTTTGAATCCAAACATTAGTAGACTGTCCAGGACTGGGCCGATTAATAGCGGCGCTCCTAGCAAAATAAAAATTTGCGCCCCCATTCCTACTCCATATTTTGCACCCTCGGTCAGGCTGTGAGACTGACATGATAGTGGTACTAAAATATTCGACATTCAATAATAACAGAATCATAGAATTTAGATTCCTGTACTAAAAAAAATTCTTCCGAACAAGGTAATCACCCGTTTACGCAAAAACTTCTTTGATAAGCGTCTTACGATAGAAGTTCTCGAACGGTAATATGTTTTAGCACGTGCTGGTAGCAGTGACGGCACGGGCCAAGTAATAATACCCCAAAAAATAAAAGATAAACCGTTCGAAAGGTTCTAAATTCGATCCATTACATTTACGGTTTCCAAAAATAAGACTACCTATGTTTTTACTCGCAGAATGAAACTTCCTCTATTAGCAATATTTAAAAATAGGCACTTAGAGTTTTCAATGTGATATATATTTTTTATGATATATTTCAATTCTTTATCAAGTCATGCGCATTGTAAAATTTAAATATTGTATACAACTTGAGTTTCAACAAAAATTATGTTTGTACCTTTAATGTGATAAATTAGTCATTTCACTCTTAAAATTGATTATACCAATATAATATAATATGTATTCATATAACGCTCTATTATGTCGCAAGTTTGTAAGACTTCCACGTGGAGACAAGTTGCAAACATGCGAGTGTTGTGTTCTATTAAAGACAAGAGATATTATGATATCATATTTTCATATTATGTCAATTAAGATCTATAACCCGTAGCCACGTAATTATGATTTTATGATAGGTAGGCACAAACTTTCTCATTTACCCGTATCGCCGCAACAACATCATGGACTGGTGCAGCATGTCATGTTTTGCGTTAAAACAATAACTCTCGTGCGTAGTCGTCGATAAATAATAAACGTTTGTAATATATTCGCTAAACGTGCTTGAGCGTCGAAAATTTAACTACGATAAAATTACATTATATGACGATCACGAAACGTATAATACCTACCTACCAATAATTTAATCGCGTTTATGATTCGAAGCGTTTTATTCCCGTTTATATATATTATATATATTATACGAAATAATAATGGTAAAATACTTTTTATATAGAACTAGGACTCTTGAAATTGGGTGACCGGGCTAGAAATTATCGCAAAAAGACATATTTTATTATTGTAATGCCCATACGGCGATTGCGTTGCGTGCTGTGTAATATAATACATCATAAATGCTCAGGTAGACACAACGAAAACGCAAACAAGCCGCGCGCGCGTAAAAGACGATAAAAATCGGATAAAAATAAAATTAAACGCACAACGGTCGTAACATAACCACGTTTAACAATATTATACAAAATCGTATTTTACAATATTGTAGAATATTAGTCGTACATATGCGATGTGTGTTTTATAAACGAGCGTTGGTTGCGCGCGCATCTTGCCCTACGCGATCGATTGTTTATCATTTATTATTGTTTGGCGATTGGCGTTTCCCGCATTAATAATAACAATAATACACGTTTTAGCACTAGAGTATTATAGCAATAATATATACTTATGTGGAGGTGGAAAAAAAGTTGACCTTGGTCGTCCGTCTTTCAAGATGAACCCGGCGATCGTCGTGTGCAACGAAAATATTCTCGCGCGCTGGGAGACCGAGATGAACATTTGAGCGAGAGAAAGTAAGAGACAGAGAGGAGAGAAAGCGATGGAGCGAGGGCGAGTGAGAGAGAAATAGAACCCTCTCGGCGGTTTACCCGGCAGCAAGGCGCGTAACCATGGCGACCGCCGCAGTCTCCGCCCTTGGTGGTGGCGCCATTAAAGAGCGCACGGTGAATTCCCGAGACGGCCATCCGCAGCAGCCGTGACAGGGACGCGGTTGCGGTGTGTTATAATAATTATTATTATCGATGTCGCACACCTCAACACGTACACCACCCGGGTTGTGGTACTGCCCGCAGTTAACGCCGCAAATGAGCAAATTCCTATTTTATAATATATTATTATTATTACTATTATCATTATTATAATATCGTAACGTCGGCGAATAATTATTGTACAAGTGCGCATATATAGGCACAGGTTCATTCTTTATCACAGCATCACAACATTTTGTAGTTTACATTATTTTAAATGAAATATTGTGCAGGTTACGTATACGGTCTATGATGGTTCACCCTAAATGCTTGATCTTCGCCGTGCTGTATAGAGTCGGTCTGTTTTTCGTCTCTAAGTCCCGTGCCGTTTTGTGTATACTGGTGTTATCTATCGCTTATCTTATGTACTTATTATGTCATCCGATATAGATTGTATATTTCGTCTTAGAATAAAACATAAAAACCTGCGCCTAAGTACCATGTGCTGCCGGTTCCGTATATAATCGCGCAGCTCGAGTGTGACTTTCCAACCAAAGGTCATATTTTTGAGTTTTTATCGTTTTTAATACTGCAGTTATTGGCTTAACCGACCGCACCGCGTGTAACAAGCTCAACACTTTACGACCTCACTGGACCCCGTATAAATAATAACGGGGTCTTAAACGATTTATTGCTGCCTACAGGTCGACGGCAATGAAGTCCTGGTTCATATATCGATTCGTGTCCATTAGACTACCAACAGCGACGTCGCTGCCACGTGCATACTTAAAATGCACCATATCTGTGTTCTCAAGCTGTGCAATAGTATATCGTCACATCATAGGTATTCGTCTTATAGTGCAGTTTAGTTTAAAATATAATATTCTCATTTCAAAACGGCCGCATTGTATGCATTGTTGTTACCAATTTCGCGTTGTTATTAAATGTTAATTCACTGTGAATTCAATATCCTGCTGATTAGCACACGCTTCTATATATGGGTACTACGACTGTGATATATATATATATATATTATTATTTATTATTTATATAATACATAATATTATGAGATTTTATGTAACTTGGTGTGTGTAGGTAATAACATTGCCAGCCTGCAACCGGACAAATATCCATGAACGAATGAATGAAAACGTATATATATATATATATACGTATGTACTCGTGTTGTATGTGAAATCACTATTATTATGTAATACTATTATAGTCTAAACAACGCATTTCATAAACAAAACTTATAGCCCCATTTTGACTGTTAATCAGTTTTTGTTTTTCCAATTCTCCAGAAAATGCTTATACCTGTACCAATTTATAGTTACGAATTATTTAGAAATGTATATACCTACTATTAAATTATCATTATCGTTTACTAATCTTTCCGTTCCTCATATCTAAACGAGTAGTATACGTGTTTAATTTTTGAAGTCTGTACCTAGTTGGTAACCGTGGCCTGTGTGTAATATTTTTATATTGAGATCGTTTGGTGTTCAAACCAGCTGCAGGTATACTGTGCTTATATTTTATTTCGTAAAACTGTGTGTATATTTGGGCGTGATGCGATAGTTATACACTGTTTCCGGTGAAAATTGATGATAATTATTGCGCTTCGATAGTCATTGTAGAAGTATTAGTCTCGACGACGCCGGAGTGGCTATTTTTGTTTTCGTTTTTAGCGTTAAATCTAATCAAACCGCCGGATTTGGTCACAATATTTAAAGATTTAATTTACTACTTTCCTATGAGGTTTCTAATTACCACTACCAAAAAAATATATTGCACGGGCTGGTGATAAGCGCACTCATAGTCTATTCGATCCGGACCTAATGCATCCGGTGTTTCGGTGTTCATCATAATATAATATACAAGGCGTGTTACGGAACTTAACACTCGAATTATACACCGTACACCATTGTTGTACACATACATTTTGAACTCGTGATCAATCACCCTGTATAATAATTGTTAACTCGGTAACCATGTGTGCAGTTATAATGTGATATTACTTGATATATACGAAAAAACTATAGCCACCCGATGGTGACGCTATGCATTTTTATTACTATAAATTGTTCTCCCTAAATGACTGCGGGTTAGTTGAGATTATCTACGCCACTTTCCATTCAGCAGTCCTCTATAGGACATATCACCTACATTTTGTACTAGAACCAAGAACGGATATTGCTCTTTATAATATTTATATAAAAAAAAACACGGCAACTATATAGAACGTTTAACGAGCGCCTGTTTGTTTACTTTTTGTCCACAGGTCCGAACGGATGTCCGCGCCGCCGCGGTCGGCAGACGTACACCAGATTCCAGACTCTGGAGTTGGAAAAAGAGTTCCATTTCAACCACTACCTAACCCGGAGGCGGAGGATTGAAATCGCGCACGCCTTGTGCCTGACCGAGCGTCAGATCAAGATTTGGTTCCAGAACAGACGGATGAAACTCAAGAAGGAGCTGCGGGCAGTCAAGGAGATCAACGAGCAAGCCCGCCGGGAACGAGACGAACAGGCTAAAAAGCAGGATCACACGAAAATGGACGTAGTGGGCGGCGGTGGTGGCATGCACCAGCAGCAACAGCAACAACAGCAACAGCAACAGCAACAACAGCAACAGCAGCAGCAGCAAATGTCGCATCATCAGATGTCGCACGAACAGCACAAACTGCAGATGGGCGGCCTGGACAAGGGATCCGCCGACATGCTCAAGGCCAAAACGTAAACGCCGCGAGCGAGCGCGCAACAACGTTTCGCACAGTAATAGAGTAATGATATAATGATAATAATAATGATTAATTATAATAAGGTGTCGCATGATTATTATTGTTACTTATTGTATCAACAGTTGTATAGGATTTCTCTTTCGATTCGAAAAATACGTAAATAATTTATAAATATATATAATATATATTTATCTATATACAAACTATTCTTACATAATATTTATACATATTAAATATATTACATTCATAGACTTAATTTAAATAATACCTAATTATTATATTAATCACTAAAAAAAAAAAAAAAAAAAAACTGAAAAAAAATTTAACTCAAGAAATATTTTGACAAAATAGTATTTTTTTCAATATATTGTTGTTTCGGTACAAGAAACGACGCGAGTTTCTTATTCGTAGGCCTACATTTCTCTGTCCTTTTTTACTCGTACTATTAATATTCGAGAAAAAACAAACACTATAATAGAGATTCAAGAGCATTAAAATCACTTCCCTTGATTGCCGGTGTTCTACGATCCACAATATTATTCTTGTTATTACTAATAATAATAAATCTTTGCTGTCTAGTACGGCAATTGTCTTCTCCATAAGAATATATATTCTTTAAATTTTTTTGATCATATAATATGATGTTTATTACATTAGTTTTGTTTCTTTTTTGTCCATCGTCTTCAACGTTTTACGACAAAATATTGGTTTACATAACATTCTGATCATACTTAATAATATAATTTACATTATATACGTGTTTTGCGTGACAACTTAAGCATTAAAAAAAAAATCCGTTCTTAATATTATATTTGTGAAAAACGTCTGATGTCTCGAATCGTGTCTTGTACGGGATCACTGATTGGACGGCAGTGATAATATATTATTGTGGTGGTCGATTTCTCTGTGCCTAGGGTTACCTGTGCTTATCTGTAAACTGACAAAATCTTCCCATTCCCCAATGTTGTTCCCTACTTCCAACACGGTGACTGAGAATATTATTCATAATTATTTGGTCCGCACACAATCGGTCGTACAACGACACGGGTAGGCACAACTGGTACACCTTGTTGTACGGTACTCGCGGATATCCGTTGCACCGGGGCGCCTGCTTTTTAGATATTCAGTTTCCCGATGAGGTATTTTGAAACGGCGGCCGTCGTTGTTCCTATATACTTTGCAAGTATTATTATTATAATAATAATATTATACTATAATATTATGTACCTCATACCTATATAATATATTTAATATTGTTTCGTTTGTATAATGATACGGTTTTTTTTTTTTATCCATTTTTGTTTGTTTGTTATGTCTGATTCGGGCGCGTATGTACCACATAATATGTGTCCCGGTGTACGACTTGCATTTTTATTTTTTCCTGTTCGATATCATTTTTCGTTTCGTTTAAGTTTCCGAATGGCGCGCAGTTACGTTATCGCCGATTTCTTTTAGTTCAAGTTTGTATACGTTATTGTCATCGACGCATTTTCGTTCACATCTATTACGTTTTTTTTTTCATTTATCTCTCCGTACGTTGTGACCGATATTTTTTATTTATTTATTTTAGTTTTAAATACATTTACCAAGATAATATAGTTTAGCTCGTTTTTTTGATGCCCATATTCCTAGATAAAAATTGTTTCTTTACTTCAATCATTAAGCGTAATATATTATAATATAATTTGTTTGTTTAAAATTTTCATCGTATAGGGTTTATTTAACGTGTTAATTACACACAAAAAAAAAAAATAATACCGAATGAACCCTGATGTTTACCGAGTAAAGTATTTCCTCCCGACACTTATGTAAATATATATAGATTAATGCTTTATTAATATTTAATTTATTTTTACAAATCTTTCTTACGATTAAACATAATAATAAACTATTCAATTAATATATATTTAATTATTTTTTTGTATACCTACTGAAGTTTTTTATTATTATTATTATTATTATTATTATTATTATTTTGTTTTGTTTTCATTTGTATGATATACCTCTATATATATTTTTTTTATTATGCCTCTTTTATAAATCAGTCGTAAATTCGACAATCTAAACATATATTTTAGGCCTATCCAAAATTCAGAATTTGTAAACAGCTTCTATAGATATTAAGAAGTTTATCGCGAGCGTTTAGACTATTATTTAGATTGATTGAATTAATTTTAAAAATTATATACGTATTAAAATATTGTAATTTAACATAATTTATAGGTACCTAAGCATTTATGCATATTATATTTTTAAGGCCATCAAAAACATAATTTGGAAACGATTTTTGTTTATATCCACATATATACGTAATTATAGATTCAGGGTAGGTTTTTTAAAATTGTATAGACTGTCAAAAGTTTATCGAAACGACATAGAATTCCTAAAATTATTTAATACAAATCATTATCAGCAAAAATATTTTGTTGTCTGATTATATTATTTGGAAATATGATATTAATATTCTTATATCGTCATAATTGTTAAAAATAATATATTTTGTTGTTTCACACCAATTTAAACCGTAACGCTAAGTGAAAGTTATAATATAACTTATATTATAACGAAAGACAAATACGTAAATAGCATTAATGAATATAATTACATATATATATATATTATAAATTATAATATAATGTGTGAAAATTCGATCTGCTAAGACTAATATTTTTTAACTATATTTATTACTTATATATAATAATGATACGTTGACTTTTTTTCTCTGTCTAGTGTATGCAGTTTTTAGCGTAGTGTGTTTACGATAATATATATGTATATATATATAGATATATATATATGTGTGTACGTTTACTACATATACGTATTATATATAACGTAAATTATTTAAATGGATGTACTTAATCTGTAAATACATAATAAGAGTAGTGCAACACTGTAGGCTATTGTTCATTTTTTTTTTTTTTTTTTTTTTTTTTAATAATGTTCGAAATGTTAGTTTTAAACAATAATGTTTTGTTTTTCAAATGTACAATTTATTTTTATTTTTGACAATTAAACAAGCTTAAATTCAGTGCAATATAATACGTATATTTTTTGAAATTCATCTTTTTAACGGTGATGTATTTGACCAATGTTATACTATCTATAATCTTCTAACCGGAATCTTGGAGCCTGTGGGTTTTCAGTTTAATATAATATTATGATATTATACTTTATTATCGTATAGTGTTATATCGACTTCGAACGAATTTTAAACGAGCTTCATGTAAACTACTTTTTCACTGCACAAAATACACTATTATGAAGATGCGTGTGCATTGTGCGCAACTGCGATTCACACTATGTGCTCTGACGTTGGAAAACTGCAAATTGTTCGTTAGATTTCAATCTAACGGTATCGATTCCACCGCCGGACCCAACCCAACGTATAGTTTGGGGTTTGAAATTCCTTTTTCGTATAGAAGACCCACGTGGAGACGAAAATATATTTAATATTTATATCGTGTTTAATACGAGTACCTACCGATACTTAATTGCCAACGTGTTCAGTGCTGAAGTACCTATCGCCCGCGAGCTCTTAGAACAAGAATAAATACTATGTGGCGCCGCAATAAACAATATTGTACGTAACCATTGAATTAAGAGACGCTTGTGTATAATAATAATATAATATGTATATATTGTTATACGTTATTAAACCTACTTAATATAATGGCTGGTACACCTTGTGCAGTGTTGTTCTCGAGTTTTATAATAATATATAATGAGAGCGTGTTCGTAAAAAACGATCTTGTCTCGTGAATTAAATGTGTGTTCACATTCCGATGTAAGCACAGAATCGTGCTGTACAGCGTCGCTATAGGTACGTATGTCGCGCTTCGGCGGGTATTTATAAATGTCACATACTTAGCAGATATTTAAGATTCGACTACGCAAATATTAACTGTTGGTTATAGATATTTATACACAGTTGTAGGTTTTCGTTGTTTCGTATATTATTATTATAACAAGAACACAATATGTTTGAAATATCGCGCGTTACTGGTATAGAAAAAAAAAATAATAATTATAATAAATAACAAATATAAACTGCAGAAGCGACGTTGGTACGGAATTGTCAGGCATTTATTATTTTTACCTTGTGTACGTACTATAGTGGCAGTAAATTTTGTTCTTTAGCGAAACAAGTTAGACGATTCCGAATATATAAGCTTAACGAGTAGGTTTCATCTACATCGGTACCATACACACGTGTGTGTGTGTCTAAAAAATATTTTCATTTAAATGTGCAGTAAATGAGGCCAAGAAGATAAACTTGAGTAAAATTCATGTCCTGTCGTTCAAATCTTGAAAATTCTTGAAAATTTTCCCGAGAATATGAACACCAAACGTTATTACTGCGTTTTTTTTTATGCATAATATATAATTCGATAAACGATATGACGAAGTCACTTGATGGCCTTTTTAATTAAAACCAATCTTAAAAATATAGTTTATAATCTATTCTTGTTTATATATAATATGTAAATCCTTGTATGCCAATAATGACCAATGACGCCGAAGCTTATTTATTTAAATACATTTAAAAAAGACGTACAATATGTTATTGTATTTTATTTTATTTTATTGTATGTTATTGTATTTCAATAAACAATTATTTAATAAAATAAATCGAATTTGTTCCTTGAAATTGGTCGTTGAGAGGTAAGGTAAAATTATCCGACACTGTTCTCAAAATACTATAAAATTACCGAACGACGAAAACTAGATTGCTGTATTCCGCAACCGAGTGCTGCGCAGTAGCTGATCGTGAATCGTGAATGTTTTGACTGCTCCTCTGCGATTTCCAAATAATTTCAATCGGTCATTCCACAACGACCTGCCGGAATCGATTATAAGCGATATAAAAGTACATCATGATCTGCACACGCCATAGCGTCGTGGCCCGTCGGTGTGTGGCTGTGTTAAGTCGTGGGGTGGGGACTTAAAAAAATATTCAGCTACGTATAAGGATTCTTGTGCCGTCATTCGTAGGATAATCCAAGTTCTAAACGTGAAATCATAGCTGGATTTGATGGATGGATCTATGGATCTCGACGATAGCTCTTAAAATGTTAAAAATTGTATTTAAGATAGGATCATCGTAGTGATACCTGTGATTGCTGTTAAGGTTAAAAAAAAAAACGAAAAAATCAGCTCATCACAATATTGTATACATAGTAGTAGTAGTAATCAAAGTATTAACATTCATCTAAATTAAATATAATTTTTTTTTTTTTTTATTACTTTAAAGCCTATATAATTGTTGAAACTACTATACATATAATGAGAACATTTTACCGATGTTAAATTTGGTACATTTTATAGCATAGGTACTGCACAGGTTAAATATTAAGATATTTTTTTTGTCTTATAAGTTAGAAATTCCTTGGTAAATGGTTCCGGTGTATTACACATTCATGCGGGCTATGACTGATGGTTAATGCGGAGCTTCAAAAATTATTTGGCAATTGTCTAGGCCAGTTATGGCCCATTTGGCTTCTGTTTTGCAAAAAAGTAAAATTCCTAAAATAAACGCGATTTTCGAGGAATTTTGTTCTTCTAACTTTAACAAAATATATTAAATCGTGAAGATGACGATACGTCGATATGGTGTAGTATTTTACATATTGCGGATATGACGATGAAGCTTAATTCCCACAATCCGTCATTCATGACATGAATTAACATGTAAGGTATATGTGTGCGAGGTTATGTGCGTATACAGTCAATGGTGTAACAATGGATTTTTTTTTTTTGGTAGAGTGGGGCTAATATTAATTTCTCGTGTTTAAAATAATCATCGATAACGTCCTATAATGACGTAAGTTTAAGTTATCAACTCGGATATATTTTAAATCGTGTCTAATATCCAAACAAAAAAATTGTTAAAAACATATTATTATATATACTCAAAAATAAAAAAACACGTATGCGGTAATCAAATAATAGGTACAATTTAAAAAGCGTCTTGCGGGGTACAAATTCCTCTATTGACCTCTTCCCATTTAAATATACGCTTTGTACATTGTATGTATATGGCGCAGTTGTCGTCCGCGCGATGTGAGACTACGTGAGTATATATATTTAATTGTATACTATAGAGTCTATAGTATAGAGGAAAAGGTTTTACACAGTAATAATATAGGTACAATGTACATAATATATATATATACCTTCAACGAGTGGCAGATATACTATACCTAAAGTTCTAGTAAAGTCGGTCAATAATTCATAATACAGGGGCCTCGTACCCATATACCAGTAACATTTATTTACGAAATTTTTGTTGTTTTTTTTTTATTAACCCGACGAGTAATACAAAGGTAAATGACTATTATTGCAGTTTGCGATGTAGTTAAAAGTATATTTATTATTTTGTGATGGCAATTTTTTTTTAAATTAACTACATTATACCTATGTAGTTTAGTTGGGTACCGATACCTATTACACGTCATGTAATATCAGGAGAGAGTGATCTCGATCGGAATTTTCCGGCTAAACGATCGTCAAATCCGCCACTGCCTACAGCTAAGTTTATACATGGGTGGGTAAACTCGGGTATAATATGTGCGGTATGCTTCTGTCGTACACACAGCTGTAGTGTTATATATGTGTGTGTGTGTGTGTGTGTGTGTGTGTGTGTGTGTGTGTGTGTGTGTGTGTGCGCGCGCGCGCGCGCCTCGTATAATTCGGGGCAAATCACGCGATTTAACGTAATAAAGTTTTGTGTGTGTTTTTTTTTTTATACAGACCTATAAATGTAATACCCAATATTACGCCACCGTCGTGTACACACAAACCTTCGTCTCCGTCGTTGTACATATTTATATATATATATATATACGAGCTTTTGGCGTGTGTATAAAATAAACCGCCGCGTGTACCGACGATAATATTATTATTATTAATATACTTACATTATATGTGTGTAAAACAAAACAAAAAAAAAAAATGTCGTAAAAGTAGTTTGGTATTTTTTTTTTTTTTTTTTGGTTTCCGCGCACGTCGGCACGCTAATTCTTCGTTCTCGTAGCATATATTATATTAGGTAGGCACAGATAATATCATTTAAATACCGCGACTGCAGCAGCATTATGTTGGTGTATATGTATAGGTAGTACCCATGTTAGGTGCGTCGTTTTTAAATTTTTCGCCAACCACCCTTGTTCGATTTTCGGGTAGAAAACTACAAGTCGAGGAAAAACGCCAACCGGCGTGGCGGTAGCCCTCTTTTTAGCCGGGCGAGGGAAAATCCATATTATAAAAACCTTATACACATATATATATATATAAACGCGAGAGCGTCTTGTGCGTGTGTGTGCGAGATAAAATTACGGTAGAATATTGAAGGAGGGGTTGTCAGCCGGCGCTTACACAGAATCCGTGTGTGGGTGGGGAGGGGTGGTAGTGGTTCGGCGGTGGTAGATTTCTTACTGCGAGGGGGGGGGGGGTATACGCACGTGGTGGCTTGCGAAGGGGATGGTCGGGGTGCTCGAGGGCATATAAAAGCGTCGGCGACGATCAATAGTGTGTATAGCGTGTGCAGTAGTGGCGGCGGTATACATATACGTGGGGGGTGGTTGTGGGGAGGGGGTGAGGGCGGCGAGCGGCTAAACTTTTATGGAAAACGGTTACGCCCTGCGGAATGTGCACATAACCTGCGGACCCCGGGGCGGTAAAACGTAATTTTATCATTCCGAATTGATCGTATTCCCCGGGAAAATGTTCCAGACATCGGTTTCCAAATGGTCGCCGCTGTCGTGTGCGCGCGAGTAAAAACGAAAAGTATATGAAACATTATAATATACGGCGTCGTGTGTGTGCATGCGTGGTACGCGAATGACGATGGCCGGGGAATGAAATAATAAAATTAAGCGTATATTAAGTACCTATGTATAATGATTTATGAAACAATGCGACATAACAATATGATATTATTATTGTGAGACAAATGACGACGCGTTCGCGTGTACCAGCACCGGATTTTGGTTATTTAACGCGTGCAGGACGAACTTTCAGCGACCTCGACAATGTTTGCGACAGACCGTTTTCTGCACAGTGCATGTATAGTCGCGGTAGATCGGTGCAACGTCGTGCTATCGGTATTTGTATACTGCAATGCGCACTTCTACCGATGCATTTGTTCACCGCCGTTGCACTGCCCTAAAACCAGTACTGGATCGTCGGTAACCTTTGCGACGTAATTTTTTCTATCAAAATATCGAGCGTTTTTTTTACCGCATACGAAAACTGACTAAAATATTGTTCGCTATAAACCGTATGATGATTTTTGTAAGACAACGTTTTCAAAATTACAAAAGGCCATTCTACAGGAAAAATTGCGAAAATAATCGCTTAAATTAAATTTTGATCAATTTTTCTGTTCCATAAAATTACTTATTCTCTGTAGTGGATTTTGCTCTCGTTCGTTTTTAACACAAAGCCCAGCATGATCACGTATAGTATAAATCAGGCGTGAACACGCGGCACTCGTGTCAAAAGTGACACGTTTGTCAAATTTCAATGGCACGCGGGAAATTAAAATTGTGAAAAATTATGATATTCCTATATTATGTAAAATTGATTATATTGCTATATTATTACTATATTTTTTATGTTTTATTTAGTCTTTACAAACTTTGGGGACAAGAAAGATTGTTAACCCCTTGATTGCAAAAATTTGACACTAGGCCCAAAAGAGCGCTACCCCTGGTATAAATCATTAGAATTAATGTCTCTAATTTTAATTGAATACGCTGCGCATCGATTTAAGTATACAAGTACCTAAATACTATTGTCATAATACAATTTTTGAATTAATGTCGCCATAAATTTTACAAATAATTAAATAACTTCTGGCATATCGTTCGTCGTTTTCGATTTAGTTTTCTGGTTAATCGTAAATGACCTGGTCTCCCCTATCGCCGTTGAGGCCATAGTGTCTCATCATTTAATATGACCTCCATAGGCGGAAATTCTCCATAATTTTAGAGGGGGCTGATATTTAAAAATATTTTATTGCATATCAAAGCAAAAAAAAAAAATATATACACATAATATTACCCTAAACATTATTCAAAACTTAAGCGTGATTTATTTTAGATATAGATATAGTATACTATGCATATAACTTAGATACTCATACATATAATTACATTTTAACAATGAAAACTCTTTGTTATGAAACTAGAAAATATTTATTTTGAAATAGGTAATATATCTATTTTTTTGTGCAAATAAATCTAGTATGGCTTCTTTATCAATTTTTTTAGCAATATAATTTTCAATACTTATTAAATATAATATAGGTACTTAAAAGCCAGTAACTGAAAACCAATTCCACCCACGGTAAGTCCTAAACTGTATCTATTCTATATAAATATGAATAATAAGATTAATTAATCCTCTTTCCCAATAATAATTATTTTTATTTAGGTAGCTAAATGGTCTTCACCTACAAATAGTTTAACCAAATTATGCTAAAACTGTGAGCCAAGTAAATAAATATTCCAAATTCCAATACTAGATAATAAAATATCATAGTATTATATCATTAATCGTGGGAAATTATGTATTTTATTTAATATCAAGATATGAATTAATCAATAATGAATAGTACTTATGTACCCAATAGAATATAATAATGATAATAGTATAATATATAATATGTACCTAATAATCACAATAATAATATTGTACTAAGTATTTAATTTTTTTTTCATTGGCAATTCGAAGTTGTAAGTTCGTTAGTTATTGAACGATAATGATGAATGTTTTTCATCTAAAGGCTTATAGATAATATTATTACTATCTATTACCTACCTATAACCAATAAGGCAATAATTACCTTCTACCGACTATCGTGGTCTACTGTCGTCATAATATAAGTTTGCGACCAACATATTAAATTATCAAATTCGATGATTTGTATCAAAGGATAAGATTTAGTACTATTTAATATTTGTTAATATGCCATATTATTATGGTGATTTAGCTTAACAATTAAAAAAAAAAGTCCAAGGTTGGCGATCGCCACTGTCAGAGTCGACTGGTCTCTGGACCAAGGCTTCTGTATATTATTTTTTGTATATACCCATGTGTTAATAACTTTAAAGTCAGATTTTTAAGTGATCTACCGATCTTTCAGCCTGTAACGTAATATTATCAATCAGTTATCACTAATCAAATATGTCGTTTTTATATATAAAATCAACGAAGTTATTGAAAGGCTGCTTGAAAACTAGGTATTAAAATAAATAAAAAAAAATTATTTATCAAATATCGATGTATCGCATAAACTAAAAACATACTTTCGTTTTATGAAAACAAAGTTGAACCGTTTAAATTGTTTATTTGGATAAAAAAGGAAAATATTTTATACGCAAAAGTATGAACATTTGTTTAAATTTACAGTAAAAGAGATGATAGAAATAAATTATTATTGAAATAAATATTGGCTGATACGGTCATTGGAAACCATATTTTTTACTTAAAATTCTGTATTTGCATGGTTTATATAAATTATTGTTAGTAGCTATATTTATGACATAGCTTATAGCTAAAATAAGTAACGTTCAAAGGACCTTTATTTATGCTTATTTAAGTTTTGGAGCGCATTATGCGCTGTGCATATTTATTATATTCATATTCCGTGTACTAATATCATCGTCCGTACACTGTTTGTGTAAAGCAATTTATCGTCCGAAAATAAATCAACTTTTGTAATACCTACTTCTAAGCCTCCTCAGTGATCCTCTAAAATATATTATATATTTCATCATAGAATGCAACGAAAATGCAATGTGACTTGAGTAACACTATAAGGTAGGTAGGTATGCGTGATGACTAACGAAGAGTACATACAAGTTATATAACTAGATTATGTAAAACAACATTTATTTAAACCAGTAGGCCATCAATGTATTTTTAATTTTTTTTTCAAACCGAAATCACCGATTTATGGTTAAAAATTATTATCATTGAATTTGTTGTATTTTTAAATAGACTATATTTTATTTATGGGACTATATTTTATCTACAGGAATGTATTATAATCCATTATTTATTTACGTCAATCGATGGCGAGGAATAATATTATGCAATCGCTTTAAATCGTGTTATAAAAGATGCACGATACCTGTTATTGAATTTTTAAAATCGATTAATTTATACTAACAGTCAATTTAAATTAATTTTTTTTTTTAGATTCATCCTGGTTGCATTTACCTAACTAGAATACCTTTCTTACCAACATATTTGTTTAGAAAAGTATAAATCTGCCATCTTGGAGTATAGGAATATACTTATCAAAATTATATTTATAAAAATGTTTTTCTAATTCTTATAAGATATCATATCTTATTTAATTTGTGATAGTTCTTTGAATATTTCATTATGAAATGATTTTTTATTGATATTTCGTATAAAAATGAAGCTAAACATTGTGTTTCGCCCAAATCTTATATTCATATGTAGGTAATAACTAAAACTGAAATATGTAATTAGGAAACCGTAGTAATCACTAATCTAGTCGCCTTCCCTACATAAAAAAATGAAAATACTTTACCACCCTTTATCTTTTTGCATACACGACGTATCTACTTTTTATTTTTCAACCTAACATTACGACATGGTGATTTGTTTAATAAGAACTACTAATGTCATAAAATGTCATATTAAAAATAGTATTGTGGAGTCTTTATAAATCGTGCTCTATGAAAGGTAAACAATTTAAGTTGGTAAACTGTTATTTTGGTCTACTAATACGAGTATATGGTGGTTATAAAAACATAGTATTATCACCTCGGAGTATTAAAAGTGAATTTTTTGTAACGTAAGTAATAATTGGCAACATTACTCTTTCAATATTATAATTACTAACCTTTAATAAATATGGTTAGAAATAAGTGTTAAATATAAATAATAAAATAACATCAACTAGGTACTATTGTTTATATTATAATTATAACCACTTGGTTTTCAAAAAAATATTTAGTTATTGCTATATTAGTGGCATTAGTGCTATGCTTGACTAGTGGTGAATTGGCCCACATTGAAAATAATTCCTTTATACGCCACTGAAGGTTATTATACAAGGCGTAACAGATCTATTGGACCATTGCTATAGTTTTTTTTTCTATCAGTATTTTTTTATTTATTTTTTTTTTTAATGATTTCTAAATCTTTTCACTATAATTTTTATACCTTATATTTTATTTTATTTTTTTACAACTAAATTAAATAATTTAAAGTTTGAATTAAATTTTCTACTTATAATCCAAGATAGCTATTTTATAAATACGTTTTTAAAAACAGTTTTTTTTTCAGTCATTGATTTTTAAACAATATTCCAATTTATTTTTTGCTAATCAGCGTTTTGTTATCATTAAAAATTTAAAAGGTAGATCGATACTAATTACATATATTTTATCATTATTTAACATGACTTTGCGATGCATATACCACCACCAATGTTCAAATGGATCTGTTGTACCCTGTATAGTTATTATTTATTAATTATCATAAATCTGTTTTATATTTGTAATTTAGTTTTCTATTAGAACGGTAGATAGATTCTAATTTATGCTAATCTCATACATAAAATAATGATAATTATAATATTATTTCCTATAATATAAGCTGTTGCCTGTTATTAATGTTCAATTCAATGCAAACGTACCATAGAGAATATAAAAGTTTGTCTCATAAAATATAACTTAAAATTAAACTAAATGTCTGGAAAATGTCATTATATATTATATAGTAGAAGATCTCAAGTTTTTGCGAATACAATTTTTGATTTACGACAAAATCACATAAATCATTTTAAGGAGAAATCGTTATTGCACTTTAAAATATCCAGTCACAAATACCTATTGAACTTCAATTGCTCATAAAAAATGTATGTGGCTTTATGCCAATTTTTTCCAGTAAAAACTAATTTTACAAAGCAAATATGTATTACATTTTCAATCCTTATAGATAAGAATTTTCAATCACAAAATAATTTAAGTATTTTCATGGTTTTGATGAATCTAATAAAAATTTGAACTTTAAATGCTTAAAAAAAAATTGAGACGTCATTTTTTTTTTAATTGATATATTTACGAATTTTAAAGAATCTATTGTATTGCACGTTTTGAGCATTTTGAGTTTCTAAAAACAGCACAAAAAATGCCAAAATAATTTGAAATTAATTTCATGTTTCATAAAATATAAACTTAAATATTTCAGGTAATAATTCAAGTCTATACAGGTATTTATTTTTGATTTAAAATAAAAAAAAATGGATTTTGCCAAAAACTATTTCATAAAAAAAATTAATTTACATTTTTTTTTACTTTATGATTATATAAAATAATGACTGTTTTACTTTAGCCTCTTCTTAAGGTTACCAATTGTATCCTCTTTTTCACCTGAAATCTATGTCGGTGTAGGAATTTGGCGTATTTAGCCTATTACAATTAATAGTTATTGATTTTTGTCAACAGAAAATGAAACTTAATTGTTACAAATATGATACCAATCACTTTCTAAAAAATAAATAGTAATGAAGAATTAGTAACCTTGCAATTTAATGTTTTATAATCCATGTCACTCAAGAAAATTGTAGGATGTGATTAATTATAAAATAAAATATAGATAATATGGATTAATACGATTAGCACTGATTTCCGGGAATCATCTTTAGGTTAGGTTATCTAATCATCTTTTCTAAAAACGGGAAACAAAACCTACGCGACTGTTTAGAAGGATACTGGATAGCCAACTCTTAAATATATATTAAAGTATACTTAGACAATGGATTGGGCAGTCATACAATAATCATATTATGATACTGAAGGTTAAGTCTATTTTTACTTGTGTTTACGACAAAAAATTCAATGCAAATATTTCAAATCTGCAATTTACAAATATTGTCGCTGGATTATTAAGTTATTTTTCTAGCGTCTCAATATTTCACTATCTCGTTTCACATTATAATAATATTATTATTATTATTTTCCACGATCATTATTGTTATTAGTTTCGAACGTTTTTGAGGGGCGCTCGCACGCAACTGTACACGTTTTTTGCCGCACTCGTCATCGAAAGTCGAAGCGGACCCGTCGCCCGGACCACCATCGGACGCTGAACGTGCCTATATATACGCTTTGTATATTTTCAAGTTTTCACAAATCGTAAACGGAAATCGATTTGGCTGACTCGTCCGACACCATCGACCTGGAAATGATAATAAAAAGTAAGAAACCTCACTATACAGTATTATAATATTTTAGTACCTATACAGGCACCGAAAATGCGCAAACGATCATTATCGTCATTGTTTAGCTACTGGTAAAAGCAGTTGATAACTGCAAAAACTAAATTTTTGGGAAAATGAAGTTTTGTTCTTTATTTTTTCTATATCAATTAATTATTATAGGTAGATTGTTTTTGCAGAAATAGTTGGATAGTTATGTCCGAAATTCAAAATAATTTAATTTTGGTATAAATAAATATTAATGTTGACACTTTAAGTACAAATGATAACATTTTTCATTCAGCATTACTCATATAATACTAGTGTACAAATATTATATGAAATGTTGTAGTATCATCAATAACATTGAGTGCTAGGTAGGTACTATTAGGAAAAGTAGTACACAACTAGGTATGTACTAAACCAAATAATTAACAAATTAAAAATATATTCATGAATCATTAATAGTTATTTACTTATATATGGTTTTATAAATCGCTTCATGTGACAGCAAAATTATTATCCTTATTAATGTATAGATACTGCAAATATAAATACTGTTTTAGTAGTTTTAGGTGCTAGAAGAAAATGTGAAAAAACTAAAAGGCATTAAATTCTTTATGTCCTAACCGTGAACGCAATAATTGTTGTGTACATTTCGCTTTTAACTGTAAGAATTGTTGTTTATTGCGTTTTCCTCAAGGCATTTTTAATAAATATGACTTTTTAGGCACTAAATCTTCAAATCTTTTATTCTTTACAAATATAATTATTAATTACACAATATGTATACATATAGAATATATGATTTTATAGATATTTTGTGGCTACTATAGTGCATATTTATTATTTTCTCATATTTTAAGTAATATTTAACCATTATATTTTTTAGTGCATTTAATGTACATTTCTGATGATTATAGTTATTGAACAAACTGCTATCAATAAAATGACTAGATTATTATTTTTTATGTTTTTATGTAACATAATATTATTGATTAATAATTTTAATAATGAGATATTATATATTAAGTTTAATCTCGTTATTATTATTTTTTTAATTATCAATTAAACAAAAATACTTTGCTTTGATTTAAAAACAAGCCGACTTCGTTGTTCTTTCAAGTGTAGTACATTTAGATGTTTCATTTTCTTATGAAAACTAGATAAGGAGCAGGTACTATAAATAAGCAAAAAACAGCTTAATTAAATTTCATCTTCATACACAAAGTTACACACACTGACAAATCTAGATTCATGTATAGGTACCTAATAAGTATATATTATACAAGCATAATTTGTGCGTAGATATATAATTTTGTTTTTTAAATTAATTATTAGAGCCGTAACAACTTAGGTTATTGGCATATTGTACAATGTAAACATTAAATTAGGTGCTAAATAACTTTATGAATATTAAGTACAATGTAGATTATTTATAAAGGTATAACGTTAAAATATATAAGTACAGCATTGGTAGTGAGAGAAAGATAAAAAAAAATACAAATGTCAGATAAGGTTAACAATTTGGTTATTTTAAGAAACTTTATGATTTTGATAGTGTTTTCGTGATCAGGTCCAAGTGCTTCATATAGATGCTCAGGTATATTTATAGCTGTTCTGGTGTCTGCGTAGTTTTGACAGTATAGGAGGATATGTTTAACAGTTAAACTTCCCTACAAGTTGTACATAGATCTGGGTTTTCTCATCTCATGAAGTGACGATGTGTAAGCCAGGTATGTCCAATTCTTAGTCTATAAATTACAACTTTGTGACGTCTTTTGTTAAGGAGATATATAATTGTTTAGATTGAGAATGAAAGAAAGAATTGCGGTCCTTTCTTTTTTTTTTTAGATAAAACATATTAGTTATGGAAATTTTATTTACAAACATTGAATTCTATTGGAAATAATATGCAGGTTGAACATTATAAGGTAAGTTCACATTTTTAGAACTCAATTCAAAGTCCTATAATATATACGTTATATGAAAACTGTATTTAGTTTAAGATTTCATAGGTAATATCGAATGTGTATAATTTAATGCATTGTATTGTAGTGTGTCTGTTAAAGTCCTAAAACATCCTAAACAATTTTTTTAATTTAAATTGATTAGATTTTATCTTGTTGATTTATTCTTCTAAAATCAATATACCTAATAAATTGCTATGTTATAGTTTGAACATTCGTAAGTAACTATTGCATGGTATGTACCTATATTTTTCACCATAAAAACTAAATACCTTCATACTATAGAAAATAAGAATTTTTCATATTCAAATCAATAAAGCCGCAATATTTTATAAAAATAATTAATGCACCACAATTATACTTAATTTTGAGTTATAAATACTTAATATTAAAGTAGTAAATATGTAATATTTTATATTTGTTGAATGTACTGGGTAAATAATAGAAAATTTTGTGGCTTGTACATATAGTTTCAACTAATAAAATATCGTGTATATAACGTTGTAATCTTTGTAGAAAACTTTGGAAATTGTCAATTCACAACAAAATTATTATAGTTCCACATTGTCGTATACGAAACGGTTTAAGTTTATATATACTAATGCAGTTTAGAAAACCGTCTGAAATATAAGCACTCGTAAACAATTTATATGTTATTGCGCTCTTATTAAGTTTACGATCGTAAATTAATTTCTCTAGACGTATAAAGATAACCAAGAAGTACATGGCGTGATGGTGCTGTATGGCGATATAATATTGTATACGTACTAAACTCGACGGTGTTTGCAAAACTAGCTAGACGTGGAACAATATATTGGTTTTCAGTTTAAGTTTTCATCTGAGGTTTTTTAGTCAATAAAAAATTACGACTGTTGGTGCAGCGTCTTCTATCCGAACATACAATATTTCATATACCTACAGCACGTAGATACAGATTTTTACACGTGAACTCTTACTCCCAAGTCCCAAGGCGTCCACGTCGGTACACCATCATCCCCGCTAAAGGGTTGAACCTAGAGGATTATTTTATTCATTGGAAATAAGAAGATTCAAGATTTTCAAGAAGAAGAATTCGATGCGTATCGATACGTACCGACTCGTATCGAAATCTAAGACCGACACAGGCCGGTACGCATCGCTTGTATTGTGAACGTGTATCTTCTTGAACACCCAAAATTAAATCGATACGTATCGATATACTCCAATTTCTTCCTTGAAAATCTTGATACAGTGAAATCTCCGCTAACGGACAACTCCCAATAGCTATACAGACTTTTATTGGGAACCAATCACATGCACTGCAATTTCTACCATCTGAACTAGCTGAATAGCGGACAAAATTATAACTGCCACCGAACGTGTCCGGTATTTAGAGGTTTTACTGACGTCAAACTGTATACGTTTATACAACAGTATATAGAGGAAACCTTTATGTTCCACTTATATACCAGAGTTTATATAACTGCCGCGGCAGGTATCTTTTGGGATAAGTGCAATCCAGACGTGGACGTACGCACGACATTATACTTGATTTTCTCATCTGCCGCGGCGCGATGACATCCACCGTCGACATAATAATAATAATAATAGACATTATTTTTATTATTATTATGTGCTTTTTTTATTTTATCCGCATCATTATTATCGTCGTTTTGCGCCGTTAGGATTATCATTATTATCGTCATCGTCATCGTCTCCATCGTATTCGTCGTCATCATCATGATTATTATATTATTATTATTCTCGTGATTATTGCCGTCGTGCGTGTATATAGCAGGCCGCTCGCGCTGACCATTATTGCGACCAGGACTCGCTTTAAACCGCCGCCGTGTGCATTTTGTACTTTACGACGACATTTATCACGTTTACGGCCGGTTTGGCTCGTAAAAAAAAAAATTAATGCGCTGGCCGACGAAAATATTACGCGCGTAATTATTCCGACACGTAATATAATAATATTGTTATAACTATATATTATTATAATATATTATAAATTTTTTTGTTTTTTGTTTCGTATATTATGTTTCATAGAAAAAATGCGCTTTCGTTTACATACACTCACCGCCGTCGGCCGCGGCGCCCGTTTGAGTTCCAGCCATGGGCTTAACGTTTACAAACCGCTTTAGTTGTACCTATTTTTTTCCCCCATTTTGGATCCTGTAGTTGTATATTTATTACAGACATTTCGGGGTTTGCATACGTGATGCCGACTGGTACAAATTCAAAAATTTCATTAGACATATGTACCGATATTCGTATTAAGTTACCTGGCCTACCCATTTATAGCATTTAAATCATCTAATACGATCACATAATATTATTATGATAATTATCGTAGATTCATATTTTTTTTTTTAATTTGTCAACCAATTTGATTGATGATGGATATTGGATATATTGTTCGACTTTAGTTATTCATTATTTTTAAACCTTTTATTTTTACATATTAAAATCATAACAATATACGTGTAGTTATACGAGAGTAATATGTATAATATAATAATAAACTAATATGCTTTTATGTGTAAGCTTCTATTAACTAACACGTGCATATGTTTGTGAAACAATTTAGTTTGTGGACTAAAATATAAAATAATAATAAATTCGAATAATATATAATGTGTTGTAAGGTCGTCTCCGTATTACAATCGAACACTATGGCATACTTGCGTCCAGCAGAGCCAATTCTGTGTTTGATGATGAATCAGTTCCTAATAATATTAAAATAAAGGAGCCGAATATCCGTGTTTCTGAACCCTCTTCGCCTTACAAACGCGTACAAGACAGAAGTGTTTAAAATAATGAATTTTCGTTTAGCATAACTAATACTTTTTAACGTGTACTATTTAAAAAAAAATACATGTTATACTTAAAAATTTTATTTTCGAGGACCTGGAATAAAAATTACTTGGTGGGCCGAAAGTTGCAGACTAGAACATCTTATAGGCTTTTATTGATTTTTACATTTTAAATGTGTTATTATATGTATGTATTACATTTTTTATTGTCTTTTAAATACATTGCCATACAAACCCAACTACCTGTGTGTTACATTTTTACTTTTGCATTTTACTGAGTCCTACATCAATACATAAATTGCTTTTTGTGAACCTAATTTAGTAATTTTTACATGATATTTAGGAGAATTTCTTCATATCCATATCATATTTTTATCATTGTATTATTGAGTCTATTTAACTTGAGATTTAAATACTTAATGTTACAAACTTTTGAAGATCAAGAAGAAGTCCGACTTGAGTTCTTTCATTAATTTAATTTATTTTAATCATTTAGTTTTATTTATACAATTTTATTATATTTATATACTTCAAATTTTTACTCGTTGAAATGTCAGTTAATTTTCTAGGGCTTTGAAGTTATTTGTATACAATCTTACAGTAAATTTAATTAAATCCCAATCTAACTAGGAACATTTTGAACAATTCAGATTTTTAAATAATAATTTAATTATCAAATATCAAGTATATTACAGTGTATACTAACTGTACCTAAATCTGTATCGTGTCATCGTGATCTGTTGTCGGAAAACAAACTACGAGTATATTGACTGGCACGTGCAGTATGTGCACAACTTCCATCGTTATTTGGGTATTTTTGTATCAAACTATTCAGAAATTATTTACCATCTTAAATAATAATATGGTATATTACATTTTATAGGTGTGTAGTATAAGTTCTTCTGTAATTCCGTTATCTAGCTGTAAGGCCAAAGGCCACTGTCTGTTAAACTACAAATTATGTATCGGAAGGGATGCGATGAAAACAATTTTGTCACCCTTTGTGTACACACGAATGTACAATAAAATAAAGTATCGGTGATTTTCAGACCCTGTTTCTTGAAAAATATTGGAAATTAGCATATTTTTGCTTTATTTTTATTAACTACACATTTTTATAGTTATATTATGTCATGTTAACGCGGTGTTGTAATATTTTAAACACCCCATTGTGGTCGTTTATATCTGAATCTGAAATGGACCTTTATATACTATACTATCAGTCTATTATGTATTATATGAGCAATATAATATGTTTTCCCTTGTTTTTTCACATATATCAAATACACACTAAACACCTTCCCCGGAGCCGTCGTATAATATTTTATAGCCCGAGTATTGTTAAGAACGCGACAAACCGTCTTTACGAATGAACATACTGTATATATTTTCATTGAAGTCTCCCCAATTGTTCAAACTTTATAGATGTTTTACAAACGTTTAAATATTATGATTCCGCTAGGATCTTAAACCGCAACATTTATCACGTGTATAAAATTCGTATAAAAATAATTATGTACAAATAATAAACATCATAACGTTTTTAAGATATTTTGATTGAAAAGGGAATAAAAAACAATAGATTAAATTAATTTTCTACGTTTTTTACGCAATATTTTAAACAAAATAGGCAGATAAATATCTAATATATTATATTTGACTTGTAAAATAACAAACTCTGATGTCTGAATCATTTTCTAGCCAATAACCATATAGTAACTATAATATTTTAACAATAAAGTTGTTATGGTTGTCAGTTTAGTTACTATAAATTTTTTTATGTTTTTTATTTTATGTGGAAGTTATATTATATACTCATGTCGTTGTGTAAAATGTACTATGTTATTTTATTTAGACAATAATTCAGCATTTTGTTTTACATCAATCGTATTTGAATTTTGAATATTTAAAAATGTCTAAATATTTTTATAATAAATATATGTTTAAATATTCCATTTTCTCATATTGAGTGAAATTAAATGTTCAATATTAGTGAAATAAGTTTAAATATTAACTAATGAGAAATAATGGTTTTTGGCTGAAATGTTAATAGTATAACAATTGAAAAATTAAATATTATATTGTATGATTTGTTAAAACACTAAAAAATATTATAATATACGTTGATTGGTACCTATATTACTTAACTTTTTGTAATTTTATATATTATTTTTGTTTTTATGATACTAACACACGATTTGATATTTTCTTTGATGATATTACGATTTTTATATTTTTACACCTTATAGAATTAAAACTTGGTTGTTAAATTTAGGAAAATTTAACCATTTATTTGTAAAAAATAACTAAAATTTCTTATTGAAATTAATTTTTTTAAATAACTAGAACCCTAACATAATTTATGTAATTTTATGAATTAATTACATTTTTAATTACCGTAAGACAATTATACAAGATTTTTAAAAAATATTAATTTTTTTCGTATAACTGAACAATGATAGTTTTATACATATAAGTTATAACATTGCCTCAGCGTATTTGTGAATTTAATACATTACCACTATCATTATTTTATATCTGAAATCATCAAATACAAGATTTCTAATGTTTGTCACGACATATACCCTAAGGTCTAACCTACATTGCAATTTGCAACCGTTTCTTTACATTATGTGCAGCGATGTTGGTCATCGTATTTTTATTTTTACTATAGATTCATCATTAATCGCATTTAAGATAATATAATACTAACATAGATCTGATCCTGATATATAAATCCATTTAACGATTTTTCGAAATTCTCTAGACTGTGGGTAGGTATTATTATTACCTATAGTCAATTGACGAATTGAAAAACATTTAGGTATAACCGAGTTAATACAATATACTTGCAAGCTTAAATACATATTTTATATTATTAAGTTTGTGCATCACATTAAAAATATATTTGAACATTCAACTAGTTATCATTTTGATTTAGATGCCTACGAATACATAATATTGTTCATGATAATATTATTATGATCGTATTTGTGGCTATAATAAATATCAAATCATGCGTTTTGAACATTTCATCACATTATATGAAAAATATAATTATTTTTAATTGACACTTAATATTTGTATGCTTATTAAAAATGAAATACATACTCGTTACGAGTACAGTGTTTATATCATACCTATACTAAACGGAACTGGGAATTTTTTTTTAGTATTACCGCGCACATCTTTATCATGTCGTCTATATAGGTACACTCATTTTTACAACCAGCACCTCCCTCTGCTGTTGCCAAGGGTTACCCCGTAGTTCTTCTATTCTAATTTACAAGACCCTCGTACAGAATTATTACACTAAATATTCAAACGGGCGTATGCGCATAGTTTATAATAATGCGACGGAGTAAAAAGAAAACTGGTTTCATGCGGATTTACATAATATTAAACAACTCGCATATAGATATATAGATATTGTCTACCATCTTTATGTGTAATATCTATAATATTATATTTCGTACAATACTCGCAGAACCTCAGGTTGGGTTCATCAAAACATAATATATAATAAAGCCATAATACTACAATGTAACACATATACCTACGTGATATATTATAACGTTGCAGGGTAGGTACTTCACGCACATATTATGGACAATGCGGCTCGACAAACGTTCAGACAAAATGGGACCGTGGAAAATGGTTGCGATAATGTATTCTGCACTCACGAGTATGCATTTTATTTCGCGTTCATTTCTCCCAGGGTCCTATAACGAATCGACAATGAACGCGATCCGACCCGTAACCAGCCACATTGTCGGCGATAAGCAACCGCATCGACTGCGGTGTAGGTGTTGGGGTATATGTCCAAGGGGACAGTCAAGGAATGTGGATATAATATATATACGGTTGGTAAATGCGGCGTGTCTGATGGCGAATGGGAAAAAAAAATCCCAACGGTGTCCTTTAGTATCCTGATGAAAAAATCATAGTTCAAAAGACCGCCGTTCGCCAACATTTAATAAGCAATATATATACCTACAATTGTGTATTACACGAAAATAAATCGTGAAACGACGGTGGACGGACGTTGATCGAATAAACTCAAATAAAATAAATGAGCAGTTTGACGCAGCATCGGGCGATAACGTGAGACAATAGATTTGAAACGCATTTGGTATTAAATTTATTCATTTCTAGTGATATTCAACCACTTTTTTCCGTAAACAGTTTTTATCAAATTTTTACGAATAATTTTCTGAAAAAAAATTAAAATTTGGAAATTATTTACGTAAAGGCTGAATAGGTTCTGTTAATACCGAACTGTTCGTTTCGTTGAAACTTACACCCTATTAATTTACATTTCCGTACATATAAAATAACAGATGACGATTGTATAATATAATTTTAATACCTTATATTTTACTTTATTCACTATGTACATTTTGTCAATGTTGGTACTTTTTAAAATGTTTTATGTAAGCTGTTTTTATTGAAATATAAAGTATCCGCCTAAATTAATAAATGCTTCATTCATAGGTTTATACACATTTTTAACACAGGTGGCACTAAAAAAAAAATAATAAAATAAATATCTTCTTAAACTCGTCTTAAGTATTCACAGAATGCGTTAATATTGGCTATTGATTAAATTTAATAACCTGGGTCTTCATGTCTATTGGTTTACATTTAAGTTTGTTGAATGTCTTTTATACTTTCACCCCTTCGTTTAACCTACTTTTTGAAAAAAATATAATTTTGTATAATTATAGGTATACCTATATGTCTTGCTTAATATATTATTTAGTCAGAGGTTGGTCTTTACTCTTATTTTTTATTTTGCACTGTTATTTTATTATATTACAAGACGCATATCGTTGCAGATATTTCAGGTGTGAGAATTAAATATACCTACTTGGAAGACGTTATTTTGATGTTTCTAAATATATATATATGTAACATAATATGCGATGGTATCTACAATCAAGTCTTAAAGGTATACGTATAATATTGAGTTTGACCATTTCTAAAAAACGGAATATTGAAACCATCGCTGGTGTCTAATATAATCGATAAAATTATATTTGTCTATCGCCAGTGTCATATTATAGACACTTTAATATATTAGGAAGCACCTGGTTCTGATCCAGCCAACACGGAAAAAATTTTGAAATGTTTAAAAACTACCAGTTTGTATAATCTTATATGATATTTTACAAATTCAAAACATGTTAACCCTTTTATTTATCATAACCAATGATCTATGTTGTTGTGATGGCTTATCTAACTAAAATATATATATATATTACTATTTACTATATTAGTCACACAAGTAATAATTGTTATTTGTTACTACACAGTATAAGCCGTTCTCAAAACATTTTCTATTCCTATCCTATATAGAATCAGATGCTTACATTTTATATCCATGTGTTGACGTTTTATAAATAATAATACTAATATAACATATATATTATATATAAACTATAAAGTTCTGAACCATTCTAGTAGGTTAAATATAATGCGCTCAGCAGACAGCAGTACTTAAAGCTGATTAATTTCCGCCACCGGTTAATGTAGTTAATAAAATTACGCCAGCAAACACGATTTTAGTACTCGTTTAAAGTTTTTTTTTTTTACCAAACCATATATTATCATACAGAAGTAGTAAAAAATTATATATAATAAACTGTTAATACAATACGTTCATATTCTTTATTGTATTTTCCAATGAGTTTACCACGTTGACCTAGAAAAATGGATAGGATAATAGATTGGATAAGCTACTTACAGTTGTTTGAGTAAAATAATAAATTGTTATGTGACATTTTGTGTGCAGAAAATGAGAACAAATATGAAACGTTTAATGTGGATTATAGAGTTACAGCAAAATATGTTATTCTATTAAAGTTATGTAACGACGGTACAATTATCACTATATTGACATCATAATATTATTATTAAAAGTTTTGATAGATATTTTATGGTGCCTATTACGCTAAAATTATCTTACATATTATAATAATTATCCTATACTTCTTATTAAAGATGGGGAAATCGAGTCTATAGTGTGTCAGTCGTCAATGGGTTTATGCCTATAATACGACTGTGCATAAATTATTATTCTATATCGATTTATAATATTTTAGTCACGGATTTTCGATCGTCGCGGCGGTTCATCATCGTAATTATACGATTTTTCGAACCAACGTAATACGTGGTGCGTCCCCGCCATTCGACATTTTTACGATTTACCTCGAAATATATTCAAATGGATTTATTTACGTGTACGCGAGACATTAAATTTCGTTAAATCGCCGTGTTGTGTGTCGGGATATCATAGCGGATAATAATTTACAGGTGCCCATAAAAACAGAGATTTTTAACGACTCTGGTGGCACGCACCCAGCTCCTTTGAATACACGACGACTACACGTATGCGCGCGTATATAATATATAATAATATGTGTGTACGTGCACCTCGAGAGTAGGGATTTTTTATTCTCATTTTTTTACGACTGATTAGATTTTTTTTTTAAATTTTTTCTCTCTTTTTAATGGCCCTCTCGACATGTACATGTAGGACTGACGCGAACGCGCGGTTGGCGCGGGGACAGTGTGCGGGAAACCGTTAATCATGTGCATTTGTCATTTACGACCCGGTTCGAAAATAAAAATCCAAAAATAACGACTACTCAACAGTTTTAGGTGTTTCTAATTAATCATGTGCAAGTTTGTGAGGAATGTGTGTTAAAAAAAAATCAAACTTTAGGTAAATACCTACCTATATATAATATTATTTAAATAAACCTATTTAGAATATTATATATTGTATATATTATGTGATATAAAGTACAATATTAATGAAACTATAAATATAGATTATAAAAATAATAAATATAATGTAGCAAAATATACTTGACGCTAAACACTGATAATATGTTAAAAATAATTAAAAATACACATAAATACATAATAATATTACGGTCTATATATTAAATAGGTATGATCGTATTGCTACACAGTCGTGTACAACAACATAATATTATTTGATTAGATTTGTACAATATATACGATAAATAGTTTTACCGATAAGACGTTTTTGTATTTTATTTTTTAGGGTTCGCAAACTAATTGTATTTACAACTAAATTTATTCCTGACGAATAAAATCGAATAGCATATATAAATATATATGTATATGTATAACAATAAAATACAGTGTATTTGTACATTTAGTTTTATATGATTAACCCACCATATAATATATAGTGTCTTACTGTAGTGTCGTTTTAAGTTTGGATTATATTGTTGTATGATTTTCTTTGGTAGTATAAATTCGCATTGATACAAGCAATAAAGTAAAATGCTTGTGGACCACGGCGGCTTGTTTAAATGTAGGTAAACCACATTAGAGTTATTAGTTCTCATTAAAGTTTATTATAAAAGTTCCTTTACGCGATCAATAGTTTATAGCTTGGTTGGACTTCGTTAACAGTAACAGACCAGCGAACATAATTTATATACTTAGGTACTATATAGTAACTATATATTATTGTGATAATAATATATATTATCAATTGTGTTTTAATGCTATAATTATGTTATTATGTAATATGAACAATGCAGTTGAACTATATAATATAGTAAATATTATTATAATATTCACATTACGTAATTTTGTATATTTGAAACATTAAGGTAAATTTTAGTATTGTGGTATTCCTATGAACAAATTATATATTATTTTCATATTTATATTTTACACGGTTATATTAACTATCTATAAAAAATTGAAAAGTGCGGTATTAAAATTTTTATGAGAAATACTAGTAATCAAATTCAATTTATATATATATATATAGGTGAATTCAATACCTAATACAATTTATTAAACACTGAATTTGTTATATTTTTAAATCATTAACAAATTTTTTGTTTTGTTAGTTATTCAGAGGTTCGTCCTATATATCTTATAGTATTAACCTTTGTAATCTAGTTCAACAAAATAATTTCACATGATTTTATCTAAATGTGTATTATGTTCTTATATTATGATATAGGTAAATAAGCATGTCCTAGAAAAAATGACAGTAAACGAAAGTACCTATCTTAAGTTCAGCCGAAAATAGTACGATTGTCAGAAATTCGTAACACATTACATAATTATTTATAGTTAATATTGCGGTGTATTTTACTTAATTCTACATAACATAAGTAGCGAGATATATAGGTACTTGTTTTCTTGTAAAAAAATAATAACCATGTGCGTCTTGTCGAATATTCTAATGAGCATGAAAATTTGTATAATATAAGAGGTGTCAAATCTTTTTCAAGCCACGTGCCGACATTTTGTTATCAGTTTTGAAGAAAAAAAGTGTACGTACAGTGTTGTATTGGGTTCACAAGTCCTATATAAACAATTTTTCTCGTGGTGAAAGAGGTTTTTATAAAAAGGCTCACTGAACTGATTGTAATATCTGTTACATATTTTGTTTGACAAAACATATTTATAAAATAAAGGAGCATTAGCTTCGTTCAATAGTATAATATTATTGTTATGTTTTGATATGAAATAAAAATTCATTGTGGAAAATAAACTCCCATAATAATATTATGTATAATAGAATAGTAGGTCACCGCAAATATTGAGTTAATTTGGAACGTGGCTCTTAATTTCGAAGTGTAGGTACCCTACTATGTTTAAAATATGATCAGTGAATTCCAAACTTAAATTATTGATGACTTTATTTTCTAGACGTATCTAATGTAAACAGTTTTGTGATTAAACAACAAATATTTTTGCGTTCACCGTGAAAATTTGCCCATATGTACTTACATTTGGCACGTGTGCGATGGGTTCACCACTCTTGCTATACCAATATCACAAAATACATATTGATCATATTATTAAACATTAGGTACTATATATTATGCTATTTTATATCACAAAACTATTTTTTTTTTTTTTAATTTTATATAATAGTTTCTTATACCTATCTATAATAAACGGCAACTGCACGTACAGAAAATAGGATTTTATATAAAACTCGTGTTAAAAACGCGCTTGACGGGTCATCGTTTATCGATCGATTTTCACGTTCGGTTCGCGGGCTGCGCGTCGGCGGCGTCCGTAAGATGGCCGAGCGTGATTGTTGAGTGGCGTGCGCGCACGCTCCATCACCATCGTTGCCGAACGTTTCGCAACGATACAAAACGGACGAGAGAGTTTTTCCCTCTTGTACGGTGTTCGTCGAGGCAGAGCTCGGACAAATCATGATTTGCCTACACCTTCGTTCCTTTCGTTATAATAACTTCGTCTACGCCGCAACGACATAGCATACGTCGTCCAGTGTGTATTGAAAATACGAAAAAATAAAATAAATTTTTGGTTTGAAATTAATATTTGAATATTTTTTTTACGCCTGGTAAATAAGTCGGCAAAAATGTGCGAAAAATAACTACTGGTGTATAATACCATATTAAGGAATTCTTATTTGCTTAGTTTATTTTTTTTTAATACCCATTTTTCCACATATTCGCATATACTACATAAATTATATAATATGTACCATCAGCATCAGCAAGATTAGCATAAATGTATTATTTGCTGCAGCTCTTTGATAAATATTGTATTCACCAGTTGTACCTATTTTTCATTACTTTTATAAGTACTTCCCTTTAAAAGTACCCATGTTCCAATGAAGGTGTATTTCTTCATTTAAAATATTTTTTTATCATTATATCTAATTCGTATTTAAAAAAACCATTTTTCTTTTTCTTAAAAAAAAAAATTAAATTGCGTGGTTTAAGATGTTTTGAAGTTGTTTCAGCTATTTTGTTAGTCGTTTGTAAAACATTTTTTTTAGCGCATTAAATGCATATCTTTGGTGCCCGATAAATAATTTAATAAGTGAATAGTGAAACCTTCTCTAACGGGACCTCCAAATAGCGGACAAATTCTTAGGTTCGGAGACATTTCCATTAACTTTTCAATGTATAAACATTTTATTGACAGACTTTTTTAAAAGTTTAAACAACACTATAATTATACTAGGCAAATTTTTACTTTAAAATATTTACCTTTTTTATGAACTCTTAAAATGTATTCCATCTGAATAACGTACACTTCCGAATAGTAGAAAAGATTACGGTAACCGAGATTGTCCGCAATTCAGAGGTTTCGCCGTATAATGAAAAATACGTATACATATAACTAACATGAAACTCGATAAATATTTTCAATTACTTAGGAGGTTTATCATTGTACTACGGTGTCGGCAGATTCCTCATATCATGTTGCACGACGCTATTGTTGATGTGTTATTATTATTATATTTTTTAAACGCCAATCGAATACGAAAATAATATATTTTATACCGTTTTCCGGTGTCCGAGAGATCTCGTCGTTGCCGTACGATCGGTAGTCGCGTGCACGCCATCTGTTTGTCAGCCGACCTCGCCGCCGGGCCCGCGTGATTGGATTGGAGTTCAATAGCTAGCGCTGCTGTTATGTCCTCCACAAACGTCGGGCTTAATAATTTGAACACGACGGCAGTAATCATCGATAATAATAATATCTATTGGTGAGAAAAGTTTGATTATTTTATAGATGTGTTTTGATCGTAACAATATCAAAATACTTTTCTTTCAAGGTTTAATCTTTTTTGATTTAATGGATATTCTAGAAAATATTACTATAGTCTATTTACATCACAATTTTTTTAGTTACTTATATTATTTAAGTAGTGTTTAAATCCAATTTCTTATAATAATATCGACTTCTCGATAATGCGTCGTATAAATACGGTGGCGCCTAATATAACTATATTAATTTTCTTCACGTTTTTTATAATATAACGAATGATTTCGTAAAATTATTTCTTTGGAACACTATGATTATACGAGGGGGTGTGTATCATGTACGAACAAATTACAATGTACACGGTTTTTATTATGTCCGTCAGTCGTATAACAAAATTGCAACTATTCTCCAGTGATTTTAATGCATAATAAACCGTTATAACCCATATATAAACTCGTATTTTTTGTAACGTGTCAAAACAACAGTAAAAAAAAAAAAAAAAAAAAAAAAAAAAAACGATAAAACTGTATTGTAAGTACCTATAATACACGACAGATAAAAAATGAACATAAAACTTTCTTTACGATGTATTAATTGTATTTATTATTATGTTTAAACAATTATAAATAAACTCTCTGCTATATTATGCAGGGCAGTTTAAATTTTGTATCGGCTTCAAATATATTTCGTTGATGTGTAATAATACCTAGAAGATTAAATGCATTTTCTTTTGGTTTTCATTTAATCGGTTGGCCTGATGAAAGTTTTGAATTCAGTAGGAAGTATAAGGATAGGGAAATTAATATAGAAGTCTATGGTTATGACTTATAAAAATAATAATTTTTCGGTTATTGACCCCCACTCCCCCCCATTCGAACAATTCAAGAAGAAACAATAAATGAGAAACGAGATTTATATTGTTGTTCTATTCGAAAATCAAGAATAATGATGTACGTAAATCATTATTTGACAAATACAGATTACCTAATAACTATACAAGGTTGTTACTTAATAAGATTTTTGTTTCTTGTTTCATTAAACACTATAAAAAGTTATAATGGTTTTGCTAAATGTGTCTTTACACTTTATCGTATAATTGGTTGTATTTTGTTATTTTGTAACAATATTATGTTTATGTAGGAAGGCATATTTAGAGGATGGTTAGAGATTATTCAGTGTAATCAGACGTCTACAAGTTTAGTGTTTTTCAACTTAACTGTGGTATTTGATAAAATAGTATATTAAAAAGATGACCTCACTGTTCGGTCAATAAGAAATCTGGGATTTTAACAGAGACTATGCGCAACGTTTTATTATGAATGACACAATATAAAGTGAAAGCCTTTCACTGAAAGGTCACTTAAATAATAACTATCATTTGTATTTAAATTAAAATGTAATTTTAGGTATTTTTCAGTGTTTTTATATTCTCATTGTGCTATACTATAATCTTATGAAAGGTATATAAAATAGCTGTTATAAGATGCTCATGCGTGGTTCCTTTTGATAACTAATTCAATTCTTCATAAACACAAATTAAATAACCTTTTAATAATAGGTATCTAAACAAGTTAAAATATTACAAATTGTAATACATTTTTAAAATCAAATAACGTATCATTATATCATCATCAAAAGTTCGGCGTTTATTTGCTATACAAATTTATACCGTTGATATTTTATTGTTTTAATTAGAGTCTCATATAATAATATAATGTAGACAATTTGTAAATATTATTTACAATACAATTACCATTAATGTAAGTACAATGTATTATTATTTTACAATTACATTAAATGTTATTATTTTACATTATTCTATTTATAGTAATACATGTACCTATATTTACTTATTATATTATGTCTTATACCTACGCATTAAGAATGTCCGAGGTTTTTTTTTGATTATCTACTCTCAAACGTAGTACTTTTTTCGGCCCATTGTACAAACTAATCATATATATATATATATATATATATCATAATATTGTTTATGGCATACATTCTTGTTATATAGCATTTAAAATAAAATAAACATAAGTGCCGTGAAAGTTGTATAACTTGTACTAGGCACATTTTTCTCATTCCAATGCAGATTATTTTCCTAATAGAAATGGATACGAGATGCGTATGTTTACATATTTGTTGTGTGTGTGTGTGTGTGTCCTATATATAGACACGTATAATAATGACGCGTTAAAATTAAGTACTTGATTTTATCTCGATGAAATGGGTCGAGTCAATTTTTAGGTTTAAAGGTCTTTTTTTATAATAATATGAAATAGTTTCTCGGTCGCCGCACATTTTTTTGTGTATTTTTCATGTTTTGGTTTAATTTAATTTATATTTAGTCATATAATAGGTTTAAGTACTCACATCTATATATTATGATGGTTTGTCCTATAAACCTTAAGACTAAATCAATAATTGTTTTTTTTTTTGCTGCTCCATCGGTTTGAATGTTGTCACTGGGAATGATTTTTGAGTTCACTCTAAGTAGGCTTATCAAAAAATTAAATAACAAGAATTATTATAAATACAATTTTTCTTGTATCCAGTTATAATTCTTATCTACGACACTTATACAGAAGTTCACAATATATAGATTCATAATATGCACCGTACATATCTGAACAGTGAACACAAATTAAGGTGATAATTTATTAAAAAATAACTATCAATCAATTTCATTCTGCGTTATCTGTTTACGAATGAATACGATTAATGATGACCTCAATGTATAATAATTATTGATCAATAAGCATCATAATAATATTATTTTATTGTACGGTTTGACTAAAAAATAATGAGCATTTAGGATTTACACTCTTTATACTTATTCACAAATCTCAATTAAAATCAAATTCAACTACTCGAAACAAACGTGTTATGCTATAACTTCGACGTAGTTTTAATTATTTTATGTATCCCATTTATAAAATTTATCAGAAGTACCTTCTTTGTAATATTACAAAATATTATAATTTATAACCATTAAACCATATGAATTGGGATTACTTTTATTACCAATTGGCTATTCTATATTTTATAGATCATTGCAAAAAAATCTTCTTGGTTTTCATTAATGTCTAAATATTATTTTTAATCCAACCATATATTATGTGTTATAGTTTTAACATATTAAATAATTATCGAATTTTCACTTGCGTCAACAAAATTACTTATTTTGCATAAACGTTAATTTACATATTAATATCATATTGTAATTGACTTTAAATTTATTACATAGGTACATAGAAAGTCATATACAAAAATTCTACTAATCAGTAATCACTATACGTATATCTACGTACCCATAGTAATCCGTCAAGAAATATTCTTGCACGTGAATTTATCATTTGATGTTAAAATCAAATACATTTGCAATTAATAGTAATAATATGAGTTTTAGAAAGAGATTCAAATTTTTTTTACATTTAATATCATGTATTATTATATCATTGTACTACAATATATGATAGAACACTTGAGGTATTTTTTTCTACATTTTATCCTACATTTATTTAATTTAAAGCAGGCTTTCTTACCTTCATTATATTATAATAACTTATAAGGCAATAACTAACCTAACATTACTTTGTTTTTGTTTAGAGTACCGACTGCTGGCTACTACCTAAATTGTAAAATATCGACATTTATAATAAGCTGATTTTGAAATTCATTGCCAGTTTTCTTATTTTTTTTTTATACTCGTTAAATCAAACCATAATACAAATAATAAAATATTATGTATCTTTCACGCGAGATTCTATGGTTTTATTGGGTTATTTGTTAGTTTGTTACCGTTTATTTTGGTATTTTATTTTCAATTGAAATTTACGACTACATTGAATAGACAGGTTCCGTTGTAATAAAACGGATTATACAATTATCACAATAAAGACTGATTGGTTATACTATACCACGTACTAGATGTAGATCTTATGACTATGGCTATGGTTATTATTTTTGTGTTTGAGATAAGTAAATTATTTGAATTTAATTAACCAAACGTTTAAATTGATAAGGATTTAACTAATATGAACCAAATGATTATTTTATACTTATATTTTGAAGTCTGTGTATTATTATATTTTGTAAGAAAAAAAATTTTACATTTTATTCAAAATTAGGTTAGTGAAAGCGCATATAAAATGCAATCTAACTACATGTAGGTAATTTTAATTTCTCACATCTAAACTAATTAGAAAAATCATACTTTAGCGTCATACACACAATACAATAACATACATCATTTAAACCTCTCCTTCTATCCATAACTATGCATATAATATTATATACATATTATAGAAAGTGGTGGATTTATGGTAGCAGGGATACAGGGGTACTGGACTCTTCTCCTCCTAGAAAAATATTGAAAATCCATCACTCAGCATAGATAATTAGTTACCATCACCATGTGAAGTTTGTTGTAGGCCTAATATTATTCGTTATTTACTGATTTTTCGAGTTTGGGGATGCCTAGCTATTTATTATAGTAGGCACTTATGAAATGTAGAAAATGCATAAACGGACCAATGGGATGGAAAATTGTAATATTTCGTTAGTAAATCGCACCTATACGTCTAGAGCAGGTTTCTTTGGCAGTATTGTATGAATATGAATGCTCGCGAATATAATAGTCGTTATGAATCGATTTTGTTATTGGGCACCGTATGTAATATTTCTGGGTTATTATAATACATCCATAAATCGCAATGCTCGGCTATTGCCTATTATTGCGACGATGCAAACGCGTCCGGCGGGTATTAATTTTTTTTTTCGTCGTCCGTACGCGCATATTTTATCATCATCCGGGCATTACGGCTGTATAACGGTCAAGTAAATTGTAATGAACGAGGTGCGAATACGACGGTTTTAAAGTCTCTCAATTTCCCTTTTTCTGTTAAGTAGAATTTACAATGGACGCTTATTGCCGCTTCACGTATATATATATGTAGACTTATGATATAATATGCATATCGTGTGTAATAACGTGATCTCATATTATAATATTTAGGTATTTATCGCTTTTAAGTATTATTTAATATCGGATATAAGCTATAAGTAGAAAGAGAGAGAGAGAGTTAGAGGGATACCTAAATAAAATCGAGTACCCATATATTATATTTTTGTACAAAAAGAATATATGTTTATGTAATCACATCCATAATATTATATTTACCTATAAACTTCAATTGGATGTAGATATATTTTACCCATGGAAATCCGTATACAATGATTGATGAATGGTATATAGCAGGGTTACAACTAATAAAGGTCGTGGTTGCTTAAGCATATTTTAATCAATATAAAAATTTTTTCTCTGAAGGAAAATCCAAAAGTTTCAGAAATCTATTTTACGCGATTAAGTTTTTGAGTAGGTAAACCTTTAGAGTATTATTGTATATATGTGTTCCATAAAAAAGTACCTACTGTTTTGTATGGTGCTCCATAGTCTACAATGTAGACATACATAATGTATCAATGGTTAGTTAATAATACATTATATAGGTATGAAAACACAACTCTATAGGTACCTACCTAGTCTATTGTTTATGGAAATGAGAAGGCTGTCTCTTTTGGTTTACGGTAGGTAGCTATTTTATAGCAAAGAGAGTATTCCATTAAAATTAATTTTTCAACTCAATAATTATTATTAGGTTTGAAATTTAAATGTCAATAGGTATTTAATATACGTACAGTACACGCCACTATTCTGTTTAGTGTTTATTATTCATTCGTTATAAATTATAATAGAGCTATTATATCATACGTCCTATTTGAAAAAAACATGAATTTCACAAGCACTTATTGTGATTTGAACTAATCTCGCAGTCATGCTGTGATAGTATGATACTACGATATAACAAAATATAATTTAAAACATTCCACGGTTATTACGTACATTGTTGTGTGTGTAGATAAAATGTAAACCTTACATAGTGATATAATAAGTCATAAGTGGTCGTCTATCCACTTGTAACATGGTGTATAGTAATAAAGTATATTGTCATAAAATAATAAGTGGTCTAAACGGGCAAGAGCACAGTTTCAGGACCGGGTCCGATAGACATATATTTTGTGAATAATATATTATATATATATATATATATATATATAGGTAGGTATATAAATATTAAATGTATACACGAGTTATCAGGATTCATGAAGGATAATATCTATCTTTGAGATTTTTTCTGTTTCGGTCGAGGCACCTATATATACCAATTCTTGTGGTCCCTGAAGACTACCGCTGTTCAAAATACTTTATAGGTACACGGTACACTGTTAAGATTAAGCATCTAAAATCATTCATATCGAATAGTCCTATATTGTTATGTATGATATGGCTTCTGATATAAAATATAACTTTTTTTATTTTTAAACTAAAAATATCGAAAGTTTTTATCGAATAACCCTCACGACGATGTAACAAATTCGTTTGTTCTGCAATTATTCATGTGTTGCGCCATAAATGAGTAAATTCATATAATATAAAAAAATATGCTCGTGCCGATGTAAATGTTTATAATGCTTCGGTAAATATGCATAAAAACAACACCATATAATAACTTGATGAACACAAACGAACTGTATTCATATTTTAAAGTAATAAATGATTATTCAGAATCAAAATAAAAAATCTCAAATATGTTGCAGTATATGAATCATATAATATGATAATATGTATGTTTATGTATATTTTTTCTGTTCGCGGCAGCATTTGTACATGCCGAACAGTGGATCCAATAAATGTGAATTCGTACAGCGAATAAGATAACATCGGCAAAAATATATATTATGTTTTACGACAAAAACGTTACGTATGATAAGGCACGTGATCGTGAAGAATATTTATTATACTATCATTTATTTTCTTCGATAAGAGTGTATATTATATTTATTATATGTTTTGCCCGCAGTAAACTGTCGAGAAAATATATCGCAGTGATTCTTTCTGCAGCAACGTACCACCATCACACATACACACACGATATGTCATATGTGACTACATTTCCTTGAATACAATATAATAATCTGATAATCGTGAAGGGTTATACTGAACGTCGGCGGATTTATATACTCTCGACTCTGTATAAATAACAAACAAGGTTTTTGTTGAAAATATACCTTTTAATGATTTTTTAGTCATTAAAATTTGATTTACACATTTAACAATACGAAAAAAGAAGAAACTAAAATTGCTTGTGCATACAAAAGTTATCTTTTATTTTTAACAAATGTATAATCAATTACAAAATTCAAATATTATAACAATTGAACGAACAGTTACAAATGTATAAATTTATATAGGTACGTTTCAAATAAAAAAAATTAAGTTTTGAAAAAAATATTTTATAACTGGCAATAAAAAATAAAGCAAAGTTGCTATTATTATAGGGAAAATATTTTTGAAGATTTAATATGTATAATTTTTTATGAATTAGCACAAAATGGCTAAATTATTACATTTTTACAAGTAAAAATATTTCAAAGTCATAAAAGGGGTTGGTGGAATAAACAATATACATGAATATTAAGAAACAAACTAATACACAAAATAAATGTCCCATACAGACTACAGTAGAAGCTTAATAAAAAATTTTACAAAAATATAATTTTTATCACATGCTTCAAATGCAAAAAGGGGACACATTTAAAAAAAAAATGAGAAAATGAGAAAAATAGCACAAAATGACTATGATTTAAATGTTGCGAGTACAAGATTTAGCAGAAAGGGGGGGGGGAGACAAACAACATAGAAGAAGGAGATAAACGACAACAATATATACCTACACAAAAAAAAGTTAAAAAATTAAATAAAAAAAAAAAATACGTCAGTCAGGAGACACAAAAACAAGGAGGAGAGGATACGAGATGGCGATTGGGTGCGGATTTGTAACAGTTTTGGCCACTGGTCACCTCCACAACATTTCACGACCGTTCCCACGGGTAGACGAGTGTCACGGGCGCGTTTGCTCGGACGCGTGACGACCTTGCCCAGCCGGCGAGGCCAGACCGAGACGGCCGCGGGAGCGATGGTCGACGGCGACAAGCAACGGCGGTTAGTGCGCGATGTTAGCGCTTTGATGATTGACGGTGAGACGACTCTGGCGACAGACTTGCAGCGGATACTGTTGGACACGAAGCGAGAGAATCGAGATTTGGCACATGCGGAATGGACGGTGATTGCTATACGGACAAGCGACCCGGGTCGATGTGGGTTTACCGCGAGACGAAAAGGCGAGAGCCATCGGACCGCGATCCTTGACAATCGGTAATTTTCGCCCTGGCGTTGACCCTTCAGCCGCGTCTTTGCACTGCAATGACCGTCGCCACGAAGTCACACGCCACCGGACCCTAAAACATTCATAGTTTCCTCGGGTTCAGTGCCGCTGACATCCGTGCTCCTAGCGCATAAATCTCTATACCACTTACCTCGAGCCAAAGTGTCCGCTACTGCCATCGTAAAGAGTCGCCATCGCCGTCGTCATCATCGTGTAGGTACGGTCGGGGCGTAATTGTTGCCCGCGCCGTTACCTCAACTAACCACCGTGCCGTCGACATCGTCGTCCGTCGATCCACGTGACCGTAACTGCCGGGCGCCCGCCCAGCCGCCAGAGGGTCTCGCGCGTCAACGACGACCGAGCGCGCTACGCTCGCGAACCCGTCGCTACGTGGGTAGTCGGGAAACGCGTTCGGGTGATTTACCACCGTGCACCTTCCGTGCTCTTTCCCGTATCCTCCCCTCCTATTCGTCACCGTCTTCCTGACGAAATCATCGGCCCTTAGGGGACCGCCAGACTAACGTGGGTCGCGGACGGTTTCTCTTCGCCAGCAACATAGACGTCGGAAAATCCGCCTGACGCCTTTCCAGCACGAGGTCTTGTGCCTTCGTGGGTGGTCGGAATTTCCGGTTGTTGCTGGCGGGTCCAGCCTACCTACGACCTCACCGTTGTCTGGCTCTTCAATGCCCTAAGCCGGCTCAATTTCGTTAGTACTTTAATAGCTGTATTACATTGTCTTTGAAGTTCATTGCGTAGAAATTGCAATACATGTTGAAATTGTCGATGTGTGATAAAAGGTGGTCTGTATTTTATACTTATAGAAATTATAATTAGCAATTTTGTGTATTGTAATTTGTGTTATTATTGTAATATTAACTGGAGTCAATAGTAGCATCCCCTGAGGCCAGTGGTTGACTTGGGGGGCGCGAGGGGGACTGAGTACCTCAACTCATTTTTAGGATACGCTAGTGTACCCCTACTTTTTTTTTAAAGGGAAACGCATGGGACGGATTGTTATGTAAAGTTTTAACCCCCCACCGCCATGATTATGTAAGTTTTATTAAAATTCTAGGGACGCTACATTTTAAAAGTAGCTTGAGTACCTCTACTACTTTATTTCCATGTCAACCAATGCCTGAGGCCCTGACTAAGACGTGTAAAATATTGAATAATATTCAGTTGGAAGCTTTAATAGTGCTTATACTTTTTTAGCATGTTTAAACACCATAAACCCGTATAAATCTCAAAGTGTTGCGCCGCCTATATTCAAAAATTGGTACTATTTAACATACCAGCGTTACACACAATAATATTATTTTGGACCTTATGGATTCCTATCTTTGAAAGACAATTTATAAGGTAAAAACTTGTTATAATTACGAAAATGACATCAACTTTTGTGACCTTCGGATTTTGGAGGTCACTATGACACTTGGAAGTCATAACGCCGGCTTATGTCTCAATTGTGGATGTCATAAGATACGCTGTGTACACACACACACACAATAATATATTCATATAAATATCATAAAATATATCATGTATATTCTTAAAATCATTTATGATAACAATTGGTTTGGTCCTTCAAAATTATTTTAGATTATAAATCTAATAAATCTGAAAATCTCTACCTATAGGTGTTATGATGTTTTAATATTATGAGAATAATATCTATATAGTTTTTATTATGTTTTAAATATTTCCTCTATCGGTTTTTGTCTTCTAGGTAACTTTTGGTATATTTTTAACGAATATAATATGTTGTGATTGCGGTATTTACATTAATTATAATATAAGTATGGACATTTGATTTCGATAATTGAATACGAGGAAAAATAATAGTTCAACATTATTTACAGTTATAGCTTATACATTTATAGTTTGAATACATTTAAATGGTTAGGTTTATTTTAACTATGTACTATGCTTTACTATATGCATTATAAATAATATTATGTCGAGAAATAGAAAAATGTATGCAATACGAATTATAATTAGAGTATAATAATTTAATGCTTGTTAAAGTTTTTCAAATATATTTTATTTAACATTTAAATTTGTTTTATAACAAAACTGACTTTTTAAAAGAGCTAATTATCTTAATTAACTCGGCCATTTCTGATTTCGGTTCTAAGACATTCGGAAGATAGTTACTGCGATGTTTTTTTTTTACTTTTTTCTTCTTCATATAAATGACAATTATAATTCTTCGTATATATCTACCAAAATAACAAACTAAAATATTATGAAAATGTGTATAACTGTATAATAAGTAAAATATTCGGCTAATTTAAAACTGATATATACTAATAATTATTCGTGTTTTTAATGTTTAATACGTTTTCTTATATATACATAAATGATAAATATATATATATATATATATATGTGTGTGTGTTCTACACTTAAATGTTATAAGGCTTATGTTATTTACTTACTCTAACATATATTTGTTTAAGGTAAGACTTAAGTGTAAGTCTATAAGTAGGTAGATTGACGTTTTGTTAATTATAGGGTATCTATTATCGGAGGTAGAATATACATATATACGTCACACGTACTTGGTATATAATATACTTGTTATAATTTACCTATACATGCGATGTAATGGGTCTTACGCACCTTATCCTTTATTGTTAATAATTAATTTAATTTAATTATATTTAATACTAGCGATAATATGAATGTACGTGTCTCCTAAAGGGCAGTTAAAAGAAATGGCCATAATAATAATGTTAAGGGTATATTGGGCGGTGCGCGTTAACTTCAGAGAACATAATATTATATACGAAGGGAGTTTGTCGTCGTTAATAACCGATTTCTGGACGACGCCCCTTCACGTGATTATCGAATTCTTGTGCTTTGTATAATATTATCATCATGCCTAACGATATATTTATAAAATAATATACACATACCGCTGCAGACTGCAGTGAAATTAAGTCTTTAAATAAAACGTATAAATTATAACTATACAATATATATATATGTATAATATTTGTGTACCTATAGGCCTCCCTATAACTACACTAAACGAGACCGACGACGGCTATAAAATTGTACATCATAAGGACCAATAAGCGGTCCGTCACGGCCCCGTATGTGATGGTGGGGGGGGGGGGGTGCAGTGCATGTGTAGTTATATCGCTTAATTTTTTTCCACGTAAGACGCGCGGCGGTGGCGTAAATAATATAACATAATATAATGGGTACTTTTGTCGCCCATTAAAAACGATTTATGCGCACGAAAATGGTGGCCTCCACATAATAATAATATAATATATCCGCCCGAGACCTCCACGGCGGAGTACCCCGCGCGCTGTGCATGAATTATGCGCGCGCGAAGACGACAGAAAATAACGATGCGATAACAATAATAACAGCGATATTAATGGCTCTCGTCCATAATCGGTAGGTCTACTATGTCATTTTTTACGTCTTGCTCACAGCAGTCTGCGCGTACAAGCACCCTGTTGGCACCCCGCGCCGAAACCGGTAATTCGTATAATATGTATAGCGCCGCCGCCGCGGTGTACCTATATAATATATTACATTAGGTAGGTTAGGTATCTTATTCCTATACTGTGTACAACGCGGTAGACGGGAGGGCTGCAGGTTTATACCTAGGTATATATATTGTTACGATATTTATTATAATATTTTAATTCCTATACGTATTATATATATTATAATACACCGCACAGCACAGTGAAGCGCGCGTTGCGGACGCCAACCAGTTTTTTGATTTTCTCAATACAATAATATTATAATATTATTATATAGCGACGAACGCGATTTGCATAAGCGAGGATCCATACAAACACTGCAGCACGTCCTAGGGTGGTCGGTGTGTTAGGTAGGAGTGTATGGGGGGAGGGGTATCTGGTGACGTCCTGACGCGGATATTCCGCGCGGATAAAATTACGAGCTTGGAGAGAAGAAAAAATTACGCGTTCGCCGGGGGAAAAAAAAATCGTCGTATTTATTATAATATCCTTCTACTGTCTAGCGATAATATATTATATTACCTACGCTTTCATATTATTAAATGCGAGAATAATTCACGGCCGACTGGACGCGTATATTACACACGCACACGCGCTCGCTGGGCGCTGGCTGATTGCGTAATCTCGCATATAATCATGTACACACACATATTATTATAATACATTGGTGTATCTATGTACGAATTCTTCGTGATGTACCTATATGGATGTATAATTTATAATATATTATGTATATACGAAACCCGAAAACGACCGCAGAGAAGATTTATCGCGATGACTGCGGATCGTATATGATTGTTCGACGCCACCGCGCCGGCGCGAACACAATTTTATCATAATAATATTAAATATTATATTATGTTATTAAATCATCTTTAATATTATTATCGTCTATTTGCGGCAAGATGCGGCGCGGGTCAAATCAATAATAGTATAATGTCTTATCGAATCCCGTGACTAATTAGAATATTAGAATATTATTATTTTTTTTTTTTTTGCTTAAATAAAATTATTACCATTTTCACCGCAGAACTCTTTCGCTTCAAACGCGTGAATTGCCGTGACACCGTATTGTAAGTAAAGTTGTGTTTTGTGTGGATGAACCGTGCGTCCGCGAAAAAAGGGTACTGCACTGTGTATATTAAACTGTCAATAAAATTACTATATTTTAATTACTCTAGGGTGGGGATACGGGTATATAGGACGGATAATAAAGGTAACTGATTTATGTAGTATACGTTAAGGTTCAAACGAGGAAATAGGATTTCCTCCACGTATAAACCATAATATTTTATAATATCGAATTTTACAATATATTATTAGAAAGTTGCTACAGATGGTTTGAATGTGCTGCGGGACTTAAGACGCCACTTAATTTGTTTTGTATCTTTCTCAAGAACGCGTTCAAAACACATGTTACCCCCTTATGTTATATAGTAATTATATAAGTTATATTAAAGAGTCTTTTGTCATCTTATATTTTCGATGAGTTTATCTTAATTATAATAATAGCACAAAAGTATTAAGGGTGCTTTACAGGGGTTGTTAAAATTTTCAAAATTTTAGTTGAACAACTGAAATAATATATGATATATTATCCATTTAATTTTTCTTTTTTAGTAGTACTGTAATGTAATATACATTATATTATATATGTTTATTTATTGTTGAAATCTATTGTCTAATAATTGTGATTGGTAAGATCCAATTTTAGAATATACGCATTTTATCTCAAATGTTGTTTTAGTTGGTTTACGATGTTTACATTTTTATAAAAAAAAAAACTTCAAGCAATTCTTATAAAATATACTGTACTGAAATTCGTATACAATATACTGTACAACATACGCAATAATAATAAATTTACTGAAGAAAATAGAAGTTTCTAGAACAACTAGTTAGAATGTTGATACCATTTATTGTTTGTTGATTTCATGAATAATGATGTTTTGCACGGAGAAGCTAAAATTATGCCACCCTCAAAAACGAAATTAAAAACGATAATTATGAGATATGGTTATTATACTTATCGTATTATTATTATAAAATATTAAATTAAAATAACCAATTCTTATAATCAATTAAACTCGTTACACACTTATTGATTTTTTTGAATGTTAAGTAAGGATGTTTAAAAATTTCTATGTATGTTATATTGCCTATACAATAGTTGGCACTATCGAATTGATGTGTAACGTATTAGTACATCATAATATAATATATTATTTAGTTATATATACTTAAAAAGAGTTTTTTGCTCAGACGATATTTCTACTAGTAAAATGCATAATATATTATGCCTATAACGATAACGAGTCAAAGAAGCAGTGCCGGCGGGAGATTTTGCGGGGCCCAGGGCAGATTTTTTTCATGGGCCCTATACAAATTAAAGAAGAAAAATACATTTTTTTTCTATTTTACATAACCCCTAAAAAATGTTTTATTTTTTATGTACACAATTAAACAAAGTATATTAAACGTACAATTTTCAATTTGGATTTATTTTTTAAAACTCTAAAATGAAAAAAAAAATGAAATGACAACAGAAAGTGCACTCCGATTGTGTCTTCGTGGTCATGCGGACACCCATCACATACAAGATAAGGAGTACACAATCATTCTTCAACTATAAATGAATAATAATACGATAAACTAGGTATACGTATTTTTGGGAAGAAAAACACGCAACTCGGGTTATAATTGAATTATTGGAATTGATGTACACATAATAAATTACATTGTTTTCAGCGAATTATTTTAGACGTCGCCGTTGCCGTTGTTAGTCAGTCTTATAATTTATTTTTACTCTCACGCGTATTATTATATAAGCTGATAATATTCATCAATCATCATCGTAAATTTAAAACAACAATCGCATTTCTGATTTCTATCGAAATTATAATTAAATATTCATAAAATTATTCGTAATATAATATATTGGTTACATTTTTTTTTTTTGATATGCACTTCATTAAAAACCCACAAGGCACCACTACAGATGGGACTTGTATTTTTAATATTAAAAACAAATTTATAGTATTACAAATTATTACATGCCATTTTAGGCGCGGGGCCCCTAAAATGGCGGGGCCCTGTGCAGCTGCCCCTTCTGCCCTGCCCTTCCGCCGGCGCTGCAAAGAAGCACATCTCCGTTTGTTTTTTATACTATTATAGTATTATAGTATTACATATTAAAATGTGTTGTTAATACATACTATTTTTTTAATTAAAAAAAACAGCTTCACAAGTCCCATGCATTAATTATGTGATAAATTCACCATTAATACAATAGTTTGGAAAATTGAACGCCTATATTCGATTTATATATCGAGCATTATAAAGATCTTTTTCTAGAAAATTTCGAAAATAAAAGTATTTAACTATAAACTGTCCATCTTGATCTTATACAAATTTAAAACTGTAATAGCTATAATACAGTTTATCAAATATAAAAGTGTTATACTATAGTCTCCTATATTATAGCATGTTTGCATTAACTGCATGAGCGTTCTTATATTAATTAATATATTATTGTTATTGTAATATATTGCAAGCATAAAAAATGACCTGTAAGACTTGTATATTATTGTACCTTTTTTTTCCAGTTCAAAAACCAAGAACGAGTAAAAACTGTTTATTTCAATACTCATATTATTATACCTACATACGCCATTATGGTATACGAGCATATTTTGACGATAATACGTTTGGTTATTTCTAACGTGAATGTCGTTACTAATAACTGACCAAATGTCAAGTTGAATGTTTACCACATTCTAAAACATTTGGAAACAATTTATAACTAAGTCTACCACAGGTCGTATTCGACCACCAACTAAGTATCGGTTATAGTGATACATTAATTATGTGTACATCGTTCGGGTGAAGACCGTATGTGACGACTAATATCCATGTCCATCTATTTAACATCCCCAATCATGTTAAAGCATACAAGCCATACAGTGGGTGTTTGCTTTAGTACATATTCAAATTTTACAGTATGTTTTATTGTATAATATCGTGTTAAGCTATTATTTTATTACCTAGTATCCAATTTTATTTATCAACTACTATCTAATTACTATAGCTAATCCCAATACTATAATGACTAGTATGACAAAAAAAAAAAAAAAAAAAAAAAAAATTGAAAGTAACTAATTCTATGTGCATACATAGTTTTATCAGCACGTATAAGACGTGATCGTATATCGTACAAATATACATGAATTAAATAAAATTATAAATTACACGTTAACTATATGATATAGATAAACGACATAGGTACTAAATAAAAGTAAATATTTCAAAACTCAATTTACCTAGGAATTACATGTAAATATAATATAATGCGAAATTATTGATTATAATAAAACCCAGATTAATTATTTTATTTCTGCAACGGAGACAGTATGTAAGATAATAGCCGCTCATTACTCAGTCTCTATTTTCAAAGACATTTTAAATTCATATTAGTATTACTAGTATATTAGTACTAGTTCTAAGTTATAATGATTAAAACTAAAGTAATATTCGATTATTTTATAGGATAATATTATTATGTTCAATTAAATATCTGAGTAGGTATCTCAGATGTATAAGGTAGGTACATGAAGTAATTTTATAGAATTTGAAGTATTAACGTATAAATAGAGCAGTGTCTTACAGGTATTTGTACCGAAATTGCCAGATAATAATTTGTAGGTATAACAGATATGAAATAAATATGCATACTTATGTAGTTATGTTTAATATGTAAATTATAATATATGCACCTTCTGGTTAGGTTAGGTATGCGCGGTATAAGTTATTGAATATTATCCAGTTAATCAAGGGCTGCAGATTATGATACATGTGTCTCGGGAATCGTACAGTTTACGTTGAACGAAATTTCAGACGAACTCACCAGGCATCCGGATCGTATTATGTACGCACCGATAGACTATGGCTGGATCTAAGGGGGGAGTCTACCCCCGTCCACACATACACACACACACACACAAAATATAACATGACTTTTCATTAGGTATTTATTAAAAAATCAGTATCGTTAAACTTTTTTCATTTAAGTGTCCCCTTTCTTACACTGATCCTATATTTGCAGCCCTTGCGAGCGACCTCAGCGATATCGATAGATACCGCGGTTAACCCGATAAAAAATTATCGTCGCCTAACCTAGCTACCTATGTACAGATACATCTTTTCTTGGAAAACCAGTTTACATTATACAATGTTTCGTCTAATCTCAGGCGATGACTACAGCAACATCGGCGTGCAGTGTTTTCCTCCCTCGAGTGGTCGCTGTGTGATGGCTTTCTCTCTCTCTCTCTCTCTTTCCCATCCCCTCTCGCCGTCGCACCCACTCACTCGACGTAAATTTATGGGACGTCCGGGTACCACACGAGAACCGAAAACAAAATAAGATAAAGCATTATAATAGGTATATGCAGCGATTTTATAATATAATACGTCGGCCATTGAAACCGCGTGGTGTGGACTAGCTGTGGTACCGGTACGGTACGCGCTCAAGACGGATAGATATAAATAACACGGTCGAGTGGTGTTGTGTCTCATCGCGGGGAGGGGAGGGAAAAGAATAATGTTTCGATTTTCAGACCACGTATACCTTTAGTGTCATGGACCGACCACCCCTCACACTCCTCCTATGTATACTTACCAACGCCAACGTCCCGGGTCGACAGACGGTTTTTCGTGTCGTTTGATTTCCACACAACAATATTATTATTATTATTTTATATTATATACTGTATAATAATAATACCGTATACGGAATGTCGAGAATCGACGTAAATCGTAACTCATGTGCGCATGAGCGGTGTTGCAGTCATATAGTTCATGAGACGCGCAGTATAGTAGATCGGTACATACATAACAATATCATATTATATATTATATTATATTGTATTATGCGTGTCGAGTGTGTTTTCAGCTCGTGTACTTCTTCAGCGATGTCGTGATATATATTTATTATTTTACGTTTGTGATTTGCCAGCGCGCGCCCAACAATAGGGCGGGAAAACTTCTTCTCCTTCAGCGAGTCGCCGAGAAAACGGTTACAATACCCACGTCACACCACTCGTACCTAACCTATACGACGAATACGGTATTATTAATTTATTGTGTATAGTACCGAATAGTCGCGTTTCTAGCTCATTTAATCTTCACACTCGACGCTCTCGGTGTATAGTGCATGCGTGTAAAGAAATAATTGAATTAAATATATTATGTAATGTCGTATTATATCCGCGTCAGGGCGAAAACCGCAAGCACATAATGATACATCAGATGACAATGATATTATAACAACACCCATCGACCGTCAATTTGTCACAGTTTTCCCGCCGTCTCGGGCGCAATACAATATATATATAATATGTATTATATACATCTATGTGCGCGTAAAACATGGTATATATATGTATTATGTATGTCACTGGTATTATTTATCGCCACCGCACAATGGCCGCGTTCGCCTATGTGTAGGTAAATAAATATTTGTAATCTGGAAAGAGTCGCTTCGACGGTGTCTCCCTCCATACGGCCCATCCCGTTGACCCCCGCGGACGTTAATGATGCGAATGCGAGCGTCTTTATAGAATAATAATATAATATAAAGTGCTGTGCAAAAGAACCATCAACCACGCCTTTTTGTATTATTTTCTGCACGACAATACCATATTATAGTATCCCCCTTTGTCCGTGAAGGGTACCGCGGAGGTAAAGAAATTCGCCACCCCCTTCCCAACAACGTATCGAACGATCTGACTTATGGCTGGTTTCGAAAAAACACTAATAATTAATAATATATTATGGAAAGACTTATAGGTTTATTGGTATCTACTCGTATTCTATATGTTCTGAATCTTTTTTTTTTTATTGATCAAAAGACATCGGCGACAACGGCCATTAGTCGTAAACGTTACATTGATTACATTTTTTTTTTTAAGTATCTTAAATATAATATTTTAAATTAAATTGTACAATTCATATTTTCTTAAAAAGTTCAAGATTTGTAGTGTGAAGTCTGCATTTGGACCGAGTGCTGCGTCTAAGGTGGTTGGGATTCTGAATCTTTATAAGTAACCATACAGAAGAAACAGTACTTACTGAAAAACGTTTCATCAAAAACTCGAAAGATACATGGTGTAGTGAATGTGTAATATCAGTAAACTTTTACCCCTAAATAGTAATAATAAAATAGTAAATAATAATAATAATAATAATATGTTTATTTTCCCGATATAAAATTTAACAGCCCAGAAAAAAAAATAATATAGGTTTACTTATATATATATATATAATATATATATCAGAATACTACCTATAAATAAATTAACAACATTTTGCAACTAATAAGACTGAAAAAAAAGTAATATATTATTATAGTAATATAGTACTGTAGTATATTGACTCACTTCTAAAAAGTTAAAAGCTTATACTAAGAAGTTTCTTAAAATTTTATAAATTTAAAGTGAAATTACTTATTAATTTTGATTTGTTAACTTTATTAATTGATAAATATACCTATATAAAAAAAAATAAAATTTTTTTTTTAAAATAATGATAAAGCTTCTAATAATAATAAAAAAAATTATAAACCGCTTCAGTATTATATCTTCGCTGAGAGCGAGTTGGAGAAAAGTTGCATTTTTAAAAATTGTTCAAGCTTTGGTGTATTTTGGGCATCTTGTGATGATATGGTCGATAGATAATTTTCACGTTGCATGTGTTGCATATTGGAGCAAGTTCCTTGATGATGAGGAAGGAGTGAGTCAGGTAAGTATGTACTATTCTGGCTCGGATTATAATGACCTCAATAAAATTATATGGTATGAATTTGATAAGAAAAAAAATTTGATCATAAAATAATATAATTAATACGTTTTTAATATAAAATAAGACTACAATAATTACTGCAATAACCATACAAATATAATTCATTATCATAAAATATTTATAAATTTCTTTAATATTAAAATATAAAAAATCTATGTCATCGTCTAGATAATATTTTTAATTCTAATTTTTGTAATAGATCATTTTTTTCTAAAATTAAGCATAACAGAGATAAATGAATTATTCAGAATGTACTATTTAGTAATAATTTACCACGTTATTAACTTCTAAGACAGAAACAGTACACGAGAGTATATGGTGTCCTCTTAATATCTATGGTCTCATTGAAATTTTCGCACTGCTTTTGACTGTATTACTGAAAACAAAAATAATTTTTTTAATACTATTTGATGATTAATAATTGAATAGTATAACACATATTATATATTTTGTATTTTTTTTTCTGCCATCGGTACTATTTCACTTTTTTTCTAAAAAATGAATCCACGAATATTTTTAACGAAATGATTAACTTACATTTTATTTAGACATCGTTTGTGGAGTTTGTGGAATTTGTAGCAAACAATGTATTATGTATTTTGTTTATATTCTATTTGAATTATTTACGTTTAGCAATATTTTTATTTTTAGATTCTAAATATTTTTAAGGACAATACCACATCTTTTCGTCTTTAACCAATCACTCATTAGTCTAAATTTAGCCCTTTCTTGTGATTGTTGTCTGAGTTAACATCAAGACGCCAACATCGTGTGACTATATTCGACATACTAATATTATTATTTCGTTAAACAGACTTGGAGAGATAAAATCTGACTGACGACCCGAAAGCTTCAGTCTAATGTAATTTATACGCGGGCACGGTTCTCCCGCGGGATTACAATAAACATTGTCTCGTTAATATTGGGTTGAATATTATACATAAGTCGAAATTCACTATATCTGTTTTATTCTTGGGGAGGTTTTTGATCGCTTGCCAAAACGATTCGATGTTTCGATACGCGTCTGCTTCAGGTGCCAGCGGAACTCCACAAATATTATATTATGTATCTATTCAACCAAACTAGACAGAAATCGAAATTTTGGTATACATTATATTATATTAGTAACTACTGATAAACGAACGTTTTAATAATATTTCAGTAATTTTTATTTTTATTTTTTTTTATTGTTACAGCATCAACATCGTGGTTATTACTTTATTAGCTTACAATTAGATTATATAGTTATGTACATAAGAGGTTTTTATAATGATGTTTAAGAATAATATAAATTAAAATTTGTAGTTTTATACTGCTGTGGTCGTGACAACATTTGTAGTGTCAAGTAATATTACCGACTTAAAATGGCAGCTCAAAAGTGACTTTCACCCATAGTATTACTAAATAATTTGAAACGTACTATTTTAACTATTAGGTTTTTTATGGTCATGATAGACCTATACTATAGGCTATACATATTTTTATGCATTCTCTTCACTCGAAAGAAGACACGATATAATCGCTAACCTCGCTAACCAATTTGTTAACTAAAAAAGTTTTCAAATAACAATCTTTGTATTTTTAGTCACCTTATAGTTATTCAATATATATGGTGTTGTTAATAATACGTGTTTTAATTTTACCTATTCACTTTTTAGAATACCAAGGTATTATAAGACGTTAGAACATTAAATGTTGATTTTTCTCGACGAGTACTTACCGATTAGTGCCAAGTAAATTAGAAAGGAAATTTATTTTTAATTTTCAAAGCATATACTACGATGACCAGAATTGATCTGAACGCCAATTATAATATCCCGGTAGTTCTGTAAATAACTAAATTATCAGGTGTAATAATAATCGTAATGTTTTATTGTTAACAATAATAAACGAAATCAAGCCCCGCGGACCAGACCATAACCCGTGCATGTTTTTAATTTATAGGGGCCTAAAATAATCCCAAAGATCCTAAATATATTTTTAATTTCATAACTTGGTGACTACACTAAACTAAAAAAATATTATAAAATATTTTTAGTTCAGCAGTTTATTTTGTTAGTATTTATATTAAAATTGAATAATCGTTTCAGATATAATCTATATCACATCTATCTAATCAGAGATCTAACTGAGATAATTATTGTGTAGATTGTACGTTGTGAAAAGCATCCAAATAGTCCAATTAAACTATGATTGACAATGTTAAATATTTAAAAATAATAATATTTTTTAATATTTTAATGTACCTAAATACAATTTTTTTGTAACATTTTTGAAAGTCGTCTATATTTCGTAACCCTATAGTTGAAAATATAGCCGTAATTTATAATCGAACATATTTTACAAATGTATGTAGGTACACTGTACAGGTACATTTGCATATTAATATCATTGTTATTGGTAATATCAATAACAAAATAACAAATGTGGGTATTATAACTAGTTTAAATATTAAATGATTTTAACTTTTAGACTTTAATTAATAAATTTATTTTTTAATCGACTCATGAACTTAACTGGTTTAATTGATGAGTTGAAACAAAATAGCTTTTCTCTGTTAATTTTAGATCAATCCTTCAAGTTAAAAGTATTTTGAGATGCTTCGTTTTCATGATTTTATACGTAAATATTGATAAAAAAATAAAAACAAACCAATAATATTACTATACAAAATGTTATGTTTTTTCTTAACAAAACTATTTTGTATAATATATGTAGATATATTTATTAGACGACCATATAGTATAATACGACCTTTAAATTGTTTTTTGGTTTAAAAAAATTAATATTTGTTAGATTATTAATTGAAATCTGTATTGTTTAAATATTTAATAATCATGTAAAGGAAAATGGAAACTTTTAGTTAAAGCATTTAACTACTGTAGTACACTGACACCGTTTGCATTTTGAAATTAGAAATATAAAAAGTCACAGCATAACTTTTATGCATTTGAGGTCGTGAAGATTTAAACGTCAAGGTAATACCTACTTTATAATACTATACTTAGGTTAGGTTAGGTTAGTTATATCTATTATAATAGATGATTTTATAATATACATACCTACCACGCGTTTAAGGGTGCAATTATTTGAAGCTTACGCCGGCATTAGTGTCTTTGATAATTATAATATTATATATGATGTTTGTTGCCCCGAGGCCCGAAAATGTCAAGGTTGTTGCAAAATAGCATATAAAACCCACGTCATATTGTTATCAACAAAATGATCCGTGCGCCTTTTATGCGCTGTTGGAAACGCAAATTTCCGTATGTATTCTCTTCCTCGTAAATTATTATATGCTTGTAAATTCTACCCAACACCCAAGACTTAGTATCGTTGGATGTGCGGAACACGTTGTCACGCTAACAGATCTATAATAACGGTCATTACTTATTTTATCTATAAGAATGTAATGTAAGATATGATTAAAAAGTTATAATAAATGTATAATTTGCGTTCAATGTTAATACAAAGTATGCACCATGTGTGCCACGGTTCTCGATCAAATATTCAGATAGTATACGGAGGGTTATAATATAATTATGTGAGAAATTATTATATACGAGGTGATTCCTTAAGAATATTCACTTCCATTCACTCTTTTTTTCAGTTATTTTATGGTAGTCCTTATAGTCATATATAGATCTAATACTTATTAGACTAATATTTATTATTTACTTGGACCATCGTTATAAGTTTTAAATATTGATAGATTAATATATAATATGAGTTATTAAAATGACCATACTATTATGCAGTAAATTAGTCTCAGCACATCTCTTAAAACTATTACTTTGTGTTTACACAAAGTTAAATAACTCAAAAATTACTCGTTTGAATTTTGATATTTATATGACAACATTTCAGAAAAATTATCCTTTAAATACTTTATATATAGTTGAAACGGAGGTTTTCGTTTCACAAATGGAAGTTTGTATTTTCACAAGACACTCAAGTATAAAAAAATCTCAAGAATTTTAATACATGACTTTTAAGTATACATTTGAAAATTTCAAAAATCAGGTTTTGAATAACTGAAGGAAAAAAAGGGTGAGCGTGCTTGGTGAATCAGCCCATATATAGACATCTAAACGCTGTCGCTATCGTTGATGTGTAATTATATCGATTATGCGGTAAAAATAATCACGTGGCCTTAAATCTTGTTTCGATGCAAAGTAGAAAGATTTGAGGTACCTAGGTACTCCGAACGCATATCATCATGAAAATACTTTAATATTATTATAATTTATAATGTATTATTGTCGTAATTGTTGCCATACATTGTAGTGATATTTCTGCGCTAATTGAAGCTATAATGATTCGATCCATTCAGTTCTCGTTTCCGTATAGATTTTAACACGTTTCAGAGATAAAACTCATCTCTTAGGTATTGGATACTCGTATTTCGATGGCTAGTCGTTTTACGTAAAGGCATGTAAACTACGAACTGATTACGTTTTCGTTTATCGACAATAACTCATGTTTTAAAAATAAATAAATATCGCTGTTCGATTTCTTTTTACGTTTTTGTGCAGCGTGTGGTGCGCATTTATTCTTCAAATCATATTTTTTACCCTTACTCGGATCTAATGGAAAATAAAGCGATTATTGATGATGGAGCACGTCATACTAATACACATTCCGGGACGTATATAATAATATTATTATATTATATTAGACTGTATCAGTGTCGGTGGTTTTAAGAAACCGAGAAAAACGCATAAATACGCGTCACATCACGTTGTTCGTTTTGCATAAAACGATAATAGTTTCGGTAATCAACTGCACACAGCTTAACACGATTTCAAGAAAAAATATTTATTTCCGTCGATCGTTCGTCTTTGAGTAGCTTCGTTGAAGCGACGCGAATGTATGTTGAGTGAATTGTGCGTTTAAGGAGTTCGACATAGGCAATTTATAACAAAAAAAAAAAAGGAAAAAATTCTAATAAAATAAATACAATTTTTAGAGTAAAAAAAGTATATGGCACTCATTCAATAATGGTTTTTGTTCCGTATATCTACACCACATTTTTATTAATCGCGTATTATATATTATACTTCTGCAGAAACACTATTTTCCATGTGGTTACCGATAGTGCAGTATATTACCACTGTTATGAATAATAACAAAGTTTTCATCACATGACATAAAAAAAAAATAAAAACATTTTGATTGTCGTGGAAAAATTTTCATCCACATAAGTCGTGGATTTTTCCCATACATCATTCGTAACAACGCATTTTGTATAAAATACCAATTTTCGCACTCTTATCGGAAAAAAAGTCGTAACCCTAGCTGAGTCAAACGCAATACTACACAAAAGCATTATGCGATATAGCAGCAATACATTTTAATATGAACTTTCGTGTGGGCCGAATCACATGCAAATAAGCACTATAATTTATAATATAATATAATACGATAACGCGATTAAACATTACCCACTCTGCTGCTGTATCCTAATCAAGGTATATAATATCATATGTTTTGGTTCACACGTTTTGTTTTCCGGTACGCTATGTATTATTTTTATTATACTTGTATTCTTGGCGAAAAAATCACAAAATATGACAACGCTTTTCACGATATATACAGCTATAGGTATATATAGGACACGTATTTCATTTGTGACAAATCCCGCGCTGGAGTTGGTGGTACTGCAGTGCGGTATAGGATGCGAAGGTTAACACCGTGTGTGTATATATATATATGTGTGTGTGTGTGTGTGTGTTGCGTATAATGTATATATGATGTATAAATGGCATCTGCAGCTGTAGATGGTACCTAACCCAGCTACCATTATCTATATAGGTAATATCTGTCTGTATATATATATATATATATATATGTATATACGCAACACGGCATCGGCGGTGGCTGCCGAGAAAATTGAACGCATAAATCGGCCGGACGGGTAAAAGCTCCCGGTTTATATATCCTTATCTCGGAACCGGCGGCAGTGCAGGGAAATTCGGTTTTCATAACCCTATAATTGGCCGATTAAAGTCGCCGTTAAATTTCACAGTGCTCCGCAGGCTCTGACGGGAAATTGCGAGCGTAAGCAGCATACCGAGTATATATATATATAAGTGTATGTGTATATAGCGAGCATGCCGTAAACAAAAACGCGCGCCTTATGGCACTTTTGGCTGGGCGGTGGACGCGTTTTTATCGCGACAAAATAATATGTTATGTACCATGAGCGGGTTGTATATGCACAATATTATTATCATAATCTGGCAAACTGCAGATTATACGCCATATATTATAATATAAATATTATATATATATATATATATATTATAAACATTGTACATATATTAAAATCATTACATTATATAGCAGCAACCTACTTTCCATTACCTCGTATTACTGCGGGTTAAAAAATTTCACCTCTGCAGATTTAATCGTTGGCACGCCACCACCTTGCAGCTATATTACCTATACTTTAGATGTATGCGTAAAACCGCTTATGTATATATGTGCGACGTACCATTCGAAGTTCGAAATGCAACTGTTGCTATAACTGTTAGTACGTTTATATTGCAATGATTTCAGCAATACCATTTTTATATACTCATTTTACGATATTATATAACTTACTATATTAATTAGATCTAAAGGTTGAACTAGGTATATATTTATATGTTTTTCCTTCGGCATAATAATAGGTAATGTGTGGGACTCACACTTTGATTTTTACAATAAACCATCTAAATAGTAAATAACTAGTCCATCGACTTGCCAGAACTATAAAAGATGTAAGTATGAGATATGGTCAGTAGTTTCATTTTAAAATGTTGAAACCCACTGAGAAAGGATATTCTAAAATTTGTATCTTAAAAATGTCCTTAAACAAGAATTTCGAGATCCACTGAGGAAATTGTCACAATGAATCATAATATTCTATAAGTAGGTACGTCAATATATTATTATTTATGATTTCGAGTTGTAATAATATGTTTCATAAACAACTATAATACAGGAATTAACTAGTAATATGATAATAATATAATAATGTGTGAATACAGTGAATGGTTCAAATGATGTACGAAATATTTGAGTATGAAAAAATTGCCACTCCCCTCAGAGAAATATAAATATGGGGCAATTTTCCACATGATTCCTTTCACTAAATTTGAGCCTTAATATGTAGCTATAATTTAGAACCATGTTATACACAGGACAATTACGCCATCGTAGTATTGAATTACATTCTCTGGTAATTTAAAAATTTAAAATAATATTTGATTACGCATAGTGTATATAGGACCTATATTATAGGGAGTCAAATATAAGCCGACGACGAGTTGAAAATTATTAAAATAACATTTTTATATTACATAGCATTGGCGAGAAAACAAATCGTATCAAGTATACTCGTAGATATGGTTAGTTCTTTTGGATCGATGTTACTCGCCGCAGTAAATACACATTTTTATCCGTTTATTCGACATTTACTGCGTATAATATAGTTTTACTTGCGATACACCTACATATATATATATATATATATATATATTATATTATACGCGTTTCGTATAATGATAACACTGCAGCAGTCTTGAAAAATGGTTTTCGAAAACAATTAGGTTTATTAAGTATAAATATATATATGTACAGAAACTACTTTACTATATTATATTTTTTTGTTCGTCGTGGGTTAGTGAAAAAATATACGATTCGATTAAGAGGCCAGGTGTTCGTTCTCGCGGCAATATTTTCTTATTACGGTGTAAAAAAAAAAGTTGGCTACAGTATATATAGCGTGGTGTGGTAATATTACTGTTTCGCAAAAATGAAAATATTACACAATAATGTTAAATTTAAAATGCCATAGGAACGGCGCGCCGCGTTTTTCCACCTCGTGAATATAAAACTGTAGATAAATAAAATAAAAAAAATTGTTTGCAGTTAGTTACGCACGGAAACGAGAAATGTCGCGTTTCCGTGAGCATTAAATCTGTATTAAGTGTGGTATAACTTTGACCCTCTTTAGACACATCTCGGGCCGATTCGTAGCCCTTTTCCAGATATTAAATAATAATCTCCACCACCATTCCCGCTATTTTGTTTTAATTTTTTTTTTTAAAGCTGCAAGTTTATAAACGAATCGTGATTATACTGTAAAAACGGAGGAACTATAATTACAATGTAACACTATAATGCGAATGTAAATTTATAGTTTTTTTCTCCTATGACACTTCATACTATCGTGAATATACAAAACTATAGAACCAAAAGCGTGTGAGCTTTCCGCCAGGAAAATAACTTACAAGTCACAACAGTACACCGCGATCTATTTATGATGCGGCTTTCGCTTAATACAAAAATGTAATATCAATTCGTTTCTGGCCCAAACATCGATTATTGTCAATTATTGATTAATTATACGGTTTATACAGCGTGATTAACAAAGCTACATGCTTACTCACAATTTTGCTTTTATAATAATGTACAGCGTTTCAAATAATTCTAATATTTGTAATTTTTCTTTAAATACTGTTAAGCAGATGACTTTTATGAACAATTTTAAATCTAAGAAACCAAAATCGTTTTTGAAAAATTTGACTATTGCTAAGGAGAACAGATCCATGAAAATAGGTTTGAATTGTTTGGAAGGTACCTATTATTAGGCCCCGTGGGAGCTAAATTATTTTAAACTTTTAGGAACCAATATTAATATAGATAAACAGTATTTATAATTTGTAAACACTTTATAAATAGGTATTATAAGCATTTATATAGGACATGTAGGTATACTATATTAAATATTACATTTATTTAATATTTTTGAAAAACTACTTTTAAAAATTATCATCTATGATTTTTAATTACTATTATTACTATATTAGTGCATATAGTTTATTGACTAAGGAACAACACATTCAAATTTTGATTTAAATACAACAATATGTTAGGTATCTAAACACAAATGTAGAACACTCTATATCTTTGTTGTGTCTGTTCATTTACGAACATATAGTTAACAGTATAGATACAACAGTACAATTTTTCATTGTTACGATTTTTATACTGAACACAGTTATGACTTATGATTGTTTATATTAAAATTACATAACGAGCTTCTATAACTTTATTTAAAAAATCATCTACTTATATCATCTAGTAACAATTATAGAGTACTTACTATGATACTCATTAGGGAGCTATAAGTTTGTATCATTTCAGGACACTCCTTAATAGCATATGAAAAATTAAGTATTAAAAATTAATAATGATGTCTCTTATATATCCTCAAAAATTCTGAAAAACAGTATACCTACATTTTTTATTAATAAAAAAATGGTGGTAGCCTTTGCTTTCATACGCATATACTACGTGTATATATATATATATGATATGCATACATTCTAGTATATTGTGTTCCACGACCTAGTTTGTACCATTTTACACAGTTCAATATTATGTTTATTAAAGTTAAAAGCGGAAAAATATATATTTATCAAAAATTGTCTGCAGATATTTTTCAATAAAATATTGTGTTATTAGACACTTTTGAGCTAGTAATTATTTACTTGAAGTATCGTATATAGTGGCTTAATTTATAGAACTTTTACAAAATAGAGTTACAATAATATGAAAACGAAATTAAAAAAAAAAAAAAATTGATTTTTTAAAAATTTATATATCAAAGTCTAAAATATTACAGATACAACATTTCAGGGACGCCCGCAGAAAGGTAGCTCAGGGGGCAAAAAAGTACCTACCTAAATACTTATGAGAAGATTTACCACTACATCTTTCAAGTACTCATATTTTGCAATACTATCATTAATAATTTTTTTTTACTTAAAACTAATTTAAGTTAAAAGAAAATTATACTATTAGTTCAAATATTTATAAGAAAAAACATAATAAAGTTTAAACAAAAAACAACTTCATTTGTTTGAATTTACATCGTATTTTATTCAAAAAGTTACAAAAAGTTTGAAGTAAATAAATTAACCTATTTTATACCCGATTCGTATAACATAACTCGTGTATTCACCGATTTCGGCAATAAGTGAGATCAACTATTTTTAATTACTTTGACTCATTTGTGATAACAGACAATCTGTAGGAACCACTCAAAAGTGACTCAGTCATTGAAAATAATCGTTAATCATAATATTTTTTTTTTACGATTAAATACCTCCTACATGAGTTGTTAGGTACAAAGATTTTCTAATAGTCGCTGAAAACCCAAGACCAGATTTATGTAAAAAAAACCTTCAAGTTTTGTAACGGACACAAAAAATCTCAGCGAGAGCGATGGCCCCTACTGACCCCTCCCTCCGGGCGTCCCTGCAACATTTTACCGCACTTGAAAAGCTGCTGATCTTTATTAATTTATTATAATATATAAATACACATTACTTTTTCAATAAATGAATCTCAAATATATTTTTATTTTTCTTGACTGTATCTTACTAGTAAATCTCTATATATTTGAAACAGGAACTACAATCTTACATTCCTTATTTAGTCTATAAGGTACAAGTACTTTATTATCTAAACAGTAAACATTCTTTTTTTCGCCACTATCCGTATGCAAGATTTAATATATTGTTGTAATTGTCATTTTCGTTTATGTTATTAAAGAAAACACTGTAGATAAAGTTCGATCAGCTTTAAAAAATTTAATAATTGATTAATAAACTTTTTTGCGTGGTATATTTATTGAAAATTAAATTGTATTACTAATTCTGATTCGTATTTAGTGATATTTTCCAGCATAATAATATGTAGGTACTTCCTGTTTATTATTACCTACCTAATATTATATTAAACATGAAATTATTTATACTTATTAATTATTATAATCTAGTATAACTTATAGAAGCTTATATTGATCCTTCAGAATTTAAACAAATGTACAACAGAATAATAGAAATTCATTTGACGCAAATATCATTCCAGTAATAATGATGATAAAAGATTAATATTTTTAAAACAAATTGTATTGTTATGATTATAAATAATGATTGTTATGAAAAGGATCTAACTTCTATAAACTAGGTTTTGTAAATAATTATTTTAAATTAACAGCCAAAATAGTTTTTAATAGATACAAGCATAGATACAAATAAGGGTGGCTGGGAGACTAAGCACTCTAAACTTTGTATAGCCTCCCCTCCAAAAAAAAAAACTAATGTCATTCATACACTATACACAACATTATAACTCATAACTTATAAGTGTCAATAAAGTGTCCAATATGAATCTGAACTTCAGCCTCTCCCCCAAATTTCGAACACAATTTGTTCCTATTGATATAAGTAGGTATATGAATTATATTACAATTTACAATTATATATTCTAATTATTTTAAATCACTAAGAGTTCTGAATTTTAGAAATTTTATCCCTAGATATATAGTAAACTTGTCCATATCAAATAAATAAAAGAAGTAATAACTAATAACTTATAATAAGGTAAAATCATACAAAATCATAGAATATACAACTCTATATGTATATAGTTTATTTATATTAACCAATAATAAGTTCTGTAATTTATACTGTAATGTTTTATTATCATAGAAAAATATAAATAGGTACTAAATAAGCACTAAGTACTCGAATTGTAAAAAACCGGTTGGTATAAATTTAGGTCGAGGTAAAAAAGGATGATTAATTTTGTATTGATTTATTAATATTTAAACTTTGTAAACACGTTAGAAATATTTGGTACACACATTTGTCATTATTCAGGCTGAACGCTTAGATTTGCATACAATCCAATTTCCATTGGATCTGAGCCGTATCTATATACTGTGGATGTACACTTTTCAATTCGAACTTTTAATATGAATAATACAATACTTAATATCAATATGATACAAATAGTGAATTACAGATAGTTTAATTTAAATCATGTGCTGAGGTACCCATATCTATATAATTTAATGTAAGTATCTATCATCTATGGAATAAGGATTAACTTATTTGTTAATTTTATATTTTTACTTCATAATTTTATAAGCGGTTGAGGTGCAGTATAAGATGCTATAGTTTTTTATTTTATAATGCGACCATTATGGTTTAACTGTATTCCTCCTTCTACATCGCAATCAATATTGCCTCTAGTAAAGATACTTTTGCGAGTGCAGTGCATGAATTCAATCGTTAAAAATATATCATATAGTATTGACGTGTCGTATTTGTCATATATATAGGCGTTGGTCGCGTGTACAAAAATATGAACATATAAGTAAGTAAGGTCACCTGATAAAAATAAAAATATATTCTGTAGCCTATAAAATCGCTTTAAATCTTCACACAAAATCGTGTTAAAATTAGCCATTTACGTCTATAAGTACCCTGTTTACACGATCTGGCGGCGTATACGGTTGCAGCATATAGTGTGCTGTGAAGTGTAATATACCTACCTATAATAATAATAATAATAATAGTAGTAGTATACATCGTCGCGTGTATAGATATACATATAGTATATATTAATGCAACTATTCTAGTCCCCTTTATGTGTTATATACCATCACGTGTGTGTGTTATAATAATATATTATTATTATGGGCCATCAGTGTCTGGTACGTCTTCCAGTGACGGCATACAACACGAATACACGTGTACACCAGGTATACAATATACACGGGAACGGGATACATCGATGGATTATTATTATTTTGTTAAGAAGACAAAAAATTAAGAAAAAAAAAAACTCAGATACCATCTATGGGGTGAAAACGACCCTTGGGAACGACTCCGGCTGTACACCGCGGGTCCTGAATAATGTCGACATGTACCTATGTATATAATAGGTGTATCGTACCTATGGGTAAAACGCGGCGTGTACGTTTGTGATATTTTTAATATATATTATATTATATATATACCTACACACACATGCACAGACACGTGAAGGAAACCTGTACGCGTTCTTGTCACACGATCCTAAGGTATATAATATAATATGCAGCCCGCAGCGAGTCGGCGACGGCGGCGGCAAAGGCGGCGTCGGCACCGCTGCGCCAACAGCAGCGTGCCGACCACGTCCCCCTTCCGCGCGCCGTCGGCCCATAGTCTATTCTCGCGTTTTTTCTTTTCTTTTTTTTTTTTGTTCTCATGATGGGCGGCGGCGTATAACGATTTTTAATTCGACCGGCGTATCGGCGTTATATTATTATTATACGATAAACAGCTGACGACAACGATGCGAACGCAATAAACATGTCCACACAAGCCGTTTAGAACTCGATTAAAAAAAAAAAAAAAATCACCCCGAGAAAGAAACGACATTATCATAATGTATTATATCAAAAATATATAATATAATATGATATTAAAAAGAAAATCAAAAGGACGAGCGCACAACAATATGTAGGTAGGTATACATTATAAAGAGATCAAAAGGATCTCACATCATGCGCGTATACCATAGGCCGCGGTCATACGCATCATATATATATGTATACCATATATAGATGTATAGGTGCAGGCCATTGTAATGTGTATAGTAATACTATATACAGGCGACGGGTGCTGAATGCTGACGCTGCAGCAGTATAATATATAGCTATACACACTGCGCGATATTGTGATTTAAAGCACAACAAACCCGGTCGTCGTAGCAGCAGCAGCGGATAGTCTTATTTATCGCGAAATAAATCCCTTTAAAATTTTCGTCTCGGCCATAAGAATAGGTATTTAATATAATATGATATAATACAATATGCCGTACGTATATAACACAAGAGAGCGACAACGCAACAAAATCGTTATTATTATTATTATATAACAAAGTACGAGAAGTCGCCCGCGTATAATATGATATATCACATTCACCTACCCATTTAATTTATTGTACATATTATAATATGTATATACGTATAAAAACGAATGGCCGCTTGGACGCGAGAGGAATGTGCCACGTACATATTATATTGCTATACATAATAATACGATACTCGTCGCGGCCCTATCCGAGTAAATCATAACGTCTCCGCACGACCCTCAGAGGACGCGTCGCCAGAGTTACGTCTCAATATAATATTATAATATATTCTCTGCAGTTGCAGCAGGTAGACGTGGGACATCGCACGCTCACCGTCCGGAGGCCATTGTATCACACACCGGTCGCATTCATTAATCACGCCGGCCATGTTTCTCGGATACAATATAATATTATTGTTATTACTACATCGTATTGTATACCCTATAGTACACGAGACGTTTTTTTTCTTTTTCTCCCGCACCCCGTCGTCGTTATATTATAATATAATTACCCCACTGTATACATGTATGTATGCGTGCTATACTCCGCGTACTTCTATATAATACAAGCTGGTATTAAAATATAATTTCCCACCGAATAAAATATAATATCTCTTTCCGTGGTGCACTGAAACAACTTATAAAATTCGACGCGAGACTGCAATGGCATATAATATAACACTTCAGGAGAGTTCGTTAAAGCGAATATAAATATCGAATTAGTCTATTATAGTACGTACATGATACCTATCACTGCCTACTTGTATTATATGAACATTATTTTTGTACAACATCCTGAATATCCATCAAAATTGATTTTAAAAATCTGAGATAATTCATTTACAGCACAGTGATGATGGAAATCAAATATACGATTGTTGATAGTTCTATTTTTTCGTACATGTAATAATATTGTTTAATTTAAATATTAATTCGTGGCAGATACTATATGTACCTATGTCAGAATTATTTTCGTGGAACATAGTGGGATTTCAGATATTATCTTGAACGGAAATACAGGGTATCGGTGGGAAATGAGAAATGGAAGAAAGTGCTTCGTAACTTTTGGTCAGATTTTGTTGTGATCTTAGATTAGGTTAGGTTCTGACATAACTTTAGGAAATAATTAGGTAGAATAGTATATGAATATATATATATAGGTATGTGTGTACAGAAGTCGCATTACTGGTTCCACTTTATTTCGAGAAACGATAGAAGAATACCTTTTTCACGTTACTGCAGCGTTTATTTCAAATGATTTCGTCGTATTCGTCATGGGTAAATCAACACGTGTGTGTACGTTTGGAGCAGCAGAGTTAGCCCCCCGGTCTGCTGCTGCAGCAACCGCCGAGTGAGTCGTTAAAGTCTCCGCGGGTATGCCACGCTGCAATGCGCATAATTACGAGCTCATTAAAACGGACGAAACGCACGCGCTCTCGAATACCTGCGTGTCCGTATATACACGAGACATTATACAAATAAAAAGTCGTATACGATTATAATATTATTATTATAGAATAGTTGTATACTTAGAACAATGACGGCGGCGGTATACAACGGGTTGTAAACTGCCCTTCCCGCCGGTGAATACTGAACGGGGCGTTAAAATATTATGTTACGTGTATCGTGTATATGTAGGTCGTAAAGTCGTAAAGTACGTCACCTTAACGGGCCGTTAATGCTAATTAATTCGGCGATTATATTGTTGTCCTGTCGTCGTGGCTCGCGCGGTCGTGTTGTTTGTCTTATTATTTTATGTACAGGTAACGAAAATACGCGCGTAAATCTCGTTAACGACAACGCGTGATTACGTCGTTAAGTCACCGGCCAATGATAAACTGCGTTTTTTCTTTTCTCTTTTGATCGTAGCTCGGGGAGGCGACCGCTCAGGCGTCTGTTTACCGGTCGTAAAAATATAACATTTCAATACTGATTCGACGTCGTACAATAATAATAAAAATAATGACGATATAATAATAACGATAATGATGATAGTGTACGTCTTGTAAGTATGTGATGCATATTGTGTATATTATATGCTCTGCAGTAGTCTAACGAGCCACTCCTATCCCTCTCCCCAATTAAATACATTATTATAAATTATAATGCGACTTCTAATAGGTATGTAGAAAACTATAATACCACCGTCGACGTGTTGTACTCCTCCCGGCGCCACCGCCGCACGACGTCCTGCAGCAATGTTTGTATTACCTATTATTATTTTCTTGCACAAAAATCTTTTCAGACATTATGGATTTGCGTTGTTTAATATTGCAACTGTAATGATTCTACATAATTAATACAATTTAACTCGTTTGACGATTTTGATCTTAAAAACATTTCAGTCTTCACTTGTACAAAGCTTTGAATTTTAAATTATTAGTATTTATATTGTTATATTTTCACGAAAATTCGAAGAAAAATATCTCAGATTGTAATTGCTATCAACATCTTCAAATAATAAATATTAAATAAATAATTAATAGTCAAATTGTATACGTGTAACTACTTAGGACATGGTATTTCATGAATATCTTTAAATGAAGGTATTCTCATATACGTGTAGGTAAGTACATGTATTTGTCGTCCTACATATTTTTATATTATCATGATAATAAATAATCGTATTGAGATTGTGAAAAAACAGATACAAGATTCTAAAAACAAATGTTATGGAAATTTTTAGAAAATGCATAATATAGGTGAATATCAATGTATGACTTGTAAAAACAAACCTAGGTGAATATATATAGAAACCAAGGTAATTTAACTGACTACTTATATATTATACAAAATACTTACTATTATCTACCTATATTATTACTTATAAGCTACCAAAGGGTGTGGCCAGCTAAATAGTAAACGGAAAACACGGTGGGCCACTCTGAATAATATTTTTGACCACTTTTATACTCTCAATTCCCCTTATGCATACCACATATACCACGTAGAATTATTATAACGTAGTCTTATGTATAGTATACAATAAATTCTGTATACATAGATTACAAAAGGTTTAGATGCGCGAGGGGTGTGTCAAATCTAATTTCTATGACTCAATTCTGACTTTAAAACCAGTTTCTGTTTCAATGTTTCTTAATAAATACATTGTCGTAAGATGTAAGATACAAGCAATTTATCACATGCTATATAAAGCAATAAAGTAATTTGAACAAAATATTAATATCATAGAATTTAAAAATAACTATAGGTTTTGATTAGATAGTCTACTAGTAATAAAATCTCGATTTGAATCGTAGAAGATACTGCGATTGAAATATTTAGATTTTCGTTGCACATAATAATTTAACGTCCATTATTAATCATGGCCTGCCAATGCACATAATGTAATCTAATGTTATATTATATAACTTAAATATATATATAAATAGATTAACTTTGTGTAAAAATGTGAGAAAACGAATGGCCTTTTATAGCTGCTGAAGTTTTAGATCAATCGCAAAATGTTCTGATCGGACATGTGTGTGTAGTACATATATAGTGTAATCACTAATTTTTTTATTTAAGTGTATGATATTATTGGTTGATAATTTTACACGGACATCAAATAATTCTTATTATGACAGAAAAATTAATTAAGATTCATTTTAATTTACACAGTCAATGGGTCCTATTATTCTATAGTTTTATGACTTTAATATTATGTTTAAATCTAAACTTAACAACTGTTTTTATATTATTGTATGTATATTTTAAAGATTATTGTTATCTTAACCTCATTACAATGTAAAACAACTTCTCGTTTAGTCACAAGTGGGAACTATAGAAATAAGTGGATATAAGTGGGAACTATAGAACTGTGTATTTTGTGTATTTTTTAACGACGTGTTTTCACATGAATTCTAATGAGCACAATGTAATTCCTCAAAAGGGTTAAAACAAAATCTTCAATAGGTTTTCAATTGAAACGTGAGATAAATTATCCCGGATAATTACCGTATAATACAATAGCGTGTGTGCGACGCAGTGAGGAGTACTAAAATAATGGCATTATATTGTATTAATATAACAAAGTGTAACTGTTGGTCTGCATATACTGTGTAATATATATTATAGTCGTATAGACTTGAAATTCACTGGCGTCTTACCAAATCGTTTCCATAAATGTTTTCAGGAAGTTCAACTGATGTCTTAATACAGATAACAAGCCCGGACGAGTCGCAATCTGATTCGTCGAGGACGACCTATAATACCAGAACCGATGAAAGTTGATGTACAACGCAATTATTATACGTACATGGTACATGCGAATATATCAAATAATAATTTTGAAGTCTTATGTCTTTCGATAAACAGTATATATAATATATATATATATATAAATACACCGTGTATTGTGTATCCTATACACAAGGGTTCAATGCTAAAATCGTAAAAGGTAATTTGGTTGAAAGGAAAGACTACGGATTTGATATTACAAGTTTTTGCACTAAAGAACGTCAAATAACATAAATTATTTGAATGCATCTTATTATACAGTGTTGGAATACCATTATAACTATACCTATATATTATCTGTTGATTATATTGATGTAACCATTTAGAAAATTACAAAAAAAAATCATAATAATAATATGATTTATTAAGCAATTGCCAATTAGGTTATGTGCAGCTGTTCAGTAAGTGGTATCTATGTCTTACAACTTAGAACCACATCTTAAGTTTATCCGCGGGAAAATATACATTAACCAAAAATTAAAATATGAGCAAATTACTGTGTATATTTCATGCCATGATCAAAAAAGATTATTACGAATGCGGTGATCGATAGATTATAAGCTCAAAATAATAATATTTGCTTCAATTCCTCAAAATTTGCAATAAAATTAAAATATCAAAATATGCGAATACCTTGGGTAATTTAGTTTTACTTTTAATAAATAATAGGTTTTCGCTTTAGTTGTTAGGATCTGTTTTTCATAAATTATTTAAAAATGTGCGTGCAGGACATTTTTCTGTATTGATATATCATAATGCATTACAAAATCAAAAAATTAAAAAGACGTCCGAAAATTAATATTGTTCCTCCTTCTACATACTTCGTATAACATAATATACAGCCGTTGATACAACATAACTTGACATATTATACTTTATTGACACGTAATATTAGAGGCTTTTGATTTGCCACTCTGACTATCACGTAATATATACCAATATACATACGAAATTATAAACTTACTGCGGTGCCGAGCCACCGATCGTAAATCAATCGATGGAGATCACAGGGGTAGATGACATGAGTCTCGGATGTAAATTTTTATCAATAATTAATAACTTTGTCTTCTGTATTCCCAGTAAACGACCATACAGGCGTTACTCATTTTGATAATACACACTCACCGCCTACACATAATATTATATTATATTATGTGTGCGCGTAAATAGGAATGATGGGGATTGGCTATTATGTGCAGTGTAATGTAGTACGTGCAGCAGCACCGAGGATTTACCTACATAATATTATATAAAATGCAATAATAACAATAATAATAATAAAACAAATAATAATAATATATACTCGTATCGTGCCAAGTATAAAAACGTTTTCATTGTTTTCTTTATCGGTTTTTATAATGGCCGATGTCTTGTTTTTCTTATTGTTTTTTTTTCTCCCCCTCGTATGTACCTACCTACTACGCAATATACATGTCGCCTCGCGTATATAAGTCATAAGACGCCGCCGCCGTTTCGGTTTTGATATTATATATGTATAATACAATGTACTGCGTGTGGCGCGGCGGCAAAGAGAAACGCGCGCGCGAGGGAAAAGACGAAACTGAAAAACGAAAAAGGCGTCGCCGATAAAAGGCATCCGTGCGACCCGAATAAATTACGCGCGCGCTGCTAGCAGTAAACCGTATGACGGTGGACGAGATTAAAATACAAAAAAAAATCCACTACGAGAGGAGGATCAGAAAAAAAAAATTAAACGATTTATTGTAATAATAAATTGCATATTATTATTATATAAAGATCCCCGCATGACTGTTGTATATTATAAAATTATATGACACGATGCGTGTACGACTCTTCGACTGTGCGATCTATAGGCGCCGGCTTGTACAATCTTTCGGTTTTCCCGTACTACTGTGGAATATATATATATATACAGGGTGATTTTTTTATCATGAACCACTCATTATTTCAAAAAGTATCAATGTTTTTTAAAATATTTTTTTACAAAGTTTCATATTGTTAAAAAAACAACGTTTTTATGAAAAAATTATATTTTTTAATATTTTTTATCCTTATAATTTTTTAAGTTTTTTACTTTTTTGAATGGCAACCTACAGTTTTAATTTCATATTCCAAAGCAGAATATTTTTCTAAGTATTTTGATACGTAAAAATCGAATTTTGGACGAGTAGTTCATGAGTTATAAGTATTTAAAGTTTAGACAAGCGGAGTAGTGGACAAACATTTTGCGGGGTAACCCCGTACCACTCCACTCCGCCAATCTAAACTTTAAATACTTATAACTCATAAACTACTCGTCCAAAATTCGACTTTTACGTATCAAAATACTTAGAAAAATATTCTGCTTTGGAATATGAAATTAAAACTCTAGGTTGCCATTCAAAAAAGTAAAAAACTTAAAAAATTATAAGGATAAAAAATATTAAAAAATATAATTTTTTTATAAAAACGTTGTTTTTTTAACAACATGAAACTTTGTAAAAAAATATTTCCAAAAACATTGATACTTTTTGAAATAATGAGTGGTTCATGATAAAAAAATCGCCCTGTATATATATAGGAGGAGTGTGCAGCTAAGAATTAGTGAGTTGTTGGCCAATCGCCGACAGAACAACATTTTACCTAAATAAAATCGCACAATATATTATTATTAATATTTTATATATTTTAACAATATTACTGCACCGCCTCCGCCGCCGCCCCTTTGAAAATAAAAAGTCGTCTCGACGACGACGGTGGTAGAATTCGTGCGTGTGTATATATCATCCGACACAACGTGAAATTGGGGATTTTATATTATTATCGACGATAAAAAATTACGATCATTTTCGTAATTCCATACATTCACTCGCCAAACCGTACTTTCATATTTTATTGCACACACACACACACACACACACACACACACACACACACACACACATGCAACTGCGCACGAACTTGCAATCCCTTATTTTGTAGACTCCTGCAGTGTGCATATTATAATACAAATTTATAGCATAATTTAATATCCGAGTATAAGCACTGCAGTCGTTTCATTTTTGTCGCAATCGGTTTTTAAGCGATTTACGATCCAACTTCAGAGTATCTTGTCGAAATATATATATATATATTTGTTTAAACGCGAACAATCACGCCGTTAAGACTTTCGACGTTTTCTTCGTTGAATTACATATCATGACGGCAATGTTGACAAGCTGTAACGAAAATATAACTTATAATTTTCCAAGTAATATCCAAATGTAACTCACATGGTATATATTATATTACTATATAATATCGATTTGCCGCTACAAATAAGATACATTCATTTTATTCCAATAATAATTATTACAGTTTTCAATTCGTGCTGTTATTTAATATATTAATATCATTTTATCCACAATACTATATTACGACTACAAAACTTGATTCTTTATTTATTTTATTTTATTTTTATTATTGGATAATCTACTATTATTTGATAGTTTTATATATTATTAACTATATATAATATACAATTGGCACTGTATAAGAGTTGATATTTTAAATATCCAAAAAAATGTTTAAAATATCAGTTCAATATTTTATCGTTATTATTATGAATATCTAGTAAATAATATAAAATTGTAATTTTTTGGTCGATCTGAATAGGAAGTAATTGGATGATCCAAAATATATGATTTTTTCAAACTTCGGTATATATCTTATACATGTCGTACCAAGATGATAAAATATTAATAAAATACTTATATGAACAATGTTAGTAAATACAATTCGTTATTGTTCTGTTTTATATTTGTTTGTTTATTTTACGATTATTCAATAATAATATTCTAAAATAATTATACATAAATTAAAACATATTCTCTAGTCACATCAACGTTTAATATAACTATGGGCTATGGCTACTACAGAGTACAGACTGACAATGCGACAAAATAGTATAAATAATAATAACTGAACCCAGAATATTGTGCAGCTTCATAATATTTATGTGCTTTATATACTTAATAAATATACGATATATCTGCTAAAAAAGGGGAATAGGCTAATATTCTGGCACAAAAAGTCGACTATAGTAAAGCTTTATAATGCTCATCTGATTTATCAACGAAGTTGACTCAGAGAAATAATAAAGTAATGAAAATAATTTTGAACCGAACAACCTTGCAGCAGTCGACGCCAAAATAAATAAAGAAAATCGTTTTTAAGTCTTTATATAAAACTAAGTTAAAAACACTCGACGTGACTTTACTAACGCCGCATATAACGGAACATTATACACTACACATTGTGTGGCTTAGTTAATATTGGCTTTTAGAAATATTTTATAATCTTATTTTGCCATCTTACAGAATGTTTGAGTCTAAAACTGAATATTCTTTAACGCCATAGTAAATCTAACACCTACGTATCACACTTATTTATTATACATAGTATGCAGCATACATGATGGCTACACGTTATATCTTTACTGAAATCTGCAGTGTGTATAGTGATTCACGAACGGAGGTAGAAATATAAAAAAAAAAACTTTATGCAGAGGGCGTAGGTAGTTTTAATCGAAACGTAAAAAAATAAAACTTATCCAACGATCCGCATACTGCCTATATATAAGTATATACAGTGTATTGTAGATAGGCGATGTCGGATTTTATTTTCGGCGAATCTCGATTGTATCCGATATAATATATTATTGTAACTTGAGCGAAACGTCTCCAGACAGCCATTTCACCGATCGGACCATTTGATCGAAATAGTTTTTCAACGGAAAAAATAAAAAAATAAAAATATATAACGAAAAATAATTGCGAAAAGCCAGTTTTTTTTCTTTTGCTTTTTTTGCAGCTGGAGTATCGGTGACGGCGGCGTGCCTGTGTTGGTGCACAAGTAGCTATTGGTAAGTCGATGATGCGTGTGCGGAGCTGCAGGGAAGGCAATTTCCACATCGGTTCATTCATATATATATATAGATGTACATTGTACCTATAATAATATAACATAGGTTTATCTGAGCGGCGGCAAAAACAAGCCCGCTAAGAAATACGTGAATTATTTTTATCGCTTTTTCTCTCCTCGTAGGTTCGTTTCCACGTGTTTTTTCCACTTCTCCCCCCCTCCCCGCCTAACCCTATACTAGACCACTCTCCCTCTTACGGCCTGCCATCGTACCCGTTCCACTCCGTCCGTCCTCGCCCCTTTTTTATTCTCCCCGGTTCAGGAATTGGATTCCGCATGGCGATTTAACAGCGTTACGTGGCAGGAATGAAACGCGCGTAGCTGCCGACTCTGCCCACTGTAATGGCAAGCGGCGGGTGAACGGGAAAATAAGAGAAAAAATGGTACACGACGGCGGCGCGCAAGAGTAACGGAGCAGCTCGGCGGACCCGACGGGAAATTCGGAAAGAAATATATTTAAGAGTTAAAAAAAAAAAAAAAAGAAAAAAGAACCCGAGAGAGGAAATAACCCTCCGGGCGGCGGAAGCGAACGAGCTGCGGGACCTTTGACCGGTGACGTGGGTGGGAGTGGGGCGAAGAGTGGCGTGGAAAAAAAGAAAGGAGGAAACGCCCGACGAGTATATATTTATATATATACATTCTTAGCCATTTGTATTCAGACGGGGATAAACCCGGGAAAACTGAGGCCGTTAAAACAAACTGCCGTTTGGTATTGCCAGAATAACTTATTTTTCCTACAGGGCACAACAGTAAGTTATAATAGTGACGGTTCGCGTATCCTACGTATACATAAATATATATATATATATATACGTATACATTATTATGTGTACACAGATACTACGCCGCGATGGAAGTACGGATGTGGTGGTGGTGGAGGAAGTGTGGAGGTGGAGAAATAGCGCAGAGTCCTTTTAGACATACAACTCGCGTAGAGAAAAAATGTATAAAACCCACGCGTATAATATGTATATATGTATTATATTATATATACGTGCAAGCGAGGGTATAATAAAGGTTCATCCCTTTGTTTCGGGCGTTTTCTTTTGAATATAATATTATTCAATATAATAATATAACATTTTCTTGCAAGTGAGCGTATTTATGCGCATTATGTTAGTATACGACCATAAATAATATATAATATGATATTATATATACATGACGTGTGTAATGAAATACGCGAGTTAAAATAATGTGATATAGTCCTAGACAAGATAAACTACAAGCGATACGATACCTATAGTAAAAGTTTCTTCTACATGGGAACTAGTCGAGTGTTCGAATGAATTGTTTTCGAATAAAGAGTGTTCAAACAAATCTGTTCGAATGGACTTGTGTTCGAATAGTATTATGCACGAATTTTATATTTTCCTATTTGAACATAATTACGAGTATACAAATATCGGTCATAGTCACAGATATAGATATATAATGTACCTAATAATTTGTTAATAGCCAGATAATAGGTGTGCTTTTATGATCGTGCGAAGACCAGCCATATTGTATGTATATTATAGAAATTCGTAGTCATCATTCTAATGACTACAACAATATCGGATAATCGAGATTACATTTTATTCGTATCGGAACATGTGTGCAGGTGAACATTGTACCTATATGTTGTGCCTTTGATACCTAAATCAATATTGGCATCCAAAAAATAAAGATTTCCAAAAAAGTTCAGTTTTAGATACACTCATTCACACATAATATTCGAACATTAAAATTTTCTAACATATAAAATTTGAACACTTTTCATTCGTACACATAATTTTTGAACAAATAACCCTTCGCCCTTCTATATGCAGAGATATAAAGATTCACCAAGTATGCAGTTGTTTAAAATTAAAATTTTGAAAAATTGTATGTATACTTAAGGTCTAAAGACCATATTTTCAAATTCTTGAAATTTTTTTGTACTGCATAAGAGGAATATCCTAAATATATACAAAATCCAGCAGTTTTTCTAATGATAATCCTGCTTTTCAACTTCATATTTTTTCTGAAAAATTTAACGTATCAGAATCAACATTTGTACTAGTAGATTTTGATTTTTATGGCTAAAACGTCCATGGTATTATATTATATAGGTATCTTATATGGGGGCTATGGTGATTCGAAGATTTTAGCCATTTATATTAATCCATTTACATTACCTAATAATTAATCAAAATGCCCAAGTATAATAATATAGATACTAGTTGCATTAGTTGCAATATTACGTCAGCTATTTTGTATATTTTTGGAAAAACTATTTGAAGAACTATTATCTTAGTACAAACATTTTAATAATCAAGAAACTATACTCATTTGAATTTTGAATTAGGTACATAAATATTTTTAAAAAAAAATTCTGTGTAAAAAAAATATGTGCTTTAGGTACCAAAATATTCTTAAGGTTATCAAAATCTTTTTAAATCGTGTTCGAAATTATAGTCAAATGTTTTGTACATTAAAATAAGTTTGGAAACCTGGCATTTAGTACGCCCGCAGAGTGAGCTTTTCTAACTTTTTTTTTTGTTCAATTATTTTTATACAAAACTGTTATATGTATAAGTATTTATATATTTCGTATATATATATATGTAGGTACTATTATACAGATTGCAAAACAGTTGTATACATGCCCTAAACAATCAAATTTTATGCACACATATTGTAATATATCGAAGTATATATTTATATGATAATATATTATTGTTATTTGTTACCCGAGTATACGGAGTGATATAGTATACCAGGCTGTGCTTGTGTCTGCACGTAATTTATACAATGATGCGTTAAAATATATAATTGTGTACAATTCTGTGAGGGTGCGCAAGGGGTGTGTGTGTGAATGGAGGTCAAGTTGAAATCTCGTTTAAAACGAGGTGAGCCGAAAAAAAAGTGCTTATTGATTGTAATGCTTTTAAAGGTCAATCCACATCCCAAATGTCTTAATAAACATTGTAATATAAAACTAAGTGATCTGCCGAGCTACGACGAGACAAAAACGGTTTTTTTATACAACAGTTTAATATCGATTTACGAGAGGCAAAAAGTTTGTAGTAAACAGTTTAACAGTATTATAATCAGTGCCTAAGTGTATTAAGTAGTATTGAAGTGCGGTATTATTTCTTAACACATGTACCTACTATATAGATCAATGTTTGGAATAAATCACTCTTTATATTTACGAAGCGTATTTAAGTGGATAATAATTAAAAAGTGTAATAACTAATAACTCTTATTAAATATCGCTAATATCTCTTTATATTTTTATCAAATATCACAACAATATATAATTTTGTTTACGTTGATACTTATATCATAAATAAACAAATCCGAATAAAATTAAATTCGAATGTATCATATTACACCGATCGGCAATCATTTTTTACTATAAATGCAAGCTACAGTGTTTGTAATCAATAATACCTATTAGGTACAGAATCCTGCCATTCCCACTTTTGAATTTTAGTACCAAATCCTGCAGGGCTTTTAATTGTTCTTTTTTGTTCTGAAAATCTTTCTGTGTGTCCCATTTACTGATAATATGTATAATTAGGTTTTTTTTATTGAAAGAGAAAAGGGGCTTCAACAATTAAGGTTATTACATATAAGCCTTGTGTATATATTAAATTTTATAAATAATAATTAAAATTCAAAAGTTACAATAGTCTTAAATTATGAATACATGTTAGTTAAAGATTACTAACAATGTTAATTTGTGTGAGAAAATTTAAGATTTTTATGGTGTTGTCTTCATGGAGAGCTTCTTCTAAGTTGTTGGGTACCTATTAATAAGGTATTTTGGATGTTTTGAAGATCTTCTTGGCATTTATTGCATATGGGTGGTGGATCTTTACTGATTAAAAATTAATGGGTAAGAAAGGAATGTCCAATTCTCACTCTGGCTAGAGTGACTTCTTGTCGTCTGTTTAAATTATTCAGATGGTGCCACTTCTGGGTGCATTTTTTGATTTTTTTTTAATTTGTTGGAAGGTGGAACAGAATCCTAGTAACTTTGTCATGTCGTATTTATTTTGTTTCTAATGGATATATTTATGTCGTTGCTGGTATGTCAGTGATTGTTGGATGCAAGATGGTTTTAGCTGCTTTGTCTGCTGACTTATCGGCTATCTATTGTTGCCAGTAGGCAGCAATGCCGATGTGTAAAGGTACCCTAATAAATTCTATATATATATTTTTTTTGTAGAATATAGTTCAGTTTGGATGTTCTGAGTTATATTTAATTTAATTTAATTAGGTTTTTTTTTATTTGCATGACAGTGAGCTCATTATCTACATATTAAATTAACATGAAAATATAAAATACTAGTAAGTAATAAGTAATAAGTAATAAATGATATTGTATTTTAAGTTTGTTGATTATTGTATCAGAAATCATTAAATTATTATAAATTATTATTGGTTATGATATGTTTATCAATACAATACAATACGTCATTTTTCAATATTATATATTTAATTTTTGTGTAGGCTCACTTGAACGCGTTTGTGGAACAAATTAAGCCATAAAATAATATTAGTAATAAAAAGAAAAAATATTAATACTCGTAATATGGAAACAACGATAGCCGAAAATCGTTTTTTAAATGCAATGACTTTTGTGACTTGTTGTTAGATTATTATATATCATTGTAAAATCGTCGGTAAGCCACTTAAACCCAACATGGTTGACCTGATTTTGAAACACATAAATCACTTGGATCCGTTTCGAACAATGATTTTCCCAAAAATGTGTTTTATATTAGATACGGGTTGACTAATTTAAGTGGTCACGGGATTCCTATTTTGTTGCCTCAGATGTCAGTAAATGATTTACGTTTGACCTAAATCGTTTCGTATTATCCGATGGAATTTTGTTCAATATTGTATAGCTTATAGTACTTGGACGACAACGTATAGCCTTGTCTTCTGTCGATTATAAGCATAATAATTTATTATACGTCTTGTAACCCAGAGTAAAATTTAACACTATTATGCTATCATCTATATTGATGTTGTGCCTCAATAATCCGATATGATTTCATATTCAAACGTGAGTAGATAAATGCGTATAACGTACTATCCATGTGACCCGATACACACGTGTAAATGTTCAAACTGTTCATTTCTGTAAATAAAAAAACATTTAGCGTTGTCATTAAAAAATTTAAATTTAAATTTATGACGTGTTTTAAGACAGTTGTTTGAAAATAAAATGATATAATGCGCATTAATAATAGCAATATTATGTATTATATTATTGATGTTCACAACTGAAGTGCAGGTATACTTAATATTATCTATCTGTCTGGTCTGATATTCTATATACACAATAGTATATACTATATATTATATGCACGTATCCATAATATATAATGTTGTTGTTCATAAAGTACCTTTATGCATCAAATTGTATAAAATTGTGTCGAGTACAGAGATTTATATCAGATCGAGTAGTTTTATCTTTATATATATAGTAGTTTAATACACTTATGGGTTATTACGTGAAAAACAATGAATTGTGTTTGGTGAAATCGCGCGTATATCGATACGAGACAAAAATCATATGGTATTACTTTGTGCACTCACGATATTATTATTATAATACAAGATAAATATGTGAATTCATACACGCGTATATATATATATATATATATGATCACGCATTGTGCCACGCTATAATATACGTTTGTATCGCGAGTAATACCTAAGCCATCGGAAAAGTTTGGTTTAAAATTATTTGAACGAAAAAATAAAATATATAAAAAAATAAGAACGGTTAACGTGATCTGAATCGACTTTCACAGCGCGTGGTATCTGAGATCTGAGAATAAACGGCATTTGGCCTAATAGAAAATCCCAACGAGATATATTCAAGTACTTACCTATATATTATTATTATTTTTAAGCATACACTATTTAAAGTACACATAAGTTTAAAACTGCGCGTGTACAATCTATATATACGTATATATTATATATACTATAATATATATAGGTCGACGTAGAAGAGAACGCGTCGGTCTCGAGCTTATTTTACGAATCGTTTAACTTTGCGCGCGTTATAAAAACGATGCATTAGAAAACGCGGCCATTTGGGAAATCTCATTTATATGGAGATTTTTCGGAATGCGGTATCAGACGGTACTAACGGCGTCGGTTAAAAGAAATGAAAGTAGAAAAACTTTACCGTCGTAATATAATACCGCGGCGGGTCTTTCGTGGGAATGAATTTTCTCGTCGAAAAACGTACACCTGTATAGATTCAATGATAATATAAATAATAAATAATAACATGTACCTATTCCTATCATTCGTACTTGATCTATAATATGCATATAATAACTAAGGATCGAAACTAAATATGTGAGTTAATTAAAAAAAAAAAAAAATGCACTTTATAGGAACACGCATTAATATTTATATACCTAGGTACAATGAGTTAACCGATACGTAATCCAAATTCCGATATCACGAGAACAAGTATTTGTATTCAACATTAAGGACCAAACGGTTTTTTGAAGGTTCGATTCAAACGTTTTGGAAGAAAAAAATTCTTTGTAGACTTAAATACATAATAAGATAACTGAAATTTCATATCTTCAACCCAATAAAGCGACCATGATATAATATTTGTTTTATGTACTGTTATTACAATTTGTGTATCATGCACGAGAATAAACTTTAATATTAAACATTGATAGTAGGCAGTGATTGCGAATGTATGTAAAATAATATGGTTGATGGAGGGCTGATGTATTGCTGTACTGTTGTATGTGCTGATATATGTACGAAAGTTTATAGTTTAATTCTCTAAATAATTTATTATGATACCTTCATTAGCACACATATATATAATATATATGGTTAAAATTATCTGTCTTAAGAATGAGTCGTACACGACTCGTGGCCTTTACGCATATGCTCATATCGCATAGACACAGTCGAAAAACATACACTATATTTAAATTAAAGCTTCTACGCAGTGCGATATCCGTGACAATACTATATAATATTATAATATAATGTATTGCAGCAAGCTACCAGCAGAAGTCGCAGCTGCTGCAGTAGGTACAATAAATATGGCAAATATCTTATATATGCTTATACATATCTGTGTATTTATAAGAATACAACTAAGCTCAAGGGTATATATATATATATATATATAGAAACACGTGTCGCACACCTCACGTGGGGTCGATCATATATATATATATATATATATACGGCAATAGTAATAATCTCTCGAGTTTGGGCCATAGGCGCACAACTGCACAAGGCGTCGTCGTCGTGTGTATAGATATATAATATTATATGTAACTGTATATTATTACTATTATTATTACTGTTGTTGTTTCGCTAGAGGAAACTCGGCGGGTGGAGAGAAAGAGAGAGTGAGAGAGAGAGAGAGAGGTAGAGAATGAGAGAGGAAGAGAGAAATCGCGAGCGCTGGCTGCAATTACGTCCCTCCGCGGGTCGTCGGCGAGTTGCTGCCGCAGTGGGAATGGGGCGAAAAGCTTTTCGGAAAAGCATTAAGATAGCAGCGGGCCGTGCACCACCTAAATCCCTCGGGTGCGCAATGATGTGTGATACGGCGTCGTGCCCGGGAGTCGGCCAAGACCGCCCAACCGCCCGCCAACCCGCCGGGGCCATACACAACCGAGATGAAGTCCTCACTGCTGCTTTCCCTCTCCGTCTCAGTCTTCCTCATCTCTTTCACCTCTCTCTCTTTCCTAGGATATAGATGTATATATACAACGGTTCCCCGATCCCTCTCCTCTATATCAACATCCGTATCCGGCTAAACTTCTGAGCGCACGTGAATCTTGGGCGACCCGCGTACACTGGTGCGCATAATATATATACGAACACATTATTGTATATGTAAGAAGAAGAAGAAGAAGAAGTTAGAAGAAGAACGCAACCCCCTCTTCGACCCTTCGAAGCTCTCCCTCACGTCTCGCTGCGGGGGACACTACTTCTCTTACCGCAGCTGGCCCAAGAGAAACGCGTTCTCGGTTTATACCACCACTACCACCTCCGCTGCCGACTCTGAAAATCGTGTATATATAATGCTCGCGAAAATCGATAAGCGAACCTTCACCCGGACCGTATCGCGCATACAATGCTGGCTGTTGCTGCGTGGGAGAAGGGTGAGTAGACGTTATACACTCAACCCCTCTACGCACACACACACACACACATTTTGTAAGTGTGTGTGTGTGTGTGTGTGTGTGTGTTGTATAACCGATTTTGCAGAGAGAGAGAGAGAAAGAGAGAAAACGAAATAAAAACAACCGTTCTGCGTTTATATAGTTCGGTTTCGGTGCAGTATGTATAACGTACTGTTTATATACGCTCGGTATATGTTATATGGTAGTGTACAGTATTACATATATATATATATATGCCAATGACCAATGTTTTCGACTGGTTATATGTTGCTGTCGCCAGTTGTATCGATATATTATTATTATCACGTGATTGCCGCCGCCCAAGCGCGAAAATCGTTGCAGCCATTACGACCACGTGAATGATATATATTATTAATTCACAAGCATTCTCCTCCCTCATTCGCGATATTATATTGTATAATACTCATGCCGATGGGATCTTTTGAAAGATATATTTCAACGGGAGAATTACTGTCGCCATAGCGCTGCAGCAGCGATTTCAAACTATATCTAACCGCAAACATCCACTTGGCATTGCAATAAAAACTAATTAAATCTGAAAAAGCGATGATAAAAAACAAAGTGTCAATTATTAACTAATATACATTATATGGACGGAGATAAGTTTTTTTATTAAAGAAATATTTAATGAATTTAAGAGAAATAAAGAATTGTTTAGTACCTGTGCACAATTATATTTTAATGGTATTTTGAAGTCCACAAAAAAAAAAAAAAAGTTTGTTTACAAAAGTAATTATTTTTTATTACTAACATAACAAATGACTTAATAAATCGTACTTGAACATTATCTTCATGTATGGACGATTTTATCAAAACTGTATTCGAAACCTGTTCTAGTCGTAAAGAGTGACACAAAATAACATTATAAAAGTCAATTAACATTGAATACGCCAAGTTAAAATAGATTGTGTCGGCGGTAATAATTTATTTAAAAAAAAAAAAGAAACCGGCGACCGTGTGCAGTGTATAAGAATACATTTTATTTAAATACATTAAGTCGTTGTTTTTTTTTATTGAAAAAACATTTTATTAATCGTATATTACATCTCAGTTGTTTCTTGTATATATATGGTATTTACAGGTAAAGACGTATATGGGCTTTGTGCTTGAAATAAAATTTAATTATTCTATATTTTTTTTCAGAATTTTTTACACATCTGTAAATAGTTATACTCGTATATAGTCGAATATATATATACATATACATAACGAGATATGCGTAGTTTTCAACTGTCGGATACGAACTCCACCGCGAGTATATATGGAAAAAAATCTGACGAGATAGCCACTCTGGAAAGTCCATTTTTCATCCGTTGTCATTATTTCGGTCGATTCGTCCGTTTATTCCGATGAGGTGTGTAAATAATGCATTCACGTAAGTTGAAAATATTGCTGAAGGGTTCGTTTGTGGCGTCAGGCTAATATAATATACACACTCGCGAATTTTCGTCAACTAGCAAATTTAAATCGTAAAACATAGCTGTCGACCGTAAATCACTAAATGTCTAAATGTACATCTATAGTTGAAAACATAATAGTATCTACACCATATTATATGCATACACACGTGAACATTTTGAATACCTATTAGCGTTGTCGATAAAAACATTTTATTCGACTATTAGACTTTTATTTACATTTTTAGAGGTGTACAAAGAAGAAGTAGGAGTAGGACTTTATGATATATATTTTAGTACTAAAGCTGATACAAATTGTCCGATATTTAATCGCTTATTTAAGACAGTATGAAAATTTGCAAACACTAAATTGATGAAATATAAGTACCTCTGCGGCTCTGCATTTCCGTTCCAATCGTTATTTTGTTTGTTCAATACTCAGCACCAACCATTTCTCGTTTCTAACTCGTATATCACGGTATATAGATAGTATACCTACATTGTTAATTATTATGAATTCTTTCATTTTAAATTCAATTTTTGAATATGGGCTATACTCACAAACATACACATTCTTTGATCGATTGTGTCCGCAGCTTCTATATGATATCTTTGGCGGCGGTCGATTTAATAATCGCAATAAATGTTGTTACGGACACGTGTGTCGAACTTACTCGGTGGCGCCGCGCAATTTCGCCGATGCCACCATATGTATATATATATTATAATATCACAGCGAAGTATTAGTATATAGTGTTATAGTAGTATATAAAAGTAGTAGCAGCAGTATAGCAGTCGTCGTAGTAATACCAAGTGAGCATAACGGGCACGACGAAACACAAAACGTTTACGAAAATTGGCCAACGACGTTGTAACGGGGCCATCGTCGTGTATATTGTATATATATATATATATGATATTGTGTCGCCCTTTTATATTCCGCCGGGTCCTTAATGAAAACTCCCAACAGACATTCCGACGACGTGTCGACACGGTCGTCTTACATATTATACACTCGGCGGCGGAAGCATAACCCGCCGTAATATTGCTATCTGTGTACTTGCAATAAATATATATATATATATATATATATATATATAGGCAACACTTCCCCCCCGCGCGATCGTCTGTTTTTATCACCGAAGTCTTGTGTGTGACGTGTGTGTACGCAGACACGTGCGGATATAATACTTACCTATACAGTATGACGTGTGTGTGTGTGTGTGTGTCTAGATCGTATTATGTAATATATGTAATAACGCGTGCTGCAATGAATGTATATCCGCACGCAAATAAGTGCAGTATACGCATATACGCACGTACACAGCTGAACGGGGGTATGTAATATAGGTATATGCTGCAAATACGTTAATATTATGACTGCTGCTGCTATACGCCTTTGCCGGAATTGTTTATTTTTAGTTTTTACCGATACAATATAATGCACACGCATCCGGATGATAAAGTCGCTTAAGACGCTAATCAGACTATATATAATATAATGCGCGTCGTCTTTCAACATTTACCCGACGCGTATACATATTATATATAGGTAGGTAGCGGCGGCGGCGGCGGCGGTTGTGTTTAAAAGTTTTCGGAAGTACCTACTTCCGCTTTCCATTGTATATGAATAGGTACGTATGATTACCTAGCTCACGTTAACTACACGAGACATACATCCAATATTAACATACCGACATAATATATACCGCGGTACAGTATTCGGTACACGCGCGCTCGTGCATAATTTATTGTTACGTTTAAATGCTCGTGCGAACTCTTCAGTGTGGTTTCTAGAGCGAAATTTTAATGCCAAAAACCAACACAGTGGATGCACCGGTTGTATCTATATAGGTAAAATTAAAGATCGTATAGTCGTTTAATGTTATATTGTGATTAAATTATTAAAATATATGAAACTTAGGGCAATCTCTATTGAAATAGAGCGACTTGCATCGACTACAGCTGAAAACGCATATATTTAGTGTGTTATTATAATATACAACCATTGACCTAGTTATAATACATACTATAGAATCTGTGAAGTATACCCATAGGCGCAACTAGGGGGGTGCTTGGTGGTTCTGAAGCACCTCCAGCTTTTTATTTAGCACCCCCACGCCAAAACCACTAAAAATTTAAAAATCATGAAAAAAATGTTGTTTTTTTTTGTATTTGACGTTTATTAGGAGAAACACAAATTGGTTGTGATGATTATAGTTATATCATATATTAGGTATTTATTTAAAATATACAATTATTGTAGAATTAAGAATATAATAATTCTATAATATAATATAATATTATATTATATATTTATATCGTTGCAATCATAGATAGGTAATAAATTCTTCAATCAGCAGTAATTTTAATGTCATTTAAAGATATGAAGGTTTTAGGTAACAGAGAAGCTTCTCATCGATGTGTCGTTTAAAAAACTGACTAAGAGCAAGTATGGAACAACAGCGGTTCACAAATTTATCAATTTTAAACATCGAAAGAGACATTGTTAACAAAATTAATTCTGAAGAAATACTAGAAAAGTATTCTACTAAGAATAGAAAATTATTATTAGTATAAAATAATATTATTATGTATAATACATATATGTATATATTCAGTTTAAACTTTATTATTATTTTTATCACTTAAACAATTATATACTACACCTAATGTATTTATAAGGTATACGGTGTACTATAGCTTTTATACTTAAATATTAGTGTACTTATGGTTTTATAGTGTGGATTGGAATGATTATAATAATTATAAAATTGTTGTATGGTAGGTGTTTGGGGGTGTGAGGGCTATGCCCCCACGAGTCTGTGTCCTCTGCATAATTTTAGCACCCCCAGTGATCGGCCTCTAGTTGCGCCTATGAGTATACCTACGATTTATATAAATATATCACATAAAATACTATAATTACTAAACTAGAAATTATCGGTGGCATTATTCACAGGTTAAACACATCTGTGTGTGTGTTTATTGGTTAATAATAATATATCTTTGAAGTTTATTTTCCGCAGATTGCTATAAAAATCAGTTCATTAGTGCAGTTATTGTCTATTTGTCTGTGTCGTCAACGCTCAATTTTCATACCACTACTTAGATACTATAACTTCAAACGGTCAACACTTCGCTTAGAAAATCTAAAATCTATAAAAAAAAAAAAGTGTTATACGTTAAATAATAGTGGAAAAATATATCAAATAATATGGCTTTCGTTTCGCTTTATAGCATATAATACAAATGTGGCGGGTTTTTCTATAAGCGTGTGTTTTCTAAATGTGATACACGTGGGATAAACAAGGACACTATGATGAATAAGAAAGTCATACCTGTAAAGCCATTATAAGGTTAGAATTAAATAATTATTTTGGTCACGAAACTTGTTTGATTCGTCAATAAATTATCGAATTTTCAACAAAAAAAAACTGTACTGTAATCAATAATTCTTAATATTCATTTTCTTTTATTATACCTGCGGTCAACAACTGCAGGGTAAGGGTAACATTGATTAAAAACTACTCCACTAATTGGCTTGAATATTCCATTAAAAAAAAATATAGAAAATACTTAAAAGAATCGTAATTTGTAAGTCAGTCATTTTATTATTGGATTGCTATTGGATTATGTGGATGTTTTATTTTACACGCGTGAATTCATAGGTATAACAACTATAAAAACATTAATAAATATTTATTTATGTTGTTAATAAATACTGAATCGGTCGCGGTCACATGAAATTTTCTCTGATCGCCGAATTTGAATCCCAATCCGTCCTTGAATTTTTTAATCGTAGTCCATATGAAAATTTTCATAGATATGAAAATGGTGTCACGCGTATTGAAATATTTTACCCTACAAGACAAGTCAACCATAAATTATACATTATACATTATAATATTCTATATCGCATAATATGCGTGAATTTTTCTGCCAAACAGTACATTTTTCTCACGTTTGAATTTCATAGTAAATTATCATGGATATTAATATATAATTTTATATTATATTATACGTCGATCCGTCGATGTTCTTGGAATTAAACTTACGCTTACACAATCATTTTCGATTACGTAGTAAACACTACAAATGAAATATGGCAAAAATTCTTTATAAAATTAAAAATTTAGATTTACTCATTATACCTAATATAATATATATATATATATATATATATATATATATGTATAGTGTTATGTCAGCTATACCTCTTTCTATTGGCGTTGGCGTGTGTTTTTGTATAGAATATTATAATATTGTAGCACATAAATGTGCAGTTACCAATTATTAAAATAATATTTAATTTATTTTATGTAGGTAGGTACCTATATAATTTAATGTTTGTAAATCGAAAGAAAAAATGTATAAGTTACTTTTTGTTATTTTTTTTCCAGACCAAGATATCGGAATAAACCATTATATCTTTACCTACACACAGCGAATTACATCGGAAACCAAAAGTACGGAGAATGATGAATAACGAAGAATTATGCAAGGTGAGTACTTCTTACTTATATACGTAGGTATGTGTGTTCAAGTTAGAGTATGTTTGAGGTTCGCGTTTACTGAAGGGTAATGTAGGAGACCGCCACCCTTTTGAAATTGACTTTATATGTTCTGACATCTGAGTGCGGATGGTAAGGTATCTATTGTCGGTTGGTTTTATTGTACATTTAATGGTGTGCACTGTTGTTTTTTTTAAAGTGCAAAAAAAAATACATAAAAACCTTTTTGTCTGTAGATCAGTAGGTACTTATTATGTATTATAAATAGTGATTTAATACGCGCTGTATAGATATAAATATAATATAAATATGCAAACTTCACATTTTTCAGAACTTTCATTTTTATTTTTATTTTTACAATCGTTATATGACTTTTATGTATCTGCACTATATTTATATAATATATTCATATCTATATATTATGTGACTATAAATTCTTATACATACATCGATACATGTAAATAATACTTATACTCTCAACTAAATCATAATAGATGCAATGAAGAATTTAAGAATAGATAAATAATATGATTTGCAAAAAAATCATTCTTCTAGTGGAGATTGGTCGCAATAAATTGAGTATACTTACGAGTTTTTTTCAATGTAATTTAATAAAAATTACAACTGCAGACGAAAATATTTTTTGAAAACCCGTTGTAATCTCTCTGCTGTGAAGTACGTTTTGTGTGTACCTTGTCATTGAGTAAGTCGCCATAATGGATGTGTTAAATTTGAATTCAATGATAAATAATTGTACAAAAAAACGTTTCTGAGTGAAGATATTGGTTGCCGTATGTATTTCTGAAAATGTTTAGTAATTCATTTTTCAATTAATTATACGGTATATATATACTCTTGCCTATATGTCGAACTTTTTTTTCGGAATATATCGTTTATTTTATGATTTAATAATAATATATAATGCACGTATTATTATATTATAAACTGTATAAATAAATTTTATTGTGTATGTAAAGATAATAATTACATATTTAATAATGATATGTTTAAAGGCATTTTAATCAATTTTTTTAATTAAACTTAAAAACTAAAATAATTAGATAAAAATCGTAATTTTCACTTAAATATATCCTTTAATATTTGTCAATTATTTTAAATTTAAACGTTTACTTAATAAAATATAACCAAGTTTCTTGATTCTTTTAAATTTTTTTATGTACAACTTATTTTGATATAACCTCAAATTATATTTTTAAGTTTTTGAATTAGAATAAAAATAGAAAAAAAATTAAGAAGTTGAAAATGTCATATGTCTATAAATAGTTTAAAAATTATATCATTTCCAGAAAATTCTTACATAAATCTTTGGTCACAGTTTCAAGAATTCAAGAATTCTTTACTGATATTTTTTTTTTTTTTGAACACGACAAAAACTCGTGTTGCTGATACTATATATTCTCATTTTTTTCGTAAATTTTTTTTTTAATTTTTCTGGTTTTTATTTTAAAGTATTTATCAGGGAAACTTTTACTATTGGCTCCCCAATGTACTGCTGATATATGTACACATCATGTGCATATCATTGCATCATAAATTCATGTCTATATAATTTCATGAAAAAATATATATACTTATAGAATACCTTTACACTGATTTTTAAACAAATTATAACATTAAAATGTATAACGTACCCAAGTTTCCATATGCAATGGACGAAGGTCGATTGTCATAATGTGTAAATGATTCATATAGTTATTAACTTATAGCCAAATATATTTATGCATGTTAATCGTGTTTAAAAGATAATGATTTAATTCAGCCAAACACGTCATAATAACCACACTGATGAAGTTGTAGTGTAATATACAACTTAATAGAAATATATATATATACGACATTACGACAGCAAACTTGTGGTTACCATGCCAAAGGAGTGGTTGCTTTTCGCCATTCAAATACCACTGTTATTATTCATACAAGACGTCTAATGTGCATATACATATACCAACGCAAACAATGAAGTTGTAGTAAACGAAACGTTTAAAAAAAAAAGCGGAAATCCAACCATAGAATTCAAACGACGGATGAATTCGGCGATACGAATCGTTTATAACAAATCTTTTCCCGTCATCTGTAGTTACACAACACAATTATCGTCGTACATAATGTCTAGTTATAACGTGATATAGTTTACTGGCGGTGAACGAAAATAGTTTCTATATACACTATCCGTGCCACAAAATGTAGTCATATTTATTATAATTTACAATCTCCATTTTGATCGTCCGTGGAGAAATACGATATGGCCTTACGCAGGGATACGATCTTCGTCGTTCATAATAGCATATTATAATATCTACATAGAATTTTACGAAATAATATAAAATAAGACGTGTACTAACTCGCCGACACAAGAATTATTACGATAACTGTTGCAGCTGTGGCGCTGTGTTGTGTTGTGTAGTTCGACTTAGCATTACTAGATTGCACGACGTGTAAGTTTTTTGAGTTTAAAAATATAATTAAAAGTTAAAAAATGTAAAAATATTGTCATCATATCGCTTACTAGAAGCTGGAGAACCTAGAAAAATTCCATTAAAAAAATGTTTATGTATCTTATGATTATAGTGATATTATTAATAGGTATACCTATCATTTATAGGGCATAAATACGTCATCGTTACTTGAAAATATGTTTTTAAACAATAAAAAATTAATATAAAGAGTGTAACAGGTCTATTTGACTATAATAGTGGTGGTATGCATCACGTGGTCATGTTAAATATTGACAAAATATATGTATTTTTATTATTGATTACCTACCTTTTAATGAAAACATGACACTGATTACTAAGAAATAAATTTGTGTATTAACAAACTTCGAAAATTTTTTAAAAATCAATAACGTAACCAAATCCAAAGTTTTAAACGCCAAAACTGTTTTTATATACTTATTTATAAAATAGCTATCTTTAAAATTGAAACAATATATTTTTAATTATTTAATTTCGGGTGGAAAAAAATAAAATAAAATATAACATGCAAAAACTATAGCGCAGAGCTCTATAAATCATTCTAAAAACAAAAAAATAAAAATAAAAATATTGAATAGAAAAAAATGTATAGCATTAGTCAAATAGACCTTTACAACCTGTATTATTTTACAAGATTTTACTATTTTAAAATCAAACTTTCAACTCAAAACAATTCGACTCTATGTTATGTTTTGGTTGCATTTTTTTCCCGAACATCGTTTAGCGGTTCGTTAATCCAATTTTATAGATATAAATTTCGTCTGAAAAAAAAAACAATTTTTACATGAAGGGTTGGACAAAATTATAAACAATATATTTGGTACTAAAAACCAGAGAAGAATTAAACATAAGCCACGACATTGGAGAAAGTCTAGGTCCAAATCCTGAAAACGAAACAAAAACAATACATTTCTTCAAACAATCACAAATATTAAAGTTATTATAAGTTAACAACAACAATTTTGACATGTACATAATTATAAGACGCAAAATTTCCAAAAATTTCCATATTTATTTTGTATATTAAAATTAACAAATTTTTTTTCTCTTTCTTTCTAATTATATAAATTAATCTAACGCTAATGGCCCATAGTTGTCGAAGCGGAAATTCTTTGTAAATTTCAAGACCAATAAAAAAAATATATATATATTAGGTACTATAATACCACTGTTGATTATTGTGGTTTCTAAATAACTTAAGTATTGCTATTATTATATTACTTATGTATGTATATTAAAAAGTTCTGCATTTTCATTTACGGTTTATTAAGAATGGTGAGTGTGTGGTTGTAATTTTATTGCTCATCTGTCCGATGGGATTCTGTGAATCTGAACAATAATTTAAATATTCAAATTTTATTTTAATATATCTCGTTTTCTGACTAGAATACTTAGGCATGCAGCGCAGATAATATTACGCATATAAATAAATAATAATTTTGAAAACGCCTTGAAGAAAATTCAACAATTTTCCACTCTTAATTAAATGAAAAAAACGTTAGCAAATATACTAGTGCTATTTATTTGTGTTCACAATGCAATTTTTTTTAGACTATTATGTCACCGCCTGAAAGCTAACGATTGTTATAATTTTATAAGCATGTAATATTATGTAAAAATCGGAAAGTATAAATATTTAAACTTTTGCTTAAAAAATTATGATCACCTGTTCGTCTTTGTATACTCGCATTGTTTAGATAAACTTTTTTTTTAGGCTCCAAATACAAAGGTTTATTAGCCTACAATAGTTTACATGTCTATAGTGGTAACAGTTAGTTAAAAGAAATTTGATTTTTTTACATTGAAAAGTTATAATTATGATTTACATATTAATTGTTATAATGTGACTTCGTTAATCTGTTGTCTTATATGCTCATTGAAACACTTTTTTGTAACATACAATGACGCTATATAATATTATATTATCGTGGGATGTTCTTATTTTGTAATATAAATAGTATAATACACAGTTTTATATTCGGGTTGTTTTATTGCTGTATTTTTATAATTGGATAATATTGCGTTATGATATTATGATGTTATTATTATTTTGTTTTAATCTGGACGTGACGATAAAACATTGTTGATTATAGTCGAATTAACGGCGGACCGCGCCCAACGCGCCCTCGTTATATAGCAATAATAATATAATCTAAATACGGTGGCAGCCCGAAAAAAGGGCCGATGAGGGTTCATTATCAACTACCCGTCAGCCTGCAAGAGGTACCGCGACCACGGTTCTCGTTGATATCGTTGGTTCAGTATATTATGTATTATATTGTAGCGCAAGTCTCCATGCTTGTGATCGGTAGCAAAATATTATTTAAATATACTTACGTATATTGCTTATAACTATTTTGGGCGTAATACATAATACACCTATAATAAAGATGTATATCTATATGTATTATTATATATTTTAGGAATTGAATTTTAAATCGAAAAAAAATATCACACCGCTATAACTATACATGGGTATAGGTACTATCTCGGAGGTATACTATATATTAGGGAGTTGTTATCGCGTCGTCTTTCGAATATGTACTATAATAATATAATATATTTTATAATTCCGTATCATTATTCATCTTATTATTACTGTAGATTTTTTCGAACCTTCCCCGATCGGCGATTCGGTTAGGGATGTCACGCAGATAATCCGGCCGGGAATATTCCCCCCCCAACCCCTCACACGCCATCGAGTCGATATATATGTGGATATGTAGACGTAAAGTTTATCGGTATTTTCCCTTCGTTTTTATGAGGTTCAACCTGCGCAATAAACCGGATACCGGAGTGTATACTCACGGTATAAGATATTGATATTGTTATCGGCACACATAAAATCCGCCTTTTGAATATATAAGCTTTTTTTTTTGTCGTAGAAAAATTCCAAAAAAGCATCGTATTGCTATGTGCACGACGTGTGTTCGTATTATATTTTACAATGTATACATAGGACGTATTATGCCCACGAGAAATGAAAATTTAAATTTTTAACTTTCACGTGCGTTCGTAGGTATCAGCTAGATATACCTACACCTCCGTGTACACCATAATATTATGTATGATATTTTTTTCACTATACAGCAGCAGTGCCCAAGTAAATATTGTAGTATGACGTAGTACAATAAATACCAAATTTATGTTATTTCGAATATAGCACGTGAAAACCGCTATAAAGAGGAATACTTACCTGCACTGTAGAGCAATCGTTCGCCTTCGTCCATTTTTCATAGCGGATACATGTAATAAGGTATTCCATTAATAGAGCGAAAGAATGAGATCGAAAACAAAATGAGCTAATAAAAATTTATCATTTAGGTTTTTGTCTTTTAATTATTTTATAGGTACGAACTGTATACTAAATACCACGTCCATCATGCGTCACTACAATCAAATATTAAAAAGTATTATATTATTTATATCCAGTTTGAATTTTATTTTTTATCTATCATTTCGCTCTTTATGTATATGTTTTCGCTAATACTTTAATTCATTCATTTTGTATTCGCTTATCTTATCCCCTTCTTCTGTTTTCGATATTTCACCTTATTTCTATTTTATATGATTTTACCTACGAATTCCAGATCTTCACGTGTATTAAGCAGTGAAAAAGTACGCGAATACAAGCTGCAGAATAATGTACAAATGGTCGATGTTAAAATATTCAATACTTTACCCTACGCACTTGAACTAGATATATACCATTATTTTCGAATTTATCAGTCGGATCATTTTCTGCAGACATGAAATTTCGTTTATAGTACTATAATAGTCGTTTGAAAATGTAAATGGTAGATACATTTATTATTTATGAAATACGAGTAGACGATTGAATTAACCATCATCATACGCCATCTAAAGGCGAACTAACCTTCCGATACATTAACTATCAGTTTTCGAAAACTATATACATCGTGTAATTGAAAAAAAAAACAGATCGTGAGTTATATTATTGACATGCGTTTTAAACTTTTTTTTTTTTATTAAACAAATACGCCTTTACTACTGGGGTTATTGGCGTTTCAAAATACATATTATAGTTTACTTAATTTTTACGAAATAATAAATTGTAAATAGGTGAAAAATTGATACAATAAATTTTAAGAGAAATATGTTTACATTTTGTGTGATATTTTAAGTTTTACTAAATATGCTATTATATTTTTATGCAGAATCTTCTAACCTAGGTTGGTCTCTTTGAGAAATTCTAAAAGTGATGATGTTCTCTCTTCGTTTGGTGCAAGTATTTCACACAGATTGTTGGGCATCAGTTTGTGTCTGGCGTCTCTTGTGAGGAGGCATTCAGTTTTAAACTTTAAAAGGTATTACTTACAAAAGATATTTCAAATAATTTAGTAGGTCCGTTGTGTTCGATTTCCTAATTTAGCATTGTAAAACCGTCATCGTTAATAGGTACAAATACAATACAAGTTCTAGTGCAATATAATACTTATTTATGTATACATGTGATGAAATAATTAATCCTACACCACAGTTAAATAAAATTAGAATATTGTTAAAATAAAATGATCTCAATTTGTCGACCGTAGTTATTATGTAATGATTTAAAATAATGAACCTAGCACGAACTAAATATTTACCCATCACACCATTAAAAAATAAAATATAAAGTTTTTAGAATTTGTTTATAAGAGAAATAGTTAAAGAATAATATAAAAATGGATAATATTAAACACAAAATCTTCTAATATTTTTTTTTTTTAATTCATATATTATTTAAACTTAAAAAAATATTTAATTTATGTATTGATGTTTGTAAATATCTTTTGAAGTATAAAATGTTTTTATTTTCATGAAAATACACGATATACGTTTTTTAACTAATTAAAATAAGCACTTCATTTTGCATATTTAACTATCAATGAAATGAGAAAGTCAATTGTATATTCATAGTAATTTCGTACGCGCGGTATCAAAGTTATCCTGTTGTTTTAATAGAATATGATGAATAATTAATAGGTGAGTTTAACTTATAAATATTTAACATTCATCAATATTTAAGTATCACTTTAGATAAGTTATTTTTATAAATTACCAGCAGATAATTAAAAAAATTAGAGAACTTACCAAAAATAATAGCAACGGTTATTATATAGTAAATCCATTTTGGCTATTATCTTGGCTTGCAGGTGGTTGAGTTAATTATGAGTTATGTGTTATTATTTTCTTGCGTTTATAATTTAAAGTGATTTGAAAATAAACACTTGAAAACAATTCAAATTGTATAAATACCATGAAAATATCAATTTAAATTATTATTTCTAAACGGTTCGGTTTTGCCATGATGCGTTTTCAGTGTGAGGGTAACCGACTACCGATCGTATTCTTCTTCGCTTAGAACTATGGACACATTTTCAAATATTTATTACTGTCTGCATTTCGTAATTTATGGTCCTAGATTAAGTTGCAATGTGTATATTCTATTTAATATACATTCGAGGTATAATTATTTACTAATTATATTAGTATCACGCTAAAACAATTAGCTCAACATTTTTGAAAAAGCTCATCATCAATCCAGCAAGACTTATTAGACTTGTAAATTAAACTCCTATGATTCAATACAATTTTTTTTTTTAGTTTCTTGATGAATTTAAATTTATTTTAAATCTAATAAAATAAAAATCAATAGTAGATAATAGTGTAATACATTGATCCCCCTCCTCATCCAAACATGGTGTCGTGATCAACTGATTCTCTAATAACTAAAGTAGCTATAAATTCTCCATGTCATGAAGTTCTATGAATATATGGCTACTTCACCCAAGTAGATAATAAAATATATAAATTATAGTTTATATAAAATCTAGAAAATTAATTTTATTAGGTATATTACACTTTATTTCAAATTAACTTAAATACATAATTTGTACTTATTGTAAAAATATATTTACAGGTTATACAATTATTCTAATAAAAAAATGTAATATGTAAGAAATATTATAATAAGAATAACTTTTTTTCAAATCAGATATGTTTTAATATAAATTATTAAGTGAATAATGAGTTGTTTATCAGGCGTTACGCAATATTTACATGAAGAGTAATAGTCCTTAAAAATGGATTTACAAATATATAAAACAAAATAACATATGTAATATCGGATCTAGTAATAATTTTTTAAATTATGAAAATGTATAGATTAATATAAAATATTTCTCACAACCTTATATTATAATATCACTCATAAATTCCGAAGTGCAGAACCCATTATAAAGGCCTTTTATTCTCTGTAGGAAAGGCTAAATAATTTAAAAACTGTTCGTTTAAATGCGTCAGCATTTTCATAAAAATTATCTGTTAAATAATTTACGGTAAAAAGGGTTTTCATTTATAAAACATGAGATTATAGCTCCACAGGAAAATTCTCAAGCAGTAACTACGAAAAATCTCAAAAATTTGTAAATAATATGGTCCTCTTATAAGTTTATTTCAAAATGTAAAAATGCAGATTTTGAATGATTGCATTATTATTCAAGAAGACAAATAGGGTGATCTAAGTTGGAGGAATTATTCTGTATATTATACTGATAAATTAAAATAATATTAAGTATTCATTCAACAAATTATTAACATGCATACCTATAATAGCTTATAATGAAACGATATTTAGATAATTTTGGAATCCATAAGTCTCTGTGTATATAATATCATAGGACGGTATGAATAGGATCTTCGTTAAAAAAAAAGTTAATTTATTATTTTCCTATAAATTGAAAATTATGGTACCGCATAGGTAGGTATATTATGTTTCTTTATTCATAATAATTTGTTTATTATATAAATATTTTGGAACCACCGCGGGAATCTCACACTTGGATTTGATCGTTTAACATTGTAATTCACTTATTATGTAAATTGATTTTCTTATATGAATAAACGGGTTCTTATTATTATATATTATTATATATGTACATCGTATTTTGTTTTCGTTTTAGTTATTTTTATTTCTATATAACGATCAATAAAATTTCATCAGATACCACAGCGAACGTGATTCATCGCATATAAAACATAAACTGTAATCTGATAGTTTTTTTTATAGTTTTTTAACACGTATAAAATTAAGAAGAGAAAAAATATGCTTTTACCGTTTCGATTGACATAATGTCACAGATTATAGTGTATTATACTACTGCATATAGGTACCTATATTGTGTCAACCTCGATTTCTCAATCCAGTTAAATGTTTATCTAAATGAAATGGATCCGTCTTTTTAAGTATCTAGATACAATTATTACATAATAAAGTTATATATTTGAAAAAGGTCAATTAATTTCACTGTTATTTCATTAATTAAATATAATATATTTTATGTACAGTTAAACTTTATTACTAATAAAAATAAAACTGTGTTGACAGCCTTATCTTGTCATATTATTTTGTACAATCGTTTTATTGTAAGTATTTAAAATTTAATAGACCGTAAAGAGGAATTGTTTTTCCCTCGAGTAATTTATAATTATTTCATGTAAAAATATTTCATAGATAGTATAAGATATAATATATTGTCCTCATATAATTTCGTTTTATAAACATATTATAATGGAAAATGTTTAGGTTCTTAGTTTAGTTTAATTGATTAACATTTGATACAATTATTTAAAATCATCAGATTATATTAAAAATATGTTTCAATAATTTTTATGTTCCCTATGCCACAGCTACAAGAATTATTTATAGTTATTTATTATGTAACATAATATATGTTGGTATCGATTAAAATTGAATGATAGAAAACTACGTTTTGTTATTTAGTCCTAAAAATTCATGTGAGTATATTATAATAATTATTAATTATTAAATATGTAATAAAACAATAATAGAAAATGACCAAAGCTTTTCTCTATCAACTCGCGTATACAAACGTTTAAAATTCTTAACACCGTTGGTTTTTGTCTTTCAGAGATTTATATGTGTACAATAAATTGCGTGTAGTTGAAATACACAACATCATTACAATCGAAAAAGCTCTCTTCAAAATATAAAAATGATAATACAGTAACTACTAAATTATATTTCTCTCGAGTCACAAAAACAAAATAAAAAAGGGGGAAAAATAGTAATAATAACAAACAAAAGCAATAACAGTAACGACGACCATATATTTATATATATATCGTATGATATAGTCTCGGAACAGATTTAATCTCCAGTAAACAAAAACGAACAACTTCCATAAAAATGTTCCACCGTCGCTCCTCCTGTTGAATAGCGACCTGCAACTGCAGCAGTCGGGCACGGTTGTCCTCCCCAACGGCGGGTGGGCAACCACCGCGTGTTTGTATTGGATCGCAGCAACGGCTGTAGCTACAACAGCACTATAGTCGACGACTCTACTTCTTCTACCAGCGCAGCGTGTTATTATCATCACACACACGCATAATATGTTATATGTATATAGATTTAAACTTAAGAGAATGGTGACTGGGGCCGTTTTAATGGGTTCTTCTCTCTTATCATAATATACCTATATAATATAATGTGACGTCTAACACTGCCAGAGGCACTAAGCGTGCATACATCGTTCAGCACTGGATTTTTAAATACATTTTCCGTAGAAACCGTTTGCAGTAGCTACAGCAGCAGCAGAACACAGAGTTCGGTCACGCGTCTTATAATTTGGTTTATTATCGTATTATTTGAAAACGCGTCTGGTAGCACGGTGCGAGAAATATCTTTAGAGAAAATTCGAGAAAGTGAGTGCATGTGAGAGGGAGAGGAAAAAATTCCAAGCCGCAACGTTATTGTATTAAAACTTAATGGACCCGCAGCAGCCCGCCGCGCCGTGTAGTCCACACACACACACACATATATAAGTAGGTAGTGGATACCACACAAATAGGGTTCCTATATATACTATCACAAGCAAAGGCTCTGCGGTGAGGGAAGACTTCTGGGGTTACAGTTTGTACACACACACATTTATATTTTATATAGACGCAACCGCGCGAGTGTTATTAAGTTTTGCGAAGGGCGAAACGGCGTGGCGGTGGCGTCTTAAAACTTTAATTAAGCCGGTGCATGTAATGTTCAAAGTTATTCGCCTCTGCGCCTTTGCAGCAGCAGCTTTCCGTTCGTTATAAAGACGCGCCCACACACTATATTATACAAGTACGACATATTATTATAATAATATACGAAATGGGGTAATGAATATTTTTGACCGTTTAAAAAGGCTGTACACACACACACTCTGGTGGCACGCTGTATTATTATTCTGCAGGTTTTTTATCGGGATTTTTATGTGGATATAAACGTGTGAACATCGCTTTAATACGTCGCGAGCGCGCTCACTGCTCAGTCAATATAGCCAATAACACTACTATACTACTACTACTACTACTACTACTACTAATAATAATAATAATAATAACAATAATGATAATGATAATATTATAAACGACTCGTGTTTATCTGTTTTTTATTCGAACAGATGTATGAAAGAAACCGATATAGTCGTAAAAGGTTGGAAAAAATAATAAGAGACCGCATGATAAACACTCCGCGTAGATGGCGCGCTGCCGCAGTTTATGTACATAAAACATTGTGTATTATCATTATTATTATTATTATTATTATTATTACTATTATTACATGCGACGAAACGGTAGTAGTTAAATCACATGTACATAAAAAAATTAAGGGGAATTAACACACTCTTACTATAATAAACATATAGTATAATGTATAATAAAATGTAGACTTATAATAATAATAATATTATAATGTGTGTATATTATATAACATTAAACGTATTATATTCAGAACTTACTCGCACTGCACTATAAGGTGTCGATCGGGGCGTTTATCGTACCAATGATTAAGACCCTTGTTGCGTTTACAATAACTAGGCTGGTCGTTTAGTATTATAAAACAATCGTACAAACGCACGCGAGTGATGATACCTATAATAATACATTGCAGGTGAATTACAGAGCCGCAAAGGCAAGTACCTATTTTATAGATGAAGTAAAACTATATACCTATAGTTTGCTCGATCGGTGAAATCCAATTTTTTAAAAACGTGTACCTATAATAATATTTCAAAGGATTAAATGTCATAGACACCGCTTATACATAATAAACGTGTATATATAATAAGTAATCGTGTTTGCATATAACAATAAATATGCGATCCTCCCTACTGCGTATATATGTAATATATTAGATATAATATCTAATCTCCGTAAACGCATTTTTCCCTATACCGTGTTATAATATATATATTATATATATATATAGGTAATATTACATTATGGTACTATTATATACCACGTTTATTATCACTATATACTCGCAATCCCCTCTAACCATATATATACATATATTATAGTCATTCGTATACTATGTGTGTAACGTATTTGGATAAATAAAAATAAATCGACACACACGCGCACTATGTGAATCGCACGAATAATATTGTCTCATTTTTTTTTTTTTTTTTTTATAATATATTAGTATATTATGCAACAATATATATACTACGAATATCTCCTCGTTTTCTGCCATGTATATGGCTATTCGGTGCGTGCGATGATGTTCGCACACAAATCGATTCTGAAGCATCCAGCATCAAGCAGAATTAGGTATTCTGAGAACTGCAGCAACAACACTGCGGTGATATTATACCTATATTACTACAGTACCTATGTGTGCATATCATACACCCCGCGAGTACACGAGCGATTTAACACCGAATAAGTCGCCATACACCACTGCACAGTCGCTGTAATAATAATACATGATAATAATAATATGGTATACTGCACACGAATGCCCTTTGTGCGCCCTCTCTGTGCTGTACAATAATACGTCGTCTCCTCCCCGTGCGAGCGTCCGACGCTAGTCTCCGGTCGTTGTCCCGTCGATGTCGTCTATATACTCGACCATTATAATATACTATTGTACATTATATCGTTTCCTCGATCGCGTGCATTTTCCGTATTATCGAATTCGTGCTCTCGTATATATTATAATAATAATAATGTATATATACGCATATATATTACACGAGATCAATACCAACGAGATGAAACGTTATTATGCGAGATGTATATATATATATATATATATATATATATATATGATATTTCGCCAAAGTTCCACCACGAGTTCAACAGATTGTATTGCACAAACGACTATAATGTCTATATGACTATATGAGTACCTATAGGTATACCTACATATAAGTAGACGAGTGCGACTTTATATGACTTCCGAGGACAATAATTAAACGAGCATTATATATGCGTTGACGAATCTAGGACGATGGTATATTTATGATGAATTCTATATTGACATAATTAAGCTTTTTAGGTAGGTACTTATCACGATCAACATTGCTGGTTAAAAACAAATATAACCTATTTTTAGGTAGTAGTCTACAATTATTACGTTTAGTTCTACCTGATAGTTGATATCTAAGTAATTTATAATTACAAATGTTCAATATGCGGAACGGTGAGTGCTTCTGTTTCCAAGCATCCACTAAATCCACCACTGAGTACAAGTACATTATAACAATAACAATAATAATAATATTAATGATATTAATAATATAACAAATAATACTGTCGTTATTTTAGGTACGATTTTCTGTCATTTTTGACTTGCAAAGATGCGATTGACGTAAAATTTAACTAAAAATTAATTTTAAATTTAATTAATTGGTATGTCATTTTAAATTAGTGAATTCCATCGATTTCATAATCTTAGATACATTTACAATTAAAAATTTCTACTTTTTTAGTCACACAAATACCATACATTTTAAACATTTAAAATTTTAAACTATTGTATTTATGAAAATTTAATTTTTTTTAGTTAAAATTTAGTTGACACTGTATTGATGCACTTGGTTTCAGCACTAATGACATGAATCTACAAAAGCAAATCTTAATTCAAAGTTCATAATTGAGTGTAATAAAATAAAAAACTTGGTAAACAAAATTATTTTGATTTTTACTTTAAAGATTGCTTAATTTTTTATGTTTTATGCTAAATAATGACCAAGGCTGGGATATCGTTGAATTTTTCATTGTTTTACTAATCTAACTACGTCATGCTTGTTATATACCATATACGTATTGCGTATTTTTGAATCAGGATATAATTTCTTATTTTAAGATCATTTTTTAATGGTATTTTAAGGTTTTTAGAGTTTATGAATTCGAATTTGAAATTGTATTTTTATATTTTTACACTATATTACTTGTGTTTTTATATACATTTTTCAAACTATAACTAAATATACGTAAATAAATTGATTTAAACAAATAAAAAAATTATTATAAGGTAGGTATAACTAATACTTATATAAATAGTTTTTCTAGTTTGGAGGAGTCCAAAATGAACAGTTTTGTCTGTAAATATTTTTTATTATTCCTCGAAAAGTATGTTAAAATTTTTTATACCGAATTCGTATCGAAACTATTAAAAATAAAAATAATTTAGTACATCAGAATTTCTAAGGAGTTAAAATTACAGCCCTAATAACGATTATGATCATTTACCCAGAAAAGGCCAATGGTGAGAGGGAAACTGGCTTTACTACTCCCTCCCCTCCTGCTTGCGCCCTTGTATGTAGGTACATATATATATATATATATATATATTGCATTCAATTCGTTACCAAAAAATAATATAAGATATGAAAACCTGTATAAGATATATAAGAGGGCATTGAGTGAAAAAAATTATTTTGAAATACATCTGATTGATTTACTCATATTATGTCATGCTCATTAAATCATAAATATAATGTATTGTCGTAGAATATTTGACTTTATAAAAAAAAAAAAAAAAATGTACATTATTAAAATATAATAAAAATAAAATTACACTCTAGAAGAAATGAGAACTAATAGATATTATCATGTTATTTTATTGAAATCCACGACATCAACAATGGCTGTGGTCGTAAAATATATACACGGACATAGCGTTTAACTTACTAGTCGTTAGTTACACCACTATTTATCCAGTATTTATTAATAATTAGCGAAATGCTAATTGCTAAGGGACCCGAACTCTGATGATAAATATACCTGCAGCCGTATAACATATATACTTCATTCGCTGCGTAGCATATTCCGTTCCACTTGCACAAAGTTTGTACAATCTAAAAACAAATTAAATAAAGAGAATATTTACGTTTTGTAATTTTATATTTCAGTTTTTCTACAAACGGGTTTTGAATTTATATTATCAATTAAACGTTGTGTGTGTATAAATCCAATTTTCGTTCTCGGTCACGGTCCCCGGAGCATTAAGTTGATGTAAAAGTTTCGTCGGAGATTATTTTTTTTCGTTCTCTCTCTATTTTAGTTTAGTTTAGTTTTGTTTGTTTTTTTTTTTGTCCAGTGGGGACTATATCCAACGGAATTGAAGCATAAATCACGTTGGCCCCAATATACGCCCACAGTCCGATCCACCCTATCCTCTGCCTCGGCTACATTATAACTTAATTAAGGTTTTGCCGATTGGTACAAAACTAACAAACAAAAAATAAAATAAAATAATAATACTTTGACACACACCCACACACGCTCGTGTGCAATAAATATGTATATATATATATATATTATACAAACGTAGAACTCAAAATAGAAAATATCATGATCCACGGTCGTTCATTTCACTAAAAACCAGATGAACAGTCGCGTGTTCTACCTCACTACAAGACCATGCGCACTCCCATTGTATTATTATTGTTACACTGGAGGTCATGACAATAATAATTACTCTAAACGCACATAATAGAAGATAAATTGTGGTGACAAATCGTTCGTAGTAAAAACATCGATTGCGTTCACCTAATCCAATTACCTATTACGAAATGGGCAACCACTAGCCTGAAGTGTGAAGTTGGATTGAATGCGTGTGAAAAACAACCCCTGAAAAAAAATGAATATCTGAGCATTATTATTTCTTAGGAATGAGCCTACCAGTGCGTCGATCAACGATCAACACTGTGCCTATCGCAATCGAGATGCGTCAAACGAGTGCACAGAATTTAGACATTTTCACTGCAATATTTATAGTGTCCCGCAAGGGTTTTACTCATTGAGCTATCTCCTGAAATAGTAAATATATCATAAATCTGTTTTTTTTTTTATTTCATTCACATTGACTTTTCATTATTTTATCTTCATTAAACAAATGATTTTTAAAACATTTTTTAGTTTTTAGTTTTTAGTTTTTAAGTTTAAAGATAAAACGGCAAAAAACTAGTTTTTATCCGGGTGGCGAGTCCCCCTCTACGGCTAATGAGTATATCCTCATGGAACATTCTGTATATATACTACAAAATATTGATACCATGTTAATATAAAACCCTAATTAACTGTTATAATAATTTGTTACACAGTATGATACATAACTTGAGACTTCTTATATTGGCTTTAGTTCATCTTTCCTAAATTTTAGTTTTTTGTAATGTAGGTATTACCATTTAAAATAATATAACAATCTATACATACAATAAGTTAATTTTTCATTTTATATTAAATTTTGGACTTAAAACATTGCCAGCTAATTCATCTTAACTCAACCTTACGTTTTTAAACCTTAAATAAGACTAGTAAAATAGTGACTAGTATGGTACTTTATTTTTATATTTTTTAAATGAACGTATTTTACTCAATTTTTCTGAATAAATAAAAGGTAAATCAAAAGTTGAGACTTATTGTATTAACTGTACGTGGTTGTACAAATTAAATAAATTGAAAATTATCCGTCGTGCATACTAAACAACGTCCGGTCGTTTAAGCTGTTTTTAAAATATCATAAAACGATTGAATATTAGACATCCTATATAACTACATTGATAAGAATCATTTTTAAAACTTGATACGTATAACTGTATTATACGTAGAAATTGTTTCGATTTTTTCCCCAAAAAATTTATTGTTATTATTTTATTGGAAAATGAACGACAATTCATTGGCAGTTACAATATAATGTCATATAAAATATATTTAATGCAATTAGAAACCTAAGATAATGGCTGAAAATGATACTATATGTTTTTTTTTAATATATGTATATAATCAATCAAGCTACATATATATGTTTAACATACATACACGCTTTTCCAAGTGTTCGAAAATCGAATCCCATTGTAAAATCAACAATGAAAACAAATAAAACAACGAGGAAAATATAAACCATTTCGGGGTTCACTTAAGAAACCGCGCGTACATAGTATAATAATAATTATGTTGTTTGAATTCTAAAAGTGAGTAAATAAATATTTTTATTGTGACTCATAACCAAATGACTTGAACCAGTGTACATTAAAACAATAATTATTATGTAAAGAAAAAAAACGTACAAGTGCTTTATTCCCTTTGTTTTCTTTTTGAGTTTAGATATGAAAAGTTAAATATCGACTGCAATAAAGTCATGAAAAAAATAATAATGTTTTGGCATCAGTTGTTATTATTTAAATAAAGTATCTCTGCAGTATACACAACATTTGCAGTTCTATATAAGGGGGCTGGAAAAAGTTTTTGGATCCGTATTATGGTGATCTCTGAAAAAGAGGGTGCAAGCCATCATAATATTAAATTAAACACTTAGAGTATATCAACATTATTATAATATTAGTTTTATTCTTTTATTATCATATTGTATTATACGTGTGATTAAATTTATAGTGTGTTATTATATTTCTTAAAACGGTGCAAAAATTATTATTGTATCAAAATATGTAAAAAATAATAATAATTGTATATCTACTTTATAAGACGTAAAATGTGTATACTGAGTTTTACTAGTTATTTGTTTGAAATTATATATTTTTATTTATCCTTGCAGATTTTTCTATAAAACAGATTAGGCTCACTGTTATTATGTAGGTACCAATATTATAATATGATGATGTTCAAATTGCGACTATATAGTTTATATAAAAAATAGTTATATACGTTATTCAAGTGAGATTAAAATACTATATAAAGTATAATATTATGTACATTTCTGGAATTTATGATTTAATTGGTGGTAATTATTTATAAAACATTATCCAATGAACGTTGGATAAAACCACCGACTATATCATTATTACAGTTCATGAAAAAAAATAATATATTTTATGTTATTAGGTATAAATGTTTAAAAACAAAGGTTCACGCCCAAAACTAACTGCTAATTTTTTGAATAACGTTACACTTATAACGTTAATCTATTATTACATATTTTATTATATTGTTAAAATAATATGATTACCTACGTCAGATTTGTATGATTACATGTGAGAATTATAAGGTCAAAATCGTGGAACCATGATTTGTTTTTTAAATTTAATCATACCATTTTTGTTCTCAAATAAAGATAGGTATCAAAATAATATTATTATCTATATGTATTTTTTGGTTACCTATTATTATACGCTTATAATCCTCCGTATAGTAACCGGTTCTCAAAAATGATTACAAACATGTTTTCGTCAAATTAAATTGTATAATTTTTTATTTTTTTCACCTAGTCTTCATGGTAAAACAAAAAAATAAAGCAAAATATAATAACGATTTAACTGTAAAACGATCAAGTAGGTAATCGATATTTTAACTTCTGTTTTCCTTTTTAATCTGTAGCAATCCAATAATATTAAAATAACTACTATATTAACCTTAAATAAATGTCAAACAAACTTTAACCATTTACACATTTACTGAAAAACCTATTTATATTATAATTTATAACACATCATGATATCAATTCGTATTTTATTTCTATATAAACATAAATTTGTAGGTAGGTATGTAATGTACCTTTTTTCCATATAACCGAGAGAAAATGAAGCTCTGTAGGAACAATACTACTCTTCCACTGCGATAGTTTATTGATGAACAATTTTTTTCAGAGTAATACAAATAGTATAAAATATAATATTACACTTGACATGATCGGGCAGTTGCAGGTTGTACTGCACCGCCTTAAAAAATAAAGTTTAATATTAAGGCTTAATGTACTAGTATATTGTGATAAATAATTACTGTTAGATTGTAATATCTTGTTAGAATTTACTACACAAACAAATACAATATACCCTAACTATCAATGTTTTAACTCTTTAGGTAATTTAAAATAAACAAATAAGGGCATATCATATTATTACCATCTTGATATTATTACATTGTTTACAGTGTCTATTTTATTTGAAGCCGTAATATGTAATTTTATATAATTGATAATCTACGCTATAAGATATTTGATAAAAAAATATTATGATGTAATATGTGACAACAAGCCCCAAAATCGAAAAATCATGCAAAATAATAGCTAATTAGTAGGGTTTTCATTATTATACTGATGAACAAAATTAATGGGTAGTTAATAAACTTATAGTTAAGATAGTATCACCAAAATAGATTACTTATTTCATTTCCCATGGTCTTCAATGATTTTGATTTCGTTTTTTTTTAAATTTAATACACCTCACATGTAAAAATATAAATTATGTAAGTAACTAGTTGTCTCTATTTATTATTACTATTTATTAGATATATATTATATACTATTAGATTCACTAGGTGGACGTTTCCGTGACGGACTTTACTGATCAACCGTTTTTGTTTAATAGTTATTTATTTTACTCCAGAATTTGAAGTTATCATCATAAAATATTTTTTAAAGTACTTCTTCGGTATATATACTTATATAATATATATATATATATGAAATTAAAAACATTGCTGTCGTTAAAAAAGGTAAAATGTAATATAGGTACTATTATAACGATAGTACCTGTCCTATACCTACGATACTACACGACATGAACTGTTACGCTAACGTGAAGATGATAACGTAAAACATTGATAATTAATATATTGTGGCACAAACATATTCCCCCTTGGTTCTTGAAAAATTGATATTAGTTGATTTATAAATGATGGTTTAAGTAAAAGGGCATAAAGGTATTTATATTCGTTGCAACATTTAAACAAAAAAAAGGTGAGTAAGAAATTTTTAGGATATATATATATATATATAAGGATAGATAATAGTGGGGTAAAACGCCGAGAAACTAAGTTAAACGATTGTGTTGAAATATGTCAGCCTGTTTCTTGGCAGTGGGAATGAGAACCAATTTTAGTATCGGAAAGCGATATTCAGTACTGTTTGTTGTGCAAATAGTGACAACTAGAACGTAACTGCCATCTAGGCCCTAACTTTAAAAAAAATCATCTTGCAGACAAATAAACAGGAGATATATGCGTGTTCGGAATGCGTGTAAAACCGTCCTAATTGGAGTCGTCGTTGACATTTCTGTTAGCAATCTTTCTTCTTTTTCTTCGCTTTCTCTCCCAAATATTTTGTGTCGGTCACACTGGTCCTAAATTTCAATATCATATCATATTAAAGTTTTATGTGTGTCAGTGTGTGCAAGGACAGAAGCACATACTAAACGAGTAATGATAATAATAATAGTCTGGTCATTGTTATTGCGGTCCGGTCTGGCGGTGTTTTCGAAAATATAATTTCTTCGTCTTTTCGACGGTCATATAACCGTTTGCCGGCCAAATGGAACGAGCGATTCGAATGTGCGACGCGGAAAATCGCGTCCAGACGGCTATTACAAAATATATTGTGTACACTACAATATTATTACATGGCATATGATGTTATTAATAATCGTGCGCTTAATATTATTATTTCACGAGCAATTGCTGAAATAATGACCCAGGAACATATTTTATATTATGCATAACTATATATAGTTTATACTATATTATTATAATAGTAATATTGTCGTCAATGCGGAATGAGCACCACGCGATAAGGGTTTCTGGTTTCTCGATTTTTCCAAATGACGGGTTTTTGTAATATAACTATTACAATAGTTAATTGATAATATTATGTAATGTAACATAATTGGGAATAGTTTTAATATCATAAAAAAAAATCCCAATGAGGACTAAACAATTTGATACCGTCACGATGGTCTAGTGATGGCCAGTTAAATATGAGATTATCAGGTAGAGCCATTTAGCGGTCGGTGGTTAACCGTATCGAATTGTATGTCTGTATTGTGTGCGTAAAGTAAAATTTATATAATATATAATATATTTATATTATATATGTTTATCCAACATAATTGTTACAATACTTTAATTTGTCTTTGGGATTTCAAAATTAATATGAATTTAATGCTTTGAACTGCATCAATTTAATGAGTAAAAATTAATTTTTAAGTTTATCAATTAAGTACTTCATCCAGTATTTTGCTAAGTTTCTTAATAAAACACTTATATTCTTTATACGCTATATTTTATAACTAAACGTGATATAGTTATGATAATGTGCAATGTTATGTCAACAGGAGGAGGAGTGGAAGGGGGTTGGTATAACGACACCACTTAAAAAGCTCTGAATTCATACACTTACTATATATAATATTATCATCGTGGGTTATTATGCGTTTTCGAGTTTATGAACATTTATAAATTATATAATATACTATGTACATATTTTAAATTGTTTGTTTTGCAGTAATATATGTAGGTATATATTATTATTATTATGTACTTGACTGTTTTAAAATATAATTATAGTAGGCTGTGAATAGTTTTGAAACAACCACTATTTTTCCCGTCATGCGGCTTAGGTTCGATTTAAACTTTAAACCGGTTATATTATACAATATTAAACACATAATATTATAGGTTTACAGGTCGAATCAGTAATTTTTGACATAATTATATATATATTATTTCATGTTAAAATTATTGCCTGCTATATTAAAATATCATCGTAAACATTATATACGAAAAACGGTTTAGAACAATTTCGATTGTACATATATATATGTTACCGGCAAAGACGTAAATTAAGGAATTAATGTTAATGACTAGTCAATAACGATATTTCCGATCAAATTAGGCAGTACACGATATTGACTAGTAAATATCGTTAATGTCTATTATAATCAGTCAATGATGCAATTAGAAATATCTCCTAGGTAATGACAATAACTCCGGGATTTTTCAGGCATAATTGACAAAAATATAAAATATTCTTGCGTTGTAAAATCGATTTATCTAGATATAATAAGTACGTACGATAAAGCTGATAAATCTAATCCTTTTTACATTTTTGGATTTTTGTAATATCTTAGATTCGAACAAAGATCAAATTAATAATCATAGACAAAGGGCCATAACTAACCTTTAAAAGCAAGCACAAAAAATGATGAAGTATTCTAATACTAAGTTAACAGAACTTCAAGTAGGAATTACTGTAAGAGTACTTATACCTGACGTGGATAGAGCACGTGGCTCACCCCTTAATCTTTTGGCGGTCATTGTTTCATATGAAGCTGATATGTATAAATTATGTAAGTACAATAAAAATTAATTGTTAAAATAAATTAATAACAATATTAAAATAAATTACTATGTAGGTACGGAGTATGGCATGCTAAAAAATAGGTTCACTAGAGCACAACTCGTTCCGTGTCCTGAAAATATATTGAATTATGAAAAAACAATCGCGACTGCCGGAGTAAAAGAAATTACGGTTCGTGAGGCTGCTGGAGATTGTGAAAATAAATAATTATTAATTATGTATAATTTATCTTGTATTTTTACATTTCTGACCTAATTAAAATATTTCGTTAAACATAATTATCAACATTGCCTATCAGTATTAGACATTAAAGTAAGTTCCTAGTCATAGTTCTAAATGTGTTAACAAAATATTTAAATTTTACAACCTTGCCTATGTTGTCAGTTAATTCCTAGGCATTGACAATATCGACTACTAATGTTAGGAATTTATAATATTGGCTAGGCATTTACGTTATTAACTAATTTACATCATTGACGGTAACATATATATATAGGAGTAGGTCTTGAAAATAGATGCAGTTTCGTCGTTATGTGTTGTACGCTTGTCCTGTTCGCGGGGTAGTTATGCATATAAATACATACTTACATAAATACATACATCGTTACATAGGTACATACAAACATATAAGTAAAACTATACGAATAATATTTACGCAGTTCGAACGAGTTCAGCGTAATATAATATAATATAATATGGGTGTGCGTGTGTGTGTGTGTTTGTGAGCACGTGCGCGCGCGTCGGTACTACGCATAGGCGGGAAAAGATTACAAAGATTTATACTCGCGCATATTATTATACGCGTATACGGTTTTCACGAAATCCCCGGGTAAATGGCGTCTGTAAATCACGGGTGGGGGTGTTAACACATCCGGGCGCGAATACGGGATGAATCCGAAACGGCGGTGGGTACCTAAGTGTGAGTGTGTTTGTGTATGCGTGTGTGTGTTGCGCGCCCGGCTTTTCCGACCATTAACGCCGCCGCGCCGGTGAAATATCAGCTTTTCGGATTAAAGTTAAAACCTTTCCGCCGCCGCCATCTTTATCTCTTCCTCCGGCCCGCCAACCATATTGTGTTACATCCACTTCTTCGAAGCGCGCGCGTTTTCGTATAATAACATAATATATTATAATTATATTCGGAAATCCGGACGTCGGAGGCGGTGGCGGCGGCGGCGGTGCGTAATATTATTATAAATTCGGACGCGCTGCAGAATTCAAACAAACCCGCGAGTACCGGCGCGCCGCGATAAAAACCTAATTAAAAACTTTGCACCTCGCGTCGTGTCGTAATACGTAATACTGCAGCAGCAGTATAGCTGTATAGTATAAACACGAATATGTGCTTATATTTTAGAGAGCATATATGTTGGATATTATACCTAAAGTCCTGTCATGCGGATTTTGTCGATCAGTGGTCGTTTTTTATGTCAACTAGAGCGTTCGTGCGGGTAGACATATTTCACAATATATTGTATTAAAGCATAACCCAATTAAGCAATCGGTCCATGTGTTTCTGCCTGTCAAGATTGTATATATTTTGATGTTCGATTTCTTGTGATTTGCACACTGCATTGGCATGAGTCTTTAGGCGGGGAGAGACATTGAAACAAAAAAATCAAGTATAAGTGTTTTCGTGGAGGTAACGAAAGAAATTAGTTTGCAGGCTGTTTACTTTCACATAAATTTTGTTTGTAAAAAAAAAGAAAATATATCATCAAAAGTGTACTAGAAACACTAAACCGTTGAAAAATATGGTTAGTGATAAGATCAAACATTTTATAGAAAATAGTAAACAGTTTTCAGTTATGGCATAAAATTATCGCCAAAATAATTTATGATAAATTGTTTGCTGTTAGTATTTTCGCAAAAACGTGCTTATTAATACGATATTATTGAAGCTCTTATATTTTGGACAGTATCGCATATAAGAAATAAACAAAAACAGTAGATTAAAAACCGTCAACAACAGCCAACAACTGATTATTTCTACACCAATACACTACGTTAAATAAATAGATAAATAAAATTATACTCCGACTGTTTGATTAACATCGAGTACTTAGAAATATAAAAATGTGAATCGGCCAGACCGAGGTTTCTCGACATTTGTTCGATAGTCTGTAGTAAACTGTTCGATTGTACGCATTAATTTTCGAAATTCAAACGTGAATTCTACTTGATACTTTTTAGGTCCATTTAAGGCAAATTACATATATTTCCAATATAACCCTTTATAGTTGGTACGTGTGTTATGTATATATATCAAAGGTAGTCTATTATATAACATGTCTGGTTTCCATATTCGTGTGAAGTTAATTAATGTCCATATGTTTTGTGTATAGGAATAACACGGATGTATACGCATATGTTTGTGAATGAAGTATAATATTAATTTTATCTACACGATTATTTTTGACAGTGCGTGTTATTATAATTTGTACGCTGATACGAAAATCGTATTCACTAACTTAATTTGTTTCATATGAAATATTATCTACTTAAAAAAATTAAAAAATCATTACGAAAATAAAATAAATTGCACATATTATGAATCCATGGTATCTTACAGGTATATTTAACTATATTTAAAATTCCACTGTATCTAATCATGCACATCATGTTATAGTGAAGTTTTAGATTGCAAAACTAATATTTCGAGTGCACCCCAAAAGTTTGTCAATAAACGATACGGGTTCACCCTATTTATATAAAAAATAAATATATATAACATTATCATTGGATGGGGGTTCTGACTGAGCGATGTGACGGGGAAGAAGCGAAAAGATAATGGACACGGCGGGAGGGGGTTATTACGTTTTGCTTTATTACTACATCAGTATATATATGTCCCGAAAGAAACCCCTTTTATCCCTGCACAGTTCACAGCCGGGAATCGAAATTTATTAAATCTGTTTATTATAATGTTAAAAAGGTATAATAGGTGGACGCGTACGATCTTTGTGCATTGCGAACATTTTTTTTTTTCTACGAAACCGAGCATAAATTTCAAACTTCCCCTATATTATACGTATATATGAGCTTAAGCTGAAAAAATGATACCACGTTCAGACGTTCATAAACCAAATTACTCATAATGGATAAATATAATAAATAACTGCAGGAACTTTTTTTTTTCTGTGTGTGAGTATTGTGTTTCAATACCGCTGTGATATTAATTCATTTTTATCCATGTACCAATATAATAATATGTTTAAGATAACTCATTGCTAGAGAACAAAGTGACACATATATTTATTATGTTATGCGTTATAGGTTTAATTTAAAGTAAAATATTATAATAGTAATCTTAGTGCCTAATCTCATAATAGTATAATCTGTTAATGTACGTGATGCGATTACATTTGTATGTTTACAAAGATGAAATGTATTTACATTACTACGTTATAATATGTTAACCTTCATTTTTAACTTGTTTGACGAGATACCTACTATATTATTATTATTTGTATAACTGTTTGTAAATATATAGGTACAATTGGTACATATTATATCACATTTTAAATTTGCTTATAACTTTATCATATACATATATAGGATTTAAACTGCTGTAATATGTGTATCATGTCAATTTCGTAGGATTTTTTAGTGCTCAACAGAATACCAATACGTCAACCTATGTTTAAAGTATTGTGGCAATATACAGACGGTTCTATAGGCGTTAAAACAATATATTATTGTATTTTGTAGTAATTAATTAAAATAATATTAAATATTAAGATACCTACACTTATATATTTCGTTACGAAAGCCTATGTATAGGTACTCGCGAGAAAAAATTTTGTCGTCATCCCTATTGAACGAATCTATATCTATATACAAAAGTGTACAGACATATAACTCGTTACGGTGTAATATATTCATACCTAACCTAACCAGAGAATTGTTCACGCTAGGTGTAATAATATAGGTATATATATATATATATATATATATAATATAAAAAGTACGGACGTATATCTATATTTAGCCGTAGTAATGACATTGTTCATGGCGATCGTCATTTAAATTTCATATGAATCGTTTCGGGTTTATTTACGAGAGGGTAAAACGATTGTTTTCCAATGAGATCAAATAAAACAGCTTTCTAAAGTCCGTTAACGAACAAATCGTATTTTTATTTCCTCTTTCTGCCTATTTTTTGTTTTTATTTTTTACACTGCAATGATAGTCCTTTTCCGCGATAATAAGGTGTTTATTTAATATAAAATATGTCGAACGCGATGAATATCGCGAAAATACATTTTTATCGGTCGGTCGTATATGCTGCAGTGTAGTCTTTCCGATTGAGTTCACCCAACATCGAAACGATCAGACAAATGTCTAAAAACGTAATAATATTAATATATGTCTATGTCATTGGTATTTTATTCTATTTTCTGCGACGCTCCCCGTCGGGTGTACGAAAACGAAACCCTCTCGGCTCGTGCCGAACGGCAAACGGGGCGCTTATATTACCGTCTTGATGGCGGCCATCATCATCGTCATCGACGGGACCGGTCGATTACACCACCGCCCTCTCGTCCACACGTCGACGCCACTAGCCGTTAAAAATTCATTTGGGCTGCCATTCAATGGGCTCATTTTGCCGTCGATCCGGCGGTTATAACCGTTCTCTCAAAAGCCCCCGGAAGGACCCATTTAAAAGCTATATACCGGCGATTTTCGAAAGCGCTCTAGCCCGCCCAATCGACGTCTAAGTATATATGTTTATAGAAATGTACATATAACGTTAGGTAAGTGCTCTTCTTAACCGGTTGTTGCTGCTCCGGAACGACCATAAAACGTGCGGTAACGACGCTTTTGATTTTCCCCCTTTTATACAGTTTCTGCAGTATACTGCAACATAAACACACATACTCCTCTATTATATAGGTATATAATAAACTATGAACTCTCCAATAGTGCACACCTCCAAATAACGGACATATTTTCGTAAAAAAACCACAATTTTTCTACAATCCTCATCTGAAAAGCAGACATAACTTCAGTAACCTAGAGTTTACACTATAGGTATTTAGAGGTTTCATTGAATAGTATGTACGATATTTAAATACTTAAGCTTTAGTTTATAGAAGTATATATACAAACCCAGATGCTAAACATTATAATATATTATATAATTAATAGGTTAGCTGAGTTATAAAGCTAAGTTGGATTTTAATATTTGACTTACAACACGATGACACACAATTCTGATGTTTTGCAGTTTTAATCGACTTAATTGTTTAAACTATCATAATGAGTAATTAACGAGAAACTATGGAATTCAATCCTAAAAATGAGTTTAATTTGTTAATTGTTCTCATAAATTTTAAAAAGCATTTTTTCATAATATTTTATTTATACGTCCCTAATGCAGATAAATTCCCCAGATTAGTCCATCTGCCTTGTTCAGTCAATGAATAGTTTTTTTTAGCACTCACTGACTTGCATCTAAAATACTTATAAACTATAGACTATAAATTCAATTTTTTTTTTTTAAAGTGTTCATTTGCCAAAGTTATTTTTTTATTTTATTTTTTTTATTACTGAGTTAATAAGGGTTCACTTCTAAGGTCATTAGTCTGTAATAATTACAAAATATTGATCTTAAAATTATAGGGATATTCGTAATTTTTAACAATATAGTGGGAGTTAGTGAAGAATATGTAAATATTTTTTTATTAATACTATTATTATTAAGTATAAATATGGGTACTTTAATCCAAGTAATACGGTTTTAATTATTTTAATGATATTTATTTTTTTGTAATTGAAATCTCAGTTGTGATCGAAATGCAATTATTTAATATAGATTTTACGAAAGAAATTTGAATACCATTGATCCAAATGGGTTTGCACTTTTTATTTCGTTTTTTCTTTCGTTCCGGAGATCATTCAAAATCGGGATTATTCACTCAAGTGCAATTTATTTTTGACACTTATTTTAATGAAATATTATTTTGGTTATTTTAAGCAGTAATTTTATTATAGTTGCTCGTCGACCATGAAATGAAACAGAAGTAATATAAATTCTAAAAAAATCTTATCCTCTATATTAACTGTGTTTTTCAATATTTTCTTGACTGGGCTAGGTTATCTAAGCTACGTGATAATTTAGAATAAAAATAAATTTCTTAACATTATGATTAAATTATAGTAATTTATATAATTAATTAATAAATAATAATTATATAGTTAAATAATAAATTTTAGTCATTTAACATAAATATAGTTAATTTACATTGGTGCGTATCTACAATGTTTTTAACTTTTATACATTTTGTAGACAGCTATAGTTTTATTTTATGTATTATCATTTTAGTTTCACGCGATCCGCTGAGAAATCAATCAACCGTACGCGCTCTATAATAACATTATATATAACTGTTAGAGACTTGAGAGATAATAACAGAGATAAGATTAAATTAAAATATTATTATTATTATTCAACTCCCGGAATACCGCACTATTTGAATTCTATACCGTATATTAGCTTCGTTGACCTTAAGTCAAAAATGATGATTAGTTTTTATATTTTAATCGCATTTCCCTATTTATCGGAGCCTATTATACGTATAGATAGTAGGTACATATATTACAGTTATTAAACGCGGGTATTCTATAATCTAAATAGTTATTTCAGAGATCCGCTTCAACGATATCATCCGTGTGTAATTTAGGAAATATACATCCATAAATACACGACGTGTGTGTAACTACTTATAATTTATATACTTTATAGAAGATAAGATATTGGGTACACTTGTTTTTGTGGTGTAATTTTCATTAACTTAGAACAGTGCATATTATACCGACTGATTATTCCGAAATAAGAATATTTTTTAATTATAACATGATGTAATAGTCAGTTTTTTTTTAGCCAAGGTATGTAATGGTTTGTATTCAAATAAAAATGGCTAAAATGAAAAATAAATATTCATACACCAGTGTAAACGCTTAGCTTTAAATGAATGCCAGAGCAGATGGCTTTAAAATTTACATAAATATATATTATGGGAATTAATTTTTTAGAACCAGATGAAAATGGTTGGTTGAATTATATATTTTTAGGTTTTCGTTGAAAAATTATAATCCGTACTTCAGAATAGTGATCTTTATCCTAAAACAAAGAATGAAACGTATTAGTTATTATAACATCATGTAAACCTTTATCGATCTTATAACCGAATATTTGTATTTGTGCCTAAATCACTCGTTGTAGATATTAACATTGTAGGTTACAGTTAAATAATTTCGTTTATTCGCGAATTGTGAACGCCGATTTTCACTAGGAGAAAATATTTTTAATGGTATATCATGATGTTAAACTATACCCGGGAACACTGTATGTGAAACCGTCTATCCTTCAACATTTCACGAATTTGTCTTCTGTACCATAACTTCAAAATGTTCGTAAACATTAAATGTCTATGCAAAATGTACGCTGTTCAATATCATCATTAAGTACCTACCGTAAGGCCGTAAGCATATTTTCAGTTCTAAAATTAACAATTTCATATTATTTCGGGAACTTAAAAATTACGAGTACATGATATACATAACTGTAGGGGCTTTTAACCCAACAGCAGCGGGACCCGAACTCGTATAATATTTCCACACCCACTATATTACGTACTATACGGACAGTATAATATATAATTTAGTATAACTGTTATTGCAGTGCGACCGAACAAACGCATAGAATTGGCGCAGAAACTGTGACAGCTATATTATCCATATAATATTATATATATATATATATATATATATATATATATACACTATATGCATATATATTATGGTCCACGCGACCGAAGCGCATTTCGATAATTATTTTAAATAAAAATATATATGCGACTGCATCGTGCAGTGTCTCGACCATTTTGCCGCCGTTGACTCTGCAGCATCAATGTATATATATATATATATATACATATTTATATATATACACACATATATAAACGTATACGAGACCGGCAACGAGGCGCTCGTAATATACACAACATTTTATCGTAACGTAATTTGTCTGACCTTCTAGGTTTATATATATATATATGTATATGTGTATATGTGTAATATGTATATAATATATATATACTTACGATTCGTCCCTCTCGTATTTTCCGTCCATTTTCTATATTACTCGCCACTCGGTGTATTAAAAAAATTAATCCAATTCGTTTTGGAACTTCGATAAGATAATTTATATTATTAATACATGCGACGGCGACGGACAAAGACACAAAACGGTTTATACATAAAATTAAATTATACTGTAATATTAATATTATATTATGGTACGATGATCATCACTGCTATTTCACTAAATTCACATTTGTGGAAGCAGCTAAAGCTAGATTTTTTTTAAAGTTGTGGTAGCTTTTTACTATTTTAAAATATTGATAATGAAATTTCACTTCTTTTTTAAATCTATACAGCACTATATATTTTTTAAGTAAACAGCACAATTGTCAAAGAAATATCTAAGTATTTTAAAATAGTTTGTCAATGTCTTATCCTTACAATAACTGTGGTATAGGTTAGTTATCCTTGGATTAAGGTTTTCGGTATAATTTCGTATAAGAAATCCTGCAAAGTCTAGTAATACTTCGGTACCTATAGAACAACAATTAACAAATTATCTTATAAATAGTTGTAACTAAAAAATGATCATTTTAAATGCTCTATCGACTTTAAACAAGTCTGACTTTGATAATATTTCTGTTCAACAAACATATATATGGAATAAAACATTGTGCCAGAATAATATATTTCTCATTTCAATTAAATTAAAAATGGTATGCTAAATTAGCTGTTCGCTCGTCTCTTTGAATTTGTATTATAGGGATTAATTGCATTTTGTGAAAGGTATTGTGGTTTTAATAATCAACCTATCAACTTGAATATAGTGATGACAGCATTAGTTATATTAATAGTTAATACCTATGTTGGTTTAAAAAATAAATACTAAATATATCATAGTGTTTACAGTCATACGGTAATATTATAATGTATACGTGCCAGTTTTACAGTTTTAAAAATATTTTATACCTACGACACACAGGTGCGGCATTGTAGTGTGGTACTATATACGTGCTAGGTGTATTTCGTCCGCATAAGATCCACCCAAATATGCGCGGACAGTCGTCCGTACGTATACGGTAATAACATTTATTATTGTAAAACCGTATAGGGTACCTACCGAAATAGGAACCCAGGTATGTAAAAAGGACCGATATATTTTATACGTGTGACAGTTATTTTTTTTCCCGGTATACGCCCGTTATTGTTACCCTTTTTTCGTCATGTTTTCACATCCACCGTGTCTATACATAATACGCGCGGGCCACGTACATCATGCGTATTATAATATAATATACATATATAGGTACTCTACATGTGTCGCGGCGATTAAAATATGTGTACGCATACGTAGGTGCTCGTACAATGATAATAATAAAAATAATATACCTACCGTCGTGCAATCGAAAACATTATAAACACACCGTGTATGTGTGTGTGTGTATGTGCGAGATTCTATATATACCTCGATAATGTACGATTATAATACTCGACGTCCAGCTTGTCCGTCGACCACCTCGCGTCGTCCGTGATTTACGGCGGCTGCTGCTGGACAATCGGATTTTGTACTCGTGGAGCGGAACGGATTGCAGGAGCGGCGAGTACACAGGATATAGTCATGTATATATATATTATGTAGGTATATATGCGATATGAAGCGCAAGAGTGGTACTGCTGCTGCAGGTACATGGTATATATACAGATAGGTCGCTGTATGTTTATAATATATATATATATATATATAGGTACCATACGCATGTTTGCAGAACATCTCCGATCTCGGGACGAGACCCGCCTACCGGTGCCGCCAAAAAAAAATCCAAGATTTACGACGGAATGCAAATGATATGAGAAAAAAAAACGGGGAAAAAAAGTTTCACGAATTAAATCCGCCGCGGTCCCTCTTACACAATATTATATATATATATATATATATACGTGCGAGCGCTGCACACTATACACAACAATAATAATGATGATGATAAAAATAATAATAATAATGATAATAATCAACCCACTCGGGTCCATGGGCAATTTACCGTTTATGCGGATTAAAAGACAGTGGAAGGAAAAAATAACGAACGCGGAAAGGAAATAATGTAAAACCGACGTCTACTACTAAGTAGACAAGTATCAACGTGGTGCATGCATGTATATATATATATATATATGTATATCTTAATTAAAAATGTATCGCACCCAGGCAGAGCGACGGGAACTGTGTAGGGTAGAGGAAGCGGTTGAAAAAATAAACGACGTCATTGAGAGCCAAAAGTCGGATTAAAAATAAAAACGGAAAACGTCTTGATGGGCTAACCTCTGAAGAAGAAGAGTGGTGGTCGGTGCGGCGGGGGAATTAAAATAAAACGAACCCGGCCGGAAAAAGATATACACCGTCCGCGGCGGCTATTGTGGGTGTACATCCGCCTTTAGGGGAAGTTTAATAATCCAAAGTCTACATGGTGTATGCGTGTGTGTGTGTGTGTGTGTGTTTCAGTGCGCACTGGTGCCTGCTCGCCTCGAGATCTCGAAATTAAACCGACGCCACCACCCTATCGTTGCGCATATTATAACATAATAATAATATAACCTCCAAGACGCCGCAGGCCGGAGAAGAGATACACAGGGGTCGTGCGTCCGGAAGGGTTGGACGGAAGGGGATACGTCTGTTCTGCGATAACAATATATATAAAATATATAATTCCTCGCGGGACTTGAGTTCTGAGCGTTTTCTTATCCACGCCCCCGGCCCAAACGACCGATAAAATATTCAAAACCAACGCCGAAACTTCGTGGCAGATCTGAAAACTTATCGGCCGACGGCCACCGACTGCAGTTCATACAATATATACATAAATACCTATATACACATATTCGCCGATTATTTTATCCGGGGAGGCAACTCTCTCCCCGAAATCACCCGCATCATGACCACTACCCTGCCTTTTGTTACGATCCGAACGTCTCGTCCACTCACTCGAGTAAAAAATAAAATTCCACTTGGACCTATATATGTATAAACAAATTTTTTCCCGTTATCTCTTTCCTCTTTTCCGTCCTATCTCGCGGCCAAGGCCGTTGTTGCACTTAATGGTTCATTTCAAAACGACCTATTTACGACGGGTAGTCTCGGGTATGCGCGGGAAAGCGCGTGTGCTACGATGAATATATACCAGACAGTTATATATTTGTGTGTGTGTGTGTTTGTGTGTCGCATAAAATCGTTTATAATACACATAACGACAATCGTAAAACACACTTCACCCGAGTCTGTTTTACGACCGTCGGCTTAATAATAATATATATTTAACTTGTTATATTGTTGTACACGATGTGATGGTGGCAGTGGTAAATGTTAATACGATGACGTTTATTGCGTAATTCGCGCATTGATATTAAACGTTTTATGGTAATAATATAATGTACTAAAAAAGTATATAACACATATAGGCATTAGGCACGCGCGCGTACACTTGCGATTAAGATAAAACGATTGTTGTTTGTCTTCATATATTATTGTGTGTTCATACGAGGGATGGGACACCACCGACTAGTTGTATGTATTTTTATGAGTGTATACAGAGTCTGACGATAAACCGCTGAACATAATATAGTTATCGATTACTGGTTAAAAATATTCATATTAATTATTAATTGAAGCAATATAGTATATAAGAAATACATACTATGTAATTTAATAATCACTATTCAGTTCTACAATTGAGTTCGTCGTGAATCATATTGTCCGCTAATTATAATATGTTGATCGTATTCCCAAATTTATTGTTAAAAACTACAAGCCAAATGTCTATAATTATACAATATATTAAGAGTTACAGCAAAACCAGAATATTTGATTACAAGTAATTTTTATGTTCTGTCACTCAAAAATGAGTGTCAAAGAAACTGACAGATATCAACAAAAAAACACATGTTATTATTTTATATATAATGCAGAGAATTTGCAAATCGATTTCTTCTGAGAGCCGATGACATTTTATCAACTGTGCTTTCATTTTCTCAAATTCGCAGTTACAGTGAAAATATTTCTCATTATATTTTTCAATATTCGTTTCGAATAATTCATGATTAGATTACTTTTGTGAAAATGTTGATTTAGGTATCTAAACTAGAATTCAAATTCATGGATTTGAACTATTTAACTTTGTGTCCTAAGGCTAATATAGGTCGATGATAAGTAGTGAGGTTGGAAAATATACCTAGGAACTAGGATGAATAATATACATAATATTACGTCTATGCACGAGTTTAACGAGACGTAAAAATAGACACTACGACAAATACGAGCGCTTTCATACATATTTTAAATACAAACCTTTCATTTTGTTTGAACACATATATACGTGTGTATACGACATACATTAATATAATATATATATATAGAAGACGTGTTTTCGAATGGAAAACTGTGAACGAGATACACACGTTTTGTCAAGTATAATATACTACACGCGCTCAAAATGGACTCGTTACACGATTTATACACACTCACATATATATATATACAATTCAATAGTTGGTTTATTATTATTATAAGACCATCGCGGTGTGGGTTGGTGTGCAACGTGTAGAGACTCAGCAGCGACTTATTATAGGCCCGGCGACGAAAAACGGTGTACGATAAAAACGCGCTCGAACAGACACAAGTTTTTTCCTCGTCTCGATATACAATTGCATCATACTCGATATAATAATAACGATATTTTTCTTGGTGCGTAGTGTTCGTACATAAACGCAACGTCGTCGTAAGGTTCACATAAATCCGACGGACCCCGCCGCCGATGATCGTTTTACAGCTGCACTAGCTATTATTTCAACACCACCGCGTATACACACATCGTGAAAAATGAAAACACCAGTCGGCGACGACAGAAGTCTCGATTCGTGTGAGTGTGCGTACACGAATACGACGACAAAAGCCCTACCCACGCGTGGTATTATACAATAATGTAATATATATCATTAATATTTATTATGTGCAATGTGCATTGTGCATTCATATATTATAATTACTCGTATATAATTTTGCCGACTACTGTTCTATATGTGTGTAGTCTTCGCGATTAATAAAATAATACATAAACTATATAAGTAGGTATGCCTCCTATATAGGTACTGCACGTAAATAAATCACCGCGAGCCGCCTCGCGATTTATTGTAGGTTTGGTTTCGTCGAGTATCCGTAATATAGGTATAGACTGCATGCATTTAAATATTATTTGCATGTTGGCGAGTAGACGGAGATCGAAATAAATCGGCATTGGTATGAATAACATAATATACAATTATAATGCCATCGCGTATATATTTAATATGCGCCCCTGAGATATATTCGATGCGGTGCATTCATCCGTTATTATGGCGCTGCGGAAAAAAAAATCGCACAAAAAAAACTACGATCATTATTATTATTACAATCCCCGCAAAGCCTGCAGCGGCCCGACATGAAAATCCGCATATAATATATATTTATATTATTATATATTCCCTGATCCTCCCCTTGCGCGCCACTGCAGACGATATACGAAATATTTATAATGGTGTGCGTAGTCGTGTCGATTTATGGCACATTCAGTGCTAGCGGCCGTGTACCCAAATATATGTAGATAACGATAACATTATACAGTTTATAAATGAAAAGCTCGATCGGAGAAGCACACCACAGTATAAACCGATAAAAAAAACCAATTATATTTGCATTGTAGGTATGTATGCAAATATATATATATCTATATTCTGATTTGTATAAAAAAAATTTTTTTCAACGAAGTAATAATATTATCATATCATTATAAATCACGTAATCCCGCCACGACTCATATTTGTTTGTATCATTTCCTTTAGTATTCTTTTTTTTTTATCAACAAAAATTCACCCTCGGCGACATAGGCCATCGGGTCACAATTTTGGGTTACGTTGGATTATTATGTATAATGATAATATAATGTACGTAGAATGTACTATAAGCGTGATATAATTCATTTTATCGATGTGTCCTGAGTAATAGCAGAGCAAAAAATTCGCTTTATTTTTGAATATTATTACGATTTTTCAATATTAGGACTACGGTCCTAATCATTGGTTTGATTTAGATTGAAACATTAATTCTACTCTGTTTAAAAAATCTTTGGCGTCCAGTCTCCTACACGAATCGTCGATAACGCGCAACGGGCCGGTTTTTACGAAAAAAACACAGTAAAGATCGAGAGTAAATCGTCCGTGGCAAATGTCATACGGGATGGCGGTACAGGTCACGGAATTGGCAATAAAACGTGCAGTGCCCCATTCGCCCACACATAATAATATACATCAATTCGGGCCCCCTTAGGTCGCGACACACACACACACACACACACACACACACACACATATACTCAGTATATGGTATATCCTTGTATTTTTCTTCGGGTCAATAAAAGTAATGACTTGTATCAACACTTGTGGAAGACCTCTATTGCCCGCCAAAACCGTTTGGGCTGCAGTAACCGCAGCGGAAACATATATATATATATATACGATATTATTAGCGTATAATACTGCAAAATACATGTCTAAAATATAATCATATATATACATTGTTCGAACGATAAATGTGGTTTTGGTAGGTATAAATGGGTATACTAAAGTACGTCTATACATGCGATATATAGCGCCACTTAAACGGCGATAAAAATCGTCTCGGCGTGGATTTGCACGAATCGCATCGTAAATCCGTCGCCGCAGCCACCGCACCGGACTCGTTTGAATTTATTACTCGGTTAGCGTTTCCATGTGGAGGCCCAAAGACTTTTACGACCTTTAACGCACGGCTGTCGTGTGACAGATCATGTTATATATATAGTACCGGCCACCTGACACGATGTATATAATAATGAACGAGTTGGTGTCGCTAATTTTAACTGTCTCATCGCGGACGCTGCCCCTCTGCAACTATTTACACGAATCACGTATAGCCACCTGTATTTATCATTTATTTAAAAGGACGTAAAATCATTACTGACATTTGTTTTCTCCGTCTTACAAGTGCGCGTTACACAACATTATACGTGCAACATATGTACCTTCGTTTGCTTCAAAAGTTAGAGTGAATCAACCCCGTATGAAGCTTGACGATTGTATCAACATTATCGCTTCGTTTGAGGATTTTTAAAATAGTTATCAGCGTTTTTAATTTATGTCATATTATATATATATACAAAACTTGCTAAAAAATGTGAGTATCGCATAAGACCCACATACAAACAAAACTAATATTCTTACTATATCGTTATATGTTTCATAATATATGTTGATTCACTCAAATTTTTAAACTAAAGAAACTTGACGGGATCCGATGTGTTTAAATTTGTTATGTTACGCAATCATAAGATGGAGACAACAAATTCCTGCAACATTGCGTTCTTTTAATTCGATTTTTATCACGATTTTTTAGTATTTTTTTTTAAAAAGAGGCGTCAATAAGTCGAGTCGTGTGTACAAGACACACGTGATTTTTTTATCATAACGACGCATAGAACGCATTTCGTGCTTCAACCCCTCAGGCACGGTGCAGGGTGCAACATTTTGAAGAGTATATATATTATAATATAAAAACAGACGTATTTGACTATGTAGAAATAAAAATTAATTTCCGTGACGACTGTTTGCATAACAACCTTAACGCCAAACGTCGGCTGTGATCATCGCAGTTTAAAAAAATTTCGTGAAATCAAATGGCTTGCGAATAACGATTATTCAAACGATATAATACGCGTGTGCTACAGGGTGAATAATTATAATATTACTATGGCATCGCTTATATACTTACCGATTTTCCACTAGAATTCGTGTGCGACACGTGTTTTTCAATTTTTCGAACGCCAGATGAATATATTATTATAAAACACGAATAATTTTTTTTATGCTTTTGGTTTAAACGCCGTAAGTACATATGTATTTATATACATTTATACATATAGGTACATATTATATAATATATTATATAGTCGCGTGTATTCACTTATTTTAGCGTAAAAGATACTTTTAAATCGCGTTCCAGTGTTGTACATACGATACGTATTTTTATGTTTAAATGTTTTTTTTCATTGTTATTTGTAGCATCTGAAAAAAATTTAATCATACAGTTTTTTTTTTTCACAAGACAAATGTTTTTTTCACTGTTTTTCATGTTGCCGCATTTTTTCCGTTTACACGGATAATTTATTATATACTATGAAGATATTACAGTGTGTTTTCTATATTCAATCAGTCGAAAATTTTTCGCGTTGATTATATTATGCTGTGCTTTGTATAATAATAATAAATAATAATAGTAATATATACAAACATAATTTCAAACTTAAAATGAACGTTTATATAATATATTTGGCATATATAATTTACTAAAAGCAACGCTTTTAAAGCGTTATGCTCTATACACAATGTTTTATACAAATTATATACTTACAAGTTTTATGTACTATATTGGTACAAATCTGCACTTTGTTGGAAAATAAGATCTCAAATCTGTTGTTAGAACGATAGAAAAGTTGTCGAGACAAACAATATAATAATATGTACATCTACTTTTTCAACTATTTCGGTTCACGCTTGTCGAACTTAATAAATGTATAATATATATATATATATATATCGAGAGTGTGTAAATCGTTGAAACTTTATAAGTTCGGTTCATCGTTATTATTCTATAGATAAATATATATTTAATAATATATGTTTTATTTAATCGCTTCTATGTGTATATGCGAGAACAACTTGAATTCAGAATAGAATTGTATGATTGTTTGATTATTTTCAGCCTCACGATTTGCACTCACATTTTTGTAAAGAAACATTAATTTGAACCTGTGACTAGCATTTTCAGAAATTTTTTTTTTTTACATTATAGAGAAAAAACTTCTGAACGATTGCTTAACGACAAAAAAAATTATGAAGTGAAATTTATGGCATATGCCCGTTTTTGATATCAGGTATATTTATAAATAAATAATGATTTGTTGTAATTCAGAAACATTATTTAATATATAGTCCTGATGAGACGGTATATAGGGAATTTATCACCTGTTATTATAGGTAGGTATATAAATATGTACAAGTCCGTTTAATTATTGAAATATTATTGATTTATTTCCAATTTCTAAAGGTCGATTCACAGGTGAATGATAATTGTTTGTTGTTTTAACCATCATTCAACCATTATGCCGTATATAAATAGGTACATAATATATTTTTATTAATGAAATTGATGAATAGTTTTTGAAATATGACTCGAAAATATGTGACCATTGAAGAACATACATATAATTAGCTTTTTCATTTCCGTTCTCGTACATATACAGGGTGTCCCACGGAGATCTGACATCCTGACAAATGAAATAACTTTTGTTCTAATCAATATTTAAAAAAAACCCCCTCACGGTGCCCTTGATTATGGTATCAAAATTTTAATTGTTAGTTCTCTCAATGGAATAAAAACCTGACCAGGCGTACAAATACTGATGAGGCAATTAGTAATTACCCAGTAAGCTGGTATATAAGTACGTATACAAGATGTAACAGATATAACTGACTTTTGGAATAAATTTTGTTCAAATTAATATTTTTTATTTATTTATTTAGTTTTTGTCCATTAAGTGACCATATAGCGCTATACATGTATAATACATTTGTTTATGTCGATGTTTTAGTACTTAATATAAAAAATTTAAATTTAATAAAAAAATTTTTTGGATAAATTCAAAATAACCTATTTGTGAATTTGATTATAAGAACAATTTTGATGGTAAAAAGATTTATCTAAGTCAAGTAGCTTATTTTTTAAAATTCAATATTTTTTTGATTAAATTAATTTGGAACGTACCTAAGAACTTTTTAAAAAATATGATTTTTGAGAATTTGCTGATATGAGTATATTTCTTAAATTATTTTCTTATCATATAAACATTAAAAATGTTCGTCATGTGTTGAATTAGCATAATTTTTTTTTCTTGTTCAGGACTTTCTGTTACATCCTGACATCCTGTATATAATGTAAGTACCTAGTATAGGTATATAGAAAACTCGAGCTGCTTGGTCTCGAAGAATGGTGATAATATTATAATATAATACAGTGAATACATTAAACGAATACGATCGCGGGAAAGGCAATGTTATCGGAAATCGATGTCTCGACAATAAAGGACGTGCTACGTCCGGACCGCTATTGTACAACAGTAGATCGTCAATACGCAATCATATGCCATATTTTATTTGCACATAATAAGGTATATAATATTATCACGTGTTTAGAAGTGCCGCTAAAGTCGTTTTGCTGTGGCTTCTACTATATTATTATTATTATTATTCGCATAATATATACATATATTATGTGTAAACATAACCACTTGTACTATATTATAGCATATAATTTATTCGATGGAAAATTTTCGGATAAAAATAACGGTGGGGGCGCGCTCACATAAACTCGGAGCGGAATCGGGACTCTTGGGACCTCACTTTGTCTGCCTTTCTTTCTCTATATCATTCTCTATAGCTGCTTATTTCTTTTTTTTCTTTCTCTCCCTCTCATTCAATACTACAATGTAATATATACACACGTCCGTTGTTAGGTGCATAAAAATATTATACGGCTATGGTTGTTGCGATGTTTATTCTTATCTAAAAATAATATGTACGATAATGTACGACGGTGAACGTTATTGTATTATAATAATATGTAAGTATGTATATATAATTCTAGTATTGTTATGTGAAAAATAGGATAAATTATTATTTTAATACGCTTGTCTATAGCCATATGAAATCATGACGTCACGCCTTTGATCAGCGTCAATGATACTATTGGACAACTATTAACATTTTCTGGTTTAAACAACTACCGAAAGAGATACAAAATCAACTATCATTACGCTTCAACAAGGACTTCTAAATTTTGTCCGACAAAAATAGTGGAAGCTATATTATGTTAGAACTCTGACGCAATCTCTGATGTTTTTGTAACACGAAATTTAATAAGCTCAGCTGTACCTATAGGTACCTATATATAATATATACTTATGCAAAGGTACTTTCGTGGAAATTCGTTTCATCGCCGACATTGAATAAGGAAACGTCCGCAATAATCCAAAGAACGAAAAAACCTTTTCACGGGTTCTCGCTGGTATATAATATAATACTATTATTATACTGCATGTGTAAACAAATTGTGCGCAAAGCAAACACGTAGCCGACGGGCGTAACCCGCAAAACGTGCAACTCTGCGTAAACGATAATGTATATAATAAGGTCTATAGAGCACGCGAGTGGTAGGGGTGCAGCAGGAGCGTTTTATACGACGTGGCACGTTTCGTCCGATAAGTTTGCGGTCTGTTTGAACAATCCGTTGTCGGGTCCGATTTCTGCGACACCGGTCAACGCCAGTTATGCGTGGATACTTACTTTTCGTGATTTGCGAAGTAGGTGTAGTGTTCTAGCGACGTGTCCGAACGTCGTTTCGACACTCCCAGACGTAGTTATTATGTGTGTACCTACCTATATATATATACACACACAAGAGGGTGGGAGTGATATTATGGAGAACTATAACGGGGGAGGGGGTTGATGAAGAGGTGAAAGTCGTTTCGAAAGGGTGAAATAACGCGATCAGAGGGGATAGCAAACATCGTTGACCGTATACAGTAGTTACCAGCTATATATACAATATACATATTATATGCGTATGCGCCCGCGTAAAATATTTCTAGTTGTTAACGGGGTGTTGAGTATACCATACACATACTCGTATAATGCTCGACGACGGTCAATTCGCGGGATTAAATCGCCGGACACAAGGGCAGTATTATCGACCCCGTTTGGGTCAGGTTAACAATTATGTTGGGAGTACGGAGGGTGGTCGACGTGGTGTTCAGATATATAGAATATGCATGTATAATAATATTATTCACACACATACGTTTTAATGAATGTTTATTACGCGGGTATATATGGAGGGACGCTTCGAGAGACCTATTACACTACGATTTTGATTAAAAATTAGTTAGCTGGATGCAACGTGGTCGGGGGAACCGCGGCTTGTTATACGTTATCCAGAGAAGGTTTTCTATAGATAAGTTTTTCGTTGCATGAGGTTAGAGCACTATGTATGAGGCATCTTATCAATAAATAATAAGAATCGGTTAGATTATAGATCTATAATAGTTATTATATTGAAAATAATACTCTAATAAGTATACAGATAACTGTGTACTGCTTATAGGTGAGTTCGCTCCTGATGATTTTTATTGCTAACTAACTTCCACGTGTCATTTTAATAATAGGAAATAATGTGTACGGATAGAAAATTGTTGAGTGTGTATATTTTTTATTGGCCAATTATATTAAAGTGTGTATTAATTGTATAATATAAATACATATATGTATATACGTTGTAATGAATTTTACAATAACATACGAATAAAAGTCTTCTTCCATCCGGAATATTATATCATGTCACCCTCAATCTTTTCGCATTTATTATATAATCAGTTATATTTTTATGTATAATATATTAATATATTTATTTATTAAATATTGTATAATATTTGTCTGAAAACCAACATATAAGAATACAACCTTCGTTGTAGTCGTTTGAATAATTCAAAGGAAACGGATTTTTTTTGTATATATCAATAATACACATATTTGTCTTAGATTATTCTGTATAATACATAATATATAATATTATATACAAAGGGTGTCACACGAGGATTTACGATTTTAAAGTGGTATGTGTGGTACCTAATGGCGGTGTTCAGTGTGCACGACAATATATTAACTACACCCACCACTTAAAAAAAAAAATATATAAAATGAAAATCTCCGTGGGACTATTACAGTACTTATATTATATATACAGATATATGCACATTATATATGCGTAAGATACTCGCGATGACATATATATTATATATATATATATAGATATAATACTATGACATTAAGATTTTTTTGTTCACTTTTAAAGCTGATAATTTTTTACTTGTCGTTGACGGAACTGTTATACCGACCGTGAAAAAATATTGTTACAATAATCGTTGAAATCGCACACGATAGACTGTTGCGAGAAAGAAATGACTACTACAGCAGTGAAGACGTATGTATAAATGTAGGTATACCTACTATGTATTATTGGCTATCGCTAAGTTTATACAAATACTTAGTGTATATACATACATATATATATATATATATATATATATATTATATACAGGTATTATACTCGCGTTCGTTGAAACAAATATGTCGGCGGTGCCGATGAGTTAATGCACTAATACAGTGTAAAAAATTGTACGATCCAACGTCACTTTTATTAGTTTTATATATATACATATGTATATGTATGTATAACGCTCGTGTAAACTTAAAGGGTTTTCCGTGTATTCGTATAAATCATGACCACGAGAATGATAAAAAAAACGGCTTAATTCCAAACATAGTGTATTCGTCTGGCCATATTATCATTTATCAATCGTTGTATACGATTATATAACAAAACATACCGGTATATACCTACACATGCAGTGGTACATAAATGTGTTAAATTTATAGGTATTATTTTATGTTCATACAAAGTTTTATATTGTATTGTATACATGTCATATTCATTATAACATACCAATGAACATGAAAAAAGCTCTCAATGAAAAAAATTCCACAAAAATCATAAAACTGCTATCCAAGAACAAGACTATGAACTTGTAAATAATTTCAAACATTTCAGTATTCAATTATAGATATTATAGTTCCAATAATACTACTATTACTATTACTATTTATATAACACCATTTTAAGGACTTTTATCTTTAGTACAAATATTTTAATAACCAAGAAATTATAATCATTCTAACTTTAAATAAGACACACTAACATTTTTGAAAAAAATATCCACTTAATAATTCACTGTAAAAAAGGGATTTTCATTTAAAAGTAGAAGTTTTTATTGTTTCAGGACACTTCTTAAATATTACCTATACGAAAAAATTCAAGAACTTGAAAAATCGTATTTGAATAGGTATCAGGTATGTTTAAAAATTACAAAAATCAGAATTTGAATAAATTCACAATCAAAAAACAAAAGTAAACTATCCTATATTTTAGCAAACCGGTGAATTTTAAAAATACTATTTTCGAAAATAACACGACTATACAATATATATGTCACTATAATTTATAATACATTATTATTAGGGTTTCTTTTTGATGATCGCTCTTATTCGTTTCAGCTTAATATATCTGGACGATATTATATATTTATATAATACTTTATTAATTTCATATTTGATGACTTAATAGTTGTATACAAGGTTATATAATATAATATACTTAATTAAAAATAATTTAACTGCACTTCTGATATAAAATATTTAAAATTCACTTATATTATATCTACTGTTTATACTGTATTATAAGATGTATCTATAAAATGCATTCTTACACTGATTTTTACTAGATATTTTGTAATTGCACCTCACTAACTCAGCATCAGTGCATAATATCATATATATTATATATATAAAGTATTTCTTCTTATACCTATATTGGTATGGCTATATATCTACCAAAATTATATCGTGATAATAATATAGGTAGCTATAACCTGGTAGTTCAACGTTTTGTATACATCGAACCTCTAACACCTTATTAAGCATATGTACATATATACTATATATACCTAATGACTAATAATATGATATGGGACGATATTATATGCGTCTATATATATACGAATGATATAAGTCAGCTAAATCATTTATATATATGTATATACATATATGTCTAGAATTTAAGAATGAATTCAAATGAAGTATACATATCCCACCAATATAGGTATATAATTTGGAATTTAGTCATAAATACCATGTTGAGCTGCATTATATAGGCATATATAATAATATCATATACATGATATTATTAATACGCGAGGTGTATAATTTTCAGAAAAACGTATCTTGTGGAAAACCTCAAGGGCGACACGATGCATTGATTTTAATATATATGTACATACATAATTTAACATTAAATATACTGCAATATATATAGTTAGTAGTTACTCTAAAATAGTCATAATAATAAGTCTATTCACGCGAAAGCGCAGTTTTTTAAGATACGATGTTTGACGCTGCAGCTTGATTTTTGGATTTAATTTAATCATCTCTCACGTATATTGATGTATACGGGAGAGATCAGTTGATTTTTATCGTGGAAAACTGTTTTTAGATTTTTGTGCATTATCAGTGTGCAGTAAAACGACCATTATTTTTTTCCACTTTATACCAAGCCTTCAACAAAGAGTATAAAGCAATAATCTGTAGATACATTTGTCCATAAGATAAATTCTAAATCTTCCCAAACATGTCATCTGTTTGCATATGTATATAAAGACATAAATATATATTTATATTTATTTTTAATTATATTGAGTTCGAATGTAGGCTACAAACCATTAGACCTATACTACTAGACAATCAATGAATTAATGAAAAACGTAACAATATACTGTGCTCAATCTTTCCCAAATTTACTCAAAATAATGTCATGTTATGACGTCATATTGTATTCTATCATGTAGCAAAAGAAAACCTCACGGACCACGTCTTGACTATCGTCCAACTGTGTATATAGCATAATATACATAATATCATGAACATGCCGCAGCAGTGTGTTGTGTGTTGGTATATCCGATAAAACAAAATTTATAATATTCATAATCTTCGCGCGTTTCCCTTACATAATAATATATACCTACGATGCGGTATATTAATCATATTTTTTTCCACGGTCATCCGCGTTGCCAGGAATCTGCCACCGGGCAGTGTAACATACATATATTATATATATACAGTATATATAGTGTATGATGTGGATGAGATATGGCAGAACCCGTCGCAGTTGCGCTGGAATGAAAAAATAAAAATTACGTGATAAATAATCGAGAAACGCACGGGAAAAAAAATAATAATAATAAAATACCAATCCGTTTTTCACCAAAACTAATCCACCTCCACCGCGCAGACCGCAGTTCTAAATATATTACGTGTACGTTCACATTTACGTGTATGTCATATAGTAGATACGGACTGTAGACGTAATAAATTTATACCTACGCGTGTAGGTATATGTATACAATATAATATATTATAATATGTACATTATATCATCGCGTATAAATAAACGGCCGTGCGACACCTATCGCGGGAAAAATGCGGTAACCCGTAAATTTATGATGGTTTTTATTATAAAGAGAAATACAATATAATATAATACACGTACCTACTGCACTCTGCAACTCTTGTAGACGAACAGTTCGGTGGATATTTAGGTATACGCAATATATATATATTTATATTTATATATCATTCTGCAGGCTACGCGAACCCATCATTTGTCGCATCGCAGAAACTATATTATATTATTATTATATGCGTAGGTAACGATTATGTGGCAAATAAAACATATGATATTATATTATTGTTACTATACTGATTCTGGTGGAAGACACTTAAACACAACAGTATAATATCTGAAAAAAAATATCAATATATTATGTACTGCAAAGTCAATAAAGTATGTGTCAACGTTTTAAACACCCCAAAGTAGTACCTCAAATATAAATAGGTACATATGTAATAATATGATACTGTAAAACCGATTAATCATGATTTTGTGTTTATTGTGATCAAACATTTTTATACAAATTACTGAATAACACGTTATGTATGGATTTGATTTATGTGGATAGTATAATTATTGTGTATAATCACTATAATCGATGCATCAGTGATCAACAGATATTTAATACAATTGTATTTTCAGCATTTTTAACAGTGAATTATATTATTACTACGGTACAGACTTATTGTAATTTAATTATTATTAAAAATACCCAGATAAAATCAAGAGTACAGCAACATTTAAAGAAATTGATTTACCTAACAGTTAAAAAAATAATATAAAAAATTACACTTGAAATAAGCTACTGAATAAATATATATTATTGAGCCAAATTATACATTTGTATAATAAAAGTATAATTTTTAAAAAAATCACAAAAAAATATACATCTAGTTATATCATTATATTATACGCACCAAATAAAGATATACTATAAAATCGTTGATTTTATACCTATATTTATTATAGATATGTTATAGTATAATTTATAATATTAGGTACTTATATGATTTCAATATTATTCCACTTTAGATTACTATAGTAATTTGAATTATTATACTGCACCATTGACCATGATGAAATTATTAGTATAAACCATTTTCCAAATCAAAGTATGACATTTCTTAGAGTTTATCAAGAATAATGTAATAATTTATAGTACATTTCATATTTGTTTTCATAATTTATAGGAAGTAAACACGACAGCCAATCGCCAAATGGCATATTGACGACTACAAAAAAATCTAATTTACTGAGGTTTACTTTTTTAAAAGTATTAAATATCATGTACCTACTCCAAATAAACCCCACCCTCCTAGTTAACTATGATAATTTACGATTCTGTATACGCATAAAATACATTTATAATGTATATACCTACCTAATCATTATTCGTATATTTAGTTACATATTATTATACCACGCGTATATAATATACCTATTGAATGATGTCCAAAAATATTTAAATTTTTCATTATATTATACTATATTTTTATGTTGCATTAAACATGATATATAATATTATTAAATAGATACACGAATAGAAGGTAAACGACCTGCAGCTGCAGGCCAGCAGATATTTTACACTGGCCTGGAACCGCGAACAAACCTCGTTCTTGCCCCAATATATTTTGTTATTTTTTTCTCCTAAGGTGTCATGCCATCGAGATTATATATATATATATACATATCGTACATGTATATACGTAATGTATAAAAGGGTTTTATATCACCCTACACGTGTATTTTCCCGCGCTCGTCTCTTATAAATTATAATACATCCTGTAATGCTACACTGCAGCAGTATAATATATTATGGTTACATTCATATACGGGAGCCTTGTAATATAGGTACTATAATATTATATTTTATATAATGGCCGAACAACAAAAAATTGGAACTATCGAATAGCTATATAATTTATAGTTTGCAGTGTATTATATACGCCTACAAAACTATACGGGTAATACGACCTGCCTGCCAATATTATACGATTTATTTATTTTAAAGAGCCTTTGCTGTTACTATACCTCTATGCCTACACGCATTACAGATTTAGAGCACAAACCTACATAATATATTATAGTACGTGTATATATGATTAAATTTAACATTAAAGTATATAAATGATATACTTACTACTATTACACGTGCAATTTGGTCGAGTATAGTTTATTATACGATATCGACATTTTAACTGCCGGGGTAACACAAAACGTCCCGCGTAGATTAGTAAATCATTATATGTAGGTACCTTATTATTATAGGTATAATGCGCATTTATATAATATAGTATTTCGTAGCTACGTGATATACCAATAATTATAATATATAGACCATTAAACAGTCGTGTGTCGACAAATATTTACATAGTAATATACTATACATATAGATATTATCAAGATATATTAAACTAGAATTAGTTATATGTGTGTATAAACAATAATTTTATAGATATCTAGTTACAAGTGTACAACATATTATATACATATATATGGACGATTTACAAGAGTATATTTAAATTAGCAAACATATTTCACACACACACACACATATATATATATATATAATGTTTGTTTTTTAACATTAAGGTTAAATAATAGCTACATTGTAATAATAATAAAGTCTTATAATATCCAAAAGGTTAGACTACGTTTATACAAATATATGTTTTCTAGAGGATTAATTATGAACAGCATTGGTAGGTAAATTTATTATGATCTACAATCGGTGTCCATATTATATTGAAATATGAATATATATTTAATATTTATATACGTTTGAATATTATGTATTTTATTGCATCGAAACGTGTATAACACGTTATAATATAGCAGTACTGAAGTATAGACCATCTCAAACACCTGATTCTCATTCATAATATCATTATTGCTATACGAAATATAATTACGTATTTTATATAGGTATTTATAAAGTGTATATACCTACTAAACTATTATATATTATTAAACGCGTGGTAATTGCGAGCTACAGAAATCGCATTTGTTTATTGATTTGCGACTATGTAAAAAATAATACGGTTCATAACAACTGCGTGGTAAATCAAATTAATATAATTTATACAATAATATTTTTATCCTTTTCTTTATATATTTGAAAGCACATAATATACATAACTTATATTTATATGCGTTTGCGTTTAAATTATTCAATTACATTGCATATATTATGTAGTTATAAACATATTATATTATCGTATAGTAATCATAATATATTATTATCGGTGCGATGAAAGTTAGCACATTCGGCGGAACAAAATCGGTAGGCTGCGTGGCGCGGCGGTCGATGATGGCGGGCGCGGTGTAGAAAAATGAAGCGACGGTCGGTCACCCGGACTGGCGGTGTGGGGGTACATGTGGGGGAGAGGGAGATGGTCGCTTGTACATTAAATTTCATGGCCGTTTGTCGCCGGCCATTGTGTTCGCGGAATTTGATTTACGGCGCTGCGGAGCTGTCTCCGAAAATCCCGAGACACGTGTACGCGCACCGCTCTCGTCCACCCTCTGCAGCCTCCGCCACACTCACGAACAGCGTATTATTATATTCATTTTACAATATATATTACGATAATATTTTATAAAATATAATGATCTAAAGGCGTATAGTATACGTGCGGGATAACTCGTCTCGGGAAAACTTTCGCAGTATTTAATTTAATTAACATTCGCACGCCGTCGGGTGGGGTGATGCACCGCGTTCGCGTCGAGGGGGTGCGTACGACGCCGGCGTTCCGCGCGCGCCATTATTATATCGGACTTCCGGTCGGTTGCACGTCCGGGGCCGTGTTCATGTGTATATATATATATATAGGTATAGTATATATTATTATTATATACTGCAGCACAGAGCGTTTACGCGCCATTTCTCAGCGGACTCGCGGCGACGCGGCAATAACGGCGTACAATCGCCATCGTTATAACATTACCGGGTCGCTGGACCTACAATAGCCATATCATAATAATATATACGCGTACCCCGTCGAATTTCATATTTTTTTTTCGCCTTTCCGCAACGCATGTGGGTCTATTAACGCGTGCAGGTTCCAGCGAATATTATGGGCTCGCGTGCCCCGTGTTGAATGTGCTGGAAACATTATTATTTAACTGTATACGCGGGAAAATCCATATAAAGCAAATAAAAAAAAAAATTATATATATGCGATGTACGTACATATAATATATAGGTATATACACGATCCGCAGCTATACGAAACCTCACGTCGATAATAATAATAATACAAATAGACAGTGAACGTCGGTCGCGGATGCTTTCCAGCGTGTGGGAATATTAAAGCGACTATTTATGTTTATAATCTATGTGCCGCATCCCCGGCTCGTGGTGGGAAAATATGACGAGTGATGAAGAATAAAACCTTTTTTTATTTTTTTTATATATATATATATATAATATGCGGTACGTGAACCGCTCGTCTCCGGATCGAAACAGACGCCGATTTGCCGTCCCTCGCGCGACAGTTTCACATCAATTCCAATCGCGATCTTCGCGAAGTGTAAGTATCAGTAAGCGTAGACGTCTCGAGGATAATAGTATGTGCGATACTCGTTTTATATATTATTGGTGTTGTAGTTGCATATGTCGCACATTGCATATTTATCCACATCATTTCGTACCCGTTTGCACGCGTTTCATTAATAATTTCGTTTTACGGCGTCCATATCTTAGCTGCAACTCTCGAGACGACCAGCCTATATCATAGGTATTATTATATATTACACGTAATACATATTATAGTGTATATAAATAGATATATATACATTACAAATACACCTTTACCTATATATAATATAACTGCCGCGGGAACGACTCCGCAGCAGTTCATCCACCGAAACACACCCCACCGCACGCACGCTGCACCATTGTCTACCCGACTTTATTGTACCTTAGGTATCTTATATCAGCACAAGGCATACACATAGGTAAGTTTGACTCCCTCGGGCCAGCGATATGAGAATAAATAATTTACCTATTTACGCAGCAGTATATAATATATATATACACCCACCTACGTTTTATAGCGCAATATTCTCTAAAAACCGATGTTATACCGATGTTATACCGGTAAAACGACGTGTCCAATTATTTACAACCTGTATACACGATATAACAAGGAGGAACCGAAAAAAAAACGGTAGTAGCGATCGAACGCGGCACTATTTTGATATGATAAAATATATAGATTATAACCCTATTCCTATATATACGAGTACTTCATATATACCGCGGTCAATATTATATAGATACATAATAAAACGTGTATTATAATATAATATGATCAAACACTACATTATTATTATTATTATTATTATATAATTTTCTTGTATAAGTCGGTACATCGTACATCATCGTAACAGCGTAGTATATAGCTCACACGTAATAAACACCATCACTAGGTCTAATTTTTACACGCGATAAAAATGAAAAAGGAATGCCATCACTGCCGTCTTACAATTATATGTTTATATGTGATGCGCGAGTCATCCCCTATATACGCCATACTAATATGGTCAATGCTACTGCTCTGCAGTGTGTGTGTGTGTAACGACCCTCTTCTGGAAAACGATCATTATTGTACGGGCGATAAATTCGTGTTTATGGCACTCGTGCAAAGAAGATCGGCCCCGGTGGTTTTATTATTATATATTTTTCTTTTCGTGAACGCTACCTATATATATATAGGTATGATGTAGACGCACATACGAATATAGATATATACCACCAGCTATAATAATATTGTTTGCCGAAGCTCGCATGACATATATTATGTTTTCTCGTCGGGTATGGCCTGCAAGTCTCTTTGATTGAAATCTGCCATTTGTGCGACGGTGTTTGTCGCGCCGCAGCAGCAGCTGAGTATTGGCGGAAGCCGGAGCGAGCTTTTGGCGCGGGAATGTTAATCTTTCGCGTTTGTTTGCCGCTGCAGTTGCTGCCGCCGAGACGCAGTTCGGAAGGAAAACCCGCGGAGACCGTTTCCGTCTTCCGGTCCGGAACCGACCGCCGAGGGATAGGAGAGCGACGAAGACGCCGACGTACATTGAACCGGGGGACGGGGACCCTATGGTCCGTGAATTCCCGCACCCGCGTTCTCTGTATTCGTGTGTATATAACATAAAGTGGGTATACGCAGTGCTGCGGCAGCTACACATATATTATTGTACATAAAGTGTGCGTTATATAGCTGCGGCGTTCGGTCACGCGGAAGACCAGAACCGCCGTGTACATACGGGGTGGAGCCGTTATAGATGACGGTCGGGTTGTTGGTGGTGCGAGGGGTTGCGCAAACGACGCTTGGTACGACGGCCGAATAGTTTTCTTCCGTTTTTATATTATATACATACACGCTACTCGATTTTTCCTACAACGCGAAAAACACACACTACACTACCAAACACACATTATATTATATACCTATACTTTTGCAATATAATACACACATTTATGTATTATTCCTATATATGATCGTATAGTTTTTTCTCGTCTCGCGACCCGCACCGTATACCGAGATCGCAGCTCTACTGTAAGTAATGTAGGTAGGTACTAATGAGAATATTCTATACGATAAGACGTAACACGTAAGTTTACCTACTGCACTTGTGGCGAAAAACGAACCTCATTAGAAATTTACATCCGACGAACGGTCGAAATTCCTATATAGTCATATAATATATTATGTATATAATAACAAAATATGGTAAATTATGAGGACTGTGCGCTTCTCCTCTGAACGACGTATTATATCGCTTTACCGCCACTAAACACCACACGCAGTATACTGCATAATATTGTATAATATAGTAGGTAACCTGGTTTATGCGACACTATAGCATAAAATGTGTAGGTATATACAGCGCACCGGGTCGGCCAATTCGGATGGTATTCTACACATTCGTGTGTTGTCGGGTCGTAAACAATTTGCTGGGACGCATATAGTGTCGAAACGCGGCGCACAATCTCATATAGGTAACCTACACACACACACACATATATAAATATATATTATACAGGATAAGTACCTATCATAAAGAAACACTCGCCGTGCATATTTAATATTTATATTATATATTTAACGTAAGCCTATGCACGCGTGGTACTTGCTGTTTAGTATATACCTTCAAAAAGGGTGATCCGTTTAAGTGTCCGATTTTTTGAACATATTTTTTTATATAATATTATGTGATATTGTAATTTAAGAAAAAAAATTGTTTTTTTCAATGAGCATATACCTTTTCCATTTACCACAATAGAATATTATTTGGAGTATTTCAATCCATAAAGATGAAATTTCCGACTATTAGTTCATTAGTTATTATATGATATTCTAAAGTGCAGTAAATGATAAATGTATTAGTCTAGAACAGTGGTATTCCACAAAATTTCGTCCACCATACTATGCTTATCTAAGCTTTAATTTAAATATTATTATAAATTTATAACTAATAAGCTACTCGTCTAGACATTTCATAATTATAGATATACTGTTTTTGCGCATATTGAACGATAATAGTAATGGTGCAAATAAGCAATATTTGACACAACACAAATATCGAAACGTTGTTATCTTCCGAATAACAACAAATAGTAAAGTAGGTACATCGTGATTAGATACAGTAAGTCAATTCGTTATACGTTTGATAAAACTTCGAAAATATTTTACCACAATAACCAAACTGCAGCATTTATTTATTACCACATTATGTACCTATAATACTAAAATATAGCTTAAGCAATAGCAGTAAATGGCACTTGATAATATGAAATTCATATTTTGTATATATATTCCGTTCACAAACTTTAATTACAAGAACTCTGTTATTTTAGCCATTTGGCATTTGGTATACGATATCTGTCATTTTCATTTATACCACACAATAAAATAGTGCAAACATTTTGAAAAAATACTGAACATTGTTATAAGGTACGTACTGAATGCTGCAAGATGTTTTATCTGCGTGAGTTTCTGTTTTGTACATTGTAGTATTGAACCCCTAAGTAAACATTATATTATATAAAACCCGATATATCAACAGAAAAAAATTATATTTAGATATATATCTTTAAAAAATAACTTAACTAGGTTTTATATATCCAAGTTTTTACTATTTATATATATATGATACGGATTATTGAATAATACTGGAAACATACCTATACATGCATTTGACATATACCTCATAAAAAATATTTTCTGAACTAAAAATTCAATAATTTCTATACATACTAGGGACAAGGTATATATGAACTGGACCATGCAGTTTTTCATACATATATAGTACCTTTCTGTTTACATAGTATTGATATATGTACGGCTTGTACCTATTATATAATATATATAGAATAAGTCATGTACAAAGTATATTTCATGCTTTCGACTGCGGGGTCAAAATGCATTTTGATAAAAAAAAAATATACGTATATTAAACGTATATTGTACCGCATAGGAAGAAAACTCACGACTTTTTATATTATGTTTTTTAACTATATGTAGTCTACCTGTACCATGATTCACGGTTTAAAAGTTGTCAACCAACACGAAAAGTAAATAATAACAGACGACATGTAGGATGTAGACTATAAAATTTTCCGTGTGCCCACACACACTCACCATAGTATACTTCGAACGAATGTACACGCGTATACATATCATATAATATAATATAATATACTCTGTACATTATAAGTACTGCAATGTGTATTTACGATCAAACATATAAAGCAAGCTGATGTATAGACTACACTGCACTCGAATAGCCGCCGAAGCAGTACAAAAACTGCAGTATACATACATACGACGTAAGTTCCTATATGTGTGTGTGTGTATATATATATATATTACATAGTCGATAACAATCGTGACGTTTTGATTCATAATGCGTTTTTTGTAATTTATAGAAAACGCACATTATCGAGGAAATTAAAAAGTTCGTTCTAAACTACATCTGATATATAATACAGTATACTTTATAATATATTATCATACTTCGTAGGCATGTTAGGTATTATACCTACGCCAGACAACACGGAACCAACTCAGACTTTGGTTTTTTTTTTTTTTATCTCGTATCCATATAATATAATATTACATATATATATATATACAAAGGTATTTATGTATACAAGTATATCACGTAATGTATATGCGCGCAAACGAGCATACATACATATAATATTATACACTATCATGTTCGTGTGTTTTCAAGAATTGGTCCCCCCGAGTTAAGCATTTCACATAACATTATGAGTGTAATAATTTCATAACAACACGAACTTTATGTATCACAATTCACAGTTAGCTATACATTTATTACTTTTAGAAATTATGTATAATATGCTACGCGTGGAAAATGAATAAAACTGACGTATAACAATGTTTTGTAATCTTTGAGTACACTTACACACTTATGTATATAATAATAAAAATATATATACATTAAATACGTAGGTATATAAAAAATTATGCTTACGGTATTTTATAACAATTAAGAATAGTCTATGGCTTGTATAAGTACACATATAGGAACGTACCTATTGTCAATTATTACCAGCGATTGTCGTTCAGTATTGTTATAAAATAAAATTAAAAATATTTATATATTAACGACATTAATTTATGTATAATGAATATAAAATATACATATAACCAATACATTTTTCACTTTGCTCAGATTCCAAAGTATCTGATGGATATACTAGTTGCGGAATGTATTTGTGGGTAGGAAGGGATCCTATAAATATTTTTAGTTGATTGGGAAAGAGCTTTAACTTGCGAAAATTTTAATTCTAGAAGTATAAAGTATATTCGTCCTGTACAACCATCTATTGTAAATAGATTATATATAAGTAAACTGTTTTCCAACTATTGTTGAATTTTAACCTGCAAATATATCATGTGATAAGTATCACATGCGATTGATCGCATAATAATATATAAGGACCTATGCATAAATAATGTGTTTCGTCATCGTGCATCAATACTTATCAAGCACATCCTATCAGCTTATCAGATATCAACGATTAGTAGCAATCACAAAATGTCACTCAACTGTAGATTTATAAATTTAGGTTATATATTATATTATATATATAGATTAAATATATACACGTACATTTAGGTTCATAAAATGGCTTTCTCATCCATAGAGGTAATGAATATTATAGTATAGATATTATAGTGAGGGGAAGGACTGTCCGCAAGGGTGAAGTACCGCCTCGTAGCACCACGATTCACCACCAAAAACAAAATTTTAAAAATATAGCTGATATTATATTTAATCAGATATCATATTATGATATATTATTGCTTAATTTCTATTTATCCCCGAAATAAATTGTTATATTAAAATCATTGAATTAGTATACCTAATTATATATCTGTTATACCAATGTAAGGTATAAATTATTTGATGTTGCTTAAAAACCATTTGGTATTTATGATATTAGTAAGTAATTTACAATAATATTTTCTCTAGTATTTTAGTGTTTAAATATTAAAAAAATTAAATAAATAAAATAAAATTTTTATTTATTTAAAAAAGTTAATGGAATTACGATTGAAAAATAATGTGTTATAAATCGATGAATAAAATAATGCAATAATATTATATTATGTTGATTGAAATACGTTTTCCAAATTCATAAAAAGTAAACAAGTCTTTGTAATTTGTCTTCAACATAGTGCAATTGCATTAATTATACTAATATTATAGAAGTTATAGTATAATACCTACATACTAAAATGGCATAGTATTTAAGTATTCGTTTAGATTTAGGTAATAATAATATCTCTTACGCGCGAGAATTAGTCTGATAAATTATTTCCACGTTATTAAACAATGATTTGTGTGATTCAGTGTCCATATAATCATATACATTATGTTATAACTTCTAAGTACCCAATAACTAATAAATACACGTTACAGTGCCTAAATTATCGTTCTTCTTCGATGGTATTGTATATTATATTGTAACTATAATGATATATTTAATCTCTCAATTTATAGCTAGTGCCTTGATTTATATATATATATATACTGTATAGGATCATTTATATACATTTGAAAAAATTAATATACACTACTACATACGTACTATTACTAACTCTCACTTACTAAAGCACAAACAATTTATCGATTTTATTACCATACAGTTGTAGGTATTATATATAGTGCCTGACTTATGTTATTTTTCTGTAATAATATTTAAATTAAATTACGAGATAAAAACAAAGTATGTGTAGTGTGTAGCTACTTTATGAATTTGACACTACCATTCCTCTAACAATAGCATTTGTGATTACTTATGGGCCGTGAAAGGTTATAATAAAACAAACGATTTCATTGTAAAAAAAACTTTCTAGTCTACCTATAAGTACTCGTCGATTCAATTACGATTATAACTGTGCAGTGTACCGTAACTTTTTTTGATATAACATTAAAATCTTCGATACATAGGTAGGTACTGTACATATGCGTTTAAATAGTAATCATAATTTAACGCTTTTTTTAATGTGACAAATAAAAAGAAAGTAAGTTGTCATATTATAATTGAAACTTGAAAGATGATACATTAAAATTATGTATTACTATTGTACAATCAAAGTTTTTCACTTAAACACCTAAATAAAACATGTATTTCCGCTGGAGAAAATACCACCAAGTTGGTACCTTCCTAAATGTATAATAATACAAGGGATATGAGCGCGCGAGAAAGACCACTTGGACAATCAGAAATGCATCAGTTCGTGATCAGAATGCAACGTTTTAGTACGTGCACTTGGATGTCGGTCGTCGAGTTTGATCGTGAACGGGTTTTAAATATTTTTGTGGATAAAAAACTATATAGATACAGAAAAACGCAGGTATATAGAAATTATTTATATGCATATTATACGTATACAATATACGCACACGCGCGGCGGCGCGCTAACGACGAAAATCTACTACGGTCATGTCGCTCGTATATAATATAATCGCTTTAGATTTCCTGGAGATTTCTGATGTTATTATGTTTTTCGAGAGAGTGAGAGAGAAAGAATGAGTGAGTGGTTTGTGCCAGTAGAATGAGAAAAAAACAGACTAACGATAAATCTCGTCGAATTTTTTTTATTTTGTTTAAGGTTGATATTTAAAGCGACTGGAAACCGCCGCCGCACAAGAGAAATTATTTCGGCGAGTAGTATAAAACTTTAAAGAAACAGAGGGAAAAAACGCTTTGTAAAGAGTGAGCTCGGCCGACTATATACGGTTGAATATAAAATAATAACGAGAATGACAAAAAAAAACCCGTCCTCAGATTATTAAGAAGAACCTTGGTCGAAAAAAAATGAAATTCGCGCGAACCGTATAATATTATTGTAAATATATAAATCCCCCGCGGCGTGAGACCTCTCCTGATGCACAGCACTTATTATACGCAAGAAACTATGCGGCTGGTCGTAATTAGACCACGTTATTACGTTAAATTTATGCACATCCGACGCTTTGAAGTCCGTCAGCTGTCACACGATATCTTACTTGCTGAATGCAAAGGGTGTGGTTGGTCGCCGAATTTCATTTTTCTTCTGGTTTTGCCGTTGACTCCTAAAACCGCACACTTTTAATTAAGTACAGAACAAAACCACACATTTTTAATTACGACCCCAAAAAGGTTATACTTACCTAGATAAGATACACTTAATAATTTGTAATTAATTAAAAAAAAAAAAAAATGTAAAGCGTGTAAAATTTTTAAAGTTTGATTGGCAGAAATCTATTACCAACGTTTTTTAGGTCTCTAATATAATTTGACTGCATGTTGTAACCGTGGACGTACAATTTTCAATAAAACATCCCAAACCACATTTACACCATTACACAATCTAAATTTTCTGTATTTAAAATTGTCGAGTATTGAGCACTTAGCACGTTTATTACTCTCAATTATTTTAAAATCCATTATTATTCCTAATTAAAAATATTTTAATAATTTAATAAAACTACAAAAACCACTGAATAACTATAGATAAGCACTGTATTGGGTACTGTATACACAAGAGACAAAACCGACTAATAAAATAATAATGAGTGTCGACTTAAGTCTTAAAACGTGTTAGCATGATTATTGCAGTATATCTTATAACCTTATCTTATCTAATCCGTTAGTTAGAACTAAAAATAGTGTGCGGTTTTAACTACTATAAGTGTAGGGTATTTTGTTATATAATGACCGAAAAAGTGTGCAGTTTTTGTCCATCGACCTTTTCAGGTCAAAATCAAAAGTGTGTGATTTTTGGATTCAACCGTTTTCGCATATCATTATTACATAATTTCAGTGAGAAAAATAATATAAATGAAAAAAAAAAGTATTATTATTTATTATAATATACAAACATACATATAATATATCATTTATTACGTTACAACAACAAATATACGGAATGATCACATGAAAACTATAATAATTTAGAAAATCTAAAAACTGTAATGTAGTAATTTTTATATATTTGTGTTGACTCATGTTAAAATATATTTCAAACGGGTTCCGAAAATCCTCGAGGAAAAAATCTATCATATAGTGTGAATGTAATGGTCATCGCGTGAAGCCTACCAAATGAGCACCATATTATAAGTGGCACTTTTAGCTTATTGTTGCAACAGAGTTGATTTGAAAATTGAAATCTCTGTTGTCTATAAATCACATATTATGTCACTGATCATATTATTATAGAGTTAAACCGTACTACAAACAATCGAGCGTACATCTTATATCTACAATGATAAAACATATCACTGTTACGCTGTGTCCTATATATTATAGCCTATAGGTATATGCGTATATGTATATATATGTAGAATTGTAGAATTGCTTTTAACTGCGTTAAATATAATATAACTACCTATTGTAGTAAACTAGTAACTATACAAGCTATATATGAATATTTAATACGATTTATAGCACTGGTCTCTATTGAGAGTTCTTAAATTCAATGAGAAAAAAAAAATTAAAAAACATTTACATTTCTATTACATAAACGTCCACGACCGTCGCAACCTTACACACACACACGATAATAATTAATATTCTTTTATTATAACATAATAATATTATATGTGCCTTGTGCGCTGCGTGTATAATAAAATATTAAAATAAGTGAAAACAGAAGTCGCGTCCAACCCTTGAGTGAAAAAAACAAAACAAAACGACATTCGATTTTATTTTTTTTTTACCCGTCCACGTGTGACATAACGTATACAACGCACGAACTCCAACTCTATTCGTGTCCCATACCTTATAAGCCCGGCGTGACGTCACCTACATATAGACATATAGTGGCGCATTGTTGTATTTATTCTGAAGATTTACACTAAACACACTATATAGGTGTACGCGTTGTACTGCCTATAATATAATACGCGTGATAACGTGCGAGAGTGTATAATAATAAAAATAATATTATTATTATTATATAGGTAAAGCGCTCGTGTGTGTTCCCTTTCGTTTTATTATCATTATTATTATTATTATTATTATTATTGTCGTGTGTGTATAATAGAATCCACGCACACCATACATAACAATATTGTATATACCTACCAAGAGGTGCACAATCGGGACGCGAGGGGACGGCGGTGGATAACAACCGGTAACATTGTAAATCAAAGGTAAAACCGGACAGACGGGGAGACACGCCTACGACGACGACGAAACAGGACACTGAATTCCCATATTGGTCGGCAACACGACTCGGGCAGGCCAGGCCAACTGGACGTTTCCACAGCAGTATATAATATGATATAATGTAATATAATAACACACTATTATATTGTATACAAAACAAGCGTATACGCATTATAATATTAGTATTATTATTATTTTATTATTATATCGCAGTGGTGTATAATAGAGTTAAACTTACGATATCCCTTGGAGTTTTTTTCTGTTCTTTTGGGATTTATTTTCCTTTTTCTCCGCTACTGAAAAAAATGATTACACCGAGAAATAAATACAAATAGGTTGCATATTGCAATAAATATATAGGTATAAATTAATATTTGATGATAAACCAAAGTTCCTAGGTATATAATTTTTCTATTAATTGTAATTTTTTTTTTTATTAGAATTGCATACAATCAATGTATAATAATCACAAAAGTAACACATGTGTATGCACTTATTCCAAAATCACTGAAATTGGGAGCAAGTTATCGGGTGATGTAATTAAATATGTAAAGCTATGAAGTTATAAAATATACATGTACCTATAATTTCAAAATTATTAATGAGTAGGCATCTGAGATTATCGTATGTGTGAATATGGATGTTATACATTATAATATTTTAAAGAGATCGGACTCGGTCATATGCTTAACTACATTATATAGTACTTTAGTACCTACTCGTATACCTATATATGGATATATTATTATATTATCAAACGGAATGCGTGAGATAACTGATCTCGGATTGCCTACCCATTCATTTGATGACCCTTATTATGCCATTAAATAGTTAAGAATTTTCTAAAATAGATAATAGTAGTGAATTACGATCGAGTGCATTGAAAGAGAATTCTTTTATGTGATTGCACGTTTGAAAACAATATTAAAATTATCAATAATAAAATTGTAGTAACGCTGCAGTCCTATTATAATAATAGTATACCATTATATTTAACTATAATATAAATTATCTGCAGTTACTCAGTTTATTTATGTATTTTTAATACCCAGAGTCCAACAACATTCATGAATAATTTATTTTCCTGTTATTTTTGCATAAATCAACCTATAAAATCCTATACATAGGTAGATTATGTATCTATTTATGCTACTGTCGCGTATATACTTTATAAGTAGTAAATAAAATTACTTCAAAATCTAGTTTTCTGAAAATTGTACTGGTGCTGCAACAATAGTGCGCTTAGAATCGTTTTACTCCAACCGATCCAACAATGAATTTTACATGTTTTATTATTCGTATCTTTGAATTTCCCTTAAGAAAAAAAATATAACCTAATGGGTATAATAAATCGTTCTGCGTGGTAAGACCCTACGGGGAATGGTGTTTTACGGAGACGTTCGTTTCTACTTTTTCCAAAGACGTATTAAACAAAACGAGGACGTTAAAGGAGATAAAAGAGGCAATATAATTCCGCAATGCGGGCGTTATATAAAGAACACACACACACAAACATTTATAATATATATATATAAATAAATTTCACTAGTATATAAGCAGATAGAGACAGAGAGAGAGAAAACGGGAAAGAGTTGGTGGATAAGAGTGCACGGTTAGATATGCGGTGGGGGGGGGGGCAGAAGAAAACTCTGATAAAGCAATAACCGTAGATCTGCGTCCGGGGGCAAGGTTTACCTAACTAACTCCCAGGGCATTATCTCTGAGAAAACTTTCAGCTAAATTGACTATTTTCTAAGGTCTTCTTCGTTTTACTTTATGCGGCACCAAGCGATTCCGATTTTTATCAGGCCGTAAACTTTTATCGTCCCACCCCCGCGCATTCGCTAACGTTAAATTTATTTGTGGCCGCCATAAATTTGACGTAACGGAAAAATGGATATTACTGCGCCGTTAAAACAAGTCGAGAACAACTCACCCCATTTAACGGCGCTCATCTACGACCGGCTAAGTTTAATCAATCCATTAACAAGACCTTTATACCCTCTTATTTTTTACTTTATTATTTTTTAACTACTTCATTGGTGTCTGAGTACAGATTTACCACAAAATTGACCAATTACATAAATTAAATTGATCGCAATTAAATTTTACGTATTTCTTTCCATGGTTACATTGCATTTAAACGGTTTCGGTACTAAAACAATTCGAATACCCGTAAAAACACCTTTATATTTCAGCTAATAGATCTGCAATAAACTTTTTTCCTCCTACAAAGTTTGAAAAGTTAGTTTAGCGAGATGAATTAATTATTACTCTCTTATAAAATATAATGTATAATATTATATTCGTTGTATATTTATTATATTGGTATTTGAATTTTTATTTTGTACTTGCAGTATTCATTATCAACACGAACCGTCAACAACAAGTATTAAATAACACGAACCAGCAAATAAAACTTGTCAAACTAATGGATGTGTACGCAATATATTATAACCATTTAATAGGATAAAAAATCTATTTATGTTGTTTATTTGAAATAAATAGTTTAATTAAATAAAGTGTGATAATAATTATGAACCGCAAAGTTGTCTTTACGATAAAAATTAGCCAACAAATATATATGATAATATATTTGGAATTGACTGATGTGCAACAAATTAAATTATAGATTTCATATATACATAATTAGAAACCGGCAGAGTAATAAACTTACCGATATTTTATAAACGATTTTTAAGATAAATGTATGTAAAAATGGTTTCTAAAATCAAAAATTTCGTTAGACCTTTATTTTGAATAAATTTAAATATGTATTTTAGTTACGTTCTACAATAAATAGTTACTAATATTTTTTTCAGTTTTAATACCAGCTATTGTTACTGTTGCTTACTATTGAAAAATCATCACTGTGGCGTCATTAGTTACATAAACATAAGTTTCTGCAAAATAACCTAACCTAACAACAATTATTGGTATCTAGCATAACGAAATGACAAAATTTAGTAAATAAAAAATACATCTAAATACATATTGAATAGGTATATAATATATTTGGACAAAACAGACTTTTTGAAATATTCAAGTTATAAATAATAATAATGTATATAATAATAGTGCGTTATAAATATTACAATGCATGTATTTTATACCAACAAAATTATATTTTGGTGTGCCATAGATGTGTTTTGTTTCTATAATTTAGAATTTATCGTTGTTATTATTATTATTGACTATTTAAGTAATTAGATAATAGGTAAAACACTAAAACGGCATTACCTATACATATATAAAACAAAAATATACAATGAAAACTAGACATTATAATATGATGACGCAAAGTATCGTTTTGTATGCTAATTATTAAAGTCATCTCAAACGTAAACTCCGTTTTGATACTGTGATATACACGAGCGCGTGCTGCTGTATAGCGAGAATATAATATATCATTATAATATAATTATGTTCGTTTAAAGATAATATTGAAATTTAACAGGTTATAATGGAAACTACTTCTGTAGCAATAAACTAATAACAGGGTAATATAATATAATTTAATATAATATAATATAATATAATATTATGTTATGCTGTAGTATGCATCGGCAGGACGTTTCTCCGTATTTTTGTTTCCTTAAATAATAATTGCTTATTATTTTCATTTATTTTTTTTTTATATGTTAGCTTTTGGTGTTTGTCGAAACGACCGGCTAACTATTTTATATAGGTTTAGTGGTGCCGCTAATTTGTTTATTATTAAGTACCTCTAAGCCACCTAGCCACATAACTATAGGTATAGTTACACTTATATACCTATATATTTTATAGGCACCCTCTGACCCCTTACATGTACCTACCCATATATGCTCGTATCATACAATTCAGGAATGTCATTTTTCACGCGACGATCGCGTTTGGTTTGCCGAGTCGCTGAAAAAAAAACACGTAAAATGAACACGAGTGTAGGCATACACACAACCTTCCCGCTGTATATAATTTACAGACCTATTAAAATGAGTTACGAGAAGCGTGATTTCGAATAATAATTCTTGTTTCGATTCATTTCAGCAGTTGTATATGTATAGGTATGCGCGTGTATACATTATAATTAGCATTGTTATAATTACAGATCATATTAACGGGATATTTAATCGGTTGTTGCTAATTATTCATCTCCGTGATGTCAACGATTAATATAATATTTTATAGCGATATAATTCGTGTACATTTTGGACGATGTCACGCATGCAATTACCTCCTCATGTACATAATGTAGTAGTACGTATGAGGTGTAGTAGCTATAAATATATAATATTTTAACGACCAATAATAATTATATAGCTGTATACAACGACAATAATTAACAACGAATAAAACGAAATAAAAAAATAACCCTCATAAACGCAGGATATTTGATATTATGGTAATATTTTATGCTTAAAAATTCGAAAACACCAGTTTTTTATCGTAAATTGATAAATATTAATATATTACATGTAATTTATAAGTTACATAGGTACCTATTATTCCATACTTATATCCAATGGCAAGCATACTAAAGTTTACTCCTTAAATTATTGGCTTTGGATTCATACCACGATACAACGATAGTAAATTGTTTTGTTTCAGATAAACTGAAAATTTTCTGAATTTAAATGATCGTGGATTTCTCTCTCTATATTTGTAAAAAATCACAAATTATATATTTTACAAAAATATTAAAAACAGAAAATCGAATGCGGACGAACGCGTGAAACAACTTGTATCATATTATATAGGTACCAACTACCTACTATAGTACTAAGCGCTGGCAAAACGGCAATAATAAATAATGGTAATTAAAAAATTAAATAAAAATAAAAAATTACGAGAACAGGTATGTTTATTATGTTATATACGATGGCGAACAATAATAACGCGTTCGTAGTTCGTATATAAATTAAAAAAGTGCCGGCAGGACGTGTTCGCCGGGTGCATGTATAATACATGTGTACATGCACGAGGTGTTCAAAATAATATATATTTGATAAAATGTGCGTTATACGAACGAATAATAATCATAAAATATAAATCCGTATCTGGCCTTGATTTTTCTGTTATTTTTAATTAACGCCTTGGGATATACGCACGCCGAAGTAATTAACCGGGTGCGTGTTACACCGTGCTTAATCGATGTCGTAAATATCAAAACGTGAAATTTTACCCGAAAATGTATGTGAACTGGCAAAAATATAGCTCGTGTCGCTCTTGCATTGTCCGACGCTGCCACTGCTACTGTTGCTGCAGAAGACCGATAGTGGACGAAAAATTACGGCCCTGTTGGCCAGAGTGATTGTATTTATGTGACAAAAAAAAAAAAAAAAATGATAATAATATAATAATAATTAATAATAAATAACCACTAGATTAAAAATCTAATTTAAATTTAAAATGTGTTAATATATAGTCTAAAATCGGCAGTAATTATTATTATATACAGTCGTGGTTCTATAATAACGTAGGTATATGGTAAACCCGATATAAATGTGTGTATATAATAACTATCTATAATATAGAATATCATACCTATGTTATACGTATTGCATTATAATACGCGCTTCATAAATTTAAATATTCATACGTACACTGTAGTGAGTGTATGTACCTATATAGTTATAGCAATATATTATATATAATCGAATAAAATTCGTGTACAAATTTCGGGTTTTATTTTATCTAATATAATAATAACTAATTCATAATAATGTTACTACTAATAGCATAATAGATGTCTAGATACCTACCTAATCGAATATTTTTTATAATAAGAATGTTGTTCATTTTTTACGCATTGATTATACGGCGTATAGACGTCTATTGACCACAATATTACCAGTTTTTATACATATTTATTGATTTATATATATATATGTGTAAGAAGATTTGGGTGGTATTTTAACGTAGTAGCAATATATAATATAATATATATTTGTAGCATTTATTGATTGTTACCGATATACCTGAAAATATTTGGAATACTTTTATAGTATTTAAGTATTTTAAATGCTTTTTTCGGAATACTATTTTTACGAACTATTCTTTGTATTTATCAAAAATACCTTACACCCATGGGTGTAAGCTTCTTATAGCTAGGTATAATCAGGGATGTAGTGGAGGGTATGCGTGAGTATGCGGCGCATACCCACTTTTCAAATTTTTAAAAGAGAGCATACTAAAGAAAAAAACTTTAGACCGGAAGTATGTGCTGAAGAACATGCGTATTCCCACTTCACAAAAATTGTTTTAAACTATAGCTGACAGATTATTATTGTATTATGTATTAGATAAATAAATATACTTTATAATAATATTAGGTAATTACATTGTTAAAGTTATTATAATTTAAAATCAACTGAATAAAATAATAATTAATTAAATATGTTATTAATTTATATAACTGAAAGGATGTGGAGGTGGAGGGGTTGATGCAAGCCGTAGCCAGACCAAATTTTCTGGTGGGGCAAAGCAAGCTTTAGGGGGGGGGCGTTATATATAAAACAATGTCTGTCTAATATTTTTAAGGTGGCAACGCCCTTTCCCACCGTGGCTACGGGTCTGGTTAATGACAAAAGCTACCACATATGTAGCATACTCACAAATAACTTTAGGACTACATGCCTGGGTATAATAGAAACGTCGATTGATTTTACAGTGAAAATTAATGATCCATTCAAATTTTATTTATCTAGGTACCTAATTGTAGCTACAATCGAATGATTAATTGAAAATATCGGTTGTATACAATATGTAGGTATTTTTACCTTTAGTTACATTCAACAAAAAATGCATCAAAGTAGCTTTTAAAGATAAGGTTTCAATTTACCTATACCTTTTTTTTATAATAATTTTAAATTGATATACTAGTATATTATTTGGACTTTCAATATACCATCGATAATAAATAATAAAGATACTTGCAGGGGATACGTTTTCAAATCAATTCTATACAACTCTACACAATTTAAGTTATAACAGTCATTATATTTATTTATATATATCATACAACATATATCATATTCGATTACATTTCCAAAAAAAAAAAAAATGGTTTAGGCACGTATTATTATTAATAAATAACTGTATTTGCAGGAAATCCAGTGAACTTTAGCAGAAAATGAATAGTATATGATAAACGATAGATGTATTTATTTTACGGGCAATTATTTTAAGCAATTTAATTTATTGTTTAATACCTATTTTGTTGCAAAAATTCAATAATCGTGTGGGGATAAATATGATTTCCAACTTTTGGAATTTTAATATATTATTGTATTGAATATAGCCGACCTATTCGTGCAATAAATTTATTTAAAATTATTAAATATTTTTAAATTTAAAAGTTGACGTATTTAATATATTATTATTCAGTAACCTTATACCTATAACCTTTAAGTCACACTTGACAAAAATTGTAAATATTTTTTGCAATTAACACTCTATGTTATCACCTATATGTAAAAAACAAAAATTTATATTTATAAGCAAACCACACATAGGATAATTATTTTTAATAAATATAAATTATAATAAAATATCTCTATGATCAAGTAATATATATATATATAATTGTTTGCCTATATCATATTATACATGACATGTGCTCACTTATAATATAATGTGTGGCTATAAAAAATAATGACCTTTATTACGCTCGACGAATCGTTGATTCTCCGCGGTACGGTGCGGTATGATACGTCTTATAATTAAAAAATATTAAGAAACACCGTCGGTTATATTATAATGTATCTTGTATTATATTTCGACTGTATTTCAACATGATATATAATAGGTACGTTAAACCGGATCCCGCAGTGTGTATACATGTACATAATGATTTATGCTTGAACGTGGCGTCACGTATATAATGATGAATTTAACAGGAAATAAGGGCCCGTACGGGAGAATATATTACGCTACAGACGCTATAGACAGACACGCTTGAGTATCTCAATTGGAGGTATAATATCTATAAAAACGATATGTATGGCCTGTGTCATAATATTATTCCATTACGACGACTTGGGATTTTAGGGCTATTATAATTTTTGGTGTTTGATAAAATTAATGAAGCATTTGGTTTTGTTGAGCTGACAAGTGTTTGATTGGTAATTCATTAATTAGTAATGACTAATGACCGATGGAGAAGATCTCACATGTGCAGAAGTCTATAGTCTTAAACTGAATGTGAAACATATTATAATCGAATGTCTCAAATCTTATAGCCAGACCAAATATCGAAATAGATTCGCTCCTTGACACTGCACTGAGACCAGAAACCGAGGACAACACCAAAATAATAACCTTCTTAAAAAAAAACACACTTATACAACTCAATATATAAAAAAGATGTACACCCATACATTACTAGCTCTTATGTTTACTTAGAATTATATAGTTCTATGAAAAATGTCAACCTACTGTTTGCCTTAATGTAGTACCTTAACTATAGTAATAACCATATTTACCGGGTTTATGCTTTGAGGACGGTAAAAAAATATATGGCCTAAGTTATATTATAATATTATTATGTTACGACGACTAGAATTTATTTAATATTGGGTATTTGATCAAATAAATAAAGCGTTCGATTTTAACGGGCGCGGCATAGTTACCTATTATCTACCTATACAGATAATCCGCCAACTTTAATAGTATAAGTATTCTTGCTAACCTTAATAATGGTTATGTTATTATCACCTAAACGGCCACTTAAGTTGTATACAAACTGTGAGTTAAGCTGCAATATTACTCTCACGGAATCATCGCACGACATTATTCATCCTACAAATTATATAGGTACGTAATATTTAATATTTTAATTTGTATACTATTTGAACCGTGCTCAGGATTTATTGCGTGTAGTTCCGAAACGATTCCATTTGAGGTATAATTTATGTAGTGCGCCTAACACGCGGTTACACTGGACAACTGACGTTTATAATTAAATGAATTAAGCATATATAATATTAATCTGACCAACGATCGTTTTAAGCAGGTAATAATAATTGTTTCCTGACAATAACAATTACATGCAATTTTAGCCTCAAACATAAAATATAATGTATAATACGCATTATATTTTGTGTACACACCGAGCCTTGTATACCTAAATAAATAATTATTGAATGCCTTCTATATAGCCACGTGTTTGACTCTGTTTATTATAATAATATGTTCAACATTTTAAGTTGACAAATTCATAACTCTGCGCGAATAGTCGCTAAAAAGAAATCAATAATTTATTGGTTTTAAAAAATAGTATGTTTTATTTTGATAAACAATATGAAGGGATCATTTACTAAAATGAGTGTTTACGTTTACATCAGCTACTGAACATCGATGGGGAAATACACGGAGACGGAAGTCCCTCACCTTGTAGTCATATTCACATAAAACATTTTTAATCTAAAAAAAAAACTTATATCTGTGAGTTCAATTCAAATTAAAATAATATGAATGTAGAGTTTTTTTTTATGTAAATAAAACAACTCCAAATGGTCCATGTCGAACTAATTCAACATTAAAAAGTTAATTAAAGTAGTTTTAAACTGCAAATGTCCTCGTATTATGTTTACTATCGTTCGCGTTTTGCGTCTCGTCGTGCACATTTTTTTTTATCGTTCCCCATTCGGAATATACGAGCGGTGAAAACGATTTTATTTGACTTTAGAATTAACATTAAAATATAATAATACTGGCCCAAAAACGCTGCGAAACGTACCTATATAACATAAAATGTACACATTGTTTGGTTACTGGTGCATATAATACCTACTATAAGTACTATTCATAGGTACTTATATTTATATAATATTGTATTTATTTATAAATTATAATATACTCTGATACGAAGGTAGAATATAGTTTGTTTTTTTTTATACATATACTATATAATCTACATATGAAAGTGTCGTCACCTCGAAACCGAAAAAATGCCGAAGTATGATAGCGATACATCGATAGTATATAATATATAATATACAATAATACAGTTTGTACAAGTATAATAATAATAGTAATATATATATATATAAATATACGTGTCGTACATATTATATTATAATGGACTTTGAAATTGGAAAAACTTGTACGCGTCGATAACGCGACAGTTCGATTACCGTAGTTCTGTAACCCGTAAAACATACACGTCGCCCGCCACACACACACACACGTATTCAAGTATATGCGTACTACGGCTGTACAGCATTTGGATAAATTTATCACGCGAACGTTTTCCTCGTTTATACTGCAGCATAATATATACACACGATCTACACGTATATTTATACATCTGAGACCGCACTCATAAATATACTCGAGACGACGATTTACGTATAGAATAATATACATACATCGTGATCTTGGTACCTAAGTATTATATTATATATTATAAGCCGGTACGATAGTATACGACCTACGTTTATAATAGACAGGGTGAGCGATCTGCGCTCCAATATAGTGTGTACCCCATGCACGCCGCACGCGCGTATGCTATATAGCCATATAGGGTACCTATATCATGCACAATAGCATAATAACAACGCTATAAAAATGCTGTAAAGGGACATTGTGCACGCACCTATTATGCATCATGTTGTAAAAAAGTACTCATAAAATTATATTCAAATTACACAATTCGAAGAAAATAATAATTAAAATATTATATTCAAGTACATAATATGGGTACAGAACTACAGAGCCAACACTTCGCTCGACTTCACGCGGAGTAAAACAAATGAAACAAATACCTGATTAAGAATAGGTAATATCGCAGCCGTACTTCGTTATTCAATATAATTTTAATGGTGCACTATAGGTTAAATTATCACCGTTAGGTTAAGAGGACGTTTCACCCGCATGTGTTGTCTCCGTCTTACAAGTGCGTGACATTGCAAAAACTGTTTTGCGCGGGAAAGAACCGAGAAAGATACAGTTATAACTAAGAAACGAAATTTTCACCACATAAAAAGGAGATTTTTTTCTGTGCAATATCGTTTTTATTTTTTCGATATCACTTATACAAAAAAAATTCTTATTGTTTTATAATACATTAATTTTGCGTTTTTTAAGCACGAATAACTTTTTTTGTAGTTCTGATATCGAAAAAATAAAAACGATATTGCACAGACAAAATTCTCCTTTTTATGTGATGAAAATTTCATTTCTTAGTTATAACTGTATCATTCTCGGTTCTTTCCCGCGCGAAACAGTTTTTGCAATGTTACGCACTTGTAAGACGGAGACAACACATGCGGGTGAAACGTCCTCTTAAGTATATTGTTATAGGGTACGTACCTACATTGAGAAATAAATTTTAAACGTCAGAGGTTACACTTGCAATATATTATACTGCAGACGATGAAGGCGATTTATACCAATAGTATTACCTATACTATCTCTGCCATACGAATGAATAAATAATAACCTACACTATAGAGCTCGTACGTCCGCTGTATAGGTATATAACACTGCGGGCGAGCTGTGTATATTATATCAATCGGTCTCGAATCTTGTTCAATATAATATATACAAAATATATACGAAATTATATTATGTGTGTGCGTTTAAGAGCGTATATCGGAAGAGGAACGATGATAAAGATGAGTGCCGTGTGTATATTATACAACTATAATATATGTTATACCTATACTATATATATAAGCAAACGCTGCAGCTGCCGCGACGGGAATATATATTGTGTATATATATATATATATACGTACATGATATAGGTTTTCTTGAGGCGGCAACCCGACTCATTCGGGCGATTAAAAAAGAAATATGGCCGGCGGCGGTCGAACCCTCGGGAAGACGTCTTTCTATATCAACCACTTCCCACTCCTCCGTCACCCATCCACATCACTGCGAGACCGCACCACTTCCACCGGCTGAGTAACGATGTTGTTTCAACGTTCGCGCCGCCAAGAAACTTTCCCGCACGGAAGCAAGTCTAATGGTTATATATATATATCTAAAATCGTGTGCGTGCGTGATGTATAATATACACAAGACAAGCGCTTTTCCCTCTGAATATAATAATGTATCGTATACACATATACATAGCCGGAATCACTATTATTAGAAACGCGTGGCGTCGAGACGAGGAGTGGCGAAGAGCCGCTGCACGTGGTGTGCTGCTCAGCTGCCACCCCGCGCATTCTGCACCCTTCTGCAGCAGCACACGCTGCTATATAACCCCCATGGATATATATATATATATGTGTGTGTGTGCGTGTGATTTCGCCCCGTACGATTTATTCGACTCGCACTCGGCGGGCGAAAGAGACGAGAGAAAAGCAATTATAATATGGAAGTCTCTGAATAATATATTATGTCTTACGGTCGCGCAAGACTTACGTTTTATATATATTACGTATATACTGCACACACACACTTGCGTACACATAATATGTATATACGAACGGATATAAATGTATTAATAGTTTAGTTATACGAGTGCATCGATATTATAGGCTTATGCTGCACGTCAAAGTATACTGCAGCTGCGGTAAAGCTATAGTTGGCGACGTAACGTTAACCTAACCGAAATACTATACAATAATAAGCTATTTTTACATTTAGTCATATTTATTTAACTTCATCATATCATTTATTTTGTGTAAAGGCGTATAACGAAATAGCATACTGCAATAAGCACAAAAATAATAAGAGACAATATTCCATCTCCGACTCTCCGAGTATAATATAACTACCTCTACGGTTATAGGTACTATATGTATACTAAACATCAGCTCGATGTCGTGCCTTCGACGCCCCAGTTAGAACTGAAACAACTAAAAAAATTAGTTTTTCGGTTAAAATATGTTTTCTATAATATTGATTCACTATATATGACGCAAATTATAATATTGAAAATGTCCTCTCGACCCTCTCGTAAACAATAATTTAACTATATTTGAATGCGTTATTGAACTTAAATCATAATAAGATTGTGTATATGATTGTATAGGTACGTGGATTTGTTATAACTCATCAACTTGATGAAACAACTTGTTTCAGCTTTGAACTGAGGAGTAGTCTTGGCGATCGGACTTCAATAAAGCAAGAAACAATAATGTCATCGCGTTTTCGGCGATACACTTACCCACAGAGTACATACGTATATGTGTACACAATATGTTTATGATACATGGATTGCTCTAGCTCAGTGGTTCTCAACCGGTGTGCCGCGAGAAATATCTGATATTTGTAACTATGCTGGTAAAAATATTTAAAACTGTATTTTAAATTCATTAAATTTGTGCTGAGTGAGCCGCATAAACTTGTGATGTAAAATAGTGTGCCGTGAACCAAAAAAACTTGAGAACCACTTCAGTCTAATATAGCTGGTTTGAATATACCTACATCTCTGACGGTCCGACGTTCATAATATTATTATATTGAAAACGTTTTCGTTTCGACAATCCACTGAAACACCACGAGCGTATATAATATAGGCGTGAATGTTCATGACTGCAGTACCTACCTACGTATATGTATTTATTGAAAATTCATAATATATAGAAGCGCGTGACGAAGCCGAAGGATTGTATACCCGAGGTCATAATATGTATAATATAAGTCAACTATAAACGTATAATATAATACGCTACAGTGTTATGCGTTTATGTTATGTCCATATAATATAACGTCCCACGTGTATATATATAGTTTGGTGTGGGTCTCTACAAATCGAAGGTCCAGACCGCAATTTTCTGAACAATTTGTTACACGCACCACCCCGGTCGGCGAAGGGTATAAAATATAATATAATAACGATAATAATATATCGGCCGATCTAACGTTTATTATATAAATGATAAATATTGAACCCAAACTCTGTTGGGCCGCGTCGTTCACTTTGTGTACAGACAACATTGCGTTTGTTTGGACGTGCGGACGACAATGGGCACCGACGACCTAGATGCGCGCGTAAATGCCTTTGCGGTCGGAGAGGCCGCATTCGTCTCCGGCGGAACCTTTTGATTTACGGCCGGACCCGGTCATATATCATCGCAACGGCGCGTTATTTATACAAAAAAAAAAAAAAACCTTAACGGTACATTTATTTTGTTACGTTTTATTATTTTTCGACCACACGTACCTATATATAGCAATGGATATATTATATATATATATAGGTACACGTACGACCGGGACCGCTGCCGCGGTGCCACACCCGTGTTTAAATTTTGTTCGGTCACCCTGCAGACACAATAATAATATGACACGCACTACATCCTTTTCAGAGCCAAAATCACTCGAAGGACGGACCTCAGATGTGACTCCGGGCGTGTTGTATGGGACATCGTATGCTGCAGTCAGTGATGTACAACACACAAATACGATGGTCATGTACGCACGTAAGTGATTTTTTTTCGATAATATCTCGCGTATAGTAAGCTACTGATTGTGATCGTTTTTCTAAAAAAATGCATGCATAATCACAATATAGTCCATGCATATACGACGTAATGCATGTGGTGCATTTTTATAATTGTTTTGTTCCATCTGCATAAACGATTCTATATTTGTATGTACCTATACACGTTAAATCTGTATGTGCAGGTATTTATAACACACTGAACACACGAAGATAAATCGTCAATAATCAGTTAGAGGTATGTATCTATATGAGTATGTTTTTTCTAGGTATAAATCAGTGGTGCCCAACCCATGACCCGCGAAGGTACCTAGTATTCTGTGTGGCCCGTTACAATTTTTTAAATAAAACAAAATATTTTAAAAAAGGTAAAATTATATTTAGGTATTAGTTTCATAATAATAATGATAATAATTAAATTAAAATATATGTATATTTGGTGGCCCACTCGAAGATGATTGCTTACCAAAGTGGTATATACACCGAACAATAAAGGTTGGGCATCACTGGTATAAATGGCATACCTAAATAAATTATAATCGTTTAAGAAATCGTTTATGTATACAGTGTCGCGGTCGTCGGCCTGGTCATGGCCACTGAACCCCAAACCCGAACGCGGCCTGGGCCACTATATTTTTTTTTAGGATCTGGTAAATTTTTATTTGTTCGGTCGAGTGTTCTTGGTTTATATAGGGATACCTACTCGAGTAGGTACTCTGCAATGTATTTATTAAAAAGGCCCGATACCGTCCATTACGACCACTATACCATAATAATATGTTATCTTACGGTTATCGTGTACCTACATAACTCTTGTAGGATAATATATATATATATAAGTACTAGATAACTACACATCATTATAAACCTCCAACCGTTAATTTGTGAATATCATAATTCTTGAGTTCTTGAAACATTGTATTTTTGGTCTATGATGAAAAATCGTAAAATACTTGTATATATACCTATGGCTTACGGTTTTTCATTTTTATCCACAGAATATTTTATAATTTATATATTTATAACACCATTCGTATATTATATTATATACCTAGCTATTAGCTAGGTACCGATACGAAATCTGGTGTTAATCTAAAAATATATTTCCCTCAAAACCGGTATGAAAAAAAACGCATCATATGATGTTTGCACTTTATCATTTACATATATGGTTCATTATCCTACACGGCGGTATGATATAACGAAGATAATTTTACACCGGTTTGGACCTACATATTTCTAGCTTGTGACAACTGCAGTTTATAGTACGCGTGCATTATATGCACCGCTGCAAGTGCATTTCAAAATGTAATACATATACGATTCGTTTACAAGAGATAATATACGCATATATTATAATACCCTATACACCCATCACATGTAATACTATTCGTGCGTATGTTATTCGTGTCGAACGATTAAATTTTATTGATTTTAACGTGCGAATTTTTAATACTTGCAGATACCCGTATAAATTACAGTAAATTTACCGTGCAGAGTCACGGCTTTCCGTTGATAAAATTGTATAGTAATATTGATTTTATTTCGGCGCCACTATATCGCGGATGTGCGATACAAAAAACAATTATAAAATCGCTGCGTATAAATAGAGATATATAGGTACATTACGACCATAGGTATTATTATGACCAACAGTGCATGTATATGAGTATTGAGTATACCGCAATATAAACAATATGTGCAGACTGGCCAATCTCGTCGACAGAGTATTTTTGTCCCCCTCTGATAGGTATAATATATAGTTTATTTAAATCATTATTTGTACTGTTGTTTAATTGGTATCATAACACGAAACCCACAAGTCATTCCGTGCGCGTGTAGACTATAGCAGCAGCAGCATTCTGCGACGTACACACACCGTTGCTACAGTGTTGTGTTTGTATAGTATACTTACGTATGTATATAAAATATAAGATTTATGTCTATAAATATAAATAGTGTGAGTGTATATCATGTGTATATAATATACACACATTCAAGAAGCCCCGCGTATGTGTGAAGGAAATGAGTAGCACTGCAATAATCGTAAAATACGTTTTTATTATCTGGGCCGAATTGCCACTTCTCGATGTTCCCCCAGCCATCGAACCCCCTCTCACCACATTACGACCGTTTAAGACCATTCACCTCGCACTCCGTCGGTGATATAAAACTGAGTATATTATTTGTTTATATAATAAAATAATATTATATTATATGTAGGTATACGATATAATATAGTTCGCGCGTCGATCAAAGCTGGCGCGCGCAGCCCAGTCAAATAACGGACTGCCTCGTGTATATTATATTATAATATAATATACGCGTAGGCACTATAATACAAACTTGTCATTTTTATTACGCATTAATGACGATGCGGGCTATAAAAAAAATTTTATGTCCAATTTTATTGCTCGCCGACATCTCGGTACATATTATTATTATTTTTATTATTATAGTGCGTATTATTATTTATACGCGAGTTATCGCCACGACCTACGGCACGTCTGACTCGGGTTGAGGTTGGTCGTCGACAACACAAAATAATATTATATATAGGTATATAATAATATGTTCACCTTTTTATTTATATACACTGCATATTAAATTTACATGCAGCTCTACACAGGCCCCACTGTTATGTTACGAATCCAAATCGCTATAATGAACATTTTACGAGATACAGTAAATGAATTTCTAGCACCATGGCGTGGTTTTCTCAAAATCGTTTAATATATGCTATGCTTACAGAATTAAATATTGCATGTGCACTTATAAGTATTTAAGATCATAATATACGGTTGCAGCTGCAATAAGTACCTATACACGATACGCCTCTCAACTGAATATATGTAATGTATATACCTATATATATATATATATATATAGGTAACAAACGCATCACAATAAAACTATAAATTTACTCACGGCTATTATGGCGTTATTTACTAATTAAAAGAGTGAGGAGTGTGGTATAAGTATTTAGCGGGAGAACACATTATTTAGATTTTTGACTAAATCATTATACCTAATTATCAATAATATTATATATAGGTATTATACTAAACAAATAGTCTATGAATAACGAAATGTTTGTTAATGATTTTCAGTTTTATATATTAGTTTTTCATATATATTATAATAAGGAATGATTATTATATATGTATATGTATTAGATACACATACCTGAAATGTATATTTAATAACTATAATTTTATTTACAAATTTGTTATATACAAAATATAGATACTAAATAGATAACTCCTAACTATTATAATTCATAATATTATTGCCTATTGGTAGATATAACGACGTACTTTAACAGTGCAGATAGTAACTATAGTAGTACTGTACCTAAGTATAAATAACTTGATGCTCGTTTATATACCGCCTACTATAAAAATAAGTTAGCACTAGCATTTGTAAATTGTAATTTGTTAATATAATATATGTGTAGCTATATGTATTAGATATAATATACTAAAACATATCATTAAATAATTAATAATATACAAAGTGTAGGTATACATTATATATGATTTATTGATTTATATTATAATCATACCGTCCATACGTAAATAATAGCCATTACGGTTAAAATAATAAACTATATTCTCTTTACATTTAATACCTATACGTCTTACTGTTTTTATTAAATCTACTTAAAAGTGCATCTATAACTACGTAATAATTATTATATATATATATCATTATTTTAAATTATCATAGTTAAGTATAAAATTGTTATGTTTAACTAAAAGCTGTATATCAATTATGGATCATGATTCGTGAACTTATTATATATTAGTTAGGTTATTAGGTATATATATGTGTATATATACCTAATACATATATATAATACATAATTTATATTATTATTATATCGAACCTTCACTTTTCAATTTACGCGTACATTAAACCTAAGACGTTTGAAATGAATCATTCAATAAAATATGTTATATAGACATATTATAAAGGCATATACCTATACAAATATATATATATTGTCTACATACAAACAATTTTACAATATACCGAACTTCTGAGTATAAAAAGAATTATTACCTTATGATGTGTATCACGTTTAAAATATTCCTTAGATTATTATTACATCATCATATGGCATCATCACTCATCATCATACAAAACAGTGTTAACGGAGTTTTAATTTACAACCCTAACATTATAACAACAATTATAGTAATATATACTAATATATATAGCTATATACCTAATAGTGAAAAGTATATTGATATCAGATGTGAAGTTTTTTTTCTCGTGCACATTTTCATACGGCACAAAATCGATCAAACTATACACGCTTATATCTGTTATATATTATTTGTATAATGAATCTATATAGGTAATATTATAATGTAATGCATATTACATATAGGTAGGTATAGGTACTTTTGGATATATATTATATAGATACAAGTATACAAAGCACATATTGTACCTATACATGTGTTGCGGGCCCTGTTCGTATATTTTTTTCCCACCTTAAATAGAAGTCATCGGTTATTTTATATTTTCCACTCGACGAATTCTTTTTTGTCGCACGTTTCCTAACGCAAATGTTGCCGAAGATTTCGCAGAAAAATCGCGTTCCACGTTGTATGTATAAAAACCATATTGTCGTCGTAAGAATTTTTCGCCATATCGCGACAATGGACACAGCGTTCGGACAAAGCGTTTTGATGGGCGGGCGGGCGTGTGGGTGAACGAAAGAAAGAAAAAAACAAAAAATGAAAACAAAATACGGAAAAAATACCCACACGAAATTCCGCGCGGACGGCTGCAGAGTAGCTCGGCCAACGGTCGGACGGTGGCAGGACGTGGCGCGGAGGGGAACCTTTTGTCGCCGCCGTCGAGGCACATTCATGGCCGCCCCAGACGCCCGTCCAATAACTCAATCGTGAGTCCCGCCCCTCGGGTTGCGCGCGCCTGGAAGCCATCTTAACCGGGTAATGCGGTGTGCGAGCGCGCGCGGAGATCGATTCCCCGCCGACCCGTCGGCGCCCGAGACCGACACCAGTGGCCGCCGCGGCGCATACGTCGTCGCCGTCGTCGTGTGTCGTCGCCAACGGTCGGTCGGGACGACGAGCGGAGACGACGACGACGGTGACGGCCGACGACTAACATTATTCCCGCACGCGCTTTCTGGCGAACGATAGAAAACTCGTCGTTTTACCAAATAATAGGTGCCTAGTAATATTATGAGATCATCACCAACGACCGACTGGGCTCACGTCAAAACCAAGATTGGAAATTGTAACCATTATATAGGTATATAATAATATTTAGGTATACGGAATAAAACATCATGGTAAAAATCTACGTATTCCGAGGTCCTGTAACCGCATAATAATAATATGCTAATATAATATGGCTTGTCAGTCGTTTTCACTGTATATATACTCCATCAGAATATCGTGCAGTAGGTACAAAAAGGTATGCAGCGGTCGTCGAAAGAGTATAATAATATAATATGTTTACACCGCGTTCGCGGTGACTATATGTTATTATCATACAACGATGCGCGGCCGGGCCACGGCATTCAAACATGGCTGCGCGATCGTCAGAGGTTTTTATAGCCTCGTCGCCATAAAACCCGAGAACGGGGGAAAAAAAAAAGGCCGTATAATACGACTTTCGTCGTCGTCGGGTCTTTTATACATACGTTATTATACGGCGGGGCCCTCCGATTCTCTCCTACAAATTATTTTATTATTTTTTCGTCCGGGCCGGCCGGGGATCGTCTCGTCGTGTACAACATGCTGTGTGCTGCAACGTAGGTATACGATGACACGTGCGTACACGTCCGCGATCCGTCCGTCCGTCCGTCCGTCCGTCCGTCACGCATGTTTCATTTTCGCGTGTGTCCATAACAACAACACGGGTGGGTATATACTGTCCGCAAACCGTTTCGTATATCCGTGTCCATCACACGCCTATATGTGTGTACCTGCCTGTATATATAGTATGTACCTATATACATGTATGCGTCTGTTTACCTCGCGTGTACTTACTATATGTGTGTATGTTTCAAAAACGTTTCACTCATATCGCGCAACTGCAGTATGGTCATGTAAAGGGTTGTGTAAATGTACGTAGCTACGCGGTATAGGTATTAAATATCTACGATTTGTGGATCGTCCGTGGTATATCTAGAGCGCGATTCGACTACAGCGCTATACAAACCGTCCGGTAAGTCCGATGTGTATAGTGTACAAACTATATACATAGGTAATATATATTATGTATAGGCATATAGTTATAAGGTATATGCAATGCATTTATTATATTATCATGCATTGGTATACGATGGTAACGATTAGTTAGGTGAACAAACCGCGTTTTCAGTAAGTGTATTATATATAATAATATATGTTATATTGCAGGTAGGTTAGGTTATATTATAGTATAACTATATAATAAGCAACTTGGTTTGGTAATATACGTGACTCTTCGGTAACACTGAGCTATATGACTTTACTGTATACATATTATATAAGTAGAAATATAAGTAATATACGAATGTCGTAAATATAGGTATATAATCTAACTACTTAAAGTACCTATATACTCTATGCTTTATATATATAAAAAAAAAAAACACTTTTTCGGACAGATGACACTAAGCATAAATATTAAATACCTATACTATTTGTATACCTATAAAAACGTTGGACTATATGGATGTGATTTCAGCGTTAAGATAAACGTTTAAAATATATACTAACTTCAAACCTATTACTATCATGATTTCATGTATTTTCACATATTATCTATACAAATTTAATGTGAAACGAAATTATAATATTTTTTTATTTGTTCAAATTGTTACACTTGGCATGTATAAATTAACGGTATTGTTTATTAAATCTGTTTCTTATCAATATAGGATATTTTATTCCTTGGAATTTGAAAGTTTAAAGTACATATTCTGAGTACCAAGATCTTATTATCTATGTTCTATATCAAAACATTTTGCATCAATCTGCAGTTCAATGCATAGGTACATATATTTTTCAGTTCAACTGCAATGATAAAAATCGTTTGAAAACAATACTGATTCAAATTTTTTTCGACAGTACCTATATATATGTGACTTTTGGTAATATGCGTGTTTGTTTGTTAAAATTAAACTTATTAATACCCAAGCCTGCAATATCTATGCCGGTATTCCCTATAACTCTGAACAACAATTTTGTTAAAAAGCTTATATATCATGTAAAAATGGAAAAGTTGTTGCTCGTATCTAACTGTAAGTCGTAAGACACAAAACATTTTTATTTGTGTAAAAAATGTTTTGAATATTATGTGTTATGTAAATGTATAGTAATTATTAATATTTTATTGTACCTACCCATAAATATTTTGATAGATACCTAATCGGTACTATAATAATAATAATATTGGGACAATATATTTTTGTATTTTACGAAAGTTTATAGAACATTTTGTTTTGCTCTTAGCTCTTACATATTTTTTATTTTATATGGCTTATTGCGAGTCCCTTTTTGCTGGCTGTCTCTGTTATGTACAAATACTATAAATATTTACACGCTTTTAATGGGTCAGTGCATGGTTTCAAACCGACTAAATGCTAATGAGACTAAATCCTTCTCATATTTTTAAAGATAAAAAATAAGTCGGTTATTTATTACGTATCGTTATTGCATGTGACATGTTCCATATAAATAATAAATGGCCATTATTATAATATATATATAATATAGCACAAGTAAACCGCAACACAAGTTATTTATTTTCTTGTTTTCGGTTTTGTTCACTAAAAAAACATTTAAGTAAATTATTTGGTTACTCAAATTATATTTTATTCTTGGTAGTAATTTCAAGATCAAATTAAATTAAAGGATAAAGCATTGAATGTATCTAACTGCAGTGTATAATATAGCATGTACAATAGATACTCGTATTATATTGGTATACTTGCGTCTTAAGACCATTCTCCACACGTATAAAATCTTTATTAAGTTCTAATAATATTACATTCAATTTTACGAATGTAATGAAGAATTTTGTTTTAAAAATAACATTCATAGGTCTGTTGAACACTGCATGCTTTAAATAAAAGCTTAATATACTATTATGGGTATATAAATATACAATATCAATTCGAGAACATAATTATAGCATTTATAGTTTTCAATGATATAATATTTGAACTTAATATTAAACTAATTATAAACATTTTTTTTTTTAATGTGTATAATACATAATATTATTAGAAACCTTTGGACATCAAACTTACTCATAAGCATCATAACAAATTATATAGTTTAAGTTAGGGTTTGACAATAATTGTCGAATTCCGCAAGTTTTATTGAAGGGCCGAAAAGTAAAAGAAATATAAAAAGGATTAAAAACATATTTCAAACAATCATGAACAACTTTGTAGCTTCAGTTGGCATTTTGTTGTAAATGATTAAGTAAACCTGCTGGAATATAGAACAAATGGAACAAGTTTTAATAGTATAATACTTTTCCAAAAACTGTATATTAAATACATTATTAGATGTCTTTAGAGATGAAGAAAATGTATAATATACACCAAAAAACATTAAGAGTTTATATCAATATATAAAAATGGGAGAGATAATTGAAACAGTTTATAAAATTAATACATATACCTTATATTGCAAGAGATTAGAAATATAAAAAAAGAGAAAACTATGTATTTTTGACATACCTACGTATATTTTTATGTATTAAAACTTATTGTTGAAAAAAAGATATTTAAAAATCCTAAAATAATATCCAACTCCAGTTCATTGAAATCTTATAAAAAGTTTATATAGGTCACCATGTTTTTGATTTGTTTACGTTTTTAGTTTTAATAGCTTTAAAAGCTCAAAGCCAAATTCATAAATGTATACTTAAAAAATGTATAATTTTAAGTACCAGTTGTAAAACTGATACCATAATTATATACCTGAACTAGGTAAAAATAAATTAAACTGTTATTTTGGGAAACAAGAACTATATTATAGCTTACCTATTATACCGACCTAATGTTATACTTATATACCTACATACCTTATAAATTATAAATTATAATATTGTTATGATAATTATTATTTTAAATAATAATTACACGTACTAAAAAATAATTGTAGAATTATTTTTCATGTCTACCTATATATTATATTATTCAAATATTAGATAATTTTCATTTACTTTGTGTTTACCTAAGTTGTTATTTAACTAACCACAACGTAAATGTTATATACATATTAATAGCAACAAACATAATTCCTCTTATTATAAAAACATACGAAGGTAGTTTATTTTGAACAACAATTATTTAATTTCAAACGCTAATACGTGCACTACATCACTACCGAAGTATAATTGATAAACAAAAATTTTTCGTTTATTAATTACCACGCGTGTAATATTATAATATCGTAATAATATAAATACTAAACAACTCCTATAAATCGTCGAACAACTTGTATTATGTAATAAATATATTGTACCTAAATGTAATAACTGTAACTAGGTATATAGTAGGGATAATTTGTCTAAAGCTAACATATTCGGCCTACGGTAGTTCGTTTTTGTTTTTGTTTTTTACTATGTATAAGTACTCTAGATTTAGGACAAACCCTTTTATTTTTTTCGTGTGTTGTTTTTCTAGACAGTTAACCTGCTATAATTATACCCAATTTAAATATTTTGGAATGCATTATATACGTGCACCTATATGTATATATATATATTTGAATATGTGTGTGTGTGTATGCATGTATTGTAAATTATGTATTATATTTTGTAAATTATTCATAAAACTATTGATGGCTGAACGTGCACATTACAGTAACTAAGAACTACGGTTCAACGATCATTTCCAATTTTATGGAAAAAGTATGTTGTAATAATAATCATATTATTACAACATACTTTTTCCACCAATAATAATATTATTATTATATGTTCCAGGTTCCTCTATTAATACATTGTACCTATATTATAATACAATATTCGATACACACATCTATATGGTATACCTGTGTCATAACTCATAATATATTAAATACGTGTAGTAGATCTATACTAAATTTTTTATTATTTTTCAAATAGTAGGTACATTAGAACCTACCTAATTCTTATACCAATATACAAATTACCGATATAAAGATACATGTATTATGCATAAGCAAGTATAGTTGGGTATGATAGGTGTCTGATTGTCATTCTTGCACTGCCATATTTGATTCATGTGTAATCGTATAAATCATAATATATTTTATAATAGTATACTTACAACTGTAGTACCTATATACATGTTAATGTCGTATTTTCTTTTTTTATAGTATTTTTAGTTTGAAAATGTCATGTTTATATATCGCTGTATACATGACGCAAGGCCACTGCAGTAGTGTTACTGACGTTTAATTGCAACTATATAATAGGTTTTAAGTTTGTGCAGTTTTGCATAGAGGCAAATAATTATAATAACATTAATTTAGTATTCAATAGCACCATGTAGGTACAACAAAATCCAGCATTATTCCTATTGAATTTGCGTTATTTGTGAAAATATATAACTATACGTATGCAGACTAGTTAGTTTATTATATACATGCAGGTTGAAAATAATGAAAACTTATCTTCGGGCATATCATCGCTACCACATTACATTATATTGTTTAATGAATATAATGATACAAATATGTTATATTATGGTTTTAACTTAATATAATAAGAAAATTATAGTAATATAATTTCTATATACCTATATTATATTGTTTAATTAATTGATGAATCGACGTTTTATCACAAAATATAATTATTTTTATGTAAAGCACATTATCTATCTATATAATATAAAACATAAGTATATTAGAATATTACCGCCGTATCACTTATATCGCTCTATTTTTAATGCACAAGTATAATATTCATGACATTAATCAACGGCCTTAGTCGCAATATCATATAAAAATATATCGATTTTACGACATGACCCCGCCATCGTTGTGACCGAAGACAACCCTCGTTTTATTTATAACAACCTTATCAATCTTTATGGGACAATTGTATATAATATATAATTCTCGTCGAGTGGTAAACAGTGTCACGCAGACCCTGCAGCAATTTATCATTCATATTTTATTTACAGAAAATAATATATTACTCACGCTCAAGTTCAATTACATATTATTATTAGATAGATAGGTAAGGTAGGTTACGTAGGTACTCAAATAATTAAAAAGCCGTTTTCCACGTGTTTGTGATACCTATAATGCGGTTTTAAATACCCTCAAGACTCGTTGGGTTGTGTTGGCTTCTCACGCAACCACTAGACCATTTTAAAAATCTGATTATTTTTTCGACATTTTTTTTTTTTATTATTTGGGGATAGAATGAAAATATAAGCAGCCCGCACACACCAATGATAATTACCGGAAATTATATAGGTAACCGGTTAGCGGCTCCTCAGGCTATAACGACGAATATTTTGTTTTTCGTTTTACCGAAAACGGCAAGTTTGAAATTTTAACGGCGCAATAATACTGATCGAATAGATCGGCCGTGATACGGGTTCAGAGCAAAGTGAAATAACCATGCGGGAGCTATCGAAACAAAAAATCTTCAAAAGGATATTAATTCTATAAACAATGTATGAACCAACAGCGTTACTCGCGATCAATTCGGGCGGATTTTAATAAGTACGATGCCTTATATGACCCAATATCAAAGATTATACAAATTAAGCTAATATTAAACATTTTAAAACAAGTTTAATTTTAAAGATCAATCAACATATTATTTTAAACTATATAAATTAAATATAGGTATTATATTATAGTAAATGGAAATAAAATATACTTAATTATAGAATACGTAGGTGGTATAGTCGGTATAGGTCTTTAATATTTACTACTGGAATAAAATTATAAATATTTATTAATAATTATAGGTCTACCTATATTATAAGCCAATGTTATATATTATATATAAATATAGTATGGTTAGTTAGTAGGTACAATTAAATAAGTGATTTTAAAAAAAAAATTACAGTTTCAATTGTACATTTAATGAAAAAAAATAAAAACTTAATTTCAGCTTTTCATTAATTTATTTTAAACTATAGTATTTTTATTATTATTGTGTGTGTATTTATATGTGCAGTTATTGCTATACACATATAATATATGGGTTTATTATAAATTATTATAATTAATATGCAACTAAAATTTGTTTAATTCTTATAAGTATTTTAATCTATATAAATTACAATAGTTTCATATTATACAAATTAATATATTTAATGCGTAATTTTCAAATAGAAAGATTTAAATGACAATATAATAACTCGGGAATAATTTTTGTTATAAATAAATATTATTATTTATATATACAGGTGTACATATTATTATATTGAAATATTAAATGTTATAATATGGTTATTACTATTTATTGCTGTACGTAATTTCAGTGCTTAAAATCAATAAAATAAAAATATATGTTTATTAATAAAAGTTAATTGTACATTAATAAAATTAATGGCGTATATCATAATATTTTAAACAAATTATAACATTTATTTAACCCGTAAAACCTGTAAACAAGTACAGACGTGCGGCAATGCATTATTTTTATGTTTGTTGTTAGATAATAACCATAAAATAATATTATTCTTTTCAGTATAAAAATCCCAAAATTATAACATTTTATTACACATTTCTTATGTGAATCCATGTTAATCAAAAACAAATATTTATTTTTAATTTTCATAAATTTATTTATGCAATTTTATGGGATAATAGTTTGATTACGATCTAAAGTTGTTACGTTTTGTACATTAACAATCGTTTAGAAATGCTCGTCATATAATTGAGTATATGTTATTAATTCTATATGGTATATAGGTAGCACAGGTAATAACATTATATATGTAATATGTGGCAGACATAATTATTTTAACTATATGTAGGTATGATCATAAATGTTTATAATACACGTCTCGAGATCAAAAATACATATATTGTGTAGTTATGTTGTTAATTGTTATTTAGATACATAATTTACCAAAAACATGTATAATTTATTGACTATTATTTTAGTATAAGACCGTCTTGTACCACATTCGAATCTTAATATAAATTATAAACTGTAAATTTTACAAGTGAATATGCTGCTAACTATGTATCATAATATCATATATTATGATAGCCTGCAATAGGTAGCTGGTATTATATACTATTCATACTGATCATTTTTCAATACGATTTTAAATTACTGAATGTATAAAATATTTTCAGGCACTTTTTTTTGATAAATAAAGTAATGAATACTTTTATAATGACTGAATTAGCAATATTGTAAAATAAAATAAAATGTTGAAAAAAGTATATTCCCAATAGAATAAATGTTGGAGCCCGTTGGAGGTAGATAATAGGTATAGATAAACAGTTTACAGTTATATATGTACCTATCCAGGAATGCCGAATAAACGTAAACGCGCAAACGATAAAATATTCCATAATTATTGTTGAGTAAACGTTTTATTTTTGACTGCACGCTATATAAGTTTAAGTGTAATATATATTATAATATTATATTGTGAATTTTTTTTATATATATATATACGAGAAAAAAATGCATAAATCATTTTTATAACAGTAAGCATATAATAATATATACCTGAGAGTTTTGGTTTAGTAAAATATAATAAATTTAAAGTTGTTTTTCTTGACATACGGTGCAATATACGACAATTAATCGAATAACAAAAATGTAATTTAAAACACTATTTACACGCGTCCACAGACGCCATATATTTCAGTGTTCCTCGCCTACCACGTACATATATTATAATATACGTTATAATGGTTAATATAATGTACCTGCAGACATGTACCGTGTTATATTTTTATTTGTACGAATCACGAACCGCGACACCGGACCGCGGTGTGACGGCAGACAGCAGTCCTTATAATAATAATAATAATGTATTATTATTACATATTTTTTATAGGATGTGTGCGCAGTGTGAACTCGCTCTACGTTTATTTATTAATAAAACGCACGCTGGTAGGTATACAAGAGTACAAGACCAGACCATATTTATGGTTCATATCAGGTGTATATAGCTGCAGATAATACTACACCACGAGATACGCGATCTATATAATATGAGATGTATTGCATTATTATGGTTTATTATTTTTTTACGAAAACCATTATTTTGTAGGAAAATGTTTTCATTTAAATCTCGGTGGCAGTTTATGACGCGTTGTCGCGCAGCCGGTTTTCGCGCCGGATGTGCAGCGTATAGTTGTATAGGCATAATATACGCATAGGAACCTACGGCTGCACAGCATATGTGAGCCTGCAGACAAGTCATATTATAATTATTTTAATATGATCTCACGCGATGTGGCTGCCGCCGCCGCCGCCGCTGCCGCTGCTGACGATGGCGGACGATGGTTTATAGCCAGCGAGTGCATAAATCATTTCGTACGATTGTTGTCGGGACCGGACGAGCCGTGGCGGTGGCGGTGGTTGGAGAGAATAAAAATAACGTAGTAGTATAGTAGTAGTAGTATATATATATATATATACTCACGTAATTTAAATGGCGGATTTTACACCCATAACAGATTTTAACGAGATGAGCCACTGGCGGTCGCGCGCTGCACAAAATCAATTACATATATATACGACACCGGCCAAAGAAGTAGTGGTTCTCCTTGGACTCACCCGAGATGTCTCGGACGGAAACAACTACCGCGAGGTGTTATAATAAATCATAAAAAGCAATTTAAACAGGATCGGAGGACTCGCGTTGTGTATAGGTACGACGCGTCATATTATATCATAGGCGTATATTATATTTTTGCGTAAAATTTATTATAATACACTCGCAGTATAATGACGTGTACATTATATCCTACGTATGTATACGTACCTATATAAATTATTAAAAAAATTATAGGTATATAAAATACCGACTCGTGCGGTAGGTGTATAATCTTATAAAATAGCTACTGCAGCTAAAGCTGTTTATAGCTCTATAAGTAGGTATGTATAGGTATGTGGAATATAAAACATTATTGAACCTAATCTATAAAGTGTCTTTTAAGACCTAGCAATGAACACTTCACGAGTTACGATACGTATTTTTTTTGGAAAATAACACGTTCTATAAGACTATAATATTGTTATAAGAAACGTTTTGGTGATATATTTACTTTACCATTAAGTACTTTATGTATAACACTTTATTAGAAGACAGAAGTATTTATATTGCAAATATATCGAATTGATATTACCTGAAGAATAAGATTTTCTTTTCTTAATTATATAAAGACTAATGTTTAATAGGTATATAGGCAATAACACTAATAACTAATCATGCAACTACAATCAATAAACTACGCTCAAACGGTGGTTATTATGCATCATCGTATTATGTCAAAGTTTGACACAAAATTACGATTATTTAAATTCTACATACGTTATCCGATTCGGGTGTATAGTTCAAGATCAAAATATTATAGTTACAAAAAACAAGCGGTTTCGTCTACAATTTATACGATTTAAATTATTTAGAACGTTTTAATATGAATGTCCGGATGTCATGCACTGCGCATAGCTTCACGTTCAATATAAATACAACAAAACAATCAAGTCAAAAATAAGATTAATCTAAATTTTTTTTTTGAAATTCATTAAGCATTGTATCTAATTGGTACTTTTAATAAATCGCAATAATAATCAAGTAACCTAATTATTTAACAATTAAAAACATGATAATCATAATTAAATTAATATATTACAACTAGATATTTATTATACTGCACAAATGTCCATAATCACAAGTATAATATCTGTAGCGGTGCGAAACAGTATATAATAGTAAAATACATATATTATTATACAAACATAACAACATATATATTAACCGTAAATGTTGTATAATATATAAATGGCGTGTGATACCTATTATTATTATATTACTTGTCGGATCGTAAATAACACTCATTTGGTGGTAAGTAGGTACTACATGATAATATGCTAATTAAGTACCTTCCGCCGATCTTATATATACGTTGTAAATAGTATCAACGGGAAGGGGTGAAAAACGCGTACCTACCTATAAATGTGTATAATTTTTATAATATTATATTTGGTATGTACCTATATTCTATTGGATTGTAATCGCAAACACACAATGATATTAATATATAAATATAATGCGTATGCCGTATATTATTAGGCGCGCCTAGTGTTACGAAACGTAATTAAAAAATCGAAATACCCGCGACGATATTAAATGTATATAATATGGATATATATATATATATATATATATATATATATATATATATATATGGAGTGTGTGCGACGACAAGTGAAAGGGTAGAAATTCGTAAAATACACCACCATATACTTACAACAACGGATCGTGTCCTAGTTATTTAAACGACATAAACCTATTATTATAATAATAATACAATAATAATATAATATTTGTCGTGTACGTAACATAACATATTTTACATGTATTATACGTGTTTAGCTGTGGATAAAGTAACTGTATATGTAGTTACCTTTATTCTTTAAATCAGTTCAACGACGATATCGTGTGTCTCAGGCCGGGAAAAAATTATAAAACTCCGTACTATCGTGTGGTCTAATATTATATATAGGTGCATTCATGATTCGTATATTATATGAACATATATATCTAGTGGGACCGCATTTTATACACGACATAGGTGCCTATATATATATAGATACCAGCAATAAATATATAGTAAATACGCCAATTGTGTCGAATGTTTTCATATGTATATACGTCGCAGAATTTTATTGTCCGGCAATACGTTTTTTATACGTTCATACCTATGTAGAGTACCTCGAGAACCTACATAATACGAGCGCGTATTTATCTGGACCGTTGCCCCATATATATATATACCTAATATTATATACATATTTTATACCTATCCGCGTGTAGGTACTTAGCTTAAACCGTTAATGCATCGGCACGTGTTTATAATATGTATATGACATTGTAATGTGTTCACCGCACATGTATCTATACACATATATATATATATATATATATATATATATACAGGAGAGACATTGCTCTGCACGACCCTTTCCCGCTGGTCGGGTGCTTGAAAAAAAAGTCTATCTGTACACGTCGCGTAGTCGATCGCGTGCGTGTCGCCGCCCGTTGTGGAATGCGCGAAACGACGATTGGAGACTGCCACAGCAAAAACAATGGACCAAACCTCCTCGTCGACCCGCGCGCGTTTTATGCTCGCGCGACTCGTTTAGAGCTCGTTCCGCCGCCTATATACCGTACCGTTTTATTTTTATTCGTATAGATATATTATTATACATATATTTTTCTTTTTTCTCATCATCCGTTCGCTAGAAATTCCGCAAACGACTTGTCTATTATTTAATCATATAGCATTCCGCGAAATACACGCACATCACGCGAATAGGTTCTTAGCCCTGCGCGTAAAATATTGCTCATGGTATATATATTATACAATTATACACCTACAGCTGCTGCAATCCCGAGGCGCGTTTCTATGCATACTTCATCGTATACATATACATATGTTTTTAATAATCGTACCATAATAAATTATGCGTTTTATTTACTATAGTGTAAGCGTATATAAAATAGTGCCGTATCTTGCGAATATTTTAATATTATAATTTTAATTATATTATATATACGCATTATAAATAATATGCGGTGTGATTCACCAAGCATAATATTATATTTGAACTTGTTTGTCCTCTACGAATGCAATCGAATTCTGATTTTTGGGATTTTATTTAAATGTATATTTTATGAACATAATATACATACCTAAAAGGTACACTAAATTTCCAAATAAAGTATATATATTTTTCGTTTTCCAACGTTTTTAGATATTGTTTGGTAAAAGCTAAAATTTCTATTTTCATATAAATATCAGTATAATATGTTTATTAAATTCTTAGTAGAAATTTTCATATCACAAACGAGTTTTCGTTCATATTAGTATTAGTAGTATTACGTATTATTTTAAATTTATAATACACAAAAAATAATAAATTTAAACGGTTGTTCATGAACATAATTATTCATATAAATCACATATAAACTGCTGTAGGTAAAAATACAAAGAATCTAATTGAGTCAGTTGAGTCAATTGAGTACATGTTATGTGGATTTTATAATTTATTTAAAACTAAAAGTTTATTGAAATAATTTTTAATAAATACCAAATTATAGTTATATAAAGACAAATTTTGTTTTGTTTTCAATTTATTCCTTAATTTTATTATCATATTGAGATTAGGCTATATTTTCAACAAAAACAACAGTTTATTTTTAAAATAATTGATACGTATGAATTTTTAAGCCTTTTTAAAGATAATGAAGTTAAATTAGTTTTTTGAATAATGAACCTTTCTTCAGATAATATCTGAAAAATATCTTTAAGCTCGACAAAACAATGTTTGTTGTATATGTTATATATATTATATATACAACAAACATTGTTTTGTCGAGCTTAAAATAATACTACATGCAGTTATTATAGAATGGAATAAAAATAAGTTTCTTTTAATAAAATATATAATCTACATTTATGTATGTAATATATATTACCTATACTATATTTATATATTCTGTATCAATAAGTTTAGAAGATATGGTAATATAACTAATAAGTAATCAATTTCGCCAGAGGTGCTTTTAATCCGTCTAAATTTGCATTTATATTTATACAGCATGTCTGACACATGTACTGCAATGTATCTTCAGTCTTTACTGTACATAATAATATTATAGTTTATTCATATAATAACGTTTATATATACTTATTATTAATGGTGTTTTTATCATATGTTTATATTTATTTTTACACATTAATTATACATCGTTTATTCATCAGTCAAAACACTTAAAACGGATGCGAAAAAAGAATCACTAGTTATCAACTTACACTTTCATAATTTTATATAATTAGATGCACTATATAAAATATGAACAACATTAAATTTTAATTCATGTCGAGTTTTAAATAACAAACGAATAACAAAAAAATAAATAGAAAAAATCGCATGGAGCCTACATAATATTGGAGATATGTAATAATATATATATATATATATATATATATAATGGACACCTAGTTTTCAAAATATTTTCGGTTTATAATACAATTATATAGACCTACAGTCGAAAATACGTTTTATTATTGAACAGCTAACTTTATTCAAGAATCGTTTTATATAGACAACTATTAAGTTAAATCCAAATATTATTTTATTTATTTTTATTAATTAAAGGCTTCAAATACAAAGGTTTATTAGCCTACAATGTTTACATGTTTAATTTACAAATATTATTTGTGTACATCGATAAATTCAATTTTTTTATACACACAACATAATACCTATATAATAGGTATTAATAACATTATAACGCTATTTCACGCTGCCGCGCACCGTTTCAATTCCGGTTGACCGCAAGATTCGATTATTATTACTATTTACTAATGAATAATGATATTATTTAACCGTGAGAATATTATTATCATCATCATAAGAGACATTTTACCATTCTATAATATTATGCTTGATATACAGTTCGTTTGCTTTAAAATAAAAATATTATCTTCAACCATCACCATTTGTATTATACATCAATATTAGACCATATAATAAATGCGCTCGTGTAAATATTATTTTTTATGTGCTATATTATATCATAGGTCCATAAGTAGACGCCTATACACCTTTTTAACACTTCAGTACACAAGCACTTGATGTCTCAATATTTATCGAATAATACCATAAGCATTACATTTTAAGAAGGTTATACTAACGTTGTTGTTGTTATCTGCGTGGTGTGTGAATTAGTCACTGTTGTAGGTGTTTTAGTGAATATAATAAATTATTATTATTTGTACAATATAGAATTTTGTATTATTAATATATATATCGAGTAATATTCATTTACATAAGTTATATAATACTATAGGTAGTAAACTTTAAATAATTGCTTTATGTAGGTATTTATTATAAATGTGAAAATAAAAGAATTTTAAGAAATAATGACTTTTATAATAATAATAGTTATATTTATTATAATATAATAAATAATAAATATACTTTAAGGTACTATTATCATTATGTATTATGTTTCAATTCTTTTTGTAAATATCCCCTCTCCTTGTTAAGGCCCATCAAACAGGGGTGAACTTTGGATTAGACCATGATAAGTATAATATATGCATACTACAGATATAGGTACTCGTCGCGAACCTTGATTTATTATCGTATTATTCGGATATTGTTCTTCGCGCCCATCGCGATATATGAAGACAACGTAGTTATATCTAAATTGATTTTGACGGCCATGCGTAATATTAAAAATGATTAATATTATCGTATATACAGTATGTAACGTGAGGAATACATTATTTGACCCGCTGGCGTTTATTGTAACACGCTGGCGTGAGTCGTCAACGATTTCCATAAAATCTTTCAGCAGTCTTTGTATTTTTAAAGTATATATATAATGTGAGATGGCCATGATCCACCAAATAGAAATTATTTTGATTTTCCAACTTGCCGCGACAACTATCTATACTAGCTGTTTGTATACAATACATAATATACCTATAATTATTACTTTAAATTAAGTAAACCGATAGCCTCGTCGGCAATAAACAAAAGAAAGTATTGAATTAATATGCAATAATGTCGTTTCGTGTCGATGTGAAAATATTTAGTCACGGTTTTATTTTTTTTAAATAAATTATACCAAATAACCTGCATTTAAATAATAAAATACTTAATCACCGACTTAAATATAGGTACCTATGTATAATATATATTTTATATGAACGCGTACTTTTAATATATACCTTTAGGCATGACTATAATTTACACGCATTATTGGGTGTGAAGATAATATTATATTCACGATACTCGACCTATACATTCAAATTAACTGTAATAATGATTTTTGTGTCGTTTTTCAGATGAAATTCGTTTGCATTGACCGAGATTGACGATTGTGGTCCAGCTGCGGTTGTTTTCGGTTTTATAGGTATTGTACCACGATGGTATTATGCTGCAGCAGTATATCACATGCACACATTTAATTTGTAGTAGAAATCCGGCTGACGGAAAAGGAAACTGCCTGTACAAAAAACCAAAGAGGTCAGTAGAATTCATACAATAAGTATCTATATATTATATTATACACAATAAACGCGCATCATGTATAGGTTTAATATGGTGCAGTATAAGAACTATACCGTTGGACGAAAATACCCAAAACAATATAAATCAACCCGATAGGGTCTCCCATTTGTCACAGAGGACCATTGTCCGTATATATTATATCGACGAGGTTCTCTATCCTTTTCAATTTGTGTCCGAGAGAAGAAAAAAAACTTTATATTATTACGACATATTATATTGTATGTTCGTACCACATGTGGTACACGTAAATACATATATAATATGTGTGTATAGCGAAGACCGCGATTTGTACAATGGTCCTGGTGCTCAATTAACCGAATGTCTGACGTTTTCGGACATAAATACAAACCACAGCTTATATATATATTATCCCCATCATATACTATATAGAAATAATATGTTAGAAACTCAACTGCTGCACAGTACTTACATTATACGACGGAGCTTATACGCATATATACATAACATTATATATTTATATAGGTTTCATTGAGCTAGCCTATTTTGAGGACCAGCACGCATTTCATGTTTCAATTTACCTAATCTATAATTCTATATTATATATACACTTTCCTGACCGTTGCCACGGTGTACGATGAAAACTAAAACGAAAATGCTTCAATTTTAAAATATATAACTCATCAGGATTGAGATAAATATAGGTACGCGCGTTTTACTAGTTTTTGTTTGCCGTTTTAACCAGTGTAATGGTGAACGCTGCCCTTCGAAATTGATTGGATCGTATCAATAATTATACAGCTATTAAAAAACCTTTCGTGGCCGAGGACCAGCACAGCGTACTTACCCGATGGGCGGTTACCATTCTGTCCAAAAAAACTCTATCTATAATAATAATAATAATGATTGGAGTTTTTTTTCTAATATTATTATTATTATTATCATCATCACCATCGTCATTTCGTGTGCTTAATAACATTTTTGCTCCTAAACGTGAACTCAAACGTGTAAGTATATTTAATACATATAGAAAGGAATTGTTAACGAAAATTGTTTGTTTTATCAAAATCCCCCGAGAGTATAATAATATATATATATATTATTTATAGGTAATAGTTTTGACAAAATTTCAATCGTGCAGTTATATCCCGTAATAATAATATACGTGCTTTGTCTACATACGGGCCCCGAGGAACAAAATTCGGTGTAGGTGCCTAAACGTATAATACCTAATATACCTACGTTTAAAATAACTAATATAATATTATATAGTGACGCAGAACGTATGGGGCCATTTAAGTAGGTACGCGTGGAACCGGACCGGAATGTCGTGTTTGCTATTGGACTCCAACCGATTATCTGTACATATGTGATGCTTCACAGCAAATTAAAAACAAAATAAATAATAGTGAACTGTGTATAATAATATATAATATATTATAGTAGTCAACGAATAATATATTATACAATATACTTATGTGCGTGTTCTGGTCAAGATGGCCATCTCGCTGTGCTCAACGCGCGCCTGAAGCTAAATCGCACACACACACACACACACACACATATATATATACCTATAAAACATAAAGTGTATATTATAAATATTCAACGTAGAAAACATTGTTTCCAATGTATAAGTTTTAAAATTTTGTTTTTGAGAGTGTAAAAGGTATATAGAAACTCTACGAACTCTACGGACGTGGTTTTTACTAGAACTTTTTGGTAGTCTACCGATCTATGTATGTATATGGTTTTGTGTGTGTACTAAAAATATGTGTAGTATAATGTAAGAACATTTTTAAGCATATAATTGGTTTACTTAAAATCAAAATAAAAGAATTAAAAAATGTATTGTTCCTTAAAAATGTTTATTAGGAAGTACATCATACATACCAATAGAATCATACATAATAATACTAATTTATGTACCTATCTAGGGACTGACTATAGAGAGCATAAAAGTTTAATTAATATTTATTACCATTAAATTAGATGTACACGCGTTAAAATAACCTGTGATGTAGTGGGCGGGTAATTGGTTATTATAAGTAAGACACTTATTGGTATACTACACTATACGTTGTATACCTATATATGGCCGAATATGCATTCTTCGGGTTCGTATGTATAAACATATTAATATCTTTATATTTACAGTGATTACACGCAGTCATCACTGTGTGTATATTTACAAATTAAAATATTGTCGATAGTATCACGCTCATTATCATCATTATACGTTATGTTATATATATTATATAGTTTTGATATTTTACACATATTGATATCGATTGTTATCATATACGGATACGACGGATACGTAGTAATATAAAAGTACCTGTTGTGTTTATGATAAATATAATATAATAATTATCGTCGATTTATCACCTCGAGACCATATAACGCGACACACGACGGTCGACGACGCGTTTGTGTTTAATTTATAAACAATATATTTATTATATAGTATTATAATGTATATAGAATATAAACTAAAATATTGTAGAGTACCTATGTCCTATACAGCTATTATGTAATATTTTGTACAACAAAGAATATATACGATGACTCTATGAACACCGACAATGTATACATTATATATTATAATATACCATCGTCTTACAAATATATAATATGCACACGACGGCTTGAGACCTGAAACAGTTCTGCCTTACGTCATGTCGGATACTATACATATACACGCACACGCACTCGAGACGAGGTTATAAAATAAACGCGTCAAGTGCGCTCGCGGTCTGCTTGTTTAGCTTGTTATTATCTATATATTAGTATATTAATATACATTCATTGTATATGAAGAGTACTTATACGTATAATATAAAATACCCAATAAATATATGTATATATATATATATGTATACTGCAGATAATATCGAAATAAACGAATCCCCGAAGTTTAGATGCTAGCGTATGTAAGTTAATAATAATACGCCGATAAAAAACACGCCGACAAGGCTGCCAAGCTAGCCCATTCCTCTCCTAGTGCACATATCTTATCTCTGTTCTCCTATTCAGATATGAAAAATGTCATCAAAATGGATACACTCCGTCTATGGGAGAGTAGATAAAATGAAAAATAAAATAAAAAATGAATACCAAACTCAATGAAATAAAAAGAAATATACGTCCTTAGACTTACCCCATTGGCCATTAATACCCCACGTAAATACGAATCTGTTATAAATCGCTTCAGAATTGAGCCTCACCCACTCATGAAGAAAGAAGAACCCCTAACCTGAACACGCTGTTCCTTGGAGAAAAGAAGAATCCAAATATTACAATAAACACCTTACGGAGTCTCTAAGCCCTGAACCTTCCAACATCACCAAACTTTGACAATTTCTTTCGGCAACTCTGCAGCTGTTAAATTTATTGTAATTAGCTTCACATACGACATACCCACATACCCATATCTACTATTCTTCATCAAATTATGCATACGAGTATATTGTTACTTCTTTATGTTATTTTGTATTATCTCATTTATCTTGAACCTAACTATTATTATTAAACACCCAGCAATTTTATACATTTATTTTAATATCTGTATTATGTAATGTATTGTATTTTTAGTAAATTGTAATTTATATGTCCAAACTCAAAATGTCCAATGACCATAGCAGCCGGGGACCTATTCCATATATAATAATAATAAAAAAATATTATGTGGATTGCGGATAAATAAACCATGTATAGTTTCCTTGTCGTCGTTCGTGCTTCGTAAAATGTTTATGTATATGATATTTAAGCGTATGATGGGTACGTTTAATATTATAATATTTAAGTGTACCTACTGAACCTGCGCGTAGTATTACTACGTGTATAGAATGCAGTCCGGTCAGCAGATGAGCTGTGATTATTATTATTACGCTCATCGAAAAATTCCTCTTGTGTAAAATTATAAATTATAATATACGAGTAGGTATGCACAAAATATATTCAAGTTTTATGATATGATTGCGGGTTCCGTGTAGTGTATTATTATATATAATATATATAGGTATATATTACACTTCATATTTATTATATTTATGAACGGGAGCGCCGACGCCGCCAAAGTTGTATCTCTGACTGCAGTAGGTAGTACATCTATTATATTATATAGGTTATAGCCTATTTACTGTGTACATAATAATTTTGGGTTTTACGTCAAGAGAAAATGAACCCGAAAATTATATACTCTCTAAATTACTGCGCGGGACAACTTGTGTAATAAGAATTCCCTTTGCTCACTGCAGAACAATTTAATACATTATAATATAATATACGCATATATAATTAAATAAACATATACAAAAATAAAGTATAATATATTAACGTTTATACAATATTATTATATATCTATGATGTGTTACCAATAAATTTCAAACTATACAGTTCGGCAAGCGATTTAAAATCATGATATACCTAGGCAAAATGGTAATTTTCAAAACAATCAAGATAATCTAAAACTTCAACAATATATTTGTATACAACACGATGAAATATCTTATTCTAATATTATAATGCGTAAATATTAGAATGATAGAAATATATTTTAAGTAACATTAGTAATATTAGTAATATATTTAACTTTTAAAATAATATAACATTTTTCTAGCATCATGCACAAACATATAATATATACTCTATCTAATAAATCCACAATTCTGATGTATAAGTATCCGTTTTGGATAATATCCATAATATAATATATAATTGTTGTCTCCTTGTACGGAATATTCTTTATAATATCTAGTATGGTGAATACTGCAGCTTCAAATAAAACAATTTATCTTGGACACTTAGAATAATATTTTATTCCTTAAATAAATAAATACAGTATATTAAAATACGAACCTACACCTATATGTACCTATATTATAACAAATATATAAGTAGGTAATTACAGATAATATACATATTATGTATATACCTAATGTATATGATGTGTGTGTGTAAATAATAATTATTCTCGACTTGCACGTGCTAAAAACAAGTAGCTATTTAATGCCCTTATGCCTTTTTATAAGAATTACATCTCCTATACATAATATTTCGTGTATACCGTATATAATAATATAATATATATGTTGTAGATATATCTGAATTGGTATTATATACCTATTCCATATAATATAATGCATAGAGTGCGTCGTACATTATATGGACTGTTAAAATGTTTTTATGGTTTTAAAGAGTGGCCCGAAAAATAATACGTGATATAGATATAATAATAGTTCTGCTACAACTATTATTATCGCCAGAACCAAATTTCGTTACTCTATAGAATACGCGTCACGTTTTTCACCTTTATTACTTTTTAAATTATTTCTATATTAGGCCTGACTATATTGATATTCTAGCAGAAAAATGTGTCGAGCAATATTGAAAGCGTTCTCGATGTGCGTGCGTGCGTGTAGGTAATATCTATTATAAAAAGAATACACATATGACGCGCGGGTAAACGAAACGAAAACATTCGGTATAGGTGTATGATATATCGAAATAGTATTAATAATAATAACAACAACGCGAAGTATGGGTTATTATATTATAGTATCGGCTGCGCGTCTTTTTTAATGGCAGTCGGCCGAGGGTGTAACCCGCGTACGTGTAAAAAAAATAAATAAAAGGGAAAAAAACCTGATAGAGCGTCCCGCGCGAGTATTCGCCCGAGCGAGAGTGAGTGGGTGACCGAATGCGAGAGGGAGATGACGACACGAATGGCGTGCGGTGTGCACACTGTATACGTGTTACGCGCGCGTAAACGGGCCGCCGCGCCGCGGCGTCGTTATCCCCTCCACCTTTTTTTCCGCCGAATCGATCGCACGGACGCGCACGCACACGCACACGCACACACGCACCACGCACACGCACACACCACCACCACCGCCGCCGACACCATCACCACCGCTGCTACGGCGGCGGCGGCGGCAAGCAACAGCACCATCACAACGTTGTCCGTCGCGTACTCGTCGCCGCCGCCATGATGACCGGCTGGTTGTGCACACCGCCGCCGGTGACGTTTTGTAAACGCCGTCGTCGAGCGGCCGAGATCGTTGCACCCGAATTACAATAATAATACATTAACAGGCGAAGATGATATTATTATTTGTCCAACGCACTTTATAGCGAATAATCATAACAGGACGATGAAGCTGACCTGCAACGAGGACCCATCATTCCTCTTTTGAATTATTATTATTATTATTTTCAACATTATTTTTACCATATCATTCATTTTAAATTGTTATAGCTATTTTACCCTGCAGTCTGTTTTAGTATTTCACTGTTTACATATTTTAATTGGGTCAACTCGTATACACACTTATTATAAATAAATAAATATAATATATTACCTATATAATATGTTTAATGATTAATGAGTGTAGTGTCGGAACAACTCGGAACGACCTTACGCGAAACATACGCGTTTTTTATTGGTCTTAGTTAAAACTAGGCAGCAAAAACTTTTTTTTGGTTAAAATTTAAAATACAAAAATGTGTGAAATAAAATTTACGTATAATAGGTACTTCTAAGTTCTAGGTATTTAAAAAGAAAATAGTTTATTATCAAAACATAAAAACATAATTTGCAGTTTTGGCATCGACACAAATAATAAATGTTTTCAATACTATTGCAAACCAACTCAACAAACGTTTTCTTAATAAAATAACTGTAGTTCAGTCTAAGCTATTCATCAGATATACTTATATTTTATTTAATCTTATTAGATAGGTATATACGTATAATAAAATTAGAAACAACGACATGCAGTTTATAGGTATAACTTCTTATAGGTATAATGTAGTTCACGGTTATTAAAAAAACTGGCAATTTTGCATTACTTATATTTTAAGACGTAATGACAGTTTTTCGTGAAATCTTCACTTCTTTTTATACCTATTCCCAATACACGTGCCAATATAAACCTATGGGCTATTTTATCACTAAATATAATAAATATTTATATTATTTTATTATATCAAATACCAATATCATATTAGAGTTATTGTCATGATAAATATTATAATATATGCATTACACATGTGTGATATAAGCTCATTAGTTATTACTTATTATATTTGTATAAATATTCAATTTTGTTCACCCGTCTCCTGTCTCCATTATATTCGTCACGCGCATTTATATACTAATATAAATGATAAAATACTCGCTTGATGTTTCTCACGACTCATTAAAAAAAAAAAAAAAACGATCGTAAGTATTTACTTATAATATAAGGTACCTATTATACTCGACTGCATAAAGTTATAGTCGTTATAGGTATTTACTTCTATGTGCGAACCGTGATTTTTTTCGAATAATAGATCAAATTTTATGACCTGTAGTCTTATTGTTCTGTTTCTCACTCTTTTGGGAAAATTATATTATATACCTATTGTCTATAATTAATATCTTGACCCTATAATAAACTATCTCAAAGAACTATCATATTATTCGTGTCGATCGTGAATCGTCGACAATTAAAGAGTTTGTAGGCTTGACAAAAGTAAAAATGTTATTGTAGTTAAAATTATTTAGTTAAAAAAAAAACTGTTTAAAACTTTTCAGCGGGCCATATACAATAAACACACGGGCCGCCGGTTGCCGATCATTGGTCTAAATAAACGTTAATCACATAAGTAGGCACACAATAATTTTTAGACACATATATTAGATATTCTTATTACAGGGTCGTATCCCATTTTGTCGCCGACCCATTTCGCCGCATAAAATTATTTTTGTCTTAAAACATGGTTATGAATTTGTGATTTGAAAAGTGATAAATAGACACAGAGAAATATTTATCGTTTGAAATGATCTAAGTGAAATACTATCTCAATTCTGAAGTTATCAATTGATAAATCCCCAATAATTATATAAATAAAATAGAATGAATAGTGTGTCGTCGCAGTGATAACTGTTAAGTCAACACAGTCAGTGTCGTATGATTATCACCAGTACGTATTTGCGCATTTATAGTTCACAATTTTTAAATAATAATGTCGAATATATAATATATTTCTACACAGCGAAAAGGGGAATGCCTTATTTTCAATAACTATTATCTTAGAATTGATAAAAAAATAAAAAATAAAAAATATTGGAAGTGTATTGAAAACTGTGGAGCTCGTGTAATAATTTCAGATTACATATTACATAAATATAACTAATTAGAATGTAATTTTTAATCTTAAGTTTACTTAAAAGAGTTACTTAAAAAATTAATTCGGCGAAATGGTACCGCGGCGAAATGGGAGCTGACCTTATTACAGAGGTACACGTATAATACTAAATACGATACAGATAGTTTTACAGTTGTAAAAAATACCACTTTCGGTCATTTCTATGGGTAATAGGTATGGATATTATCATTATAAAAATAAAGCTCACTGCAGGGTTCAAAATTCCTATATTATAATATTATGTCGACGGTCTTGTTTTCAGGACGTTCTCGACTTAGGGGATGCGCCATCGGCCACGTTCCCTAGGTCGAACCGGACAGATAGCGCCCCCGCCCACGCTCGACCGCGTTTCGTCCTTTCACCCACAGATGTCCCCTCGGTATAAGAGAATCGAGAAAAAAACAGAATTCTCAGGAAGTCGAAACGTCGTCAAATAAAATCTTCGCGCATATAACTAATATAGACATTATTGTACCTATATGTGACATAGGCACATCACACATATTGGAGAAATAAATTTCGTAAAACCAAACGAGAATTGAAAACGCGATCACGTAGAGCGTGGATAGTGCGATAATAAAAATTAATTTAACGACTGAAATATTGGTCCGTCGTCAGACCTGCATTGTTGACCTTCGGCGGTAATGAAATATTTTCATGGATGGACTTGCGAGGCAGAAAAAATAATAAGTGAATTTCGGGTACACGTGTTAGGTACAACAATAAAACTGCGGAGAACAAACCGACCGACATATTCGTGAGCCGACACGGTGCGCGCATGCGCTTGAGTGTGTGAGAGCGTTACACGGCGCGGCGTCGGCAGTGGTGGTTGACGACCAATAACAACAATATTTGCCTTTTATTATTGAGTAGCTTGTTGGCAGCCGTTTTTATTAGCCATTACCAGTAACATTTATGGACAGTTTATTACTCGGGATTATTATCATTATTACTATATTATATACAACCTCACACAAACTACACATATTATACTATTTAATATATACATTATACACATCACATAATATACTCACTTATATTATATTATATATTATATATATATGTGTGTAACGCATATATAAACGTGTTAGGAAAAAAAAGGCTACTTCTTCTCTTTTTATTATTGTCATTATTATTATTGCTATTATCATTATTTTTTTTTTTTACGATCCAATAAATATTCCGATACCGTCTGGAACGCGCGTGTGCGCGCATTGTATAAGGTACCTATAATAGCTACCACCGACACACATATTTAAGCATCACACGCGCGCGAGCGCACTCAATCGTTTAGGCCCATTTTGTTTTTATGATCGTCTCGTTATTGATTTTATTACCATCATTCATTCATAATATATATTGTATTATTATTGATATATTAATATGGTTTACGCGCAAAGTATGCCTATTCATCATACATCGTTAAATTTACATATTGTAACTGCAGGAATACATTCTCGCTGACCTACAACTATACCAATACTATATACATATACTCTTTACAAACTAACCTATTACAGCGATTTATAAGTTCAACATCAGTAGTCAGTACCTATATATACATAATACATTATATGTACCTACCTATACTGGCGCGTGCAGATATGAACAATGTGATCGCCGTACCTATATATTATATAATACTGTAGGTATTTAAATATGAGCAAGTATCCATAGGTACCTATTGCGAGCACGTGGTGGTCTTATAAAAAATACACGTGGTCTGCAATGTTTCGGATTTCTCTCAACTCGGCTTACGACAGCGTAATATGATCTATATGTCCGCAAGTGGAATAAAATTATGAATTTTAAAACTTATACGGTCCCCTATTTCTATAATAATATAGCTTCTCATGGTGATGTCAATCATCTCCACGTTTACTGACACATTTTTAGAAATCTTGTCTGTAGCAATCGTTTCTATTTGATTGCGCAGTATAAGATATTAAGATATATAGATGTTAACGAAAATCTATATTCGATGTAGGTGCGCTAGATAGACTAAGTTGTTCTATATTAAGCTGCAGCGCATCGTTTGCAGCATATACGTTTTTACTTACAGTATATATAATATAATATAGCGCAAGATTGGACGTCGAACTCCTCTGAGGTGCTGCAGCAGAATACATATTATAATACTATACGGTCTATATATATATATATACCATATTATACGTACGCATATTGCGTACAGGAAGACTTTTCTGAATTCCACAAACATAACATGTCGTATCATACTGCAGAATATCTATATTCATAATATACGTCATACACCGTACTGCCAATAGTGATTTCGATATCCGCAGAGGAAATTCCGCACGGCATTAAATTGTATTATTTACATCACCTGCGAAATCGTGAGATTCACATATACATACCTAAGCATACAACAGTCTATATAATGTTAAAGTGTACAGTTCATATATTTCACCAGCAAAACATAGCATCATACGCTTAATATATTATATATTATTATGCAAGAATCGGTTCACTGTGATTAAAAGCCGGACGAAATTACGTGTTAGCGGCTCTCGGCTGCAGCGTTATTGCAGTAATTTATATTACAACTGTGTACCGAGTAATAATAATTATACGCATATCATTGTAAATATATATATGCACTGTAGGTTATTTTAAAATATATAGGTAGGTACGGCAGTTGTATATCATAACGTCTTGATTAACATCTGCGTATATGCTACAAATTATTGTTATGTTTTCATCCCTCCCCGCTATTATTATATATAGTAAAAAGCCACGCCTCACAATCCTGTCGCAGAACCCTAGACAACATAAGTATTAGACCTAAATGCAGCATTTTAGTATTCAAATTCCTATATTTTCGTTCTCAGATGTACCCACAAAAAAAAAATTATTATGATTGTGTTTTTCACGTGTTACAAATTATAATCATCATAATAATATATATTTATATATTATAGGTAAGCATTATAGAATTCTTCAAATGCATTCAACACACACAAACGTATACGCTTACTGTATTATACTACAATGGCATAATAATAGTATTTTATTATTATGACGAAGGTTACTATCGACTATATAGAGTCGTGTAAAAGTCAAACGGTATATTGTACAGAAAAAAAACAATGACTTTCTCGATTACATTAGATACTTGGAAACGTAAAAACGTATAATTTTCGTTTTCCAGCCACAGAGGTCATTATCATCAACAAAATAAGAAATAGATTCATACGCCTGCTGGATAGACATTCTTGGAAAATGACACGAGACAGACACAGCTGACGACTCCGGCGTCACTCCTTTGACTATATGCACGTGTGTAATCTTGGTTGCCTATCCACACACATTTCGGGATTAAACGGTTGGTAATGCATTAATGTTATAAATATTATGTTATTATCGTAACAATGATTTATCACACTGTCGTCGGTATGATGATACCTAAAATTGGATCGATTAAAAAAAAATGTACATCCCGTTGTAAACCGTCTCAATTTCTGTCGAATAAAGATAGTATGTTTTATTGTTATAAAAAACAATTGTGAATGGCATATGTTTGGAGTGGGACATAAGAATTTTCAGAGACAAAAGAAAAAATATATATATATATATATCAAAAGAGTTCCTCCATTTAGTATTGTTGCATCGATTTTAACAAATTATTCGTGAGATTATAAACGTTTTTTAAATTTCAATAAATGGTATGAAGTTTTTTGTGTGCCCGTATTGGTAGGTATATATTTTAAGCGCCACGCATGATGTTTGGATAAAATATTTTTAAAAATTGTACAATAGATAAAATATATTGCATGTGTATTGTGTATATCTATATAAGCAACTAATGCAAATAAAACATATCTAGATAAGTGTCGGATTGTAAATACCTATAAAATTATGTGGGTAGGTACCCACGTCCAAACCTCGGACGCGGTCGAATAAATAGCGTTAAACGTTTTATGCAAATATATACCTACGCAATGGCATTTTAATAAAATACGAGTCTGGACCGTAGGTAAATATTATATAGACTGCACATAATAAAAAAAAAAATCATCACCTGGAACCAAATCGGTAGAACCTATACCGGCTATATATTATATTAATAGGTAATCATGTGTTGAAAACATTAATTAATAATGCCCTCGTGATGTTCTGTATACACCTAATAACGTAACCGATACCTCGGTTGATTGCCGTTCGCTCGTGTTTTGACGTTTGCAGTCGTATAATTTTATAGATTACGCGCGTTTTTATAGCGCTATAAAGTAGCAAAAAATTATGTTATAGATAAATAATAATTATAATTAGTCAGGCGGCGCTTTAACCACCAATTAATAAACAACATTTTATGTGTCGTTATTAAACGTGTTTTATTTTTTTTTAATAGTAGGTACATATCTATTACCTATATAATATTCTATATGTACTTAGTGTACCATTATTACTATACGGATGCCATACCTTACATAAATGTTTTATTATATTATATTATGCACATTAAATTGATTTAGGGTTATTTTATGACGGTATACTGTGTAAAAGAGTAGTTGACGTTTATAGGTGGGTACATCACTTTCAACCAGACGAGATTTAAAATATTTAACGTCGTATAAATATTTATTTCATGTTCGCAGTGCTTATTTTATGTGCATTTGTTATATAGCAACAGTTACATAACTGCTGACACATAATATTTGGTTTACACTTAAATTAATAATTAAACCTAATATATATCATACACAGCGCATGCATAGTGATGTATATTATATAGGTACCTATGTATTTTTGATTTTATATTGCGGTTGAATTGAACCACTCTTGTTTGTGTGTTTAGTACCTACACGGGTATGCATTTATAGCATGAGCGTGAACGCAGAACTATTGGCAAGATTGTCATAAATAAGAATTAAAATTTATACTAATTTTCTATTCCGACAGTATTATTTAATATAACTATTTGAGAGGATGTAACATTTTTTTAACCACTGTTCACTGTTGTGTAATATAATTGTATTTACATACAATAATATGTGATATACTTAGTATAGGTAGTTAAACTCCAGAATTTTCATGCCAAAGATAAAATAATATAAAATATCATATTTATAATTGGTACCTATATTGTTGAACACTATTTGAAATTTTTTTTTAAACTCCATCCAAATAGAACTTCAAGTTCAACTTTGCATGACATTCATAATTTTTTTAATTCGTATTTTAAGTTATATCGTATCCGTATGTACCTAATATCTATCATATACGCAATCTATTGACTATTATATTGCTTCTAAAAAAAAATTAAAAATTTATTCACTTAAAGTAGTCGATTTCCTATGTAATGTATACCCGACTACCTATTTGGTATGTACAATTATGAATTATAGTATTTTTTACTTGATTTTCTTTTCTATAATTAACCTAAAGACCTAAGTCAATAATCTATAGACAATTATAGACACATAATATAAATATATAATACATTGTAATTAAACTGTACATAATATACATTATATTATTTAAATGTTGAAATTATATTTCAGACACGTCGTGGATATTAATCACTGTATCTAATGTTCTCTTGTAATATATTAAATCGGTGTTGACATCATTTTTAACTATAAAATATAACGATCATATTTAAAGACATATTACAACAATTCATATTATGTGAAACCAAGCCATATGAAACGTATACACACTGCAGTACGTGAAATACAATTTAAAATTCGTGATCTTTTTATAACAATTAATTAATATAACATAACGGCTGGCACGAAGTTTTATTATGGTTGGGCAAAATATATTCTGCGCGAATTTATAATTTATGGCAAAATTACAGAAATTATAATAGATGTTTTCTTGACACAAGTTGAAGACCTTTGAAATATTGGGTGTTTCATTAAGAACATCCGATTTAATTTGCCTGGAATAATTTTTTGTTTTTTGTATTGGTTGGCTTGTTTCTTTTATAATTGGTATCCATAAACTCTCCGGTTTTGTGTATAACCATCATGGCACAGAATAATAATATTCTATGACCACAATGTGACCCGGAGATGTGTCAGCAAGTGATGATACCAAATTTCAATGTAGTAATTTAGTTAAGTCCAAATCTCCGAGGTGATGAACAAATGCCAGATGTGATATTCCATACTTGAATCGGAGAATATATACTACAGGTTGATATAATTTTTTGGTTCAAAATAATTTTTTTTGAATAAAGTTATAATAAGATTAAATCCGGCGTTCTTAATGAAACATCCTATATATTATGTTAAATGCTTGTACAATTTTTATTTTAATCAAAATATGTCTTAATCGAGGACGTCCAAACCCAATTGTTTTTACAGAAAATTAACATAGTAATCAGTTTTTGAAAATTATAAGATAATATTAATTGGTACATTATAAAAATATAATTTAAATAACTACCGTGAAAATATAGAAAATTCTATTTTGCATATCATGTACTAACATAGGTAGGTAACTTAAGGATTTGTGCAGATAGTATTCATATTTTTATAGTTCATAATTAAGGTTGTCGAAAACTGTTGCTTATATAAAAGATAGTAGTGAATGTAGAATTTTGATATTTATATGAGATATTGAAGTTTAAATTTTCATGATATTTGGTCTAATCCTTTGGTCTACATAACATTTGATGATTTATCATTTAACTTTTTTTTTCTTGTTATTGTTTAACAAAAATAAAATTTTTGTATAAAACTGAAACATTCTGATTTTATTTGAATTATAATTAAATAGATAGGTAGAATTAAATTTTTAAAAATATATACTTAATTAAGTATTTTAGATTTTGGAATATTTTTAAGTGCTTGATAAAACAGCTGGAAAATTTATTCATTTACTTATATCATTTGTTTATAAATTAATAACAGCTAGTATACTAGAAAATAAATATTTTATCCAACTAGCTGTATTACAAAAAGAATAACATATTACTAATATGTATATTATAATAGCAATTAGAAATATATAATTAATAGGTATACAATAAGTTATGCTTAGTAATAACAGACCGTATTTCCACTCATGCAGAATAACATTTTCGTATGTAATGTGTTATCATTAAATTTAACACATCTATCGAATTACTCAGTGATGAAATATACAGTAGGTACACCTTCAACTATAGCAAAGCGACTATTCTGTTTTTTTTTAAATTTAAATTTAAACTTTAAAATGATTTATAAGTGAGTATATAAATTACTTAAAATTAAAAACTCACTTATAAGTGTATTCGACAAAAATCACGATCAATATTCGTCCCTCCAAAATTGATCGCCTGGTTATATGATATACGTCACGCAAAAATTGTTTAATTCCAACCATTACAAGACACATAAGTAATAAATAATAATTCGTGTGTAATATGTATTTAATTGTTATTTCACAGCTTAGTGTAATATATAATGACGTTTAACCATATGCGTTTAATAGTCTTAGATAAATAGGTAAGATAAGGTAAAATAGTGTTTTTTTTCAATTTAGATTGATTTATTGGTTTTTTTTTCTCTAGATATACGCATTAATTTATAACTATGATTTACATCACTTCAATATGTACATATTTATGCATGATATGATAAGTACCTACATGGTTGTATTTTGTGTTTTGTGTGTTGTGGGAGAAAACAACGTATTTATACATTATAATATACACTGTATAAGCAGGACGTGCACAGCAGGTACATATTACAAATTAGATTTTCATTAAGAATTAAATTTGTTTTAATGAGTAAATGAAATGTTATACGAAACCTGTTACAAGATGATATTATCAAAATATAATAATAACCATACAAACGAGCAATTAAATTTCGGGGATGCAAATTATTTTCTGTTAACCATTATATACCTATATATTATTGTCGAATAAAATATTTAATCGAGACCCGTCCGCGGTGTCTTGTTTTACCAAAAATGATGTACCAGAACAAATTATCAAGCCATTATTAATTACGAGTACAAGTGAAGTCTTATATGCCCTTGCATATATGTATACACGTCATGCTAAGAAATATATTCTTATAGAACAATATTTTCGGCGTAGTTACCTATTTCCTTTGGAGCATCCACAAAAATTTCCCGTGAACTCATTCGAATGAGTATTTTTAAGATAATAATATCGTTAGGAACCGGAAGTCCTTTATTAGCAATCGTCAATTATATATAATAAACCCAAAATATACATAATACACAAGGAGAACGAAAACTTGTTTTATTCCTAATTTTTCTTTCCAGGCGATGTTTGTTTTAGTGGAATACATTCGAATATATTATTATTATTATGTTTATAATATAATAATTTATAAAGTAGGTAATATATATTATAAATTATATACATAAGAGTACTATAAATACGCTAATATAATGCTTGTGTGCAGTGTACATACGGCGTATTAACTATATACACAATGTTTTCATTGTTAACATATAATATCAAATATGTACGAACATAATTACGACATTTTCATAAAAAATAAATTGAATAAAACTTGTTCGAATTGTTGACGGCAAAACAAGAAATTATAAAACTAAATAATAATCTAAAATTGTCTATTAAGATCGTTTATATGATAGTTTTACCAGGCAAAGATAAAAATATAATGCATCATGGTTTGATTGATTTTATATTATAACGTGTCACAAACAAATTTTCGTATATTAAATTTCTGCAGTTTAAATAATATTAACATAATATTCTATTATATTATATCGTTTATCACTCAAGTGCAACAGCGCTGGGTGCGTAATAGCTACAAAGAGGTTTATTTATTAAAACGATCTAAATTCATCGACTGTCATATTATGTAAATAATAAAGATGACATAGGTATGTGGTAGTATGCATTACATCAGTGGTTTTCAAGCTTTTTTGGTTTATGGAACATTATTATACATCACAAGTTTTCGCGGCACACTCAACACAAATGTAATGGAATAAAGTATTGTTTTCAATATTTTTTACCAGCATAATTACAAATATCAAAATATCAGATATTTTTCGTTGCACACCTAGCCACGGCACACCGTATAAGAACCACTACATTACAAATATATATTCAATAATTAAGATTTATAATCATTGTATTGTTTATAATAGTCATAAACAAACCTTTTCTATTATTATTATGCAACACCTTTCAAAAAAATAAAATGTATCTTATCCCAATGGCCAAGTTGCCGAGGGTTATTTTTTTAATTAAAAAAAAAAAATAGTCATAAAGTATATAAATTACAAAAAAACTGTATAAAAGGTTGAAATAATAGAAGTATAATATGTTGCATACAATATTATTATATTATTGTTATAGAATTTACAATAAATAGTATTTATACCGTGATTATGTAAAACTGTTCGTCTCATATAATCTTATTACATAATATCTTAATAATATACACGTATTATCTTATAATTTCACTACCGTAATTCATAAAAATGTATCAGTAAAACTTTAACAGATAGGTGCTATATATGCGCGGTTTTTAATTGAATGTTTGTATATTTACAATCTATATACACTGTTTTAAACATTTTGTTTAATATTCCGAGTACCTATAATATTATACAACAATAATTACGTTCAATCGAAATTAGTAATAATATTATTTATTCTTGTATTGTGCAAGTGCAATATAAACCTATATTATATGAACAACATATTATGTACATATTATATGTACTATGTATACCAAGTGTATGTACATATATTTATATAATGTATAAGGCGCAGGAGGATATATTAAATTTATAATAAAGTGATGAAAATGTTGATGTATATATCGTGAAAACCAAACTCCCGGGTTTTATAGTGGCTATTATAGTTATAAAGTGTATACTTATAGAACAATATAATATACACGGCAACGTCAATTTTTTACTGCGTCATTGGTCCGCATTTAAATATATATATTAAGAAAAAAAGAAGTGATTCATAATATTCGATTTCTCACCCTGCAGTGATTTTTCTCTGGTTGATATATATTATAATAAGCATATGTACTATATATTATGTCGGTATACCTATAAAAATACACCACAAGTTTTAAATAAACTTATATATAAGCTAGTAACAATACCTATTCTATTTTTTATATAATATAATAATATTATAGGTAACCGTTTAGTAATACGAAATAATTATTATAGATGATGTTAGCTAGGGAGAATACAATATTATGGGAGACACACTACGAATATACCTACATCCTATAGATAGATATAATATATATTATATACCTACTGAAATAGGTATATTAAATAATATACAACTTTTAATACGTATTATATTATATAAAATATACAACAGTGAGGTGCCGGCGGCAAATTAAATTAAAATGCAAATCCAAAAAAACGTCTCCGTTCATACTTGGTATACGTATATATTATATATATACATATCTGAGGACCTATTAAAATAATTATACATAAACACACGTATTATATGGATAAATTTATGTTATGTCGTATAATATAGTATGGTGTACCTATAGGTACTTTTATATAAATAGATATGTTGATTGAAATGTAAAAAATTATAAGAATAGCTGGAGTTCGATTTTCATGTGGAAACAATATTTCAAGGGTTTTTTCGTTCAATAAAGAATATTAAACTATTTGTTTCAAAGATTTTTATGTTTTTATTATGTTAATAATATCCACGAGTGGAGGCTCCAAGGTACAAATTATTTCTAATAATTTTGAAAGCTTAACTATATTTTAGAAATATTTTTCGTAACTATAATTGTATACATACAGTTACATTTTGATTAATCAAACATATTTATCAAGCAGCACATATTATGTATAATAATAAATAAATAATAATATAACCGTTTTGAGTAGGTCCTTATCGCATGCTATAGTCCACCGTGAAGCAATAAGTATATCTATAATATTATACAATGTCTAAAATATGAGTCTATATATCAATATGTATAATGTAAATGATACATTAGAAGAATTTATTACTATAACATATGGGCACAACTTTCTGGTGATACAAATAGGTAAATAGTTTTAGGTAGCTATTAAAGATCTCCTTTTCTATAAAGTACGAGTATATATAGGTATGTGTGCATTTATTAGTTATCAATTTGTCGTATCATTTAAAATACTAAATCTAAGTTTTATATAATATATGTGTATTTATTTTTATATATACTTATACGTGCTCGTGGTTTATAAGGGTTAAGTCAAAAATTGAAAGTTTTCATTTGATGTTTAAAAATCTTTTTTTCATTGCCTCGTTGGTTTCCAGTCATTCATCATCAATATCTGTTTACGATATTAATTGTATTAATCGATACATAATTATTATATTATATCATATGTTAAATAATATTTGATAGTGAGGTTAGACTAAAAAATTAGTAATTGATGAAAAATAATGCATTTTATAAACTAATAATGTTAAATCAATGATGATTTTCCTTTAATGTAAATAATTTATAGCCATTAAATTTCTCCACGTCCTAATATTGTACCCACATCTAATTTTTTTATTACATTTGTTAAAAGTTTATAAACAGATTATAAATGTTAGTATTTTAATTTAAAACATAAAACAATAAAAATGTATAAAAAAGCGATTTGGTTGCAATTTACTATATTATGTTTTTCCAACTGCAGGCAAAACATATACATTTCTCTAAAGGTGATATTCTCGTATGATATAATAAGAAATACAAACCTGCATAACTGTTGACGTATAATAATACGATTATAATAATAAGTGAGAACACTCGTCATTGTTTGATAAAACTTGTGACAATCAATAAACAAAATTGATTTCCAAACGTTTCGATGTACGTATAATATACACTTAATATAAGTTATATTAAATTAATATGTGTAGTTTATAATAATATACGCTATTATAGTATTATTTATTTTTAATGTTGGACTTGTTATTCTCGGCACAACGCGGCTATATTCCTGGAACTATAAGCCATAAGTGTATATATTTTATACTCACTGATAACTTCTGTTCATTATTTCGGCATACATAAATGTATTGAGTACTTTTTTATTCTCGTAATAAATATATACTATACAGTATACGAATAACGATTAAAAACCTATATATTACCATGATTTATTGGAAAAGTTTAAAACAGAATATTGAAATGATAATAATTAGACACGATTACAATATAATTTATTAGGTAGGTCTGTTACTCTGATTAAAACATTATTATACTGGGTGCAATAAATAATAATGAAATTAAAACAGAATCTTTGGATAATATTGAATTAAAATTTATATACCTACTGAAGAACCGGACGTTGGGCATCACTCGACTATATTATAGTCGATTCGCTCTTCGATCATCTACAAATACAGAATAGACATACCTATAGACGAATTTATTGTGATAATATTAAACGTCAATAATATATTTTTTCGAGCAGTAATGATGAAAATTATTGTCATACATTTCCAATGGAACATAATATACAATATTGTCTATAGCAGCGGCGGAGCTATATCATTCAAATAATTACTAACGCTTGAAGAAACGGAAATAAGACTAAAAATATTTTTTTGATTAGGCATACAAATTAAATTTCTATTTAATAATTTCCTAATTATATTTTCTATATGTATATGTTTAAGTGCTCAGTATAATGAAATTTATACCTAAGCCACTTTTTCCGTCGGAAACAATGTTATCAGAAACGTGAAACAATTAAAAACAATGCAAACACTCTGCAGAATGACTTGATCATAAATATAGCTTTGGAATTTGAGGTAACTTTTATAATGATTTTATAAGTATATTAGATAATATAATATTTTACCGAACGTTTGCAAGAACTAAAAATGAAAAATTCTTCATTCACCATTCTACAATACCTAGTTTTCGAATATAAAAGTGTATAAATATTTCAAAAAAAATGAATGTACAAAGATTTGTATTAACTTACATTCATTTAATTTGTAATTATTTAGGCTCATATACCTAGATAAATATTATACCTACGTTAAGGCAGTGCTCATAATAAACTCAACAGTTCTACAAATCCGCAATGATAGTTGAAAAACTAAGATAAATCGTAGGTACCTACGTTTCATATTTTATATTATTGCTAGTTGTCGTACCATACATGAGAACCTTCCAATAATACTCGTAATAATATGATGGTTTAAAAATAAATTGACAATGTGGAATTTATATTACGTTTTAAAACATTGTATTTCATATCAAACAAAACAATCATTGCCGACTGATGTATTCTATAGTGATGTATACCTACCCGCGATTTAAACCTACTACAGTTGAGCAATTCGATGCAATATATTTATGGATACCTCTTGTACTACAGTCTTGTAAAATATAGGCATCTATAATATATAATCTATACAGCCAATACTATATTTCGTCGGTATTTGTGGGGAGAACGTCACAAAAAGCCATAAAATCTAACGACCAAATTTATTTATACAGTACATGTAGAGATCGACTCTCAAGATATCAGACGATAATGCAAATACCCTCGAGTGTTACATTTTTATCGAACTACGTTATTTAAAGTTTTTTTTTTTTTTAGTACTTAAGTTGTGTCATAAAATTCGATACCATAATATCGTGTTATATGTGGCAAACCTTCGTGGCTCGTGGCTGCCACTGGCACGATCGACAATAATTATGTCTTCAATTATTTTGACGGTTACTTCGTTGACGAATCGTATCGAAACTCGTAATAATTAGTGCTTAAACTCTGTTACAATATTGCACTTTGGTGTTTGCCGCTCTTTTGATTTGATTCTTAAGACTCCTCAGCGCTGTAAATCGCAATAAACTATTATAAGACTGCAGCTTAAAACGAAATACCTACGAATGAAATATCAAAGTTATATTAGGAGATATCCATAAATTATTTTAAATATATTTTTTGCACGTTAAGAGATTTTTATGGTTTTTTTTTTTTATTATTGTAATTATTTGATTATAAACTTAGGTGGAATTAAAAATTAGAGATTTCAGTATTACGATCGTGCCGAATCACGACCCGCTGTAGTTTATACACTTTGTCGCTCGTATTTATTATACAACACTACGTGGCTAAATATATTTTGTATGACATGCAGAGTAGTCATATTATTAAGAACACTGAGTCGTATTATTATATTAATATTTGAAATAATAAATCGTTGAAGAGTTTCGAAAAAACGATCAGACAGCGTTCCTGCGGTTACCAGGGCGGCGGATCGTCGCAAGCGCGTCCGGTAGATGTCAGCGTGGGTACGCAAACGGATCGGCGTCGGACGAATACGGCGGCGGCGCGCCTGGGCGCTACTGGGCACCGCGCGCGCCGGCCATGACGAATTGAACGGCTATTGGCCCGGCTCCCACCACCCCGCCCCGCGCGGCGATGGCTCTCACCGATTCCGTTTTAATGGGTCTTTCCGCGGCGCTCTTTCCCCCCCCCCCGCAACCGCCACCGTTCGACCGAACCATCGTCGGCACGCCGCGCTCTCTTGCCGCCGCACTGCAACCCGTTTCTCTCGAATGGCGCAACAAAAAGCGAACGGGCGACGAAAACGGGAGATCCCCGCGAGGCGGCGGCGGCGGCAGCGTGTGCGCGGCGGCGGCCTTCGCGGTGGTGGGGGGCTTTTTCGAGCGCTCGCGGCCCGAGTCACATGGCACGTTCGTGTGTGCGCGCCAGTGACGATCTGATTGTCCCGTCGTTAAGTCGTCATAACCACTTAAAGCGCATACACGGACGAAAATAATAATAATAACAATAATAATAATAATAGTATAATATCGTTAAAACCGAAAATCGCGGATCGCCGTCCCTCCCCCGCGCCGAAATACCGACTTTACCATACTATCGTGCATTATTATACTTTTCGGAAATTTCGTAATTTAATTTTTTTTTTTCGTTTTTCTCAAGTGTTTACTGACCACGGTTCGGTTTTTTTCCGTTTTTATTTATCAATTCGCGAGTCGTATAAATAAACATATATATAGGTACACTATATATATATCGCCGGTCGTCGTTAAAAATTTTATACTCTGCTCGTAAAAACCGCGGGCGCGCGCGCGAGTTTTACGACCCGTCTGGATATACGACGACGTCGGCGAGATGACCCTTTTTACGACAAATTAAACGGTTCGTAAAGCCGACAAAAAGTGTTTTCGTCTATAAAGTGTGTGTGTATGTGTGTGTGTGTGCGTGCGCGTGCAAGCGTAAGTGTGTGTCTGCGTGTGTGCAATATTATTTGTACGCCTGCATCGACCTAAGCTATGCGATCTTGACGAAATATAATATCGTATTATATTATCTTCATAACTGTACCATTGACCGAAGTCTATAAGGAGGAAGAAAAATTTTCTCGACGCGTCAGCGAAAAAAAATCGCGTCTTTACACTGTCCCACGTGCAGCCACCGAGTGTGAGCGAAAAAAAAAATCAAACAAAAATTTACGTCGAATTATAAGACGTCATAATATTATTATAGTCGCCGAACTATAAAAAAAGTCGCAACCGTAAGATGAATTCGTACTTCGAGCAGAGCGGTTTCTACGGTGGACATCACCATCACCAGTCGTCGTCGGCGCATCACCACGACCAGAACGCCGTGGCGGCCGCGTACCGGTTCCCGATCGGTTTGGGCATGTCACCATACGCGTCTTCGCAACATCATCACCATCACGGACTATCGCAGTCCAGGGCCCCGCAAGACAGCCCGTACGACGCTTCTGTGGCCGCGGCCGCGTGCAAGCTCTACGGCTCCAGCGGTGGCGGTGGTGGTGTCGGCGGTGGTGGCGGCGGTGGCGGAGGGGGCGGCTCCGGCGGCGGTGGCGGCAGCGATCAGTCATCCGCGGCCGCCGTGGCCGCGGCCGGCCTCAACTACACGAAGACCGAGCCATGTGTCGGCAAATCGGACGCCGCGGCCGCAGCCCACCAGAACGGCTACGCGTCGTCGCCCAAGGACGTGGTATGGCCCGGCAACGCGGCGTCTGCGGCCGCCAACGGATCACTGCTCCGGCCCAACGTATGCACACCAGAATCCCGCGTCGGATACGGATCCGGTAACAGCGTTTCCGGCCTGGACGGTGCCGGCGCTAGCCCGAACTCGGCCCGCAACTCGGCCGGCTCGCTATCCGCCTCGTGGAACACATGCACCGGCATCAACAACAACGGTCACCAGCAACAGGCCCTGCAGCTCAACCAGCAACAGAACAATCACACGTTCTACCCGTGGATGGCCATTGCAGGTCAGTCTCTAGGTACAGACACGAAAAAGAGTATTTTTTAATTAAATATTATCTTTCACTCGCTTATATTTTCTTCCCGCTTTTTCCGTATAATTATGATATGTCATATTATGTATACACATAAAATATTATGATTATATTGTATGACACGTCATTATTATACATCTCTATAATTGCTTGCCGCGAGAACAAAATGTTATTATAGGTACTTACCTATGTATTTTTTGGCATTATATTTTAATTTTATTGTCTATACAATTAAATTTAAAAAAAAAACCGCATAATAATCGTTATATAATTTTAATTATGCTTAACATAATATTGTAGGTACTAAACTAGTATAATAGGTGAATAAAGAAAACTGTTATATTTTTATAATTATATTTACTCGGGGGTACAATTATTAGACTGTGTCTGCACTCTATTATCGCCGTTCTTAAGATGTCCGGTGGCGATTTAGTTTTTTTTATGTACTCAATTATTCGTCTGAGATTGTGGTGAAATCGTAATTTCAAACATTCTGAATTCTGATCTTTAATTTGCTGGGTAAATGTATATAATATTTTAATCACTCATTCCAGTACAATATTCGCAGTTCAATTCTGAACACAAATTTCATAACTCTTAATATTGGATAATATTATGGTCGTATAATATATTTTAGGTATTTATAAAGTAAAATATTGTAAATTGTTTTGAATAATATTTTTAATATTTATAAAAATTAACGATAAAAGTTTTGATTTATGACATTAAAATATTATAATTAAATAAATTTAGAAAAAAAAATGAATTATTACCTATATGACTATAACTATATACGTTTCTCCGAAATGTTTTACCTCTTGACACTTACTTAATCATACATTTATATCAAACTTAATTATTCAAAAAATAGACCACAATATTATTCAATAATGTATAAATTACGTTTACATATTAGATGTTATAGTCTATAACATCCATTTTTGAGTTAACATAAATAATATGTGTATATTCTTAATATATTAAAAACATTAATTATTCTTACATCGATAAAATATTGTAATTTATACAGTTTAAATTTTTTGTGTGTTTTTAATCTTTATATGCGATTATGATTATGTTTAATATAAATTCATTAAACTATACAAGTAAATAAATTGATAACTTACACTACAGTACATATTCGGCGAGTTAAAACATATCGATTGATTATAATATATCAAATATATATATATATGACCCGGCTTTCGGTATATGTATATAATATACAATATTCATGCATAAACAACTGATTGCTCGATTTCCTTTCAACGGCAAATAGGAAAATAATTAATTTAACCACACTTTAGCACCTATGATGATGTATTAAACTATTGCTCGTGCTGCAGAATACATATTATAATGTACGTGTATAGATACACAACGTTCTTTTAATCTTATGTATAAACTAATTATGTAAAAAATACATTTTAATTAGACATAATATGGTTGGATGTATATAAATTATAAAATTATAAAAAAATATAAAAATTTATATTTATATAATATATATTAATACTGATGCAAGCGGTACAACAAATCGTTTGGTGTAAAAATTAAAGTAGGTATATTAAACACATATCACATAATGTAGCTATATAGGATGTATATTTATTATTTATATTTTTTTTTTTTTGATTCGTGTGCGCATATCCGATATTGTATTTCCCATTATAATTAATATCGTTTAGTTCAGTTGATGTTGTCGAGTGTGTTCATTTAAATGTATCCCCAACGTGGAGTGTTTGGCCTGAAAAAAAATGTAGTCGCTAATTAGACTTTGAAAAAAAATTACACGCGTGAACCACTATAAATGAGTGTATATAGTAGGTATACGTATGTACAAAATATGCATACATAATATTATAATATAATATTATTAACAACACAGTTAATGTGCGTTTATTGCTGATTACCCGTGCGATTGTAATCTGAGCTGCTGCAGTATTTCCCAAGTCGTATGCGCGTAGGCCGTTGCAAGTACGCTCTGTATACTCGTACATAGATGCATAACATAGTCGATGTTTAAAAAACAAAATAAACGTATATTATGTACCTACGGACACGCGTATAATACACATATACGTTTATTCACGTTTCGAGAGCGCACGCTGCAAGACGGAGAAGATCCGCGAGTAAAACGTATTTAGTTTGTCGTCGTCTTCTACCTATATAATATCCGAGAGATGACCCTGCAACAATGTCGAAGCTATATATAATATAAGTATATAACACGCATATTTTATATTAATAAAAAAAATAATCGTACACCTATTTAGTATAGGCATACGTGAACATGCGATATTATTATTATTATTATTACCTATATGTGGAATACTTTTCTCCTTTATACTACGCGTTACAAAAATAATAATGCAAGTGTATTGTTGTAATATAAACGTTATATGCTGCGTACATAGTTATTTAAAAGGTCATTGATTTAAGTGTGTGTGTGTGTGTGTGTGTGTGTATATAAATCGTCGGGTGGTGTAGGCACACGCCTCGCTGCGATGGAGGGGGGGATTCGTTCACGGTGTAATCAATGTGCGATTTAGCCCCTATATATATACAAAAACGCCGTAATAAATAATTTTAACATCGTGCAATACTGTACACCCATCATAGGCAGTAGGTACATTTTATTGTAATCGTACAGGTATAGAAAAAGATTTCATCGTCTCGATCTCGATGTTATGTCTATATTAATCTACCTATATAGTATATATTATATTATATTTATATATATATGTATATACCATTTTCTATATTTTTTAATAAACATAATAAATTGGTTTATTGGTCGTTCGATTTTGTAATATTATGCTTTTCCGAATAATTTTTATTCGTTTATTCGAAAATGATATAATATAATTAATATCAACCATTATACGTGATCATTTCAGGGCACAGTCATATAGGCGCTCAATAATTGTCTCACATTTATAATATTGCAATTTGTATAAAATATAAATACTAATAGTATCTTTATTCTATTTCTTCATACTAATATTGTTAAAGTATTCATGAAAAAAAGTTTTTTTTTTTTTAATTCGATATATAGACGCTCTGATGCCGTGAGTGATGTTAGATTTCGGTTGATTTTGCACAGAATTGACGTAAGTATACGACATTTACGACATTATATAATATTGCAAGACTTAACAACATACCTAATTATTTTGTTCTTTAAATTTGTCTGAGCGCACGTATGAACGGTATAAGATAAATTTTATGATATCCAATAAAATACATCATTGTATTATATCTATTATTATCTATGTGTCATGGTATGTTCGATGTTATGTAATGATAACGGAATTTAGACAATTTTTTTTTAAGACTTGATTATAATATAAAAATATAATAATGGAGTCTTCAATATGCACTATAAATTATAAAGGTATATACGAGTACACATCACTTCATAAATATTATAATGTCCCTATTTCATCTAAGTACTTCTAATCATCCGATAGGCGTGTACGATACGGCTAATACAAATAATTATGCACGTAATTGAAATTGACGAAACGATATTGTATATATATTTGTTATCTAAATTTCCACACTGATAACTCTACCACACGGCTATTTAATTATACATCAAACAACCGTATAAACTATAATATACATATATTATTATAAACACGAGTCTACGGCAACATTAAGTCTAATATTATAAAATGATATATTATTATAATGAACACGAAGAAACGAATAATTATATCATCGTCATGTGATAACATTTCAAGCGACCTCTTATTAATCACTGAACCATATCCGTATCAAAACAAATTTATTTTTTAAATTTATTTTCTTGTAGAGTTACCATGTTTTCAATACACCAGAAAATTAACGGTGGCGATCAAACATTGTATAATATTATAAAATAAACCATATCGCTGAATAACGAATAACAATAATTTACGATAATATGCGATGAGGTTATTGAATACATCACCTCTCTCCCGTAACATAATAATATAGTGATGGGATTTTCCGCCTGGTAATATAGAATTGCGTGTGTGTGCTCAGGTCACGGATGATAGAAATTTTTCAGCGCAGAGTTTTAGAAACACATCCTTAACAATATTAGTGCGTCCCGAGTGAAACCATGCGCAGTGCACATCAAACATTTAACGTGTGTGCCGAGTATGTAATTTTTGTAAAAATAACAATACTAACAATAATAATATATTACATTATACTGGAACTTGTGCAGCGTCCGCAATTAGACGAAAACAACTGTTGATAACGTATATTATACTATTATACACCTAGTTGGGATAAACTGCATTTATACAAAATATGTATAGGTACAATATAGTGGTAGGTACCTAATATCAGCAAAACCGTAACAATAATTGCACGAAACAAAAACAATTAATTTTAAGAAAATTGCATAGTAGAAATGCATTGACATGATTTAAGTTTTAAAAAGTGCAACAGATTAACCTTGAAATTGATAAAAAAAAAACTCACTTAAAAATGAAATGTTTAATTGAAGTCATTAACGAAACAGCGACCTCTTCAATAATTAATATCTTCAGCTGAATAAATCCAACAAAATATCACTATACGTATTATAGTTACGAGTTTTATAACCCGAGTAAAATCAAAAAATATTATTCAAAAAAAAAAAAAAAATAGCAAATGGTGACATTTCAAAGTGCTAATTTCCAAATTATAAATCATAAAACACTTTTATTCGATGTAAACATTTTTTTTCCTCGTTCCGCGTTATAAACTTTATAGCCGTAAAAATTCTCGTAAAATGTCGTGCAAAAAAAAAAAAACATTGCAAACAGTTGACGATACCCTGTGAGTTCGGTGTTGCTTGTACGACTGCTGCATGATGATCATATAATAATAATCATAATAATTCTAAACGCCGTGGCTTTAAAAAATCCTAGTCCTGCAGCTACTGCAGCGGCAACAGCAGCAGCAGCAGCAGTAATGTAAAACTCTTATTATTATAATATATTGTGCGTCTTCGTATTATTACCTATAACAAATCATCACGACTACGGAGCACGTGGACTACCGCGGTCTCGTATAATATGTTATTTTACACGATGAGATTGCAGTGCTAGATATTGTTATATACGCACATTATATGTATTTTTCAAACATCTATTCCGAGACGCTGTGCACTTGTAACATATCATAAAACAGCGCGCCATAATAATGCGGACGGAATAATATTAACATATATAGATAGTATAATATATTATGTGTAACTCATAAGAGTGCGTACTGTGGTGATGGTCTGGTGGTAATATCTTACGCTGAACCAATAGGCCCGTGTATATAGATAATAACATATTGTATTATAATATTATTATACAACAATGACCGCGTTCCAAGTGTTGTTTAAACCGTTCAATTCGTCCGTCTGCTGCAGTGCCCGCGAATATTGTAATATATTTACCTATTTATGACGCGTAGGTATACATTATAGGTATAATGATACGTAGAGTTATCTACAGGTAATTAACGCGCGTATATCTGGTACGTTATAATGTATATTATGTATAGATACGCGTAGGTGGTATTATTTTATTATTATATTATACGATGTATTGATTATGATGGCGGTTCATAACAAATTACCGGGCAATTCCATCGAGCGTGTGTGAGTTAATTTACAGCGGTTAACGCCATTATAATAAAATAGTACATCGCGGCATTACAAATATATATATATATATATATATATACATATTATAACTGCAGTTTATGTATTACTATGTATGTACATATATATCGCGACGCGTTTTGATTAGTGACGAATTCGCGCAACACGGTGATTACTGTTATTATATTTTATGACGTATACCGCGGCTACTTTATGTAAATATTCGACATCGTATATATAATACATTGAATTGTATGTGTGTGTGTGTGTGTGTGCTCGGGTATTAAACACAAATACGCGTTTAGGGAACGATTATGATTTACCAACAAATTAAAACTCGCGCGTTTCCCCGCGGTCCTGTTTACCTATATATTATTATATATCGTTCGGTTAAAAACGTGTAACGCAGCTATGGTCATGTCAACGGACGTTATATAATGATAATCATCGTATTTTGTGTACGTGTATATTACCTACCTACAATATATACACTATATAGCATGATCTTATTTTCAACGCAGACCTTCAATTATTTCGGAATGTTTTTACATTATTTTCTTTTTTTATTCCATTAGATTCTCGAACGTCATCGGGTATGTGTTAAAAAATTTCTATCCTCTCACTGCTCATACATATTGATATTATAATAGGCATAATTACCTGCACCGATTTGTGACTTTTAATTAATGTAACGGTATTACCTTTTCATTTTTATACAATATTTAAGTCGAAACGGTAGATATAATACATAATAGGTATATAAAATGCCAGAGTGGTTGTAAAAGTTTAGAAATTGTTTTACCACGCCACTCTAAGTACTACTTTACAAAATAAAAATACATTATTTGGGTTATTGCCAAACTGTCAAAAGCCAAAACTTATAAGCCTTTCAATCAATGCGTTTCGGTTATCTACGCATGTGCTAGTTAGTTGTATATTATCTGAAATCACTTAATAAATAAACCTAATCTAAACATTGAGCCAATGAATATAATATTATACCTAGATAATATATCAGAAGTTACACACATCCACACAATGTTTAAGTCTCGAGCCTCATCAACAAGTATACAATATTATCATTTAAATAACTTAGAAATCTGTAAGATAAATACAACCGAAATAAAAACAAGATAGATAGTGTACTGTATGATGTCTCTCCGATGGACTATTATAATAAAATAGTAGACAAAAAGTTCATAGAAGTTTCATGACATAATACTCCATAAGCTTAAAATATCAACGTGCATAATAATATACATATTTATTATATATATGACTGATCTATAAGATATTATATCTTTATGAATAATATAACAATTGTTGCTATTCAATGATTTAAAATATTATTAAGTAAATATAAATTGAGATATATAATAATACATACTTTTACTATAAAAATCGAAATTCTATAATATAGTCGATAACCATTTGGAAATAATTAAAACTTTGCACTCTATTATGTTATACAAATCACCTACAATCGTAAACATGTCTAGGTGCAACAGTGACTACAAATAATAAATAATAATATATCATAAATCATAATATAGGTACTGACGCGAAAATATGATTTTAAATAACTGATAAACCAAGATATTTATAATACCTTAATGATACTTTTAAAGTACAAGTTGGCTGGTTACATGCTTACTATATAATAGAATATACTCAAATATCATCCCCGGAGATTTAGATGACTGTAAAACTGGTATAATACAATATTATACTATACAAGCACTGAATGTATAACTACCGGATGGTGTATTAACACGGTCAGATTAAACTGAAATGGTTTTTTTTTTTTTTATTTATAATAATAATAATAATATTTAACAACGGATTTATTTTTATTTTAACACACGCGTTAATACACCTCATGAAAAGAAAAGTTTATTCGTCTAAAACATTTATACCACCATCCGCATGCAAGGAATACAGACGAAGCGGTTTGTTATTAAGTATCCCAATAACAATAATAGAAACGTTTTCATCCCGTCCACGTGAATTTACAATACTTTTACGCGAACAATCGGTAAATTTGAAACTTATGCGGAAGTTTACATATATTTTTATAATTAATTCGAACAAATTCCATTTCCGGTTCTAACGTAAACATAATATGAAACAATAATCGACTCGTACCTATATAAATTATTTGAATTGTAAAAAGTTTTTTTATCTTCATCGTCATAAACATATACCATTCTAAATACTGTAATATAAAAACGATTATTTTCAATAGGTACCTACCTACTTGCACCTGATATATATATATAATGTATGTTAAATACGACATGGATGTTTATTAAAATGCAATACCGAAACGTATAATTATTGCGTATTCGTATACAAATCGTGTTCATATAATATATATATATATACCTACCTATTATGCACTTATTACAACTACTGAAAACGGATGTATAGATTATTAGCTAGTTTTTATATTTTGAAATAACACCGTGCGGATGTGAGAACTTTGTCCAATAGGCAATATATTATGTATCTACGTTACAAATTACGACCGTTTATGTTATATTAGACGAGTGCTATGTGCAAAGTTTATATAACATTACGTTCGGACGTTGGTACGTGAAAAGTAGCATTACTCACTTGGATAGCTACGTGAAATACTTTCAGCGATTATTCATAAACGTCATTATTAATTGCGCATATTATTATTTTATTAATATATTACGATTGGCGAAATACACGCTTGTACGCCACACCGGTCCATCTATATATATGTGTATATACACCTATATAATATATATTGTAGGAAGTCGCATATTATGCATTCACATGTTTGTTATGGGTACGTTAAAATACAAACGATATTGCAGACTGAGATGTGTACGTTTACGTGTGTGTGTGTGCATGTGCGCGCGTGTGTACCTACGTACTTTTATTATAAATTAAAAAATTGGGCTGCCTGAAATCGTTTTACCGCCTTGCGTGTCATAGAAGGCGCTGTTTGTTGTACGGAAATGGTCTCGAAAATGTCTTAAATGACAAAGATAACAATAGTTTAATTTTTTGTACTCTCGTGATTTCGTATTTATTCTATACGAATATATAATTGTTCGTAATGTTCGCAGTGATGTAATACAATGGTCTGCGGTACATGTATGTATATTTTTATAATCTATATGCCTAAATTGTAGATACCAACCTATACTATAACACAGTAATGGCGTTATGAATTAATTACCTATAAAAAACAAAAAAAATGTAAAAATTGTTAAAACAATAATTAATTTATGTGAAATATTTTAATAGTAACTACTTATTACGGTTGTGTACACGGCTCAGTCTGCATAATTACACGTTTTAAAACTTATCGTGCATAATATATAATATATCTAAGTATATCGTATACACCTATATTATTCCAGTGGTATTATAAATTATAGTTATACGACGCGACGAGATTGAGTCTAGACCGATACACGAAAATAAGCAGACGCAAACAATAATATTATAATATATAATATATAACACGAGTATAATATATTATAATACGCAACAAACACGCGTTATAATGACCGTTTGACACGAATATTTATACATAGGTCCAACCTTTTTGCCGTGATATCTCGATGTGTATAATATAAAACGACGGATGGACAATTAAAATACGCGACGCCGTTTGTAATATAGGTACAAAGTATACGTACCTCTACCTATAATTATTAATTGTAATCATTGCCTTACACTCGTTTTCGTCCTGCACGGGTCCCCAAAACCCTAAGTTTACCAAAACGGAGACGACATTGGTGGGTATCCGAAACTTAATTTTCTTGTAGCGCTAGCGTACAACATCATAATCGAGTGAAAACGACACTAACAGAGTTCGATCCTAATATAATTAAATGGTGGCCATGGCTTAAATCACGGGGAACGGCGACAAGTGTCAGGCTCGCAGTATTAGGTAATAATTATTGTCGGCGGATGCTCAGCGAATACGACGATACACATTAATATTTCACTATCGTTGATAACCGTTTTCCAATTGCCAAACAATGACGCATGGAAAGACGGTAAGTCACCGGAAATGATTTCTCGCGAGTTCTTCCGGCAGGTTTGCGATCATCAGTTGATGCGCGTAATGATGTTGTACCGCGGCTGTAACGATACAAACTACAAAGTCATTTAGTAGTAATAATATGATAATGTTATGACGATCATCCATTGTGGGCGCGATCAGCTGTGCAGCGTGTGCACGTATTCCAAGGTCAACGGCTGACCCAATTGCCGGGCCATTACCCAGAGGGTCGTAACGCATTTTCGACCACCCCCTTACCACAATCGCTACGATATTATATGTGTGTGTGTGTGTGTGTGTGTGTGTGTGTGCGTGCGTGCGTGCGTGTTATGCGTGATACGTATTAAACGAAATAGTATGTCGGTAATGGCCGACGACCGGGTGGGGGAACGAACAATAAACCGAAAAAACGCGAAACCATCACAGTTTTTGTCCGACAGATGACGCGTTCGTTGACACCGTCGTCATCGGTCGCGGCCCGATCAGGTATAAGTGGTACAACAACTTACTCTGATGTGTTATTTATACGGATGTCGCTGTCGCGGCTCATCTCATCTCTTGGCACGATATTATAATAAACCTATCATGCACCTATAGTAACGATAATATTATTATCGCGCGATCGTCGGATGCCACCGACAATAAATTTAAAACCGAATCAGATTTTCGAGGAAAAAAATAAAACCCGTCTCAACGATAAAATACTAATAAACATCACAGACCAGAGAGACGAGCGCGCGCGCGCTCATAAAAACGGAATCCGACGACGCTCGGACTTTTATTAGCTGTTAACGGGGCCCCCGTGTCGGCGGTCGACGATAATCGTTCGACAAGCGCCCATACTTATTATAGCCTACTTATTTTTTTCTCGTTTATTTTTTTTTCACGTTTTTAAGTTTATATCGTCATTATTGGACATTTTTATTATTTTTATTACACCAGTCCGTCCTCCGCGTCACGGGACGACGACCACCGCGCATTTACATGTATATATTATAGAATATTATATACATAAACTATAAACACTAATACTCGTATATACATACGCTGCGTAATTCGGTAATCGTACTAGTGGTTGTTATTATTACAGTAGTAATAGTAGTTGTAATAATAATAGACAATAGTGTAGCGGAGTAATAGTTAAACACTTAAACCGTGATAGTATTATTATGTAGTAGGTATAAAATATATTAAACGTGTTGGTATACGTAAAACGATATGTAAATTTGCGCCTTAGACTCGCGCGTGTGTGAAATATGTACTTGGCGTCGTTACTTATTGTATATACACTAAAAATATTATAATATTACAATAATAGTTTAGACGAACGGCGGCGGCGCGTGTCACGGTCCAGATGTTTTATATAGTATTATTTATATATATATGTACTATAGTATATCGTGCATATATATACACAAAATATAGGTACTTCGTGATGGGTAGCCGGTAAAGAGTAAGCCGCGAGATTAATTAGAAACAATCTAATATTGTATTATGTTTTTCTATTATTTGTATTATTCTAGTTTTTATTAAGCCGATGACATTCGTTCATTAAAAATACACAACCTTTCTCAACGAGCAAAACCTTGAATGAATTTCGTTATACACGACACACACACACTGCGCCAAGTCGTCGACAATGAACGTATTTCTGCATTAAGACGCATAATATACAGTATCGTACTTGTTTATATCTAAATCAGCGTTTAGGTATCTTAAAAGGTTGGCACCGAGCTTATACATACATAGGTAATACACTAATAAATTATATGATGTACCTATGCGAGCCATGCTGGCGTATATAATAGGCACAAAGAATAGAAAAATTATAAACCATAATATGAGATATGACTTTTAGGTAATTAGGTATGTACTGAATATAATGAACAAATGCAATTTAAATCTTGTTTCGATTACAATATTTTTTTGACATACGGCAATAAATTATATGTCTCGAAGTAGTTCTAGATTATGATCACGAAAAACTAATCGATTCACAGATCTAACCTAACCTGGTACATGTTCAACCTTCTGCGGTTGCTTATCAAACAGTTTCTATATGGCCCTAGAGCTGTGTGTGTATTTAATTTTTCCTCATATTTTCGTTTTTCAATTTCTGTACATCAAAAGAATACTGGCCTTTTAATTAGAAAATTTTAAGTTTTAGTTTTTTTAAAGAAGTTTTATTTCATTTATCTTTTCTACATTGACCGCTCATCAGTCTTACGACAGATTATCATCACACATCATCACAGAAAATAATATAAATTTTGCTTGTTTAAACGAAATCGTCAAATGGCTTCTCATAACCTACACATGGCGCATAAAATATATTTTTAAATTCACACACACTGCACATAACATGCACGCAGTCTATTTATTATTTTTAATCAATTTTTGTTTTTAACCGTATTTAAAAACATTTTACGACTAAATTATATATATATATACCTACGTTTAAATGTGTATAATGTTCACAGCTAGGTTTCAATTTAGTTTTAATAATTCCATTGTTTTATGCAAATATGTCGGAAGCGTAACAGTTCAAACGTAAAAAAAAATTAATTTAACAAAGTAGTCAGCCATCAAAAACTATATATAACAGACCTGAAACATAATTAAGGAAATAATTAAATTAAATTTTGATAAATACTATACATAAACTGTTAATTTACCTCTGCGGCTCTGTACCAGTTAAATGAAGAATAGTGATATCATAACACTGCAATATTGTTATACATCTGTGTATCTATAGGTATTCCGCGGTGTTCTGCTGGATTCTCTAACTCGTTCATTCGACAAATCTAAGACCACACAATAAAATAATATATTTGATTTCTGTAGGTATAATAAGCAAATGTGTACAATGTAATTTAAATAATTTTGAACGGACATCAGTGCGCTCCGTCAAAAATGTATATAATCATTTTTTAACAAGCTGCATATAGTATTATCGTGTTACAAGCCGTTTGTCATTATCGCTGTATCGTATTAAAATACCTAATAGTATAGGTTGAATATCTATTCATGAAACAAAACGCTTCTCGGACGTACCTGTATAATTTACGGTTCGTAATATACCTACGGTAAAAACGCATTGGTACACGACGATGGCCGGCGGGACCATGTAAAATAGATATTTTCGATTTACAATATATTACGTTATGATATATGATATGTTTTATAGGCGAACGTCCCGTCGCGCGTCTATATATAATATTATGTATGTACCTATACGGAATAACAAAGCGGTCTCTTAGTTTGCGGCCATAGGCATCTAATACACACACACACGCGCGCGCGCGCGCACGCTCAATATCGCTTACTCTCTCAATCTCACACACACACACACACACGCCCGCGCGCGAATAGTTGCGATTTCGTTAAAATTTTAATTTAGTCTTGCCGAGAAGGTATATGAATATTATGTAGGTAATATATACCGAACACGTTATATGGGCGCAATCGACGTCGTGGTTAGTGGCTCATTTTACAGGGTCACTCGTACACATCTATAGAGAGAGTTTTATAAAAACCTACATACATATAATATATTATGGAATATCCTATATGCATTGGAAAACGCGATTGACAATGCACCGACTTGGCCTTAGATCGCGGAACGAATGAACATATATAACGAACTACTCATAATAATATAATATACCTAGATTGTTAAATAATATTCACTCGCACGAGGCGCACCTAAAAATGTCTTGTTTCGAATCCCCAACAGGTCGTGTTATACACGGAGCCCACATACGCGCGCTCCCGTGTTCGTTCACATACACAATTGCGGGATTTATTGATCACCCTTTCCCGAAATATAAACCACAAACACACATACACACACCCACACGTTTATAAATACCATACATATGCGCTTTCGCAAGTTTTCCAATGCGTATCGCCGCAATCCTCTTTTGGAGTCCGGCCATAAATCCGTTTCCATAACCACGACGGTGGCGGCAGCCACGACGCCGATGTACGCTCGCTAATAGGGTAAAAAAGGAAATAAAATTCCCACAACGTCCGTCAAGTAGGTATAACTCGTGTGATGGGATACCGAGCATAGAGAACGAGAGAAAAAAAAACAATAATAAATAAATATACATTGTTCTTATGATTGTTGCAGTATATTATATTGTGTACATATTAATATACTATTTTACATTATTACTTGTTATGGTGGTAGCGGTCATAGCGGTGTAAACCAGTCGAACGGCGGGAATGTTACTCGGAGCGGAAAAAAATGGAAAATAATATTTATAATATGTAAAAAAAAGTATACACATGTCTATATAAAAATAAATAAATAACTAACAACAACTGCAGTAATTAAACTCGCGACTCGACTATAACGATTTATAACACGTTTTCTTTCTTTTTCTCATTTTTCATGTTATTGCTTTCGGTTAATTGCTTATTATTATTTTAATGTACATGACGTGTGTAACTACACCGATATTATTAAACGGCGTTTTAAACGTTCGCAAATGGCGTGCAAATAATAAAACGTCGTTGTAATAAACCATCGAGCGGAGTACGTTGTGCCGACTTCTCGGGCGCTGCTGCAGCAGTTGCCGCCCACAAAGTATACCTATACACTATTAATATATATATACCTGCAGCTGCTGCGGTATATACCTACACCCTGCAAGTGCATAAGAAATGCACACGACCCGTATTGCGTGCACCAACTTTTATGGTTTGCTATTTTTGTTATAATATGTATTTCGTTTTTTTTTTTTTTTTTTTTTTTTTTTTTTTTTTTTTTTTTTTTTAATCGTTTTGACCGAGCTGTCCATTTGATCGTTACGAATAGCAGCTATAAAATATTATCATATCGCGTCGACTATTGCAAACACTAATCAAAACACATAGCCACATAGGTATTATTAATTAATACCGTATCATACCGAGTGTGATGACATAACGCGATATCATTGTACGAGTATATTCAGGTAAACACGTGAAATGGCTGTGGCACGTTTCGTTGTTTCAAGTTTGATCGGCAAAACACCTAAACAAAAACAGTATCTAACGAAAAAAAAAAGCGCCGTTTAAAATACATATTACGCGTGTATTATAGATGTGTGCAATACAGGTACTTATAAACGTGCTAAAACATGGGCAGTAATGTAATATAATGTTATAATATATACCTGTAAAATTTAAATATATATTATGTAGGCACCCACCTACGTCGTTAAAACATCGTAATATATACGTGCGCACGCCATTAAAATCGATAAATATGCGACGAGTGTAATAACGCATATACATAATAATTAATTTGTATAAATATGTGTTTTTTGCACGCCGATTTTGACGTGGCTCTGTTAATTGTTTATTCAATCAACACGAAATTAATATTACTGCTATATTAGGTACATACGTACACTATTATAGTATTATAATAACGACGATTGATAATTAATAATAATAAACAATATGCGCTATAAAATATTGATAGTAAATTAAAACGAATAAAAAACAATTTTTCACAGTATATCTATACCTATGTTTAATACACAAATATTATCATAACGACCTCAACTGTTCGAATAACAAATAATTTGTGAAAAAATCCTACCCAACAGATAAAACTGCTTGGACGAAGATAAACGTGAATCGTTATTATTAAGTGTTGAATATTTCGCGTCAGATTTTTTTAAATTTAAAATTTATCATCGAATATAATATTATATTAATGATTATAAAATATTAATTAACAGTAGGTTAAATAAAACTATTATACTGCTATATCATAATAAGTCTATCATTATTTTATTAATCAGAAATCGGCTTACCTATATTAGCCGTTACTGGCTAACATTTAGCTCCATAACGAAATGTTTGACTACTGAAACCGAGTAGGTATAGCTAAGTAGGAATCGTAAGTGCAATAATACTGAATAGGTATGCAATAGTTGTGCAGCATGCGTTGAAAACCTGTAGCAATCCATTAAATTCACTAATAATTGAATCGAAGGTGCACATTGTAAAATATGATGTTCTGAAAAAAAACGCAAATTACGAACGCGATTAGAATTTTGTATGATAATATATGTACAGTTGAATATTTTAACATTATTATTACGAGTATTATACATATACGATTGAGACAACCCGTGTTTTTCTTATAATAAATTATATCTGAGCATATATTATGTGTAGTACCTACTACCTATATCTAGTACCTATATATACACTCGATCATGATGGGAACATGAAAATCAACTAAATTAAATTACTATTAAATGATGTATTGCAATACGCAGCCAACAAATGTTTTATACTTAATATATTAATATAGTTACTAGTTAGGTTTAATGCGGCTATATGATATGTATGTATCAACGTTGATTATAATATATACGTTATAGATAAACAAAATACTTGCATGCATACCATTATATGGTGAATTAGGTTTTCGAGCTAAAAGACGAATTTATTATTATAACAATATTTTCAAGTGTTGTTATAAAAAATCAAATATACAATTATACGTGTATGCATTCGAAATTATTCAATAATATTCATTATGAAATCTCCGTATGTTTACAAATCGACTGCAGCAAAAGCAAAACACAATGGTTTTGAATTATTCAATAATTACTTAGCAAAAAAAAAAAAGCTATTGGATTAAAATATTGAATTAAAAGACCTAAGGTTGATTTACTCTATATAAGTCGTCGTTGATATAAAAAAATACAAATATAGGTCATTTTGTGTTATTCAGTCGTGAGTGGTCGATGGCGTTATCAATATCAGCCTTTCAGCAATTATACGTATATATATTATATATAAAGCATATACCTATTATTTCAAACGATTTATAAATTTTTTTTTTACATTGGCCACCACGTGTTTTATAATATCATATCACAACATAATATTCCCTCAGAGGTACCTAATCATTATTATTATTATTTCAACGGTAATCGATCAGCGGTAGGTATATCCGTAATATATGTATATGATGAAGCTATACCTATGTATAATATATTATAGGTTTTCAAAATGTCCGCATTTTATCCTACGCCTTTATCGTCACAGTATTATAATACAGGCACATCGTTTTTTATAAAATTATAAAATAATATGTTTTGACAGTATATCCTATATACAACGCTTATAATATATGTGTAGATCTTGTCAACCAGTTTCCGTCGCTTTCGACACAATATTTATTAGAAAAAAAAAACCCGAACTCCAAGGCGCCGGCGACGCTGCCGGTGAAATCGTTCGATTATTTTCCAATAAACACGATGAATAATATACGTCGTATAACATGTATACCTAGTAACAACGCAATAATCGCCTAGCGTTAGAATTTATAATATTAATACACTAAATATACGTGTGCTAGCTAAAATAATACACCGCGAGCGTATTATCGATTTAAAACGAGAAATTTATACGTTTTACGCGCCGCAAAAGGGTTTACAATGTATGTAAACGGACTCGGCGCGCAATAGATTTCCGGCCGAATTCGCGATCGCGCGCGGCAGAGTTATCGTTAAAATATGCGTACAATAAGCGTATATCAATTATTATAATAATATATATATATATACATGTATATAATATAATTATTACGGCCGGGCATCGGGAGGCATCGATGGATTATGTGTGATTATATTTAAATTTGTCGCTTTTCCGGCGTTTCAGGCCGAACCGAATAACAAATTGCAACAATAATAATAATAATAATATTAATATTAATTATATAGTTGAACATGTGTGCAGCGGCAAGCGGCTGAGCGTTTTTCGAGCAGCGCTAAAAGCCACGCGAAACCCTCTCGTAACACGTAGGTACAGAGTGGTCATGATGGCATTATCGTGAATCTGACGGTATCTCGACAAGACTACATAAGACAATTTTATGTTCAGAAAATGTAAATATACCTACTGCTGTTTTAAATTTCCCCATGACAACCATGTAGGTAGGTCGTATAGATTACGTCCAATTAAAATTATCAAAAAAAAAAAAAAATAATCGTTTCAAGAATTCATCAAAACGTTTCCTAAAAAATTGCCCGTCCGTTCATGATTAAACAATCGTCCTGTATGTATTATTTTCGTGTATAATGTGTGCATTAAAACTTTCGTAATCCGGTCATGTATCAAGTAGCGTACACCCGCTTCCGTGGTGGCGGTCAAGCGACGGGCGTGCGCGAGTCTACCCCGTCGAGGTACGCATAGTATTCAAATAGGTGTATAGGTGGACGTGACGTGCCGTGGCCGAGGACCTTTTTCCGACCATGTGTGCGCTCAACGGGTATGTGTGTATGTGTGTGCTTGCGTGAGTTTCCGACCGAAGGACCGGAAGGAAGGAAGGAAGGAAGTGACCCCAATTATACGCGCGATGTGCGCGTATGAGTGTGTCTGTGTATACGCCACAAACTCACACACACACATATATATATATATATATATATATATATATATATATATATATATATATATATATATAATAATATAATAAAATATATCACTGATATCATGCCGCCATAAAATAGGTAATAAATTGCATGTTTATACAATATAAACGAAGTCCAAAATACGTCGCGAAATGTCACGCGGATTTCCGGATAACGTGTCGAAGTGCCGACTATACTGCAAGTCCTAAACACGCGGTGCGCACTCGTCGACGAGTGTTTGGTTGATGTGTACGTCGAGTATGAAAATATTATCATCGGCCGCGGGTCGTCGAGGAGTCGGCAGTGTGGGCTTCCGAAAAGTTTTCGACCGTTATAATAATAATAATAATAAGTATTATTATTATTGTATCCTTGTTGTTTTAACGCGAACCTCGTTCGGGTCGAGGACCGCTCGCGAGCCGGGAGAAAAACGAGATTTACTCGATCGTACACACCGCGGTGTGTAATGTCGTTAAGATAATAATATATTACTATAAGCGACAAATTAAATTCCGGTTGACCGGTATGTATAGTGTGTGCGTGTGCTTCGATGCGGGGTGGTGACCACTTGGTTTTGAGCAAACAGCCTTATCGTCCGTGCGCGGTTGACTTCCGAGGAAAACGATACTACATGCGCATAAATATAATAATATTATAATACGAGTAGGTACATAATAAATTATTATCTAGGCGCAAGAGAGTGGACAACGGCCTCTCGGACTACGCGATAACCACCGGTGCCGCTGCCACTTCCTCTTCGTATGCCCTAAATCTTGTGTTTGCAATAACATAGTACGACTTGTGTACGTATATTAGAATATAATATACATAATAGCTACAGTTTACGATATATTATATAGAGTGTTGGGCTATTAAGTATGCAGTGTGACCCGTTCTCCCGAAATTCGTGTTCCTGTTGTTCGTCGAGGTGGTCGTTATTTTATACGTTGGACTAGGTGTGATGTGGTCTATAATACGCGTTTTTACGGCTGCGGAACTGAGTATGTTAACGATATTTATCACTTGGATTGTACAATCAATAAATTAATGATAGTTGAAAGAGTACGAGTATACAATAAATATTGTATACGAATTAAGTGAGACACATTATACGCGCGCCGTTAAAATTACGTTATAAAAATCATAATAAATTAAATGCCATAGCGTAGAATGTTTTTTAAGTATTCAAAACAACTAGCTTAGCTCGTGTGCGATCATCAAACATTTAAACCTTATAATATATAGTACCTATGTACAATGTTTTATTCAACTGTGATGTAGACATAAATCCACCTGTATACGTAGCATTCAAAAGTCATTTAAAAATAAATTTATCATGTAATAATATATTATCCTATCTTCGGATCACATATAATTGTTATCATTAATTAGTACAATAATAACAATTACGATCCAATTTGCCTTGACACATTAGACACATGCACGTCATATACAGCGTTCCATATATGTGACATACAATTTATACGAGTATATAAGGTATTTTTATGTAAAGGATTAAAAATCAAATGTTATATAATCGGTTTGCCGTCGATAGAGATGGCTAATAAATCCGTTGAACACGCGACTCATAAATGTTTATAGTTTATATTATGTTTTATGTAATAATGCGATGTACAATAATAATTTTGTTGTAATATTATAACAATATAAAGTTATGTAATCAGCTATAAACATTATCTATCATAATCATAATAAGGATGAATCGTCTGGGTTTAATGAGCAAAAATGTGCAGGCGCCACCGATAAATGTTTTTTCACTTCATTATCTAGTTTAACAATAACAGAATATATTATGTGAATTTTGTTTGATATATATTACAACGCAATGCACTCGTTTCGCACAACTTTTATTATAAATTAATTTATTCGCGCATGACGTTATTAATTAGTGATTGTCAGTGGATTAGATTTATAATTTCCTCGTTCGCCTTGATCGGGTCCAGTGCGGAATCGCTTTGGTTTAGCATGCATACTCGTTAAATGTTCCGATCATCGGTGGCGATATTTGGAAATATGTTCACATTTATGCGTACGAATTCGAAACCGGTAGTTTGCCTACGTGACAATAATTATGGTTACACGGAAACCACTCGTGATGTGTGATAGCTTAAATATGTTAATTTTTTTTTTCTAAACCAACGTTGTTTTATTTATTTTTTTGCAAATTACCGAAAAGATTCTTCTCGTGGACCGCGGTAGAATTGAGAATTGAAATTTATAATCCACAACTCGGTAAATTTGTATCGATAATCATTTACGGCGACTCGCGAATTATTATACAGTGCGAAACAAATTGCCTCGGGCGATGAAGAAAATTATGTAAACTAAAGAAAAAACAATACTAATATTGTGTAATGAAACGCATGTAATATTATATTGTGTCGGACGTACTAAAATATAATATAAACACGCCTAATATTATTATGTATATTTTACGAGAATTTATATTATTACACGCGAATGACCTATGTGCGCGTGGGTGGGGGGCGGGTGTGGCGGTGTGGCGAGGCTTTTCGGGTTTCGTGGCACGGTGCGGGAGGGACGGTGTGCGTGTGTCACCCCTTAAGGGGCAAAATGGCAGGGCCCGGCGGCGAGCGGCTGCCGGACGGATATTTAGCATGCCCAGGAGACCCGTTTAAATCAATATAAGAAACCCTCTTATAACGTGTATACAAACATGTATACACACACACACACACACACGCACGCACACAAACACATACACATTCATATATATACTTATACATGTATAAATCTCGTCGCTCGCAATATTATATATTATTATATGTGTAATAACGTACAGTGTGCGCTCTATTACGGCCTGGTGAGGATGAGGTTAAACCACGTCATGTTCATTTTCCATTGATGAGGAAGCAATAATAATATTGATAATAATAATAATAATAACAGATTCGCGACTGCGGCAAGGATAAAATTATTTTTAATGCGTCAACCAAGATTTACACATCGTAGGTACGCGTTATGTAATTATACCTATCTGTAATATATACCTTCTATAGGTTAGGTTAGGTACCTACTATATTAAATAGATACTTTTAAGCTTTATGGAGGTAGGTGGCGAACGGTTTACTGTAAACGTATAAATATAGTGAAACAAACTGCAGCACTTACCGGTGGCGGGCGGTGGCGTTGAACGGTGGTGACGGTGATGATTCCAGCGCGGACGCGTTCGACGAAATGCGACGAATTTCAACTAAGGGCTAGGTACCGTACACATATCATACATGTGTGGGTACGTGCACTGTCATCGGCATTATTGTGCCCTGTATATACAATAATACACGAACGCACGCACGCACGTCGGGCAATAAATTACGTAAAGTGAAAGTTTCCAAAGGTGAAACTCGTTTTCGGCATCCCCTTTGTTTGTCTTTTGGACACCCTCAGGTATATAATAACATAATACTGTATCGTCCTCACAATAGGCCTCACCCGGGGACACCGCCATCATTGCCACTGCACGCGGTGACTGAAGCGGCATATATATATGCGCTGTGCCTACATTGCGAACTCGGGTTGCACACGTATGCACATATATGTGTGTGTGTGTGTGTAGGTATTATAGGTAGGTCTGTACCCCTAACCTCGAGACCCGTTGACAATGCCTGCATTTCGATTCTGTACGCTCCACGATCACCGCCGCCGCCGGAGACTCGTCCGACTATCCAAACAGTAGCGTTAGACCTTATTGAGTAGCGTGAAATCGGTTTTACGACTTACAAAAAAAAATCATTTTTAGAATCCGGTAGCAAATATTTCGACACATTTTTGTTCTCATTTATGTTTTATTTGCGCACTCCGTATTTTTTTACGCGTTCGCGTCGCTACAGGACGTCTTATTGTATTATGTTCTGTGGTCATTTGCAATCAAAATAACGCGTAAGAATTTTTTGTTAGCTCGCGGACGATACGCGATTTATATTTTACAACCTTTTTTTAGGCACACTCCTTGAAAACCAATCCGCTGTCGATTTGATCGTAAACGGTTCCGGTACTTGATATAGTATAAAGTATAAACGTGTACGGAGCTGACTGTTTAACCGCTGCACCGATACGCGATATACCCTTTTATGTTATAAATTTACGAGTGTTTATAATATGAAGAAGTCGTTCTTCGAATGCTCATGGAATTTTATTATTTATTAGTTTATAATTACTTTATATTATTACAAACAGTTCACCTATATAATATTATTATTGTACGTATACACACAGGTATGTAATATGTATAGACGACGGTAATTATTTCCTACGGCATTTTCAAAATATTATCGGATAAATATATGTATATACACATACCTATATGTACTTATTACTTTGATATATATTATTAATTATACGATAGTTACCTATTACAGATTTATTATACCTTTAATAAGACGGTTCGTATTATATATATATTATATATGCAACACAAGAAAATTCGTCAGGTCGCGATGATAATAATAATTAACGAGTACTAAATTAACACTCGTTTATATTAACACGCACTCGCCCCACGCAGCCTTAAATACATTTTATGTTTAGGATGTGGTGGTAAGATCGGTAGATTCCGGCGGCAAGGTGAACGCGTAATTGTATTTCACAACGACACTGTACACAACTATTATAGTGCTCACGTACTACATCTATACGTGCCGGAGTAATTTTTCTACCAACGATGTGTGAGATTTTTTTAAATAAAACAAATTATTCTATAATCAGAAATTAGAACATACACCCAAATGGCCGATTAACACCGTTGTAATATAATATACGGGTCGAAAAACGTGTCATAGGTTTTCGGAAGGCTTGAAGTGGTTATATAATATACACCTAGTAGGTCGGATACCCAATGATTTTGATCGTTATTTTATTTATTTTTTCTTGCATTTTTATTCGTCCCGCGACTGTTCCAAAATTTCAAAATATTCTAATATTTTATGTTGCTGTGTAACTGCGTTATTCGTGAGAGTCGAATGGTAAATGGTTTTTGTATCACAAACTCGTTTTTGCTCTATTCGGCCGCAGTGTGGGGGTGGTAGAATTACTTTGGGCAATACATCACCGGTAACATCTCAATTAGAAAGAAAGAGAGAACCGTCCGTTTTTTCTTCCCCAGCCGCCACAGTAACCGACAACTCTATGCCATGGTTGTGTGCGTGTGTGTGTGTGTGTGTGTGTGTGTGTGTGTGAATGGCGCGCGCGGTTAAAAGTCTCCGCGCTCATGTCCATATATATATACGTATATAGGGTTTGATGCATGGCCTCGCGGCCCGCCCTCCGGTCGACCATTTGTGCGTGTGTGCGTGTGCGTGTGCAGAAACTAATTTCTCTCCAGACAACATATATATATATATATATATATATATATATATATATGTATAATATAGAACGGAGAAAAAGTTTAAAGCTCGCCAGCCCGGGTGGTTGGGGTGGGAAAAAAATACAAGTATTATTGCCGCAAAAACTAAGATCGCATATATATAGCCATATAGGCACCCATATATATGTGGGGGAAAAATTAAAATTGTTTCCTATCGTAAAACAACACACACATAATATTCGCGCTCTGCGTATATATATATATAAATAATAACGCGTACACATATATATATATGACACTTGCGTAAGCCGTTCGGACGCGCGTGCGGTAGATTCTTAAATATATGACCGAGTGAGGAATGCTTTTCGCAGGCGACGTGAAAAGTCGAGGTGCTTGTGATTTATTCTCTCCGTTGCGTGTCCCTGTTCGCGTTGTATACAGACTGAAACTTTGAGAGTTAGAGGCAGAGGGAGAGAGTGAGTTGGAATGAGCGGACAGAGACCCCTTTGGTATTGTGCCCAGATTACGCCAAATTGTTCGGCACACACTCGCGGACACGGCAATATAGCATCCCGTAGGCGATGTATGGACCCACACGGTAGGGCAAGTGTATACAGCGTGCTCGTGGAAATTCAACCACGACGCTAGGGAGTCTATATATATTATACTGTATGATGCATGTTGTATTCACATGAACCCATAAGTATGTATGCATAATATGATTGCCGACGAGTTTATGTCAGGTGCATGCGCAGTCTCCGGTTTTCTCTCGCTCTGTATACGTATAATACGAAACGATGTATTTATTATATGTATGCCTATATGTGTACGACGGTCAACGTGTATCATCATCTTTATTATTATTACTATAATAATACTATTTTATATATATATATAATATATGTTCCGATATAATTATTACACGTGCACTGTTGTGGTATATATCTCCCCCATGCGCGCGGCCATTTGATCTTTAGCAATTTTTGTGCGGAACGTGAGGTACTTATGTCCATAAACCATTTGCACCCGTATTCGCTAAAGGGAGTGGGTACTTAGTGTGCAACGTAGAATAATGCGCCAAACGTGGCTCATTCGCGCAAAGATGTCATATAGGCACGACACGTTTCAATGTTTATAGTCACACTATATAACATAGTTTATATACATTATTAGTATGTGTTAAAATATCTATATATGCATACGACGGTCATGCGTGACGACAATGAAGTACCGAATTTTATGACAACCGGTTTTCGTTTTAATTACTTGTACCGTTTTATACTAAAACACTTAGGCACGATATCAAAATAATTAATAGCAGCGTCGTTAGTTAAAATTAAATCTCATTTTTACCATGTTGTTAGTTCATTATGCACGGAACTTTACCCCTGCGAATATAATATTAATCGTAGATGATATATATTAAATTGATCAAACACCGGAGTTTCGAATAATTCCAAAACGCAAAGTGACATCGTCACGTGCCGCCGCTTACATCTAAAAAGAGCGATGGCAATTTAGTCGCTTTGGAATATTATTATTTATTTTTATACAATATACATCATGTATATAAACATTTTATATCCAACAGAAGGTACATATACTCACGCGTTGCGGAATACTTGTTGGAATTAACAGCGTCGTGAAACGTGCAGGCGCAGTACCTATATACTTTGCCCGTATTATGTGTATATATAAAATTATATGTATTATATAAGTATGTATGGTGGGTACGTCTCGGAAAGTTATTGCCGAAAAAACGTTGAATAAACGCGGTGAAGTGGCGATAAGACAAACCACGATGCCCGGTAATGGATTCGTGTGTATACATAATGAGCAAAGTATTCACAAAAGGAGGCGATAGGCATTGAAAATATGAGTGCATATAACTCTTAAAAAATAAATAATATATATATATATAATCCATACGAACACACACACACACAATACATATACTCCACCCCGGCGAAGGGGGTTCGCGCCGATGCAATTTTTTCCTACATATATATACCTACCCTGCCACAGCCGTCGCGCGGGAGCCCGCGATTTATTGCCGGCCAGATAAAAACCGTGCGGTAAATCATCGCCGGTACACAAAAGGAGCTTTTACTTTATTTTATTTTTTTAAACGATTTAATTTTTTCTCCGCCTCTCCTCCTAATTTTATTTCGCGTTTTTTATTTTTGCGCTCGCCCGATAAGAAGACCTTTTTTTTCTCCGACGGTCCCTTTAATAAGTCGACGACGAGCAGTATGCGCGCACGCTATATAATCGTCGCGCGCTGGATACCGAGAGAATAATATAAGGAGGAAAAAAATAACTCCAAGGTGGTTGTAAGATCGGTGATCTTAATTGCCTGTACTTCGCCCCGGCCGACGGTCGTCGCCACCCGGACGTTGCAACGGCGGTGGCGTGCAGTAGAGTTCCTGCAGCAGCACCGGTATTACATCATATATATACGTTTCTGCGTATTGTATATATTTATGTGTGCGTATATGCGTATATATACGGGGGAGGTTATTTTTCAAATGATAAACGTCACTGCCCCGCCGCCACCAAGCACCTTATAGTCGCTAATGGAGTTCACTGTTAAAATAATTATTACAACCCCCCCCCCCCCGCTCCCCGCTTAAACGCCGCCACCTCCCCCTGGCCACCGCTCCGCTTTTCACAGACGGCGTAGTGGTGGGTTGTGGCCCAGGCTTTTTCCGACGGGACCCGCGCCCGTTTGTCCCGTATATAACTATACATGGTACAACGACATTAATCTTGCGCCGTGTCGCTTTCCGGCATTCCGGATCGTAATTCATTTTCGCCTCAGGGTACATATATATATAATATCATAAAGCAGTGCAGCGTGCTAAAAGAAAACTAGCTGTATGAAAATTGCGCTTAGTATTACGTAGAAACACAGAGTTACACGTTTATAATAAGCGAGAAACCTCGGAGCAGCGGCAGCAGCATTAATACAAATACTTATATATATATATATAAAACACGCGCGCGCGCGCGCACACACACACATATATATATATAGACCCTGCAAGTTTTGTCTCCGAATTTCGGTCAAATATAAGTCTCCGGAAGAGTGCCAAAAATGGCACTTTAATACTGGTGTATCAGAACGTCGGTAATATACATACAAACATGCAGCGAACGTTTTCAGAAATTACATTTTCGATTTGTCCACGCACACATACGATGTTAAAAGAAATACACTATTCTCATTCATATAAATATATCTGACTTACATAAAAGTATACGTGAAATGGCGTCGCAATCAATTTTTCGTCCGAACTGCAGCAGTATACTTTTAGGCGCATAGATTATAATAGTAATCACCTCGCCGATATAAATATACGTAGGTTCTTCGTGTAATATATGTCATAAAAATGTGTACCTACGAACAGAGAGAAGATTTTCAATCGTTCATATACAGTAGATAGGTACAGGTGCAACATTAAAATATTGTAGCGTCTGTTATACTGCAGCAGGTACATTTCTATCGATTCGGATCTGGTCGTGGTCGTTCTATAAGTATATATATTTTATTACGCGTTACGCGCGTCGCCCTCCCACCGAAGGACCCTTGTGCGCGATACGTGATCATCGTACACGATGCATGGTATTCGTTCGATAATATTTTTATCCCGTATCGGGCTTATAGTAGAGACTCGTTTACGAAAAAGTACGCAAAACACATCGTCGAGGAGAACGTCCGTATAAACATAATATAGGTACCTATAACTGTATGTTTATAATATATATATAACCTACGGTGTTTGTGCGTCGGGCAAACGTTAATATGTACACACGATCTACGTAGTTTAATTAAGCGGGGCAATGGTGAAGTCATTGAGAATAAAAACAAAAACTAAAATAAAAAAAAACCAAACGCGTATTATATGTGCTCACAGCGCGCGCAAGACGCGAGGATGGCCGCAGGACGACCACCGAATAATTTATCCGTCCGAGTCGCATGATTTATCTGACGCCCGACGTGCATATATACGCGCGACCGGGCCCGCCCTTGGTTTCTGTGGGACCATACACACACACAAACGTGGCGCACGTATATATTAAAAATATGTTTTTTTAAATAGGAATAAAAAAAAACTAGAAAAAACCCGAAACATTGACGAGTTTACGAGCGGACTCGTGTATCATTCGCCGGTCTATATAGAAACGAATCACGTATAAAAAAAAAAAAAAAAAATTAAAACGAAACAAAAAAAAAACCGCCGTGGTCGTAATCCGCGGCGTACTACTGCGAGTTAAACCTATACACTAGAATACTAGATTGTATTATAATATATACATTTACGTAGCATATATATAATATATACCCAACAAGGTATAGGTACAGCGTGCTATTCGAAAAAGGGATAAAACGCGTAATATAATCCGTAGCTGCAGCGGTGAACTGAAGCAAAAGCTAGTTGTTGTGCTATCGGTTTCGATTGGGTTTGAAAATTTTTCCGTTTCGTTTCGGAAACGAAGCACCTGCAAGGCTTTCGATGATAACATTTCGGCCAACACAGCGTGTCGTGTAAAAACAAATCTCGTGCCGCGCGCGATTCGACCGTTTTGAGGTGGTTAGTACGAACTGAATTAATATATTTTATTCCTATATATGTTACGGCTAAAGTCCGAATAATTAAGGTAATGTGCACATTATCCGGATAATGTACATATTATCCGATTTCGGACTTTACCCGTGAATAAAAACTATTAGGAAATGGATTAAGAAGTATATATTACCCGGCTAAAGTAACTTTAGCCATCGTGTTATGGCTAATGTAAAATATTATTAATAAGTTCATAATATATATTTTATTTCAATAAAATTGATTAATATATAAGTTAACAATTTAATATTAAACTACATTTGATGCAATACTAACTTTATTTCTATTTATTAGATAACATTATTTTTATTATTTATTTAAACATGGTAAACTTTGATGACACATAATATACACACGTATTACACTAACGATCGGCCATACGAATTTCGGTTCAAGTGCATTATATAATATGCGGTCAAGTAGTGCGGACGGAAATTGATTCGGGATCGATTAATATTACACGTCTGCGTGTTCGTTCTTTTTTTCCCCGTTCTGTACACGGTAGTCGTGTGAGATTTTCGAAGGCAGCTGTGGCTTAGGAGCGAGCGAGAGAGAGAGGAAATGTACATTATAACTTAACAGTGGTGGCCGTAGGCTGTATTTCAAACATGGCTGCAGCGCTACACGGCCGACGACAACGTCGAATTACGGATGAGCGATCCTTCTGCTTGCTGCGAAGATTACGTTTTTTTTTTTTTTAAACCGTTTCGTTGTCTTCGCATCCTAATGTTGAAATTTAGTCCGTCGACGTTACGAAAAAAAAAAACACAAAATATTACACGTTAATCCCAGAAGTCGTACTTACCCACACCGCGCTGCAAACGACTCTTCGGCACGTTCCATTATGCATATATTATACATATATACTAATAACAATATATATGGCTTTAAGAACAGTTTGAACATGTTTGAAATGGTAACAATGTCGAAGCGCACATAATAAATTACCAAAATAATGTTGAACTATATTATATGATATACATAGGTAACAATAATGAATAAAGTATATATTTTGCAGCCAAATAATTCATTACTGCAGAGATATAACTTTTATTTATAAACTATAAACGGAATATTTAGTTGATAAATTAATTACTCTTCCTGCAGTACGTCGAGTCCATCACGCTTTTCCATTTTTTCCTTCTTCTGTTAAACATCCTGTTAAAGCACCGCGTAACGAATCCTGCAGCTAGTCGTACACCGCCGTCTTGCACGCGCGCTAAAAACGAGAAAAACGGACGTTTTTCATTTCGACTACTTCCCGAATAAAACATGACATAATCATAATATGCAGGGCTAGACATTAGGATCTACGGGAGTTCCGAAAGTATAATATAACACGTGTATAATATACGAATATATATTATACATACTACGTATAAAGAAACCCGGCTTATTCTTATGGCATCGGTGCAGAGACATGTATATCGCATTAGTTATTATTAAATGAGACATCGTTGTCGCCATCGCTATCGTCATCATAATATACAACAACTGCAGCACAGGAGACGGCGTAAAATAATACTATCATCATCCCGGCAATCGTGGGCCGCCGCAGCCGTCTATTAAGGGGGAGCCGAGTGTGGTAGGTATATAAGTATACACACACACACACATATATATATATACATAAACATAATAGGTATTAGGTATATTATATAATATGATGGCGGGACGAGTTGGCGGTGGCTACCGTAAGGCGCGTTCACACCACAGTAATAATTTAATTTCGGAATTATTTCGCCGACGACGATGATTTTTTATATATTATATATATATATTTTTAACAGTTTTGTACATAAGAGAGTTTTACAATGAAGTTTTCTTTTTTTTAATTATTTATTAAGATTAATGTTGTGGATTTATCTATATTCCTCATGAACCTCAAGCACCAGGGCTTTGAGATTATATGGGCCATGTTCTTAAAAATTTGTTTTGAAGGATTTGGATTTTGTTTATTTTTGAAGAGGAAGCTGCTGCCCAGACTGGGCAGGTATAAGTGCTCAATGTACGGATTATTTAGGTGTATAGTAAGATGGACGATTTCATTTGGAGAGTTGATTGAAAGGTAACTTGGGGATATAGTGTGTTTATTCTTGTACCTATAGCCTTGAGTGAAATTGTATTTAAATGAATTTTTTATGTCAGTTTTTATTGCGCGCGTAATTTGGGACACATTTTTAGTGTTGGCACTTGGGATAGATAATATGTTTACGCGGGACCCGAACTCTGGCGCACGTACTTCGGTTACCTACGTATTATGAATGACGAGCGCGATCGGTGAGATTGTTGACGATTCGACGATATAGGTAATATAACGTCCTTGGTACGTGACGAGGGACGAAGATAAGTACATCGAACGAAATTTCGTTAACAAAACAAAACAATAATCCTTTCGCGAACAGTTTTTCAACAATAAAGTCATATTATAATATATTATTATATACTATCTCACTGATAGCTCTCACTGCGGCGACTGTATCGATTCACTCGCGCCGGACATCATCCCGCCCGAGCGCTTAAATAATATCGCATAATGAATCGTAAAATCCGCACGGGCCTGCATATAATAATAACAATAATATTATAATATTGTTACGACGTTGTAATTGAGACGATACACTCTCTAACACACACACACACACACATCTATATATATATATAATAGGTGTACACCCTATACTTTTATATACATATATAACATAGTATAGAATTATACGTCGGCGACAGCAGCGGTCGGGCAGGCGCACACAATGGTTTTCGGAGATTTATTGTCCCAAAGACATCGAAATAATTTACGTGGAAACAAATAAATTACACGAGCGCGGATGGGACCCCCTCTGCCCCCCCCACCACGCCGGTCCGACGGTTTGCCGGTCGGTGGCGGCGGCGGGTCGGGTTTGTCTTAATTTTCGGCTACACGCGGCGGCGAGTCTCATTGCGCTCTTCTACTGCTGCTGCTGCTGCTGCTGTTGCTGCACACGACCTTTACTACTATACTATATATTGTATAACATATACATTATATATATTATTATCATTTTACTTAGGACGAGACCGACCGGCATATGGCACACAGCACGCCCACGTCCCCCTATTTGTTAGCATCGTATAATATGTATGCGTACAATAATAATGGCACTCGCTTTCTTCGTATGTTATGCGCCACGAACACCCGAAAAACCATATTTTTCTCTCTTTCACCTGGACCCTATGCGATACCTACCCAATATGGCAATATACAGCGTTTTCTTCTCGTCAGCATGCTGTTGTTCGGACACATTCGGTAGAGCACATTCGCGGACACATCACGCACCCTATATGCGGAATATCGTTGTAGGGTATGGGCGAAAATGATTAATCGCAAACCTGGTGTATATTACCTGTAACTATTAAACGGTGAACATTTTAATTATCATTAGCCGAAAATGGCCGTCTCCGACCGCGACCTCACCCCGCATCGCGAACAGCGGACAGCAGTCATCACGTGTATAGTAATATATATATAATTATTAGTAATAGTTATTCGGTGGTGGTCCTCAGTGCAGTCACTATAACGTGTTCAAGCATCGGCCAACGTCTAAAGTTCCCGTATGGATGACCAACCAGATTTTTAGCGAAGAATCCTCGTACTTGCACGTGTATTCCACAACCAACAGTAACGTCTTCACAAAATGCTAATGGACGTTTAGTTGCAGATGCTTAAGATCAATAAAAAAAAAAAATCAACAATAATGATTATTATAGGCAACCATAATGTAAAAATATAATATCAAATACGCTCAATAACAGTTCATGATCGGTAAAATTCGAAATCCGGGCGAGTGGACATTGGAAAAAATTGCACGTATGACGCGCGCGCGTCCGAGAGATTGATCGTCGCTTGGGTGGTATATGTTGTACGCGTTGAATGTAATGGGACATGAATAAATAACGACATGCCAACATGGGAGTCACCTCGGTCGAATGATAATCATAATCAGCGATCACAAGCGCGTAACGCATACGCAAAGATGTAAAACTCCCTGCATGCAGTTTAATGTAGTATTATTACATGTAAATGTAATATTAATATTATATATATGATAAAACATTTGACCGTTTACACGAAACACTATTTTGGTATATGGTATATGGTAAGGTGCATACCAATTACAAATCATAAGTATCCGATGTACAAGAAATGTCGTTATTACAAAAACGTCAAAATGGAATTTAATGGTTAATAATACCTTACCTATATTTTACTTCGAAATCAAAACTAATGGTTAATTATTATTACATATATACGCACACTATACCGTCTTCGTACACTTAAGCGCCTAAACTAGTACAAATTCGTAATACAATTGGACGTGCTTATTGACGTTTCGTTCGTTCGAGTAGGTTATCTATAAATTATACTATTATATTATATATTGGTAGGATAAACATTTTTTGAACGCCCACGCGACGCCAGTGAACGCGTGTGTATATTATATTTATATATATATATACTTGGGTAGGTATACAAAGATACGCGGGCCGTTTTGAGGCCATAAGTCATTTGCCGGTCGGTAATTTATAATATTATGAAAGTAGAAAACTGGTCTTGCGGTGACAAGACCTCCCGGTTTTCGCCATTCATTACAGCCGTCTATTTATTATACTGCGTTTCCGTCTTGCTGCAGCAGAAGAAACTGCAGCGACGGTTCGTGTTTGTTTCTGTATGTGTGTGTGTGCATGAGTATCTTCAAAATTGATTTAGTCCCGACCGGACGATAATAAGTCATCAAGACAATTTGTGACCGCGCGTCCGGCATACATATTATACAGGAATAAAAATAACAATAATCGTGAAAAATGAATACCGTTTTGCTGGCGTATATTTAATATCATGAGCCTGCAGAGCGGTACTTATTATAATATAAGATATTATTCCGCGTTGAAGAATGTACACGTATAATTTATAATATAATATAATATATATAGAAGAACCATAATTATATCATATATTTTTTTAATGCTCACACAATATTATAATTATAACATAATGCAGTGGTGTTGGTCGGAACACAATCGCCGCCGCAGACGTTTATTTAATTAGGGGGTCTCCGATGCAGTGTATATCATATATGATGTATATTACCCTCGCCGTGGTGCATCAGTGTGTCGGAATGCGCACGGTATTTCGCTGTTCGACGACGATAATAATATTACCTCGGCGATTGTCTATTACTGTATATAACTATGCGTATGTGGACCGAAATTGCGTTGCCCGGAGATTGTTAAAAAATCGTCTACGGAATCGTTTAGACCGTATACAATATATTATTATTCTTATTAAAACAACACGGAGACAGCTTAAAACAACACCTCTCCTACATGTAGTTTTCGGATTTTTAAAATACGACGAAGTGTGCGCATAATATAGGTTTTTACCGCATTATAATTTCGTTGTCCGCCGTCTTCGCTTCTAAACATATATATAACATATACATATATAATACTCTCCGCCCATACCGAATAGAGAATTCAATACTATGCCTATGCGCGTATACACGGTTATATATATAGGTACATACATAATAATATGATGACCGTTTTTAGAAGCGTATTATGTAATATTTTCGTGTGAAATTCAAAATCAATCACTGCAGCATCATCAGCAAGTCCCATACAGCATATATTATATATATTAAAGGTACGCGCCTCGCTGGCTATTAATATCATGTCGGCGGCGATTTCGTTCAAGTTTTTCCGCTCCCGTGAGCGCTATATATGGGTGTGCGCATAACACGTGAGTAAGCCCGAAATAATATTAATATCGCATGGTTATAATGGCCGCCGTCGGTCATCACTCATCGTCGATGTACTGCGGATCGGTAATGCGATGTACGGATTGATAATATTATTATTATTATTTATTATTGTTATCATCGCAATTAGTCGAATGATTTTTAGCAGTATGTCGCCGGGCGGCGTTCGCGTCGGCCTAAACGAGCAGCGACGTCATTGCATACTCGCAGAAATGCGTCCGTATAAATAATTGAAAATGTACAGTAATCGCGCGGCGTTCCGCGTGTGTGTGGCCGCGGCCGGGTTCCGTTCGCGCGAAACGCTATTCCGTTTTGAAATACTTCGTCCGGACCGAAAACCGCGTGCGGTGCGCGCATATTATATTATATTGTACCGCGTAAATCGCGCGCATAACTGTCTCGGGTCCATCGAGTACAGCAATTTCGCGCGCGCGCGACACGTCGGCGTTATAATATATTATTATTATTGTGCGCGCGCGGTGCAGTATAGTCGGCGGCGGCGGCGTTGCACTGCAAGACGATATATCCCGTGCACGGTCGCGCTAGGACCCCCCCCCCCCCCCACGGTGCAGCCGAGGCGCCTAATTTAAATTTACACCACCCGCTAGACGTCTGAAATGAAGTCATTTGAATAAAACCGTCGTCGGCGCGTTTCGGTCGCAGTGTGTGTAAATCTCCACACGTCGCCGCCAGCAGCCCGCTAGAGCGTTTTCACTCCCGTTTGACGTCTGTACGCGCGTCGCGAAACGTACATTTTAATATAATATGGGAGTGTGTGTGTGTGCATATAATATGTGTTTGTATAACATATGTATATAATATATATAGCAATCGGAGTCTGAGTCGTCGTCGTGACTTAATACGTATAGGGGAGACGAGACTATATTTTATACAAACTGTTTAAAGTAAATAATAATATTAATGTACTCGCGAGTCGGAAAACGCGCGGAGGAGAAAAAAAAGAGCAGAAAGTGAAATAATAATAAACATACAGTTTGCGATAAGTACACCCTGAATATCATCCCTCCGCAGTCGTACGAGTGCATTACATGCGCGGGGTGCAGTGTTTTACGCCGTGCCCTGTAATAAGCATATTATAGTATATATAGGTATATAATATGCATAGGTACCTACTACATACTTTATATATTATATACATATATATAGCTGTACGTATAGGTTTCACGTCGTTATTGGTGCGGCCATCGTTTTGAATACCTGTACCTGTATGATATTATGTTTTACTCGTCATTTCGACCCGTCTACGCTTTTTTTTTTATAATTTATTACGTTATACCTCTACAGTCTACATCTGCAGATGGATTGCTGCAACTGCTGCAGCCATGAAACAACAAATTACTTTTTTTTTTCATATCGCACCCATGGATGATACAAATGATAAATAATAAAATATTTTATTATATACCTATATATATACAAAACACATCACGCAATACATAATAACTTTTTTTATCGTCTATCGACGAAATCTTTACGTCCCTCGGTACTTGCTGAGCACAGATGATCATTTTCTCGAAAAGTTTTGGTCCCGAGTCGCAGCTCATTTGGTGGTGTTCTGAAGGGGGGGGGGGGGTATAATGGTGAAAATATCGCGTGCGGTCATACAATTAACCGTTAGGATAGTCGTGTCGTGTGCATCATCGTGTATAAGTACACTTTAATAATATGATATTATACATATTATATTATGATGACGATAATCGACCGCCACCCCATAGGTATAGGATAATAATTTACACCTATATATTGCATTATGTATATATGAGCACAATAGATGCCAATAGGAACTTACATACATACGATCATGGGATATAATATCATGTTTTATAATTTTATATCGTAGGATCCTGCAGCAGCTACTAGTATATCAGTTTCCATACACTTTATTCAACAACCTACTCGTTATGAGACTTTTAACCACGTTTCTTTATTAGTTCGATACTCGCAATCGCCATTAGAACGTCACATTATACTACAGGGCCGTTTCTATTATTATTATTATTATTTTATATGACTCTTGTTTTCGGCTACACGAATTGTACTATATTATACTATATTGTATCTAAACATAAATACACAAACGACTGTTATGATAATATAATTTCATAGTATATCGATTATTATATACCTACACATTTATAGGCCGCCATCATTGATTTTTCCGAATTATATTTTCGAGCTGTTCGTTGTCACTTTAGTTCTCGATTCATTTTTATTTCTCATTATTGTCGACAACTCATCACGGTGCAGTTCGCAGCGACGGTAGATTCGTGTAAAGTGTGATGTTTTCACTCATATAATATATAAATAATACGTAATATACACATTGGCTACCACGGCCAGTCGGAGTAACATATATACGTCATATTATAATATACCTACAATGATTAATGAATAAATTTATCTCGTAAAATGTGTTTTAATTACTCCACACGCCCGATAGTTATCTGCTGCGACTGACGAAATGTCGTGCACTGTTCTGCAGGTGCACCCCATCTGCGCCACCGCTTATACAACCCTCCCATGCAATACCACTCGACTGCTCAAATACCTATATATATATGACGTAACGATTGTGGATGTGGATGTATATATATATAAACCTATGTATGTGTGAGTAAATGAGTGCGTGAGTGTAGTCCAATTATTATTAATAATATTATATGTACAAACCCCAAAACGATGACGTCGAGTGCGTGCGGTAGAGCTAGGTTTGAGCTGCTACGTTGTCGTTTGCCCTCTCACCCCTCCCCCACAAACCATGGAGGGCAATGAACGGCAACAACGCAGTGGCGTCCGTCCCACATTATCCGATTGAAAAAAAAAAAACAAAAAAACTTGTAATGCTACCATTCAACTGAATTTATAAGATTACAATTAACGTCGTGAATCATTTTCCGAGGGTTCCGAGCCTGTTCTTAAAAAAATATAAGTATACCACACATAATCTATGGCAGTTTGCCTGAATAATGTTATATATATGTGTATATATACCTATAATAAAATAATATTTTTTGTATTTAACAATATATTACGATTTTATTGTGCGTAGACATACTTTTTCAAAAAATTAGTGAACAATTAAATTAATTTTAATGGCCCCTAAACGAGGTGTAATTGTATTTGTCTCGGTTAAAATTAATCGTTATACTCGCGGGTTTCGTTTTCGGTGATAAAAATCGATCGTGTAACGTAAGCAAGGGAGTAGGTACAAGGAAAGTATAAAAAAATATATATATACAATTACTTAGTTTTGAATAGGTCATTTTCATTTGTTTTTGTGCTGTGCGTTTCCTAATGATTCAAACGATTGTGGTTAAAAATTTAAAATATTATGGGTATACCCATTAATTGTCAACAGTTTCCATAAATTCGTAAACTTTTTTTTGTGTCATCTTCTCATAATATTTTCATTTCATTTGTAGTTGACCATTAAAATACGTCTAATGTTTAGTGTTTTGCATACACTTTATCTAATATTGATGTTTCATTTTAATGTTAATATATCTATAGCATTGGACCATCGGCGAAGGTAAAACACTTTTATAAAAGTGTTATTTTTAATATTATTCTATCTATTCAAATATTCGTATTGGGATATTTGATTCAAATTAAATTACATTAAATTAGGCAAGTATACCTATGAATTGTAGTTTTATTATACCTAATGGCTAATGGTCTCCAAAATATATTGTACACGGCAATGATCGAGATTTAAAATTTTCTTCGAGAGCCTGCTCGTAGATAAAAGTAAAATACATACCACTGTAGTGATTTGGATACTTTCGCGGTCGTACGTCGTATGTTTATGTACCTAATAATACGTTTTACTTACAACAGCAACAATCGAACAATGGTTAACGCCCGCGGTGAAGTGTACATGCTCTGTATACGCGATAATTAGGCGAGTGCACCTCTATGATATAAATTATTTTATACCTATTACACTACGAACAGAGAATAAAATAGAGTACATATTTTGTATAAACTTCCGGTCCGGTTAACAGTATTATACGGTTTAAAATATTCTACAATGTTACTCGAAAGAATCAATACCTATATGACTTATGGGAATAAACACGATGGACGATTCTAGTTTATAACTTCGTGATAAAAAATTATAGGAAATAACCCGTGAATAGGTTAGGTTAGTTGGGCAATCGCGTGGAAACACTTGAACTTATAGATGATCGACGTTGCCGTTTTAACGGATGCACATGTGCATCGGTGGCGGCGGCGGTGGCAATATGGACGCAGCAGCGTCGGAATACTATGGCCGCCGCTGCCGGCGTTTGAATATATATACATTTATATATAATACTCTCGGTTAACACGTCGGTCACACAATTCTACGGTAATTGTTTTGAAAAAAGTTTACTATTTATTATTCGAGGAGAATATTGACCTATTAAGATTTGCGTTCCCAAAATCGAAAACATATGCATCGTTGTATGCATGTTTTATTATCACTAGAGCCCGGAATTATATTCTTTAAAAATAGCCAAGATAAGATGCTAATATTCTCTTAAAAAGTTGAAAATATTCTTCCAATATTCTTTAAAAATCATATTAGGCCAAAAATATGCTTTTTGCTTGGAGCTAGCTATTTTTGTGTAGTAATTCCATTTTTTGTCGGTCATTGTAATCTTAGATAAGTCACATATCTTATATACTATACAGTGGATTGCAGCACATTACTACGTAGGGTATAATAATCGTATATACGATGGACGATGGTATATATTTATATAGTATATTTTCAATATCATGTCATTATCACTATTATATCGGACATACTATAATTTATATTATTTACGTCACTGCAACCAAAAATACCGAACATCTATACTAATTAATCGATATATTCTCTAATATTCTTTATTATACGAAATATTCTTTTATCTTGAAATATTCTCAAATATGCAAAAAAAACTTTTGCCATTATTACACCTGTTTCATGATTCGTAAAGATTTCGAACCCCCGTCTGGACTGCATAGACTCAAAGAATATAATTCCGGGCTCTAATCATCACACACACCTTTCAATGCTCCGTGATCTTTATAGGTTATCTATATTACCTCCACAAGCGTTCCATCAATTCAACCGTCGATTGTATATACTGCACCCGCGTAGTTATGTATTCTTAACAGGAATTTCCTATCGTATACAAGAGACCGTTGCACCGGAGGCTGCAGGTCGTCGCCGCCGCCACCGCGTATAGACCGCCGGGCGTTCGCTTCTTCTCCGCGGCCGGCGGCACTCGTCACGTACTTATACTTTATAAGATAAAATAATAATACCTAATAATAATAATAATATTATATAACAATGTATTGCGCAGACCGGCTGGTAGTTAGATATTATGCGCATAGTATCTATAGGGACAGGTAAGAGGTGCGCGGCGGGGTCACTCAGTCGTACAATAATATAATATATTGCGCGCGCACATTATAATATATCCAGCACTATGTGTAATATATCATCGTAATTGACATTTTAAAACGAACAAATAATAATATCTACATCTATAATATTAAATATATATACTGTCTATCTACGTTATAACAATATAAGCCAGCACGTATATATATATATATATATATAGTGCGAGTACAACGTACGTTTTAACGATACATATTATAAATGCGTATTGTATATATTAATGTACCTACGTCGGCTGCACGCGTGGGTGTGGCCTGAACGGCCGCACCACCGGACCTAATTAATTTCAAATTTTTCCTTCCTCCCCGCTCATAATCAGTATATTCTTTTCGGTTTCCCAGCGCGCGCTATATGATATATCGTATATATATATATATATATATATATATATATATATAGGTACCTACCAAAGTATAATATATTATATATCGTTAAATTACATATTATATGCGTGTACGACGATATGCCGGCGATTGATTTATGTCCGGTCCGTAGTCGTATATACGCGTGGTTTATATTATATAGGAATGTAAGGTCCATGTACATAATAATATGTATATAGGTAGGTATACGCATTACACACATAGTATTGTGTACATATGTGTATTATAAGTCGGCGTTAACCCCCTGGATCCGCCGTGGACGACGATCAGCGATGCCCACCCCTATACAAATGGTCAAGCATTTTTTTTTTTTTTTGGTACATCATCTCTGCTGTACCAGCAATATACATCATAATAGTATATACTCATCGCGTATACCACACAGAACGCGTAACTAACCCATCACGTCCACACTGAAATTTTTTCGATTTATTCCCTACCCACCTTTTTTTTTCATTGTATATGTAATGTGTAGACTATATTTATATATATATATATATATATAAACCGACTTTTCCGTCGCACATCGCTGAGCGGTCGCCCATTGTTGTGAGCGTAAAAACAATGTACCGTACATCCCCATGTGCTGTGCTCGCTGCTTTTTTGGATATTTTTCTAGTGCCAATTTTTACACCCACTGTCGAATTCTCCCCCCCCCCCTCTTTTCGCGCTCGGTCAATACGTTATGTATATAAAATATCATATACGTCTGCTGGACGAATATCGTTGCCAAAATATCGTGCAAACACCGGCGGCGACTATATACCACTATTATATAACATAATAATATATACCTATAATGATAATAATATTTACGTGTGCAATATGCGTCCGGCTCACAAGTCACTGAATTTTATCAGAAAGAAACGAAAAACGCATATGGCCCAGTTTCGCTTTAAATAAACACCGACGATAAGGATCAAAGAGAGTCGAACGCGCGTAGGTATCGAGGTTGTCTGCCTCGGCTCGTGATGTTTTCAATACACGCGGGAAGGGCTCACGGCACTGTTATACGTATATAATAACTAATAACATTAAAAGTATTTTACATAATTATATTGTGTAAATTATAACGATATCATATTATCGTGTGTTTGATTTTATGCTCGTTTTCCGTGGACGAAATACTTATATACCTACCTACTCAGATTGGGAAGCCAAATACACGTATATAAACGTATAATAATTCGGCGGTCACGAAAATGAGTAAAAAAAAAAAAAAATGGTTCGTTAATTTTATACACACCTAATGTTATTACCTGCGATAGGTACCGATTATGTATATTATTTTATTACCAATGCTTCATAATCTATAAGCCACGTTCGATATTCCTAGGATCAAACGTGTTTTTAAAACTCCACATTTCTTTATAATATGGTGTAAAGTTTGATCGAACAAAAACGATCCAGTTAGTTATCTGTATATATTATTATATAACAATTTCGGTAATATATCTTTATGCCCCACAATGGGGTACGCTGTACCGTATTATTAAAATGCCGTTTGTTGTTACTTAGCAACGTAGTTAAATTATATCGTTTTTTACAAATCTAATAATATTTCCGTGGCAGTTAATTTTTTTCCGAGAATTTGTCAAACGGGTTTTCTCTCGTCACTACAGCACTGCTGTCGTTGAATAATAATAATAATAATATATGCACCTATTAATAATTATAAACGCACTATGAAAATCATTTTTAGATTAGCCATGAAAAAAAAGCGTGGACGGTAAAATTAAATTATAAATTATAATAGAATAAATAAATATATTAAATAGATTATGTATACATACATACCGACGCCTGCGGCGGTCTTATATACACATTGGAATATAAATTTACGACTAACGTTTTGGCAAAGTTTTAAACGAAAACCGGCAAATCGAACTGGCCCCGCATGCGTTTTGTTTGGGTCAATATTATGCAAAATCGCACTCGCAGCGGGGGTCCGTGTAATTCATCAGCCCGTAGGTTTTATTATTATTTTTTTTTTTTCATTAAAAAAATCCAACCGTATCACGATGTACAAACATACACATAATAATAATTATTATTATTATAATGTATAATATGCTATTCAACTCTTTAATATTATGTATTTGCTGCCAGCTACCGGTAACCGCGTTCCTATTTCCTAATTCCTGTATAGGTGCCTATCTATCAATCTACCATGTTTAATATATATTATATCATAGTCATATTTAAAGAAAAACATTTTTTTTTCTTGTTTATTAATAAAACGATTTGTATAATTATGGACTATATTTCGGTTCACGAGATTTCGCAGGTCTTCCTCCGGTGTAGCATTTATGTACATCAGCATAGCTATATATTATTATTCATATAAGTTACGCCCACGTCGACATACGATATAGCTGCAGCGGTCGGATGTAATTATACCGTCGAAAACACTCGCACACTTGCGACGACGATACGACTTGACACTTTTCATTCTCTCTGCAGGCCGGACGAAGAGGAAGGAGGTGAAACGTATATAAATAATACAATTCCTATATTTGCGCGCGACAGTGGGCTGGACACGAAATTAGTAATTCAAATTTCTACCTTTATTGTCGTTAAACAACAAGCGACTGTGGTGCTGTAAATTGCGATAACTATACTATACTTTTATACATAATATACATTAAACATCATGTACAAGAAACGGTCGCGCAGTAGTAACTTCGCTTTTAAACTACTTCGATGCCTATTCGACTGATCCCAAGAGACTGTTTCTGATGTTTTATATTATAGACATTTTACACATATCGAGACACGTATTTTTCGACACGGTCATCACTCTTGGCAATCGTGTGACGGTATTCGTCTTAATTATATTCGTCGTTGTAATAATAATAATAATAGTAATGATAATAATAATGATTCGTCGCCGTCGGTTATCGTCGCCGCCGCGTGTGCATATTATATATATACATGTTTACCGCGGGTAATTGTAATTCGAGGGCAATAAATTTCGAGCCGGGGCCACTAAATCAAAACGCTATATATTCAGCCGTCTCTCGTTCACCTACACACACGCACTGCTGAACTGTGCACAGCACCGGTGCACACAACTCGCACGAAAATCCCATCGCCGTATTTATATTGTTATTATTATTATTGTAATAATAATGTTTATTGTTTATTTTGGTCCACGACGCATGTTGTTGCGTTATTATTGTCGTCACCGTACACGTCATATCATAAAACGTATCGCGATAAATGCGGAAATTCGTAAATCACGTAAAACTGTAGGCACCTGCATGGCTGCTAATATGGAATATCCTATGAAATCTACGAAACGTTTCGGATGTATCGTAACAAGCGCAGTAGATGACGTGACAAAAAATAAAGTCACTTAACCATAAAAATATATAGACGAATAACGTGTTTAATGCTCTACAATATCGTCTGCTGACGACTGTATTATAACATAATATTTTAACGCCCAAGTGCGTTGTTTTTACCTACCCCACTTTGCCTTCTATACTATTAGCGTCACACCGACAATATCACCAAATATATATATATATATATACACATATATACACAAGCAGCTATAACCTACCCCCCACGACCGCGACTCTATACGACTATTTATACTTTATAGTTGTTATACTACTATAAATATATAATATATATACGCTCTCCTGTGTCGAACTAATTAAGAGGGGCCGCGAAAGCGTGACCCGTGTTATGATTTACGCGCCAATTGTGCAGCGACAAAGTACGCCGATCGAGGGGATGAGAGCGGAGGGGTAGGTTGAATATAATCCATTTCCGCCCGACCCGGCGCACTGGCACGCGAACCGCTTAACACTCGCGATTTTCCGATACTAATATGTTATTTCATCGGTCCGCCGATCAGCCCGAAATATCCATGTGAAATATGCATTAAGTTATAGTATGTACTTACGTGCATATAGGTTTATCGATAATCACGTACCTACCATATTACTTTACCGACCCTCCTACGCTAAACCGGCAGTTTTATACAACGATTTATGAAAGCATATGGCTGCAGGTACATGTCTATATATCCTTTTTCTGGGTCATATCTCATTGTTAAATAATAATTCACGCGTAATATACGTCCGCTTTTGTATTTCAAAATCAAACGAAATTGTTCGTTGTTTAACCGAATTCCGTTTTCCAATCGACCGCCCGTGATTGGCATATATAATATTATAATAACTATCTTAACATTACACGAGTCATCGTGAATATACTGCTGATGCGTGGATGACGAAGATTCGGTCGTGGACCAACGTCTCTTTTTTTCCGTTCAATTGTTGGTTATTATTGTCGTCACCGTGCGACGTCGTTCCCTATATATACATACCGACGACCAAAGTTTGAACGAACAATCCACACACACAGACGCACACACGCATGACGGTAAGCGTGCCTCGTACATGTACCTATACTATATATGGCATATGCAATATAATAATGTACACACACATATTATAATATATATATATATATATATATGTACATTATATAAACATATACTTAAACAAGCGCCACCGCCAACAAACGCAGACACGGCAATAATTCACATTTATTAATCGAGGGCTCTTCAAACTATATATATATATATATATATGATATATTATTTATATGTATGTATAATATGCGCGTATATAGGTTAGGTATATTATTAATAGGTGACATGTATATTGTACACAATATTTACTACAGGACGACTTTCCAAAACCACGACTAATTTTGTATAGCACTACATCATTATGTTACGCAATGCCGGTACCTATATAATATATTAATTAATTAATTGTCCGCCTGATATATTATTATTATCGTATAGGTCGAGGTAAAGTGATATGTGTTATAATGATATTTACAATGTTAGTAATTATTGTACCTAAATTATAATTGTCGTTTGATTTTGACGAAAAAAAAAATTTTACGGATTTGTAATAAATTGCAGTTTTAAATTTCGTTCCGTTTAAGAAAACGTTGTTACGGCTACTCACAATACAAACGATACAAACGCGTAATGATGATATACGTTAAACGGTTAGTGTGCCTCACGATGGAATGAAAACTCACAATTTCGATCGTAAGATTTGTTTGTGATGGGTGCGTTTCGGTTTATTATATTATTATCACGCGACCCGGATTGTGCGAAGTAGCAATAACGTTGAGACGGGAAACGACCCGCACGGGGGACGAAGGTCGAGGCCGCCGGAGATGTGCTCCATCCTATTACGTCTTCCTTATCCCCGTTTCATTCTCCGCAAAGAACTTTCAAACTATTTTATTTAATAGTGATATAACAATAACACATACCTATATTTACGTGCAATGTACAATGTATGTACGACAGCAGCTCGGGAATCGCGAGTTCGCACAGAATTTGTCTTCGTGAAATTATTTACTGCGACATATTATTATTATTTTGTTAGGAAATGTTGTGAATTCGCTCGTCCATAGATATCATGCTGTTTGTGCCGCATATAATTTAATAGCTCCTAATACAGTAGTCGCGTTGTCGATGCAAAAGGCCGTTCGAATTTTATTACGTCGTCGATAATATACGGCTATGACATTAATAATAGTAATAATAATAATTATTATTATTTTAAAATTGTATTCCCATAAACAAATACTGTACTTACCTGTATATAATTTTTATTTATTCTTCAAACGCAGAATTAAATTCTCGTATATTTAACGCATACAAAATATATCAATTATTATCACATTATTGCATCATAAACGGTTTGTCATATATAAAACGAGCGGATCAGTGGAATCATGATCGGCGTAGTTACGCGTAAAAGTTGTTGGAAAAAAAACCACACTGTAATGATACAGTTTTCACGGGTAGTATAATATAATCCAAGTCGACTTCTGAGACGATAAAAACCAGTCGTTATTTCGTATATGTTTCGTATACACATCGTACGCGTACACGGTGTGCACAAACGAATATATATTGGTAGACCGCGGGCCGGTTATTATTTTAATGACGGAATTAAACGGATGATCGCCCCGCAGCATCATTTGTGTCGGTGTGGGAGGGGGGTGGGGTAAACAGGTAAACCTACGGGCGATACGCGTGCACACGAGTGAGCCGAAATCATCGTTTGGACTTGACGGTGCAATAATATTGTTGTCTCCTTTTTGTGCTTCTCCTGTCGTGGCATCCGTATGGTCAACGAGTGGAGGAATAGTCCGTAAAATCTTAGGCGATCGCACATAATAATATATGATATGATATTGAGTGATGGGTAGGTAGTTCGGCGACGATGTGAACGAAAAAATAATTTATTGTGAAATGATGTACGAAATTCGGCGTTACTGGTTTTTTTTTCCGGTCGAATATTGTTTACTTGTAGGACATAAAGTGATAGTCCAACGCTCGTCAATTGTACGGACGAAAATCACGAGAGTCGAGTGCACTTCTGGTGTCGCGCTCTGGTGGACGACCGAGTCGTAACGGGAAAATGAATCGGTGCAGATGGCGCACCTCTCGAACTGTCTGTCGTTCGGGTGCGGGTGAGTGGGGGGACGAACGAATGCGGAAAACGGAACGACCAATAACGTCGAGAGTTGTCGTTTTATTTTATTTTTATTTTTATTATTATTTTTCCCGTCCGATCGTTTCCCGTATACAACGACCGACAACGGGAAAACACGCAACTCGTTTTCGTCGTCGTCGTTGTCATCGTCGTCAAGAGGTTCTTTTTTCTTTCTTTATTACGTACTGTTTATTTATTTATTTGTTTTTGTTTGCATTTGTGCTCGCTCGGAAGTAATAAAACACAATATATTGTGTCACATATACCACCGCCGTCCAGACCAGTCTAATGTTATCATTATTATCATCGTCGTCGTTATTATTATTATTATTATTATGTATTATTATTATCGTGATGGTTAATGGCCGCGACGACGGCGCATTGTATAGGCAATAATATGGACATGTACTCGTTGATAATAATATCATGGCAGTACAGTCAGACGCGTTAGTCCGTCTAAGTTTTCGCAGTCAATCGTTTACAATATTCATATAAGCTTTTTTTCCATCAATTTCGTTTGGACAATGTGTTTTCCATCGTGTAAAAATCATTTGGTCAGATCTAAACGTCACGGTAAATTCGTAGAGTGTAATCTAAATAATAATATTATCATGAGCACGTCATACTACTGCTCTTAGGCGGACTGGCGTGGTGCTCCACACCTTCAAATTTGTCAATTAGTCATCTCAGTCCTGCAGTTTTCAGTATAACGACTTTACAGGTACAACGCATAACATAATCTATTATATTATAATATTGCTCTATAACTACACCTGCACACTGCAGCAGCTCCTCCGAAAATCGAAAATCTCAAGTCATGTGAAGCTCGTACACCGTGTGTGAGATAATTCGATGAAATCCGGAAAACCAGTTATAGAAAATGTAGATCAGCCCGAATAGCTTTCCAATTATACAATATTATTATTATTATTATTATTATTATTATTATAAAGTAGTTACATCTGCAGCAACGCTCGTAGTCGGCAACCAGTCTAAAGGAACCATTGTTTAACCTGTTTTGTCGATGATTACTAGCATATATTGAAAAATGCACTGGCCGTTTATTGTTTCTTATCGGTAACACGTGGCCGACATAGCAAAACTAGTTTTTTTATTTATTTATTTAATTTTTATTCTCTTTCGGTCTTACCGTATGAATAATATATTGTATAGATAGGTAGTGTATAGATAAAGCGAATCTCGAAACACGTGTGTCTCCGGCCTCCGCGTAAGTAACAACTGAATTAGGTACTCGGTTAAAATATATACAGTATACGATATCGCTATATAATACAATTGTGCGGGAAAATGGCTTAAAAAATATTCATTACCATATTATTACCAACGTACTATCGTATATACCAAGCTTGTCGTTTTGAAATGAACTATACGGTTCACACGCGCCGTTATATTAATACAGTTATTAATATATGATGAGTGGTAAATGTGTGAACAAATAAAATATTTTTCATGGTGACCATTTTCAATTCAGTCATTGACATGCAAATTTCACGAGCGTATCTATATTATATATATATATGTATTTCTTTATTTGCGGTGATGGCCATATCAATTAATTTCTGCAGGATGCGAATAAAATGCACGTTAAGACGGTATAGGTGTACATCATTAACAATCTTCGCGTGTCACATACACATACAAACATATTATATTGTTAACGTATATATACGTATATATATTATTAATTATATTCAGTTAGGAGCCATATACGTAGATGGGGTGGTCTTTCCGGCTTCTCTGTTTATGGGGTATTAAGAGGAATATGAAAAAAAAACCATCTAAACACTATAGCTAATACCGTAAATCGGGCCTAATGTGTGCTCGTAACCGCAGAGTGTTTAATTTTGAATACCTACCGTGGGAGGGGGAGGAAAGGCCGTAAACCTGTAAATGGCCGTAATATATATTCATATATATATACATATAATATAGGTAAGTTTTTCTGTTCATACATATGTACACACATAATATACGCACACACACACACACACACACATAACATGAAAAGTGCTACTAACTACGGGGCAGACGGTAGATATATTTATACACTCGCGTCATATTATGTACCATAATATATATTTATACATGGGTATAACCTATGTATAGTAGTTAATTGCATTTTTATTATTCATTAATACGTCGTGCGGCTGGTCGTAAACCATTCGCGCTGCCGTTATTGTCGTCGAATATAATATATATTATTATAATATCTTTTTAATAATCGCTCGTTATTGATATCGCACCGTATATATTATACACCTGTAAATATGCCTATATGTGTGTACACCTATATAACCTAACCGCTACGGCGGTGATGCTGCAGACGGACGATTATTATTATTATTATTATTTTTAATGGTAGTAAACATGTATAAACATATAATGTGTGATACGCGGAGACACGCAATAAAACACGGTTTACGCGCATCAGACCATATATTATATACGCGTTATGGCCCTGCGGTATATACCTATGTATATACATACCTACTTATTCACGTGTATATGTGACGCTATATAAGCAGGTATATATATATAGGTAGGTATATTATATACAAATATATATAGGTGCACGCGAGCGGGCGCGCACACATACAATTATATCGCCTTTTAAATGAATAATATGAAAAAAATAGTCGCGGGCGACGGACTCGACGTGACGGGTGGCGGGAGCCGGGGGAGAGAGGATGCCATGACGATAAAGCCGGCCATAAATCAAAATGGCCTCGCCATCTGGCGGCACAACGCGGGTCCCCGGCTGCGCGCGACTGCATATATTCCATCATGGCCGAACGGAGACCTTTTTTTTTATCCACGAAACAAAATAACATAATATACTGCACCATCGTCGTCGAGCCGTTTTTCTGCAATACCGGCGGCGGTGTTATATTTTTATGATTATTGATATTATTACTATCGTAAATAGGTATATTATGTATCAATACACCTTATATTATATATATCACTTGCAGTAGACGGAAAATTGTGGTCTTGTTCATCCGGTCCACGACAGGCTGCGTTCCATTAAGCATTGGGCACATACGCTGTACATATAGGTACTTCTATATTATCTACATATATCATATTTACACTATAATTCTCTCGGCCGTACCCACCCTAATACCCCACCGACCTGGTATGTACCTACCGTCTATAAGTAATCTATTAGATTTATGTGGTACCTATGTACTTATACCGAATGACCGCCTTCGCGGGCGCGTTCCGCTAAACAATTTTCGTCGATTTCCGATTTTGTGCACACCATTTTCGGCGATAGAAAAAGTTTTTCATACCGTAGCGTGCGTCTAAGTTTATATATTATATTATACCATAATATGTCATATACATTATATGTATCATATAGGTACTTTATACAACGTTTTCATTATACTATATGAGTATAATATTATTGTTATATATTATTATGATTTATGACAATTATTTATATACGAGAGAAATAAAAACAATTCATCGCTCGTACTCTGCACCGTTGCAATACTGCAGGATATTATTATGCGTGTGTACAGTTATTTCTGGAATTGTAGGAGATGACAAATAAAGACATTCGTCCGGAATACCCATATAATGTATACTTATACGTAAAAATGTAATACTACGCTGTATACTATCCGCCGCGAGTTGTCTAAGGCATGAATCGCCGTTGTCGTTGCATTTATTTTACATAATACACGTGGAGTCGCCGGGGGAGAAGGGTTGCACGCCTATTGTTGTGTGCGGGTGCAGTGCGCTCGTTTTCTAATGGGAAAGGGAATAAGGCTGTCGCACATAACTGCACTGTCAACCACGCGCCGACAATAACAACAACAACCACAACACCAACAACAAAAACAAAAACAATGATGATAATCAAAAATAATATTATGTGTGCCTAAGTACATTCGATTATACATGCGGCTTATATAGTATAATTTTATGTTATTATAATATTATCTTATATACATCTACACACGCGCTCGATATATAACCCACACCGAATCCGTCCACGCTCAGCAACATTGTTAAATATTAATTTTTTGTTATATATTATGTCATTGTTGATGAGGATATTATAGGAGATTTTTCACGAAAATTTCGTATGGTTTTGCAAATATTATAAAGGCGATAAATTTCATAATCGACGACCAAATCCCTCACAAAATATACTGTGTCAGTTTGTGTATAGTTAAATTCGCTCGAATATCGTTCACGTATCTATTTCCCAATTCAACACTCTCGGCGTCTAGTTCATTGACAAAAATTGAATAAATCTAAGAAATTCTACGGTGCCAAAATAAGTACCTAAATAGTAAATATAGGTATATACTCAAGTTTCGACGACAAATTTCGGGGGTTACGTCACGGCGGGACGATTCTCGCTTCACCGACACTCGAAAGTATAAACATAATACTATCACTATTATATCTAATAACAGTATACAATCGTGACGAGTTTGAAGTACATTGTGTTAAATGGCGGCTACAGTTTCGTCCGTACCCATACATAACATTATTTTTAAAGTATAGGCACACTGCAGCGGTGCGGTTATATTATATTTACGTCTGACGGCCGGTCGACCTCACTCGAGTGGAACACAAAAATCGTAGTTTTCGTCGTCCGCGCGTCGAATACAAAATATTATATACAATGTTGTAAATGATATTATATTTTGTGTGAGTTGTATGTACACAGGTGGTCACGATCGAAAACGTTTTCAATCGGTTATCCCGATTAAAGATGTATGGCTGCACGCGTTACGCGGCACCTACTTCAAAATATTAAAAAATTAAAGAAGGATTCCCATAGGTAGTAGGTATAAAATAAAATCTATTGTGGTTCCCCCGAAGTAGATACCTCTTTACTACCTACATCTTACTCGTGTAGTATTTAGAACTGTTTACATCGAATTTTAAACGGCTATAGCTCTTCGACTATTCATCGTAATAAATTATAATTATATAGCTTTAGTTGCATGGTTATACGCGATACGCCCCAGCAATACGGGCGCATGCTTATATATAATATGTATAATAACAATGGTTATCGTCTTAGATATTGAATATTTGAAAACAAAACAAGACGAAATACAATCATTATACATATATTGTGAAATGCTTAATATATAATATATGTTTAATAAAAGTAAAATATATACACCTATAAACTTAAAATCCAGCAACAAATTATGACATTATATAGGTACGATTTCGGTTAAATTTTTATAATTATATGTATATTGCCTGTCCGTAAATACCACGGCGAACATCATAATAATATCGTCATTATGTTATTATTTTTTGTTAAAGGTTTTTTCTTCTTTTGAATGTGCGTAAAAAACCGGCGTGTATATTTTCGTCGGTCGCTTTATTAATATTCTTCTCGTTTTTTCTCCTCTCGTGATGGCATGGTGTGTTTTTCCATCGAATATACCAGTATATAGTAATGATGTTTCATCGCTGTGGCGGCCGTACATGATATAGGTATATATATATATTTAATATCATATATGTACACCACATATGTAAATAAACGCATATACAATTTGTGAGAAAAAAACGTACAGGATCGTTGTATATACATAGCCACATAGTAGTCACATCATACGTGACGATTTCGACGATCGCGTCGTTTTTTTAAAATGTTTTTAAGAGAGAAAAATTCTCATTACACATAATATAATATAATTAAAAAAAAAAGAGACTATATTAGTAAGCAAAACCTCTGCTCCCAACCATATGACTAAAAAGCTGCTTGCACGTAGGCCAAAAAAAAAAAAATATATATATATATATATAGGAAGCTGAACTGTTTCTATGATATACTAAACGCACATCAAATACATATAATATTATATATATGTATATAAACAGTATGTTAACCGGTATTAATGCGCATGTATACCGGATTTATGGGCTCGGAAGATTACAACCGTCTTCCTGTCTCCCGCTCGCGTAGTGTGCAGGCTCGCTGCAACGGTGCTGTTGCAGCAACAGTGCACCGGGACCGTGTGCGAGTTCCGTATATCATATATATATTTATGTTTTACTGGTCCCCCGGCGCGGACGGCCCCGGGGTGCGTGCGTGCGTTCCCGTGTAGGCTTCAGCTCCTCCGGGATCCCCGCGAAATTGAGGAATTGAGCAATTGGATCGTAAATAACTGCCGCATTATTGGATCCGGCTGCCTGCACAGGTCCCTCATCGTCCCTCATCCCCCTATATATATCGCCGCACGAATGCTGCTCCTTTAGTCCCGGCCCGCGTCGCGCTCTCGATCTTATACTGCAGTCCTTGCGCATCCTTCTCACGCGTGGTCCTGCGGCGGCGGCAAAGTCTTCCGGAATCCTAAATTATACACAACGTCATAATAATATATAGTAATATAATGATATATATATATATATATATATATATATACGTGTTCGCATAACACGCTCACGCACACATGCACTCACACACACATATGTATATTACACTTATTTGTATTTGTGCGTGTTCGTGTGCGTATATGCGGAAAAGGGGAGAAAGCGCCCCCTTTCAACCGGATCGTAAACCACCCACTTAACACGTATTCTGGATTAGACCGCGACGTGATATATATATATATATATACACTAGCTCACACGCACATTTAAGACCTATACATATATCCTATTTTCGGGTCCGCTACATATCAACGCGCGTGCGTGGTCTTATATAATACATATATCCTACTGAAAAGTGATAGGTGCAGGACCGTATTTCGTGTTGTTTTAGTGTTTTTGAAAAATAAAAAAAAACCCAAAAAGCATAAAAATTGTTGGCACGTTTCATTTAAGTATATATAAAAAATATATTATACGTCTCGCAAGTATATTATGGTGGTACCTACGGTTAACAGAACGCATAACCGAACGTTATGTTTTCGGATTTTTGGGTGGGTGAGACATATTTTATTATTATGTTACGACCGCTGCAACGATAAATCGATACGATTATAGTTGGCATATGCCTCATATATATAGGCAATCATTCCTGCTGTTAATTTTAGCACTATATACCTTTGAATATAAACTGAGGAACAACTGTTCTGCTTTCACATCAGCGAGCTCATAAGATAAAACGCAGTATAATGTTATTACACTTACCTTTGTGTTGACATTTTTTTTTTTTATATTAAATTTATTCATATGATTTTCTATAATATATTGTCATTATGTTTAAATTTTAAACACCTCTCCATATGATGTATTGGTATCCATAGGTGTCTTAAGATGCGATTAAAAATATAACTATCGTCTAATACAGCACTGTTTCTCAATCTAGAGATCGAGACTCCTAGGGTCGTAGACTCTAAAGAATTTACGTAAATACTAACTTTATGACATAATACAAATGGATATCAAAAATATATGTAAAAAAATTAATATCAGACATATGCATTATGTAGTAGTGTATTATATTCTACAAGAGCCGAAACTGGTAGTGTAGGTATACAAGCGTTTTTACGTTAGTGTTCTGTGTACCTATATATATATATATATATATATTATAGATACAAAAAAAAAAAAGAATTGGAATGTTATTCAAATAAAATCGTTTCAACGGCTTTGCAAATGTGTTACCGTTCGGGCGAGGCATATAACATAATAATATCACAAACGCGGTTAGACATCGAGAATGTCGACTTTGAAATATACATGTATAATGTATATACGCATAATACTATGCCATAATACGAATAATATATACGTATAGTATGTGTTATATTATATAGGAAAAGGATAAAATACGTGTACTCGAATATATGTCTTCGCACATGGGCACTGGCTACTTGGGATAGAACGTAGAGAATAATTTTACATTTATTAAAATAAGAAAAAAGAACTAATTTTACCATTGAATTATGTCCTTTTCTCGTGCCCATTCCCCTCATTCACCTCCGGGCTTTCTATAATGCACACATACAGAAACGACGATATCCGTGCTTATATACTTCCACGCCGTACATAACGCGTACGTATAACATATAAATTTGGTCGCCTATACTGTTCACATTATATATAAAGAGGATATATTATGTTTAAATATTTTATGTATGTATGTATGTATTTATATATGCATATATATATATATATATATATAATGTGTGTGTGTATGTATTATGTTAGAGTTGGTGTACTTGTGTGTTTCCACGGCAATACGTTATAATCGTTGTCACATCGGCCGTTGATTTATTACGTTTTATAGCCCATGACATTTAATAAAAAAAATAAAAATAAAAACGAAAATAAGTAAAAGAAACCTTGAGAGAGGGAAACGCGTACACACACATACACACACACACACGCACACACACACACACACACACACACACACACACACACACACACACACACACACACACACACACACACACACACACACACACACACACACATATATATATATAATATACAAACCCGATCTCACTGGCTTATAACCCGCCCATCCCGCCTATACAAATTTCATTCCCAGTTCTATCCGACCGGCGCAGACATTAGTCTTTACTTTTATCGTATATATACATCTATACGGCGCGGCGGCGGCGGCAAACAGGCAACGTGTCGGAGTTGCCGGGTCTCCAAGGTTACATTGTAGATATTATTGTACGCGCGCGAGTCTCGTATGTGTATATGTATGTGTGTGTGTGTGCATATTTGTACACTGCCGTGTGTGTTTTTCGAAAAAATACATTTTTCAACCACTTGAACGATTTTTTAAGTGGCCCACCGATCGACCGCGTTCAATCGTCGTCTCCCGACTCGTATCCGTGCAGTATATAGGTACATATATATATATACACACAATCCATTGGCGCATTTATCCATCCCGCGAGCGTTGCGCAGATGTATACACTATGTCTGCTTAACGTCCGATCTCGAAAATCTAAGGGAAAATCTCGTCGTGTAAAGCAATATACTCTATACAATATCGTATGATAATCATTGTTTTTTTTTTGTACAAGTATGCGTGATATGATATGTCGTCATGTCGAGTAGGCAGCGAGAGACGACGACACACACATTGTGTGTATCTTTATTATTAAACTGTTTAGGTACCTTCTACTCGACGATACATATATTGAGTAGTCGTGTTCAACTACTACCCACAATAAGAGGTGTTAAAATAATTGCGTAAAGTGAATGAGGTTTTTTTCTCGAAATTTTGGCGCTCATTGTGGATTATAGGTACCACTAACCCGCAGCAACGCGGTAAACTGAATAAAACCTATTATGCGTCAATATATTATTTTGTACCATCGGCTAGTAAAATATTGGCAATTTAACAATTTTTCTAATGCATTTTTACGGTCGTTTGAAAACCAGTTTTTACGATATTACCATCACGTATTACACGCGCGTTCGAGATCTATGAGTTTCTCGTTTTGGCAATTCGAGCGTGGGTACAGTTGCAGATAATTCCACTTTATATCATCACTTCGATAAATTACTATATAGGTATATATAATATATTCAACATAGGTCCGATTTAACCATTACAATTAATATAAAGGTACACGCATAGATATTAATTTTGCATTTTATAAATTTGAATACGTTAACTAGTTTTTTCTGTGACAATCTGCATTTGCATGTATGCAATATATATATATATATATATTATATATATATATAGGTGCCTACACCTATTTTTACCTGACACCATAAATCAACGCTAGATATTCATGATGTATTTATGCAAAAACTATCGAATGCGTTTTTTTGGCTCGACACTAATATTTTTCAATTATAGTTTCGTGGCGGCGGCGTCGTTAAAATAATCATTATACAATCGTGAATAAATATCATATACCTACACTGAACGCTTATTATAATAATATAAACGTGTTGAAAACGAACATTATATAGCGTTTATCTTAAAGTCGTTCGTGCGCGGACTGTACAGATGAAAATTGGGTAGACCACCGCTAAGGAAACACGAAAACCAAAACGTGTACTTAGACATTATCTACACAGTATATTATATATATACTTACCTATACTTATCACGTATATTCTTCGTACTATATAATAATATTGTGTATTTAATTCATTACACAATCATAAAACGATAATGTAAACCACGCATGTTTGTTTTCTAACGACTTGCAAAACACTTAATATGATATTTTTTTATTCATCAACAAACATACACACACACACTTTATAATACAATATGTGTACGAAAATCATTACAGCCCGCGAGTGACTGAGTTTAAATCACATTCGATTTCAATATATTACATAATCAGCATAATATAAATTATAACCTATAATGTGCCCCATCTTTGGACGCGAGCTACGAATAAAAATCGAAACGCATAGGTATTTTGATTATTTTCTTTCTTCTGCACGATATATTGTGTTTAAACCGAGCGTTGACTGTCCGAGGACGCTTCAAACACGTATATTCCGAAATGGATTTATTACACGTTTTAAATACCAATTAGTAACCGAATATAATATTACGTACCACAACGTTGCGACCGAGACACGGCCGAGCATCCGCGGACCATTTTAATTATTTTCTATATAATATGTTACACAATATCGAAAACACAACGAAGGCGATTTATTATTAATGGGCGTCCGATGTTTTCTTTCTACTCGTTGGTTGTACGCATGATATAATATATTATCTATATTCCCATGGGCCTATGATAATGCACCTCCTGCTATCACGCGTATATTATGTCCACTCTGAATTTTTGTTTGCCAGTTGTGCGTTTAAGCGTTTTACAGTGGCCTGATATGTATTATAGGTAGGTTAGGAAGTTGTCGCAATTCGTTTAATTGTTTTACAATCTATTTTTTTTTTTTTTTTAATATGGTGGTACACAATATTATCGTTTCATCGAAGGGCTGTCGTATCGCTTTGTTGTCCACAGCGTAGGTATACCTATAACCCTACCTACCAACCTACATATTATATAGATTAACGAAAATTATGCGCATAAAACATTTGCATAATTTGACTATAAGTCAGGTTGTTAATCACGTTATTGTTGTATGCTACGGCGCCGCTCGTACCTACGCTCGCGACAGTCTAAAATATGTTTATAATAGGAATAACAAGTGTAGGCACAACCGCGATATTATTGTCCTCGTATTTGTGATGGTGAGTTGTGACAATATAATATAATGACCGTGCCGGCCAACGTCTGTTTTTATATAAATAAAGTGATCAATCATCGAGAATATTATCATAGTACATTTGATATTTATTTTATTTTTTTAGTACAATCTACGCACCAGTCTTGTTTTTTGAATGTTGATAACGCGAGACACCTCTAGGACGTGTTTTGACACAATATGTGATATATGGTTAATGGTTATGATATTACGGGGTGCAAAATGGGAAGTAGTCGAGACAGATTTTATCTGCAGGACAGAGCGCGTCGAGACTTGACCTGGTCGCTCCTCGCCGTATATATTCCACGTAGAAATTCCGGGCGTGATTAAGAACGAGGTGGTGGCTTCGTACTTAGATAATGTATTAATGTGTACGACTTAACGTGTATTACATAATATGCTGCTGCCGTCGCCTGCGAACCGCGTTTTATTAAAAACACTAACTCAACCGGACGACGAGGGGTCAGACATATTATTATCATATATATATCGCGGGGACGTCGCGAGAATTTCGCATGTCGTAAATCTGCAAACTCGATATGACTACGCGTACGTATATTAGACGTAGGGCCGGTATGCCCCAAACAGCCCGGCTAGGAGATAAATGCGAGACTTAAAATATATCATGCGAATCGCATGATATTGTATTATATGTAATATATTATATTCGAAATGGGGGGAGGAGAACGGCGGCGTCTTAGAGGAGGCTGTCTATTAGCGAAATTAAACTCGGACCCAAATTTACTGGGCTGCAACAGCCGTTTTTGTGGCTTAAGTCTCTCGTCGCACTGCACTCCCCCCCCCTCCGACACCGGTGACAAAGACGACGACAACCCTCCGATTGGGGGTGGACACGTTATTGGTGTATGGAGTTACCGTGGGTGCTCGTCCATGGATCGGGACCGCATGCCCACACATATCTATATCACAAATTCGTCGAATAACTAAAACGGTGCTTAAAGTGTGTTATTGCGTGATATAGTGATGGTAATATATTTAATGCATTTAATATCACAAATTGCAGATTCCGTACGATATAAACGACATCGTCAAATCACCCGTATGCCACAATATAGTAATTATAATATTGTAACGCATAGAAATATTATTTGCGAAAAACGAATAGAGCTCTAGATCGTTGTTATTGACGACGACGTAGCTGCAGTTTATTACCGTATCATATTATAGGTGTGCACCTAAAAATAATAACACGCATAAGTCTTCCACGTTGACGGGCGGCGGCGGTCTGCTGGGAGATAATTCTTTTCGCCGACAAATTAACAAACGATTTAATCGTTTTGATTCATGTGCTGCTGCTGCTGCCGCACACCTGAGGAGTTTTTTCGATAACGACGGACGACCACCGCTCATAAATTCATTCCCGCAAACGGCACGTATAACTATACGTCTCCTCGACTCGGATCTCCACAGCAGTTCGTTGCTGTTGTTATATTCCGATTTATCATATTATTATTACATTGTACTTATGTATGCCTTCTAGGTGGGTGGCTTTTTGTTCTGTTTTTTTTTTTTTTTTTTTTTAATCGAATAATACGTCGACGTTTTCCCCCGTTATTAATTGTCTTCGGTTTGATGTTTTGCGGTCGTACAAATCCAATATGATGATGAACAAGATTCGTCGTCGTCGCAGTATCTCTTGAAAATCACACGCGTCCGTGTCGACCGGCGGCGGCAACGAGCAGGCTGATACTATTTTTCTCCTCGGAGGCGTGATACACGTACAACGTACCTATACTATGTAATCGGGCACCTCATATATATATATATATACTATACGCGCGAGCCGTACTATAATGCGCGTATCCGTACGGGAATCGTTTGGAATAAAAAAATTGATTTCGTCTCACACGATCGTCGACGCGCTCACTAATTAAGTTTTTTTTTTTTTTAATTCTAAACATTAATTATTTCCCTGTACGGTGGTGGTTATATACCGCCGCATAATACGAAATGCAGTGCGTACCAAATATTACGCGCGAACGTGATTTACCAATTTATTACACTCCTAGTCCTGCACTCCTACTCCTATATTATACGGATCCATATATTATACTATGTACAATATATGTTATTATTACTTCGTGCAAATGCTGTTGACGGGTGTATATGTGTGTATGTGTGTGTGCACGCGCGTGCGCAGTGTATAGATAGATTTTCGGTAATCGCATATTATATGTATTATTATCATTACCATACAATATGTTATATACGATCGGAGTGGTCGGTCGGCGACGGCGGAATGTACACAATATTATATTATCATCATAATTTCCCGACGGCGATGGGATAGCCCTCGTACATTTTTCGGCCTGTACAACCGCGCGGCCTAATATAAATTATTATGCTGCGCATTTATCTTTTACATATTCTATATAATTTAAGCGGGCAATAGTAATAGTAACAATCGTAATCGTTTTAAACGATTATATTATCGTCGTGGCCTAGGCGTGTCGCAACGAAATGCTCTGTAAATTAAATATTTTTGTAGAATAATATATTATTATAATGTATCATATACAATCGATGACGTATATAATAAAACAATATATATTATCACTTCGATTTAAATATATCATATTGTAAATTGGTTATGCCTCATTAGTTATTATTATAGTATTGCATTTGTGGTACGTCTTTACTTATTAAAGGGTGGGCGGATTTAATCTCTCTTCAATCCCTCGGGCGTTTAGACAAATCCTGCGCCTGGATCCTTTCGGTCATCATCACCGACGCGTTGTTGTTCGAATACCTAGGTAGGGTATATACGTAGTGCATCAGCACTCCCAAGGAAACGACTCTGCATCGCCAACCACTGCTCGGTCTGTATATATAAATCGTATTTCGAATAATATGGTAAACGACGGTATACTTATTATATCATGGATCGCCGTCCAGAGATTTATGTGCGCCGTAAATCACTCAAAACGTATATAATATAATATGCATACTTGCGCACGTATATATGTATGTGTATGGGTTTCGGACTTAAGCAGGAGCTTCCTTAATCGTTAACACGCGGCTCCCGTAAATAACGTCATTTTGTCAGTACACTATGCAGTGTCTACTGACTACTTTTAAGATATGTCCCGACGACTTCGAGCGCGCACGCATATAGGAGAAAACGAAATATAATTTTTCGTGGCGCATTTATAATACCATCATGTAATACTATATATCTGTCCGAATAACGTCCGGGACGATGTTTATTGAAAGAAAACGACTATAAAAAATATATAAATATGAACGACGATGTACGAGGTATAGGTATTATGTTAACGATTTTCATGTATAATACTGGGTCCCTTGTGGTTTTGACATTTTTTAACGCCATGTTTTAGCTTATCAACTATTTTTTTAATTTTTTTTAAAGAAAATGCCTACATATTATTTTAGTTGAGTCTCCACACTATACCTACAAGACTCTCGTGGATATAAAGTAAAACTGCTGTCGTTTTTTTTTCAATTTATACGACTTTAATAATTTCTGTTCACTATTTCATTGTATAGACGCTAAACCAATTTACCCGACTGGACGTTGCAAGTTGATATATATAATTTTCATCATTTGAGTTTTTCGCATTATTTATGCACGAATTAAGTCGTCGAATGGATCTAATTTTTCTGGCCTACCGTTTTTATGACACGTCATAATCATAGGAGAAAAAGCACTGCAACGTATAGTTATGTGAGTACAACGAGTGTCTACTCTTATTTATGTATGTATCTATACTAAGTATATATGTTAACAGCAACGATGTATTTTATGTGTTACGACAAAAACTCTTTGTATATCACTGAACGTCGTCATCGTGTAACTACTCGCAATATCCATACAACACACGTGTACACACATACTCGTGTACATAATGTACTTCCGTGGCGTCACGACGAAAACCATCGTATCTCTCCGACGGCGCTTCCTAAACGCGTCATGACGTTTATATCGCGAGTGCATATAAACATCGTCGGGCCGTTGTGTTATTATCTCGATCCCATCGGAAGTCCATTGGCGCCTCGGAAATATAGCTGAAAATCGCGTTTCCTCTCGGGAACGTCGCCGCCGGAGAATATATAGTGTATTGCACAAGTACACCACTGCACCACTGCACGAGCGAGGGCGGTGGGTGGGGGTGTGGTGGAAAAAACACACACACACACTTTTTTCGTGCTTACTATACTGACAAACTCCACGGCAGCGGGAGTGTGTGTGTGTGTGTGTGTGTTTGTAGGAGAGAGAAAACGATAGTATACATTTTAAACGCGTGTCCTCGTCTAGAGAAATGTCACCACGGAATATTCGCCGCTATATAAATGTATATATATATAAATATATTTACACACTACCGGTCAATATGCGCGACTGCAGTATGCGTTTGCCTTGCATCGATGTGTAATATATATGTAATATGTATAAACGCAAAGAGAGAAATAGAATATCCAGAGAATATAATACAGAGAATGTACTCTTTTATGGTCGGACCAACGAGTCGTTTCCCACTTGTACGAGGAGAATCGACGAGCGACGACTTCTGTGTCCGACGGTGTTCTATATAAGTGTGTGTTTGTGTGGGCACGAAATAATATGGGCATATCACCAATTCGCCAAAGTATATGTATACACGCGGCGGCGGTTCGCCTGCTCTAGACGACTTAATAGCCCGAACGCAGCGAAAACGACCTGATATAGATTTAATTAATTATTATCATTATATTATAATATATACATATTTATTTACGCGCGCAGAGCGCTTTTTAATGGTGTCGCGCGTATATACGCATCGTGCCAGGACACGCCTCTAACGATCCTTAACGGCCTTGTAAAACATCCGTAACCGCGCTCGCGTATATATATATATATAATATTTTATATTATTATAATAGTGTCGCGCGTGAACAAAACCGTCGTCGTCGTACTCGATAAAACAGATTTTAAATTATTTATACATAAACATAAAAATCGTATCGCACGTCACAAATGCGCATATAGCGCCAGAGGCCCAAGTTAAAGCGTATTGTGTGTCCGAATAGCTATTTGAACGTTTTTATAATAATAATAATAATATTTTAACATTATATTTATGTACGTATGTCGTGTGCGGCTGCAATATCTATGCAGTGAATCACACACACACTCGACGGCGGCGTGTGTGTTAACATTACATCATTCGTGTTTATAACAATATTGCACTATAAATTATAATAATATAACATATAATATATGTAATATATATATTATAATATATGGTGAATGGGTGCTTTTTCCGTATACGAATCGACAGAGATGTATAAAGAGGATACTATCTTATAATACGCTCGCGCGAGAGACAGAATAAATAACAATGACATCTGGGAGTGTCTCCGAGACATCCGTTCCTTTTTTTTATACGCATCCCACGCTTTTTTCCTCTACTTTTCCTTTTCTCCGACCTATAACGCACACACGTATACACACACTTATATAATATATATAGGTACCAAGGTTTTACTCTAACCGAGCTCGAGATTTATGAGGACAATTTCTCTTCGAGGGGTGTCGCGAGCTGCGCGACCCTTGGAATAAAGGGACCTTTTTCTTCTGCATCACGGTGACTTGTCCTTTTATGAACTCGCTTTGTTTCTAAAACAGTCGTTCCCACTGATACACCGCACGCGCGTCTATAAATATACTCTATATACCGCGTGGGATGCAAACTTTGCGTATATACAATCAAATTATAAAACGCCGGATACACACGGTAGTTATATACCTGCATAGTATTGTCCATGAATCTATGCTACATTGCTACACCTATAACAGTACCTATTATATAGTTTGTACCGATTTATGCCTGCCTATAATATAATGGTTGTTAGTATATTATTATGTGTTCGTATAACGTGGCCCAAAACATCCAATAAATTATACTTTGAATGACATTTTGTTCTCAACTCTAAATGCTTACGCACCGATCGATCGATCGAATCAAACGGCACTGACTAATGATCACGTTTTGTTTTTTATTCTGTTCTAGGTAAGCGAACGTTATACATAACGTAATACATATAATACATTATTACGAAATACTGAGTGCGTGCAATAATTGTACGTCTGGTCAACGACTGACGCGCGTGCGCGGTCCTCTGGTAAGTATTGAAAAATTATCACCATCATCGGATTTACATATAAATATATTATATCATACGATGTGTAGGCATTTTCTTGGCACCCGCCGCCGTCCGGACGATATTCTAATATGCGTATATGTGATGTTATATATTATACGAAATGTGCGTTTGCATATAATATGTATGACATTATGTTATTATTTAAGAGTGTCACGCCCGACGGCGTCGTTCGCGCATGAAAGTCGCATTATTTAACGACGACAATAATTGCCACAGACGCGTTTCGAGTGGTCGGGGGGCGAAACAAAGCGGAGCGATACGAAAATAGGCGAAAAAATAAAATATACAACAGAAATAAAAAAAGATGGGACGGCGCGCGCAGGGCAGTTCCGATATAAATATACATATATATATATATATATATGTGTGTGTGTGTGTGTGTGTGTGTGTGTGTGATGTATACGGCGTGGCCGAGTTCCAAGTCGGTAATGCCGCCACCACGAAGGTCTAGGGGAGAGGAGGGTAGTGAATGATTGCGTCTGCGACGGAATGTTGTTGCGTATATAAGGCCTCACGAGAGCCGATAATCCCGCACGAACAGTCTGTGGCAGGACGGAGACGACTAATGTACAATATTATTATTAAAATCGCGTGGTGTAATTTTTTCCACAATAAAAATAACGCGAGACTCGCAGAAATCTGCAGAGTTTTTCGCATACGCTCGTCGCGCCGACCACTGGTGGTATTATAAACTTAAAAAACAAAATAAGGCGTCAAAGCTAAATTCTCAGTGGTTGACATTACATAAAATACCCATGGATGATAAGTCTAATTAATCAATTTACATAATACAAAGCGTCTACAACATAATATTAAGTTTCCATGTAGGTATTTTTAGTTTTTACACATAATGTATGCGATCAACTCGTTTAAAAATAATAATTGTTCATACATTATAATATAACAATAATTGAATGTATTATTTTTTTTTCAATACATTAAGTATAATTAGATACGACTGAAAAGATATTTCATTAATTTTAGTCTGCTGTTTAAATCTTAGCGTATATATGTTTTTTACCTACAGTGCTCAGCTATACTATATTCTATTTTAAACTATTATCTGTTAAGCAAGAAACTAATTTTTATATCGTTACCAAATACCAATAGTTGAAATAAAAATTAATATTATTGTAGTTAAAACAATTGTAGCAAAAAACTGCATTTATATAATGATAATAATCATAAATCTGTAATGCATTATTATTTTATGATGTTAGATATTTCCATTGTTGACAAAATACTTTTTGCACATAGTTCTGAAATAACACATGCATTTACTAGTCATTTATTGAGATTTTTTAAACTTTTTTATTCAAATATTTTTAAATAAAATTTAAACCTATTTTGAGTAGGGTTTTCATTCTCAAATTTTAGGCTGACAATGTGCTGACCTATATACTTATCGAATTTGATATAGGTATTTCAGTATATACATTATGTATTAATGCGAAATTAGGTCAAAGATAATCTTCAAAACAGCGTATCACATATTACAAACAATAAAAACGTATATTCAATAAATTTCGATTAGTGTGCTTGTTATAGTTATATCAATATTACAGACTGTGCTATTATCCGACAGCAAATACCGTAGGTAGGAAATTATATTTTTATAAATCATACGTTTTATTACCTACTGTAAAAATTAAAATACTCGACATAGTATATAATGGACAAAGATTTAATTATAAATTGTGTTCGACTCAACATGGTCGCGGGTATCAATTCTAGTCGGAGATTGTCTCTATTTAAATGTATATTAGATGTTAAAATGTATAAATAATTGTTATGCTTTTACTGAGAATACGCCAATGCTTTATATCTGTCGTCTATATTCAGTCAAGCTACTATTTATACTAATGCAAAATTATTGCTGTTAGGATTTGCTTATAATGTTAGACGGCGTCGTTGACAGTTTTATTATATCATTATTATTCAACTATTATAATAGCAGTTGCGCCAAATATCTCATAAATCTTGGAGGAAGGGCCTGAGTTCAATCTTAATATTCAACAAATGTTTAATTTAATTGTCATATTACCCATTATAAAATATTGCTCGTATTAATATTTTAAATCTGAAATATAAAATAAACTGTATATTAATAGGTACTATAGGACTATTCTACCTAGTGTCTATAGGTATATACGTTATCAGTAATAAGTAAAATGTATAAAATGTTTTATGGTTTTATCTTGTCATTTTTGTCAAAAAATCTCCCCTAAATTGTGCCACTAAAAAGTTCATGAGCCTATAGAGCTCGTATGATAGTATCTATTAATGTATTAATGTATCAATTCAGCGATTTCACTTTGAAAAAAAAAAAATAACGGTTTCGAAATAATCGATTTATTGGTTACATATATTTATAAAATAAATAAGAGTTTATTCAAGTTAAATGTGCAAATAAATATCATATGACGACCAATAAAAGTGTTCTATACAGATAAAGAATAATTATAATATCATACCATCACATTAAATTTCAATACAAATATTATCAGTCTTTCAATTATTTCACTATTTTACTATATATTTGAACACATATTATATGCAACTATATAGGTATATTATTAAGCAATTGGGTACATAATGTTTTGAAGGTACTTTCAGTCGGTAACTTTTCAATGTATAGGCTAACTATCTATATCATCGCGTCGAAGACTCTGTGTTTAGCCGTAGGCTGTATAAATAATGTCTTATGATCGATGACATTTATCACTGCGATATACATAGCAGACGCAATGGTACGACGGGAAGACAATATTATTTACTATTTAGGCATAACTTTGGACGCGCGCACACGCGTTACGGACACGCACAGCCATGAGGAGGGTGGACCTTCGAGCACGAACCAGAACCGGATCTTTTCGCTGGCATTAAATAATAATAATAATAACATGGACTTCGGCGGCGGACGGCGACGTACCTATAATAAATAATCGGTTGCCGCGCGTAAATCGTTCGTATACGTAAAGAGGACGACGTGGTCGACCGCGGGTGGGAGTGAGAGACGCGGTGCCATGTGAGCGAGGTGGGAGATTTATTCTTCTCGATAAGTAAAAAATAAAGGTATATACCTACCGAGGGTGGTGCTATGACGGGTGGTGGTGGGAAAAAGCCTGCAACCGGTTCAGATTACCAGTTTTTTGGAATTTTACGTGAGCATTATTATTATTATTGTTATTATTACCGCTATGGGTTGTATAAGTATATTGTATATTATCATATATTTTATATGGCTGTTATAAAATAATTTATATTTATCCCGCGGATTGCAATAATAACAATATAGTTACGATATCGGTGAAATTTTTGCGAGGGTTGCTGCAGAATATCCGCGTCGCACAGAAATTTAGAAAATTTTATAAAACACGCGCACGACATAATATACGACTATCTGTGTATAGGGCTCAGTGACCCGAACCGTCTGGGTAGCTGTTCTATAACTGTGACTGTACATTATATATATATATATATATATATATTATATATACATATACAGCGAATCGCACTGTGCTTACGCCGTGTATGTGTATGTATTTAATTATCGCCGAGGTATTTGTATAATAATATATATTTGCACGGGGAGAAAAAAACATATTATATAAAAATAAAACGATTGCTGAAATAAATGCAGGGTGGTGGTGCGGTGCCGAGGTTGTGGAGAAACTGGCAGTTGTGATTTATAATGAACGCGTTTGGCCGAGTGCAAAAAGTAACGCTTATTTTTTATTTTAATTAATAAGGTACCTACTACCTACCGCAGTCGTATTTTATTCTTAATAAACGCCCATAAGCTGCAGGTCGTATGTCCGTCGACCATTCGTGCAGCGCACATAGTATAATAATATTTAGATCCAGTTAAGTGCGAGCTATCACACAAAGAACGTCGGATTCGAAAACAAAAAACTGTTGAAAAAATCATTGTATGTATTTCGATACATAGGTATAATAATAACATAATATAATAATATAATAATAATTTATAATATTATAATATATAATAAATAATATATCGTACCTAACTATTAAATTTTAACAATCGTATCATTCGTATCGATATAAAAATACAAACGTTTATTTATTGACAGAAGATTGGTTTATAAAAAAAAATTTTGGAATGCAATTAAGTAGTGTCTTTTGGCGGTTATGAGAAATACATATAGCTCAACCTACAATAGAAATAGTTGGTGATTTAATTTATTATAATAAACATAATTACACGTCGTTCACCCTACAACTTCAATATAAATAAATTATTATGTGACCTAAACATCGATATCGTAATTATAATATATATATATACAATAATACGCGAACGAATTAGTTTCTATGACCTTCTCCCCCATCCCCTCTCCAAACAAACTATATCCGGCATGGTGTTTTTTTACTATCCTACATAACACGCGTTTAACTATCTCAAAACTAATTTAATTCGACGATTGAGAGGAGGGAGATATTTGTATACTACCAGTAGTCTATGATATTAAAATAAATAATTTTAAATAGCATCACAAAATGAAAACAAATTTGTATCATTTTTTGAATGGACATGACGTTTGATGTACCAATGTATTTTTATAAACAACTCAAAAAACAATTTACAATCACTTAATTACATAATTTGTCAAACTCTTATACATTTTTATTATTCGTGTTTATACTATATAGCGTGTTCCGAACTACAATAATAGTTGCAGTGTATTATTTATTACAATGTACCTACTGATAAGGTTAGTTTTCGCCCGGAAGTGTACACCTGCCCTGTTCAGTAATGCCCCAACCGGCCCAACCCTATAAAATTCGCCCTTGAATTATATTGTAATTATAATATTATATCGTGCGTGATCGGCAGTCATCGTATAATTTAAATTAATAAAATTTTTATTTTTCCAAACAACTTGCAAGCCATAGGTTGTATACCATAACAATAAGTAAAATTGCATGCCGAATAAAATAAGAGTTGAGGAGTAATTAAATATGAATAATAATTGGTTAGAAACTTTTCAAAATATAATAATGATGGAATTGTTTTATTAATTTATTATTATATTATATTATTATCTGTCGTGTATGAAATAAAAATGTGTACCTATACTGTCGCCAACAGATTGTGAACAATATTAAATCTTCCAACACGAAAACAATGTCCACAAGAACTACTGTAAACGCGTTTTACAAACCAAATAAATAAACAATTTTAACGAACACAGTCATAATTTACTTGGAAAAAATAAAAACAAGTATAACGCGTTATTATTGCTGGTCTCCGGTACTGCAGCGGGACTTCCGGGATTCCAGAGAAATCGAAATAGAATAATTCGTTCGGAATAAAGTCCACATGAATAAATCCCAATGCACACAACTATTATAGTAATGGTATAATATTATGTAAATGTCGACTATTATAATATATTATGTAAATCTTGTTATAAATATTTTAAGCTTCACGAATAAAGCGCAGTCTGGTCTGGGCGTGGCTTTATTATATTTCAATTGATTTTAAAACAATAACGTTAATTTAGTTATTTAAAAAAGTTTTATGGTTTTGTTACTAATATTATGTAACGTATTATTATATTGTCGTATAATATAATAATAATATTGCATCTCCATCATTCGAATGGTTGTTCGTAACTCGTCGACGTAGTTTTTAACGACTACATAGGCGACGAAGAACGACGGCGCCCAATTATTATTGTACTCTTCTTTACTCTAAATCACTATAAACTATTTCACTACCGTGGTATTAAATTATGTGTGTGGTTTGTGTTTTAGTAAAATATATTGAATCGACTACCGGACAAATTGACGTAAATTAAAAAATATGATGTAACGCTTTCGTTTCTTGTTGTTATATTTTTATATTACGTGTTATCGCTGCACTCGGGTGCAATAACAACCCTTACGGTATTTTATATGGCGCTTTGAACTAACAAAAAAAAAAAATGAAAAAGCGACGTACGTTTGAAGAATAACAATCGAGTGCGTTACGATCACAATTACAGGAAATAACGATTTGACATCGCCGCGACGTGTGAAATTTATTATAATAGGTACCTCGAAAACGTCATATTATCATCTTTGACTCTTTGAGTGATTCGATGGAAATAAAAATACTAGTTACCACAATCCGGACGACGTTTCCAAATCGTCTAATGATTTTAACGTCTCTGCAATATATTTTGAAATCACAGACTTTGTATAAAATATGATATCATATTATGATAGTCTGTGAACGTAAGATTATTATTAAATTAGTCGCACTTGACGACGGCGGTTACAACATAGCAGATTCAGTCACGCCGTCGTAAACGATTTTTCACGTGGTTCCGATTGCTGTCCGTGTACAATAATAAAAATAATAATATTATTTACTATATAAAGCACCGACTTCTTCTTATTTTACGATTCGCCGCCGCTGTCGTATCGTGTTGACCGGAATGATTTTTTATTAGTTTATACTCTCTGGTGATTTATAGCTCGGTCACATATTATTCATACCTATATATATATATATATATATATATTCTAATAACTGCAGAACACGCGCCATAATCGAACAACAAGAACTGGAATAATATCGTATTCATATAATACATTGTATAATAATATATTCTTAGCGTCAACTTGTTATTATTTTCGTACATTTTTTTACCGTGCCGTTTACATTATTCACAAGGACTTCTCTTCTTACCGCAACGACATTAATAATAAAATAGTAGATGCTCTCACAATATGTTATATATTATTATATTTAGGTATCCGCATAAATCATAAATTACAATAATTTATACGGTGGCCATCATCGTCACGCGGTGTCATATAAATTAAACGCCGTCGTAATTAGCTCTCGTAGATCATATTATTATTACCATTATTGTTTTATCTATATAGATGCACACCAACTAGTCCACGTATATCTATTGCCTACTTATATTATGGCCAGGCGTTATTAAAAAATCGTCCCTCACGTATCGCTTATCAATGCCATATAGTAAAGTTATAGCTGGTACATTTAACGAGGTCCAATGTTATTTTTCTTTGGCATCCGGTCGTAATATTATATATTAATTTAATATGTTATTATTATATCATCATGGATGTAATTAAAACACCAACGCGTACCTACTCAGACACGGCACACTCGTGTTAGTGTACTGGCGCGGACGCTTTTGACATAGAAACGCGGTTTTATTTGGTTGAGGTATATGATTACATGTCATAACTCACCGTATCTTCTATTTTAAATATGCTATTTAGTTGAATATTATATTCATAATCTTCATATATATATATTTATAAGCCACGATGATATGTCCATACAGTGTGTAACAGGAAGACCACTGACATTTAAAAAATTATGCTACTTAAACGCATGACAAAAATTGTATTTATATAATATATTTGCTAGACATAGGTTTATATATATATGTCACATGCCAATGTTTAGAGTAAGTATTGAGAGTGAATGGTAAAGGAGGGCTGGTATTATTGATAAAGTCGTCGAAAGACACGTATCTATAATTATTTCAACTTGGCCATTTAGCGAGCGATTCCGAACCATGAAATTAGTCGTTTCCAAACTGTAAGTGCAAACGCCCGATTGTCGTCACCGCCGTCGCGCTGGTCGTTAAAGAGTATCGCTGCCATGACGACTGGCTAAACGGCTTTTGCACGAAATGTAATACAATAGATAAATGAAAAAAAGAACTATATATGTATACATTTTAATGTATATAATATTATGAAGAAAACAAACGGCCGCTGAACCCTATATATACACTATTGATGTCCGCGACATTTTGTTCGATTAGCGTCTTTACACTTGCTCAAAAGCATATATATATAATATATATATAGTATATACACGTTGCTAAATGCGACCCAAATGATAATGTGGCATAATATATAATGTATAACTGTAAGCTGCCTTGCCAATTCTCTCCGTTCTCCGAGCGGGCTATCGTTTTATGGTTGAATACGACGAATGTGTAGAGCTGGGGCGGTTGAAAACTGTCTTGGGAGGGGGGCAATGAAGATCGCCCTACATTTCTTGGACGTTATATACATATATATATATCATGAAACGATATGGTTGAAACCGATCCAAAGGCCGACCCGTTTTAAACGTTATTCCTCTCGCCCGCGCTACAACGTCGCCCATGTCTCATTGCACATATTATATATATAATAAATATATATTATATTATATATTAGATACATATGTTTATATAAATAAATATAATATATATATTATATATATATTATACATTCATGTGGTGTGCAATGTATATATTATTATGATAGTACCTTAGTACCTATATATAGGCAATTCACCGCAACCGCTGTTTTATTCGATGGTCGCCGTGTGCGCGTATATTCTATATGTGAGCTGTTTAATAATATTAATATTATACCTAATTATTGCGCACTCGACAATAATCGACTATTCGTATATACAGCAATATCGGCAGCGATATTTGCATCGTAATATGACAATGTATCATAACATATTTTGAGTTTGTGGGTTGTGGCAGATAGGTTGACCGACAAGATTTACGTAAACGATTTATTTATCATTGGAGTTTACACTTATAGTATTGCCTAAGTACCTAGATACGTATTTCAGTTAAGATAACTTTTCTGGCGTCTCCACCAAGTCTTTTTTCCATGAAACGATACAATCGCTGAATTCCATATTCGGCCAAACTGCAGGACATTAACCCGATTAAACTGAACTTTTTAGAACTTTGAATAATCTGTAAGAGAATTTCACGAAAATGGGTGGCTCTTTAAAAAACAGTTACTTTGTCATAAAAACGAAAATTACATTTCATAAAAACATTAAACCGTTTGTAATAACGGGATAGGGTCCTGAGTGCAATTTGAAGCTCGAGTGCCGCTACACCCTAACCTACTGCAGATCGCCGGGTGCTATACTGTATATCACAATGCTTGTATTTATAAACATAATATACAAAAAATATATAGAGCGTTCGATAATTCATGGGGACTGCGCAGGGTGTTTTGATAATCGACATTTTCGGACGCCGTGTATTCGAGTGGTCGTTAAACCGTATATTATACGTTATATTATAATTTATAATATATGAAAAAAAATCAAATGAATATTAATTTTATAATTAATCACATACGCACACGTAGACCTGTTTACGAATAAATTCGAAACGACGGTGGCTAATTAAATATTATATATTATTATCTATGATATGTGTATCCACTGAAGGGCTCACGACTGTGTGCGTTAAAATTAACCTTAACCTAATATCATTATGCACACCATTATTATACGGTTTTGTTTATAAACTCTTTTAACATTTTAAACGGGTGTTGTTCTTATATTATTATATGTATATGCGTGTACAAAGTAGTATATTATAATGTCGTAAGTAGGTTCTAAATTAAATATTTCGCGGCTCGTGTAAAAATGTAATATTTCGTACATACAGTAATGGTAGTGTATTATTATTTATTATATTATATTATCATGTAATGCGATCGATGCACTTAATATACTTAACACGAATATACGACTTAGACCCAAGTGCAGCATATATATGGGGTCGTAAGCGCTTATATGTCACTATGCCTCTCTGTATAGGTCATATATATACTATATATAGTATATATTATTATACGAATACGCGTATTATACATTATTCATGTTATTATTATGCATAAAAATCGACGAAATTGTCACGTCGCTGTGCAGTATGATATTAAGTACTAATATACTATGTATATATATTCTTGAATTCGAAATCACCACACCGCGATTTATAGTCCTTTCCGTGCTTTCTCTCTCACTCGTTCTTCCGTCGCTGCCGCGTACACACGTCGTACAACTTCGTATAATATATTATATTCTTATTCATTCCGTCGCTAATACATATACAATATATCTATATAATTTAAATATATATTCACCACTAATATAGGTATATTATATTCACGTCTGTGTGCGTACCTCCATGCGTAATATATACGACGCGTACCTACACCCTACGCCCACCTATATATACGTATAATATTCAAAAGTACTATTTATGTGTACGCGCGCACAAGATCCGACTAGATTTATGGGCCGTTCCCATGGGATTTCCACCCCCCCCCCCCAGACTCTATCACAACGTTTCCAACACGTGCGCGTGTATGTGGATCTATATACCTACATATTATGATATTATATACAAGATTGTGCGTGCGCACAAAACGCTCATTTCTTTTTCCAAAAAATTACAATCGCGCTCGCCCGTGAGCCGTTTTTCGAGCGCTCTTTTCCCTTTTTATTTATTTTTTATTTTTATTATTCATCTCCTTAGTTCTCCGGTAAAGTCTATATCCTGCCCTGCCACCATCGCTTTCATCCAGTCGCCTCCGGCCTGCCTTTTCCGTGTACCCCACACATATATATATATTATACGACGTGCGGCGCTATTAATGCTGGGATTTTTTTTCGCAATAAATATCGGATCCTTTTTGCGTTTGTCTGCCGGCTCTCTTCTATATATGCGAATCTTTTTTTTCGACCTCGTATTTACATACATAGTTTTGTAATTTATAACCACACCGTTTCGGAATAAAAAGTATTCTGCCGGTAACAATAATTTATGTGTGTGAACACGCAGCATTTTAGGCTTTAATATATATATACACGTATCTTCTAGCAGGCGTTTACGTGTTTTCGTTACCCGTTTCGACGGTTTCATTATACCAAACTGCAATGCAAACGGTAATATCTAAGGGAAATAGGTTACATCTGGGCCATCTGGCTGTACAATATATATTCAAAATTCAACAAAAAAATTTCCCCATAATATTGAATAGATACTTTCTACAAATATTATCAAGTACATTACGGTATCGGTTTTTTTAACTTGCATTTATAATATCCGTGTAAAATGTTCTGTTGTTAAAAGTTATTTCTACGGAAACTGCATATGCATATGTTCATATGGTTATCAACAATTAGTATAATGCGGTTTTCAATAATATACACATAGGTAATGATATTATAAAAATATAAGGTTTATCAAATTTTAATTGAAAAAAAAAAAAAATAATAAATATTCTGTATAATATAATAGGTACCTAGGTAATGCGAATGTGTTCGAATTAAAACTGGCTCATTTTAAAAACATAATAAATTTAATAAAAAAAAACTTTTTCCATTGTTCCTCAGCATGATATACCGAGATCGTGATAACGAGTACGCGAAAAAAAAAATATAAGTAAACAATTTTAAACCAATCTGGGCAATAGACATAAAGTGTGAACTTGGATTTTTTTTTTTTAAATATGGCACATCGTATAAAAAGAAGTACGATATACATTGTATCGATACATTATATATTATATATTACAGTAGTATAAATGGTATAAATGTGTTTTATCAGAGGACTTACTTACAGATATGATCGTTATTTGTACATTTATATAGAAAACCCTGAACCAGAGCAGTTTTCTAATAATTCATCCGAATGGGTTTTGGAAACTATAATTCGAGGTGTTAGAGACACTATGCCTAGACGTCGCTTCTAAGTACACAATAAATTATTTCGATCGATAATTATAATATAAATACAATTATTACGGTATAGATACATTATATTGCGCACCTACACACATAGAAATATTGGTGTTGATTTAGCAATAATTAAGATGTTGAATATAAATAAGTTAAATTAAGAAATATTTGTATTACACATGACGACAATGGCGTGTTGAATTGAGTTACATAGTGTAACAACACAAATGTTTAAAATTACTCATAACTTATATTATTTTAAATATACGTTATGCTTAAATTTATCTAAAATTAACTCAAAATAATAAAAAAATATATTAATATGACATTTTGATTTTATTAATTTGAATAATAAATGTGGGTCGAATCAACAGTCATAAATGCCATTTTGACCACCATAATATACATAGCAGAGAATGGATTTGATAACTACAATTATGTTAAATCAACCCCATTATACTTTAAAACGACGTGCGATAAAGGAGCAAAATTTACCGGAAGTCTAAATTTAGCGCAAACTTCCCGTGGCCGCGTCATGGGTGACGAGATAGACCAAGTTTCCAAGATATTGATAAATGATAACTGTCGTTCGACGTTTGTGTGTGTGTGTTCTTTTGTTTGTTTATATTAATAGTTTTATTACAACTAATGTGCAGTGTACGCCATACATAATACTTGTGTTATTTCAAATTCCAATTCATAACCGTCTCCGCGTTCTTCGCTGTAGTCGCATAGGCATAACAGCGTTGGTACTTCGTTGGTCAATTATTAAATATTGCAAATTTATTTTTCTGTCAAATTGTATAAATTTATGTTATCATTTTATCAATACGAATATGGATTTGTTTCAAGAAGAAGTACGTGTTAAATTAACTAAATATTTTTAAAGAATTCTATTTTTATAGTGCAATTTTAAATTGAATGGTGTTCTTAAACGAACATATCGTTTTCTGTAATATGGTTTCTATATTCGGATTCTTTGGCACCGCAGACAATTGCAGTTACACAGCAGTCTGTTGGAGGACATTTATTTGAAAGTACTTTAGTCCAAGATATTTCAAATCATTATCCTAACCTATCTACGCCTTCAACGAGTACATCAACGTCTAAAAACGGCTCAAAAGAAAGACTATCGCCATTAGGACATAAGAAATATGGTATTTATAGACCAATGGAATGGACGAATGAAGTAAGTTTATTATTTGAATTCAGATAAGTAACAGATTTTTTAATTAAATCAATTCAAAATAGTTAAGTTTTAATATTAGTCAAACCTTATATTTAGGATTTATTAAGACATTTAAATGTAACATAATTAAAATATTATAAGCTAATTTTTACTATTAATTTATTAACTCAATTAGGTAATTTTACATTTTGAATAACTTTCCCAGGCTCAAATATAATCAAACTATTTACATGATATTTAAATACAAAAAAGACAACATATTTTAAGGACTTTAAATTTTGTTTATAGGCAGTATTAGATTTAATACATACAACCAATGATGGGAGATATATTTTAGTTGATGCTGAACTAAATGATGGGTCTTTATCTGACGATTCCCAGAATTTACTCACACAACTTTTAATAAACCATTCATTTCAAGAAAATAGCAAGTAAGAATATATTTCATAATAATTTGTTAATGGATAATTTTTTATCAGGGTTTGAGTGTATATATAGTTTACATAGAAGTGTGCACTGCACAAGTAGGAAGCAGATGCTGTACTTAAACATTTTCTTAGGGCTATAAATCTTTTTGCTGTTAATAAAATCGGTACAACACTAGATTCTATTTGATTATAATATTTAGTACATGTTATTAAATAATACTAAATATTGTGATGCATCTAATACTTAAGTCTGTTTGTATCATTAAGATATGCATTATAATTTGTAATGTATTTAAAATATAATACTTTTTTGTTGTTTATTAGTATTCATCACAATAAATTATTACCTATCTGTATATTTTATTTATAATATATATTTTTTGTTTTGTATATATTACCTATTTATTTAATTGTATTTGTGACATCAATAAAAGTTTGATTTGTATATAAAACTGAAAAAAATTGTCATTTATTTACCTTATATCATGTATCTATATCTGCTATACGCATAGCATAAATGACAAATGTCATAAATCTTATTTGTATTCATAGCATTTAAACTACGGCTTGGTAGACTTCAAGCCGATATTAGCCAGACCAGTTACTTATTGTAGTGTAAAAATACCTTACAAGGTAAAAAATATTCAAAGTTATGTGGTAAAAATAACATACAATAAAATTATTTTGAATATTTAAAATTTGTTGATTCAATATTTTCTTTTAAATTAAATCAATAACAAAAATGAGGTTATTTTAACACTTGCATTGTGTAATTTTACATCAATTGCTTCTTATCAAACAACTACAATAATGAAGTTGAATTGAAGTATATCTTATTTGATCTATATTATATATAGAGTTAATTTCACTAATAGTTGGAGTTATTTTAACAATAAAATAACGTTTTAAAGTCACACACAATATAATTGTTTTAAATAAGTTTGTAGTTATTTTGATTCTGAATTGAAACGGAGATAACTACTAATTATTTATTTAAAATAAATATTATGATCAACAATTAGTTTTTGTTAAATTAACAACAAATTGGGACTGGCTGGAAAACGACGTGCAGTTGTGCGTAACATTGACACTTTCGAGAGTTGAATCAACTACACTTTTCTATGTGTGTACCATGCGCAAACCGATTATCAACACTCGTTCCACACAAGCGATCTTATAATAAAAAATAAAATATAGTAATATTAATAATAAATATATATATATAATAATAACAACAACGTTGTTGTGTCGTGCAGAAAAAAAATGACTTTTCCCGTTGGCCCGTGCCTCGCGCATCTTATATTTTATAATAATATTATATCCATTAAAATATTATGACACGATTATGGCGGTGAGCGGTTTTCGGGTGAATCGTCGTTTTTAAGACTTCGGATTTTTCTAAATATAAAATCCATTAGGCTCTGAGCGAAAAAAAAACGAAAAAAAAACCCTCAAGGAAGCTGTAGCGAGAGAATAATGCACACACACACACACCCACACACATACATATATAATATATATATTTTACGGGCAGCCGTGATGGCAGGGTGGAAATAATGCTCGGTCTGCGGTGGCGGGAAGGGTCGAAGACGATTGCCGGTGATCAATCTTGTCACGGATGGTGGAGCGGGGAACGCGGGCCTGAGTCTCGGCGCGCGGAAGGGTGGGTTTGGCCGGGGCTGCCGGGGGATGATGTATACGCGAGCGTTGCGCCGGCCCCTCGACAATACACCACCGCCCGGGCGCGGCATCGCGAGCACGCAAGTGTGTGTGTGTGTGTGTGTGTGCTGAAGTGTACGACTGTGTATGTGTTGGTGCAGTGTAGGACGCGCACCTTTATGTATGCCTCGTGTTCCGGCATTTTTATTGATCACGGCCCCCCGGACCCGCCTCACACGCGAATCATCCACCCGCCACCAACGCGGACGTATACTCTCTTTGTGTACACACACACACACACTATGCATGTATACGTTTTGTGCCAAGTGTATACACAGAGAGTCGAGACTAGGTGCATGTTGTTATGTTTATACCTCTTCGCCCGAAAACCGGCCTTCGACGAGACTTCTCGAGATGAATTCGGTATATAAAATGTAATCAGTTTTCGTCACGTCCTTTAAGAACATAAATAATATTATGTTTAGACGTCTCGGTGCAATGTTTTTTAATTTTCATCGAATTATAAGGTCGGTTAAAAACCATCACGTCATCACGAAGTTTTATCTTGTGTAAGTGTACACAGCAGTACACCCACGACCGTGTGTGTTCGGCCAGTCCTCGTCTAAAAATAATGTCTTTATAACGATTATACGTATATATAATAATTATTATGTATCGAAAACATAAGGGATTGCGCGATGGCGTTCGACGATGACAGGATTATATCTCGTTTATTTTCGCCAATCTGAATAGTTTATTTATCGGTTCGGATACATTTTAAATATGTCGTCAGCCGCGTTTCCGTTTCTTAACCGTCCGGTCGAAGCGAAAAAGTTTCGTGACGACGATGTATATAGTTGTGTACCGCAAGCGCGTTTTTTTTCGTTAGTATACTCACGCACCAGCACGTGGTTCTCCACACTCCTATAAATCTGTCGTCAGCGTACGTTCATTATACGCAAACACACACATATACATACAAGTTGACCTCTCTTCACATCCGCCAGCCCACCCGTATTATATTTTATGTCGGAGTAGAAGGCTTATCGATTTCCGAGCACGTCGAGAGTGGTTCGTTTTCTGCTGTTTCGTGACAGACGACAGTGCAGTAGCTTAAAGTGTCGTTAAATATAGAACGAAGAGTGGACGAAAGAAAAAGAGAATAAAAAAAGAAAAAGTTGATAACGTCGGTCGCATTTTCCGATTTATATAATGTTTTATACGCCAGTGGAATTCGCTATCCGTGCGAAAGCCAAATCGTCGAAATTCAAAACCGAATTAAGAATATAATGAATGCGATTGAAGTTTATAGATTGCATTTTGCAGTTTATTTGGCCAATACTTTACAAAAACGGATGACCCTTTGTAAATTACACGAGGTTCATTATTTTTATACACCCCGATAAACCGGAGGATAATATACTGTTTTGAACCCGAAATCTCACGTTCTGCACAAAATAAGCGATATAAAATATGATGTTAATGATTCGATTGTTATATATACTGATCACACTTTCGCTGCGTATTCTATTGGTTGGACGACTAAATATAACAATTAATCTATAAAATAAAAATATAATATTAAATAAACCTATAGGTATATATATATTATATTATTATGCGCTTTATGAAACATATAATATACGATCGCGACAGACGACGTGGTTGTTTAGATTATCGGCTAAACTCTTCGATAAGTGATTTACTTTATTATGATACGATTTTCGATATTATATCCTTCAGTGGCGTAAAGGACAAAGGTTATCGGATGAGATCGAAAACGTGTCCCTTTCAGATTTTTGTCAGATATACCTACTCGCTACGGGGTTTCGACTATATTATAGTCAATAGGCGAAGATATCGAAAGTGTTTTCACCCTCGAAAATGTCTTACCCCATCCAGCAGAAAACGCTCCAACGGTACAATTTAAATGACTTACCCTTTCGATGCACATGCCGTGCATGTGAATGTTATACGTGTAGGGCACAATCTATACTATAAGACCATCGTCCATCACCACGCCATCGCCGCCGCCGTCCTCGTCCGTCTTTTTCTAGGTGAGAACTGTTGTATATAACTGCACACTCACTCGCGTACTGCAGCAAACCATTCGTATAATATGCCGTATACAAAAAAAAATATTTATAATAATAACAATATTACATAATATATACGACGCCATTTTTGTGCAGATGCCTTATACGCTCTCGTCGTCATCATCGTCGTCCGTGACAAAAGTCTTTTGTCCGATGCACACAAACACGCGCGTAAAAATGTTTTATTATATTATTTTTTTATTATTATTATCATCATCAAAGCGGTGACTGCTACCCTCGATCTAACCGGTAGCGTCGTCGCAGTGTTTCCGTCGGCTGCTGCTGCAGTGCAGTGTGCGGAGTTAAAGTCGCGAGAGGTCCGCGTGTATATTAATCGCCGCAGCAACGATCACAAACCGAATCCGTCGAACAACTCAAACCGAATGGTGGCTTTTGTCTGAAGAGGTGCGTTATTTTTCACGTATAATATCTATAAAATATACGCCCGCCTGCAATAAGCCACACATGTACATTTAAATCGTGTTATGGTAAGTAAATTATACGTCTCTAACCCCGAATGCGCGAGCTGTGCCTTCCAATAAACCGCGCGCACACACATATATAATATGTATACATACAGTTATAGGTACGCCAAACGACAATAATAAAGGGTTCTTGTTGCTGAGGCATATATATAAATAGGTATATGAACGCCCGCACGCTTTCCCGCTGTATACTATATTATATTATTACGCCTGAGACGGACGTACTATAGACTCCTCCGCCTATAATAATAATATTGTACCTTAGCCGGAGGCGTTGAAACAATATTATTCTTGATTCACCTGCGCACATCGAAATATCGTAAATGCGTACTGCTGTAGCTATAGTGCAGTTCCAGAAGGTTTATTGATGGTTTACAGTTGTTCTATTCGAGTATTATTATTAATCATTATTATTATTATTATTAGGTTATATCGGGCATTGAAATTGTCGATAGTCTGTGATCAAACATTACAAATCAACTTCGGGTTGTTCATGAGTTCTATCGTACGAGTGTTTTGCATTGGATAAAAAATATGCGTAGTTTTGTCTTCGTTATCGTAATAATATCTAGTCTTGGCTACTTGATTTTATTTAGTGTATGAATTTATCGAAAAAAAAACGGCGAAGGTAACTCCATTGATTAAATAATTTAATATATTTAATCAATGGTAACTCTGCGTAAAAGAAATGCCATACTCGTCTGTTTTCGCTGTGCTCATTCCGTTTTCGATGCGTTTCTCACCACCGTCATGATAGTACCCTATGACATAGTTATCGTATTATTCCTCTAATACTATCTATACTCGATGGTCAGCTTATAGCGCTGCTCAATAAATTACGATTATATTATTGTAATTATGATTTAGGTGTATTATACATATACGCAGAGTTATCACTATTTCTAAATCGAAATGCTAGTGGTGCGGAGTGCCACGATTAAACATCGTATTGCATATTTTTTCGACAGTACATAATATTATACTTTTTTAGACGTGTAAAAATTCAAAATAGCATTCAACGGAGAGAAAAGCGGCACTTAATATAAACATTAAACGTTATACGTGACAGTGCGCCGCATGTAATAGCAGTGCGTGGACCACCGAATATTTGAAAAAAATATATACAACATATTATATTCTGAATATTAAAACGGCCAAAACGTATTACGCCAAAGCCCATAATAATATATGTCTATTTGTTTTGCGTTGACACATTACTAAAGAATGATTTGCGGCCGGCGGATAGGGATATGACTTATATATATAGAATATATCGTATATTATTATTGTAATGTGCGTGCAAGTATATATTATCGTTTCAGTGGCGTGTGGCGAGAGTTACGAGAAACAGGTAAACGAGGAGAAGGAGGAGGACTTCGGTGCTACAGATAAGTACGAGACATTGGCGGTGGCGAAAGGGAGGAGAGTCGGGTCTGAGCGCTCGCGCCCGCGCGTGTGTGTACAAACAAGAATTCCGTCGAGGAATTTGAATAATTACTTAATTTATATTTGGTGTCCGGTGGCCGGGCGCGGTCGTATATCAACCAACGGTCGGCCGTGAATCATTATAATAATAATATATAATACACACGAATCGTGCGTATGCTTACGCACAGGTAAGATAGAGAGAGAGAGACCGAGTGTGTGAGAGAGTGGTAGAGAGAGGTGCACACGACCGAGGTGGATGGCCGTTCGCATAGGTCGCCGCCAAGGAACATGGCCGAAAATCTTTTACTTATATACGAGCATGGTGAAAACTCGTGTTCTCGCCCATTATTATACCTTCATCGTAGCCACTCCGACGTGTGGAATTTAATTTTCAAATATTCCGTGGACACAGACAATTTTCCACTGCTGCTGCAGATTATGCACCGCCGCCGAAATGAAGTGCATTGTGCACTTTTTCCGGTCATTGAGGGTACGCACAGGCGTTTCCCGCCGCTCGTATTTTCACGCGGTACGGGATAATTAATGAAAATATTATAATGTTAATATTTTAATTCGGTGCGCCTTTGTGCGATGTTATTATTATTATTATTGCTTATTTTACATTTGTTTTTTCGCCCGACATATACAAGGACGCTGCCGTTACCTCTGCAGTGCCGGGTCTCGTATAACACAAAAGGGCATCCGCGGGTAATGATATTCTTTCGGAACCCCTCCGCGCATCCAGTTCCGGTCCCGCACTTGTAATCCACGCCATCGCATGCGTTGACCCGCACGTTTTGAACTTATTCGCCTAAAACCGTATTAACAACGTCGCGCCATTTCGCGTACCTATGAATACCTCCACCCCTACCTATTACAATAATATACAACGTGCGCGACTAACGAACGAACGGAGGTAGATTTATTCGTCGCACTACAATACAAAATAAACTCCGTTTTGTGTTATACGCCCGTAAACTAGCGCTGCAGATCGTTAATGTGATACTTATACCGACAATCCTACCCTACAATACATAATATACGCTCGTTGTGAAAATATATAACTGGGCATTATTATGTACACACTCACACACACATAGATACGCGTATACACAAATATTATTTAATGTACTATATTATTATTATGTTGTTTACACGGTTCTTAATTGCAACGTATACGGTACGATAAATTTTACAAAAACTTCGCACAGGAGCCTAACCGCGCGTGCGGACTTTTTGTTCGTTGGTACGCAGTCACGCAGATTTCAACAGCGTTTTCTTCCATTATTATTATAAGTATATCTATATTATGCGTAGAACGGAGTCCGTTTAAACTAGTTTAAATACTGTTTAAAGTTTTATTTAAACGCATTCGAGCGACGGTGAAAATATAAGTTATGCTAGGTGTAATAGGTACTATGATGAAAAGTGTATAATTATATTTCTAAATCATCTATAATTATTTTCAGTCATCGTTTTCGGAGCTTAGTTTTTTTTATTTCCATACAGTTGTTATACTCTTTACGAGGCCATACACAGTAGCAGTTAAAACGCAAAATACCGTTTTAAATAAACATAGTATACTTTATATATATATATATTACCGTAGGTCCCTAAAAACAGGATACACACTACAACTTAATTCAGCACCTTAAAAATAATTTTGAATTCTGTATTCGATACATAAAACTAGACTGTTGGATCAAAAACTCCTACATGACTTATAATTTTTTAACTTTTCTATTTTGTGTATGAGCAACGACTTTTTTACGTGTACTCTATTTCCACAGACAGCACTCAGTATACCTATTATATAATATGTTATATATTGTATTGTATGTGGTATGTTCTATTGCGGTTTTTATACCACATATTATACGACGCTGTGTTTATTTAAAGTCACCTGACATTTTACAATGAAAAACAAAAGTGTAATCAATATACCCGCAGAGCTGCAGCTGAATATAATATTATGATACGATGCTACATATATTATACCCACCCACACATACACACACACACGAATACACGATACCTACATGTAAACAGCCGAGCCACGTGAAGGAATCGCGTCATCCCCCGAATGCGCACATCATTGTGAAATGTGGGGTGAGAGTGGGAATAAAAGGACGGCGACCGGAGAAAGTGAAAACGTGGCATTTGATATAACATGTACCTATACGCAGCCGGTGCATGCTTATTTTCGTCGAAGTCGTTACACCTATTATACGATATTATATAATATTATTAAAATATACAAAGGTTTATTATGACTTGTTGTTTGCTGGGGCATGGACTCTTTCATATATCACATTCTGGTATATTGTACGAGTTATTCGTGTTTGTCGCGATTCGTGCTGAATTTCTGACAAAATATTAGTGTCCGTCCGGGTTGTCGTGCTCGGTGGAGAGAACGGGTCGGCGGTGTACCGGCCACCACGACGAAATGGACTGTGTGAAACGAATTTACTGGCGAAGAAAGGAAAGAGAAAGTTTTTATTTTCGTCTACGGCGGCAAAAACTGCCAAAATATTTGGCGTGGACGTCCCGCGGCGCGGTCGGCTAATGTATACACACACACACATTGCACTGTTGCACATAATATTATACGTCGCTTGCGTCCTTTTTCGTGCGGTCTCCGGCAGACGCACACAAAACTACCACCGAATCGAATCAGTTTGCGTACACATTGTACAATATAAATAATACGCGTCCCTCGGCCCGCAAAAATAATAAATCGTTTTATTTTCCATTATTTTCGTACACGCCTATTGCGGTAATGATATACACGACCGCACGCAGACGATTATTAACTCCGGGGCTATTGGTGCAGGTTTTCCCGAGCGGGGTGTCGGAGTTTTCGAATGTTTTTCGGCCACTGATCAACGCAGTCACATCATCACCCACGCACCGAAAAAGCTAAATTAACAAGAGAAAAATTAATGATCCGATAGAAGCTCTTTCCGTATAGTGGACTTAACGTAAAAATATCGAGACATGATAATATACTTTATGACTGCCTATATTGGATGCTACTCGTATATATATGCACACAGTATTATTGACATGAACAGACGATTGAGAATAAACACGTCAAACGGCGTATATCCCTCACATATCGGTAGTTATATTATTATTATTCTATAGAATTTGAATCATAATAAATTATATACATATAGCAGTGGGTACGGTGTTCGAGTTGTTGTTGAAGGGAGGGGGGAGGGTGCCGATACTAGGAAATATAACAGCCCGCGCGAGTATATAATGTATAAGTTGCTACGGCCGTGCGGTTTCGAAGCCGTTTAATTAACAACGAAATGCACGTAATATATAATATAGAAGATATATATATTATACCTGGTGTGGGTAGGTAAACGCGATATCCGTCGAGTCTTAGCTAAATATATAATATATATATACGTGGCGGCATCGTGCACACGTTATTGTTATGTATATATATACAATAATAATATATATAATATACACCGCCTCGCGAATAAAGTTGTCCGTGTCTTGCGGGCAGCCGCCGACGACGCCGCCTCCGACCCTCGGGGAAATTTTCCGCCTCGGCCGCCGGAAACTTATAGCCCCGACACGGCGTGTACTATATTACTCCCAGACGTAGTGTTAATACTAATAATACGACGCCACCGTTGGGTTATCAATTATAATAGCTCGTCGCATACACTTAATATATGTATATATACATGTATAATAATATATTCCGCTTCTACGTGTGTGTACGGTAACAATATCATATAAACATATAAGTATATAGGTACTTAAAAATTGTGTTTGTGTGTGTGTGTGTACATAATATCGCGCATTCGGCGGACATATTGCAAGTATACACATCATTAACGTCTACCATATATATATATATATAGCGGTGGTGGGGATCGCGAGTAAGTTATATTCACCTAAACACATAATAATATTTACCTAACCCTCTTAAACGTCGTAGAGCGCATAATATTCACACGTTGTCGAGGGGCCGAGATTAATTTTTTCATATTTTTGATTTTTACGGGATATAAGGTACTTTTGGATTATACATTATAATACGTTTTTCTGAAGCATATATAATACCTGCTACGCCCACCGAACCTCATCACATCCTGCGAATTGACTCATATCGTAAAATACTTATACTATATTTCACTTTCATCGGAGATTTGACCATTAACTTAACTCCCAACAAATATTTGTGTTGGCACCAATCGGAACTAACGATTTCATCGAACACTTACGTCATAATTATTATACAAGGGAAATAATAATTGTGTTTCGGAAAAAAATCTTCGTCACACTTCGGCACGCGTATATATGTTCGCATGTGCACACTGCACGTATATATATATATATATATAATTATCAAATAAATGCGTATCATGGTGCGTTTAAGATATCTCCGCAGTCGCATAAGAGGTAATATATGATAATAACGTCAATACATTATGAGACCACGCGAGCAAGTTATGTGACGCTACGCGTTTTAACGGGACACGAATTGGTCGTTAAATCTGATGTATAATACGTACATGATGCGCGTATAACCGGGTAAACAACACGCGTTGACATTAATTAAAGTATTAAACAGCCGCGTCATCGAAATCCGACCGAAAATCGTATTTGTATAATCGCCCAGAAAACGTGTCGAGAATTAATTTTAATAATATAATAGCTGTGCATTATAATAAATACCTTATATCGTTATATATATATGTGTGTGTGTGTATTGTAAATGTATGTTAAATTATATGAATACAAATATATAATATTCTATACTTAATTATAGTGTTTTGTAATAAAATACAAACCGAAGCCGGTGAATGGTTAAGCTTTCGAGAACGCCAGTGTCCGTAAATTTTGCCGTTTTCCGACATGGTTTCCTTCGTAATTGAAAATTCGTCAAGTCCAGTCGTAATTATTATAATGGAATATCGTCTGAATAGGATTCAGTGTAAACCACAATCCCACGAGAATTTTACTTCGTAAATTTACGGTGGTGGTCCTTTGCGTATTTTAACCGAACAATATTAAATTATAACACTCTAATTCGATGATTGCGTTTGCCGGGAAATTAGTATACGTTTTTTTTTTAGTCGTTGTTTTTCATAATTTGGTTTAGAAATACAGTCCTCCCGCCTCCGACCCCACGAGAGATCAAGAATTTCTTGTTTCAGGCTTGGCGCTATTTTTTTCATTATTTTAATTATTATTATTTTTTTTTTTTTTTTACATTATTACCGTTTCGTATGGGTACCTATATATATATATATATATACAAGACAATACGCTGTTTTACAATAATTACTGCAATTGTGAACACACGCACATTAACAACCCATTGCAATCATACGATAATCAGATTGTGTTCTGCACGATATATAGGTTACTCTTACTACTAATGCAGTAATAATAATGAAAAAAAAGTCCAATTACAATTGTACATAATGTATAAATTTTTATTTAATTATCGAAACATTCCAACCAGTTAAAAAAAAAAATAGAAGCGACGGTCTTGTAGATACGTAGGTATACATGCCGTGGAGAAAGAACTATAATAGCCAATAGGAATATCATTTATAGAGTATAGTGTAGCTTTCGGTTTAAGTCCTGTGCGATTATCATAATGGCATCAGTATAATACGTACAGTATTTTAATAGGTATTACACTATAATTCGGGGGTACAATATTGTCAACAAATCCAAACTGATTGTAAAAATTAATTCGCGTATCGCGTATAGGTTAGATTACCTCTTTCTCGCCGCCGCCACCGGTGTACTCGATAACTTATAATTTTCTACGGGCTTTTGGAGACGACGAAGACGAAAAAACAGTAGTAACCTGTTGTATGTGCATATTGTGCATGTAATCACACAAATATATTATATTTATTTTGTACAGGCAATTAATATAAAATTATGCAAATGCGCTTTGTATATTACTGCAGGTCTACTTTAACCGTAACAACACACGTTTTAATCGACACCAATTACATTTAAATAATGCGTCGATGACGATAGTATTGTGCTCTCGTATAATTGGCTGAAAAGCGTTTTCGCATCGTCGGCGGCCAATCAGAACACCTCGGTGCACGATTCGTCTATTGGTTTCTCACTCAACTCATCAACGAGTTAATTCGGCACAGGTAGATAAGCCCGCCCACGGTCACGACACAATATTATCATCCTGCCGAAGCGGCCGAACGACACTGTCGTTGTAGCCACATGTGTGTACACAACTGCACTCGGAACCGGACCTCGTGCAAAACGCATTTCCCATCGATACGACACTCGTTTTTCTCAATAATTATTTAACATTAATTATACAATACTACATAATAATATAATGTAACGTGCATGATACCTATACTTAATATTATAATGTAGGTATACCCTCTATACACACGTCGTAGGTACCAACTACCTATATAGTAGTATAATCTTATTTGCGATCCAGAGATTTATCGTTGTAGTGCTCGCTGCATATCTACCTACCATATTATAATAATATGTATTTTATATTCAATTAACGTATGGCTCTACGATATTCATCGGCGGTTGAAATTGTTAATGTTTGTCTCCTCCTTCACACCACATCACTGAGTCTCTCTCCCCGGTGTATAACATCACTTTCTGTCTCTTTTTCACACATGCACGCACACACAAATACTCGATCGTGGTATGTTCATCGACGAGAATATAAATAAAAAAAGAAGATTTACGCGCACAACAATAATATTCGTTGCGTTGTTTGTTTTTTAGACGGTCACAATCCGCGCGACCTCTCTTATCCAATAGGCCATCGATATCAAAGGAAAATTCTAGTCTAACGACTTACCTCCGATAGGCGTATAGGTAAATTATATGATTTTTTTGTTCAACGCGCCTAACTACTTTGCGTTTTATATTAAATACCGCTGCGCTGTTTGAAACGCGCTTTAATCGAAGATTCGAATATTCAATAATTTATAATATATATGATATACTAAAATGCAAATATAATAAATTAATAAACATTGCTATTGAATCTTATCATCGTCAATCACTTCCGTCACATACAATATTTTACTGTTCGCTTATTGGTTTGTATTGTATTTGAAAATATGTTTATTAGTTTTCTTTTGTTTATTATAACAATAATATAATACACGAGTTTTTCCTAGGTTTACGATCTTTTCGAGATGATTTCGTTTGCGTTTCGTCAGCTACACACTAAAATGTTTGCCAGGATGACGGTAATTGCAATTATTATTTTTTGTTGTCACCAAGCAAACTATCACTCGTGCTGGCCATGTTTGTGTATATCAAGTCAAACCGGTCAGCTGCACCACTATAACAATGCTATATATCTATCAGTTCAAACGAAATTGTTTTCCGTTTCGTTGGGAGGGGGGGCGGTATAATAATAATTTAAAAACAAAAATATAATCCGTATATGATATTGTTATTATTATTGTATGCACAAGCGGAGAAAAAATGTACGCTTATATTGTATTAAATTATGCGCGTTTGACAGTTTCCGAATTCCGGAGAATGGCCTGCAGTACGCTGTATCATATAATATAATATTATTATGTGTAATGTAGAGATAAAAAAATATATTGACAGTCCGTGAAAGAATGCACTCGGGTGGTTATGGCTTAATATACTTTTAATATACTCTGCCTCAGGCTAGGGCAGACCGCGCATACTCACGCACGCACGCACACATGATATCGTACCATGTACAGTTGTATTATGTACAATGTACATGCCTATATGTTATGTGCAGTGTATAGTATTATATTATGATCGCATTGGCGGCGTATTCTGCGTAGAGTGCAATGGCCATCGCAAGCGCGTAATGATATACGACCGGAAAGGGTTTTGGAATCGTTAAATGCTGCAGCGTGTCGACGTGCGGTGCAGCGAAATTTATGTCGTTGAATTTCAATCGTCAAAGTACTCCACGACCAAATTACGTGCGTTTTCATTTTTTTTTTTTTTTAACGGGAACAGTACTCGATGGTAATTACGTTGCATTATGTTATGTTTGTTCGTCATAATCTAATGTGTATATACCTACCTATTATGGCGCGTGTGTATTTCAATGTATGCCGTTCTGCATATGATGTAAACCATGACGAGTTATGCTCGGTTTTCGATTTGCTATGATTTTATATTATCATCGTAAGCGCCGACTCCAACTGAAGAAACGAAATTAAATCAATACGAGTTTGCTGAGCTGCAATCATTATTCATTAGGTCTAGACTTATTATTTTATTTTTCTGGCGAAGGACGCTGTAATCCGTGATCGCTTTTAATGTGTATATCTACTGAATTTAATACTCCTTGCCCTTTAATCTGTATATTATGTATAAGTGCCTTCCAATTGTATTCTATATATATAAAGATAACAGCATAGCTTTTTGATGCGTGTAGGTAAACATACTGACCGGATGGATGAATATAATACATTAATATATTATACCAACCTATATATAGTTATAGGCCGGTACATAATTGATAACAAAATATAATTTAATTCTTAAAAAAAAAAAAATGTAAATAACGCCTAACCTAACCCAAAATTCTTATACTAATGATCTAAATGTCGATGTATTTAATGATCAATAATTAGAAAAAAAAATGAATTAATAAGTATAATAACTATAGATAGACCTTACAATATAGCGTATGTCATTATGTGTAAATTTTATGCTCTATATATAATATAGTGGTAGTGTCTGTAAAGTACTTTCCCGGGTTATAGAATTCGTTCAGCATCATGTCCATCGTGAGCACGAAAAAAGTAATTTCGCGAGGCGATAAATCATTACTTTCGGTTCGGAAATCTAAAACTACCTCTAATCCATATATGTATTCCACCATGTTTCCGCTTATATGTTATATAGGTCCACCGTGGCCGTTTTCATGTAATAGTCATCTATAGTAGTCTTGCGGGACTTCGATATTATATGTTTATACCAAATTTCGTCGTCTGCACGCGTCCAGACAACCAATAATAACGGTCACGCACACGTTCACGTCCGTTGTGGGCATGGTTAATATGACAGCATATATCTCCCCCGCACGAGGGTGTGTGGGCGACTTACGACCGTTCCTATGGTTTTTAATATAAGAGGACATATCTTCTTTTTCTTTCATTTTTTTTTCTTTCACGATCTCCCTAACTCACCCCCGCGAGACGCCTTTGGGACGAACGTGCTCGGACGCTTCAGCTATATTTCGACAATAAACATACACCACACCACGGACACGACCACACATATATGAGTTAACGACTTTCGGCGTATTGTGTGGGGGGCGAGGAACAACCCTTCCCCTGGTGCAGCTCAACCAGCGACTCCCAGAGGCATTCCTACCATCTGTAGCCACTGCCCGTGAAATAAACTGTATTACATGTATATACTCATATAGATACAAAAAAAAACATATATGTATAATATACAAACGTCGGCCCAGCAGGCTGCAGTCGCGAAACCGTTTGAAAGTTTTATTGTATGATGGCGACAATCTGCAGCACGCGCGTTTCGATCGGCCAAAAACCTCGGGCAATTATATAATATAGGAATAGCTATACTGCTTTATAAGTTTACTCATAATATTGACGCGGCAATCTTTAAAACGCTTATGTAAATGTAAAAGTTTTAATGAAACTCTGGTTTTTCCGATCCCGCTCTCCGTCCCCACCCGCCGTCGTTCCTCGTCACTATTCCCCCTGCAGATTTCGAATTCGACATCCCCAATAACACTCATTATCTCGCGACGGCCGATACGACTATACGTGCTTATTTATATATCAACGATTCTCGAGGATTATGTAATATATAAATATTATATATATATAATGTATGTGTGTGGCATATATAGGTACACGCTCGCAGACGACTTACTACAGTTATATACGTACTGTAACCGCCTAGGCTGTATTCTCGCAGGTTTCTCTTCGGCGTCGTCTTCACGCGCGTTGTTTATAATGTATATACTTTGTCGCTATCGCAGACGTGCCGCTAACTCCTTCCCCCCTCCCCCATCTATGGCATGATCGCAAACCAACCCACCAACCACCTCGCCCTGGCCCATATCGCGCGTCTAATCGACGTCGTTATACGGGGTCAATTTCGCGGCTGTTTAGGCACTACTCCAAGTCCTAACGTCGCGATAATTAAACTCGGTATCTATATAAATAATATATGTGTATTAGTGTATACTTCGTTGTGTATAAATAGTTTTGTATGCAGAAACAGTTCCGATGTTTATTGGCACGTGCGCGAACCAAACAATATCACCTAGATTCTCCGTTTGCACCAGTATTTAATATAATACGGATACCTATATATTATGTAAATTATGGCAGATCGGTGTATTACAACACGCGTGTATATCGCAATTCCCACTGGCCGGCAAACGTGCGCCCCGAAACACATTACATACATCGTCTTTGGAAATGCAAATGCTTAACAACAACAAAAAAAAAAAAAAAAATGTAATACTACATCGAATGCACTAGCAGCCAGCAGGTACCCACCGCTCTCAAAGGTAACCTATACTATGATGGTAGTTTTTTTATTAAATTAGTATTTCGTGACTTTCCTTCAATTTTTTTAATTTAAGTAAGAGTAGTATACTGTAATATACTAATATATAATATTATATTTAAACGTGGGTGGCTCGCATTGTGTTACACATGTATAAATACAATTAATTTTATGTATTTATCCGATTTATCCGATTTATCTAATTATTTTATTAACGCGTCTGAAAAATCATTTTCACAACAACGATTATTTTCGAACCGTAAACGAACACACAACAAAAATCGTATGTATACGAAATGTGTTGTTTCTTTTCGTCGATATATAGCACAGTATTATTTATTTATAAATATATGCGCGTATCATAGAAGTCGTCGTTTAATCACAACAGTTTTATAATAATGACTAAATGGCTATAATTCAGTGATCGGACGAGTATAATGTTGAAACAACTAGAAAGTCGTTATCGCGGGTCCAATGGGTGTTAGGTTATTATAGCATTGTTATGATACGATACTCATCAATGAATATTATACTGTATTTTCAAACCGTCGGCAGGTTATCATATTATTATTCCATAATTATTTACAATAATTATTAGTTATAGCGATAAATATTGTTTTGAAGCAGCCGTGTTTTTATCTTATTTAATATTTTCCGATGACCGCAAGTTCACCGTATACATATTACACCACACACACACATATATATTTATACATACATATAATATACGAGAAGATAATATAATTTGAACGGAACGACTATACTATACGACGGCGACGACGACGGTTTAATACAAAGGGGCAGTGATAAAGTCAGACATATAATAGTAATAATAATAACATTAATAATATGCCCTATACATAATATTATCCTTTAACGCAGTAAATTCTGATTCCGAGTGAATTTGCAGCAAGGGTTGATCGTAATTTAAGGACGCGCTACATTTTCTCTCTCTCTCTCTCTCTCTATATATATATATATATGTATATATCCCTATCCATATATATTATACCGGAGCTTATATACATGTACGCACGCATAATATAATAATATTATAGCATAGTCGTAGACCACGCATCCATCGTCGTTGATTATTAATTTTCACGGAGACGTATACCGTACGAGCGAGCCGCAAAGCCACACATAAATAATGCGACTTTAGAGTCTCGGCAGCGGTTGCAATGTTTGCGCATTAGAATAACGTTTAAAATATTCGTTCGTTTGTTCACGATTAAAATTCCGAACAGAAAATTAACGCCGAAAACAGCATACAAGTACTGTCGCGCCTTGCCATAATATACGTACACGAGATACAACGTGTAATACATATCGTGCAATTAAGCGCGAACGTTATAGTATGTATAATATATAAATACCTCACTGCACGGGAAAAGCCTCCGAAAAGCAATAATGGTAGTTGTGTGTAAGTCCAAAAACGCGCTAGCTATTTCTCGTAATATTATTATTATTATATCATCAACTCTACACTCGGTAAACGGCGGTTTTCAGCTATAATATAATATACTGTACAACGAATAACCGTTGAAGAAAACGACTTGCAAGTCCGAAAATATAATTTTATATTATAATATAATATTATACTATATACCTATCCGTCGCCCGTTCTAAATTATCTATGTATAGCGGACGCGTCTGCGGTTTTTCATCTACCTATATATACATATTCACGCATACCTGTGTGTGAGATATTATATTATATCGAAATCCGTCTACGGAAAGCGGTGCGAACGATGAGAGTGTAATAGAGACAGAATATATATATTATATTATATATAGGGAGACGTGCTGCAGCACACCGTCTAAAGTCCATAACCACTTACGGAACGGGTCGTAACTTCTCGTTATATACACTCTCGCGCACGTTTTTAAGTAGATAGATGGACCCGGAATGTTTTATTAAACTCCATAAATACAATTTTAATGTTTAACTTTCGAAGGTCCCGCGCGCATTGTTGCAGCTATGTGGTATATATATATAGCAGTTGTTGTTTTTTAATTCCCTTGCTTATAAAAGTTCTATATAATTTTTTAACGCAACGAGTGGAAAAAAAACAAGGGGCCCGTACTTAGACGCCCAAACTAATTAAAATGGAGAAGTTGTGTTCTCGCGTCGGGTAGGGAACGAAAAGTTTGCCGCGCATGCATCCCGCGCGGTCCTCCTTGATACTCCTCGGGGGCAATAAAAATAGCGTTTACTAAATCCAGTATGTATATAGTCATATTTTCCTTCTTTTTTTTTGTCTTTTTGTCCCAACTACGTGTGTAAAAGACATAAAATACGAAAAAGAAGACAGACAATAATTTTTTCCCTGGATTATATCACATTTCGCACGTATATATTATATACGCGAGTGTGTGCGCGCGCATGATGATTGTCGGAGACTGTGCAGCAGTAGCCCATCCGTAAAAACGATTGGCTATTTCTTTTGCAGCCGGAGGGGCATCAAAACGAGAATTTATCGCCCGGGATCCCGAAGGGGAGAGATGGCGTATTTTAAAGATTTATTGCCTACACCAGTTATATCACGCCAAATCGAACCCATTCTTTCCTATTTTTTTCCCCTCCATATCTTAGCGAAATCTTTTTTTTCGGTTCTGCAGTCCCGTCCTCGGTCCCCGCGTCTGATCGAGAATATTTACAATACTACTACTAATAATAATAAAAATAAAAATAATTCACTCTGATCCGATTCATCAATGTCGAGAGGCACTCTTACAGATTACAAATATTATGTTATTATTATTATATGTTTATCGCGTGAGTGAATTATTTATATGATGGTACCACCGCACAGGAAGACTTAAATAAAATTATGTAATCTAATGGCAATATTCGACTATTTCTTTCCCGCCTAAACTATCGTGGTTAATGGATTTATTACTTTATTTTGTTTTTTTTTTCAATTATCTCGCTCTCCCTCGGGTAATACTCACGAACTTATTATTACAAATCATTTTTGTTCAAAACCTCATCCTCCCCCTCACACGCAAATGCGATTATGTCATCCATTTATAAAAATACAAAAAACAAAATACAATTTACGAATTTTTCTATAAGAATAAAAAAACAATAGCTACATTTTCCACGTCATTGTCCGCAACAATAGAACAACACGCTTGCACCCATCATAGTATAGAAATCATATTGTGTTTTTAATATATTTTATATTATTTTGTCACTGTATTATACATTAACTCTTTATTATGTTCTGTAAAAAAAAATTTATTAAATGTGGTCTATTGAGTATAGGTTAAATATCGACTTAACATACTTGTTTGTTACCAATCAATTTTTAAAATATCGTTATGTTTTAATCACATCTCAAATTAAATATATATTTATATATTTTAGATAATATTTTATATTAATTATGCATTTGCAAATCATAATTAATTTAAGATTATTTTATAATAAATAAATAATCACAAATTACATAATAATATGTAAAGGTATTTAAAAATTATAAAATTATAATTATCAACATTATAATTAGAAACTATTAGAAACTAATAACTAATAAGTAATATCTAGTGATTTTAATGTAATAAATAATATTTTTTAATTAACGCATATTATATAAAATAAGTAAAGAAATATTTTTCATAGTTTTTAAAATTATCAGCTTATCACAATATATTAAAATTATCACCGGATGTTACATAATCGAAGTATTAGTTTATGAATAGCGGTTAATTTACTGTATATAGTATTATACTAATGAAAGTTCACGTCTTTGTGATTACTTTAGTTTATTATTGTGTATGTATAATGTACGAGTATATACGACCAAAAGTACTATAAGATTATTGTTTAGAATATTGTTTGTCTTAATTTGAAAACGTTACAGTTTATAAACAGATAGAATAATAATATTATATTATTTAGGTACGTGTAATACAAAAATGACATCCCCGTATGAGCTACACTTTCTCTTTTTAGACGAGCCTAAAAATAAAAGACGAAATAAAAAGACATGTACGTTCATTATATATTATTATACTCAAACTATATACAGATTACTGCAGACACAATAGTAACTTCTAACGACTTTCTCTCACCGACAAACTTATGCAGCAGTTTAGAACCTTTTTTACAAACTTCCTTGGCGAGGTCGGCGATGGTGCAATTTGTGCTAATCCACTCGACCTTAGATATCACGTAGTTTTAAACGGTAATCTGACATATACATAGATGGGTTTAAGTAGTGCAACAGCATGAGAATTAAAAATAATTATAATCATATTTACAGTCGTGATTATTATAAATCGTAATAATATAATATATTGTTATGATGTCAGCATTGCAATCAAATTCATCGAATTTCATAAATTTCTATTGACGAATTATAATGATAATGGTATAACGTTCGGCGAATAATTTTTTTTTACAATCTGTGCATAGATGGCTGTATACTTAATAAACGATATTTTCGAGTCGAGTTAAAACAATTCTTCGGGGGAGACGGTGTGTTATACGCTGAAAGAAGTAAAAACGAATCCAAACGTTAAAGGGTTAAATTAATTATTTAACTCTATGCGTATCGTGCCCCACCCCTGCAGTGCGCAGGATTTCGCTTCTCCCGCAACTCAGCATACTCGCGTATTATACATGTTGTGTATTTATCATTATTATATTATAATTATAGTATGAAATATGAAATATACGTACATATATTAGCAGTGCGCCTCCTCTTCGTCTGCTGCTGCTGTTGCTGTTGCAATAGGTGGCGGCGGGTGTTGTTAATTAGTCGGCAGCGGGGCCCGGCCGCACTTGTTAACTCCCGCGCTGAAAACGTACCGACCGAACCGAATGAATAACGAAAGTTGGAGGATTCCGTGTGCCCCTCTTCTCAAAAAAATAAAACTTTCGATTTCTAGAATGCGCATATGATAGCGAGCACCTAAAGATCCCAATGTATAATACTCGCGTGTGTGATTGTTGCATATATATCGAGTTATCTCGCATTGCAGCGTTTTCACTGTTTTTAGCGTTAAAAGTATATCGGTCGACACCCGGAACTCATAGTCGGTTATAAGACTTTGTCTCCCGAGACAGAGCAGTGCAGAGTCGCGTAACGGTCGACGGTAGAACGAGGACTACCCGGGATACAATCGGTGACTTAAGACGAATGTGATTTGGCGACGACGGTGTGTTATAGACGTGTGAAGTCCGCCAAAACGATATGAGGTTTTCATATAATATTTCTCTTGTATGTGTGGGGATCTACAATGTATAACGGCACTCTGGAGATCTACCTGCAGATACTGTCCGGACAATGGGAATTCCGCTATATTTTGGGTCATTTGCGGGTTGTCTTCGCATTGTATTCGTATACTTTGTACACGGCCGTGACGACCGGCGGCTCATTAACCTGGCCGCCCGGAACGCATGACTCGGCGGGTGGCGTTTGCAGCGCACAAAGGTAATGCTCGCCGAAAGTATGTAGGCAGGGATTTCGTGACCTAGATTCGGGTTGGACGCTTTTCGAATTCGCTAAGCCATGATTTATGCGCGCGGGGGTGGTTGACGTGTAGGCACATCGCTATACGTATGATATATATATGGGCAGATATAGGTAGGTAGGTATTATTCTTGTGGTTAGTGGTATACGCACGACGTGTCTTCGTTACGAATAATATAATAATACCTACTTGTATAACACAATGACAGCGAGAGCCGACGCCGTCGACGTTTAAATATAATATTATATGTTATATAAATAATACAATATATGAATTATTGTTGTGTTATATCGCGCGCACTATCACGGTATGTGTAAATAGGTACCTATAAGGTAGTATGTTTAAAGTTAATGTTTATGGCCTTAGATGATTCGTTTCGCGCGTCGGCATGATCGGCGTATTGTAACATCTTATAGCGGCGTTTAGGTATTTAAAAAAAAATCGGACACGTTTTCTGCGTGGTTTTTTAACATTTTACGCCAAACTATTTATAATAGGTAATGTGTTATGCATATATCGAAACGAGTTTCACACTCCGGGACCGGTCCACGGGTCATACAGATTTACTATATATACTATATGTATATAGGGAACACATTGTTCCCGCGCATGATGATAATAATGTATGTAAGAATTTAGTACCTTTATATAGGCGAAACCAATTCGCGAGAATCACTTGCAGCAGTCCTCGTTAATTATACGTATCTACACTCACATACACACAGAGATTACAGAAAATAATAATAAATACGTTATATAGCTGTCAGTCGTCGCAAAAGCACTCAAGGGAACATGTTAATTTATTTGTTTTAGCTAAAAACTAATATATATATATATATATATATTTATTTATTTATAGCCGGACGACATTGTATGTCATATAATATAATATGTATGATAATAATGCCTTACAGCGTGTAATAGGTACATAAAATATTGTGTGCGGTAGCAATCTTCTATACAGCTACACAGTGGTCGAAATGACTATATTATAATATTGCGACACAAATAGGTGCCACATGGAGGGGGTACAGCATATAAATCGAAATCCGCACTCAAAGTCTGGTACCTTATTTATTGTACGAAAAAAAAATTTAGTCGGTCGACAATATGTTTGAAGTGAATCGTCATCATATTAACATATTATTATATATTAACGTCGAACATTGTTTATTTCGGTGTACATCGTATACGCATATTGAAATATACCGAATTGTAACCTACGGTCAAATTAGTAAAACGTCGAGGAAAACGTCAAACGCAAAAAAAAACGGACGGTAGCCGATTTCACCAAATTCTGATGTTGCGATGATTACTTATATCACATTATATAATAATGCAACGCGCGTGGTTTATTAGTATGGCCGTGGCGGTGGCGGCGGTAGTTGCCATTTATATCCACGCAGGGTAGTTCGTCTTGCCGCCGCCGCGGTTTCCATGGAGACCCGCGGTACCCCGTCGCGTGCAGTCCTTTTCACCGCGCTGGCACTCGCGAGAGCGGGTGGGTCGGCTCGGCCGTGATGTACACACGCACATTATACGTACGTGTATATAATATATATATAAATTTGTGTGTATACTGCACGAGCACTAACAAACGATCGCGCCGGAAAAATAAAATAACGCGTAAGAGATAGAACGTCGTAGCGCATTGGGTCAATAAGTCGGGGCCGAGGGACATTAATATATTATTTTTATTTCGGTTGGGCGTGTACGTTTTAATATCAACTGTGATTATATTATATTGTTATCTAGTAATATATTTATATAAGTCAAGGACTTGACAGCGATCTGTATATATTATTATTATGCTAGGTATATACTACTATACCTACTATCAGTAATATATATATATATATATATATATATAGATGTAGTAGATATTATGTGTGCTTGGAGCACCGTGATGTGTACTCACAGTACGCGACTATTAATTTTACTGGTTAATAACATATTGCACAAAATAGACGACCGCGTGCACACGGGCTCTATAATGACTATAGCCGTATACCAGGTATATAGTATTAACTCCTGCTTTATATGCATATACTGACCAGTCTGTTATTTTAATTGAATTAATGAGGTGCGAATGTTTATGTCGCACGCGCGGCCTAATGTACCACTCGGGGCTAACCGACGTTTAATAAATTCAAAATCCCTATAAGTCCACCGCCAACCTATCTACCCACCCCTCTTGCGGTGCTTAGCGCGTAGCCTCCATCTGCACAATCTATGCAGCCTGTGCGTCTCTCCCTCCCTCTCTCCCGTCCACTCCTCTGTCGGCGGAGACCCGACTTGCGGCGCACTACTCGGAAACTGTGCTCCGCATAAATTATATGCCACTGGGCCCGACCCGGAGATAATGGCGATCCAATGGGTCTCCCCACGCTGCATGACAAATGGCTATTGATTGGTACACCACCCTAAAATACATATACCTATAATGAGATGAAGAGAGAGAGAAAAGTATGATATACGAGTACATAAGCGTATAGTCATCGTCGTGTTATGTGAAAATAACTATTCGCTTATAATGTTTAAATTAAAATAATATCGCATTATTATACATTTCATTTGCATAGCGTAATACTATATATTCTGGAAGAAGTTTTTTTTCGCAATATAAACGCGATAATAATATATATTATTATAGTTGTTGCTGTATGGGTTAGGGTGGGTGAAAACGATTTCAAGGGTGATATTACTAATATTTCATGTATACATTGTCTGTATGAATAAAACGTCGCTTAATATAATATAATCGAAGCCCTCTATATGTAGTATCCAAATAAACTTAAACCATTATTTGGCTGAATAAATGTCCGATTTTTCTATAAGTGGAATTTAGAATATTTAACGAACAATCGCAGCCAAACCGATAAATAATATTTGTTAAACGTTAATATTAATATATAAAACGCACATATTTTATCACGCACATTATTATTCTCGTATGATGTACGAGTGTGACAGCAGTCCAATAGATTATGGAAGTGACCTTTTTTTTTCAGGCGGCTTACAATATTATGTATTGTAATATTTATTGTGTGTAAATTCAATGTCCACGTATTGTAAATATACACATATTGTATAAAATGTCTTATGGGAATCAAACGGCCATTCAATAGTACGCAGTTACGAGTGTAATGGCCTGTACAGTAACGTCTAAACAATTTTTTTTTCTCCTCGTATAAAATAATAAACTCGTTCATTGGAACCGTCTCCGGGACGATCGCCGCACGCGATACATATATAAATAATATAATATGGTATATTATATAGTGTTCAAGAAAATGACGTACCCGTCACGGCTGCGATCGGATAAACGGAACTTTATGTGAGAGAGATGTGCGCGCGGATAGCACCGGCTTCGCTTCTACTAGGTATCTACTTTTTGTATATAATATATATGTATATATATATATATATACATTTATTTACTCAAGATAAGAAATATACGTCAGGAAAGCTTCTCAACACAGCGCAGCGTTCGGGAAACTATCATCAGACCCTATTTATATACGGAAATACGTATATACCTATACAAATATATATATATATCTGTCTACGACGTTTTCTCGCGAGTGCGGAACAAAGCCAGGCCGATGGAGTTTTTTAAATTAGCTCCGTATCCGAAAACTCGTGTGTATACATATGTATGTATGCATACATACATATATATATATATACATCAACAGTGCCAAGGTTTATTTGACGCTTGGTGAAACACGCCAGGGCACGTCGACGTGGGAAATTTCTCAAAGTCAATTCGTTCGAATTAAAAAGTTTCCCTTTCGCAGCCGCTCACGCACCCTCCCCGAAAATATACGACCGAGTAATCCATTCGGTATTTTTTCGTCTCACTCTTATTCACTCTCTCTCTCTCTCTCTCTCTCTCTCTCTCTCTCTCTCTCTCTCTCTCTCTCTCTTAGTGATTTATGCATGTAAACAGAGAGCCTTCTCCTTGTCACGCACCTTTAGCATAAAATATACTGCTTCGCTACTCCCCGCACCTATTCGTTACCCTTCGATCGATGGATCTGAAAAATACGCAAATCCAAAACACCACCGACACCATCATCGACGCCGAACTGATAACGCGGGCGTAATATAGTATACATAGTACATACATACATACATACATACATAATATGCATTTATATATATAAAGCGCTCCACGCGAAAAAGGGTCCGTATTATTATTATGTAGGTTTCGGAGAACTATAAAAACCCATATACCCGTATAATAATCTTATATAATATATACATATATATGTACATTGGTAAAAGGTTTCAATATACAAAAGTAGTCGTGGGAGACGAGATTTTTATTTATCGGGCATTACTTGTGTCATTATTCTCCACCACCGCCACTATATATATATACGTATACACCACTATGCCGGTCTTGTCGCACGATAGCACATCATCCGATCGAACTTTTAGATCTAATAGAATTCGTTCGAGCCGCAGTTTTCCGCGATAAAGCATTTTGGGTGCGCGGGCTCAGCTGTAAGGCCGAGAAAACGAAAAAGTTTTTTTTTTATTTATTTATTTATTTATTCGCGTTTCTCTTTTGCCACGCCACCACACCCTTTTGCTGTCTTTCCGAGCAAGCGATGGATACACTGCAGAGTTGTGCACGCCGGGTAGAGTGCATATCTATGTATATATTGTATATAAAATGCGAGCCGAGAGAGAAATGTGATTTAATCAGAACGAAAATGTCGAGTTTGTCGGAATAATATTGCCGAGCCATGTTAAATGATCCGAAAGCATAAAAACGGTCGTCGCCGGCTGCGATTGCCAAATTGAGCGGACGCGGCGGCGCGGCGGCAATATAATATTTGATATATATATGGATAATAGAGAGGTGCATTTTTGTCGGACGAAAAACAATAGTAGTATAATAGTACGGCGGCGGCAGCCATAAACATCGCTCAACCGTATTCATCTTCTCTTATATAACTACACACACTTTATCATTGTATGATAGGCGACAATATTTTTACTGTACAATTTCGTTTTTCGATTTCGCTATCATGTTGCTTTTCGCTAAAGACGAATCGTTATTCACTTATCGTAATAAATCAGTTTAATTTCATTTTTGCCTTTCAGACTCGACGACTCACTTGCCTTTTACCCAAAAATAGAAATGGTTATCTGGTCGATTTACATATTTTTTATCGTGTATCTATAATACATACATTTTTCAAAATATTTATTATATGAACAATAATCTAAATTTCAATTAATATTATAGACGGATATTTCAACCGATTGATTTTTTTAACATTTATGACGCTGCTGTAGGCGTTTATTTGACACAAAAAGAGTCAATAAATTTCCATGTCACTTAGCTCTTTTTCCATGTATTATTATAATCTATATGCCGTCCCTCGGCCGGGCATTCAACCGAAAATATATGTATTATACTGTTAGTTGTATATACATTGCGCTGACTATACTCTCTGTATACCTACCTATATAATATATATGCATATAGCCGGATGCTTAACAACTGGATAATGGCGGGCGACGTATTATTATTACGTGCTTATATGTATAATATATAATATTATGTAGGTGAGGACAATAAAGGACCACCGGGCGCATAAATCACTCGGTGACCGCGACCTCCCCTATCCGCCACCGGTGGCGAACGACAGAATTCCAGGATTTTTCTAACGGGGTCATCCGGACCCCGCACTCCCCTCCTCCGCCGTGCACCTATATAATTCAACTCATGTATAATATTATAATGCGTATATTACATACCTACTAGATGCTATAGTATTATATATATATATATAGGTTTCACGTTCTGGATAAGCCTCTTCTTCCCCCGGCATGTTTAAAGGCAGACGCGGCCAATGTTTTAGTGTTATTGGTGTATTTTTCTTGAAAAAAAAATGAGTAATATAATTATAATTCTTAGCCCATTATATAGTTAATCGTTATCGAAATTGTCCGACGAACGCAATAAGCCAAAACAGTGTAGAATAATAGGTATGTGCGTTAAAAACTATTCAAATACATTTGTAATATATGGAATACTCCATCATAGTATAATATTTAGGTGGTATAGTTGTATAAAACATAGACACGTTCAGAGAACCCTTTTTTTTCCATGTGATAATATTTTTTTGTATAGACTTTATGTGTTTTTTCTATTATAACAAAGATTTTTATTTTGGTTTACCTTTATACAATTTTGGCTCAACTATTAAAGCATCTTACATCTAAATCTAATAAAAAGATTTTTAGTTATTTTTTTAAAACGGAATAATATACCTTCACCTTAAGTATCCTTGGCTGCGACAAAAACATTAGTCTCAATATCTTCAATAGGCTATATTAGTGGCAATACTTGTTTCCGATGTAACAGTTTTAATTACGAACAATTTAAATGTCTGCAGTAGTACTTTAATCAATACAATAATAAGATGGTGATAAAAAAAAAACGGATGTTCAAATATTTTAATTTGTGAATAAAAAGAAGGTATAAAGTTATTATCATCATATACGTATTCAACCAAGTGTTACATAAAAACGTCTTGTGGGAGGTGTCGTTTAGTCGTTACACTTTGGGCCAATATCACGTTTATTCATCTATAAAAACAAAGGTTTTCAAATTGCACTTTGGGGTGCACTATAAAGAGGGAGCGGGCTGCAACCGCCACGAAAATCGAGGGGGAATGAATGGACAAGTTAGTTTACGGTGACACTAAAATTTCGATGGACTTTAAATTCGCCATTCTTTTTTGAGTACAACGATCCGGCAGAGAGAACTTCTCGGAACTGCAGCTTTAAACAATTTACGACACAAAGGTGTCGGAGCATTTTCCACGATTCTATCTTACTACGTGCATTGATTTTTTTTTATGTACCAACTGAGAGCTCTTTATATTATATTTCAAGTATACTTAAGGACACAATCAAAACGGTTTAAAAGATTTCGGGGACCTCCATTATATCATATAACATAATATTATAATCGTGTAAAATTTCCTTTACCTACGTGATGATTCGTCGTGAGAAAGTTTGAGGGCTTTGCAAATGTTGCAACTAAAAAGAAAAAACTCAGAGCGCACGTTTCTCGTCGACGGAATTTCTGAAAATGACGTGCTGATCTGTATAATAATAACTTTATACTATTGTATACTATATGTTGTGCGCACATTGAGGACGATGACAACTCGAAGCTTTCGTATTTTTCCTCGTATATATTATAAAATGCATACATAAATCGGTTTGCTGGGATTTTCTGAGAGATTTTAGAGGGTTAAAAAAATGAGATGCTGTATATATTATATATATATATATATATTTAAAGATATACGTTCACCGACAACCGTCAACTGAATATAAATTTCCCTACTTGAGTTAGTTTGCCATCTTTGTATTCCACACGCTCCCTTATGCATTATTCGTACTGTAGCTTTATATATATATTTATATTGCATAGTGCTCGTCGCCGCCGACTCAAACTACCCCGTTGTTCACGACGTTACGTGTATCCAGCGCGCGTGCCGGCGCGTCGGAGGAGAATTTTTATGACGTCATATCGGTCGTTTTGAATTTCATGAGGCCCCGACGCCTCCTACCCCGATCCATCGCGGCGCCCGTACATTATATTCCGTCCGCTTGCGCGTCCATCCCGTTTCTCCTCTTTCACCATCACTGCAGCTAGCTTTTCGTATAAATTTCAGCGGCACGCACACACAACTTTCGCGGCACAAAGTCCCGAGGCTTATGGAAAGTTTTTGCGCTTTAGAAGTTTTCGGATTTTTCGATAATCCGATATCGGCGGATGGAGAGAAAAAAAAGAAAGCTTTTTCGTATTGTGAACGCAAGCGTGTTCCGTTATACATAGGAAATTCGACGACGCACACAACGACGTTATATTATTATATAGGCCGCCGCGCCGTTCGAGTTCTTTTTTTCCCTTCCACACTCCCGGCGCATTTATTTATTTATTTTTTGTCATCCACGATATTCGAGAAATATCGTCGTATAAATAAAAGCCGACCCGTAAAACCGTCTCCGGGTATTGGTTTTACGGTCTGCTGAGAGGACCGTTAAGAGTTGTGGTAATCCTTTTCTCTTCCCATTGTAAGCCGCCGATGTAATACGCCAACAACGGAATCGTAATTTTGAATTATATCATCATTATACAAAAGTACACGCTCTAAAATATTATTTTATTATAAAAACAGACATAATGGCCGTTTAAACACTATATGTACCTATTATACATAATATATAATTATATATCATCGATGTTTATTAATAATTTTTTTTTCTTTTTTCAGGTAAATATCATGACGAACGTCTCTATGTATAATAATATAATAAATTATATGTTTCAAAAACACGTCGTAAGACCAACACCGCGTACTGACGTAAGTAATTAGATTTTCATACCGAAATAAAATTGCAGTGTTGGGTGTTAATATTATAATATTATAATGTAGGTATATGCGAAGCAATAATAATCCAATAATTATAAAATACCTCTAGTACACTATGGTGTATTGGTGTGTATGAACGAGATTCCTCCATTTCCTTTTTTTTAATACAAACATTTTTCGCGTATTGTATTAAAACTCATGACCAAAGTTAAACGGTGCGTGGATAATATTACAATGAGTTATTTCGGACGAGGATTCGTGGGCGGAAGTTTTTAGCCGGTACTCCACACGCGGGCTGCAACAGCGGGCCAGTGCGGTTGAAAATCTGCACGCTATAATATTATATTCACTTGGCATACGCACACGCGGTACGGCGGCGACAGATTAAATAATTATTTACCGTGTAGCCGGAGAGCGTTTTATTATCGCTTGCGACGGTCGTAAATATTGTTGTAAAAAAAAAAAAAATAACAAAAACTAAAAACGCTCGTACGCGAACAAGAAAATTACAAAACTAAAATCTAAACAATTTCGCATATTATGCTCCAAGTGCGAATATACCGGCAACGGCATAGCTTTGACACAAAAAAACAGATAACATTATCATTAGCACAGAACAATATACTCGTAGAATAGACACCCGATCAGCTGATCGGGTTATTGTATCCCTATGGTTGAAGTATTGGAAATTGTACCGTATCCGTAATCTGATAGAATGTTAGCAACGTGTATCCCTCTTAGTTACGAAATTATAAAAACGGAAACAACCAAATAACGCAATGGGCATTACAAAACACTACATCAGTTCTGTCTCTTTTTGTGTGATAATAATGATATGATTTATTTAAGTGATAATGCATGCCACTCCCTCCTAAAGACCGTGTTCAAGGCCACAGTCACCAGATTTTGCCACTACACACAGTGTCTATACCCTGTCATTAGGTATTATCTATTCGTTCGTTGAATATTTGAATGTTTTCCAAGTATGCGGCGGTGGACAGAGCTTCGGTACTTATGATTTGAGAGATTTTCGAAAATTCCAAAAATCAACTGACTATATTATGAGTATTATTTACATGGTTTCATATACGCTGTGTACGAGTCGTGAACGTGAAAAACTGTCTGAACTAACATATAGGTACCATAACGAACCGCATATCCGGATTGCACGCCCGGTGGCCGTGTTCAGACTTTTACGACGTCCGTCCGTGTCGCGGACCACACGCGCGCACCCTGCAGATTGCATTACGGTGCATCACCGTCCGGCGATCGGTATCGGCGATCGGATGCGCTTTTTGCAGTCTATTCTCCACCTCCTCCCATACCCCATCCGCCCCTCGTAGACCGGTGACATCGCGAACGTCTATCGCGCAGTTCATAAAAATAAAGAGTCCATACATTACGTATACACACGCACGCCGCGATTTTTCTATCTATATATCTATCTCTACAGCTCTCTGCGAGTACCTATTTAATCGCGTACCCGTGTATACATAATATTGGTGTATATATTATAATATATGTACACATATAGAAGTATATATGTATATGGTTTAGCCCGCGACCGTTTGTCATTGCGTGAACCCGCTAACGAGACTTCGTGTACTCTTTGTTTCCGCGTGCGTACAGCATAATACACAATATGATGATAATAATATAGGCGTATTATATTATACATATATAATATATAATATACTATATAGTACCTATACATAACAAGCACCCACCGCGCGGTAACGAGCTAGCTGCTGTTGTTTTTGCTGCACAATATACCTATATAGGTTTGCGCACATATCGGCTAGGTATCTATATAAACATATACCGTGTATATAGTATATGTAACCGTCGTGGTTATTCGCGAGTGCGCGTGTTTGCGCGTGCGCGCCGTGCAGGTACATACAGTCGTTCCATGAGATAATAAATACGGAGTATTCCTCTTGTGTGTGTTTTTCTATTTATTTTATTTTCGTATATTATCATACTCTCGCGGTCGGCCCGAGTTCAACGATCGAAAACGGTGAAAAAATATATCGCGCATGTACAAGGAGACATCGATATATAGAGAACCAGCGTGGTCGAACCGAGATAACGAGCTCCGATTGTAATATACTATCTTATAAGCGTGCAACGACCACGCACGTCAATCAAAACGTCTCTTCTCGTCCTCTAGCAGGCGAGACTACGTATCAACGTCGTCGTCGCAGCATATATGCATCGATGAACTGGTTCGTTCGACTTGCAGGTTTTCCGATACATTTCACCAGCCCCTCCAAGTTTGAAAACCTTTGTTTATTATTCACCAATAATTAGTGTGTAATTTGTGTAAATTTGTGCGAACATTTTCAAAATTTGTGCGATAAAGGATTTTGGACAAATCCAAAAAATCTTTGGGGGGGCTGAAGAAATGATCTCCGGCCCCCCCTAAGTGTAAAAAACCTACTTTTCGGGAATTTTTTTTTACCAAAAATTAGTGCGCGATTAGAGTGAATTTGTGTGACCGAAATGAAAATTTGTGCGCCCCTCCTTGGCCCCCGAAATCGCGTTCAACCGTTTTGACCATTTCCCCAGCCCCCCCTCGAGGGCGAATAATCGACTTTTCGGGAATTTTTTTTTACCAAAAATTAGTGCGCGATTAGAGTGAATTTGTGTGACCGAAATGAAAATTTGTGCGCCCCTCCTTGGCCCCCGAAATCGCGTTCAACCGTTTTGACCATTTCCCCAGCCCCCCCTCGAGGGCGAATAATCGACTTTTCGGGAATTTTTTTTTACCAAAAATTAGTGCGCGATTAGAGTGAATTTGTGTGACCGAAATGAAAATTTGTGCGCCCCTCCTTGGCCCCCGAAATTGCGTTCAACCGTTTTGACCATTTCCCCAGCCCCCCCCTCGAGGGCGAATAATCGACTTTTCGGGAATTTTTTTTTACCAAAAATTAGTGCGCGATTAGAGTGAATTTGTGTGACCGAAATGAAAATTTGTGCGCCCCTCCTTGGCCCCCGAAATCGCGTTCAACCGTTTTGACCATTTCCCCAGCCCCCCCTCGAGGGCGAATAATCGACTTTTCGGGAATTTTTTTTTACCAAAAATTAGTGCGCGATTAGAGTGAATTTGTGTGACCGAAATGAAAATTTGTGCGCCCCTCCTTGGCCCCCGAAATTGCGTTCAACCGCTTCAAAGCAACCTATAATGCTAAGAAAACCTATCGATACTAATTTTTATACCTTTAGTGTACTTGCCATTTGAAAACATTTATTTGTGGTGGACTTGGGCTAAAAACCTAACAGCCGTGAATAGCAGCTCTAATTGAGGTAAGTTCTTCATTTTGAATATTTTTAATTCTAAGAAAAAGGATACGAGTAAGTATGCGCAAACAGATTATAATATTATGTTAAATATCCAAGATTATATTTAATATTATAGTAATAGTGTGTGTAATAATAATAATTAGTAATTTATTGATAACACATTTTTAAGTTTTAAAAATAATAATTAACCATGATCAATAAAACATCATTGAATTAATTAAATTAGAAAAATCATAAAAATATTACATTCTTACGGTAAAGATAATAGTTTTTGTTCATGAATACAACATAGATCGCTAAACGTAAAAGACAGAATAATGCATAGTATAAGCAGGTTATTAACATTTTTGTGACCTGATCGTAATTTTATTGGTAAGAATAGGTAAGGTAATGGTCACGAGTTTTAGTATATTAACCGGCCATAATAAAGTTAAACATCCCATTTTTCATTAAAGTATTATACGCATTTACTGTTTTATATTATTCATATATATAATTTTATGTATTGAAATATGTCGGATGTATTTTAGTAGATTTTTACTAAGCTGGTCCAAATTTTACGCGGCCCACCGAGTTTATCGCGGTTACTCGTTTCGCCCATCTGTGCGTGCTTAATAATATGTAAGAATAATATACAATTTTTTTTAAGTATGTAATCAGTTTTATTAATTTGATATTAATGATAACATTTATCGCACTTCTAAAAATACGTTTTGGCAAACTAATTTACGAGTACCTACAACACGGACCACTGTGCGCGGCCGTGCATAACAGCACTTTTTGGGCAAGTTCTTTATTTTGTATTTCTTTAAATATTTTCTACTTTAGGAAAAAAGGAAAAATGATATGATAGTTGATGGAAATATTTGGAATGGTTATATTATAATATATTCTGATTTTTCCGATGATCTGAAGAACAAGTTTTATATTGGCTTGGGTAAATACATGTTGTATTGGCTGAAATTTAATAAAATTAATATAACTATCAAGCGATATTTATAATTATAAGTTGTATAACAGAAAAAGAATAGCTCTCTTCAATTGTAACAATCACGAATAGTTATAATTTATAAATAACACCACATGGTCACCCGTTTATTTATCAGTAACATGAAATAATAATAGCATTGTCCCACAAACGCGTGTGTTTATGTACATCATTTCTTTTTCTTTATCTCTAATAATAAAATGACATATCTATTTTACTAGTTATGTTAATAATTGTGGATATTATCAAATCGTTTTATCAATGTTTTCTTATTTCTACTAGTATTTTTATAATAACTAAGTAGGTATATTAGTGAAAATTGTAGGTGTTTATATATTGATATAATACCTACAAGTTTTGAGTACTGTTTAGCTATTATTACTTATTGATTTTTATAAAATGGCTGGAAGAAAGCCTGCTGTTCCACCAAGTCAGATTATAGATGCCGTGTTGATTTTCAAAGATGATGTGATAAATCGTGAAAATGGAAGTATGTTTAACAATATAATTATTATTTATACTACATTTCCTGTATACTAATGTAAAGCTAGAAAATATAATATACTTGTATATTATGTTTAGTACTTATAATTTATACTATAATATTATATTTAAGCTATAATGCCGGACATGGTTATAATTGAGTTACGGTAGACGGTACAGCGAAAACACACGCGGACAAATGATGCGTGGATATGACGACGTCCGTTTTATAGTATCGCTCTCGTCCCTCGATTATATTGTTCCCTGAACCCAGCTCCAGTGTTCGGAACGTTCACTAAAAAAATTAATTTATTCAAGGAACCTTTTCACGTTCACGTGCGTAGTTTTTTTCAAACAAACACGTTCATGTTCATGTTCTTTGAAAAAATGAAAGCGTTCATCAGGTCATTCATTTATTTATTTTTTTTGTGAATCGTTCAATAAATTTATCAGTTAATATAAAAATCCGAAAACATATTTACATATACGAGTATACAACTCAGAAATTTACATTTTTTTAAGTATAAGCTGCTACAGTCCATATGGCATATGACATACATGCTATACCACTATATACGTTTAAACTTACCTATATTCATTTTTATTATTATTAGCCGATTAGTTAGGTTAGTTATACCATAACATTAAATCTACGAGTAGGATCGACATTTTATATTTTATAATATAAAATATTTTTAAATTAGTTACTAGTCTAATAATTACTAGATATTTATTACGTGTACATATTATACAAATGGTACCTAGATGCCTTTGTTTATTAATTTAAATTGTCGTAACTTAAATGTAGCTTGAAATTGAGAAATTCAACAGGGCATTATTGTGCCTTCGCAAAACGAGGGTCAAGCAACTGGGAACAATTTGATGACATGAAAAAAAAACCAATTCCTGTCAAAGACACAAAAGTTGTGAATTGCGAATTTCTTGTATACACAATATAATAAATTTTAAAAGTTTAATTTTTTTAAATTTTTAAATTTTTTTTTTTTAATGCATTATATTCAAAAATATTATTGAAAAACGATCAATTTTATCATGGTTTTTATAAACCCACACCAAATGATCCGGCTAATATTGTCATATCCTTTTTGGATGGGATGTTTTACTTTAATATCCTAAAACTTGTGAACGATACCTTACATCTCCTTAACAATAAAATTACGATTAGGTCACAACGATGTTAATAAACTGACCATACCATATATTATTCTGTCTTTTACGTTTTTCTAATTTAATTAATTCAATGATGTTTTATTGATCATGGTTAATTATTTTTTTTAAAACTTAAAAATGTGTTATCAATAAATTACTAATTATTATTATTACACACACTATTACTATAATATTAAATATAATCTTGGACATTTAACATAATATTATAATCTGTTTGCGCATACTTACTCGTATCCTTTTTCTTAGAATTAAAAATATTCAAAATGAAGAACTTACCTCAATTAGAGCTGCTATTCACGGCTGTTAGGTTTTTAGCCCAAGTCCACCACAAATAAATGTTTTCAAATGGCAAGTACACTAAAGGTATAAAAATTAGTATCGATAGGTTTTCTTAGCATTATAGGTTGCTTTGAAGCGGTTGAACGCAATTTCGGGGGCCAAGGAGGGGCGCACAAATTTTCATTTCGGTCACACAAATTCACTCTAATCGCGCACTAATTTTTGGTAAAAAAAAATTCCCGAAAAGTCGATTATTCGCCCTCGAGGGGGGGCTGGGGAAATGGTCAAAACGGTTGAACGCGATTTCGGGGGCCAAGGAGGGGCGCACAAATTTTCATTTCGGTCACACAAATTCACTCTAATCGCGCACTAATTTTTGGTAAAAAAAAATTCCCGAAAAGTCGATTATTCGCCCTCGAGGGGGGGGGGCTGGGGAAATGGTCAAAACGGTTGAACGCAATTTCGGGGGCCAAGGAGGGGCGCACAAATTTTCATTTCGGTCACACAAATTCACTCTAATCGCGCACTAATTTTTGGTAAAAAAAAATTCCCGAAAAGTCGATTATTCGCCCTCGAGGGGGGGCTGGGGAAATGGTCAAAACGGTTGAACGCGATTTCGGGGGCCAAGGAGGGGCGCACAAATTTTCATTTCGGTCACACAAATTCACTCTAATCGCGCACTAATTTTTGGTAAAAAAAAATTCCCGAAAAGTCGATTATTCGCCCTCGAGGGGGGGCTGGGGAAATGGTCAAAACGGTTGAACGCAATTTCGGGGGCCAAGGAGGGGCGCACAAATTTTCATTTCGGTCACACAAATTCACTCTAATCGCGCACTAATTTTTGGTAAAAAAAAATTCCCGAAAAGTCGATTATTCGCCCTCGAGGGGGGGCTGGGGAAATGGTCAAAACGGTTGAACGCAATTTCGGGGGCCAAGGAGGGGCGCACAAATTTTCATTTCGGTCACACAAATTCACTCTAATCGCGCACTAATTTTTGGTAAAAAAAAATTCCCGAAAAGTCGATTATTCGCCCTCGAGGGGGGGCTGGGGAAATGGTCAAAACGGTTGAACGCGATTTCGGGGGCCAAGGAGGGGCGCACAAATTTTCATTTCGGTCACACAAATTCACTCTAATCGCGCACTAATTTTTGGTAAAAAAAAATTCCCGAAAAGTAGGTTTTTTACACTTAGGGGGGGCCGGAGAACATTTCTTCAGCCCCCCCAAAGATTTTTTGGATTTGTCCAAAATCCTTTATCGCACAAATTTTGAAAATGTTCGCACAAATTTACACAAATTACACACTAATTATTGGTGAATAATAAACAAAGGTTTTCAAACTTGGAGGGGCTGGTGAAATGTACGTCAGGTTTTCGATATAATATATTAAATTATTATAAATCCGCGTAGTTACTGTCCATTGGTTAAATAATGTAATTTATAACATAATACTAACGATAGTTGTAGGTACCTACGATAATAATATTATTTTATTTATTTTCGCCACTGACATGATGTTGAATATAGTAATTTTTGTTCTGATCGCCCTTTTTTTCTTCTTCTAAATTTCATTCCGTGACAAATAAAGCGTAGTACTGCGTTATATCTTCACGGGAAAACTTCTGTCGACTGCTGTGTAATGTTCACAAGCTTTAAAAAGTTTAACTAGTTTCCCATTTCGACTCACTCCCGCGGACCAATGACAGTCTTACAATACGCTTACACTTACACACACACACACTTACACACACGTCGTAAAACATATATTATACACGAGCTGCAGTGGCAGCGGGTGCAAACATTGTAGATTATGGTCTGGTAGTTCGACTAAACGATAATAAGAAGACGGTTTTTTTTCTTCATATTTACTCTTCTCCGTCTCCTGCTGCAGCTCTCGGACAACAATCTCTGTAATTATAATAGCAACACATTTTGTAATAACCGCATCATACCGCGCACCTCGCCTTAAGGAACATTGACACGATGACTCCCGGTGCAAACAGATTAATCATACATTTATCAAACGCACGTGCAGCGGCTTCCACTTTTTTTTTAAACTACTTCAAGTTCAACGAAACTCTAATATTGTTGCGCGCACACTCTACTCGTGCTTAAAAACCATTGTGCCCGAACAAATGAGCAGTTCGCTCGATTGTGACGGCTGCCTATAGACGCGCAGTAATAATACACATCTCTCCGCGCGCGTACATATTAGGATATATGACATATATGTATGTTTTTCGCATTCATAATTCGTCGAGAAACGATAAATAATATATTATGCGGGCTTAAGGTACTTAGTATTTATTTTTTATTTTTATTCATTTCGTTTTCATATCTTTGCGATACACCCAGCGATTTAATATACTAGTGAATTATTTCACTATATATATTATATAGTGCGCACAATTAAAACTTGAACGGTATAATATAATATATAACTGCAGGATGTTTTACCGAGTCCCCATCAATATACATATAATATACAATATACATACAATACTATTATTATATTATTGTTGTTCCTCCCCGAAAACTAAAAAGTTTCTTATTTACGTTTATATTTTATGACTTTAATAAAGTACGATTTACTATCGTTATTTGAAGTAAATATACAACTTTTATTTTACATTTAACATCAGTAACTATATATAAACGTAAAGTTTTAACCATCCGAGTATATATAAGTTGTGTATAATATAATATATACGCGCGTTTTCATTTTCGCAAGTTTCCACATAATCTGAAAAAGCTATAAAACTTTACATCGATGTTCAACGATAAAGTATTTTTTTCTTTTCGTACATTATTTATATAGCAGTTCGTATGATTTTTCTACCTAATCGACCTAATTGTTGTATCGACGATGTACGAGTATATATATGTATATTAAGCCTATATGATTTTTTTCACCTACACGCGGACAACCTACTATTTATTCGAAAAATATAACAATATATTATTCAGCTCTCACGTTGGTCTAAGGTGGTATAATAGGTACATATTATTAGTTTATATACTATATATAACGTCATAGTACCGTAGTAACCTATACCGAGGGATCCTACTTACCTATTTATCTATATATACATATATATATATATATATATAGTCAACGAAGATAAATAGGAATTTTCCTACGGATGGGCGGGGAAAAACTTTTCGGCAAAACGGTCGTATCGACGTTTTTATCACCGTTTTGTTTTATTTTCACCCACTATACGTGGGTACCAAATACGTACGAAACTTTAGGTCGAGTATTATTCATAAATCATACGCTGATGCCGCAGACATGCGCACGCGAACAAGACTTATCTAATAATATATAGGTATACGTATACGTATATACGTCATAAACAAAAGTACGTATATAAGTACATATTATAATGTATCGTGCTCGCGATTGAGCCGTCCACGGGCGTATTGTAAACGACTTATCCTGTGGGCTTGCCGTATAGTCGTGTCCACCCGGCACAAGTACCTGTTATATATGTATTATGTACACGAGCGACAGCGTGGCGTGCCGGTCGTAAAATGTGCACAATAAAGACGTCACTGCAGCACTATCGGGCGCATAACATACTTTAAGACGTATATTAATATTATATAAGATAATATAAAAAGTCTCTTCGACGTGTGTGTACACATATCATGCGCTGCGCATATATAGATTGGGCTTTGCAGTCTGCGCCTCCTCCCCCACCGGCCATCCCACTGATCGTCGTCGATCTACCCGCGAAGGCCGTCGTCGTCGCGCCGAGAACGCAGCAACAGCAGCAGAGACGGAAAAATTAATATACATGTCTATAAACGTTTTCCATCATCGTCGTGGCGGGACCGAACGCATAATAACAATAATATACTTGTAACTATTTTATGTTCGTATCATATATATTATAATGTTATTATATCTGTAGTTCTTGTATCGTTATATTATATATTTCAAAACATTATATTATCATATCTGTCTGTCGCTGCCGCCGCCGCAGTGTACATACGAACTTCGTATTATTGACAATATAATACGATCACAAAACGTCATACTTTGTTAGGTTAAATAATGTGTGCGTGTGCGTATATACGCCAAACACACAATATTAATAATAATAAAATGAAATATACATATAGTACCAAGTCGAGAATCTCTGGTGGTCGTGCGCGCACGGGGGTTCGCGTTTGTAATATATTATTGCGTCTGCATTATTATATGTATATTATCATTATTGTGTTCTTATATACGTGATTCGTCGCGATGACTGCCATGCAAAATATTTTATATTATTATCATTATTATTATTATGTCATCGTGAGCGCTTGTGTTGCTGTGCGCGTGTCAACGCGTCGTATTGTCGAGGAATATTCTAACAAAGCTATAATAATAATAATAGTAATAATATTACACGTTTACTTATGATGTAGTTTGTTGGAAAACTCGTTCAAATATAGTATAGGCACGTCCCACGTTTAAGTGTGTTATTCATAATAGTATAAAATATACAAATCGAACCGAATAAAATGAAAACTTTATGCGACTTTAAAAGCGGTGTTGTCGTCGTCGTATCGATTCACGTCCGGCGATAGTGAATCAGTGTCGAGCCTATGGCTATAATAATAAAAATCACATTCTATATCAAAACGTACATAGTTACAGCTGCTATACACATGATACATTTAGTATCGAGTAGGTACTCTGATACTTATACGTTGTATTGTGAGTGATCAAAAAATCGATTTTAAAATACAATAATACGTTATGGTGATTAAATAATAATAGTATGCGAATAAATCTATAAGATCATAAACATATTATTATGTAGGTAGTTGAAATGCTGGTAATTTAACGATGCGCCTCCTGTGTGTATTATATATTCTCAATAGCCTACCTAAATCATATTATTTTTATTTCCCGTTCGGTCGTTATTTTCCGCTCGCATTATTATATTTATTATAAATATCGATGATAGAGATCGATCCTCGTCGGTTGTTGACCACTGTCCTGATCATATACTATATATATTATGATAATAATATGCGATACAATGTCTGTTCGTTAGCTGCGGTCACTGTGCACGATAATAGATTTTTCCCTCAGCATTCGTTCGCCATTTACCGCGTACATTATTATTATTAACATCGTTATATTATTACACCGGCTGTACAACGAGTAGGTACATAATCACACAACAATATAATATAATAATATATATATGTAATGCGTGCTCATTTTATACAGTATTGCACTGCTGCAACTGCAGCGTTTTATGTATTATTATTAAAATCGTTCACAGCATTCATATTCGAAAATGACCACGACAATGGTTACCACATCATAATGGTTATTGATTATTAAAATAATGTACTTCGTATGCCATTCGTACATGACTGATATTAATCGTTTAGAAATTACAATTTTTAGCAGCTCGATCGGGCGACGTTTTTACGACACTCCCGAATTGCCTATATAATATAAACGAGCATCTATAATACATATGATATGGACCGCCACACAGAAATATAATATTATATATATCGGTCGGCACCCAATTAGCGGATTCTCCAAACTCGAGTCGCCGCCCGATATGTCATTGCATTCGTCCTCCGCCTCCACCGTGTACCACCGACATATATTATTAAATTTAAAACTACCGGAATCCAACCGGACTACACCACCCTTCGACCCGCCACAGCTGCCTGTTTTGGCGATTTTTAATTGGACCAGTGCCTTCGCACTGCCACCGCCGACGCAGCGACACGATGTATTGGCCAACGACGATTAATGGGGACGGACGTCGTCGCGTTTTTTCTCTCGAATTATTTTTTTTCTGTTTTGAAACCGTTCCAATTCAGAATTTTTCCGGTCGTGCGGCCTGCAAACTGCCGCTCGACACGTGGGAATGTGCGGGGAGGGATCCCATATATAGGCAGATAGGTAGGTATATTCTATATCAGTGTCGTTTTCCGATTCAAAATCTATTTCAAACACGTAAAATCATCCTGCAGTAAGAAAATGTTATTTTAACTTGTTTATATTTCAAAGAAAGGTACGAGGTTTAAAAATAACGGGTTCTTGTTTATCTCAGTAATGTTTGATAACATTTATGTAATATCCATCGCCTATATTGCAAACTTACAATAATGAATAGCATTAATAACCGAAGAAATCGAATATACCCCTCTAGATTACTATAGTAAAAGAAATAGAAAAAAAAAAAAAAACAGTTATTTCCGGACGATTAGCGATGAAACAAAAATGTCTTAATCGAATCATGGGTCGAGTTTGTCTGTAACGGTACACACATATACCATTTATAAGTGTATATAATAAAGGCATATACCATCGGACATGCGCAATATTGTTTCCTCATTCTTGTGTATATTAAAGCTCTGTGAATCGTGAATCATTAATGTGTATATATTACTGCAAAAATTCGTATGGGGTGGTGGCAGGAGGGAATACGTGTGTGGTGTTATAGAAAAAAGTAAGTATATGATATAGAAATCAGTATATAATATATATAATATATATATATGAGCTGCAACAGAGATGGAGAAAAAATGAACGATCACGGCTTACATAATTCAAACGGAGCCCAGGCGAACTTTGTTAAACAAGGGTCACAATAGGAGTTTCCATTTAGATTCCAAAAACATTTTTTTTCTCCTTTTCGTCTTCCTGCGACTCCCTCCACTACTACTATCACCACCATATTGCTACGAATACATATATATACATATACCGACGAGGTCAGTATTTTATACATAAAATATACGACGAGCGATTCTCCTTGTGCAGTGCACACACACAAACACACACACTCTGCGCACGGTACCGAGAGCATATATGAATATATATATATATATAGAGGAGAAAGAAAGAAAGAACCGTTGACTGTGTGGTGGTGGTGACGATGGCGGAAGGGAAAGGAGTGTAAAAGCTGCGCATGGTTTCGAGCCCCTGGGAAACGACCGGGCGAGCCGCCGCCGCGCAGCACCGCTATACCATCAATGCTGCACTGCCTCCATCGGCGAGTGGCAACGACGACGACGGCGGCGAGGGCCGAATAGAAATCGACAGCAGAATGGATATTATTCCTGCGGAAAAAAAAAAAAGGAAAAACTTTAAACCGTTTTATACAACGTCCCGCCGGATGAAATATGCATGCGGGCGCGTATTCCTTCGTACGCGGGGAAAAAAAGAATCCGAAAGAAAACAGACGATATCATATATATATATATAATAAAAATATATATCTATAATATGTACACGCATCGAAAGTGTCTACTGTGGCAAGTATATATATATATGTATATATATATATATATATATATATATATTATATACACAAATACTGTGATCGACATTTGTTTATGTACAAATATATACAATATATATAATATATATAGGTACATATATCCGCATATATATATATAATAAACATATAAACGAGACCGTTACCCTGCAGCCGGTCGGGCTCAGCCGCACGAGCGGATCGCTTGGATACTATATACTTACGCTTATATTATGTATATGCGTATATGATAATATATCGTTGTTGTTGTTGCAGAAATATATGTATATTATATGTTATATATACGAGCGGTCTATATGTATAATATGCGAAGATCGCACATTATTGGTTCGTCCCGCTGAACATCTCCGCGGCGGACAAAGTTTATAAATCGCGGAATTAAAATGGAAAAACGAGTGCTACGCGCTTATTATAATAATGTATTCGACGGTGGCGGCGGTTACTAGTGTTACTACATAATATGTTATTCTTCGTGTATTATGTACGCCCCTCGTTTTTCGGACGATATCGTAACATATATATATATATATATATATATATATATATATATATATATATATATATATATATATATATATATATATATATATATATATATATAAATTCATATCATCAGCACATAATATAGGTATAATATATTATGGACAATATACCTACCTATTGAGCGGTACATAATATAATATGCGGCGGTATATAAGAGATTTATCAACACCCCCCCCCCTCCCCGCACCTACACCACCCCGTTTTCTGCAGAACTTCACGGCGCGTTCTACGCAAGATATGTATTTTTATTAAAACGTTTCCCGCGCGAACGTGTTGTACGCGTGACGCAGTGCGTGTCGCTCGTTTTTCAAACGCGCGTGACGGCCGAACACGATTGTCCACTCCAGCGAGAAGCGACCACGCGTTACGGCGACCTGGCAACCTCGACCCGCGGGGAGGTGTTAGATCTCGGGAGTCGAGATGGAAAAGAAAAAAAAAACCACCAATTAGATATAACCGCGAGACGAGGCGAGAAAGAAATACAATTATTATACATAGTATAATAATATGTAGAGGTCCACGACCGTGATTCACATGCATCGGATCGCGAGATTATTATAATATCGATACACCCCTCCGCCATGTATCTAACTATTTGTGTACATATAGATACGAAATAGTCGAAATCGCTGTGATTGTGTGTCTGCAGTATACCGAGTGCATCGCAGGACATCTGCGGCAGTCGTAATTCACGACCAATACTTCAGATATCGCGATGGAGTATAATATTGTGGTTGTGTAAGAAAACATGCCTTATTTATTATTATATGTACAATAAGGAACGACGCGTTTGAAGTTTCGAAACCAACTAGAAAATCGTCTTGTGAATCCTAACGCGGTAAATGATATATAAGTAATATAATATAATATAATATATAATATAATTACAAGCACGCAAGACGGACGAATATTGTACGCGTTTCCGTCGACCATATCCACCTTCTTCACACACGTACTATATTTAGGTGTATGAGCTATGCGGTCACGTATGTAATATTCGTCGAGCATGATGTATACACTGCATGGCCGAGTGGACAGGCGCCACGACGGCGTTTCCTATATCCGCGTGCGCATTGTCGACAAAATAACGTGCACGTGACCATCGATATGATATGATAATATATTATAATGTAGATATATACGCACCGATGAGGTAATAGCGATCACCACGCGACCCTATGATGTAGGTACCTAAAATGTATTTTTTTTTTAAACGGTTGTACGCCTGTACCGACTTCATAACACGCGAAGTGTAGGTATTGTATATTATAATAAACAAATGGGATGAAAGAAATGAAAGTTTCGTTTCAGATCCGCGTGAGATAATAAAAACGAAAAAAAAAATAACGTTATGATTCACATTATACTACGTATACCTATACGATACCTATAACATGTATATATGCGGAAAGAAAAGAGCTGAAAATCGATCAATATTAGCACACTGCGGCTACACGTAATTATTATTATTATTCTATGAATCGATGTTTCATCTACGTAGGTATAAGTCATAATATTACACTTGAGTATTCCACGCGCACGCTCCCTGCATCACGATAGCGCGCGACACTTTGCATACATATTACATATCGCGCGCGCGTTGTTATTTTTTTCACTCTGTTGGAGGTTTATATCTTATATACACTGTGAGCTATACAGCAGCCGTTAGCTTTTTCACGTTTTTCTCGAATAATATTCGTAGTCTGTCTCCGAGTCCAAAACGGATCCGGTATATTATGATCCATGTACGGCGCGGCGGCAACGCATAAAACCTGATCTGTGACTTGTTGAAAATGATAACTGGAAAAGAACGGCGGCGGCGGAATTCCAGGACTCCGCGCACGACCTAATTGGCTGCGTTTTTTTGCAGCACATGATAATTCTCGGAGCGTATTTATATAATATACGCGCCGCCGTCGTGCGCGCGTAAAAGACGGCGGCAGGGAAGGTGGGGCGGAACGCGTACAGGAAAAAAACAAAGGAAACTGCGCCGTGCAAAACGTCGATAAATAAAACATAACCCGATCCGGCGGCCGAGATATGGCGTCTGAACGAGGAAAAAATAATAGAGATGAACGAAAAAAAGAGTGCACGTCGGCGGCGGCGGAGAGGAAAGGAGCAGCGGCCAGCAGCAGCAGCTGCAGTAGTATAGAATGAAAAGAAGAAGAAGAAGAGGATGAAGGAAAAAAAACACAAACCAGAACATCGGCAGACCATTAAAAACTGATCATTAAAATTCGATCTGTGAGACGTGTGTAGATATATACGCGCGTAGGTACCGAGAGAAATATGCACACACTCGGGGGCAAAGCTGACGACGGCGATGGTTTCTCGTTTTTTTTTTCATTCCCGGTGTGTTTGGGATTTCTTTCCGATTCAGTTGGATTTTTTTATTTTTATTTTTTTAATTCGTCTTCGATGTTCGTATACGCTATTCATGTCCGCGTACACGTATAGATAGGTACTGGTTAGGTTTTTCTTTTGATTTGTTCGGAACCGCTTTTAATTGGACGACTACTGCGCACACCGCCACCGCTAAAATGCCTCCGGTTATCGGCTCCCTTGTTGTTTTAATTACGCACGCGCATTCGTTTCCTCCCACGATCGCCGGCCAATTGTACGTTTCAAACGTTTTAAAGTCTCCGCTAAATTGAAGAATCTTAATTTTTTTCAAACTATTTTGTAACATCTTCGAAATATATTATGATTACGACGTCATGGTCTATTGGTGTCGCGGCAATCATCACGCGCTTTTATACAGATTTCCTAAGAAAATCGTTTGTCCACTTTGTTTTGCATGGGTGGTATTGACTTCACCTCGTCGAAGCAGTTTCTTTCCCATCATAATCATAATATTATACTTGAAGACATTATGACATACCTATTATTATCGATATCGATTAGCAGTATTCGTGACGGTGTCGGTGTGTCACGGTGTATACGTAGAGACCAGTGAAACAAAAACGTCTCTATTGGAATAATATTGTACAATATAATATAATACCATGCGTAGGTACAGGTAACACCACCGGTGTGCCACGTTCGAACTTCGAATGTTTGCCGAGAACTCCAGCTATATTTTATTTTTTACGCTCATATGAAAACACCATAAACCAGACATCGAATGCGCTGAAGCGTCGTCGATATTATATTTTCTTTCCACCGCGTGTACGATTATTATTGTTGTTACCGTATGGGTAGGTTGTATACAACTGTATTTCGAGTTTAAACGCGTATTTTATTTTTTCTGTATTATTTATTTACTTCTAGGCCAACTAGTTTCGTACAAAGTTTTATTATTTTTATTTTTATTATTTACGATCGTTTTAGGAATAAAACTAGTCAACACTTTTTTTTTTTTACTTTACGAGTTGTGCGTATAAATGATGCGATCCATTTTTATTCCTTTAGACGCACACACAGTCACACTCATGCACTCACGCACACACGCACTCACTCACACACACAATATATATTACTTTCCCGCGTATATATTCGTGCGGAAGAACGCGCGTATGCAATAAATATCTCCACCACTGTGCAATATTCCAACTGAATATTATATAACATGTAGTTTCGGGTAACATATGCAAGTGTATACTGTATAGATATACTATGCACAGTTAGACATTTTAAAAGTTTTTTAGAATGTGTGAACTGCCGCAGGCAACCACTGCAACGTTCAATAAACGCATGTGTACACAATTTTAATAGTAATAATAATATGGTAATGCGCGCGAGGCCGTTCATTAATCAAATAAAATATTTTACTTTGATGTATACATTCAAGTGGTATTATATAGGTAGGTACTCAGACAAAAACACTTTTAAATATTTTCGAGATTTAACCAATCGAATAAATAAAATATACATAACTATAATGGTCTGACGGGAAAACGTATATAATACATCCAACGACGCTCGACGGATGAAACAGATTAATTTTGTAAACACATTGCCTCTAAAAGGTAAGCGCTCGAAAAGGCTAGCGCGTATATATATATATAATATACATTTGTATGTGCAATGAATAAGAGGTACCTAACGTCTTAACCTAACCTATATACTTACGTTATTTTCGCGTTCTTGTTTACGACGAGTTATACGAAAATGTTTACCAAAATGGTAAATGCATCACAGTTCTTATATATACAATAAAATATATAGGGTGATAAACGAGTATAATTTTTATTCGGACAAGTGTTGATGCACGACATAAACAAAATTCCAAATTCTCTCAGCAAAATTCAGACTATACAAATCGACTACCGTTGTGTGTGTACACATGTGGAAAATAAATCATGTGAGTATATATCGATCGGAATATATATTTGTAAGCCATTGCATCGATAAGCTGTGTAATATATGTTTTATTAAAAACCACATAACCGACGACGTGTCCATGATAATGTATAATAAATCATACTATTACGATTTATGATGTATAATAATATGTGGTATATAACACCATCGTATACACGCAATCGCTTCTAGATTCGTTGGGCGAAAACAATCTTCTTCAATCGCGAGCTAAAAATTTCAATTAATATTATTGTTTCATTTGATTATTACGATGTGACCACCTACATCATCGACTGACTCGCTAGAATAGAGATGGTGCAATGCTAGGCGATGACGCCGTACTGTGAATACGTCTATTCAAGGACTTTATGTAATATTATGCTCTATAGCCTTAAGCATTTAATAAAAACCGTTTTTATATTAATGTATACATTCATACCCATAGGTACAACTACAATTATGGTGATATTTAAAAGCATATTGTCACCAATAGGAATTAAAAATGATTTTAGATTTCGTAACTTTCTTCTACTTTGAAGTGCACTGTTGACGTAATTAAAACATATATTTTCCAATTCACAGTAGATTCCTAATATCGTTTATACATAATATTAAAATATGTACTGTACGATAGCAAGTCATCTTCTCTCGCTTCGATATACATAAATAATAAAATCCAATCTCCCAAATTAATTGAATTAATCAATTTTGAACACTTTGAACCTATATGTGTGGATGTTATAGTTATATATAGTGGGTAACATTTTCGCATCAATGTCGTATAATAGATTACTGTGTTTAAGCTTTAAAACACGCATAATATATCATATACATAAACGCCTATTTTTTAGGTTAGTCAATCGATATTGAATAGGTGTCTAGTGCGTGTGCGCCTGCCATTGTATTCAACAACGAATTACATAAATAACAAATCAGTGTATACAATATTTCCGTTCGAGTTACCGTTGACAGCACTCGTATATAGTATACCTTTCATAGCTCGTGCTCAGTCGTAGCATATTATGCGTATATAATATTATACTATGCATAATGAGACCAAAAAAACTTTGCCTAGTGATTTAAATAAATTAGGCGAAGCCCATTATGATGTCTAATTATTTATCCGTATAGAACTATGGCCGTGTATACATTATATTATGTTATATATTAAATCGCACAAAAAAGCAAAAAACTCCACGACGTAGGTAATAGGGGTTATACCTACCGATAAATATATGCGTCGTGTAGTAGCTGAACGATCGTAAGCCTAGTGTGTGAATGTGTGTGTGTGTGTGTGTGTCCTGGAGCGAATTGAGTCGTCGTGTGCGGGTATAATATATAGTTTATAGGTTGAAATATTAATGTAGCGTGTAATCTATAAAACAGTAGATCATTATATTATATATTATTGTGATCTGTGATGTTATTTATATTCGGTTCTATATAATTTTCGACTCGATAAACCAATGGCCCAATATGCCGTCAGTGCGCGCGTATAATATCACGTCAGCGGCCGAAGATTTCCGGTCGAATAACAGCTTTATACTGCGCTATATAACTTACTTCGTTCGTTTGTGGTGGATTGATTTCGAAACGTATAATGAATTTATAACAATATATACGAATTGGGTTTTCTATGTATCTCGTTAAATTTAATAATCATGCTCGCACACACGACTTGTGCAATGTTTACCGTTTGTTTAATTATGTTATTTTCAACGTTCATGAGCTCCACAGCAGCGAGGGTATTATAGTACCTATATAGGATATATTATATTATTATTCCTACCTACGCACATATTACATAAGTTATAATTATTAAGTATCAAGTATGTACATAACGTCATGTGTAAATTTATATATATATACACCTATAATGTAATATTATTATTATTATTATAGTATGTATATATATAAGTATAAGAGTGCGCGCGAGTATAATACATTATATAGTATTTGCGACCCGTTTGCAACTATAGCCCGAAAAAATTAAAAAATATAAATACATGAAGGTATATTATTTGTACCTATATAGGAACATAATATACGACGCCGACCGTGACTACCCCGTTGATTATAGAGGGCAACCAGCGCACTATGTAAATTATAGGGTATCAGTGACGGCGATTAAGTCATAAAAATACATACATATATATATATATATATATATATATATATATATATATATATATACTTACACTCACACTCGCACACACACGACGTTTACGGCCGCCGCCGTCTCGTTACGCGGCCACGTCTCTATATAACTCTAAACTTGTATGAGTGTCTGTCTGTGCGTTATAATCCGTTGAGGCGGCGGCGGCAGTGGAGGGCGTCCGACCAACTGCAGCGGGGCCGCCGCCGTAATGGCGTCGCCGGTGACGTGATTGATGACGATATCTCGCTCATTACATTCATATCGGTCGCAAAAAATATTACAATAACACAATACAAAATATTGCGGTTTCTGCGACCAACTTGTCCTTAAAATCGCCTGCAACACCACCATTGACAATAACCAAACATGTGGGTATTCCTCTTATATTATGGCCGCGAAAATCTCAAACCGAAACAGATATATAGTTCTTCCGATACCTATTTTCAACTATCGAACAATAATATTTTTAAGACCAAAAAATATATGTTTCGGTGATTAACATTTTGAGCAGTTAACGATAATTATTTTTTACACCAAATTTTTCGTATAGGCATATTATAACCAATAACTATCATATGTATATAAATACTCATTTATTGTCGTGGTGTCGGCGGGAGCAAATTAAAAACGAAAGCTTGTATAAATTAAATAAACCATATATGCATATATCATTATATATTATATAGATAACGTACACGGTTATTGTACACTGCTTGAATGTAAATATTTTCCGGCCGTGTCGTTTTTTATGTCGCGTTTATCTTTTTTTTCAACGCGCGCATTTATTCATTCGTAAACGCGTCGTTTGGAAAAGAAAACGGCGCGCCAAAAGACTACCCGACCGTCACCAGACCCGGGGGACCCATATCGCGCGCTGTATATTATTGCGCACCGTGCGCTCGCGTGCGTTTTTTAAACGCGCATAATTTTTTTATCGCCATAGTTCACCGATCCCGCGTGAATTTACATATAATACCCTCCCCGGCGGCGGCAAGGGCTGCTAATCTATATACGCCGTAACGATATTATTATTCGCGCGCGCGCTATCCTTGTAACTATATATATATTATTAGTGTCTTCGAGATTAAAAAAAAAAAAAAACCTCCGACGGAATTTATACTGCAACAGTGCCGGCGGCGGAAGTTCTCTTTATTTTTCCATTGAGGTTTGTACACAAAGCCAATTAAAAATAAGACGTGGCACGCTGCAGCTATGGTATAGAGCCGGGTGGGGCGGACAAGCAAGGGGGTGGCTCGTTATGTTTATTGACCCTGCGCGCATTATCTCTCCCCCGCACTCCGCGGTATTTGGAGCTCGATTGCGCGAGCGCGCCCGCACTCTCACTATTTGTCTCTCCCTCAGCTGCAGTACACAGTCGCCACGATTATTTCCCTCCTCGTTTCGAACGTCGCCTTTTCCACCCCGTCACCGCAGTTTCCTATACGTGCTTATATAGGTACGTATATATTATATACACACGCTCACACCACCCGCCCGTTAATTTAAAACGTGTTTCACATAATTTTTGTCACGTTTTTAGAATATATATACATAAAGGTGTAGGTACTGCATTTACACACAAAACTATATGCGTACATATATACACAATACATACCTCCCGAGCTTTTATTTTTGTCACGACCCGCTCTTGCAGTATATATTATATTCTTTGTCCCTTGTACGGCGGCGGGCCGTTCCCCCGCACTGTGCCGCCACCGCACAACATTATTAACTATCGCGGCCGTTTGATTTATTGGTCAAGTTTAATTGGATTTTGAGTGGATGGCAGTGGCGGATACGAGAGACATGAGGCAGAGAGAGAGAAAGAGTGAGAGAGTTCAACTGCGCGCTTGCGTATTTATACGCTAAAGTCACCCGCAACTGCGTCGACGGTGGGTGGTTTACCGGGACCCGGCCGATAAGGCACACCTCGCCTGCCCTCAGCCTGGCACGCATTATTCGTTTTGCCAAAAACTCGTTTACGAGGTGTGAATAAATCAACTGGAATTATTGCGCCGGATTCGTATATTTAGATTTGCCAACGCACTGCGCGTATAAATTATAGTATGTATACATATATAATATATATATATATTTTATTGTGTCAAACGTACTTACGCCAGTTGGCTTTTTTCTCCCCCCCCCCTCCCATCGAGCCTGAATCTTTGCTGCAGTGTAGTGCGGTAGAGCCATAATATGACTGTATAATAATATATTATGTTCAATCACATATAATCACGCCGCGAAATAGGCTCGCAGTAGTTATTTTGCAGAGATAAATCCGCCGCTACTGTGGGCGTATTAAATTGTATATTGTTATATACGCGTCTCGGTTTATGTATCACTGTTAGAAATTTACTGTGCAGCAACAACAACAAAAAAAATTCCGCGAATATTTGTTTTTTTTTTTCGTATATGTATACCGTCATGTACGTACTATGCTGCATCGTTCACGTGGGGAAATTGAAAACACGCGAACACTATACTTACACAATACACACAGAAGTGTGAGTCTGAGTGAATTAGCGCGGGCGTTCGACCCAAAGTCCGAAGCGTCTGAGAAGTTTGCTTAAAAGTTGTTTCCTGCTGTACACGGTTCAAATATGCTCCTGAACACGCGCGTACCCTACCACATATATAACTAAATCATCTACACAGTATAGGTATATACATACATACATATATATATATATATATATACTGCGTGGCCCTCCCGCAAATCCAGCGATGACCTTTGGATAAAAGTACCTACTCTAATTCAATTCCAAGGAACTGTGGAAGCGTTCATAAAACTTAGAACCCCTTCGATCCGTCTAGTTGATTCCGTATATATATATATATATATACGTCATGTACGCCACGGCGCTTTAGCGTATGTACTCAGCGCGAGCAATTATTGTAGTGTATCCCCCTAAATAAAAATTAAATTAACTTTCTAAACGACCGCAAAAGAGATTAGAGTGCTGCGTGTTTTTTCAACAACGCTTCAATTACTTCAAACCTTCACTTTCGTGTATTACTATTTTCTATTCCTGTAAAACGCAGCATTATAACGTCTTATAATATAATTAATATATAACTTCTATCAAAATACTTATCAATACACATTTGACTAAACGAAATAATATATAGGTACCTATTCGTATCCATCTAATTTAGTTATCATATTTTATTTTTATTATTATTGCACCATAATGAGACATTCGATCATCATTTACTATATTTTATACAAATATTAGAATAAAACAATTGTAGATCATGATTTATGATACAGGTTTAGTTCAAAAAATAATTGGCAGGAAAAATTAGAATATTTTTAATGATGAGTATAAGTAGTGTAAGATTAAATATTAAATTTAAGTTGATAGGTTTTATTATAATGATGGATAAATGAAATGACAGTAATATTTGGTAGACAAAATATTGGATGATAGAGGTTATTCTTTTTTGGTTGGGGGAATGTGTGAGGGTTGGTTAAATTTGAAACGAATATATTTATCCTCGAAAAACGGCCGGTGGGCAGTTAATAAGACGTTCATCATAGCTATTATTATTATTAGGTATACGATTTATTATATTCCGTGACCGCTGTAGTTCACCGCGGGTGTATTAATGCTAACGGTTTTCAATTGAATTTGAAATAACTTGGTCGTTTATATACATTGACATTATACTTTACCCAGTACCTATATAATTTATTAACTGTATTAAACGTGGTTCTGTGTTGAAACCACACTAACCTACCTACCTATATAATTCGTCTTCAATAAACGACTAATATTAAGATTCGGCCTCGTGACATAACGCCATTACTCTTTTACATCGGCTTAACGCAGCCGTTTGTATATATTTATGTGCGCGTGTGCAAGTATACCGCCTATACCTAAACATTTTAATATACCTATAATAAGATAAGCGAATATTATTGTAAGCGAATACTGGCGTATGCGTAACGAAAAGTACGAGTATTGCTTGCATTGTGAAACTTTTTCCCATCACCAGTGTCTTATATTTTGTTAAATGTTAATACCACATAATAATAATAATAATATAATCAAATATATTATTTAGGCGTGTGTAGCAAAATAAGTCGTTTTTATGAGTCAAGGAGTAAATTATGATGGGACATCACGCCTGTCGAATTCTTATTCTTATTAGTTCAATACCTCTGTGGCTCTAAGGCTCTATGTGTGCGTGTAAAGAGGAAGGTTTTTTTTTTTTAACAGGATAGGGTTGAGGCAGAAACTGGCGCGTTGTGTCACGAAGCATGCGGTAGTGGTGGTAAAGCGTTCTAAGGGGTACCCTCCCTCCCTCCCTCGCACACATTACATTCAGCTCGTGCGTATTATACTTATAATACAACCTATAACCTAACCTTTGGCCCTGTCGGTCGTGCGATGATTTCACCATTTGACATTTTTGTCCCAGAACAATAACGTTATTGTCTCGTTTCCGACCGATATACCTTATTATATATATAGAGGCTCTATTCTGTATAATAATACTACAAGTACAATTTATTTCTCACGTAGCACGCTCCGTGTTTTTCCGTATATTTGATATGTATGTATTTTACATTGATTCATATAGCATATAATATAAACATCACCGCAATCCATCGGAGCACGGTGTGTGTAATTTTTGTCATCATAACTCGCGTATCCAACATCACGTAATGCATATATTATAATTATTATTTAATTATTCATTATTACCTATACAATCAGGTTTTTGTTTTAATGGAATTTCAAATATGAGAAAAACTATTCAAATTCCGATGAGAGACTACGAAACACAATATATATACAAGTGCGATGATAACTAAATTATGCTCTTATAATATTTAATATCGCATAGTAGGCGGGCTGGTGGTGACGAGAAAGGCCAACTGAGTGTGCACTTACGCTCATACTTAAATATTAGGTATTTTGCTACTGTATAGGTCGGCGTGCGTATAAAAATAACCTAATATATATTTTAATTGAAGTATTATGTTTTATACTCAAATGAAAACGACCGCGTGGTTTACAGGTACATCATAATAATACAGTGCAGTATTTTACATTAAAACAAATTGTATATGGCGAACGATTATATTAATTTTTTTTATTATTATTAAGTAGCATTTAAAAAAAAAATAATGTTTGGTTTATTTATAGTAGGTGTATTAGCATTATATTGTATATATTATTAACATTATATTATAACCTGCAATAGGTGACTATTATAACAGTGCTAGTGAACCTTTCGCACGCACAATTCACTAGGTAATTAATTGGTAATTATTATTGAAACCAATAATTATGAAAATACGGTTACCGAACACGGTGGCTACTGTGCAATAATTACGCAATGCTAAAGATATAATATCGATAATGTTAGTTTTTACATATTATATTATACTAAAGTTGTTTATAATTTATTAGTATAATTTACTCTTATATAGTTCGTGACTTGGTACGTATAAATAATATTGTAGAATATTATATTATATTAATCGTCGCAATCATGCGAGTGCAGCAGTATAACGTCTTAACCCTTTTGTTTCGGCACTCGTGTCACACCAGATTAAGTGTATGTAATAACGTCTTTTGTTGCTGGACAACCCCTCTCAGAGGCTTATAGAAAGCCCGAATGGCGTAAATAAGATGCGATTCGCTAATAACACGAATTCGCGGTCTCCGAGTGCGCGGAACGATCCCCCACCCGGTCCTCACAAAGCAGCCGCCTCGCCACTATTTAGTATGCAAGTCCTTCGTAGTTTATTGCCATCAGATATAACCAATTTGCTTATTATAATTTTCGTAAATAAATTACGACGAGGTCGTGTACTGCAACTCTCCTCCGCGCATAAATCGATCGGGGCGACCGGCGAAGCTCGTTCTTAAATTAGACCTTTAAATCCATAGCAAATAAAAAAATTTTTAATAATACAAACACATTATACGCATTTTAGGGGGAAGTGTACAATAATGTTATTATTCGCTCGCCAACAAAAACCCAACGCACACACTGCAGCGCTGCAGCGCTTCAAGACGGCAAACATTTATAATAATAATATATCAGACGATTTACAAACATCATATTATAATATGGCGGCATTAAAATATGATCGACAAATATGTATTAAAATTTATGGACAAGGATTTTTTTCGCGTATTTATGCTTTGCGTTCATCCATATGTATAAAATTATATATAATTATATATATATCAGATTTTGACGTGGGGCGCACATAAATCGTCTGCTGCAGTAGTGTGGCCAAGCGCAAAACTCTGGTTCGGGTTATCACGTGCATATTTAGGATATACACCTATAACCTACCCACATGTCTATATATACATATTATATTATGTGTGGAATCGGTGGCGGTGTAAATGATACATTTCTAGAGGCGTTCATTAGACAGGCAACCTAAACGGCCATGCATGTTGGTAAATAAATTTTATCCGCTATATGCAATATACACACTGTGTTGCCTATATATTATATACTTATACAGTATATATATAATGCTAATTACGAATCGCTGTGAATTAGTGCGAGAATATCATAAAGTATACCCTGCGCGCGCAGTGCTGTACGTATAATATATATAATATATTTATATTATATATTAAACACCTTCCAGATTCTGTCACATAAACATTCTGACAGGTAAAAACAAATTTACATTTTTTCCTCTACCTATTATATCGTCCGTGTCCAAGCGGCTCATTATTATGACTATATTTTTTTTATTTAATCAAAAACTGATCATTTTATGTTTTACATGGTTTATTTACCAAATATACATAAATACATTTAATACTAGTATATATTATATTATTAGGTATAATATATCATAATGATTCAATTTAATACAATATTTATTATAAATTTATAACGCCAATGTTATATATTACGCTGACTTGGGGAGTAATAATAAAAAAGTTCCCTCGACACGTGGCACAAACTTTTGCACCAGGTTGTAATCATATAATATTAAGTCATTGCAGACCCTTTAATTTATCTCTTCCGCTACTCACGGGTGTAACAAACTTCGTGAGGACGTCGAGAAATTATTAAAATATTTAGGTAATGCCGACTAAAGTTTGCATCACTTTAAATTTTAAACACCAGTGGCATAATATTTTAACAGTGATCAGAGACTTTACCAAGAACATAATATTATATTAGCACAATAATATTTTATTTTAACTAACCGTTTTTTGATAAAGTGTTATCCAAGTTTAATTCAAGAGTCATCCTCCCTGGTTTGAATAACTTACACTGACAATAACTTGCATTCGATTTTAAATGCATTTCAATTGATGCGGTGGTTTATATAGTCACTGCCATTATAATCATCTATGCATTAAATAATGTAATAATTATACCTATACTATATCGCTACATTATTATACATATTGGACGTTTTGAAATAAACCTCAATGAATTCGGCGGGGGTAAAGCTTATTCCTGATTTTTTATAAAAGTCTTAGGGAAAAAAATGCTCTCTCAATTCGTCTACAGTGTAGACTCTACACCCTACCAAACATCACGAGTCCACTACCCTCAGTGTGTATTTAATCGAACCCACTGAATGGGGGCCCCCTAAAATATTCTAATTGTCTTGGACTAGATCATTTATCGCGCTAGGTAACGCAAAATATAATATTATTATTATTAATAGATAGGTACCAACCTATACGTTTTTTATCATATTATTCACGTCGGCGGTGCCTCGGCGACGACGGGTTAGCTGGCAGCGTCCAGTCTTCGTCGTCGTCGTCATCTTCGTCGTACCTATGCGGCAGGACCGGTTTCCCTTCAGCCTCCTCGCACCTTCGACGAGACGACGACGCTTGTAATATGATAAACTGTTTTATAACATGGCGACGGTCGTAAAACTAGTTTTTCCAAAGGCAAACATACACGCACAGACCTCACGTCGAATCCGCTGTCCTCCGACTTCTTACCGCTACACATCACAATATAATATATATATATACACAAAACGCTTGACCCAACTACATATAATAATAATAATATAATATTAGGTAATATTAATATGTATAATATATATTATACCTACGTTTTATTTTTTATAGATATAGGTATAAGTGTATTGTGCAAGTTTTTTGAGTTATGGCTGACGATCAGATTGTATTTATTTTTTTTTTATTAATTACGGTTTTTCACATAAAAAGCGCGCCCCAGCAATATCATATACACGAGTTCGCATAATTATATTATTTTAAAATTAAAATTAAAATCCTAATATTATATTGTTCGACAATGTATCCATTAAATAATAATGAACGCGTATATTATCTCAATATATCAATATACTATTATGTATATGTATTAAGTATGAGCCGAAATATCACGTTTTAATTATAATAGTTATACTCGTCCGTGTGTGATTTTTCCTTCATACAACCTGCTAAATAATTTGATTTTAACCAGAATCAGGTATATATTATAAAAATAATAATATGCATATGAACACTGCAGCTATAAATAAATAATTTGCCAAATTTTCAGACGGAAACCCGCCGGTAAATTATTGATAATATTGACTAATACGTATTAATAGCAGTACAAAATATGTAATTAAAATCTACGAAAATGTTATTAAACAATTCTAAGACGTATAATATCCGTCTGTGTCCTCGGTATCAAAATATTATGTACCTACGATATATCATTATAAATATTGCGTGTGTCAGCCGCAGAGAGTGGTTACAATTATATGATTTTCACTTTTTGAGCTCAACAATGTGTATACATTTTAATATCAGGGATACGTCTCGTATCTATTATAGTATTATATTTTAATACAAAGACGAAAATAAGCGCGCGTATTAACGTTCGCAAAGTTTTGAAACTAATTAAAGTTTATTCCCGTTGAATAACACAAGTTTTTTATGTAACATTAATCGGACCGCGTGTTTCGCTAGAATTATTAATTTTACAGAAAATCAAATTGTCTTAGTTATTGCGTTGTAATATTAATAAAATAAACTTGTTTTTAAGTAAAAGTCTTTAAATAGGTATAGGAATATACAATATTTTGTTGCAAAGTTTGAGCGAATATCATAATAAACCTATACCAAGTTGTACTGAAGAATAACACACACATATAGGTTATACCATTAAAAAATATTGTACAAGATTCAGTATAAGGTATACTTACATATTATATTTATGCTCCCGCGATACTTCTGGGTTTTCGTGTACGTGGGGATTGTTTTTAGCTCTCTAGAGTGTATTTCCAATATATATTGCAGAAAAATTACTCCAAAGCCCCCCGATAAACCCACCATCGCGAGATATATATTATCACAAACGATATTGGTCATATTACTATTATACTAAATATACATATTTTATTTGTATATTAGGTGTACAATTGAATCTTAGTAAGTAAACACCACAAAACAGCATCTCACGGTTATATAATGTCACTTATTTGCACCCCTCAGTTATCCAGCGTTTACAAAAATAAATACCTTAAATATATAATATATATGTATAATATGTATAGGTGCGTACCGTATTTTACGACCCGTCGAAACAAATGCATAATATAAGTCACGTCACCTTTTCGCGGGAGAATTCGCCATCGTATTTACGTTCCGGAACGACTAACTTGGAAGTATATATATAAAAAAAAAAAAACGTATATATAAAAAAGCCGCACCCTCTCCGGTCGTAGAACGACACCTCGAATATCCGGTTTGTTTCTCCGATTCCACAACCCTCCACCACTATCGCAGTCATCCGTTCATCACGTCTTATACTTTTATACCACGTACATATATATATATATATTACTGAGGGCGATGGTGGAGAGGTAATTTAATTCTTTTCCCCGGGGTCGCGTCCTCCGCCACCCACGCTGGATGCTGAGCGCTGGACTGGCGGGTAGGTGCGTATATAAACCATCCCTTGAGCAGTGCGGGACCCCTTCGGCTAAATTCCTCCTCCACCGAATCGCACGCGAATTGTAGCGAATATATATACATATACACCACGTAGTATAATATATACTTCTTGGATGTCGCGAGAGCTGCAAATTTATGCCGTTACTTTAATTGGTTCGGGAGCACAATGTCTGGCCGATTTCCCCGGTCTACTCAGCTAGCTCGTCCTCGCCCCGATCGCCGTCGTCGCGGGCCCTCTACTTTCATTCTTTATACACGCACGCACACACCTACGCAACTTTGGCATCCAATTTGTTGGTATAAAACGTATTCACACTAGTGCGCGCTCGCTTGTGTGTGTGTGTATCCTGCCAGAAGTCTGAATAATAATACACCGCCGCCGGTGAGCTAAACCCCTCTCGGCCGTAAATCAACCCCGCGTATAGTTGTACGAGTTATTTTATTTAAATCGCGTACATATATATATATATATATACGTGCGTACCCACCTTTGTGCTACAGCAGTATTATACGTCTCGTTTCCGCACTGCATTTCTTGCTCGCGTTCAATTATGCAAATTCTCAACTCATATCGCGAATATTACATATACATAATAAATGTATACAGGTACGCCCTGTGACCAGCGATTTACCCTTGGGTGTATATATATATTATATATGTATAATGTCTTCTATACGTGTATTATGTTCACTTGAGGCGAGCGTGGCATTTATATTTTACCTACATGGCTATAGTACAGGGCCGTTTAATATATATATATAAACCCTTCGATATATCATGATAAAGTGATGGTTTGTACGACAGGATTTCGAGAAACGACGCTATATAAATGAATAAGATCGTTTATATAGCTACAAATGGTATTGCATCCCAGGCCGTAGACTATATATACATTCCATATGTACATAATATTGATATATACATATCGTATACTCATTATAATACCTGTACATTATAGTATATATATTATCAAGTGTAAATGACGTATATATTGTATATTGCGCTTACCGCGTGTTGTGTACGCAACAGATCGCCGTTCTCGGAATCTCTATACATAATAATATATATAACGTTTATCCCGCGCGCTCCCAATTCGAGACCGAGTTCTGAGAGAACCGGAGGGACCGTTTACGATCAGAAATCCGATTTTCAACAAGGTAAAGATGTGTATACACACCCTAAATCAGACGTCATGCGCTCCCGCATGCATATAATAAAATTCTTTACACATTAGGTACATATACATTTTTATTTGTATTATATCCCAGTAGGAGTGTACACCGTTCGGGTTATTTTTGTTCCTTCCCATTCTTTGCGTCTGATATGTACAATATTAAATAATATGTATGATATATATTATATTGTACAATGATATCATGAACATGTTTGTTCGGTCGAAAGATTCCCGCCGCAGCAACGGTCACGGGGACAATATATATAATAATAATGCGGACCCACCGTCACGAATATGTACCGTTATGTAGACGATAGTGTTCAGGACATAATATCATTATTATAACCTTTTTCTCGTTTTATTCCGTTTGGAATTCAACACTACTAGATGCACAGGTGTCACTTGCGCCGTCATGCATTGTATATATGATATATTATAATATGCTATGTATATAAATTGAGTAATAACGCTTAAAATAATATTATAATAACGTTTTCATCGCCAAACGGCGCGGCGGTGTTTATTATAATTTACCTGTACATACTACTATAAGTATATGACGGGCGTCTTATACCTGTTCGTTGTAAATAATCTAAGCGCGTTTAATAAGACATCCAATCGTTCGACACCCAATATACGTAGGTAATAGGTATACATACACTGTAATATAGACGGCGGCGAAACGGGCGTGTATATTATAATAACAATATTATAATTTTTTTTTTTTATTGCGGCCACAAATGAATACATTATTATGATTTAAACGCCCGACCGTGGTTTTAAAATATTATGTTGGTATGTTATATTATTATCTTATATCGCGTAGGCGCTCTTCCTTCGCTATAATAGTGTACCTATAAGTTGCAGCGCAGCGTGGAATAGAAAAAAATCGTTTCCCCTTCTCTCCACTGCCATATGGCCGAGACGAAGCAAACAGTACCACTAAATCGATATTATTGAATATTATATTAATATTAAGCTAAATTATATCATTTTAGATACAATACGCTACCGTATTATAATGTACCTCGGGCAAACGTGGTTGCTGCTACTCACAACATATTATATATTGTACGTGATTTATAATTTAAATTTATTTCTCGAAATAATTGTATAGTCGTATTACCGCCGCCGTCATTATATTCACACGCGCTCATTATATTTTATACCTATCTACATTTAGATATTATATAATAAATTCGGTATACGAGACATCTGCAGCGCGGTGGTATACGAACATAAGTGTAAGTACACAATCCGAAATCTACGGTAGTAATACGCGGTGGTCTGTTAATGGATCCAATCGCTGTTTTGTATCGTAAATCTGTATACATTCCTATACCTATATATATATATATATATTTATGCATTAAGCGTGGGCATCCAATTAACAAAAAAGGCCGTTGGTATAAAAGTTTCTTAAGTGTTATTATTGTACCACCCCTCCCGCAGTGAAAATAAGTATATATATAACATATACATTGTACTTATATGCTACCTGTATATATATATATATATATGTATGTATGTATATAAGCTAACTGAAAACTTATAAAACGGCGACTGATCGCTAGCGGACGACGCATATATATATATATATATATGGGGGACCATCAGGCTAAATGTATCGATGGTTGCGGCCGAAAACCTTCCGGGTGGCACACGCCTCTACATATACGCGTTTACGTATACCCACATATACAGCCCATATATAGACATCGAACCTAGGGTTCTTAATCGGATTATATTATATAACATTATACCTATAAGACTTTTATAGCGCGCGCGAATTAAACGGAAGGCGTCTCACCCGACCACTCACCTACTCTGCAGCTCGCTCCTCCCCGTACAAACGCCGCCACGTCGTCTTCTGTAATCTTTGTTGATCGCGTCCACCGCCGTCCAGCATATAGGTATATATATATATTTAAGTAGAAATAGGTTCATCCCACTTACGCTGCACACACCATAGCGCATTGGTCCACAAATTCAATTATTTACTTTGGCCCGTGGAACGTGTCCAAATGCCAAGATTTTTCGTCGTTTCGATATTTTTTTCCGTTCCGTCGCGTACCTACATATATAACGCTCTGCTGAACCATCTACTCTGGACGGATTATATATTATAAGAATATAAATCTACCACGCAGCAGCGTTCAAAATATTTTCCTAACGTTGAAAGTAGTTAATATCGCATAGAAGTTTATTATAAAGACAATATTTTTTATAAATATTAGTTTATGTTATAAGCATTACTCTGCAGCAATGCGTGCACGTGATTATATGAATACAAATATGCCTAACCCACCACTAAGAGGATGCAGCTAATATCACGACGTGGCCGCCACCGTCTGGTTTTTTTATTTTCGGATGCCGCGTGACGTCACGAGTCCCCAACATGGCCGTAACTCACCGTTCCGACGCCGTAAATCAATCGCACGCATGGCTGCCCACCCGCGTTCACACCGCCGTCAGAGTCCTCAAATAGGTATATCCAATTGGCGCAGAATCCCCACTGATAATAAATAATATAATATATGTGTGCGTGTTGTATGATCGCCATTAATGGTGCACCATAATGCAACCCGCTGCATACGGCCGGTGCAGTGGATATAATCGCCCGATATATAGATATTTTGGTTTTCCTCCTCCAAAGTTGGTATCGATTATTCACCGCACGAATCACATTATATATTCATATTTCAAAAAAAAAAAATCTTAAGGGCTAATCGCGATTAACATAGAAGAAACATCATGCTAAAACACCAAATTATAATATGTAGGTTATATACGATATAATATTGTGTATAGAAACTATAAACGTAAAACAAATCTAAACCGAATATATCACTTAATATTTATCAAATTCATAATATTTATTTTACGGTGAAGTTAAAAAGTCACGACTACATTATAAACTCTCATCCCTGTAATATAGGTACCCATATATCGCGAATATATTTTATCTCTCTACTATACTTATGCATGATTAGTATATTGTGTAGCTTTAAACGACTAATGATAAAGCCAGTATAGGTAACGAATCTGAAACGATAAGACGCGTGTCGGAAAAGTATATTATATACGTATTTATTTTACACGGAATATAATCATTGATCACAAACCTGTTTTTTTTTTTTATATGAAAACTGCGGTTAGGCTACAGCTATCGCTATACAATATACAACTCGTGTCATATAATATATTATTCAGACTTCGTTATTAAGTGTTTAATATTGATTTGTAATTATATTAATGCGGTTGCGCATATTATATCGTTTAAATTCATTTATACTTTACAAGATTGAGCACGATGATTTACGACGTAAATTGTTGTATATACGCTTCGTAGGGTGTGCGCACGATATGCATCCATAAATATATACCGAATGTTTGAGTTAAAGCGATTTTAAAATTAAAAAATAATTTATTCGTAGACTGATTGCAAAAAAAAATATTAAGTTACCTTAAAAATATCTTTATATTAAATACGAAGGAACACGAATATTTAATTTTTTTTTATGTATATAATACATATAAGTTAATGATAATATACCATTCCAACATCATGCACCGGCATAGGCGCAACTGTGTTTATATAAGATACACAGACGATATAGTTTTTTAGTCAACGAGTTCCCAGAATCATATGATAAAATGTTATTTTGGATTCAATAATTATTTTATTATTGGTACCAATAATACCTAATAATATATAATTATATGTACGGCGTGAATATAATAATCCCTATAAATCATCAGCTATATAGAAAATCTATTACAGTTGGCTGTATAGTAGACTTTCAATGGATAAAATATTTACTGACAAATATACTCAATAATAATACATAAACTAATTATATTATATATAAAACCATTTGATGTTTATTGTAGATACAAACTCGATAAATTATGCTCGAAAAATGAATGGGGACAATCTGTCTCTACTAAACATTTATAAATAAATAAACCTATCCATATATTATTAAATATATAAGTCAACACATTTCCATACACGGAATTCGGTCAACACGTTACAACTCATTTATGGCGCAGGTCGCAACAATACATAATTGTAATAATAATACAAAGATATTATGTGAATGTGATATAAAATAATAGCGTAAATAATGCGTGACTGTTTTAATTTAAGACTATGCCTATATAGTATATATACGTTATAATAATACAATTTGACATCTATCTGCTATAAAATACAATCGTACCTACCCCACCCACGTTCTATACCTACTTATAACATAAGTTGATATACTCATATTTATAACTATGAAACAATTGGTTAATCTCGTTCGTTTTCTGTTCCAGGAGCAAACGGACTCAGACGCCGTGGTCGACAGACGTACACCAGATACCAGACCCTTGAACTGGAAAAAGAGTTCCACACCAACCATTACCTGACTCGCCGGCGGCGGATAGAGATGGCGCATGCGCTGTGCCTCACCGAAAGGCAAATAAAGATATGGTTCCAAAACAGGAGGATGAAGCTGAAAAAAGAGATACAGGCCATTAAGGAGCTGAATGAGCAGGAGAAACAGGCGCAGGCGCAGAAGGCCGCCGTGCTGGCAGCCGCTCAGGCCGCCGGTGATCGCTAAAAGAAAAACGGATAACATCTTTTTTTTTTTAAAACAACCACCCCTGACCTATAATATACGAGTTATCATTAATTTTCCTTATCGTTTTATTATTATTATTTTATTTTTTACCCCCTTCGTCGCCATATTTTTTTAACGTTTTTATTTTTGTACATAAATTTGTAATTTTCGTTTTTTTTTTTATATATACCCATGCAACCTTATATTATTGTATTATATACTATTGTCGCCCGCGCGACGGTCGTGTTTGTTTCTAGTTGTGTTCAATATATAATATTGTATATACTATCCCCTATTTTATTATATAAAATAATGTATTCATAAGGATTATGTCGCTTTTTTCATTATATATAATATATTTATAAATATAATACTGTAAATGTAAATACGAAATCTATATACGTAATAGGTGTGCTAAGTCACCGAAACCCTTTCATCCCCCCCCCCAACCAGACTCTCGTCATGCCATCCTGCAGAATCGTCCCAAATAATAAAACCGCGCGGCCGAGCTGATGCAAATACGACGGCAACGAAATGCGGCATCGCAAAAAGAAGACGTCACCGTGACCGCCGCCGCCATCGCCGCTGCCGCCGATACAACACTATACTAGCTGCTGCTGCGGCAGGATTGCAGGAATGCCATGAGCACACGCGCTCGTATACCTATATATATATATATATATATACGAATCCTTGGGATCACGATCACCAGGTAAGAAGACGACCGCATTTTTAAATATAAACATTTTATATTACTAGTATATTGTGTAAATAATTTAGTATATAATCTATCTGCAGTATATATATATATATATATATATATGTATAACTACGATATAGTAACATGTATATATAATATAATATAATTTAAACATCTATATTTGTTCAAGTGTTTGTATATAATGGTATAGGTATATATACTGTATGGACATCGCATAAGATATTTATATTATATATACATAGAGATTTTTTCACCCCGAACCTCCGTCACCCGCGTCCGACCGCATGATGATATTTCGAGAATTTTGTTCTTTTGTTTCGGCCAATCCACCTGCTGCTGATGCTGCTACAGCGTTGTCGGAATAACTGATCAGCGATGGCCGTGTGCCTATGTGTGCACTGTGCGTGTGCAAGAGAGCGGCGGTGACGAAAAAAAATTGTCAGCCGTCGCGACCTTATGGAGTCTTCGGCTCGAGCGTTTCAATTTGTCCGGTCACCACAAAAACTAGTCAATGCATAATACGTACTGCAGACGACGTCCCGTGCGCCTGGGGCCTGGGGGGCTCCTGTGTTATTATATTGTTGCTATTATTATTTTAGTTTTTTTTTTTTTTACATAAAAAATAAACCAGAAACGCCAAATTTGGTACCGTCCTTGTTGTTATAGTATTTGGACGTGTATAATTTTTTTCTTCTATATTATATTATATTATATACCACATGCTATTATATATTATTTCACGTTTTCGATGACTGCTCGACTGCAAAATAAACGCGAGTAGGTACCTTATATAATAATTGTGCTGTAGACGTCCTTATATATATATACATGTATACTGCAGCTACAGGAGAATATTATTCTAAATATTATAACCTATAAAGTCGAATGGCGTTTATTCGCTCGAAACTTTACTATGAAAATAATAATATTATGACGTGTGAAGGAGAAAAATTACGGATTATTATAGCTACAATAAATAGAAAATAATATTAGTATAGATATTACAGCGATTTTCTCGTATTTTATATTAACTAGCTATCACGAAATATTTGTCTAAATACAGCGGCATTATATATATTTTAAATGGTGTAGGAATAAAAAAAATATATCATAATAAATACGCATGTTTGTAGTTGTTTGAAAAAAATATTATTTTAAAAGTTATTAAAAAATACAACGAAATAATCGACAGTTGGAAAACGATACACAATGTATATTATAATTAAATCAAATAAAACAAATATAACATAAAAAATGAATTATCTACACAACAGGACAGGCGTTTATATTTCATATTCGTTACGTGCGTATCCGAATATAACGAATGTAGCATATAATATTATATTGTAATAAATCGATATAAATCGAAAACGTGGGATTCGTATTTTACAACATAATAAATTATTTCTTCACAATAATAATAATCATGAAAACTGAAAACCATAAGATGGCGCGTGACATCACGGCGGTAGCCGCGGGTACAACGAGTTTTCGTATTCAGTCTCTTTAGGTTTAGAATTTTGTGATTTTTTTTCCTATATAGGTAATATACATTATTGGCGTGCATTGAGTTTTTACGACCGTCCAGCGGTCGCACACAATAATAAATGGCATATATACCTACTGCTATAGTGGTTTAGTCGTCGTTGTCGATATAGAAGCTCATATAATATAATACATATAACGCCACCGGACAAATTATCGTATTTTATTATTTCTTCACGCATATTATATCATGGGTATACCTCTATAGGTACCTTCAGTCTTACGCCGGCGATAAACACGTTCCGTCAAACATGTTAATCAATATAATATATGTATTATAATATCCAATTCTAATTGTATTCGATGTAGTCTATATATATATATATATATATTATATGTATATATATACATTAAATATTTGTTTTCCCGTACATATGCAGCTGTGGAGACACCGCATAAATATTATAACTTATATATAAAAGCCGTATCACCACTGTTGCCTCGATATATACGTGTATTTACATATATATATATATATATATATTTTTTTCGGAACGACTTCATTCAGAAGCTATCGGATCGTAAAAAAAAAATCGAAAAATACACACACACACACGCATACCCATTGCAATTGTCGTGTACTCGAGAGTTATGCCGCCGGGACAAGTTATAAGTGCGCACATAATATAATACTCTCTCTCACTCTCTCCATTCCTTTTTTTCTCTCGCTCATTTCATCTCTCTATCTTTCTTCCTACATCTCTCTACATTTCTCTCTCTCTATACACCATTGTTTGTGCCCTCGCGAATGTGACCCTTGTACGCGTGAGTATACGGCAGAATGTCATTTGTATATTATGTTATACGTGCGGCGACGATCCGCTCAGAGAAAAAAAAAATTAAAAAAAACACTTTAATAATAATAATATATACTGCCAATCGCACCACCCGAATATTATTATTCTAGCACACGGCGTGTAGAGGGAAAATAGGTAGTGGGTTTATTTAATTTGCGAATGTTTTTATTTTATTTATTTATTTATTTTTTTTTTTTTTTGGGGGGGGGATACGTTTTGCAGCGCGAAAATACATACCTAAGTTTATTACATAACCGTGTAATAGAGTTTATTCTATATTTTTATTATTTTAATATCAGAACCTTGAATAGATATTATAATACGATATAGAATAATAATAATATATATACGCATGATATATGCACAAAAGTATTTTTAAAGTTGGTCGATTACACATTATAATTACTGTCAGGTATTTATCTTATATCCTGCAGAATGTATGCTTAAATATATTCAGATGCCTTAACGCGTTCAACTCATGGCGTTCAAAGATTATATACATTACATACATAAATATATCAGATACAGATATGATGATAATAATATTGATAGACCGAAACACACAGAATAAACGTCACAAGACGGCTGACTCCTTCACACATAACCAGCACTCCACATAATATTTTATTACATATTATATTGATTTTTATTTTGAACTTGTGCATGTTATTTTATTTTTGTTTTTATTTCTTATAATATGATTTATTACATTTTTGTTGTTTTTTGTTTTTTTTTTTTTACTAAAACCTAGTATGGCACCCTGTTTCAGGTCAAATCGATAACCGCACACACTCATACCACACATTCATTCGTGAACGAGCTCACCGAGACTAGGAAAAGTATTCCCTCTGTGTTGTAGATCAAAGAGATAATAATATTATTATTTATTTGTTTTTTTTATGTATAATTTTTTTTTATATATGGTTTTGTTATAGGTTATTTTTTTAAGGAAAAAATTAGTATATTTTGTTTTATTTTTAATTTTATTATTATTTTTGTACCCCTCAAATGATCCTCAATAAAAATAGACTATAATATATAATATGTATATATTATATAAAGCAATTTAATATACATGTAATAATGTATATACAATATATATATATATATATATAAGTGTGTACCTACATTTAGCGTCAACGTGTAAAAATATATTTAAAAATAACTTTAATACATATATTATATATTATATTATATTGATAATATTATTTATAGCGAGTGTGTAATAATACGAAATTTAATAATAAATAAAATTAATAATAATACCTATTTATTTTTCAATTTTTTTTTTTTTTTTGTGAAACCAAAATATATGTATATAATTTTAATATATATATTTACTGAAATATGTAATAATAATAATAATAATAATAATAATTTGAATATACCTACTGTTAGTGAATAAATAGAAATAAAAGATAAAAGTGAAATTCTATACTGAAAAAAAAATGCGTTTTAATTTTTATTGTCTCCTTTTTCACATAATTCACATTCTATATAATATTATAATTTAAAATAATGATTACATGGAAAAAATAACACTTATAACGATATGTCGTTATTTCCCCCGCCGCACAACGAAGTACACCTCTGATAAAGTGTGTGCGCAGATGATGATAATATAAAATATTATACATAATTTCGCACACGCGATGATGACTGCGCTGCAGTTTTAACGCTGCGGTGAATTTTCCGGTCTGAAGTTTTAAATGGTGGCCAATAAAAAAGTCATAAAAATCGAGACAAACCGTCACGACAATCATATAAAGGGGAAAAAATGGGCAATCCTGCTGCACACGGCGACAGAGTCTACATTGCCTACACAAGCGTACTGTGTTCAAAATATAATATATACATTATACTTATGTACATCGTATATATACGTATTTATATGTGTGTATGTGTGTGCACGTCCCTCGTTGGAGTTAATTATCATCGGCACACACGCGTGGGCGCGAGTCCCGTGAATTACTATGTGTTTATACGTATATGTATATAATATATATATATATATATATGTGTGTGTGTGTGTGTGTGTGTGTGTGTGTGTGTGTGTGTGTGTGTGTGTGTGTGAGTCGATTGTTTATCGCGCATAATACATATGCGACGTACTTTGTTCGCGTGTACATCTCCATTTCATATATTATAAGCACACACAAACATATATACATATATATACTGTATAGCACCCCTAAAACGGAATTTATAGGTCTATATGTGTGTATAGTTTGGCGGACGTATTTATTTTTATTTTTTGTTATTGCGCCCCCTCCACCCCCCCCCACACACTCATACACTCTCATCGCATATTACATTGCAGTGTGCTGCTGCAGTATACATATGATATTATATATATATATATATATGTGTGTGTGTGTGTGTGTGTGTGTATATAACTCTGCGACGGATTATAACGTTGTCGCGCTCGCGTTTTTGTTTATCACGCCGCCAGATTGGATCGAAGTTTTAAATTGCCCTGCCCGAATATAAATTTAAAAAAAATAAATGTTGACACTCGAAATACATAACGCATTATATATGCATATAAACACATTATAGTATATTATTATATTATTGCATATTGTCAGGCACGTTCTGTTGCAGTATAATAGTAATAATAATATAACTGCGACGTGATGCGACGGCGTTTATTTGCCACCGGCAGTGATTTCAAAATACATATGTGTTTAGGATATCCATCTACATATTATATTACATGAAGTGAGTATAAAGATTTGGACATTAGGTCTATAATATAATATATTATAATAAACATGCGCGGGTCTGTGTTTTTGTTTCGCTGTCGGCAACGATACGATTGATATGCAAACGATTAAATACGATATTACATTTTATTTGTATGTTATATACATTATGATACGTACATAAGTAGTATATATTTCAAAAATTAGGAAATCAATATTGATGAGTGTGAGAAAATTTAAATTTGTTCATATTATACAATATACTAACATTGCAGTATAACTTGACTTCGCCCGGGAAAGAATTAACAAATATAAAACACAGCGCTATTTAAGATAAAGGTTTGGCTCGGGTTTAGTATACTTCTGCAGTTCACTGCAAATCGGTGTCAGCTAGTGTATCTATATCGCTATTTGAAAGAATTCCAACTAGGTGGTCAACTGTAACTCACGGATTGGATATAACGTCGAAGTTAAAACTATTGTCTACAATTTTATACGTTATAGAACAACCGCGGAAATTTTCGTTAAAATCAGTAGAGTTGATTCTGAGTGTATATAAGATACAAACTTGTACATTTGGTTTTAAGAGATATAGTTTTATAATTATTAACCGAGATAACGTACCTATTCGATGATTGATTAATGCTTTTATCTCATCTATCCAAATAACCAATGGCAAATATTAATTTCTTCTAACATCTATGACTATTATAATTTATTACTGTGTATTATAATCAATGGTAGCAAAAATACGTTTGATTTTCGTTGTGAATCAGTCCTTTTTCAATCCTTTGTGTATTAAAATCCTAGTGTGAGAGTCTTTTTAAAATTCAAATATTGGGAAATTGGTGGCATGACCATTTCAAGTCCTCGTGTCATAGTTTAAGATCTACGTTGATCAAACAGTCAATCAGTTAACCTTCGATTGTATGTATAGGATGCGGTGCATAGACCAAAAAAAGAAAAATGAACTAAAAAACACAGAAGTGCACTTTAAATAAGTTTCAGATGTCTTCAGTTTAATAGTATAGAATGGAATAAAATATATAGTTTATAGATATATAAATATATATTTTGTTAAATAGTTATAAATATATAATTTATAGACCACTGTAGAAATACATCCAAAAACTTATTTTTATGATGATATTTTTATTGATGATGTCGTCCATGTGTAATGTATATTATGTCTTTATCCGATGTTCAAAGGAATTGAAAAAAAATTATACATCAATTTTGTATTTCACACAATAGTACCTATATAATCAAACCTACACGAGGCCCACGTTAAAAAATAAGTAACCATACTGTAATAACACTTATTGTGAAAAACGTTGTACTTAATCTAAGATATTTTTGACATAACGTCGATAGCATCGTATTATACGTCAACGATAATAATAAAATAGTTTATCAGAACGAAAGGACGGAACAAAGATCGCGTGCGAGGAGAGGATATTATAGGAAAGCATTTGACGTTTATTCGCGAGGAGCTATTTTATTCGAGTTATACGCTTATTGATTCGGTGATACGACGAAGTTATATTTTATATTCAAACCCGTACATAATAGTATAATATAGGTAGGTATATTCCTTATCTGGTTGAAATTTAGTGCACACAACTCTTTATTATATCATGTATAAATATTGGTAGGTACTAAATATTTTGATTTTCGTGTCAAGTGGATAATATTACGAAATATCTCCTAGTTTTCAAAAGTCCATAGAAATTACATTTTAAAATTCTATTTGCATTTTATAATATAGCTTAAAAGTAAAATAAGGGGCCTACTCGTGATAAAATTCAGCATTTTATTCTGCGGCGTTTAAAACGACAACGTAAAATATATTATCCAAAAACATGACAACGACTATAATGACTAAATATGTGAGAGGCGGCCGATTTCCTCGCCACTTGGCATTTTAGGTGTATGTTTTTTTTTACCCGTAAAATGTCAACCAGCATTTGGTTATTAAAATGTTTTTTTTCGGTCGTATAAATGTCAAAAACTACCGTATTGAACACGAAATAAAAACGATGTAATAAAAACTGTGTATGTTGTGACATGAGTATGATGCAAAGTAAAAACTTGCGTTTACAATTTTACATCGATTCGTTTTGTTTACCTTTAGAGGAAAAACATTTTTCAGAAAAATTATAACCAACGCCGTTATTCTAATCGAATAAATTGCGAAAACGATAATATTATTATCATTACCTATTCATTCCTTCATAAATATGTATATTCTTATATAATATTGGTAAAAAGCTTCAACCAAAAAAGTGTTTAGACTACTTTAGCTTTATATTTGAAAGAAATAAAGGTATTGTATTATTTATTATATATTTTACAAATATTCACATATTGTTTACTATTTTTTGTTTAAGTTTTTATTGAGGAGAAAATCTGTCACTGATTGTGACTGTTTTTTCTGCATTGATGGCTTGTACAGTGTGAGAGTGAGACTGAGGATTTTGTGGGCTTTTGTTTATTTTATGAAGTTAATGGCAATATAGTCTATATTTTATTTATTGTTAAAATTTCATTACAAATACTGCAAATATATATTATTTATTGCAGCTACCTCGCATATTACCTACTGCGGGCGATGTCTGCGCGTGTATAATTCAGACCTAGGTAGCTAGGAAATCAGAAATTAAAGTGTTTAAATAATATGTGATGGTGAGCCTTCAATGTAAGAATTTACGTGATTCGAGATTGACTCCATTTTTGAAAAATAGATTTTCATACAAGTGTACACTGCATGGTATATAGGTACCACGCGCCACTGCAACAGCTGTAGAGTTAAACACAATTTGGCGTTACTAAAATAATATTAAAAAAACAATAACATGATAAGTTGATTACATATTATCCAGTATATTGGTAACCTAGGTATCTCGATTGATGTATGGCTCATAAACTTAACCAAAAAAACGACGAGAAAAACGAAATTAAAAAAGAAAAAGTATTAATCACGCGATTTGTCTGTAATAGGTACTCGTGTATATAAATGTTTTATATATTTTATATAATATACTGAAAGCTCGCAAGTTCGTCGGCACACATTCCCGCGGGTATTTTCAATGTAGCTTTTTTCACCCCACGACGACGTTAATATAAATCGTAATTATACGCTTTTATATTAGTTTACTGAGCGCGGCTGTCAGCACTCGTCAGTGTGTGTATATAATATGTACGTGTGATAGTAGTGCCCTCCACTCGAGTTTCCGGTTCCTTCGCATCGGCGGCGTTTCCTTCCTCTTCCGCCGACGGACCACGATTTTATTAGCTCAGACCGCCATCACTGCCGCCACCATGTGACGCAGGAACGTAGTTTCGCTTACCAGACGAAATTAAAAAATACACAACAACCGCTACGCGGTTTCCTTCAAAGTACCAAAAAAAAAAAAAACAAAAACCGAGAGGAAAACATAAAATAAATAACAGAGATGACGACGTTGCGGTTTTGACTATTATATATACGCTATATGTATATACATATAATATTTAAACACACACACAAAGAAGGATATTGGTGTGGCCTTCTGCGTAATGTCTCCGAGCGCCATATGGCGAATGGCCCTAATATGATTCGACGTTCGGGGTGAAGGTTTCCGTCTTATCCGGAAAAGTTTCCTGCTCCGCGCAGTAAATGTGCTGCTGGCTGCTGTGTGAGTGTTTCGTCGCAATTTGTGCCCGCCGCGAATGGGAAAACGATTTCTGATTTACGCGCATACTTATATACATACACGTGCCACATATACTTATATACATAGGATAATATATAAAATATAATACATTGTCTATATGTATATAAGTATATTATGTGTTTGTGTGGGTACACTCGCCGTTATGACGCCCCCGCCGTATTGCGTACGCTGGGACTCGATGGATTCGAATATTGAAACTTAACCGCTGTTACACTGATCCTGCTACATTAGTCGAGTGGTGGTTGTAGGGCAGGACTAAGTTGACGAGAAAATCGTTTTGCAGACAAACACGCGATGACAACGATCGAATTATTAATAATTATTTATAATATTTTTCCCCCATCAACCGTTGTGATCTGGAATGATGTGCTTATATTTTTTATTTAAATAAATTCCATTCGTTTACAAAATAAAAACAATAAGTTTTACCAATGGGTGCGATAAAACAAATTTAAAAAAATATAATATTTTGATATTATATGTACACTTTTCTGGTTATATATGTATTATAGGTATTCGTATTTCATCGTTAAAAAAAAAATTCATAATAATAACCTGTTCTGTGAAGCTGGCGTTTTGTAAATATTTTAATATTATTTTGATTACAATATTATTAACTTGAATCAGTTTTTGAGTTGCTCAATGAAGAATTTTTGTACCTAGGTATCTATTAAAATAGGACAATGTCTATAGGTAATTTTGAAAAAATAATTTACCTCTTTTCACACTATATATATTTCACCGAAAGCGTATGTAACCTTTCACTTACTTACTAACTAACTCTTCGACTGTCCCTAAATCATCATGACATCTTAAAGGTATAAATGTGCTCAATTTCCTCATTAGGTACCTGAAATCTGAATCACATTCAATTTATCTAGCATTCATGTTAACGCGTTTATTAATTGATATTATATTGAAAAATGTTCACGTGCATGTCCTATAGATACGTATATAAAATATGGAATGATGGTTATAACGTTGTACTTTCTTAATTTAAACGAGTTTCAGGGAAAAAATATTGTAAATTTGTTTGCGGTGCATAATCGCTGTAAAACAACAGTCACGGGCCACTCGAAGTCTCGAACGTATACTAAGAATCTCTTTTCACGCACTCGCAGCGCAATCGGGATATTTTATACGTAAATAATATTGTAGTAGGTACCTACATAGCTTTTAGACGATGAGACGAGTAAAATATCGAGAGACAGAAAGAAAGAATGAGTAAACAAAGGATCGTCGGGAGCTTTCTAGAATTTGGTGGCAGAAAAATCGTGAAAAACCCGAAAAGTGCGCTACGTGATTTTCCCGGGTCCGAGAGCATTAAAGCCCGTTACGCAGTATATCGGGCCGGGGATGAATTATAAATGCGACGTGATCTTTCATGTTTTATTTTTATTTTAGTTTCCGTTTTTCCTTCTCTCTAGCTCTCTCTCTCTCCACCCACAATATCTCTCACTCCCTCACCCGTCGCCCGGTACTATATTTGCGTTCGCAACGTGTTGTGCAGCGTATACATGGAGTGGCGCCGCCGTCATTATAATAGACCCGACTCGCGAATATCCTTCGGTGAACCGCATTAACCAGAGAATGGCGGCGGATTTTTTTCAGTCGCTTCGACTGCCGCTCGCACTTTTTCCGCGCGAAAAATCACTGCCGAGCGCTTCGGTTCGGTCTCGTTGAATTCAAAAGCTCGAAATCTCTGGGTGTTTTTTTTTTTACTCCACCGACGGAATAATTTATCGTCGCGCCACCCGAATAGGCTGAGCGCAATAAAGCAGCCTTTTCAGTGTATATATTCTATTTACAGCGTGAGCTCACACAAAGCTCTTAATTATAACGGCGCTCAGGATTGGACGATGGCGTAAATGGCAAAAAACAAAATAAATAAACAAACGAATAAAAATAAAAAATCCGCCGCGACCTGTGGAAACATTGTAGGAGATTTTCCATCCAATATTTTTCCTTCTCTCTATTCGGCTTCTTATGTTTCTTTGTATACTACTGTTTCAGCACCTATATAATAATTATAATAACACGTTTAGATTGTTCGACGCCAATATATGCGAGACATTATTTTAAATGATGATAAGGCTTATTCTTAGGTCATTAGCCTACAATTTTAACAATATAAACAAATCGAAATTTACATATATTTACAATTTATGGGCTAGGTGAATATAATAGAAACATTTATAAATCGCTTCAGTATTATCTTCTCTGAGAGCAAGTCGGAGAGAAGTTGCATTTTTAAAAATTGTTCGAGCTTCGGTGTATTTTGGGCATCTCGTGATGATGTGGTCGATAGATAATTTCACGTTGCATGTGTAGCATACTGGAGCAGGTTACTTGGTGATGAGGAAGGAGTGGGTTAGGTGAGTGTGTCCTATATTCTGGCTAGGGTTATAATGACCTCGTCTCTTCTTTTAAGACTGACAGGAAAATTCCATTTTTTTATGGAAGGCTTAATGTTTCTTAATTTGTTTGATAGATGAACCTCGGTCCATTTTGTTTGCCATGTATCAAGAATATATACGAGATTATGATAATATTATAAATACGTTAATGTGTGTTTGTAATTTAGAAGCATACGAATACATGATAAATTAATGATTCATCACTTGTTCCGCTCTCGAGTACCTCTGACAATCCAAAACACAATCATATAAATATAATATATGATATACCTAAAACTAAAATAATTAATAAGGCAAACGCCGTGCACAAGGCACCTTATCTTTGGCACATTAATTATGGAAAAGAAAACACGTATGATTATTTTATTACGTTTTTGTCACATATTGATATTAGATTTACTTTTATTTTCATCATTGATAATTTGTGACAAATTTGAAAATTCATCATTTGTTCTACTCGTGAGAATCTTTGTCAATCTACAACACACAATATAAATAAAAAATTGTAATGTAATTGAATAGTTCTATACCTACTAGTTATTACTTGTATTTTATGATTAACAAAATCCGTAAGTTTTTCTTAATTGAATTTTTTTGCAAACCAGTTAATAATTATAAACATATTAGGTATCAATGGTCATTAATATTATGACTACATTTTGAAATCGGATTCGTAATTATTGCTTGAATTAGCCATAGTTATTTTAGTACCGGTTTGGCATAATTGGGTTAAAATTAAAGGATACCTGTAGTATACAAGGATACCACATAGTACTATATATTTGCATTCCCGAAAAACGTAAATGAAGCTGATAGTAAATTCAGTAGTTGGACATCAGTTGTTGACTACAATAATATAACATAAAATACGAAGATTATCGACGTCGATTATTGTATATCAAAATTAGATGATCGTAATCTATTTTAGATTGTGAGTGGAGAGAAGAATGTGATATATATTGATTTTACAATGATGTGTGTTTTATATTTTAGTTTTTAAATTTAGTTTTTGAAGACGCGTTATTGAGTATATAAAATGTTTTGATCATTAACTTTGGGGGAATTTCCTGTTAAAAAATTGATCTTATAGAACTATAGTTTGTACACTTTTGTAACTTTGTAATGTTTCAAGAAGAACAATAAAAAAATCATGAAAATTCGTTAATATCTTAATTAGTTTTGATATAATAATTTTTTGGTAATTTAGGTATAAAAATGTATACAACTAAACAAAGTTATAGTATTGATTGCACTTTTATAAAGCATTGTACATCATGCCAACGGCCGGTGGTTGCTCACGGCAACATTGTCTCGTTGTTTGAAATATTTTGCTTTTAATTTGTTTATAAATATAAACTCTATGAGCCACACCTCTGAGGTGGCTTCAGGCTGCGTATCATATTATACGACTTACGAGTGAACCAAAATGATTTCGTCTAGACCTGCTGAACATTGAATGAGGTGGGAAGAAGGGCGGTTCTTCTGTTATGAATTCGTATAAAAATTGTTTTTTCTCATAAGAGAATAAACTATATTATAATACTCATACTATAGGTAGGTACTCATTTAGTTTATGTCAATCGGCAATAATGTTATACATAGTGATTGATGGCAACTATATTTTGTTATAGAATTACCTACACGATTTTTTTAAAACGTCAAACAATATAACTATAAAATAGAGATGTTACGAACCATAATATTTAAGGTCGAACCGAACTTTTCTTTAAATTAACGAACTCGAACAGATCCGAACATACTCACTTTTAATCGAACAAGAACCGAACCGAACTCTTTAAATATTTTATTGAACTCGAACCGAACATTAAAAGTTAAATTGGATATTATTTTATTTAATATTTATTTATTTATTTATTTATCATTTAGCCACCATACCTCAGAATTATTGAATAAAGATTTTACTACTATTTACTTAAATACTTTAAATACTTTAATTGTTAATAATTATTATGCATGAGATTTTTAATTTTTAATTATTAACATTATGATAACTGATAAGAAAAAACGAAAAACAGCAATATTTAAAACAAGCAAACATTAAACAACTAATATTAATCTATTAATTATTAATTATTTAATAATAATTTATAATTTATCCGTTACTCCATCGACTTTTATTTTTATTTTTCTGGTTCGATTATTTAGAATTTCCAGTTCGGTTCGAAAATCGAACAGTTCGTAACATCTCTACTATTATATATTTTTTATATTTTTAATTTTGTATTATACATTTTCTTTTAACGTGTGTGTTAAAATCCGAGGTATCGATACATGAATTTGAGACAGTCAGGCAATATTAAGGCGTATAATACCACTCCGATGAGATCGACCAACATATTATTACCAATGCAACGCTCGCAATTATTCTTAATTAAAATTCTAGGTGCATCTGGTTTTAGTTAATCTGTAGTGAAAATATTACAAATATATAACAATTATTTATATTTGATAATTTCAATTTCACAAAAATATATTATACATATACCATAATGATATAATTTAGCATTTTCTAACTGTACTCACACGAACAAAAATGTCTTAATAAGAAGTCAGAAATTATCGTTCTATGATGACAATATTTAAAAAATTAAATCATCATATCAATTATTAAAATATAATTATCTATTTAAGTCGTTAATTATTTAGTGTATATTATTATGTACACAGTATAATTTATGTAAAGGATATTGACATTATTGATATAGGTATATACAATTTAAGTATATACCTATACATACGGAGGTAAACGGGTTGAAAGTGTGATATTTCCTGAACATAACTTATAAATATTAAGTAGGTAATATTAATACATCGTAAATATTAAATAGACTAATAGTAATTTTTCTTCTATCTTAATACATATTATCAGATAACCTCATCAGTTATCTGAATAATGTATAGTTTCAAGTTTTAATTCATTTATTTAATACATTTTAACTTGTAAGTTGTAAGTATATTAAATACATTATTATTTATTTATGATTGATTTGTATATGTATGATGAGTACTTCTTATAAAAATTTTAAATCTAAACATACAAAATACAATATATTTTAGCCATTATAGAGTTTGTATAAATATTTTATTATAATACATTTAAAAGTGATAATAAAAAAAAAGTTTTTGCTATTTTCTAGAAAACTGCAGATGGAAACTTTCAAAAATAAACTCTCCAAAGTACAATCTGTATTCAATTTAAAATAAATATATACATTTAAATGGTTTCATACAACTTTTTAAGCCCCTTTACTGCCTCAAAAAGTGATTTCCTAACAAAAAACACATCATTGCATCATTGCTTCGTGGAACCATACAATATCTAAAATACAATATTTCACAATTTTATTCAGACATTATTCGGTTGTAAATAAATATTGTTACAGAAAAAATAATAATAATCATAAAAGCAAAAGTAATAATAATAGTGATAATAATCTTATATCAAAATTACTTGATAAAGTGTACTGTTTATTACATGTTTACATACATTCAAGTATACATATTTTAAAATATGTATCTGTATAATATACCCATTATATAGGTACTTAAGTACGATTACCTACGCGCATTAATTATCTAAAATTATGTGTAAACAATGAATTATATTATAGTAGGTATGCGTTGTGTATTTTAGATTTTGCTGAACGGAAATTAATAGATACAAAGATAATGAAATTATAATGTTAAATATTTGTTATAAATTATAATTATAAATTGCCGAAATGTTTCGTTTTTACACATATTTTATTATTGGTGTTTGTTTTATATTTATTTCCATCTGTTTTTTTTTTTTTTATAGATTTTTGATTCCTTATGTTTTTACTATGAAAAATTATGTTTCAGCATACAAAATTTAAAAAAAAAAACATAAACAATATGAGGGTCGTTAAGAAAGTTTTACGTCTATACATATATAGTTGCAGTTCTATTACACCGCTGAAACGAATAATAATAATTTTATAAGTCTCTATACGGGAATAAAAAATAGTATAACAAATACATTATTAAAATACAGTGCATTAAGTATAGAGTTAATATAAATAAACTAAATAGAAGTCTCAACATAGCGGCTTACACTGACAAATTTACAAACAAAAATCACAAATAATGTTGAATATAAAATGGTTTCAAAAACTGTATTATGTCATACAAACCTATACTGACAAAATTGAAGGAACATAAATAATATAAAAATAAACGATATTTTGACAGCAATAAAATTATGATGTCCGTGTTACTGTTGTCCGCATGTTATACTCATAACGTTAATACGATATTTTCCCATAAATAATAATGATATAATGTATTAAATTCGCATTAAAATAGTCTCGGGACTTGATACGGCGGCCAGTTTGGAACACAAAGATGAAGGTCATCATCACTTGTGCGTGCCAGCCGTTTTTTAAACGCATATTAAAGCGGTTTTATATAATAACACGTCTGTGTACATATTTTTATAAATAATTGATCTCGATTCGAAAACAAAATTAACTTCGATGGCCGCGCTGCAGTCTCGTTGACGAATTAATGTATTACCCAATAATGGCCATAATAATATTATGATATATTGTAATGTATAATAGCTATGATATGATAGCCATCTACTACTGTGCGTGTGTACCAATCACACGTATTATATATAGTCACTATGAAAATACACATAAAATGCATATAATATATAATTTAGTGTTTAATAGGCCACTTATAATATGTATACATATGTTTAGATACGTGAGAAATCGTATCTGATTAGATATGTAAGAAATCCGTTTCAATATTTTATTTTTATCACATTTTAATAGGATTTTTATTGGGTATTACTATGTGTATAATAGTGTATCGTTTTGCAAGCTATTACTACGCTTACCTATATAATATGCGTCACTTTATTGAAAATAAATTACCAATCAGTTTGCATACATTTTATAATATAAGTACATTATAAATTCCGCTGCTGCGGCATATACAATGTACGCGACATGGTCGTGGTAACAGGTACATATATACCTACCTATATGTATAATATAATATTCTGTAAGCGCGATCGTACGCCGCCGTGAACTCCAAATGTATACGATAATAATAGTCATATGATTATTATTATTATTATTAATAATATCATTATTGTATGTAAGTTAGATGCCACGTGTGCTTGTTTGCGCCAATGTCCATTGTTTCAAGCGCGTTCGTCGTTGTATTTACATTCGTGGTTAGAATCGTCTTAAATAATATACATAAAATGTGTATATGATAATCAGTGGCGCCCGTTCCTAAACAGAAAATAGATAGATTATATGTACTAAATATTTGTGTGTGTATAAGTGTAAGTATAGATAATATAAGAATAGATTGGCTCTATTCCCATGCAAACAAAAAAGGGGTCGTGGTCTGGAATGTGGATGAGAGACATACTGTTATTTTATTACTAAAGAGGTTGTCCCACGAGGATTTATCCATTGCGATATCTCACTAAATTATAGAGATATCAAAGTTCTGGTTTTGTTATAACAGACTCACAGAGATAAGAACTACAATTACTTCATTTTTTAATTTATTTTAATGTTTTGGTAAAAATTTAAAAAATATATTTTTCATTTAATTATTTACAAAAAAATTATTGATGGACATTTTGTAGATTTTATTTTTCTGAAAATATTGACGTTTCAGAATTTTATTTTCATTAATTTCCTGATTTTTAATATTTTTTCTAGATATGAAGAAATAAAATATAGGCACACTGAAATCGTTTGTCCGGCCGTACGAGCACGCGCGTGGCGCGGCGTTTCACATTTTTGTCAACACTACGAAGAGTAATCATTCGCAATGTTTCTCGAAACTAAAAAAAAATTATAAATCAGAAAATTAACAAAAATAAAATTTTGAAACGTTAATATTTTCAAAAAAATAAACTCTACAAAATGACTATATTGAATTTAGTTGGAAATAATTAAACAAAAAATATATTTTTTAACATTTTTACCAAAACATTAAAATAAATTAAAGTATGAAATAATAATTGTAGTTCTTATCTCTGTGAGTCTTATAACAAAACCAGAATTTTGATATCTCCATTATTTCGTGAGATGTCGCAATGGGTAAATCCTCGCGAGACACCTGTATAATATACTCCCAATGTGAGAAATATTCATCATTAATATTATTTGTTGTAGAATAAATTTATGAGATCCCTTAAAACCTCAAAATAACTTCAGCATATTTCAAACAAAGCATTTTTAGTTGGTACCTTTGTAGCTTTATATATTTTGAATCTATAATTTATTATATAACAAAGGTATCACACTATCACCATAATTTAAAATTTATTTTTTGTAAATTATACTTTAATCATACAAAATACCATGGACTCGAATGCAATAATTCATAGATATGCAATATTTTATTACATATTTTACTTGCATCTTTAAACCTCAGACTAAGGGTGGTTTTTCATTCTACATAAATTCCATATGTTTCATTCCACACCGTTCATCTATCTTTCTATATATATATATATATATATAAATGGAATTAAGTCTGTCTGTCCTTTATAACGGCTGGACTGATTGCGACGAAATTCGGTACAGAGATATATTAGACCTTCAGGCAGAAGATAGGCTAAATTAAAACGTGATAGACCCAACCCCGGGAGGTGCTCAAACAGATATTTTGAGATTTACGATTGATATTTTTGTTTATAAATGGTTGCTTATTTTACGAGTATTATTATAATTATTTACTAGCTGAACCTGTGCATTTCGTAGTCCGTTAAATCCTACCCCATCTTATATAATATGTCTCAAACTATGTGTTAAATTTGTTTCCTACGATTATGCTAGCAGTATATTATTAAAATTTTTCCTCATTCCACATTGTTCATTAAAATATATAATCAATCATAACGACATTATAAATTAATAATTATACAGATGTGAGTACCTCTAACTTCCCTAATATGTTTGGCCTTCTGCCTGAGATAAATGCAACATAGTTAATAAGAATATACATGCCCTGGTTATCTGGTTGCATGATTCCTTGCAGCTGTATTCTTTCCACTTCCTCCTTCACTATCAATTATACACACTAGATCCGTCCCTGACCTGCAACACACACCACTGATAATCGGCTATAGAAATTTTGATTAGGATCGAGTGGTTATCGCACTTGTGTTTATTTACTTCTCACGCATACTTAATATGAGAGCCGTCATATAACGTCCATAATCAATTACAAAAGAATCTATGGTCTTAAGTAACTCTTAATCCATACCAATTAGTGTCCATATATCTGTGGTGACATTGTATATATTACAAAAGGTGTACCTATCGATGCTATACGCGCGTGAAGGAAAATCGTTAAATGGTCAACGAAAGGTACCTACACACAATTATAGTTTAACGCACTTTCTAACTAATAGACGCTGACAATAGTTTTGAATACAAATTATAAAACAAAATATGCCGCGAATATAGCGAAGTTTATTACCTATAACATAAAACCTCATTAATTTTTTTAAATAAAGTTATAATGATAATATACCATTCCAACATCATGCAACGGCATAGGTGCAACTGTGTTTATATAACATACACAGACGATATAGTTTTTTAGTCAACGAGTTCCCAGAATCATATGATAAAATATTATTTTGGATTCAGTAATTATTTTATTATTGGTACCAATAATACCTAATAATATATAATTATAAATACGGCGTGAATATAATAATTATTATTTATTGTTCAAAACTCAAGAGGGAAAAATGAGCCCTTCGTACGTTGACCCCATACAATGCTAAATCACGTGACTAGTCAGTACAATACTAGTGTCTACTCTTATACCGTTTGTCCGCGAAAACCGGGTAGGTAAAGCACAAAAGTTAAAACATTTTTAATTATAGGAATTTATTATCCAATAATGATTTAGCGTCATGTATATACAGAATTGAAAAATATGCATTGGTATACTGTGTGACGACGTAAGTAATAACCGAGTTATACAGAAAGTATCGCGTTTTCCTGGACTCCATGAGTATACTCACACGAATACTCGTTGCACACAAAACAATAATATTTTATACAACAATATAGTTTTAGTATCGTTTATGATTCACCGCGTCGTCGAAATAGCTGTCTGTCGGCCGCGCTCGCTTTCCGCGCACAAAACTTATTGCGTTTCGGTTACTGATTTATATCATAATATTATTATAAATTTAAATTATTATTATTACATACCTACCTACATAATAATAATATTATTATTACGAGCCCGCGATCCGACGCGTGCGCGTATATAGACAATCGATAATATTATTATTATTTCCGAGCGGCCGTTCGTGCAGCGTCTCTCGGACAAACGCGCACACACGAAATTCACCAACGTCCCCTCACGCGCACGATATATTTTAATATTCGTACGTATAGTATATTATATCTTTATAAATATTATTATATATTTTATATAATAATATGTTGAAAATAAATTTTCCTCGCCGCCGCGCCGTATGCGCGCACTTCGCAGACGGGCTATACTACGTATAATATTCTAGTTTCTTCGACGGCGTATTACACACACACGCATATATATGTATATTATTTTATAATTAAAAACGGCCATTAAAACACGAAAAGGCCCCGGGGGTCGGTTAATAGGCGGGTTCCGGTGCGAGGCTGCCGCAGTGGACCCGGCCGCGCAGAGACCTCGCGTCGCGGGAACAACCGGTAATATCTTAATCAAATTGCTCGGAAAGTAAGGTAGAAAAAATTAAATAAAAATAAAAAATATAACCACCGCCATAATGGCTCTATTGCCTGTCGCCGTCGCCGCCGTCGTCGAGCACTCCCACTTTTGCCTGCGCTCGCCGCGGTAGCCTCTGGACAGACGTCGTCATATATGCCGCTGCTGTGGCGGCGGGAGGAGCAACGACCACGTTGTATATTATTATTATCATCATCATTACCTATATCGTATATTATCGAAAGTCGCGCGACGTATATTATAACAACCGTGGTAGTAGTAGTAGGTTTAGGTACCTACGGTTTTATATTTGTGTAGGCGCGTAATAATGTGATTTTCGGACAAAATGAATCATTGGCGTTAAAACGTTAGGTTATAGGGTACCTGCACGTGCGTAAAACAGGTGATGCACCTGCTGAAATATTATTATTGCGTTGATTTGATAAATTTTAACGACATCCGAGCCACGTGGTGTACTCTGAAAGAGCTGTGATTTGTCACATATTTATTACATTTTATACGTTCACTTTTTATAATGAGTAATAACGCGACGGTGGTTATTTCTATTGCCACGGCCGCGGCGATCAACGATCATAATATCATACATAAATTATTGATATAAGGTGAGGTTGTTGTGGTGTGAGTTTTGATGAGATGTTTACACCGTCGTTGTATTTGTGTCTCGATTAGTCGCAACGCATAATAATTTGCGGTTTTAAATACAAAGTAACATATTATACAATAAATGTCAATATTCCGTTAATATTCGCAATTACAATTGTTTATAAATTATTTATTATCATTGGTATTACTTAACTATTATTGAGGGACTATACAATCTATTATAATTTAAAAGAGCCATTTTCTTGCATAATATCATATTATATTCGTATATACACAATTAACATTTTGTTCAATTTCAATGCATTGTTTTTTTTTCTAACATAGATAATATGTTTTTTGGCTGGATACAACTTTTTTTCTAACTGATGTTCCCAAGGCTGATTTTTTTATCATTTTGTTTATTGCCAAAGAAATGCAAATAAAAAATAAAAAAAATGTAATTGAATTCCTTACAAAATTTATTATGCTACTATAAATATTTTTCCACTACACTATACTCAAAAACATATCTATGATGATTACTATCTATTCTTTTGCAAGGAAAACTCTTAGTAGCGAGTACTACTTATAATAAGTAAAAATGTTTGTATTAGATTCTGAACGGAGGGATATATTGATTTTACAATGATGTGTGTGTTTTTTTTTGAGTCTGTGTACAGCATAATTAGTCGAAATAATGCTTCAATTTCAAACTTTGGGGGTGGTTTCTGATGTAAAAATGAATATTCTTGGTGCATTATAGAGGTCAAAAGTTAACATTTTCCAACAGTTTTCAAAAAAATCGAGAAAACCAAAAAAAAAATGACAGAAAAACGGGAATTTTTACGCAAAATCAGTTTTCAACCAAATCGATTTTTTTATATGGTTGTAATTCAAAAACTAATCACTGTAAATACTTTCACCAAATGTTTATGTTAGTGTTATGTATATACAGTTTAATTTTCAAACATTTTTGACTTTTTTTGAGATATTTATAAACCACTGAAATTTTTGATTTTTATGAGAATTTTTTTTTTTGAAATGTCGGTGAAAAAATTTAAGATGACCAAAAAAACTTGAAAATTTAATACAAGGTTCCTTATGAGTTGTTCTTATTGTAGCTAAAAAAAAAATTAAAAATCGTTAGTTACGATTTTTTTTTATAAGCGTTTATAGTTCAAATTTTTACGAAATCTGTCGAAAATTTGCAAGTAATTTTAAGTTTCTGAAATTTTTTTTTTTGAAGTGTCGATAAAATTTTTTTGGCCCTACAAAATACTTGAAAATTTAATACAAAGTTTCTCATAAGTTATCCTTATAGTGATTAAAAAATTATAAGAATAGATAGGCAAAATTTTTGTTATCAGCATTTTAAGTTCTAATATTGACTTATTGCATATAAATTACGGCAATGTTCAAATTATCTTAAATAGAAATTCATAAAAGTTTTTCTTTTTAGATGTAGGATTTGAAAATTAAGTACAAGGTTCTTAACACATTGTAACAAAAGCAGTTGAAAAATATTAAAAATACATAGGCACATGTTTTTTTTATAAGCATTTAAAATTCAAATTTTGACTAAATACGTAAAAATTACGGCAATGTTCAAATTATCTTAGATAGAAATTCATAAAAGTTTTTCTTTTTAAATCTAAGATTTGAAAATTTTTAATAATCTATTATATATCCTACACAGATAAACCGTCTCCGTTCAGAATCGTTTTTCGTATACAATGATACCTATCATTGCATTCAAATTTAACCTACCCTAGTCAGGGGTTCACTCCACCCCCTTATGTACAGCAGAGCGATACCCACTTAGCCGCTTTTTTTTTTAGCTAGTAGATAAAATATTAAACCATATTAATATCTATTAAAGAAAATTAAACTTGCAGTTAGGTGTGTTAAGCTGAGTAAATCGATTTTCGATCTTTCCAGTGGATATGTCTGAATATATTTTAATGTCAGAATCGTAAAACGACTTCAAATAAATTTCTTCTCCATGGGACATTTTAATTGTACACACAAAAACCACAACTTACCAATATACAAATTGTACAATATTATAATAATATGTACATTGTGACGATATGTCACACGAATGTCACGTAACACGAATAATAGGGCTGCAGCTGATTATTGTTTGATTAATATTTTCGTTTTGAACAATCGCGTTAAATTGGAAACTATCGAATAGAGTCGTCTGCATAACGAATATTATAATGATATGTAATATTATTATTATCCAGTTTGGTCGTCGGAATCGATTAAAATACTTATATATACCATTATTATTATAGCGTATATGTATAACGGCTTTCAGTGAGAATGATTCATCAACAAATGTTCTGTATTGAGTATAATATGTTTAATATGCGTATATAAAAAAAAATAAACCAACTACTATATAGATGATAACGACGTGAACCAATAAACGAAAATATACAATCAAAACTAATGGATAGGTACTTAAAATTTAAATTGTTGATCTAATTAAATATATTATACACCCGCGCGTGAAATATAAAATTATAGAAAATATGTGACACAACAAATAGTCTCGAAGAAAAAATAAAACCTATCATCGTAGCTGCATATCATATAATAAATTAGACTAATATAATTATTATTATTTGTCTTATAAAACAATTTTGTTGATAAATAAAATGATTATATCATGCTGTTGAGCAGAAGTAATTTTTAAATAGCTGAACATAATGTAATATACTGCATACCAAATTAACGGTAAATGGAAAAAAAGTAATATTTAAATAACACAACATGTAAATCGTAATTAGTGAATTGAGTGATCGAAATTTTTTTCTGGGATACGTTTTTTTTCCGAGGACTTTTTTCCGGCATTCAAATTAATAACTTATACAACAAAATTTAATTATTTACAGATGTTTTCAAATTTCTCCCATAAAATGTGTTGTGGTATTTACGATGTAAATGACCCATGCAGTTAGTTTTAATTTGCTTATTTTATGACGTTAAATACCTATTTATAACATTTTAAACGTTTTTTAAAAATAATTAATACGATGAATAGTATACTACGTATATATTCTTGTACCCAGTGCATGATGTTAGTTCTTACAATTTACAAATTTTCGAATATCACACTAGAAAGTCAATATGGATTTTTAATGATATTATGGAATTCAATTTCATCTTAAGAAATTCAATAAAATTATGTTTTTGAGATTGATTATTATTATTACCGTAACTAAATTTTTATTTATTGCTGCACGCAAAAATATTTTATGAAAAATTGGTATAATTCCTTATGAAACAACATTTAAATTAAAAATTAGTATCGATGTGGATAAACGGTCCATTTGTTTTTTAAAACGTAAGTTTGTGACGAAATTCCACTTTGGTGCATATACAACCGTTTATTAATAATAATGACGTAATATTAATTTCCGATCGCTTTGATAACAAACAAAGTATTACTCGGCCACTCGGGTTACTCCCAATCGACCACTATTATAGACTTCTGAAACTCGAATCAAACATCCAATATAGCAGCAAGAAACATGTTAATCAGTATAATAATGGTCAGTTTTTTTGCTTGTACAAGTAAATACATTGTTGAGTTCTCTGTGATAAAACATTTGTTTATCTGCAAGCCTAAAAGTTGCTTACCTAAACCTAAATAATGACGTCATTATTTTACACCATACAAAACACAGGTTTTACAGTCATCGTATTATAGAGAGTGGCGTAATTTCAGTTTTTGTTAGACTACAACATTATTTTCACACAGATCCACATGGCAATAGCCAATATTGGTGAAGCTGTGACGGGATAAATTTTCAGATGTATATACACATACTGAATTTAGAAACATTAAAATGTGTAATAGAAAATGTGTACAATAGTAACTACTACAACTGATCAATCAAAAAATATCTCTATGATCAAAATAATTAGTAGTGGAAATGGAACATAATTATTTACATTTTAACATGAATATTTTACTTGGCGAATAAATAGTAAATAATAATATCTAAACGCGCGTCAATTCGATTTCAATTGGATTTCTAGCGAAGGCAGAGCATACGAGGCGCTGACTCTGAGTTTTAACACGGGTAGGTACAGAGATAGGATATAATAAATTTTATTTGTTTGCTGGAATCGCGTGTAATTCGATATTTTTAAGCAACCGTTCACGATCGAACATCGTTACATAAATCATCGTACGCGTATGTTTTATTTCTATGACGGCGTAATGGACTTTTAACGTATGTGATACACTGCCGTACCTATTTCTTATACACATAAGGCGTGTGTTTGTATAGTACACTTACGTAAAAAAAGGACGCTTCAGTCGCATTTGTGATGTATCGATATGTATATGTTATCATATACAGCGTGTGGGTGATTGTATTGTATGGTGGAGTATTGACGGATTAGGGTATTTGGATTAATGGCGTCCGAACAAAACGGTTATTTCGATTTATATATATATATACATATATACACATTATATGTATATGTGTACACTATATTATTGTAATTCTCTACACATAATATAAAACGAAGACCTTTTTTTTCAGATGCCAACGCGTACATCCGCGTGAGTTTATATAATATAACAACAATATAGTAACATATGATGATATATTTGTGTATACCAATATATATAAATATATACATAAATATACGAATAGTCCGTCCGAGTCGTTCACGAGCAACCCCCTCGCACGTGAATGCGATCTCACCGAATTATTCTTATATACATATATGTATACGTCGTGAGTAAACCATGGGTATACATTGGTATTATACCTATGTCTTGTACATAATATTATAACATTTTAATATAATATACCGTGTCCGATTTTAATACATATACATATATATATATATATATATATATATATCGCTTCAACCGGACGGACGTCGTAAAATACGAGTTCCAAAACGAAATTATCTCAAGCAAAACGTTTCGGATTATGACGCGAGTGGTTCCGAATATTATAATATATTATTTGATTATATAGGTAGGTACGTCTTATTATATATACGTATACATGTATTTTTTTATGCCTCCGAAATTATTATATTTAAACATTTATTAGCATAATACGCGCCAGGATAGTATGAATATAGTACCACTTGAACGTCGTGTAAATTGTAAAATGAATATAATTTATATTATACGTACAACACACGAACAATTATTATTGTGTAAATTTAAAGTTAATTGAACGCTCGAAATTGATATATCGAGCAGGTAAACATGTAAAAAATAATTGCTATACATAATATATATACCTATTATTTGTTTAAACTTTAAATTATAATTATGTAACGAAAAGTATATATGTATATAGTATATACATAATTCTATATTTCGTGCTTCTACATAAACGTAAGATGTGTATAATATATAATTTACAACAAAATATTAATATAAACCCGGTTTTTGGAATATTATAACGAGTTGATAATCAACAATGTCGACAATAAAATGCCGAACAGCGCTATTTTTTTTTTTTTAAGAAATCTTATATCTTACAACATAGTACCTATAATATACAACGATCAAGAATTTTTCGGAACGATATCCACCAGGTAAACTTATGATTGTAATATTACTGAGGTATAAAATTTGAGTTATTTTTATTAAATCTTGAAAATCATTCAATCAATTGTAGGATATATTTTACTTCATCGATGGTCAATGGATGAAATATGCTTGAATAGAAAATAAACAAAAATTGGGATAGTTCTTCCACTGAAACTCGAATGCATTATCACAGTTTCACAAAAGTGCATAGATAATATAAGTATAGATAATAATATAGAGAAATTATTTTGGAAAATATGCGTGAACATAAAATCATAATATACAAGATTAAATCGACATCGTCACATCGTCAGTTTTCGAATTTCTTTCTGCAGGACGAGCCTATAAGCTGTTCGACTAATTTAGTCTTATTTTCATTCGTATAATAGTTACCATCATATACCTATGCACGCGTATAGCTGTCACCACTCGGAAAGAAAACCGTTCGAATCCATTGTTTTATACATATTATGGTAAATCGCGTGATGGTACATGTGGATACCACAATATAATATTATATACTGTGGCGACGACGACATCATATACCAGTCGGAAACCAGTAAAACCACTGATGCTGGATCGAGAGAAACGCGAGAGAGAACCAAAGCAATAGATCACGTCAAACGATCGGAGTGTTGGACGAAGCTTTACCGTGTGTACACGCAAATATTATGTGTGGCTGCTATGTTATCCCACGCGAATTTTTTCAGATATGTTTGCGAGCGTAAAATAGGACTATCGGTCGAGATCGAATCGTATCTTTAAACGTATTATTATTTTTTATATTTACGTATTTCACACGCGGCTCGAACACATGTGTATTTGTTATACATATTTATTTTAAAAGTATACAATGCGCAATATACATACAGGCATTACATTATATTATATAATAATATTAGCCATTATGTAGTAGGTATATGTATATTATTATTAAACTGTGGTAACCGGTTATGTGGTTGAGGAGACCACAACGCGGCGACAATGGAATTTTGGTAATTTTGTTATAATATTCGGCGTAGGTATATAATATAGTATATAGGTATATAACTACGGCGAGGCGGTCGATTGAGTAATCATATTATATGATATTAGTTTCGGTGCGTGTTTTTCAACGAATAGACGACTTGATCTATGATCTACGAGCGGTGGCGTACACCCGAAGGTATTCTAGCTTCGGCATCGGAACAAAATATATACCTATATTATCCAGTATTATTATATACACGCGTTCCATACTTAATACAATTATAATACACATATTATATACCTACACGATATTATATATCAGCCGAGTCCACGACGCATGGACAGTGTGTAAACGACCGTTTAATAAGTAATAAAATGTACGCGTACCTATCATTAGTGTGAACAAAAATTAAGAAATGTCGAATGGGGGTCGACGTTAAAAACATACTGTCATCGTCGGCGTTTGACACACAACGAAGATCAAAAATTGACGCGAATCGATCGGGCGCGGGGAAAGCTCTACAAGAATATAATATAATACAATGCAGTGCTTTTCAACCTTTTTTACGGCGACACCAAAATAGTAAGATACCTAAAACAATAAAAGTATTCTTAAAACGTAACGATTACAAACCCGAAATTAATAGAGGATGAAACTATCTCGAGACAACTGTTATTTTTATCTGTGGTTTTTGCTTTTACCATCACGCCATAAAGCCAAATTAATATCATAAATTGTGAACTTTGCCCACGTATAATGTAAATAAATAATTTTTTTGCGCGAACCGTTCGTCAAACATGCGCACCGTCGCAGAAATATAAAGACCATGCGTATTTTATCATATTTTATGAAATTATTATTATAAACCAAAAGCTATATCGATGCGAGTGTCGCGTGCGGTTTGGTACGGCGAAAACCGTGAGTATCCTGGAATAACGAAGCGACGACGGTCCAATCGGATTAAAATAAGGACGTTCGGTCTTTCCACATATTAGGGTCCACGTATATCCGACGGATAAATAACTGTACATATCGCCGAGGATTACGTTCAATTATAAGCACTAAGCGCACTCGCAATACTCTATACGGGACGTATAATAATACAATATACACACTTGCATATATGTATTTAAGTCCGGATGTCAGCGCGCCGACTATTCCCTCTCTTCACTGCAAACGCGATTATATTATATTGAACTCTCGCGAAATTTTCACGAGCGTTTTCCGAGACGGACCGAAATCGACCAACAAACCAGAACGTATTATGCCGCCGCGAAGCATCACACGCATTTGTAATAGAATCGTTGGATTCGATATAATGAGAATAATAGGGTATGCCAATGATTATATTTAATGATATTATCATTTAATATGTTTTATCAAATTTATTATGATGATACGATAACAATATAATAAGCAGAAAATACCAAAAAACCAGAGAAGAATTAAACATAAGCCACGACATTGGAGAAAGTCTAGGTCCAAATCCTGAAAACGAAATAAAAACAATACATTTCTTCAAACAATCTCAAATATTAAAATTATTATAAGTTAACAACAACAATTTTGACATGTACATAATTATAAGACACAAAATATCCAAAAATTTACATATTTTTATTTTGTGTATTCAAATTACCAAATTTTTTTTTCTCTTTCTTTCTAATTATATAAATTAATACAACGCTAATGGCCCATAGTTTTCGAAGCGGAAATTCTTTGTAAATTTCAAGACCAATAAAAAAAAATATACATATAATAAGCGACGTCACGACGAATTTCACATATCACAGTGATGTGCCACTGACACAATATGATCACTGCATGTGTGCGTTGTTCTCGTGTAGTTACATTCCATTATCGTAGTTATATAAAATATTAAATTACCCTATAAAATGCAAAACTGCTCACATATTATGGGAATACACGAAGAAAATTAGCTACCCAAATTTTAAACTAAATTCACGCCAACTGGAAGACATCTAAGGTTCTTGGGTTCCTATAAACTATTAAAAAAACTGTTGAGTAAAACTGCGCATAACGCGACGTATAGTAAATATTCCAGTAGTGTGTATCTGCATATTATATAAATTAAAAGTTGAATTTACTGGATTGCAAAGTTATAGCATAAAGAGCAGTTAACAAAATTAGAATTTTCACAATTTATCTTGCCAACATTATGACGCACGATATTAATAACACAGGTGTAAGACATTTGTGACCCGAGGGAAGATAGAGAAAACCCATCGTAACATGATGGTTTGCAGTTTCCTGGAACTTGGCGGAAATGCGAAATACAACCTTCGGCGTAACTATTGGCGAGCCATCATATATTAGCTTTAGCCCCTTCTTGAGCACATAATTTTATTAGAACTCAAATCCTTACAAAGAAAAAAAAATATGTGTGGTTGTATTGATACTTGTTTTCCCGATAAATGATTACAATAAACAATGCGTTAATGTTTACCTAAGCTTCAAAATTCAGATCTGAGTTCTGCAGGCACCACCTAAATAGTTATAGGTCATCAGTATTTTATTTTTCATGTCTATGAGAAAAATTAAAACATTTATCAGTTGGACTATGATCCAAAAAAGATTTAGTGATATGTGTCTTTAATCGATAATGTAATATAATATATAATAGTATATTATACTTATTTTATTATTCGTAATATTTTTTAGTAACGGGATCACGTTTTGATTCTATATGGTTTGTTTTTAAATTTTGATTTTTGAGGACTCCTTGCAACTTTTTCCAAATTTTTATGACGCTGTAAACTATGGGTTTTGGGGGCTTTGCCCATCTACGGGTTATTTAGCTCTAGGTTTTATCCTAGGACTCTATGGCCTCTGTAACTTTTCAAGACTAGTTACTTCCATGAACACACCTGCTGACCTGCGGAGAAACGTTTTTACGATGATATATTATAAATATGTGTTATACGCATATATACACGCACGTCTATACTATATTATATAATATTGTAAATATTATCGACGATGAAAAGTCTTCGAATGCACAACGTCATTTAAACTGTATAATAATATTATCGGTCGTCGTCATCCTGCCGCATCGGAGGCGGCTTTAAATCCGATCCTTTGAACGTATGCGGCGGCAGTAATTTAAACCGTGTTATTTACGTCTCTGTCTCTTGTAGATATATTCCGCGAACCACGGTGCAACATGCTGTAATAATATAATATATCGTACCGTTTTCCGGCCGACACACACACACTTACACGCGTGGTCTTGTAGTATACTTACTAAAAACGACGTCTTTGTCAGTCAGGTTATAATATAGTTATAGGTACGAATGGTTATTCGTGCGGGTGTGTATTATAACATGTATATATAGCTAAATAAAAACACGATTGCGTTTTTATATAATCACATCCGATATTTTTTTTGATGAGTTTTTGACGCGATATCCTGCACCATCCGTTTTCCAAGCATTTTTGTGCGCTCTAATATTATAACATATAATATCGAATAAACTTTTTGCGATCTAATACACCAATATGCAGGCACATATTGATAATATAATGTTTTCAATGGTAGACATTCGTAGTGTACCATACGATATCGTTATATGCGTTGTCGACGACCATATCGCGAGAAATACAATATAGGTGGGTACGTATGGGTATCTTATATTAGGTACCTTTATACCAGCTTTACGTACGTATAATATTATTATGATGTATAATACGTGCGGCCGACCAATGTCTGTTCCCCAGGCAAATGATATTATTACAATAGTAATAGTAATAATACGCGTACGTTATCGTTACATTATTGTATATGTGTATACATATATATGCGCAACACAAAGGCTCGACATCATGCTGTACGCCGACAATGATATATATATTCCAATACCCCGAGTTAGGTACCACGTAATATACATGTGTATATATAATATAATATTATATGGTCGTCGGACATATATACATATTATATATTAAAGGTGTCTATGTGTGTGTGTGGTGTGTGCGCGCGCGCGATGTGGTTCCCACGAAAGACTTACATATTGTACACACACGCACTGTGTCACATTTCTTGTTCACTTTAAGTATACATAGCATCGGTATTTGAATAGAAATAAAAAAATTTTAAGTCGGAAATGTACCTGAGATTTTTGGCGTCCACGAACGTAAAATGTATGCCTCCCTTAAAATATACACCGCAATAATATAAACTTTTAAATTGTAGGGAGCAGAGATTCTTCGAAATGTACAATATTAACAGTTTTTCCATTCGTACTTTCCTATACCTATACATAAAATGTTCTTTTATAAATATTTTTAACGGTTGATAAGCTTTGCGACGTACTTATAGAAAATCATGAAATAATTGAAGGTAGTTTTCGCTTCAACATATTTTGCTCGAACAATTTGTTTGAACTATAAAACGGTAGATATATCTCGTCTCTATATTACATAGCGTAATAAACTAATAAATAATTTACGCCCTCCAGTTGGCGCGACCTTTAAGTATCCATACAGTGTACATTTATTTATACACTACCTGTACGTCAGCAGTAGGTGTATAACTAAATAATAAACTAAATAATATATTAAAAATAAATTACTGCTTCAGCACGGGCGCGTTCGTGTGTACAAAAATCGTTTTTCCGCGACGTCTTTATTATTTCCCTCTCTCGATTTTTATTGCATCGAATGATATATTATATAATTGCCGTTTTCGCGTTTTCGCGTTTCGAAAACCGTCGTTTTCGACTATACTGCAGTTGTGCACACACACACAACTGTGTACATTTATACAATATACATAGACGCGTATAGGTGATCGCGCGGGCGGCAAAAACCCGATTGCCCCGTCGTAAAAGGCCAATAAAATCCGACTGCAGTCCGATTTGTGAGCTCGCGTTTATACGCACAACATATATATATATATATAATATACCGCCTCTTCGCGGACCACGAACCAATATTATAGCCCATAACACTATATACATACAGCCGTCGGCCGGAAACGAGTCCCCGAGGTGTCGTCTTGTGCCGCCCGCCATGCGACGTTGTCACTGCTGCCGTTGCAGTTCCTGTCGCCAACGTCATGTGTGTGTGTGTGTGTGTACTAGACCGTCAAAATGCCGTCCGAATCGACTTTATGACCACTGTGGCTTTTGCAGCCCGGCGGCTGTGCGAAACAAACGCATATACAGTGTAATTATATATACAGCTAGAGCTGGCCAATAAACAGTTTTCGGTTCGGTGTCACATGTATCGCGTCCGTGTGATATGATATATTTATTGCAGAAAAAAGATTCCACATCAGTGGGATTCTACCGGTATGATAATGTTTTCTTAGATTATGTTTGAGCTGTACAATTTTCTTGTCATATATTATAATTGCTGAGGTATCGTAGTTTTAAACTAGTAAAATAAAAAACGAAATCTCAACTATGATAATGGTCATGAATTCTTAATTCTTATTTTAAAATCTTAAAATCTTTTGAAGCCAAGTGCTAACGGGAATTTAATTCTGGTTATTAAAAAAAAAAAAAAAACTCTGGGGGAGGACACATCCCCGTATCCCTCCATAATTGCACCATTGGTGTCTATATAGATATACGAGTACCAATATAATATAAATTATAATTCTTACGGCATTGCGCCCTTATAAATAGGAGTCGAGAAGAAATCTTACATCGCTCAAAAACGCGTTTCAGTTACCCCTCAAATTTATCAGTAACTATATTCGGATATAAAAATAGGAAGTTCTTACAGTGTTCAAACTGCGTTATCATATTAAGTATATATTGGCAAAGTCAACAACCCACACGTTGCGCTAGCTCAGTTTTTGAACACGATCGATCCCGACAATTTTATAACTTTGTATGCGTGGCATATACATCATATGAATATTATTATCCCACTGATCCTATCCGTTCACTGAAATCTGTTTATAAATATTTAAGTAAACACAGACGAACAAATAAAATAGTAAATATATATATATTATACTTACTCGCGTGCACTTAATAATTAGCGTAGGATGCAGCAGTAATGCTATATGTATTTATCATATATATAATATATAATACCTACCTACCCTCACCGTGCGCGAAAGCGAAATATAATCGTCCGAGCTCCGCAGACGTTTTTCCAAACATCATATAATAATAATATTATTATATTATTATATCCACGGCACACGCGTGATATTATAATAAATGGCCGTCATTTTTCTTTCGAGACACTGCAGTTATACTCACTACACAATACATAATATTAAATTATTATTTTTATTTTATGCGTTCGCTAATATTTACAACTCGACGCTCGTATTATAATAATATAGAGACATGCGCTCCCGCCAATATTTATTGCTGTCATTATAACATACGAGTACATTACCTAACCTACGTATATAATATAGATAGGTACTGAAGTGCAGACCGTATATAGTTATGTAAATAAGTCAATAAGTATTAATATGGCTGTTTTCTTCTTCTTCTTCTTCTTCTTCTTCGTATAATATTACAATTTAATTTAAACGTCAAGACGGTATAATACGCACGTATCTATTATACGTCATATATATTATTATGTGGCTATAATTTGAGAATGTAACTCGCTTTTAAAATATTTTACACGTCGATAAAAAAAAAATATTATATATTATGTAAGTAAAAAATCGCGAAACGTTTAATGTAGCCGATACGCGAATAAACGCAATATTATTGCTCAAGTGCAAACCAGAGCATAATCGAGCTGAAAATGTAATGTTAAGCTGATTTTAACTTTTTTAAATTTAATTTTCATTAACTTTTGATATTGTATAGATAGATAATATTGTATAATATGTTGTACGATGCCTACGTAAAATAAAAATACATAGATTTTATTATGGTCATTTAAGTTCAGGCAGTGCATGTACAGCGTATATGTATTTATTATTCGCGATAGTTCCCGAATTCATTAAATCGTAAAGCATATTATTATTATTATTATTCCTACGCTATCGTTATCGGAGTTTCATTTTCAATACGTGCTCACACTTATAAATTAGAATATTACAATTAATTTTTTGAAATCACACTTAAACCGCATAATATAGATAGATTAGATAACTATATAGTCATGAATCGAAAAATTACCTAATCAAAAACGACGAACAAATGACTCGTAAATTATTTAACGTATTACGAATAGATAAAAACGGACAGAAAAGTCCATTTAAAAATGATTTATGTGGTCAGTGACAGCAGCTGCTGCTGGCTGCTAAACGAAACAATAATATAGTATTTCATATTATATAATATCTAATTATAATGATACGAATCATAGTATAATCCTACCTACTAACTGCAGGCTACTACTGATCAGTGTACATTTCACGTTCTATATTCTGGTAGGTATCTTATCAAATATTTTCATCGGAGAGAATTAAACGTTATGTATTTATAATGTTACATTATATTATTATTATATTATCCAATGTGTAACAGTATAATACCGATTACAATATCAATAATGCGTATAAATATAATAATAAAATTACTGAAATTTTAAATAGTGGAGTGATAAGATTCCTCTCCTCGAGAAACATTTTTTTCAGATTAAACACAAAGCGCCGGGCATTAACATTCGTGTGTAACACGTACTGCAATCATATATTATTATGTTATAATTTTACATTGGCATTATAATACTGATATAATTTTTCAAATTTCTCCGTCGTTTTCGAGGAAAATGGGGCACGCCCGTCGTTAAACAGAAACCGATGTCAGGCCAGAATCATAGTTTTTCGAACGCAACGATTTATCACGCTGTTTTCATATTGAAACGCACCCGCCCCAGTGGCCCACCAACCCCCGCAACTCGCAGTGCGTTATTTATTTTTTGATGGAATTGCTCTGCACGCTTTTGTATGTTACCATAAAGGGTTCCCGTTACAATCATAATAATAACAATAAATGGTCATTTGTCTGTATTGGTCTCGGCGACTGACTATGACCCAAACATCTTATTCTGTTATCATGCTGTTATACAATTTATTATAGCATAATAATATACGATTGGTATATTATTTATATTTTAGCATAAGTAGGTCACTACGATGACGTACTAAAACCTTAGGTTACTGGATGCGAGTAGGTTGCTACATGGTATTACTATAATTATTATTCGGCGGTGGACACTGGTACATAATAATATTATGTGGTACATCTGGTAGGCATATATATTATGTATTATGTTGTTATTGAATGAATTAAGGGTTCAGGAATTCCAAGTGGAGATCTTTAAAAAATTGTGTTTGGATATATTATATCCAGTGATGTAAATTATATTTGATCGTATGATACTTCAAGTATAAAATAATTATATAAATCACGATATAATTCATAAAATATATGTTTTTTTTTTTGTTTTAAATGTAAATTTATAACAAAAAAATTGTGTTATTCTATAATTATGTAAATTATTATTCACTTGTAATAAATGTGATTATATTATTATTTATGTTTATTTATACATTTCTATGTATTTATCAATTTATAATCTGAAAAATAATAAACTTCAACAAAAGAAAAGTTCAACAATGATAAGAATAAAAGTTGTTAAAAAATTATCTTTATTTGTTATTTATTATGAATAATCTGTTAATTATAAAAAAAACTAACTATTCACAAGTTTGATAGTATATACAAGAGATAATACCTACACGCCTATTTAATATTGTAGAAATATAGTTGCTTTTATTTTTAACCAAATTTTAATTACGAAGATAAGAATAATTGTGGTGCATGATAGTCGCAACATATAATCACACAAGACAATAATTATCCATTTATTAAAATCAATAAAAACACATCAAAAAGAAAATGAAGAACCAACTGCATATAGCCTACAATTACAGAACATAATAACTGCAATATACCTACTAGATGAAAATACAATGTACAAAATTTAATTGAAATTGCATCATTATTCATAGATAAACTCTACAGTCTTATTTAGCCAGTCTATACTCCATGTAGGTGATTATAAATACGATAATATTGTGTGAACTAAAATAAGGTTTTGGAAAAATACCATAATATTATACTTATTAAAAAATATAAAACCAAGAAAATTATTTTTAATTATGTTTACAATACTTCTTTTATGGGTTGTACAATATTAACTGATGCAAATAAGATATAAATAAGCGTTCCAAACATTAAAATTTTGAATGTATTACAATCCAATCAAAACATACATTTATTGTTTAATAATATTTTTGTCTGCGTTAACAAATAATAATTAACAGTACACTAAAATGTCAGAGAATATAAATAAATAAATTTATATACATAAGATTATAATTGGTACCTATTATCTAATTGTACACAATTTGGTTGAGAAATAATTTATATTGGTTTTACGACTTTTAAATTACTTTAAACTGGTAATTAGTTCATTATTAAGTGACTGTATAGAATAAAAATATTTTTGTGAATTATTATTTTTTTAATTTCCATTACTAATTATTTTTAGTACTATAATAATTAATAACTTAACTACTACAATATTTTTAAATATTTACCCATAACAAATAATTGAAATACAATAATATATACTTATTGTACAATGTAGATATTATACCATTCATATGAGTTCCGGGCAGCTGATTATAATGTATACACGCTGGTATAAATAATGTTAAAAATATTAATTTTACTACAGTAATAATATATAAATAATATTTTAATTTAATTTCATAATAATTATTGATACGTGGTTGTTCCAGGTGCAGTTTTAAAAGTAATTTCAGTGGTACCTCATAATTCAATAATTAATTTTTATAAAGCTTGTATTTTTTGTTTGTGTATATATAATATGTATATATTTCAAAAAATTTTCTACACCTGTATAATTATATATATAATATATAATATTTTATACAAACATACATTTCGAAACGAATAATTATTTTGTTATTACAAATGGGAACGATTAACTGCATTTTGGAATTTAACATTCTGTAAAATTGCACAGATTTCAGTATCGCACTAGGTACTACAATATAATAATATTATGGTCTACAGTCTTTTAAAAACCTCCGTTCACGTGGTAACTCTAGGCTCATATCTGAGAATTAATTATTTAAAAACTCTTTATACTTCCCGAGGTGTTAGAACCCATTGACTTGTGATGATATACATATATATATATGTATCTTGTATATTACTAATAGTTTATGCATTAGAATTAGTAACGAAATTCCGAAGATAAATAGTTTTAAATTCGATCGAAATTATATCATAGATTTAAGCAGACGTCATTAATCCTACGTAACGTTATTTTATAAGTGTTAATGTGTTATAACTTAAATACACTGGCTCGCTCATACAGTAGGTATATCAATAGTATAAACGCTTAATAATTCGTAAGAAAAATCAACACGTTGTTTACATTGTACTATATATAATGATCTCCTACACAATTTCATTAATATTTTTGTATCAACAAGTCAGCACGTAAAAATAATAAGAGCAGATTAAGAAATAATATTATATATAAACATATTATATATGTATCGATAAGTATAGATATTAAATATAATATTGCACCTATATAATTCAAGGTATTTCCAACCATGTTAGTTATTGATATAACTGTTTTATAATAAATTTAATTTTTGAACATTATTTGCGCGCCATACAGATGCGCGACCACTATTTTATAATTTACGTTTTTAACTTTTAATTTTTATTTTTTTTTATATGAAATATGTTATATATTTGAATGAAATTTAAAATTATTTTTTATTAATCTCTAATATGATCTATGATGATTATATTTAAAAATGTTATAAATTTTTAATCAAGGTTTAACGTAAGTGGGTTGTGCAACAATAATTCACGATTTACAAATGCCGTCTGTATACCTACTAAGTACATATTGCTACTTCATTCTTATAAACTGTAATATTTATATAATAGATAAATGAAAAATGTACAAATCGTTAGATACAATAATTATAAAATATAATAACTTTTTCAAAAATGTTACCCAACGGTTTTAAAAATAGATAGGTGCTTACTTATGTTAAAAAAAATCATCCTACATACATGCACTACAACCTTGCGGGTGTTTGTGACCACACAACATATTAACTTTGTGTATTTTGTACTGTATAATTATAGTATCGTCGTTTACGCATATTATTTTCCAACCAAGTTCAATATATGCATATATTTTCCGGTTAAACGGTGTACCTATGGACCTCCAGTGTAATTATGTATTATTACTATTATTTTAATTTTTTTTTATTTCAACTTAACATGAAATAGTGCAATCATTAAATTCATATTTTATACCAAATTTGATTACATTTTGAGTTGTATACTATATTAGATACTCGTGGACAGAATTTGGTAAAATGTTTTTAAACGGTAAAACGGTTAATTGTTCAAACATACATGCACATAATATTATGTTATATGTGCTAATTTTATATGTTAATCAAGTTAATGTCAATGTCAAAAATTAGCTATTTATTAACTAGTTATAATATTAACAGCGGCTAATAAGGTATGACAATGCTGGGTGCTGACATTGGCTATGCAATGTTTGAAATGCCTACAGTCTACAATAATTATTGATAGTTGATTTGAGTAATATTTCATTTATTTATTAAAATATAACTCGAATCAACGAAACCATGTATTGGTATGATGTATATAGTAGCGTAAAGTTAGTGCAACAATTCTATAACACTAATTTCCGCTACATTATAACAATATTTAGTACTTAACTAATGCTATTCAACGTAACATTTTTAAAACGAGTTCTAAGTTTACCTATATAATTTCAGATTTTCCTTATTTGATTTCAGCGAGTTCACTGCTATAACGCAAAAATTAATATTAATGTCCACGGACTTCATGAAACCCAAATTCAAAAATGAATTAATAATTATTAAGTTATTTTTAAGCATTGAAAATCTGTTTCCAATTGGTAATTTGCGTGTTTACAGCTGATTTAACTTATCTCCAAATGTTAAACTGCAATGGTGAAGTTTTTCAAATGGCAGATTTTTATGCTATCGATGAACCATTTGTAATATCTCGTAGAGAAACACAGCACTAATCTTAAAAATTGCACCATGGTTGACATAACCAACTGAGCACTTAATATTAGTGTTAAAATTTTCCCATGATCCAAATTTTCAAACAATAATACTGGTTTTTACCTTTGTTAATAGTTTTTATTTAAAAATTGTTCATAAATAATTAGGTAAATATATTATGTATCTTGAATCCATCATGGGTAATATATAAACTTTTACACTTCTCTTAAAAAATTAGTGGACAATTAATATTTAGCCATTAGCGTCCATCTACAATACACTGTCTAGCTGTAATTATTAAGAAATAATCAATACTTAGATATGTATTTAATTCGTTTTATAAATAGCTTCATGTTTTATTCTGAAAATATGTTTTTATTTTTCAAGTCGAAATATACAATCTATGTCAGTTGACATTATAAGTATGTACGATATAAAAAAATTGAATAAAGAAGCCACCCAATGTTGAAAATTGTTTGTTGATTTTTTAAGTTATATTCATTTGGTTAAAATTAAAAATACTGCAGGTACCTATGTGCAGCTATATAATATTATGGTAGAATAATAATAATAACGTTAGAAAATATATGAAAAGCAAACAATATTACAATATTTCTCTCGATTATTACTGCATAATATAATAATATGTATCTACCCAAATATATTATAGTATGATGCATACACTTACATGAACGCAACTGCCGCCTTACAGTTTTTTCTCTTTTGCGTAGGTTTCAAAATGGCACATTAAAAATTATTTTGGGGTACCTACATAAATCTTGTGTCACGGCATAATAAAAATGTATATAATTTTAAGCGTATATTATATTATAACGTTTCAGTCAGAACATCGTGATATTACATTATTATTATGATTATCGTCTACATAAATAATGCGTGTGAATGATATATCCCCGAACGAATAATAATAATAATGATTTAACATTCTAATATATTATACTCCACGATGTCCGTTGCATGCGGTGAGGACGTGAACTGCGATAACTCAAAAATGGTCGAGACTCACTAATTAACTATACATTTAACGTTGTAGGTATACATTGTTATTTCATGCAGTGAACTGAAAAGAAAATTGTTTTAAAATAAAAAATAAATAATATATACACAATTTAGTGGATTTGCGGTATATAAAACGTACAAAATGGTTTTTATTAAAAACTAAAAATGAGTAGGAATATGATATAAAAAAAAGAATTTCCTTAATCTTGAGACAGATTATTTTTCTAAATCGTATTTTAATTAAATTTATCTAACGATTTAACTATTGAAATTTCTCGAATTTTTTTAGAGAATCACTGTAAGTTTATTGTACTTGCACAATTAATTAATTATTTAAATAATTATATCTTCATATTTTTTAGTTGTACGTCATATCTGTTCATCTTGATTAAAATAACTCATCAATTTACTCAAAACTGAATAAACATCCTACTAAAATACTGAAATAGATACAATGTATTATATATAGTTGCTCGATGGATATAAAGGTATCAGATTTTATAAAATATATACATAATACCTACATTTCCGATTTATGAGGTTAACACTTAATTAAAATTAACGAACACTGGGTGTGCTATCATTTTATCTTTTCTTGTTATGAAGATCAAAATACACGTTTCATGAAAATTTATTTTCTCGTTAAATTTTATGTAGGTATGTTGACATTACTAGTTTCAGAGCCACGGAAGTATTATTATTTATTATTTACAGCTTTTATTTATGCAAGTGCATAAATATCGGTACTAATTACTTAATTAATTAATTAGCGCATAAAATAACGTTTACATATTATAAACACTGTGCAGAGAAGATACAACGTTATATTGATCAAATTAATTATTATTATTATTATTATTAGCTAGCATTACGAACACCACTCGACATTTTCGACTTCTATACAAATTAACATTAATCACGAATTTTTCAAAACTATTGAGTTTAAAATATTATTTTTGTATGACTGCAATTAATCTTTTCCATTGCGACAAATTCGATCACAAAACCGTTTGAATTATTGTCGTGATAGAACATTAATTTATTTTATCCGAGAGTTCATTTTTCACGGTCACGTACGTCTTGGGTGTCTATAGTATAATAATGTTACTGTAATGGTTGTACTAAAAGGTATATTTACAAATTATTATTACGATTTGTATACAACTGTTATTGAAGGGTGTTTCTCATAAGTCATAATAAAATAATATTTTTTAAGCACCTTTTATTATTATTATTATTATTATTATTATTATTACTGAATGTTATTAAACTCAATGTCGCGTTACTGACATTAAGATACTTTTGATTTCAAATAAAAAAAGAGAAATCACATACAGGTTATAAGTAACATACTTAATACTTAGGGATAATATATTTCATACATTTTGGTGTTATAACAACTGCTAGTCAGAAATATTAAAATAATCTGTGTGTGTCACGTTATTTTTGAGTTCAAAACAAGTAACAAATTTTTTTTTGTTAAAGTTTTAACAAAAGCGGAAACGAAAAACAAAATATTTACGGAAAGAATTAAAATTTAAAATAAGATATTTCTTAAGCTGTTATTAGTGAACATTTTTAAAATAGTCGAGCATTAATCCACAGTAATTTATTATGGGCGTCTGAAGTTAGAATTTTAACAAAATTCGTTAAAATCATAAAATTTACAAATTATTTTTAGATTACAAATTTCATTTAATTATATCAAATATTTGAACATTTAGAACAAGGTTCCTCATAAGTTTTTTACTTTTAAAAACAAAAATTTTGTTAGAGAGTTTAATTTTTATGAGAAATAGAAATAAAAATAAATAACACACCTTGTAACTTATTTAAAATACAAATAAATAAATAAAAATGTAAATTCAATATATAAAATCAAACCATAAAAATTTATCTCACCTTGAAGTTAAATAATTGGTAAATAGCATTTGGATATTAACTATTATTAGGTAGTTACATTTATTATTATTAAGCTTTATAGCTTAACACGCTAAATGTATAAAAAAATGTTGCAACTTGCAAATTTGTTACTTATTGTTAGCGGAAACAATACACACGAGGTTTCTTCTTAAAGAGCACAATTTATATTATTTTTAATTGATAAATATGAATGTTTAAAACACTCATACAATAAACAAAAAAAAAGTATTTGTTTAAGTGCTTGTATTTATAATTGGAATAATAAGTTCTTGATATTAAAATTTAAAAATGAGATTGTAAAGTATAGTTACTTATACTCTAAGCCAGTCTAAGCATTTAAACTAACATACATTATAATAATGAATTAAACTAGTCCAATTGGAAAAACATAATTATCTTTTCAGTATTTTCAATATACCTACCTTTGTATTGTAGGTACATCAAACACATCTAACAATAGAAGGATAGTAAAAACATTGAATCATATATTAAAAAAAATTTTAACATACAATTCAACAATAAATGTGATAGTAACGCTCATATAGAATAAGTATACAATAGTAATATATACTAATGTACAGGTAATATAATAATATAATGTATTAGTAGGAGTATAGAGCACAAAAAAAATTTTCAATCATTTAAAAAATTCAATTATTAAATGAAAAAAGCAAGACCAATCGTTTGTGATCCATTAGACGTGGTGAATGGCGTAAGCGAATACGTACAACTGAGTGCCTGCACCGTACGTGTGGACGAATATTAAGCATTATTGTGCGACTTTTTTGAAGAGACAAAAATAATTGTAAAAAAATTGCATATATATATGTTTAAATATTTTATTCGATATCATATATTATCTACGTAAATCGTTTATTAAGTTCGTCAACACGGGAACAAGCAAAATGTGTTTAAATAGGTACCTACAAAAATGACTAAACTACTTGTACGTCTTTAAGGCGGAGTCGTTGTAAAGATATATTTTATATATTATTATATTATAAGCCTAAAGATATTAACTTAAGATATATAAACGACAGAGGGTGTGTTCAAAATTTAGTTTAGGTACTCCACATAGCAATCGAAACCTCATTAGTTATTGGCTATTATATAGATATTGAATAATTATCAAAATATTATATTGCTGCAGTTTAAATTGCGCAATATTAATTCTATATAATTTTATTTTGAATATGCCTATTTAAATTCGTACGATGGCTTGTTTATTTTAATTTAATTAATTACTATTTTTTTTTACAGCCAGTTTAATCACACAGTAGTTTAACAACAAACCTAATAATTTACTGATTAATTTTCTCTACAATGATTATAGTAATTGTTTTTTTACATTTTAATTACTCGTTATTATTTCATTAAATTAATTTGATGCTAGTTATATTTTTCTTTTCAGTTTTTACGATCTCGTTTCGTATTTTCTTTCAAGACTTACTTATTTTATACTATATACATACCTTAACCTCCACAGGTCGTAATATTAAGTGTGTACATAGAACATAGATTATACAGTTACCGCCAAAAAAATATTTCTTATTCAAACATTATAGTTGATACATTACATTTTTACTGATATTTGTACTCGTATATAATATTATAGCTAATGAAAATAATTTTGACAGTTAAATTTGATTTCAATTATTGTTGTATGTAAAATCGCCTTTTGGAGCAGTCAAAATGATTCAATCATTAATTTTAAAGGTCTAGTAAGTTAGAAAATTATGTATAGTTTGTGTATAGGTTAGGTCAAAATTTGAAAATTCTCATTGCTTTTCAAAATAATTTAGAATATATAAATTTTTTTAGAAATAATAGAATTTCAATAATATTTTTAACCAGATATTTGTAAATTGAAAGTTTTTTTAGGTTTTTCAATTTATGTTAGTAAAATATCTGTTTTAAACTTAAACATGCTGGAAATACAATAATAGGTATCCATGTACCAAGGATAATATAAGTTATTCGTTATAATCTTCAACCTTAAAGTACCTAAAGATACTTAAATTATGATTGTCTATATATAGAGAAGTTTTCAAAATGTAAGGGTAAAAATATTTATTCCATTAACCTATTCGTCCTATAATATGGTATATATCGGAACTGACAACTGAATTATAAGTAGTTATAGCTAATACAATAATTTATTAGTGAATAACAAAAATTTGTTATTTATTGTTACATAATAGTTAATACTTATATGTGATATATTTTGGTAAAAAATAAGTTTAATCTACGACATGTAAATTATTACCAGGTTATAGTAATATAAAATAAATCATAAAAAATAATCCTTAGTTATAGATGCTTATAGATCATCTAGACTCGGAATAATCATTCGTATGAAATGAATTGTTGAATTCAAAAAAGTATCCATCAGTACTTAATGAGAAATAGTACTCGACTCAAACTACCCTATCTAACCAGACTGGAATCCTAGGTTTTTTGTTTTATACAATAAGTAAATTATGGTTGGTTACAAATTATACACAACTATAATGTAAATACACGTCATTATAATATATTATTCCTCGTCTACGTTTAATACACTTTCGATCATTTATAGTACCGGTACATTCTAGTAAAATACATGCATAAAAATATATTTATTGTATTTTAATTAATTATAAGAAATAGTTAATCAACAATTATGAGTAAATCTGTTTCGGAATTCATCAAACATTTTTATTTTTAGATGTCTGGATAAATAAAATATTCAAGGTATTATCATCGCCATAGAAACACTATAATAACTAATCACTTGGCATTCTATATACCTATGTATAATTTATTAAAATGATGATTCAATTAAAATAAAGTAAATTGATATTTTTATAATAATGCCTGGAATTTTGTTCAACTAAGAGTTATTCGATAGACATATTGTATAAATAAAACTATAAATACATTTTTTTTAAATTGTAAAGTCTAAACAAAAATTGTAAAAATAAAGATCATGTCCAAATAATTCAAATTTAATAAATGAAAAAAAAGTTTAAACACTGTTGGCCGAACTTCTTTAAATAAAATAAAAATGAATTATGTAGAAATTTCGTTAAAATAAAAATATACTTAAATATTTTCACTTTTCAAATCTAGTTTTTCTTTGTGCAATGTACAAAAATAATAATAAGTAATATGTATAATAATAAAATAATAAATTAATAACTTTTATATCTATATTATAACATTGTAGTTTAATAAATAAAATTAAAAATAATTTGTATGTTAGTTAGTACTCGTTCCTATGTATACATTATTACTTCATTAGTTTTGTAATCTATTCTTCTTCTTATATTTTAACTTCCCAGATAAATCATGCTTTTGTGAAAAATATCGTAATTGTTGTTTAAATTTGCCATACTTTTGAAAGCTTTGAAGTACAAATTCTAAGATAAATAACATTTTCAGCGGGTTGTTTGTTTCCCAGCTTACTCTCGTATGTCAGATTAACGAGCGTATGTGTACTTACTTTATAGATTAGAATAGTTTAAAATTTGTGGAATATAAACTGTAAATGTATTTTAGAATTTTGTTATTTACTCTAGAATATAATAACATAAAATTAAAAAGTTAAAATATATTAACGTTTTTTAGTAAAAAATTCGTTATATCGTTTAGAGTTTCATTAAATAGAGTTTCAAAATTATTATATTTATTTTGAATATTTAAGTATCGGAATAGTTCGTAGTTGTACAATTATACTGATTAAAAGTCAAAGATTAGAATAAGAATAAATGCATATAAAAAATATAAAAAATATTTTATTAGGTAAACTAGTTATTTATTTTTTATGATTATTATTGTGAAACATTTAAATCTGGTCCATCACAAAATATTAATATATTGAAAATAGATTTTTCTTTTGTACAATCAAAATGTATTACAATAAATATTTTTGTTTTAACCTAGAGATATATCTCAATCCTTTTTTGTTCATATTATTACCTTTGTTTTGTATATATTATTGTTAATGACTTATTCTTGTTAAAAAAATATATTTATGTTAAAGGCCAATAACCTTTGTTGTTGAGGCTCATTTAAAATAAAAAAAAAAATATTTTTGATTTATATTGGTAGGTGATCAGTGATGGTGAATTCTGATCACTATTGTCTATTTTACTGAAATATTTTTTTACAATTGATTATTAAGTATTTAGATACATCATATAAATACTATTTTTTTATTATTATTAAAATAAATAGGCCTCGGCGTCTATGGCCATTGGCATACAATAATGAGTTTAAAGTTAACAATTTTTAAGAATACAATATTTAAATATTATATAAACAATAGCAGATTATAAACTATTTATAAGCTTGGTTTTAATTTAAAAAAAGGCCATCATGTGACTTATGGTATCTGTGTGGAGAGTTTTCCGACATATTGTGTTAATACTGTTAATATTATGTATACTTACTGATAAGCATAATATATTTTAAATGAGAAATTCAAGCGTCATAATATAAATTTCAGGAACTATTGTTAATAGGCATTATACGTTAAAAATAAAAATGATTAACTTCTTTAGTTGTTAAGGTTATTAAAGTAAAATTAAGTTATCGCCCTTAAAACATATTACAATACCTACTGTACTATAATACAAATAAACATAAGCACTGATGATATAATAGGTATAATATTTCTGATTCCTAATTAAATTCAAATATTAACAATCTTTAATATTTATTTAAATTTTTTCTGTACTACGTCATAAGAAATTATATGAATTATCTTCTTGTACTGAATTGATAATAAACCTTCCTATCTCTAAAACGGATTAATTAGTTATTATATAGACGATATTTTGTGTATCTTCTAAACTACATCAATTAGGATACGTTAGTAATTTTATGCAATATTTTGTCGGTTGTCGGTTATATACATATATACTTGGTATACGTGCGGTAATGTTATGAGTACTATGATGTATGCACGAGTATGGACATACAAACTACCAAAATTAATTGCAAACGCGTCATGAAGAAGGCAACTTTAATTTTATTCTTATATTATTATTTTAGTAATAATATAATAATATAGCCGTTATAGTAATAATAATTTTGATAATAGCTAGTTTTTTGGCTTTTTAATACATGATCCTATTCGCATACGAGCCACCACCACCACCAAAAATGATACATTATAAAATCTAATACAGATATATATTATATATTATATATAATAATATATACCTATATAGGTACATAATATAATAACACAAGGTATAGGTAAATATGTATACATATAGTAATGAATTATTCATCGAATATTATAACTACTGAGAATTTAATACATGATAATATAATATATATATACAACGTGTAGCAGGACACGATTACAAAACAGTTTTTTTTTTTGACCATGTTGAAATAAAATCCGTCCGTGTACACAAGGCGCAGTCTTCGTATTATTCGATCCGGCTTAATTTAAAAACACAATTATAATAATTACATTGTAATCAACGAAAATAAATTCGTATATATAAATATATAATTCGGCGCTGTGGAAACGGTATATAATATATATTTTCGTATTCGAAATCTCTCTGATTCGACACAGTCGCTGCCGACGGGTAGAATATCGTATGGCCGTAAATTGTATGTACCTAAACTCCTACTACATATTAATATTATACACAAGAATATAATATATATATACCTATAAATAACACAAACCTAGCCACACGATACGTCATATTAAGACGTGTCCGATTTCGGGATTTCGAATATTGATCGACTGTAACGCAGTCGCTTCTCAAAATATTATATTATTACCACATTTGCGGCATTTTCCGCGCGCACGTAGGTTCACACACGACCCGTATACGCACCCATGTGGGTGTTCCAAAATATGTATTATATTATTGCATGTTAAACTTACATGATCTAAAATCTTACCGTTAACCACGTGTATCTATAACATATATAGTAACTTTTAAACAAAAAAATTCGAATTCGTCTTGGAACGATATATTGTTATATTATATTTGTGTTAATAGTTATTATTACACGGCCGCACGAGTATAATAATGAAATACATATTATAATGAGCCGAATCTACGCGCATGACCCGAGACGAATCGCCTAGACATTCTAATGTATTAAGTCCAGTGGTATTTTAGTACATCGTAGACACATTCATTACACGGATCTATCACTTGAATCGTTTTATGATATTATTCATTTTCGTAAAACGCATTTATTATATTACGCCTTAGTGTTCACGCATTATAATAATATCATTTCAATAATACCGCAGTACCGTTACGACGCTTCGACTATTCGCGTGGTTTTGTTTCCGTAATCATATTTTTCAAAGTTTCAAAAGTTTTTCTTTCCAAACGTGGAATCCATAGTTTTCTTATATTCCCACTCGAAATTCCACGGAACACCTATTGGCGGCGCGATAAATTAAATTTGACATCGTAAAACTACGCAGCGTTGAACTATATACTAAATCCTAAATAACAGTGAACTGAATATAGTGTACCTATACTTATTTTCAGAGCATAAAATGTAATACATTTTTTAGCATTTGCCTGAGATAGAATCCGTAACAAAAGCAGTCTAGATTTTCACCAAAACAAGAAATAAATTAAGCAAACAATATATTATGACAAACAATACTTTATTTTAAAATAGAAAATTCGTAAATATATATAAAGAACCTTTTGCTCAGAACCAAAATATGTTAACTTGATTTTTTAAAATTCTTTTTCATAAATATACATATATTTATTTAAATATGCTCTAACATTCTAGAGCTCATAAACAATACAACCACTTACAGCACTTGCGTACCGAAAAAAAATCACAATCGTATTGATAAAAAACTTGTTAACATAGATTACAAGATTTTTGTATCAATTTAACAATACTATTGTTGCACCTTCTGATAGTATTGAATCAATCACTAAAAAATTTTGCTTTGACAATTAGTATGATTAATACCCATGTTTTTTTTATTATTATTATTATTATTATTAAATAAACTATCCGTGGCATCTGTGGCCATTGGACGTAACAATAATTTTTAACAATATATTCAAAATTATTTACATGATGATATTAAATAGTGAGAAAAAGGAAAAAAGAAACTTATAATAGTAATATTGGTAAAACAGGACGTGTATACAATTACAATTTGTTAATAAGTTGTGTTTCTATTAAAAATTGTATCATTCTGAAGACGTTGGTTGGTTTTCGGGGTTGAGTGCTTCGGCGAGGTAGTCGGAGATTTGATGTTGTCTTCTTTCCTGATAACTAATGTTATTATGTGACATAATCGTATATAATATTATGACATAAAATTGTAGACTGTAATTCATTCATTAACAATCAGTATTTTTTGAAAATATTATCATAACGTAAACATATAATATAATATAAAAATATAATTCTAAATGTGGTTATTGAAAAGTTCATAAAGTACTTATAATATTATAGTGTTATAAACTAATGTCTAGAGAGTTTCAAAGAACTAAAAAACGTTCCAAATCAAAACAATTTACAAATATGTTTTCTACTGTGAACTAAAATAATACTAAATAGTCAATAAAACCTAACGGTTCTCAATATGTTGGAACCAATTGGTTATATTATATATAATTTCAAAATAAATTAGTGACAACCTGAAAATACTTAACCATTCTCAACCTGAAAGTTCCTAATCATTCTCATAGTGTCAACTATACCTACCTTCAATAATAATATAATATGTATATTGTATAGGTTATTAGAAAAAATTCTAAAATTAATAATACCATAATATTATTATTATTTTTTTTTTTAATTATCCCGCGGCAACTAAGGTCATTGGGAAGGGGGTAGTACTACTGTAGGTTTTATGGAACGGTAGGTTGGTTTTACACGTTGGTGAGAGTTTTGGCAGAATTTCTATTGGGGCACCTGTAGGTTTCTGCCATGCCCCGGAGTGGGGGATGGCGACACTTGTTCTCCGGACACCGTGACTTGCCCGGAGAAAAATGCTGCCCGATGTTCGAGGATCGAACCCGGTCCGGCTGAGCCACAGCCGACGCGTTAGACCACTCGGCCACCTCGTACCCCTCTAATATTATTATTCTTGTTGTAAAGTCATGTTGCTCTTTTCGTTACCCGAACTGATTTCTTGCAAGACATATATTTATAATTCAGAACAAAAACTGCTTATAAGGTTAAAAACAATTGATATTCACAATTAAAAAGTTCTAACTCAAGAACTTTTTTGTCCTTAATTAACATTTTTATTAAATCGTTAATTTGTATGATATGTTTTGCTTTGAACAAACTACAATACTTAACACAGAGCATACATTTTTATTTTCGTGTAATGTCGTTAAAAATCATAAACTATGTTACAATTTGAAGTTTAAAATTGCTCTCCTGATCAAATCGATATTTTGCAATAGCACATCTACCTCATATATTTTTATTTTATTGTATCGATTGGTCGTCGAACTACCTAAAATAGGTAATAACATTATTACACTACTATACGATTAGATCGTATGGTATGTACTCGCATATTTGTCATCTACAACCCGCCAGCAACCGAACACATACAATATAGTTTCACGCGTAACGACACGCATTGGATAAATTATTATTTTTTTTTTTTTGTTCAACACAAAGACTTCAACATCTTGAGGTTATTAGCCTACAATCGTAACATATGTGAACAGAATTTAAGTTTATGATATAAATTAATATGGTGGAAAAATTTCGGTGTTCGTCAATTGCGCCAGATTTGGGACACTACCTGTATAGTATACATCTATTGCGCCGCTATAAAAAAGGTATATTAAAAAGGTATAATACATAAATTGCGCCGGAGCATTTGACAATGACACAGACTGTCTTGGTTAGTTTTAATTTTTATAATAATTATATTATATTATAATATATTAGTTAAATATTAATTTATATTAATTATGTTATTTTTATAATAATTTGTACAATAATAATAATAATAATTATAATAATTTTAAATTATAATAATTTGTGGCTTATCTGGCAACATGACTTCATAATATTGTGAGGAAATTAAAAATATGTCGAACAAATGGTCAAATATCATATTTCATTACACACATAAAAACCATAGTTGCAAAACCTATTTGTAAGTTCCTTATTTACCAAATATACAACATTGCTAATCTGTAAGTTTTGTAATCAATAGAAATAATAGGTATTACACGTGTTTATATAATGATGTATTTAAGAATCGATCGGCGCAATTGACGTACACAATTTATAGCATTGAAGTATCGATCTGCGCAATCGATGTATACCTTTTTCCTATCCCATAATTTTTCTTTTTTTACCTGTGATTTACGGCGCAATTGATATATGCCCAAAAATGTGTAATAGATTGCAGCTTCAGTGTTTTCTTCGCCGAGAGCAAGACGGACGAATGTTGTGTTTTTTGAAGATTTTCCGTGCTTCGGTGTATTTTGAGCATCTAGTTATTATGTGGTCGATTGATAGGTTCATTGGTGATGAGGAAGGAGTGGTTGAGGTGTGTGTGGCCAATTCTATCTCGGGTTATAATTACCTCGTCTCTTCGTTTTAAGCTGCAGGGAAAATTCCATTTTTTGATGAAAAGATTGACGTTCCTTAGTTTATTTGAGAGGGGAACATCGGTTGGATAAATTATACACCTTAAATTATACATATACATGTATATCGTACAAGTTTTTAAAAGAATATAATTGACTGTAACAACGATGTGACATGTCCGTCATTTTACCTTCATATTTGTATAATATATATATTATGCTCGGAGTTTTTCGTATTGTATACATAATACATATTAAAGTATTTTGAATACCTATATCACATATATAGTTAGGGCAGCCGATCAATATTATAAACTATATTATACCTATTTATCTAATACCTATGTATGTAATATATTATATATTGGAATATATTATTGTAAATGCGCTTAACATAATTCAAACTTTGATCTAGCTCGTTCATATTATATTAGGTTTATCGGAACAATACCATGTATGCATACGAAACAACTATATATAATAATCATACCGCGTACGCCGGATAAATCCTGGCATTATACTATTAAACTAGTATGACTGGAAGTCTGTTTGCTTAAAAATCCGTTGAAACCAGTTTATTGTAGGTCGTATACGCGATTCGTCGTATTATATTTATTATATTAAAACGTAATCGCATATAATAATGGCTGTAGTCAATTTGCACCAAAATTGACCCAAAATATTTACAACATGTGTAATTTGCACCATTTTTTTAAAATGCGTTTGTAATTTGCACCAAAATAAAGATATGTAATTTGCACCATCCTCAGGTATTAAGAAATAGGAATTGTAATTTGCACCAAAATTAAAATCGATTATTTTTTCGATAGTATTTTGATAGTACAAACTTATAAGTTTTTATATCCTAATATAAATTTAGCTTAGTTTTTATTTATAAAATAGCTGAGCTTATTCGTCATATATTGATGTAAGTACTAAGTTTCTATAAAATTGTACCTATAATTTACGAATATAAAAAAAAGTTGGCCAATTAAAAAAATTATATGTTATTAAATCGTTTTATTATTATTAAAATTATTATTGTCATTCGTATCAATCTAGTCTCGACATCTGCGAAGATACCGAGGAAAAATCGAATATTCCATAATCGAACAAATAAATACCTAATCATTTTGGTGAAAATTACAAATTCTATTTTCGAATACATGAGGGTGGTGCAAATTACATACCTTTATTTTGGTGTACATTACAAACACTATTTTTGGCTACCTGCAGTGGTGCAAATTACATATCTTTAATTTGGTGAAAATTACAAACTCCCATAATAATATAGATGACTGCAGTAATTATTAGTGAGTGGGAGATTGTCCCACCGCTAATAATTGTTTATATAATTGTAATCAATAAACGATGGGATTCAGAGGAGAAGTAATGCTATAACGCGGTCCCTTCTTTAGCTCTCGGTACAAAAGAAAAAAAAGATATCTCCTGTAACCATGTGCCGTACTCTGCGCACCTAATACCTATATATACGCGTATCATAATCGAAGCAATGATTCTTGAATTTTCCACGATCTACATAATGTTAATATTATTAATTATAATACCATTAATCAATGTGTGGTGGGATATTATATTTTCGATATTATCCATAAGGTAGCATATATCACGCGTTGTCCTTCTGCAGATGGTCCTCCGTGTGTCACGGACACGATAAGGTGACAAACTACTCGTTTTTCAAACTTCGAAACGCGTCTCCAGATGACCTAACCTAACCTGCATACAGGCTCCTCCACATCAGGCCCTGATACAGAACTTAATCCGGGCCCCTCTTCAATAACAATTATTTATTTCGAAACATTATTCTATAATATAATACATTTGATGTTATTATTTGCATGGACGCCCGCCTCCTCGAAAGTCCAGTCCCAGTACCATGGGGTCCATCTGACCCCCCCCCCCTCCTCTTATGGGGATCCTGCCTGTATATACTGTAATACTTACGGACACAAGATGCAGTTATCCGCACCAAGTTTATACTCGTCGAAGTTTTTATTGAACCCTATATATAGGTATAAACGTATGTATTATTATTATTCAAACACGTTAATGGGTGCGTACACGTACCAAAACGTATTATCTAATAATATATACCACAATATAATACGTTTGACATATTATAATATAAAATATATAATTTATTTTATTCCTGGGTAATTAGGCTTCCAAACAGATTGTGCGATATTGTTAACAGTGCACGTGTGTGTGTATAAATACTTGAGGAGAGGCCACCCAAAATCTATACGTGCTTGGCCGGGGGGTTGAAAATTTCGGCGACTTTCTAAATCGACGGTGCGCACTGCGCAGATCGCCGGACCAAGACAAGAATTTTTGTCGATCGCCGCGCGGTCTCCTCGAAAATCGAACGCAACGCCCAACGAAAATGTCGAGAAGTAGTAATAAAAGCGATAAATAATAATAATAAAAAAAAAAATATCCCGAATTTTGGTCACGAAGTCAGTACTAATTTTACTATTTAAGCCCGTATCTATGCGCGCCATCTAAATCGATTGTTTTGTAGGCGTATTTGGACCGGTCCGATTCGCCATTAAACCGCTTATTACGCCGCGGCAGTAATTAAAGAACGTTTTTTCGGTTTTATTTTGTCACAAAATGCACGGGTAGGCGAGCGCGTACCTGGTAATATTAAATTACACTGTTGCAGTGTATAATGTAAAATACCTATAATAATATGTGGATTTGTATAAGTATATGCTTTATTTAATAACAATGTAATAATCACTGGGTCGGGATTTTTATTTGTTTATTTTTTCTATATTTTTCGTCTGATTTTATTTTTTTAAATTTCTGTGCGAGTATCAAGATGTCGGACAAAATAATAATATTATTATTATGATTATAAAAAAAAAATAATAATAATACGTACTTGTAGACGGCTGCGCGCGCGAGAGGCCAATGAGTTTTTTTCGACGCTTGTATGGAGATATTATCGTGTCGAGTGGTTAAATTGAGTCATTATATTATATTACATACGTACGCATATAATAATAATAATAATATATAATATATTATTTTGTACCCGACGTAGGGTATTTATATTATATATATATAATAAGAAACGGTCTAGTGTGAACAAGACCGTATCGTATCGTTAACTCCGCGAACGACTTCAACAATAATAATTACGATCATTATTTCTCCATTTTTCGATAGTAATTATACCTATACTTATATGTATAATATACATTGCACGTACCTACTTATATAGGTATAGAACTACCTGTATACACGCACGCACGCAAAACATTATGATAGAGCCGACAGAAGTATGACGTGCTCGTAATCATCGTGGTGATTGTTTTGATATACATATTTACTGTCGTTGGCGATATCTAAAATTTAGATTCTAAATGCACCGAAAATAAAGTGATTATTGTTTTGACGGTGCAGGCTCACGCAAAACTACACTATGAATCGCGCGTTAGATCCGCACAAAATTAATTTCCTACGAACCACCACGTCGTTTCAAAATGTTCTACAAAGGGCGGTACTAGATTCGACCAGAAGTGAACCTTTTTTTCCCATCACAATATTCGTTTTCACCAAATAAGATATTGACCACGTTACCACACAAACAATTTTTATAGTATTAAAATCTATTATACAGTGAGTTTATTTAAAATTATATACCATATTGAAGAACAGCAAACAGCGCATTTCAATTATCAACTAGACAACTTATAGAGGGATGACGGAGATCCCTTCAACCAAACAAGCAAACTATATCTGACGATTTTTTTATCAGACATGAAAGATATTTGTACTACACAAATTATATAAATTACAATGAATTTTCATCAGTCAAGAAGGATACATTTAAATTACAAATTACTTATATGTTATGTCTTCTCTTCATCATTATTACTTGTTGTGCTTAATTGTATATAGTTGTATATTTTCTTATTAAAAAAAAAAAAAAAAAATTACCTATCATAACTATTAAAAACGCAGCGTAGATCTATAGCTATATTCAGGTCATAAAATAGACCTAAAATGTATATTGTGTAGGTCGCATATTGGAATGGTGTCGAACGGTAAATATTTTAATAATATGTATTATATACTCATCAGTACTTGCCTTAAGTCACGAATTTGACGTAAAAGTATAATATAGATATAATAGTTATACGTATAAAAAGTATAAAATTTGAAATAAAAATATACAATTTGCGGCTATACAATTAATATATATGTGTGTGTGTGTGTGTGTGTGTGTGTGTGTGTGTGTGTGTGTGTGTGTGTGTGTGTGTGTGTGTGTGTGTGTGTGTGTGTGTGTGTGTGTGTGTGTGTGTGTGTGTGTGTGTGTGTGTGTGTGTGTGTATGTGTTTTTAAAAAAATTATAAAAAGTGTCTACCAAATATGCTACAATTTAAAAACTAAAATACCCCCAGCAATCTAATTTTATTTTTTACAAATATTTTTTTGTATGTTACATAAGTTTTTGATTTATAGTTAAATATGGCACAGTTTTTATCAAAATATCAAAAATATTCTAAAATTTATAAATGTATACATGTCTTTACATAATACCCCATCATCACCGACAAGAGGTCATCCTATTCAACTACAACTTTACATATACAATATATAGGTGCCTATCCAATTTTTAATATTTTATACTTATGTAGTATTTTAAATTAACTTGCTGTATTTCAGATTTGAATATTATTATTATTATTTGGACGGAAATGTGGTAAATACTAAATATCTCATTTGATGAAAACGATAATTAGTGGAGGAGGGAAAGGTACGATTTTGGTGAAAACGCTCTTCTATAGCTATCTACTATAAGAACTAAGGTTAGGTTAAGCTTTAATATCATATAATATAGATGTTATGTATAGGTTATCGAAATCTTGATTCCGATTTGAGATGAAAGTATTTGAAAATCATATTCAACATATTTATTTAAGGCATCTTATAAAGTATACTATTCTTAAGTATACTTAAAAAATTAAAAACGGACTCACTCAAGTCTCACCTAAATAAAATTATACAAAATAGTATTATTTATGAGATGTTCGTCATTCGGACTATGCTCTATACTTCGAAATTAATTTCCGTCACCGAGTGGCGATTATAAACAATACAATTTATTGAAAGTGTAGGCGTATCGGAGACTTACTTTGTGTTTTGTTCGTTTGATTTGTTGTCATATTTTTCAAGAATGTTCACTCATTTATTGATATACAGAAAATGAAGAACAAACCACCATGTCAACAGGATCAACTGCAGTTAAACCTCATCGATTATAGTGGTTTCCGATGTTTAATCGTTAATAATTTGTCTCACCGCATATGGCGGTAAAAAAACATGACATATTATGATATTTTAATCTATTTTTTTGTCACACCATCGGGTCAATCGACTGCGAGAACAATATTTCGAACTACGCGTGTGTATACCACAATCAAAAACAAACAATGGATCCAATACGAATTTTAATCACGAACCAAAAGAAACGATTTAAATTCAATACACATATTATGCATATACACTCGGAATCGTATACATTATTTGTTCATAAAATTAATACAAACATTTTTGGATAGCAATATATTCTATAATATTTTATTATATTTAAATAGATACGGATATCATAACACACACATTTACCTACAGGGCAACAGAGTAGGTACACGTGTCGATGACTATTATTCGATTATCATGAAGCACAGTTTATTATTATATTATTGGCATTACAATATGTTCAGAGTGATTTGATTAAAGATTCAATTGACCGTTCAATTGAGTGTCCTTAAAAGTTACGAGGAAAACAATTAATATATTTTACGATAAATTAACTGTTGTTGCAAATATATAACTTCCTCGGTTATGCGTGTATGCTATATGCATTACGATAATATTTCTGTTTGTCATATTATTATCAAGGTACCTATTCTAATGTACGAGAATACATTCTAACAGTGTTCAAACAGTATATGTACTATGATAAACATAGAAACAATATAGTCTTTGCATTAAATATAGTTTTTGCATATAATTATTATATTTTGATGTCATAATGATTTTAGGCACTTTTGCATTTATCGGTACATCTATGTGTTATACTATTACCATATCCTACCGACATACAATATTTGTGATGCATTTCATGAATACAATAACAACTTCACTGTCATCGACATTCGAGCCATAACAATAATAATTCAATCGTGGACGCGATGTCATCTTCACTCAAATGCACTTGTGTTTAAGGAGTATTGTGCAGGTAATGTAATCGCGTTGCATTCGGTAGCCCCCGAAACGTTTCAATAACCGTTAAACCGTTTAAACGCCTCATAAAAAGTTCAATAATAAACGGTAATGGTAACGTTGTTTTACGTTTTTCATTGTAATATAATATATTATTTTATTATGACTACGCAAGTATGTCTAGCCAATGTATCATACATGAACGAGGTAGTTATAGATATGTATTTAGCAGTAAAGCTTATCGTTTCGCAACACTGATGAGTTGTAAAATGAAAATTGTTCAAAAATTTGGAGGATTGTTTAATATATATTATATTATTTACGGTTAATATTTTTAGGTGTTGTAATATAGTGTGAATTTTTATGAATTAAAAGTGAAAAATGTATAGAAAAATTAGTCTGTACAATTTTAATCATTATCATTTCAATATTATAAGTTGTTAAGTAATTAAATATACATTATGATTTTTGTTTCGCAAACCAACGCATAATATCTTATATTATTATCCAGATATTATTTTATTTATTTAAATTTGTTAAGGGGTTTACCATAATGTTTTATTGATAATTATAAATATCTGTATAAATTTAGGATATCTTTTTCAAACTACGACCATACAATGTCTGGGACAAGATGTAAGTATTGTCTAATCCGTGCTAAAAAAATATCTACAAGTATACCTTTCATCTAAAATAATAAGACTTTTCTCTTCGAGTTTATAAGTTCTATAATGTCAAAATATTAGCTAGTTGATTTTTATCAAGTGATTTTTACCGTAAAAAGTTAATTATATCGGTCATTTGTATATTATTTACAGTCAGTGCAGCGAAAATTGGTTTTTAAATTTTGTTATATTCTCAGACACACAAAAGTCGAGCCAAATAATACCAATCCCATGATCTATACTAATGTATCTGTACGTGGTCTATGGATACTAAATATTACAATATTGACAATATCCATTATATAGTCCATAATTCTGTATAATATACATAATAAATTTACCTATAAAAATATGTAATATTCAGATATTATCTATAATATGTTCAATAAACCGATACGACGACGAAGTATGAAATATTTCGTTTGTGCCGGATTCCGTAACAGAAAGAAAAAACAAAAAAATAACACTTATAAATATAATAACAATAATAGTAATAGAACCCACTTTTCTTTCGGGATGGCGAGTAAATCGTATTATAAATTTCGTGTATCACGTAAATAATACATGACGTATATACATATATATATATATATAAGTACATGCGGGTGACGGCTACAACACTGTGCAGCTCGCACTTACCTAATGGACTATAATGGAAATCTTCATGGATTTAATATATCGGTCGTGCCGCCCGATGACGCATATAGATTAAGTCTTATTGTGTCCGCGCGGTTAATGGGTTTTTAGATGCTATTTTCATACAATGTCGCGATGTAAATTATTACGACGAAACGAACACACAATAATGTTAAAGACTATAGACAGTTTTTTTTTTTTGGTAAAACATATTGTAATAATAATAAGCGTAGAGTTTAGCGGCAATCCATGAAGACGGTTTCCGGAAATAACAATATAATTATATTTAAAATACTCTTATTGAGGGGAGAAGGAGCGTATGTTCAACGTGTTTCGTATAAGCCATGTTTATATAAACGGCTGCTTGTGGTTTGAAATTTATTTCCAAACGGTTTTTATATTTATTCGTTGAATGCCAAGCAGTGTTTAGATTTCATTTCAGAGCACTTTATATTATACATTTACAGTTCGGCACAACGCAGCAGTGAGCGACATATAGTATTTTTACGAACAATTAAACTTCGCCGTCCGAAGTAAATACCTATATATATATTGTATACATAGCGCAAAAGCACATCCCGGTGGTCATCGTGGCCAAGAGGAGAACAACGAAGTACAAAATGTTAAACGCGCTTTACATAATAATTCATATATATACATTGTGCCTTTCGTAATTTGTTTACACCGTCGCTAGAACAAAAAAAAATATGAGAAATGTAATTATAATAACAGTTATATGACAAATATATATATATATATATATATATCGAGAGAGAGATACATATACGTTTTTAACTGCTGCTCACAACTATACAAAGTAATTCAATTTATTTTACACGTTTTTTTTTTTCAAGAGTGACAAATCGTATACGATATAGTGTAAGCAGTACTTGAGCCAAAAGGTTTAAACAAAAACATTTATCGTATAACTACTTTCGTAACCCAGCATTCGTGTATTCGAAATATCAAAAAAGTAATTAAGTCAAACAACATTATTAATTCATTATTGCGACTGCAGTGCCATATTATATTATAATATTATTTCGAATTAAAATGTAAGAAACTTGCTAGCAAAATTGTGTTATGTCTTATGATCAGAGAGTCTCAAAGATTTACGTGAATTTTACTGGCGAAGTTTTAACAAAAATATTCTTTTTAGTGATTTATAGTTTAGTTAGCTCAAACTTTTCAAATTTACGTAGTTACTTTTGTTTTTATGAACTCAAAATCATTTTATATTTATTAACTTTATTTTGTTTGAGTTTGTTGTGAAAAATAGTAACTTTTCATAATTGTTTAACTTTTATATTTTTTATTGACTTGTAACTTCTGTTTAAATATTTGTTAATACTTAATAGTTATAGATTTCAATTTGTATACAATGTTCGTTTTATCTATTTATATTGATATTTTGACTTGCAGATATTGCAACCGCATCACATTTAATTATATTCTAATAATAGTGTAATGTAGACATGTAGTGCCTACTCTTTTAAATAGGTATATTATAATACCTAATTAGCTTAGCAATATTATTATACCAACAATATTTATTACGTTCCGAAGACCGAGGATGTTATAGACATTATAAACAGGATAAAGGTCTTAAATAAAAAATTAACTATAACGTCATAATGATATTTTAGATGTTTCAAGAGTCATTAGTCTTTACACAAAAAATGTATTTTACTTTTTTACACCTCTGGAGTGAATTTTAAAGGTAGAACCGGTAAATTTATATCTAATGTAACTTTGAATACGTACAGTGCTACTAGTACAATAAAAAAATTAAGCTATACAACTGAGAAAATGTGTTTGTTACGGTCATCAAACAAATCAATAATATATTTATAGGTTTTTAATTCAAAACTTATTACTACAAAAAAAAATTCACATTTTATGAAACATTATTTATTTTTTTTACCACTAACTAATAATATTATCGTTATCAGATTTTCAATTTTTTTTTTTTTTTGTTACTTTTTTAAATGAATAATATATGAATTAGCACAGGGTAACCAGTAAAATTTTGTCTAATATTCCACCTTTTTTAAATTTTAAATAAGTACATACAATTTTCAGTTAAAATTCGAATTTTGTACTCCAAAAGTATTATAAAAATATTCTGCTCTGCAGTATGAAATTTAATAAACCAGAGGGTACGTTGTCATTAAAACAAAAAATGATATAAAAACAAGTAAAAATTTATTATTTTCAAGAACGTATATACTCTTGAAATAAAGACCGTTTGCTGTTTAAGCATTCACTATGTATATAGTAGATAATAGTTAGAAGTATAAACAAAACAAAGAATATTACAATAATTATGTCGTTCAACACTGTCTATTAATAATATTAAGTAATTATGTAGTTACTAATTTAGTCCTTATATTATAAAAAATAGGTTAGCTGCAGTTGTCGTTCAACAGTTTTTTTTTTTTTTGTTGTGTAGGTTTCTTTCATGTTCGTTCAAAATGGCTAAATCATAGTTCGGGGTTCATAAATCTAAAGTAATGAGATAATAAAAGCGTTTAATATAATTTAAAACGTAATTTGAAAATATCTAGGTTTTTAAAAACGTTAATAGATTTAAAAATAATGAATTTTTGACATTAAAAGAATAATCCTATAAGGAATACATCTGTGACCTAGAAATATTTTGAAGTTCATTTAAATTTACTGTTATTTATATATTTTAGTTGTATTATTTTAAATTTCTTCAATCAGAACATTTTTTTTAATATATCGCACTAAGTCAAACCGCACTCCGTAAACAAAAATGTGCACTTTGCAGCGTTATTTAATATTATAATCGTTCGAGCCGAAAAGTTTTTGAACGCAGTTAGGCCTGTACAATACTTCAATACATTATAATAACACATTCGCAATTATTTTATTTTTTACGAGGCGTGATACATATATAAATAATCGTGTTTTCGTTAAAATGTTAACACGCGTTAAGACACGAAATTCGTACTCGAGCCTGCGGCTGCTGGGCAGCGGCAATCACGAGAAAGATATAATATTTTTATAAAAGTATATAACTAACAATATTATACCACTATCGACGCGTCAATGCGGTAAGTATTTTTTGCCACACGCACTTGGCAGAAGAGCCGACATAGGAAGTAGTCTTTTGTTTGACGTTCACGTTTTATATACCGTACCGTCTAGTAGAGACAGCAATAGAAAATGCTACTTGGTTCCGGTAGGTCCGTGAAGAGTTTTCTTTTTTCGGTTTTCTATTTTCCAAATCATCGACACGCCTGGCTTAACCCGTGCTTAGGCAACCAAACTTGCGTGTTTATTGGTCTTTCCTCGTATGCGAATCACGTGCGCCATCTGGTGGCACGGGGGTGGCCTGTATGACTGTGGCTGCGAGACTAATAGAGAGCGATTTACGATCGTCGACACCGGTAAATGACTAAAGTCTGGTAATCGAAATTACATTATTCTACCATGTAGTATGATAATGATAATAATAAAATATTAATAATAATATTATTACGGTGTTCATAAATTTAAAGTAAATACTTTTTTTTCACTTGTCGCTCAACGATTGATTAAATAGTATCTTGTCAGTATCGATATTTAAAAAGTACATATTTTAATTTGACTCTATGATTTTAATAAGGTTGTGGTTACGGTTACATATAAAATGACTATATATATTAATACCTACTCGGAATTTTTGAATTTCATAAAAAACGTCAACTGGGTTGTTGTCGGTTCGATTCCAGTCTCTGGTACATAGAGTAACCGCTTTAAGCTGGTCAGTCATGCAGTCTCCAGATGCAGACGATATTCTACGGATCACATGGATTGGCTCAATTCATACTTCCTGTAAGCACGATTATATACTACCAATAGTGAATAGATGCTGTATACATCTAACTAATAAAATATAACGGTTAGAGTTGCCTGCAAAATTTAGTTTTTCTTTTTGAATATCGCAGTCGTTGGTGTTTTTTTACGTCTGTGAACTAGTGGCGGAATATATTTCTTCGGCTATTGTCAAGAAGCTGTTAATACGTGGATAAAATTTAATGAATTTATCATTATAATATTATGAAACAATGATGACTGGGTAAAAACTATACAAGTGGTACCTATATCGATACAATATTATACAAAACTTATTATAGATATTTTAAACAGAGATAATTTGGATTAAAGAACCCACGAATTAAATTATACACGAGCACCGATAAATATTTGATATATTGTATATAATATTCGAATCATATTTGAACCGCGATTACACAGATAAACGCAATTCGAACGAAACATTATTTTGGGGCAAACTACAAGCTGTATAGTTTATCATTCAATTATTGAATAATTTATTATTTTGTTTTTTTACCACGGACTTGTTTACATTGCAGAATCGATGTAATATCTATCATAATTATTATTAGAGGTCAGAAGAGTATGTTGTCTTATGCTATATCGTACACAACAAGAAGTAAGTACACAACAACATTCTCGTCTTGTATCGTCACCGTCGCGCGTCGGTTTAATTGGTTCCTTACAACCGATAATTTATGAATGAATACCAGTGGGATAATACCGGGCTTTCTTCGACGTCCGTATTTGATAGTGATTAGTGGTCGATAATTGTACTGATGAAAGTCAACTCAAACTAAACGCAAACCACGCTAAGTACTGTGATCAAATTTTACATGGGTGACGGAACCGCGTTCACGTCCGCCGAATAGTATTTTCGGTAAAATAAAAATCTACATCAGTTGACGGGACCGTTGAGAATTTCACGTCCGGTAATTTTCGATAACAACGTGAATGACGAAATAACATTATATAAACTATTGACATTGTTTAACGGTGGTTAAGTTGTTGGCAGTTTTTTTCCATATTTCGTGTTAGCTTTTTTGACGGATCGAACCATAGATATCACTATCACGTCTAAAGGTATCTAAAATATGGTAATATTAGAACACTAATTCTTGTCTCTATTCAACAACAATTTTGGCCATAATACGAGGGGGAGTTATCATAGCTACCTGGTACCTATTACTTTGGTATAGAAACTCTTACCGCGCATAAGTATATCGCGTGCGATCTGCCGACCACGGAGGTTGTGGATCACCGTCCGGCCGTCCGCGGACAGATGTCGCGCAGTCGCGCGCCGCCATCGTTTTATTACAGCTATTATTATTATTATTATTACAGTCGTACAGTTTTACGGTTTGTTTGGGTCGGCCGCCCGGGCGAAACGACCGCCGCCGCCACAGCACATAACCATTGAATTTTATGTTCTCGTTTCCCTCCCCCATACACCGTCAAGTAATAATAATAATGACGATGACGACAACGACGACGATGATAATAATAATATAATATAGGTAGGTACCACTTTATTTTCGTCGTTGACCGAGGTCGCGGTTCACATCGCTCAAGTACCTCTTGCTCTTTGCGGCATTCGCTATACGTTTTTCCAAGAGATTTTTTTTCTTTTATCGCCAAGTAATGCGATTGGTCGTACTTTATACTTGATATGCAGCAAACAAGACGTGACGGATTTTAGGCGAAACCTATTAGTCAGGAGAAAAACATTCAAGATTTTCAAGGAAGAATTCGGAGTGTACATCGATACGTATCGATTTAATTTTGAGCGTTCTACAAGTTACACGTTCAATATACAAGAGATACGTACCGACCCGTATTGGGTTTAGACTTCGATACGAGTCGGTACGTAACTATTCTCAGTTGATACGCATCGATCCTTCTTCTTGAAAATCTCGAATGTAATGTGAATTGATCAAATCGGGTCAGCCTGAACTAGGCGGCGGCGGTAAACGTTTTCGTAACTTGTGTAAACAACCGTATACAAATCAAGTTGGTGTCTTGGATTCGTTTCCATGTTTTTGGCGAATCGTACTTCAGATCACAGCTAAATCAGAACCCGATCAGCTGATCGAGTGTCACTTCTGTATAGTTTTGTGCACGTCGTGGACGAGCGTCAGCCCGACAATGATGTGAACATGGAAGATGATAAACTGCGGAAAAATTAAAATTTATGAAAGTCAATACGGAAGCTGCAGCAAATACAAATTTTACATAGTGCAATTTACTGCAAATTTGATAAAGTTCATTATACGAACTGCGGTAATTCATTTTATTAAGTAAGTACCTATAAGTACACTAGTAGTACATTAGTAGGTACAATTGTACAAGTGGTATTTTTATGAGTAAAGGAACCGATATTATTATTTAGCACGTTGCGTCAAATTACTTAAAAATACATTTGAATTTACCTTACTAATTCATAACGCAAAATAACTTCTTCTTCTTCAGTTTAACGGTCCATTTAGGGACAGCGCTCTATAGGACTCAAAATCGCTCTCAATCTATCTTTCTGATACGTTATCTCTAAATTTGTGTTCGGGCAATGTAAAATATAAATACATTATTAATTCAACAATATTGGAACATAAGAACACATAGGTAATAGAAATAAATGATTCTTAGGTTTTATGTACTTGAACACTTATCGACTTCCGCAGATATTAATACGCCGTGATGCGCGAGGGTTTATAGACACTTAAGTGATGATAACGACCGTTGACAGCGGTGCAGACTGCAGAGAGATTACGTACCTATACAATATAATAATTTTATTTTTTTTATTTGAATTAAGCCTCGGCAACTATGGCCATTGGCAACAATGGGTTTAACTCTAAATTATTTACAAGTGTAATAATATTGTTAATAGTAAAATACTGTACTTTTTTAATTTAATTCTATCATAGGACATAGATACTTGTTATTTTATTACGTTATAAATTATAATGTAGCCGAACAATAGATAATTTGGGTGCACGACATTACGGAGACTTTAAAGTACCCACCTATGTCATATATCGATTTCTCGCGTTTATATTTCGCATATACGACGCGCCGTGTAGTACCTAAATAATTATTATATGATTATACCTAATATTATTTTAATATTAATGACATTGTATGTATATTTACATAATAATCTTCAAATTTGTATTTTTAAATATATTGTAAATAGAGGTGATCGGATCTTCGATGACCACAATCCATTATTTGCATTTTCTCAATTATTTTGGATTGTAGAAGCCGTGTTAAATATTCTAATATTATTATACACAGTGTACTTACGATTTACCTAATGGCACATAGTGTTATTATACTATAATATGTGTGTAACCGTTTTAATAATATAATAAAATGTTGATAAATTCAATTAATTATTACGCGAAAGCACACGAATCGGTGTTATCAGGACTACCAATGTGATTTATTATATATATTATATCATATATGACTTACGATTAACGGCCTATATTACGATTGTATATAAGTTCTTTTTGCCTGCAATTGGACAAGAGCTGTAGTTTATTCAGATCAAGTAGTTTCCATTATGTTTTGAACGGAGTTTATTATCATAGTATTCATATGGTAATAGTTGATAGAATTATAATATAACGTATAACTAATACTATAAATAACACAAACTGAGTGATTTTAAACACGATGTATGTATAATAAATCCCGTACAGTAGCAAGATTTAAGAATTAAAAAATAATTGTAGTTAGTGTACTAAGTTTAATGAACAATGTGTACGGGGTTTTAATCGTGATTATAATTATTTAAATTTTTTATATGTTTTTGTGGGCGTTTCAAATAAACCACGCGTTTTGATTGTCAAAAATCGTGTTATACACAAGAAAAATTAACAATATTCACGCCGTTTTGTCGAAATTAAAACGCTTGAAAATCCGAACGCAAATTGGAATAAATGTTGGCATGATCAATATATTCCTAACAAAAAAAAATCAAAACATCGTAACTTCGAATGTATTCATGTTGCCATATTGATAAAGCGGTGAGAAACAGTATAATATAAAGTATATTGTCAAACAAAACATGACGTGAATTTCAACTGCAAGTCACAGATTAGATTAGATAATAGTTTTTACAAATATTTTAATGAAATTTCTTCCGACAGTTGTTATGTATTGAAAACTTATATTGTATTTATAATATACAGTGTGATTACGTCGTCCATGTATTGTAATTTATTGTCACACAACCACACTCGTAGTATGATGGTGGCTTTTTGACTTTTGACATAAATCATCGGGTATAGCTCGTCGGAATTCCAATTTTGGCGAATCTCTCAGCCCATGCATTATATAACATTATACCCGCCGCTTGTGGTGTTGTGAAGACGATGCTTTCTGACTAAGCGTGATGTGTATGAGCGCGCGACCGCGAGCAGCTTCGCGTGGGAAGAATGTGCTCGTCGGGTTCGTATGTGAGAACGCCGGCAATATTTCTCAGTGCCACACTCTGCCACGTGTCTATTTGTGTTGTGGGTTTGCAGATCATGGGAAATAGCGTAAAGAATAATTTAACAACAATAAACAAAAAAATCATATAGGTACTGTTATATTGAAACACAACTTAACGGACATTGTATAAAAAGTTTGATATTTTTGAAATAATATTTTATACACGTTTCTCGCTAAATTTTCACGAATATTTACGTCTCAAATTACAATTATTAAACTCAAAAGGCTGTGTTATGGGTCGAACAATGGCTTGCTATATCTTAGTAGTAATAATAGTAGTATAGTTAAATAAATAACGTTAATAAATACATAGTAGGTACCTATTTACATTTTACGTGTGCAGCTAAAAAGCTAAAATATGATTAATTTTCTCAGTGTTATTCTGCAAAATGTAATATTATATTAACTGTCAATTATTATTAAAACGACAAATGAATATCAAGACATGTCATTAAAAAATGATTTCAATCAGTATTTTGTGTAATATAATTATTTTAGGTCAGTATATTATGTTTTAAATTTTTTATTTACTCTATAATTTTCTGGATGGTTGTTAAGCAAGAATTGAAAATTTAAGATTTGCTGCAACAGAATAATGCTTATGGCTTTAGCGTATTTGATGTATGAACTCTATATGGTGACTTATGAAGAAACATAGGAAACATATTAAACGAAAAATATCTTATGGAAAAGCATTATAAGAAAAAAATATATGTCATTATTGTTTGGATTAATAAAGGATTAGTATTGAGACCCGATTTAAACATAGGTACATACGACAAATAGTGATTAACCATAGATGTAATTTGTATACTAGAAAAATAGACATTTAAACGTATTAATTATAGAAAGATGGAAAAATAGTGAAGAATGGTTGCAAACTAATATTTTATGATTGATAACAGCAAAGTAGAGATATTTCATAGATAATACATAGGTTGGTTAGGTATCCTGTACGGCTGCACTGAATGTATAATGATATATTACTTCTGGTAATGCATTGATTTTAATCCATAAATTATATTATTTAAAAAAAAACGTAATTTTTTGTTGCAAAACGCAAATCGCTTGTAATTTTATTTTATATTTGAAATTTGTATAGCATAAACAATATAATTACACATATCACGTGTGCTTGCGTACAGTTATTACTTATAAGATAATAAAATATATTGAAACGTATTTTTTATATTATATATATATATGTAAACTATGGAGAAAACCAGCGTTATTAAAAAACAAGTAGTTTTTGTAGTAAGTATACAGAATTAGAATAATTACCATAATAGACGAATGCTGCGTTGTTCACTACTTATATACATGTTATAGTTATCACGTGTTTAAGTGCATATAAATTAATAAAATCAAACACGTATAAAATAAAAAGAAAAGAAAAAAGGTGCCGATCCGACTATAAAATCAAGTGACGTTATTTTTCTCTGTGCATGAAACGTTTTTCAACAGGACACATCATCTGATAATCGAAAAGTGTAGGTTTAGGAAATACTTAACTTATCATTAATAATATTATAGTGTTGCTATTTTAAAATGGCATTAGATATACTTATATATATATATATATATATATATTCTAGAATTTGTTTTAGTCTCATTAATTGGTTGTCTTGTGTAGTAATAAATACAAATTTTTAATATTGTTTATAGGCAACTGTATAAATTACAAATAGCCAACCACTAACTGCTTACAGCTCATTTATATGGAGTATATTATATTGTCTCCCCAATTTATAATTATACTATTTCATCTGTTCGTCATTAGTGTACTTTTTCGCGTGTCTATACTACTCATAGGTATATCAAAATAATTTATATAATTTATATTTGAATATTATTACAGGTATCTATACAACACATTTCGTACACTCGGCAGCTATATGAATACTCTATTGTTTATGTACACAGGATTTCGTTTATAATATATACTGCACACTGTAGGTACAGTTTTCGAAAACAAAAACCGAAAACGAAGGTTGCGCACGCAGGGGGGGCTGCGTGCGTGTGAATAGATCGCGGCAGCGTTGGACAGAGTGAAAGTGGCGCAGGTGACGCGACGTGTTGCAGCAGGTATAATAATATAAGAAGGATAATAATACAAAATTGTAGGCGCGAGTCGGGGGCGGTGGGTGTCCTATTGTCCGAAAAGGGACTACCTATATACGTGCATCTATAGATATTATTTTTCGTTTTTCTCTCGCCGCTGTATTCTTTACGAGAATACATATTATTATTATATACATCATATAATATACCAACTATGAAATTTGCCAGTTTTCGGACTTTGGTTATGCGTGCGGTGCATGCGATAATATTATTATATAATATAATGGATACTGCAGCGTTGTAGGACGACGACAATATATATACGCATATACACATATTATATAGTGTGCGTGTGGTACTATCATATATACACATATTCTCATAAACACACACACTAACGTTGGTTTGGATGTATATATGTTAAATTATATATACGCGAGGTGCGACCGCCGGCCATATTTCATCGACGCCGGCTCGTAAATAACGCGGCCCTCCAGCAGATGAATGACGACGACGATCTCTCCCTCCCTCTCCCACTCACTCTCTCTTTCTCTATCTCTCTCTCTCGTTCAGTTCATCGGGTTATAATACACATTATAATAACATTATTATATATAAATAATATATATATTTATGTACACACATATACACGATAGCGTGCGCGCGCATGTGTGCGTGTGCTTGCATGTGTTGCGCGCTCGATCACACTTGCGTTATGGCTTGGAGAGGATTCGAGAAAAAAAATGTGGAATAAATGTATAATATAAGAAAATAGCATTGTATAATAATAATATATAGGTAGGTACAAGGTACTCACGTCAGTGAAGTTTATTTATTGCATATAGGTAATAAACTGTACAACTCGTATACATACCACACCTCACCGGTGTACGACAATCACTTGACTAATTACTATCATTATTATTACCATTTTACATACAAAGCCGTATGCGAATTGCATCGCTCTTTGTCTGACAATTTTTATATAATACAAAATTATATGTGTTCATGACAAATTTTGGGTTTTTATATTATTGTGTCGTGGGTCAAAGCGAGAAGTATTTAAATGCAGATTTCTTTCGAAAAATGTATGTGAAAAAATTTTTTAGGAGTTCTTAGAGTATCAACTATGGAACGATAATAGCTAATTAATATTAGTATATATTTACTGTAATAGATATCATATTCATCGTTTTCAATCAAGCCGACCTAACATTATCAGGGCTCGGATTTTAAAGTATAATAAATAAGAAAAAAAGCTCGAAATTGTTTTAAAAAAGCAAAAATGAAGCATATATTTATTTTTAAAAAAAGCAAAAATAACGCATGGCCAAAAATTAACATGAACTAGTTGTGAAAAAAAAAAAATTGAAATTAATCAAAACTAATTTAAATTAAAAAAAGAGTTTACCATGTATTTGGTAAGATTTTCAGTAGTGAAACTGGCATAATATTTTTATACATATATAAAACCATGCAATATGATAATTTAGTCCGTAACTACTGTGTATTCTGGACCCTCTTATTAATTAAATTAATTTTTTTTAATTACTATAGCATGATAAACATAATATACAAATTCCACACCTAAAATAACTGAAAAAGCAAAAAAAGCATTTACATAAAAAAAGCAAAAATTAATTGATTATTTAGAATGAGAATGACGTGAAACAAATTTATGACTTAATTTCTAGCTCATATATAAAAAAAAAGCATTTGCTTTAAAATTCTAACCCTAGTTATTATTATTAATTGCATATACGATCCGAGCACATCTCATTATGCATATAATAAGTATGTAAATCGTATAATTATTCTTAAACACGTTCATAGTAATAAACCGTCTACAGTATAAACTCAAACGGCCTAACTAATTAAACGCCAATACGACATGAGTATTATGATATATTATAGGTAATAATATTATACGCGTTGTAATAATCGTTGTAATGGTTTTCTCTTAGTTTCTTAAACATGTATATGTAAACTGCATAGGATCATATAATATGAAACAAAGTGCATCACAGAGATCGATTTAAAATCAATTATTACGGAAAGGGGAAAACGATGTAAAAAGCTAAGAACGTTCGACAGTAATAATTCAATAATGATCATACGCTCAGGACATTTATCTGGGATTTGATTGAGGGGATAGATTTTAACATTTTGATATTAGGTATATTGTATAGTATTAAAATACCTATACAAAATCGTGTGTTTTTTTTATCATACAAAGCGTTATTTTATTATTGATATTCAACACTATAGCTGTAATATTCTGAGGTATGAGCAAGATACTTTTTATGCTCAAACAAAATTTACCTAATGTTTAAAGAGACGCCTCTGCATTTTAATGCTGTGAATAGTTTCTTTATTTTACCTGGGTGGTTTTATAAGCTTCTTGAGCACATATAAGATGTATAGGATCTTTAATATTCAAACACACAATTCCAATGAATTAATTATAGCCAATTTGTATGTCGTCTAGATTGGATTTTACTACCTCTCATCCATTTGGTATAATAACGTATTAGCATCTACTTAAAACGCATCTTAAGTTCGTTATAATTCCTATAACATGTTAAATGCCATGCATAACATATATATAGTCTACATTAATACGTAATATAATTAAACCATAAAAATCGCTCTGCAATTCTGAAAGTGTACTACATTATTGCAGTGTAAATTTGAGCTTATTTTAATTATTACATACGATAAATGATTCTGAACAGAAACGGTATATCAGCTTTTGTTTCTAATAATATTTTCCAGAGTTCCAAAGTTTAAATTGATTTTTTCAAAATTTTAATTATATATGTTTATTTAATACATGGATAAAACACACTCAACTATAGCAGATGTTCCCTAAAATTTCACTGTTGCCATATATTTAAATATATGTATATATATATTTTGAATCTACGACGCGGTATCTTACAAAATGTTTTCTCAACATTTGTTTTAATTTGTTCTTTATTATACCAAGTATGTAGGTTAATATATACATATTATACACAGATTCACGATGTAGGTGTATATGTACCAGAGACTCGCAAAACACGTAATAAATACAAACTACCCTATATCCCATGGGAAATCTTTGTGAAAGTATAATGAGAACTCAGTCAAGATTATTAAAAGTTGATATGTTAAATTAAAATTAACCAATGTATATGTATACTTAGACTGCAGAATACAAATTATGTAAAAAAAAACCTATACTTATATACATTTTCATATTAAATATATATAATATATATATTTTTATTCACTTACCAGTATTTTGTTTTTTATAGTAAAATAAATCATAATATTATAATAATATATAGGTGTACAATATGATGTACCGTTCTGTAACAGAAAACGTAATTAATTTTAATCTCTAGATCGAAAACATATCGATGGCCGATCGTAGGTACGGATGTAATAAAATATTACTATTTAGTATTTACACAGACAAATCTTGTCAATTTATCGGTTTATGTTTATCGCATATTTTATTATGTAGGTGTACGTTAACACTATATTACACTATTACATATAAATACGCATCAAGTAATAATAAGAATTTTGTAATTTGTTAATTACGACAAATTACCTATATAATACCTATTTATTATATTATTATACACAAACTAGGTATATATTTACCTACCGTTAGAATAAGGAGCGTGTGTTAAATACATTAACCACATTAATATTATTATAAATTATTAATGTATATTATATAAATACGCGTATTGCGTATACCTATAACTAATCGTGCGTTAGCGGCAAATGGCAAAATAATATTCCACGCGCGCTGTGCTTCCGTTACACCATCGCATCAACTGTGCAATGTAAACATATAATAATAATAATAATAATATATTAATTGTATCGTTTTAATTTATAACATAAGAAATTGATGATCAATTGCACACGGACGTCGCTTATACATACGACACGCGTATAGTTGAGCGAGTATATAATATATAGCCTTATTATCCTCTGTAGTTACAATATAAAATATAAAATATAAATTATAAATATTATAGCAATATATTATCGTAGAATTTAAATCTTTCATAACGTTGTCTGTTAACTCCAGTGGCGTACACATACATTTCTGCAGGGAGGGGGCTTATATTAATTAAAGAATGAATATAATATATAAATACATTTAAAATTTTTTTTACATTTTTATATTAATACTTTAGTGAAATAACCCCATGAGGGGGGAGGTAGTCGAACACGTAAGTAGGTACACCACCGCCTGTAAATACAATTGCGCACCATTTTTTTCTTTCCAAACATCACGCAATATAAACATTTTAAATTTATAAAATCTTTAATTTATTACAATATTATTGTTATTTACATAAAACGACATATTATTAACTATGATTAATTATTCAGAGGAATAATATGTATATGTACATAGTGTCGTATTAAATTGATTAATATAATTGGGTAAAATATATATTTAAAAAGTATTTAGAATTTTTTTTTTTTTATTAGCTATTAGTATATAACTAATAACTATGATAGCTCAACATTTACAAATTAAACATAATACATTACATTTTAATATTATATAATAAAGCCAGCATCCAATATAAAAGACATTATTGATATACCTAATGGAGGTAGTGGATTTGTTTTGAAGTATTTAGAATTAATATTCAATCATTCAAACAAGTGTGTTCCAAATATTCCATTTTTTTATTATTATTTAAAACATTAAAGCTGAATCAATTTAAATATTATTTATTATAAGTTAATCAAATACAAACAGTAATTGTTGTCAATTAATTTGTGTTTTCTCAGAAAATTTTGATTGATCATCATTTTTTAAATACAATCGTGTATATTACTCAATTTCTATTAGAATGCGTATTATGTATTACGTTAATATATTATGTTTTATTAATAAATGCCATTTAAATATATATAAATTATAATTATGATTATTTTATCATTTTTTGGTGATGATTGATGCGAGTAAAGTACTAAGTTAGATAAATCATTCGAATATCTAATTAAAAGATATTTAATATTTTTCCAGGCATAAAATACATTTGAAAGATATATTTTAAAAAGTAGGTAGATACCTAGTAGGTACTAATTATTAGGATACTGTACTTTAGCCATGCGCATGTATGTAAAATATGATTTATGTTATACAGGCAATATGATATGTTCTCAATGATATATTATAATAATATAATATACAGACATACAGTAAACATTGTGCGACAGTGTAGGTAGTTATTTCTATTACTTGACTGACTGACAGAAAACGTGATTATGGTCCCGGATGAAATATTAGAATTCTCTTTGGAATCAATATAATAATTATATATAATGATGGAACGCGCTAATGATTATACCGTTATACTTTATTGTTACGTAAAATATATAAATGTTATAAACACATTACTTTAGGGCCGTCCGCCATGTGTGTAAATCAACGTCCATTGAATTACGTTGTATCTATAATAGTGTGGATGTGTGTTGTGTACTTGTGTGTAACGTGTTTGGATGTTTTAGTGCGTGTGACAATGTGGATATTGCTCTCTAATATAATTATAATGTCACCAATCACTTATGATCGGTGGAACGAAATTAAAAATTAAAAATTGATTTTTTCGACAATGCTACATACTAACAGTCATCTATAATAGATGCGCAAACATTGTATAAAAAAAACCATTGTCGTCGTCTATCGTCGGTTTGTTAATATCTTTTACATTAATACATTATTATCATTATATTGTTCTTATGATACATTTATATATTATAATCTATTATACGCTCTAAGACTGCTGCATTCAAATGTCGTTCCGTGTAGAAATAATATGCACGGTGGACGCTCTGTATTTCGAACAGATCGCACGATCGTGCAGGATATTCGTCCCGGGCCGCCACCCGCCTTCGAGTGGGCCTGCTCAGCTCATTGAATTTCCCAATGTGTGCGCGTCTTTGAAACCAAACGAAAAAAAAAACAACAAAAAACATCTGTGCCAATAAAGAATTAAAAAAATAAATTAAAAAACGCCGCTCGGTTCGAATATACGCGGGAGAAAAAAACGCAGAAACCAGAAACCAGTTATTTTATATTATATTATATGATTATATATTACATATTATATTATTATTATTATTATTATGAACGTGGTTAAACAGGGTCAGTCGAATGATGATGCGCGCTGTTGCCGGTGCAGGGGCACAGTGGGGGGGGGGGGGGGGGGGGGTCATTGTTCCAAAATCAACTGTGAACGCGCGCGAGCACTCCGTTCTTTAATACATAAATCATGAGATCCGTTTCTATCGGTCGCCGCCGCGGTGTATTTAAATTTTGGTAACGCATGCCCGTCACGCGCGCCATTTGTGCCACGATAGGTAATAGGTATATACCATAATATACCAAATAGGATCTATATTATCATAACAGTATTGTGTGTATATACTGTATTATTAGGTATACGCTTATTGTGCACATGTACATCATCTACGACGGTAAAGCGGAATAAGACTTAAATAATAATATTATGATAAATCGCCGCCGTTGTTATAAGGACGCGTGGGAAACCGCCGCCCGTTTTCCGGGCGCAACAACTTTAGAAGGTATATATAATGTGTACAGAACGATATTATTATAATGTTCATATGGGAAAACGACTCATCCATCGATGATCGTAAAAGGTTTGGTTTGCTGAGTGAAAATCACGGTGCTTCGAAGATTGTTCGTAATCGAAAAAAATACGATTAAACGCCGATTTCTCACCTATTTTTTATACGCGTGTACAACTGCGTATTATCGTAGAGTGCACTGCGAGCTGTAGTAACTATACGAGTCGCCATACGAACGAATATGAACAAATAATTCATAGAGACAATAGTGTCTACGAAAATATATCGCTTAGATGCCGCGTAATAAAAACATTGAACATCGTTAATTATGAAAACGCTCGGTAGTCTTACATATACGAATATATATATATACGTATACATTTATATATTATATTTACAGATAAACACACTACGAACAACGTCATAAATATATTTAATGTGTGTTTTATGTGTATACAAGGATACGACGAATACATTACATCAAATATACGTATTTACACTGTGTAGTACACACACACACGCACACCACCGTCTCACTATATATCTTCGTTTCCTTCGTCGCAAGGAATAAAAGAAATATTTTACAACCGGACATTTCTAAAATGCATATATTATATTTATATTATATCATATCATATCCAATATCCTAGAAATGGGTCACCCGACGATCGGAACGGTTAGGTCTGAACTCTGATGTAAAGATCGCATTATTACAATATATTTTCATAATTGCCGCGCGTTTACTGATGCAGTACCAATACGCTCGACCTGTATCGCGGTTTGACATTAAACACTCAAATTTTCTATGCAAGTTCGTTTTAAAACAAATATAATCAAAGTTCTCTATTTATATTGAACCGTATTTTAATACGTTAAAACACTGCCAAGAGGAAAAAAACCTCTTGAAAGGCAACAATTCGATATTTCTATTCGGAAAAGTCATTGGATACATATAGATACATCCATGACGTGTTCATTACGATGATTATATTATTATATTTTCTAGACGATATCTTCTAGACTAATATTCGAAACGTGATGAACTGATGAAAACTGATCCAAAACACGCAGCCCAAATATTTTATATTGTGCAAAATTAGAACATTGCACATGTAAAATGAATTAGTAGCTAATGCAATTAAAAGGTGATGATTAAAGATACATTAAGTTAAGCCTTGCGCCGCAATCTTTACGACGACGCCCGGATTGTGAGATCTATATACATATACATACATACAGAAAACACTATTGCGGATGTCCTGTTGAGGAATTCACTCGTCTCACAAAATAATAATTGTACCTATATTATATATATATATATATGTATGAGTGTAAGCGAAAGACGACACCCCTGAGATGTGTATGAGTATACGAAAAGCGCACTAAAGTCATTACACAGCGTCACACACAAAGGCTACACCGGCACCTTATATTATATAAAATATATATAGGTGTGTGTGTGTGTTTATATATCTATATACTGCTGCAGGATAGCGCCGTATCCTATTATCTTATTATGATTGTCCGGGGAGTTTAACGCGACAAGATTGGACTCGAAGAGATAGATATAGTGAAAGAGAGAGACTGTGTGTGTGTGTGTGTGTGTGTGTGTGTGTGTGTGTGTGTGCGAAAAAGAGAGTGTAATAGAGCGCGTGAGAGAGACGCACGCATCGAGTATTATACGAACATCCATCGCCGGCCAGGGAATAAGTCGTAAATAAGTGTCGCGCATTTTTTTTTTCTCGCTCTCCTTTTATCATTATTTTCTGAACCCTCGGCAGTGCACTCCCGAGTATAGGCCTAACTTTTTTCGTTTCTTCTACCACCGTCGCCGCGGCCCGCCTGCACCGATGCATCAACCCCCCCCCTCCACCCCACCATTCCACATCGATGTCGCCGCCGCCACCGATTTAGTGTCTGTTTTAATTGGCGAACGACCACGGCGGCGTAACAATGGGTGTCGCGGACCCTCGCGGCGAGCCAATTTCGGTTCGCTTGTACACGTGTAATATATTATATATAGGTATTATATCGCACACCACCGAGATACAGGACTCGCAGCCCCCCAGACCGCAAACGGCGAATTGACGAGATTCTAAACGGCCCCGCCGCCGCCAGTTTTTAATTGCCGAGCTGCACTATAAAACTGTACGCGGCTAGCCATGTATAGTGATGGTCTCGATGCGGTGTTAAATTACAACAATCTGAACAATCCGCTCGGGGGACGGCGACGACGAGACGAGTTAAAGCGGCACAATGCGTATAATAGGTACATACACGCATCATATATACACTACACATATATGACGCGTGATGTACACGATAATGTGTAACACGACGAGTCGACTGACGTTGTATTCTTGTATTATAACACAATTGGAATAATAATAATGATAATATTGTTGTCGTATAGGCGGATTCGACGGGGGTCCGGACCCCAGTGCACGTTTTTTATTTTATTTTTTTTAATGTTATGTATGCGATTGTTTCCGGCGGCGTTCCGTCCGACCGCAGAGGTCAAATAACGAAAAAACAAATAAATAATAATTTTCAGAACGGTATTATATCCGCGTATACAAAACAGATTATATATACGCTGCTCCGTCCCTGGTGCAGCATAATTGCAGCTCGATGCGGATAGAAGAGACGAAAATGCTATTCGGAGACGTATATTATATTGCGTTATAATTATTTTACGGGCGGCTGCCGTTTAAACGTATAGTTTTAAATGTTTTAATATTATTATTGTTACACTATGCAGTTTAATTTTTTTAATTTTTTTTGCCTAAATTTGTTTTTGCGTCATATTCGTTCCACGCGCGGTGCAATTAGTGAAATTAAAACGTTGCGGGTAGTAGGTATTTCTTTGTTTTGTAATTTCCCCGTCGTGACGCGTGCAAACCTAAAAAAACGTGAAACCGTCGCGGCTGACCGAAATATATTATGTACGAAACCGTATACAGAAAAAGGACCTTTATTTTTCGGCGACACTCATAAATATAACAAGTGGCAAGACTCCAGTAGCTCCAGACGTTTGTTAATTAAGAGAAGAATTTTTTAATTCGCATTTACACGCACGGGGTTGAGTGGAGAATATACGCGAGGGGGGGATCAGGTGCTGGAAAGAGTTATGTTGACAGCGACGGTGGCGAAAAAAGACCGCGTGTTCTGGGGCACTGCAGCACTGCTGTGGCAGACGAAGGCATTCGGGTCACTTATTTTGCAACCGTTATTAACGTATATATTTATATTTACGAGATTGCATTTTCTCGTGAATAGAAAACTAAAACCATACCTCGTCTAATGGTCTGTTTCTCTCTATGTATATACATAAATATATACATCGTCTGTCTAATACATCCCGGGGCGGAACCGCGGAACTAGGGGTGGACAGGAATTGATGCATTAAATGTTAGCGGGCCTATATGTTTTGTATGTTTTATGTTTAAAGTTGAAACATTATATTTTTACTTCACGCATAAATTGCTTATAAGATATAGTGATGACCAAATTTGAAGGAAAGAAAAAAAACATATAATCATACACAGCGTAAAATAATTATTGTCATTATCTTATTAATTACCACACCACGTATGCATTGTAAATGCATTATTTTGCCAATATTGTAAGTTACTGTGTATTAACTTAATATTTGAACAAATACATTTCATTGTACTAATAATATGCTTATTGTTGGAAAAGAATTTTGAGGAAGGGTATTACAGGCCATGGTCTACGATTGGGCGTAATTTTAAAGTTCTTCTTCTGAATGTTATGTCCTAAATTGTAAATGGTTTTCGAACTCATTCACACGTCTAAACAGACAACAGTTAGACTCAAATCTATACCTACATTTCACCGCTGAAAGATCGTCCAGTCGTCACAAAATCGCAGCTGAGTAACGGATGTCACTGTAGCACGGTCGATTTAAAATTTTAATACGACCACTGCCATATTCGGATAACTCTGTAAAGTGCATGCGATAAAAGGTGTGCGGGGGGCGCGTATACATATAATATTAAGTCTCGTGACAAAGTGCACGCAGCGACAGCTGTATTATTATACGGAGAAATGAGTGTACTACTGCACATGGGTATGTATGCACATGGGTACATATATATGTGTGTGTCTGTATTCATATTAAACAAAACTTTACGTATGCGAATATTCCCCGCAGCTTCCCGTTAATAATTATTACCGTTTTACACGACGTGGTAAATGACAATTTGTGACTCTCGTATTATTATCATATATAGGTAGGTACCTAGTTGTTTCGCGACACATACGTGACGGTAATATATGGCTCGCAATTCTGTGTCATGTAATATTACAATAAACATTGTAATATATAGGTAACGCATATTATATACTCGCGCCGAGCCTGCATTTTTTAAAATTCTTACATTATTAAAATATGCAGCAAACCACAGTATAACACTGTCTTTTTAATGCGTTGATAACGTTTTCTTAACAACATTATATACTTGTACCGCGGATTCAGCGGTGGATACATGCACTCTAAATTTACCGCGGTGGTATATACGAGGTACCTTGTACGTTCTTCAAAGTCTTTTAAAATATGTTTTGTCGAAAAGATCAAATGATTGAAGTTATAATAATATTATTGTTACTCATTTAAACCACACGTATTGTATTTATTACTACACATAGACATAATCAAATTACAATAAATAGTCATTATATTGAACACAATGTATTCGGTAAAAAAAAAATTGTACAATAATGCAATTCTTATACACATATTGAGAAGATTAATATGGGTATCGTATGTTGCGGCGAAGTTACAATATAATATATATTATATATATATAGGTGACGAAATGTATACATTTTTTATTTAGTTTATTTTTTATTATTATTGTATCGTTTCGTGCGAGGGTGTACGCATTACAATATATCTTCCTACCCGAAACAAATCGATGACAAATAGACCATTAGATCAAAATATTTGGGAGGTGAAAAAAACGAAATCGCATTTTTTTTTCTACAGATTTTTATTGCGTAAATGACCCGAACGTTTTTGTCGATGATTCAGTGGACTACGCGCTGTGTGATCCGCGTGTGTTGATGCTCAAACCCAGCGGGACATATATAGTGTGTATGTGCAGGTACCGTGCAATTTTATCCCGTGTCGGAACCGACTCACCAAAGGCTTTTGTGCGTCGACCTTGAAACACTATTGTGCAATAAACTATAATATTCTCACTAAACTAAAACAGAAATTCCGCACCTTTCCAAATATTGTAACGATCCAACGACGTCGGTCGTGGTATTAACAATGAACAAATTACGTGTGTTGTAATAAGTGTTAGCTGACGGACTAAGGGTTTCAGAAAAAAAAACGACATGATTTGTTACCACTATATTCATTTGGTACATTTTATCCGGTTGGAAAAATAACATAACACCCGTTGGTATGATTGCACGCGTAAATGTTAAGGTATGTAAAGGTACCAAAATATATATACACACGCAAATTAATCAAATAATAATAAATTTTATTGTCCGATGAATACATAAAAACCTATACAACGATTGCAAATGAAATCATTTGCACCATCTTCGAATCGACGTTCGAATCATTATTTCGTATCTGTTCGTAATAAACTGACACGGCAGTTATCGAGTCGAAATCATGTATGAGAGTAAAGTCAATTACACCCATGGGTTTGATATCCATTTGCGATATATAACATCAACATAAGCGGAAAAACAATATTATTATGTTTATTTAAACCCAAAATTATGTATGTATATACATACGATTCACTAAATGGATAAAAATAACGATTTATTTACCATCATTATTTTCGACGATTAATAATGATTATATTATATGAGCAGTTAAAACCGATTGTGTTAATATTGTGTACAAAACAATATTAATATATTGCAATATAACACTCCAAGTATTTTCTACGGCTCTAAAATTTAAAATTATTATTTATTATCAAACGATTATAGGTACATAATTTATAAATATATTATATATTATATATCATAATTTCCTAATTAAATTTGAATGTCGATTTAAGGTTAAGATTGGTGACCGATCTCAACATTCATCTTTAATCGTTAAATAGAATATTATAATCATTATTATTATAGCAATACATAATAACAAACTATACAGATTTATAAACATACATAACCTGATTTAATTTCACTTATTTTCAATAATTTATGTATATGTATTTCAAAATAAAAATAAGTTACTTCGATCTTATCATTAATATGTGTTGTGTGTAATAACACAATATTATAATGTAATATATATTATAATTTATAGCTTTGAAAGGTATAACATTTAAGTCAAATAATTTATGTCGATAAAGACATATCGTATTAACATTGATCATCTTAGTATTTATGATTTATGAATACTGTCACTGATTATAGTGATAAGTAAAGTATTTTAATATGAATATTACCTTTTAATAGATTATAGATATTTCTGGGAAGATTAGTTCTTACAAGCGAATATCGATATCATCAGAGCATGCAGACACCCTTGCATACCACTGAACATTTCAAACAATACTACAAGCAATGGTAACATTTTTTAATATTAATTTTAATTTGTTGGTTGTTAAATTAGAGCTAAATTAATATATCTATATCCATTAGCATTGTTCATACTCAATTGTGTATTAGATACCTATTATAGTGATATGACTGTAATATAATTTAGTACTTATAATACACAGATATTATGGTAATTACCACTTAAGCAATTTACTTTTGGTTTTGAGTACGATTAGCACAATAAGAATACCTAGTATCTTAAAAAATATGTTTCGACTGGAATTTATATTATTCTTGGTCAGTCTGAATATGTGTTTTAAAAATACTTTTTGAACTATTGCGGCAGAACGCCCAACATTATAATCTATGTTCCGTAGTATGAATAATGAACACGTAATTAATACAGATTATGCGAAAAAATAAGCTTTAATTTTGATTTGGAATGTATGAGTATAATATCGTTGTCAGAAACAATTTCGGCAAGGAAACCAAATCTACGATATAAAACGTGAAATACGATTCTCTAACAGTTTAAAATACTTATATATATAATGACTATAATACTAGAATATTATGATGTAGATTTTACAAACGTTAATCGAAGACTGTTTATATTACTTTCCAAAGAGCAAAAAAAAGAATATTTTTCTTCCCACGCGATCCGCCAAGCTAGAGCAAGAGAACAAAAATTGAATATAAAAGAAACCGAAATTATTGTTATAAACATTATTTGGTGTTAACGCTTGCGGGGAAGAGTGGACGTTGCAGCTTATCGATCAGCGATTGCTAGCTACTTTGAGAATAATATTAAAACACTAATAATTCTATTATCGGAGATAATAATATTATAGTCACCGGTGTACACAGAGTACGAAAATATTTTATACTGTTCGGCGGCAGTGATGTATCGTATAATAAAATAATAATATCATGTAATAATAATTTATATACAAACAGCACGTTGGGCCTGCGAATCGGGCGGACGGTTTAGGAGCGTCGTCGGCCGAGCAGCAGGAGCAGGAGGAGGAGGAGGAGGATTTTGAGTATAGTAAGCAGCCGCCGCCACAAGATGTCTACCACCGATATTGGGGCCGAACCCCTCCTATTTTTTTCCCCCCCGTAGTCCCTCGTATATACATATACAGAAAATTACAAGCGCGTCTCTCACGGGCGAATGTGCGGATGTATGCGAGTGCGCGCGCGTCGACCCCGCCGACTCGCGGGATTTATGGCCGCGCCGAATGATTAATCACCCCGAGCCGCCGCCACCGAGGGTACTCTACGAGCGCACGCACACACACACACACACACACACACACACGCACACACGTTTTCGACGATATCGATTCGGCACCGGCTGCAGCAGCGTGTAACGCGCGCGTTTATATACACGACGCTCGAATCCCGTCCGAGGGTGGTAAAAATAATACGACTCAGCAGCGCGGTGACCGTGGGGGTACCTATATTATAACTCGCATAATATCATATTATAATATATTATAATATATATATATATATATATATAAGTAGGTATGATATAGGTGTATAATATGCATACAGATATATGATAATACAATACAATGCGAGTATATATAAATGCATATACACAATTCTACATATATATGTGTGTGTACAGGGGACGAACGACGCTCTACGTGGGTGGGTGACGGTCGGTGAAGGTTGTGCGCGGGAAGTGTTGGGTGGGAGAGGGCGGTAAACGGTTTGTACGGGGGAGGAGAGATAGAGATGAATAGAGAGAGAAAGAGAGAGAGGGATAGACTGAGTAATAGAAAGAGAAAGAGAAAAGAATTAAAGAATTACCGAGAAATATATGCGTGTATGCGCTTATGTGTGTGTGTACAGAAATAAACGTAATATCGAAAAAAAAACGCGTATATACACGCGAGTGTCGAGAAACAGGCGTGAAATTAATCATCGTGATTTATACACGGGCAACGCGATGTTTGTGTGAGTTTAAAATGAAAATCCGTATCACCACGACGCGGCTGCGGCAACGACGGAGGCGGCGGCGGTGGTCTCGAGTATAATAATATTATATATTATTATACTTCGTGTATACTAGGACGACAACGACGACGAATCTTTTTCGCTTTTTTTCTATACACATGTACCTATACCATACGATGTGCTAGCGTGCAGGTAAATATATATTATATATATATAGGTAGGTAGGTAGGTACTTGCACATTATTATAATGTAATGTTCAAATGTGTTTCTCTAATACACGTAGAATATTATAGGGATTTTTTTTTATCCGACGAGATAAGAGACTCGCGTATACAATGCACATAGTATTATATACCCACATAAAGTCGCGTTTCAGACGCGCGGAACACCAAAATAGTGTTTAGGTACTTAAAACCCATTTATGCAATATATTATGCGTAGGTACCCTCGGCATTATCGGATTATTCCGCGTCCTAAATTGATGTAAATAATATTATATTATATATATATATATATATATATATACACATTAAGAGTATATTATATTCAACGATATTATACACTTTATATTAGTAAAATATTTATACCGATCTATAGAATACTCGGTGTTTCGTTGTCGTGAAGACGATGTACTCTATATTATGTAGGAAATAATACATAGAAATAGCCTAGTGGATAGATACTTGTGTTCATTCGGACAAGATTCACACGTGTTCTTCGTATATAAAAGCGATCAATATTATATCAGAGCTACAAATTTTGGTCGTGCGTAGTGATTTAAGATTGATAAAGTTACACTTTTGAATTGATGTACGCGTCGGACGATCGACGGATATTGAATAATATATTATTATTGCATATTGTTATAGACTATAGGTATTATGATGTAGGCGTCTATGGCCAATGGCATACAAGGAGTTTAAGGTCAAAAATGTTTAAGGATACAGTTATTTACATATTATATAAACAGGAACAGATTATAAACTATCTATAAGATTGGTTTTAATTAAAAATATTATAATGTGACTTATGCTATTTGGACGGAGAGCTTCCGACATAATATTTGATACCCAGCTTCTCGTTTGTGTCCGATTCATAGAAACGGCATTCGGATACAATGTGTTTGATTAATAGGAGTATACCGCAACTGGCGCATATGGGTGGGTCTTCTTACTTCATCAAGTACTGGTGTGTTAGCGACGTGTGTCCTAAACGTATTCCATTTATTGCGGTTTCCATCTTCCTTTATAATATTTAGAGTAGGTTATACATTTTTGTATTTTCATTTGTAATAATACGTGGTTAAGTGACTTCTGTTCCACCACGAAGTTATCGTGTGATGGCTATTCATGAGCCATCAAAAGATCCGTGTATCTGTGTTTACCAAACGTGTTTTATTTCTTATCTTCAAGTAATATAAGTGGTATTACGTACTGTTGGATGCAGTATTTGAATTGATTACATATTTATCGTTTTAAGACATGATAAAATAAAAATAATAATAGTCTTAATCCCTAGGTCCTAAATCCAAAGGTTAGATTAGGATCAAAATATCAAATATGATAAAACCAACGTCGGCAATTGACATTGACATTTACCCTGAGTTCCCGATCAACTGCCGTTTATGATAATATCCATTCTGGGCTATTATTATGTGTGGAGGATATTTTGTCACACATATTGACACATGTTCATTAATTAATAAATATAAGATTTATCATATAGAGATAGTACAACATATAATATAGAATTATAGAGACTGGAAAATAACTGCGTGAAACATTTAGATCATAATTAAGCTTTTATTGATAAACTAAATCTAAGAAAAAAAATAAAACAAAATATAAAAATATTTTGAATTTTTTATATTTTACAATCAGATTTGAATGTTTGTCTGATGCAACCCGAAGCACATAATTTGATTTCTTTAGTTTAATCGAATTGCAACATTGCAACTTAAATAAATATAATCGAATTGTCCCTGTTTTAATATAAATTATGTGTATACCTATAGTTTAATATTGCAATATCTTGCTTGTTAGCCTTATTGGTTAATGTTAACGATTAGTTAGAGTGCTTTTCTGGTTGGAGAGATACTAATGGAAACCCAATTGTTTGTGCAGTAGTGCAGTAGGAGCCTCACGTCTTCGCCTATTTTTTGGCACTATGTTTATTTTACATACAAACACAATGCACCTATATAATAAAGAAAAAACCACGACAACAAAATAATATATTAAATATAGTGAACAATTTATATTTATTATCTCCGTTTGGACCTCACTGTGCAGCCTGCTGTGTGGTCCGAATTGACATGAAACGATGTATATATACGTACATGATATAACAGTTTTACTATAATATGATTATAAACATGCGTGTAAATGGGTGCACAAACGGTACACAACATAACACGACACACCACTGTTGACCTAAATATTTTAAGGGACGTATCCACGTGTATTCATGTGTACAATATACTTCAACGCACACACATCTGGAGCAGGGGTTCGTGCGAGTATACATACCGTTAGGTTAGAGTCCACGAAACCCATAAAAACCCGGGCCATAACAGTAAAAATCTTCAGACGGGAAGAATTGTATACGATCGGGCGAAATGCATTTGTTCGCGAGACAGCACATATTTTTCTCGGCAGAAACACTACAAGTCAAATGGAATATACATAATGATATTGTATTCGGGACATGACATACGCACGTAGTTCATATACCATATTATATCACATGATGCAAAAGAATTGTGTAAAATGTGAAGTTCTGGTACGTAAAATAATGAATTTACACTTAGGTACTTTTGTTTTTATTCGCTTGTACATACGTATATATAACCGCAGTGATAATATTGTGTATATTGTAAGTTATTATTACCATTATTACCTGACTTTATGATAATATTGCTACAATGTATATACGCGAATCGTTGTCGGTATTTTCATTCCGTCATAAACACGTATTGCTCGTAAATACGTCGTCATCGCTAAGAAATCATATATGTATAATATAATTGGGTGCAATAATATCCCGATTGCCGAGTGCTGACTCTGCTCTAGGCGTCTAAGCTGCAGGACTGCAATCTGCTCAAACTCAATTCGGAAAAAAAAAACGTTTTCGATAAACATCCAATACTCCACTGGCTGATATTACCATTTATAATTGCAATATTTAGCAGTACCAAGTCTTAAAACATACGAGGTTTAAAGATATTATTTTAATGTTTAATATAGAGTTCGTGCACCCATCTATGGCTCAATCAAACTATTTCGTTAACTATTTGGGCTTCATAAAACAAAAGTTCGTCGTTTCGTTATATTTTATATAATAGTCTATTATTTACAAATGTTGTGTTTTATTTGATTATTAAATTATATATAAATTATAAATTAGTCCTATACCAAAACAAAATAAGAAATATGTATGCGAACGAGATCCCAATGCTAGCGAGGTGATCATTTGTGGTTTTATATTTTTCATTGTCTGAAATTCAAATTTTTGTTATTGATATGAGAGCTTATGAAACCCGTGTGGCATTGAAACCGTGGATAATTTTTTCCATCACGAACAATACGCACTTGTTAGAATGAATAATATACGAACAATATACGGACGCGCATTGCAATAAAACTATGATAATAATATAACAGGGATCATCATCATACAACTTGTCCCTTATTCTGAAAGACGCGTACGTTTAACCCTCAACACAGCCGTTCGTGGGTCGAATTTCTAATACATAAATATGCGTGGGTGCCGAGAATGTGCGTTAAAGGGTATAATATATCGTACTCCATGATTAATAAGCGCACGACCGTCTGAGAAGTATTTTTATTTCTATCGTCATCAACACTATATTGTATTCAGAGATCATGGTTCATGGTGAGCATGATTATACGGCACCAATCAAATTTTAATAACTGATGAGTGCCTATTGCAGCGCATAATATTTTATAATTTAACGAGACCGATATAGGTATATATGATGAATGGAGAGCACTAATGATCACTTATAGCGTGTTGGTGCTAATATCATATGCCACAAATATTCAACTATAGTAATAGTTATTCGCAGTTATACCTTTTTGAACATAAGTACTTAGAGAAATGAGAAATTGAAGACGGCCGGGTATGACATAATATAGACGACAAACTAAACATATTATACCACCTTTATAAAGATTATATTTTCGATAATATTCAGAAAAATCTTTGGACGTTCAACTCGATTTATGTTTCTACATTTAAGGCATAATCAGAGATCTATAATTTTTAAATCTGACTATCCAGATTTTGAAAAATCTGCCATGGAATTATTAAAAAAAAATAATATCCTGTCCAGACGGGTGAATATAAAAATAAGTCCAATCCACGAGGCATTGCAAGACTTCAAGTCAATGATGTAATAATAATTATTATAGTATAGATAATACGTTCGTTCACGCTTTTTCTAACACAAAATTTGATAGCAAAATACGTTACTTACAAATTACAATATTAACAACTTGAATCGATGTGCGTTTTACTTATTACTCACGCGTACCTATACTATGTAATATTGTATTTACCTAGTGATGAAAAACAAATGTTGCGATATTACACCTACATGGTTCGGACCGTGGTGAATACTACTGTAACATAGTAATATATATATATACAGTGCACGTATATAACTAGAATAGTCGTTGGGGGAGTATTATTCCGTGAGGTTCAGTTTTCGCCGTTTTCGGCTCATAAAATAATTTCGGCACTAGACGATCCCGGTCGGTCGTAATATATTATATTGAATGTGTGTGTGGGTATAAACTTGCTAAGGGGCTGCTGCAGGGAGAAATAGTCGCGTAAGAAAAACCGTTTGTTTTGGCAAAATGCGACGACCGCAGTCCGCTACCGCGGCCGTTGGTGTGACTTGGGCGGTGGCGGGAGGTGTGAGTGGAACGAAATTACGACGATGCCGCCATTAATAAATTCGACTGGATTTTCGCGCACGGTTACCAAACTGATGATGGCCAACCCTGCAGAAGCGATATTTCGGTATAGGGGTTTTTTTTTTTTTTTTATAGGGTTTCACTCCGTTTAATCCCTTCGGAAAATTAATACCAAAATTGTGTACATAATCAATTTTACACATCAAAATATTATAAATATTGAATTGTGCTCGCCCGTGGATTTATTTTTATATAATATTATATTCACATTTTGACAACGCGATCAATTATTATTAATTCTAAACGTGATGTAAACAAAAGAATGATACGTAGATATAAACTGTTACCTATATACAAATTCAAAGGAAACTATTTGTAAGAATACAAAAGGTGAGGTGCCTACTGATTCCAAAATTATGTAACACGTCACTAGCTCATGATATTATATTTTTATAATAATAATTATTATTTTTTATCAAATTTAATTATGTAAAAACATTTTATAAATATTATTATGAACTGTACAAAACATTTTTATATCAAATTTATATTTAAAATTAAAATATGCATTTAATTATTCAGTATTCTAAAAATAATATGTATATAAATTTGTGACAAAAGTATATCAAAATATTATGTGTTACGTAAAAACAAGTATTATTTATAAGCACGTTACAAATGTATAATAAAATATAAAAATAAAAGAATAGGTGTATACAATAATTAAATACACAAATAAATTAAACCTCATTTTAAAATTATTACTAAGGATGTAAATCCAATACATTAAAAACTCAACAAAAATTTGTTTAAAATTGACAGAGAATAAATGACGTAAAAAGTCATAGAAGTACCTCAATATACTTTGATGAATTTTATTCTAAACTAAAAATAATGCATAATCCAACAAATTTATAGACCCTGTTATTATTAGTAATTTTTTTACTACTAAATACGTTTCATTTCGCGAGGATAACGTATAGCGAGGTTTTTGTCGATATTTTTTTCCATGTTTGGCAAACCTTTAATTTATAGTTGCTCACATTTTTTTATTTTTCACATTTTCGCCAGAGTTTTATTTACAACTTTTGATGACGCTTAATCGCAAATAATAATAACAATAATAATAATATTATATTTATATATTGTATATTGTATATAGGTACAATACAATATTATATAGGTATATAAAGTGAACTTTCAAAATTATTTTTTATCTTTTTATAGTTATTTTTTTACTCATTTTTTTCTCGAGACGACTCATAAAATAGCGAGCAATTTAATGCAATTATTTTTTCATACGAGTAATTTTGTTTATAAAATATTACTTGCCCTATACTTTTCACCCACCAAAGTTATGTAATAATATATTATTTTATAATATCATCGTTTATTACTAGCATTTAATTCCAGAAACGTTATAATATATCGTATATATATAATATATTATATACATAATGGCGTAATTTATCGTTAAATAAAATATATATTTTAATTTTGTTAATATTTACTTGTGTTTGTAAACCTATATATTTACAAAATATAAAATAAATATTACATAATCAAACTTGAATATAAATAGTAGGTAAATTGTACAATTTATATTGTTGAATTACAACACTGTGTAATTGAACAATTCTATTTTAGTATCTCTTTTTTTGCAAAAAAAAGGTTTTTGAAAAATAGTTTCGTCAAATAATTACCATATAAATCAATATCAGGGAGAAAAAAATAAACAAAAACGCAAAAAGTATCTCGAAAGAAATCAAAACCCGCAAATAAAAATTATTGTAGAGAGTTAGCAATCGAAGTGATGGGGAGTTAAAGCCCCAGATACAATATGATAACTATATAGTTACCTCTATACTCGTAGTTTGTATAAATAACACGAATAATAATATAATTAATAGGTTTAAAATGTAACACTACCTTTATTAAAATCTTACAAGGTTCGAAAAAAATTGAAACATTTATATTACATAAATTATCAATATGCCCCAAAAATAAACACAAAACAATCGACTGACGAGTTAAAATTATATATTTTTCAAATTATAATTACATGCATCATAAAAGTGCACTTGGTTAACAGAAATCAGAAGATAGTGGTAAATAATACTCTATACAGTCTATACATTTAAGAATCCAATAATATTTTAATTAATTGTTTAAAATAGGGACAAAAGAAAAACACAAACTCCCACCACTGTTCAACTAATGTACCTCTATAGTATTAATACTAATTTGTAAATATCACAGACTAATGACAACAGTTGTTGAAGCCTTTTAACTTAATTATAATAAAAAAAAATAGTCAGAATAATTAATAAAAAATAAATTTAGAACACAAGAACACTTTTTCAATAGGTAACGAAATTTAGATATTGTAAGCAGCTATAAACTATAATACTATTATATTCTAATAATATACCTAATTGAAAAACAAAACAAATGTTATCGTGAATTCATAAAATAAAATAATAAAAGTATGCAAATAATTAATAAATGCTAGTAAAATCGTTGACTAGTCATTTGTTTATTATGTCATAAATTTAAAACATCAGAGCAGTTATTATTTACAATCCAAGGTTGCCAAAATCCTATATTCTGAGAGCGACCAATAGTATTATTACGTCATTATTTCGTATTGTATTCAATGGATGTAGTTTAGGGACAAATGTAAAGACTACATTTAATAAAATCTTATATGGTCCTAAGTCGTTTATAATGAATTGTTAGTTATAATATTCGAACGCGCGCAACTGCTCTGTATAGAATACTGTGTAATAATATATGGGTAAACATGTCGCTCGTTACAATAAAATCCATATTATTTACATTTACATATCCATATACATTTGCAGGATTTACCTATATATATTTTATAATAGGGATATCCCTTCCCATTATTTCGTGATAATGGAATTTACAACAATATTTTGTGTGTATTGTCCGATGAGGAATTTGAAAAGGAAAATAGACTAAAGTCTCATAGACTAAAACACGACCTGGTCAATATATTAATTGTTAATCACTGTTTACTTTATAATTATTATAAGATGTAAAACTGAGTCAAGTGGAATAAAATAAAATACTATTAAAACGCATAATATAGAACGTGATGTAGTGATGTGTAACACTATGATACAATAATATCGTAGCGTATTAGCCAGGTTCTTATTATAGTTGTACCTAACCCATATATTATAGCCGCTGGTTGAATACAGTGGTTTATACGTTTTTACAAGCGCGGTTTAGCCGAAATAGCATAATTTCCGACACCCGAGGTGGTATGCAAAGTCGTATACCGTAGGCACTATAAAGTCAGTATAATATAGCCTTACTACACGCGTCGACGGACTCGGGACTATAGATAGTGAACATTATTTAAAAACAAATTAAAATTAAAATACATACCTGCCTACATAATATAATAGGTACATGCAGTTATAATGATATACTACACGCTTATAATATTATAACATTACCATATACACCTCGGCGGCGGCTAGTAGAGTGAGTGAGTGTGTACCTACACACGTCTAACCGGCGCGCGAGAACCCACGTGATGACGAACCACCGCGCTTATTACTCGGCTCTTTTATTCCTACGTATTATTATTATTATTATTATATAGCTGCACTGTATAGCGCGCGCGTTCGGTATTTTAATATGATTCTTGAATTCCTACATCGCCCGGGGGAGCGCGAGGGGTCCGAGCGTCACCTACACGTAATAAATCGCCGGCGCAAACGGTTTGTATACTAAATTATTATTATATCGCCGGTGAAATATCTTCATTTCGGTGCGTGCATATACGTACATACAAAAATACGTATTATATTATTATTATTATTATTATTATTATTATATTAGATATTTCGTTACACGAGAGAGACCTGGCCAGAGCGTGTGTATGTGTGCGTGTATATATATATATGTATATGATTGTGTGTGTGCACGCACACGCGCGTAAATAATAAATTATATTATATAGTATAATGTATGCGGCTTTATAGTGTTATATATTATAGTAGGTACGGTACGTAAAAGAAAGAAAGAAAGAAAGAAAGAGAAAAGATAATATATAGAAACCGAAAAAAAAATATGATAATAATAATAACAACGACAACAATAATAATAATATTATTATCAAGTGAGACGTTATACGTGCCCGTCGATATTTATACGTTATTTATTCAAATCCGGAAACGATGCGGTCCCGGGCGCGCCCGCCACCGCCGCCACCGCCGAACTATATACCGCTCGTACACACCGCCAAACGTCCTTTTTTTTCACCGCGAAAGCTCTTCTTTCTACCTATATAGGTACACAAGGCAGCCACCGTGCCACACCATGGAATATAAATAATATATAATAATATAGGTAGTTTTACTGCTGCGATCGTATTCGATACGCGTCCCGCAACGACACGACGATTTACGACCAGCGCTTACTGTACTCGCGTCGCGTCTGTAGTTATTATTATTATTATAAGCTCCGCCACCGCCGCACGTGTACCTTAAATATATATATAGACGAATGCGGTTCGGCGGTGTTACTTTCTTCCGATGCGTATAGTATTATATATTATTATTATTATTATTATTATTATTATCATCATTATTATTACTATATCATAATATATACACACTGCAGATATAGGAGAAGACGGCTGATATTGCTGCAGCAACGCAGGTACGTGACGTCTACGCTAAAAATGATGGCCGCCGTCGCCGCGATAAATCTCGGGAGAGGACATCACGCTCCTTTTCCTGTATAATATTATGTTGTGGGGTGTTATATAATAGCGATGATGATGGCAACCTGCAGCTCAACCTGACCCCGGGGACTGACGGATACGATCCGTGCGCGGTTAGCTCCGGCAGCTGGCTAAATAATGTTATAAATTATCGTCATAAATTATAATAAATCTATCCTCGTAATTATGATGATCGATAAATTCACACGACGACTTATGTAATATGATGAACGTGGATTTAATAATACAGTACATGATGTACATCACACGATCGACCGCCTCTTCCTCACTTTATACATATTAAGTGACTTGAACACAAGAGTGTTTTAATATACTTAAGCCAATCGTCACTGTAAAATGTTTAAATCAGTCGGAAACATTCGTCCAATTTACGAGGTTGGTGCGTAGTCAATACGTATTTTCAATTCTCAAACAACTGTTGTTATAAGAGAAATACGATAAATACATGCATGCAGGGCATAGGCGTAATCTGGCGGGGGCAAAGGGCAGCAACTATGCCTCCTAAAATATTTGACTGACATAGTGACATGGCAATAGTGATGTTTTAGCTAATAGATTTTTAGTTTTATCACAGAATGCCCATCCCATACTCCCCCTAAGAATTTATTCCAAATTACTCATATTATATGATACAAGGTATATAATATACTCTATAACTTAATGTTATATACTTCTGTACATCGGTATATAGTTGTTATATCCTTGTATAAATATATATTTTATATGGTATTGTAAATCCGTAAAGTGAAGTACATAATATATGATGTTGCTGTGTTGTCGGTGATAGAAGTTTTTTTTCCGCCAAGAAACGACCAAAAATGGGCGGCTCACGTTTTCCATCATCACAAGACTGATATACGATAAGGGGAAATATATGTATAGTATAATAGTATATAAGTATACCTAATAGGAAAAGACCGGAAGCTGAAAACAAAATATTAACGATCGTATTTAATAAATATATATACATCATTCGTATATGTATACAATACACACACAAAAACATGTATATTATACACATATACAGAACTAGAGGATATTATTGTGTATAAGAACGAAATATGATGAACGAGCGACGATAAATCGTACGGGACTGGGGCGTGTTGTCGCTATATATATTATAACGTATTCCGTAGAAACGCAAATGGATGGCACCAATAATATAATAATAATAATAATAATAGCGGCAGCCGAGACCATTGTTTGTCTGGACGGCGGATATACACGGTTCTATTTCATATTCGGATGACGATACATTGTCCGCCTCTCGTGCTGCTGCAGTGTCCCAGACGGGTTGTTTTCCTCGCTGGCGCGCGATGGCTTTCGCGGGGAGAGACGGAAATGGAAAATAATCTCTTGCATGCCGGTTCATTTGCTCCTCCGCTGTTTTGTATTGTACACTGAAAACACAAGAATATATAATACATTTTTATATTAATCTCGAGAGACGCGTATATATATATGTACGATCTATTAATCTGCGCCAAGAGCTATATACTGTGTAATATATATATATATATACTTTACCTTTATATGTATAATAGACGCATTATAAAATTTAATGTAAAAAACTTTAGTTATATATAATTAAGACAAATTTAATTTACTGTTTTTTTTCCCGGCTAATGACGTTTTTTTTCATTCGGCCGACAAAATGTATTTCAGTGTTTATATAATTAATCAGTGATTCGAGAAGATTTTTTAGTTTAATAAATTTCCTTAATTTGTCGTTTTTTTTTCTGTTCATCCCCTTTAAATAACTGTATTATAGGTACGAGCTTATAATTTTAATTAATTGTTTCTTTTTTTTAACGTTAACCGCGAACCAGCATCAAAAGATCTTACGTTAGCAATAATTTAAATTTTTCGACATTTTCTTTCACGACAAAACTAATTAGAAAAATTATATTTATAAACTTCACCAAAAAGTTTTTACACTTTTTACCTTTAAACAAAATATTAATAAATAAACAGTAGTCTACTGTCAACATTATAATTTTAAATTTATTTTCTCTCAAAATGTGTTGTTTTTACTGCAAATCATACTATTTATATTTTATATATGAAAAATAACTTTCATAATAGACATCACTGTTATCATTGGACTTTGGAGCGAAAAACTCGACTTCGACGATTCTCTTGCAATATTGTCCCGAAAGAAAAAATAAAAAATAAAATCAAACACGATAATAATAATAATACGATATTATATCCTATACATATATAATATACAATATTTACAGTTGCTTGTTCGGTATAAGCAATACAACGTTTGGAAAACCGCATTATTATCGAGACGGTCCTCTATGAATTCCTCGTTTCGCCCGGATACCCCATCCCTTCTTTCCCACTGACCGGCTGGCTTGTGGCTGGCTAGTCGTATCGTAGTAATGATGTAATATTTAACAGCGAATATACTGAGCGGTCCGATGAAATATAACAGATAAGGAGGGGAAAATAACGTGCATATATGTGTATATATATAAATAGTCGTCTATAAATTTAATCTATAATATTCTGAGAAGAAGTCGGGGAGAAAAATAACGCTTGCACGAGAGAGGATCGCGGTGGGGGAGACACAAACACGCACGCCCCCTCGTCGTAAATATGTGTGTGTGTGTGTGTTTGTGTATGTGTGTGCGTGTGTACGCGAGGATAGGACCCGGTGCGCACTTACCATCGGTCGCCGGCGATAATTCATCCGGAAACGTCATTCCCACCCCCGCGTGTGCGTGTACACAAGAAAAATATTTCCAAGATGAATTTCCTCGGTCCGCCGCCGCCTCTGCTGCAGCAGCAGTATACAGCACATTACATTATACAAGGTCCTCCCCCGCCCGACTCACCGGTCGCTCACTCTTTTCATATATATTTATATATATATATATAAGCACACTCGCGCACGCACACGCACCCACCCGCATACGTGCTGCCGGGAAATATTACAAAACTTTAATATGATATATCCCGCGCGTGTTATTTATCTCTCTCCGGGTTCTCGTATTCCGTCCGTGCTGAAATTAAACTGGATTCCGCCGGGGCCGTTTGCCACCGCCACCACGTGTGGGTTCGGGGTGAGGGTGGTTTGGTGATGGGGAGGTGTGTGGTGTGAGCGAGAAAACTTTTCTTGGCGGCGGTTTTAAAGAATTACGAGGGACACGCGTGGTGCGGTTTGTTGTCGGCTTGGTCGAATGTATACACACACACACACACACACATATATATATATATATATATATATATATATATATATATATACATACATACACTGCACGGTAGGTATACGACGTGTGTATAGGTATATACTATATACTATGTATAGGTATATATATATGTATAAATGTACTATCTGTTGCTGAGGTTTTACGATAATTGCCGCGAAGAAAACCGAAAAAGGGCTGCCGGTCGCGGATGGTTGTGTGAGCGGGGGAGAAAAGTTTGAACGATACGGAAACAATCTGGCGCGTGCACGGTTTTAATTCTCGAAATTCGAATTAATCTCTGTGCAGTCTAAACGTTTCGGCTATATAATATATAATATAAGTTATAACTTCATATACCTACCGGCACTGCATTTGCATGTTGCCGACGCTTTAGGATTAATACCGTACCGCCGAACCTATGTATAGTTTTAGGGATATGAAAAACTTACGAGTGTAAACTTTATGATATACCGCTGCACTCGCTCTTTGCTTGCCTCTTGCAGCTGCAGTCTCGTATATGTACATGATAACATCATTGATGACAATCCTACTATATGGGTATCTACAACAGTATTTATAATTCGTATTATAATCAATATTGGATAAAAATGATATTATAATAATATTGCATACAGTCTAAGCTAAAACAGAATCTCTTTGAAATACAGAATATTTTAAAAATTGGCTTCGAGGTTTATTTGGTTATAGCATTGCATAATATTATGTACCAAATTTTAGAACGACGATTACGATAGAATTGGCTGTGGATCACATACACAAATATTGCCGTTAGTTAATATAGATAATATACCTATCGTTAAAAAAAATAAATAAATCATATTATATAGTAACCAAATAAAATATATATTTAACTTATAATCATTTATTTCTTAAGAGTCTCGTTTTCTAATTATTTTCGACAATGCACAGGAAATACGTATAGCTAAAAAACACACTCATACTTAAAAATGTTTGCGTCCTGATGACATCTTTCCCCTCCACCTTTGAACCCTGCAATTTATACTATATCGATATATATTGACCATAAAGGGTGAGATGTGTTGTCGTATATAAGATGCATATATATGTATATTATGCGTATACGTAATACGTAATATTACATTATGTACTAATGTGCCTTCTCATCACGGAACGTAAAGTAAAATAAATTATTATCGTCGACTGTCGAGTGTATTATATTATTATTATTATTATTGTTATTCGCATTATGATACTAGGATACAACATTTACGCGTACGATAAAAACGTCGAACAACATTCTATGGTAAATCGGTGTTCGTTTTACGGAATCGTCAAAGCCCGCGTGCGTCGCGCTCGGTACCTATAATATATATAATATGTATAATGGGGGTACGTGCGCTGGCATAGCTCGTAGGTGTCGTTAACTGTTATTACACAATGGTCGCGGTAATGGTCCTGTTAACTGGTAACAAAATAATTTGAACGTCATGCGCGCCATAATTTATTGACGTTTAAACTGTTTTAAGCTCGCCCGCTGTCTGCTCTGTATGTATACACGCGAAAACCACAGCATATAACATAGATATATGTATACTATATAACATAGTTCCGACGAACGTTTAACTTTTCTCCACTCGATCACATATCATTATTACTATAATATAGATAAATTCTACCACAGCAGTAAAGTAACATTGTATTGTATTTATGTTATGACACAATAAACACATTTATTTATATATACGTATAACTGGACGAAAACTAAGAAAACCAGACGATGAGGATTAATGATATATACATCTTATCGTGACCGGCTTACGGACACTCGTCGTGCAACGTTAGGTCCTGAATCCTACAGAATGTGACATTGTGTCTTGTGGGCTTTGGTAACATATTACATTTTTCGGCAATAACTATAACAACATAATGAGGTAGGTATGTCGTATGCGTGTAATTTATGGTCGGGGGAAACTTATGACGATGACAATATGGTTAGGAACGATTTCTGTTTCTTATGAACAATGACGATGTCAGTATACACATATAATAGTTTGATTTACGATAATAATTGTTATATTATATAAAATACATTTTAGAAAAAATAAGTTCCCTTTATCGAAAAACCATTAAAGCATATTATTTATAATAAAGATTTCATTTTTATGAAAAAATTGATTTGACAGTAAATCATATCAAAATAATCTACCGAATTTATTGTTTGGATTTTTTTACCTTGTCAGAAACAAATGATAGTCAATTATACCTGAAAAAAAACATTAGAAAACTGCACTTGTCAAGGAAAGTGTGAATTTAAGTTATACTTTTTCACTTCGAGGGTAATATAATATTATATCCGTAAAAACCGTCAAATCAAATCCCTTTAGTTTTCTCTGGCTTTTTTGGTAAAAAAGCGTCACTTTTTTTTTCATCGACCTGCTGTAGTCTCCTCATAAACAGGATATAATACTTTACGATTATGTACGATTTAATATTATTCATTACAGCTTGCCTCTTTATAACGTGTATAAATAATAATAGTAATAATAATAATTGTAGATCTCGGACGCTTTTGGCACGCCGCCGCCGCCGCCGACTGTCGGCCACTGCAGTAGCGTCGTCGTTACACAATATAATAATATAATACGTGTAATAATATTTTTTAGGTTTCGCACCTGAGCAAATGTGTATTGTGTTGCGGCCGGGGCTTACATTATGCAAATGGCACACGCTCGCATTGTGATCGGCCGCCGTGTTGTTATTATCGCGCGTTTTTCTCTTATTATAAGTGCGTGTGAGTATTATTCGTTTATACGCGCACATTGTGTGTATTATTATTATATCGTGTCCTCCCGTGTACGGTACCCATATAATATTATGTACATTTGTATAATAATATTATTGTGTACCAGGCTCAGGATATAGGATACCTGCACTAGCTCCGTGTTCGCGAATAGCCGGCGGCGGGTGGACGGCAAGAGAGTGAATAAAAAAACGTTTTATTCCAACACGGCCGTCGTAGGTGTACTTTTGCGTTCGTTCGTTAGGTCAGGTATTCATTTATGTTTTTTTGTTCCGTCGCTTCAACAGAATTCGTTTATATATTGTACAATGAAAAAGTAAAGACAAAATATTATCATACACAATATCATTACTGTACATTTGTACCTAACTATAATAAAATAATATTATAACGGCGGTGGCTTACTGCTGCAGCAGACGCCTAAGCCCGCACGCTTTGTTTTCGAAAAATAAGCGAATATTAACGCGTTGTTTTTACGAGCAGTTCTTAAAAACTTAGGTTTGGTATCTACCGGCTACCGTACATAGTAGGTACTATGGTAGTGATATTATTGTACGTAGATATGTATACATGCTGTACAAGTGTACAACGCTTTTTCCCACGGATATAGAAACGAAATAATAATGATAATGACGATGATGATGGTTTTGGTAACTGGTAATAATAATAACTAATGAAAAAAGTAACGAATACACATAATATAATAATATATATCAACGCGTCACTAAAACGCACGTGATATTTCAGTAAAATTTATGGCCCAATATCGTTGGCGAAAGACGCGCGTTCTCTGAGGGAAGGGTTTTATATATACTGTATTATACATCACGCTTTATTATACTAAATAATATATATTACAGTCGAAATATCAAACTGAAATTACAATATTAGTTTTAATAAGACGTGTTGTATTTTACTGTAGTTCTAAACTGTACCCGAGTTTTTAATTACAATAGTAATTCACTCAAGCTTGACGTTTATTTTAAACATTTACTAATTTTTTTTTTTTAATATAAATTTTGAAACGACTTAAATTGTACATCGGTGCCGCTCGAGTATTCTCATAGTTATATAGCCTGTTAGATTAACGTTAAAAACTAAAAGACACAAAATTATACAAATCAACTAATAAAAAGCAAATTCAATAGATATAATTTATAATATGTACATGTAATTATTTGTTTTGTCAGTATATTATATTACATCCAAACATCGATTCATATTAAAATACAGGAATATAGAAAAAAACTTAAATACGCTACGTATAATATATTACAATATTATATTATATAATATATATATATATAACCGAAGGTGCCTATTTAAAATTTTTAATATAGTTTTTTGCTGGGTGTTATCAATGGATAACTTCCCAATCTTAATATTCGCCGTCATTTTATATTATCTTCTTTTTTTATCAAATCTAATTATTGTACAAAAATTTGTATAGATTGTAGATGTATTTTAAATAAAAAAAAAAAAATCAATATAGTTTGAGGTTATAAGCATACATAATATAAAACCGATGTTAATTTAATTTAGATAATATAGTTTCACATCTGTTACGCCTGTTACATTTAAAAACGGTTTTTTTTTTTAATGAACATCATGCCAAATAACAAAAATATAATTTGCAAGAATAACTTTTTTTTTTTTAAATACAGCGTTTCTAAAATATTAAATTTAATTTTGCAGTATAGCTGACTTAGAACAATGGGCTTACCTATAATTTTGGTATATACATAGAAAATCAGATATTATACATGTTTGGAGTGATTGGACCTGATCTAATTTTTGTTTTGTGCCTCTAAAGAATCTAGTAGGAAATAATTGTAGATTACAGTTTGTAATGTTTGTATTTTGAAAGACTGAATTTTATCTTATAGTTACTAAAAAATGTGTTTAAGCAACAGATAAACAAATTATATTTTCCTTATATTATCCATATAAATATATTTTTGGCACCTACGTATTAATAATAGAGGTTCCACTCATTATAAAAATTAAAATATTGAACAAATAAATCGATTTTATGGTATGTAAAGTATTTACTTTCCTCATAATATTTATATTTTAATAAACGACCAAAACGTCCGAAACAAGAGGGTAGAAACTGGAAAGTATTCTCAATCAAATCTTACTATTGACGTAGATTTATAAATAATTTTATATTAATTTAGCTAAAAATGTCTGATAAATGTCAAAACGAAATGGCTAATTGCGTTATACACATCAATATTATTAAATTATTATAACGTACTATTATGTACGTATTATAGTTTAGATGAAAATTAAGTCGTTATTTTATTCTGGATTTAACGAAAAAGAGACAATAGTATTGCGCATAGTTATAATAAACGATTTTGTGTATTGGCGCACATTAATTTATAATTTGTACATATTATGTACATTACTATGTATATACATATCATTAAATAGAAGTGGTGTTAAAAATTCGATTAAAAAAATAATAAAAACAGCGATGTATTCTGTCCGGGAGACGTTGGTATATAGGCTTTATGGGAACTTATTTATGCCTGCGCGTTCTATAACATTTATATGTATAGTGAAGTGCGTATACAACAACGATGGATGTGGTGGTGAGGGCAAGAGAAATAAATTAAAGTTTGTGCAACGTTTTTGGGTAACACGTTCGACCATTAATAACTTTAAGGTCGGTACATTTTTCATCGGCCAGCCATAATGTGTATAATATATATATATAATATATATATATACATATTATACATTTTGGACGGGGTTAAAAATTCCATAGAGTACAATAATACATCAGGCAACAAGGCAGTGCGGTGGTCGGTGTGTAATTTATGCTACCGAAAACTTTAAAATTAGTTAGGACCAGACGCAAAGAAAGAAAGAAGAAAGAAAGAAAGTGCGTGCTGAGGATGTGAGATCGGGGAAGAGAGCGAGAGCAGAAGCAAGAGTTCATCTCAGTTATACGAGCGTAACTAAATTTTACCTGGTAATATTATTATACGGAGGCGGAGTATAGTGAACGAGATTATATATATTATATAAGTACGTAGTGAGAGAGAATATTGGTGTAAACTTTGGGTTTATTGAGGAACTTTCAAAGACCCCGAGTCTGGGTGAGAGAGGAAAACAAACTTTGTACAAAAGCAAACTCTCAATGGTGGACGGGAAGGGTTGGTATCGAAAGGGTATTTTTCTTTGAAAATAATAATAGGTCCAGGATAGCCGTTGAGATGAAAACTACTTTAATAAACACAAGTTTGCTTCGATCGCACCAGAATAAATCATTAATGACGTCCATTTTTTTGTTTGTTCCAGGTGAGTAATATAGTTGAAAAACAACGAGCATTATTTTGTTGTCCTTATAATAGGTAATACAAGTCTTGTATTATATACCTACTGCGATTAAATCGTAAGTGCATTGTTATTTATTGGTTATTATTATTATTATTACTTAAAAGTTATAAGTATTGGGTTTGGTTTTGTTAGAAAACGTTCTTTTTCATATGATAGAAAGATAATTATTTTTAATAAATATATTTTATTTTATTTCTATTAAAATTAAAAAACTTAATACTATACTTTTCTTCCTTATATAAATGTATTTTTTATTTCAATAGTGTTGCAAGTATATTTACAGAACGAATCGATCAAGGCTCAGCAAATACCATGCACATTCGATGTGATATTTAAACAAATAATATATTAGAATGACCCACCACCCACATTAAAGTTGATAACAATAAAAAGATATAGATATATTGTATAAACATCCTCAATCGATTGTTAATTAGTGTGGAAACATAAAAAAAATTTTAATTTATTTTTTTTCATGATATATTAAATGCTTTACTGTTTTGCTTTTCTCATTTTAAGTGCTTTTGTCCAGTGCATTTATTGTTTCAAAATACTAACTCTAATTTTAAGTTGCAACGTGCGATTTAACGGCGTCACAAATAATGCTTTACATTTAAAAATGAATACGTATAGGTACAATTTTGTCTGGCATAAAACACATTAGTTCATTAGTGCATTATATTGTTATTATTAACTGAATAGTTTAAAGCTATAAATATAATTTTTAATAATTTTCTTGGTAGACATGGTAAATCTAAAACAAACATAATATCAACTATTATAGTTTTTGGACGTGATTCAAAACGCCGTTCTTTGTTTGATCAATATATTTATAGGATTTAAAATTGTATTTTAATATGTATTGTGACATTGTGTATTATTCTTAGTAAAGGGCCAACACGAATAATAATATTTTGTAAAATAATACATATATCAGATAAACTTTCGTTTTTTCATTGAAAATTTTACTTCAAAGTAAATTAATCATCATGTATATTCTATGTATAATATTACCCTAATGCATTGAGATTAAAATAATAGAATATCTAAGTCAAATTTAAAAAAAATACAAATAAAAAAATTAGCAATTCAAATGCATAGATATGCTTGCGTGTATATATCTATATAATTTATCTATATCAATGATTGTTTAACAATATTGTAGAAAGCAATAATGTTGTAACCTACAATATCAAACTTTTTAAATATAGGTAATAACTCATCACTATAACTAATAATTCAAATTCAAATTTTTAGTAAAATGTATATTTTTAATAAAAATATAAATATATAATACATTTTATATATTTGGTTATGAATATCTGTTAAAAGATGACATGCTGCAGCATTTAGTGTATAACTATACTGTTATGTGCGTATGTTACTATAAACGTATAGAGTATGTATTATACCATGGCGACGAATATTGTTTACCCTAAGTTTTAATTTAGTACAGAATCAATGGATAGGATAGGTTATACTTGTTTTTAACACTTTCCATATTATACAATGTAAAGAGCGCACCTGGTAATTATTTATGATAAATTCGGTATTAAAAATAATACACTCCCTATATTAACTTTATAAATTATAGTGACTGTTGGTAATTTACTAACCGTAAATATTTAATAAAAAATATTTACCGATAACAAACATTTTCCATAATGTGTGTTAATACCTAACAGCCCTAACGTAAACACGTTTTATATATCAAAAATATTACCAGATTCTTTGTACAAAATTATGTTTATTTTCGACATGAAATTCTACGTGTAGCTCGTAATAAATTTCTCCAAACATTGTTCAATATATAAATATCGAGTAATGATTACAGTTTTCGAACAGAAATTCTTGAGTGGAGTACAATTTTAAAATATACGACCTTGTGCACAAACGCAACCCACTGAAATTCCATAACTATACAGCAACTTTTAATGGGTCAACGAATTAGTTTTAAGGTACATGGTGCGCGTTGTAAAGGAGTTCAATATCAAGATGATAACAAACCTACGTTTTTATAAATTCCTATTACTTACAATTCTAACTTCGGATCAAATAGATGATATAAAGCATTAAATAGTTTAAAATATCATTACGTTATAATGTCAAGAGAAATGTTGTAGAAATTTCAAATATTATAACTAAATTTAAACATAACGATCTCGATATAAAAGTATTGAATATTATCATTATTTTAGGTATACCTACATCCTACACACAATATAAGTAACTCTATAGTACCTACACTACGCACATATACCTCTTTAGTTAGTCAAGTAATATTGTGGTGATTATTTTTTTACCGTTCTCGTTAACACGTGTGTGACCCTCCTATATTTTGCGATCTCAATGGATAAACGGGAAGTTATCGAAACAGTTCAGTGGACATACACCTATATATATGCGAACCGTTGGAAATAGAGTTAAGGAAACGATTTTTTTTTCGCAGGTCTAAGGATAATGCAAAGCGCTCTCGGTAAATTTGGCATTAATGTTCGCTGTATAACCTTCAGCAATAGCTGCAGTGAGTCATTGCTTGGTTTTAGCAAAAGGCGAAACCACGCCGAACAGGAAATGTATCCCTAAAAATTATATACATTAATAATAATACATAATATGCATATGCGATATTATATCATACGTTATACACGTACTTACTCGTACAAAAAATTATATTTCATAGTTTTGGAGGCAAAAAAAATAAGAGCGAGAGCGTTAGAATGCGGGATCCGCCCGCGATGCGACTGTTATGCCGCGTCGGTGAGGGGGCGCGTAGATGCGGAAAATTTTTATACTTGGGTACCTGCCTGCCCCGCAGCGGCAGTGAAACAAATTTTAAACAAATATTTCCTTTTGGCTTTACGCCTTTATACATGTTTATTTTACGCGGTGATTTATCGCGTCGGCTAAAAAAACACACACACACACACACACACATTCTCACACACACACTCACAGACAGATATTACACACCATCGGGATTTGCACCCGAGCACGTCGCGCCCCGTTGTTGTATTTGTGCGGCGTGCACTCCCTTTTTCAGTTCCCCCCCGCCACCACCCGACGGCCACCGTGGTGGAGAGGGTACGACGAGCTCGCGCTCGTTTCTCCGGCACAGAGATAAGTATTACTGCCGCCACTACTACTACGACTATGACTACTACTACTACCACTACTACACGGCAGAAGACTGCAGATAACGCGCGAGGGGACACGGTATCGGTGGCGGGCGGCGGCGAAAAAAAGCGCCGGTGCGCGCAGAACGAATTTATCGGTTCGCTGGTCCCGTAATACGGTATTCCCGTACAAATGTCAGGGACATAAATTAAAAAAAAAAAAAAAAAAAAAAAAAAAGGATGGGGAAAAAATGAGAAAAATAGAGGACGGCGGCGGTCGGTGCGTCACGCGCGCACTTGGAGTGAGGGGGACGGGTAAAAGCGTATACGCGTGCTTCACGCGGAAAACGTGGTTGCATGAATATGCTGCTCGGGTATTTTTATTTTTATTTAAATATGGCTTGAAAATGAAGAATGGACGTTTAAAGACTAAATTGCGGGAATACCTTTTTACATAAATTACGCGCGGGTCTGCAGCGCAGCGAGCCGCCTGAGCCTCGAAAGGGGGATAGCGGGTGCCGGTGTGTGGGGTCGTAATAAAAAATGAAATAAAAACAGGTGGAACTCATTTATTTCGCGAATTTCGCTACAAATGAGTGGTGTTTTTTTTTTTTTTTTTTAATTAGTTTATAGCCGAAAGAGAATACACCGACGTCGGTGATGGTAAACGTTTTTCGAGTTTTCAATTGCCTTTGTCGCGCGAGAGTGCCAAACAACAGCAGACTACGGTTTACCAGCTGTAAAGTGTATAATATATTATATTATACAATATATTACGCCATAGATAAAAATATACACACTAATATGTTGATCTAACGTCTATAATCTCGCCTATATAATATTATAATGTGACACTGAACATATTTTATATATGACTTGTGTATTATCGTGAGTATAGGAATTTCGTTGATGTAGCGAAACAATTGTAAATGCTTTACAGTTTCTTGTGTAAACCTTAATTTTATACAGGATAAGGGCTCGATAAATATGATGATGACAACAGTTAAGTTTATTATGAATATGAATAAAAATATAAGTACTTGTACATGTACAACATTCGCAACATTTATTTCGATTTGCGATTAACCGCGGAATACAATGTATATAAGGACGTATATAAGCATTTATATAGGTGTATATTGTCTTTGCAAGAAGTATTGCGGAAGGATACATTATAACTGCAATAATATGTATATAAGCGTATAGTTGTCGGAAATTCGGAAGCGGATGGAGCGCTCAACGTCATATAAAATAAATAATATAAATATGTATACGTGCAGTTCACCGAGTCGGTTGTACAAAAATATTATTGTGTAGATCGTGCACGCCATATAACTATATATATATATGTATTATAATATATATTTATGTTTTGCTTGCGCTCGTCGTAGAATCTGTGTGTAATAATAAAACGAAAAATAAAGAAAGGATAAAATATGAAAAACTGCGGAGGCGGTGGCATTGCCTCCAGGCCGTATGCATCGTCAGCTCGGACGGCAACAAATCACGTCGTCCCCCCATCCCACAGCTATACGGCAGCAGCAACAGCACCAGCAGCTCGTATTATACGAGCGCACCACCAGTAGTGGCCGGGTCGCATCTGTATGGAAAGCTCGGGGAAAATTAGACGTTGCCGGCGGCGAAGATTCACGGCTTATGTACACACACACACACACTTAAATAACATTATATATGTGTATGTATAAAAGGGCAATAAAGAAAAACAACGGTGGCGGCGGCGGCAGCGAAGAAGGCGAGGGAAGAATTATTATACAAAAATAACAGATGTGAATTATTACATATTAATCTGGGCGCTGGACCGTTTTTGTTTTATGTTCAAACCCTCTCGCCCGCGCGCCGCCACCAATGCCGCTGCCATCGATTCTCTGTGCGCACTTTATTGCACGCTGCAGCGGGACGACGGTGACGACGACGACGTGAAGAAGAGGCGATGACGGCGGTAGAGTTTTCAAAACTGAATTTGTAATAACGTTAATTATAAGTTTGTGGCCGTACATGCACACACAAATTTATCTAGCATATAGCTTTCGACTCGCCGACCCTGCGAGGGTGTCGGGTACAAAAGTATGTGCGTAACGCCTGCACCGTGGCAAGGATGACTATGCGGCGCGACGATGATGACGCCTCGAGGATGGTGTCGGCAACAGCAGCGCTGTAAAACCCAATTTGTGTATATATGACCGTGTATACATAATACATATATTTAATGTATATTAATACGTATATAATCCATATACAGAGCGACTCTGTGAGTGTACCCTGCTGCTGCTGCTGTCATCGACGCCATATTGCCCTCTCGCCGAGAGCTTTGCGCCGCGGTCCGCAGTGGAAACCCCCCACCCATCCCACTTATGTATATGTACTTTCCCTGTATATATACAAGTTTATATTTTTTATCACCCTTCTTCAATGTCATCCCCGTCCCTCAATCGCCTAGCGTCCGCCAAGAGACGCGGCGGGGCGGGACGACTTTGGAGCGCGTCCCAAGGGAAATTTGTACGCGTGACGTTCTAGGTTTGTAGTCGTCCGCCACCGCCATTCACTATGGAGGCACCGAATTAAGACGTCGTGAAAAAAGCACGCTGAAAAACTGACGGACGCCACCTGACCAACATTGGCGAATGGCGATTGTAATAGGTATGTACCCATTGTACCTGCGAGGTTTATACGGAAATCGGATAAAACCAGCTGCAGCTTGCATGAATATAATGTTTGACTCGATAAATAACGAGTTCACCGTAAACACTGTCTGATGTATACTGCAACTGTAGTACATGAACGGGAATTTTGTGTGCACACTATAAATATGTGAAAATCTCCAACCATCATATAATGTGTGTGTATGTCCTCGGCTTTCTCGCACCTAGTCATGTCTGTATGATCGAAAATCGCGTGTAATGAACAAAAATTCAAAGGATCATTAAAAAAAAAATGAAAGGTGCGACTGAATTTTCATATGTTTGATATTATAATAAGCATTACACAACTGAAAGAATAATGATTTTAAAAAATGTATAAAAAGTTTAAGAAATTATATATACCTACGCTATATGCAGTCCGAACCACAAAACAAACCCTTTGAAATATGATGAAGATAATATACAATATCACAATAATCGTGAACAATAATATTGTGTATTATACATAATATACTGTGAGTAAATGTGCCATAGGATAAATTAAAGTATAATATTTCAGAACCATTATTCATTACAAAACCCAATCAAATTTGTAAAAGCTGTAGTTGGTCAGTCAGTACAGACCATACAAACGTTATGCAAAACTCGTGTCTTATTATCACATATTATAAACTAAACACTCTCAATATAGAATACAACCTGGAAGAAGCTCTAAGTCTACAGCCAATCAAAAATGAATGAATTTTTTAAAATCAATTAAACTATACTAACTAATATTATAATCTAGATATATTTCAATCTAATTTTATTTATACTATTCTTATTGTTATGTATATATTATTGTTAATGCTTCATACTTGTCTTGTGCAAAAAAATATTAATGTTTATTGCCAATAACCTCTGTTTTTGAGGCTTAATTAACAAAAAAAAAAAAATAAAAACTAAACACTCAAGTCGAACGGTCACGTCATAATATCATAATTCATAAGTATTCATAACAATGCAATGTGCCAGCAAAATCAATGTGCACAATAATATAATAATATTATCTTGTCGTCAAAAAGGTTTTCGCGCTAGAACATCGTCGTCGCGAGACGTAAAAACCAGCGAGAGAACGGAAGAATGAAACTTTTCCCATTGTGCGCGCGTGCTCTATCGAATCACAAACACATGAATTATTGCACATACGCACGCATTATGCGGTTCCAACGACGAGTGTTGTGTTAGGGCCTTCTCAGTCTCTCTCTCTCACTACTCCGTTCATTGTTCGCGTTGAATTTAAACCTGTTTACACGGTTCGCTAATCGAGTCAAATAAATATTACACATAGATGAACACTTTAGATACATACGCACACACATCATAGGTATTATTATACATACTACATAATATCTACATAAACATTATTCATATATATAAATGTTTATTTATATTTTATATAATAAATGTATATAAATGTACGCGTATAATAGTAATATGGTAATATATTATATTGTGCTTATTTATATGTATAATAGTAGTATAATAATATATATATATTGGTACATCGCACAAAATATTATAAATCCTCGAACGCGCGTGTACAGTGGCGCAGTTTACGGGAAAGAATCGCCGAGAGGAAGGCTGCTGTATAGATAAAACCGTTCATTCATAATAATAGTAATAAGAATATATACTCGAAACGGAACGAAGCGATGATAACACGAAACACTCCGCGATAAGACGCGCGTCAAGAGCTGCCTTAATGGACCGTTTAAGGAGTAGGTAGTTGAAGGCTTTCTTCGATTTGAAAAATAATAATATGAGAAAATAAAATATAAAAATACCCCTTGCAAAACACATATGTAATAACGCTCCGTGAATATCGCTAACCTATGATGTCGTGTAATAAAATAAATATCGTTTACTTCGTTGTTCGTCATCGCGCGGATGAATCGAAACCGTTTATCGAGCATCGCCGTCGTCGTAAAGCGAAAACATTTATTAATTTTATGCGAAACGTTATGCTTTTACACATTTGAGTGTACGACTGTAGTAGTGGAATATTATGATATAATATATATTTTTTTTTTTTACAAACTATTATAATAATCAATATACGTCTTTATGACTTAGTATCGTTGATATACGGCACATACATTTATTTTAATATCTTTCAAAAGTTATAATATCTGTTAGGTATAATCATCGTACCTTATTTTTTATATGCAATTTCATCATTATCATAATATGATATATTGATAATTGATATACCTCGTCGTTGTTGTATTAATTTAATATGACGTTCAACTACTATAGCTCAATATAGCTGTTGTAGGTAATAATACAAATAACGTATACCTAACTAGTAACAAAATACTTTTAAAAAATCGAGTTTTAATCATTTTTTCTGTCGATGACTTTCGAATATTACAGTCGTACAACGCTTTTAAAAGTTTCAACGCCGATTCAAGAAACTATCACTTATTCGAAACATGATACGCCATAATTGCAGTAGGAAAATATATAAACATAATTCCTGCAATAATATTCATATTATACCTATAAGTCTTAAGAGTGATTAAAATATTTACTTGCACAAAAGCTCGGATCAATTAAACTGAAAACACCAATACCTATATGTAGTAATTACGATTTAAAATTCTTGAGAAAAAAACGTGAGCACATAAAATATAGAAACTATATTATTATTATCGGTGTATAATAGCATGTATACGTGCGATATGAACATTATATTAAATATTTATCACTACGAGTTTATATAAATAATTAAATAAAACCTACGTTAATTCGTATTATTGGGCAATCATCCAACGTTTCTGAATAATTTGTGAGCTTGTAATTTTTTTATCAACTCTGCGGATAGTATCCTTCGAATAATGTACAATTATTTATTCGCCAGCCAGCGTAAAATTAAAACCGCAAATAATTATTATTACCATACCGATAAAATATTTAATAGATATCAATACAGTAGGTTTTTAATCGTTTCTTGGAACCACTTTGATATTTATATTATAGATTCTGCAAGATTGTGAATTTGCAGGTTTTATCAAAATGTCGATTTCATAATATAATTATATTGTTTACATAAAAAAGTACATATAGTATACTACTTACTTTTGTAAATTACCTAATATTTTCTCAAGCCCCCTGCCCGAATTGATGTATATAATTGTTATTATTTTTTTTTTTTTTTACTTTATCCGTATAATTTTATCTTTTCTATATCAAATTCTTTAATCAATTGTGCTTAAAGTAAATCATTATTTTACAGATTAGAAAAGTTTTCAAGTTAAAAAAAAAAAAAATTAATAAGAATAATGATTATATCTACTATTATCAGGTATTATTATTGTGTCTTATATAAAATGCATAAAACAATGTTAACTATAATATTAACACACGCGTTACTTTAATGATCTTGAGCAATATATAATATGATATAATACTGCATAAATGTCTTTCTGTTCAACGCGTCGGTGTTCGCTTATATTTTACTCGTTTTTTAATCAACATCGCGATACATGTAAAAACTATACACACACTCACACAAGATTATATGGAGGGATATTATTAGTATGCACATTATACGATAATATGGTGTTTTTCGAATCATATTATTAGACGGTGGTAACTATATGTCTATATATCGTTCATCGGAGGTGTAACCGGAGTGCGTGGGGCCTACGCCGGTGTATATAGCCGTCGTGACCGTTTCGTTGTTTTAAACAGACGGTTCACACGTTAATGGCAATTAGACGATATATAGACAGCGGTGTGTGATGTGCGTGACCGATAAGTATACCTAGGAATACCTTACCTATACCTACCGCGCGAACGACGTTTGATGTTTGTCTGGCCGCGGCTTACGACATAAAAAAGAAAACGGAAAAAACAACAACCGTCGAAATCCAGGTCGTTCGTAACGTTAATAATTCCGTGGACCTTTGAGATTTTTAATATTATGAAAAGTCTCATCTAAGGCCAAAACGGTGTTAGTTCGAATTTTTCGAGTAGTACTGAACTAGTAAACTATATACCTATTAACGACTTAACAAGTAACAAAGCATTACAATAACTATAGGTATACACGTACACGTTATACTATATAGAGGTACGTACAAATTTCATTATGAACGTTCATTTCATGCCATAAACTTGATCATACTTAGAATAATGATATATTATATTTATTGTGAACTTTGGCCCATCGTATCTGTATGTATGTATGTGTGTGTGTGTGTGTGTGTGTGCATTAGTGTGTATAATACATAAACTCATAAATTACGGTTTTTGATTTGAATATTTATTTATGTGCGTGTCGTAGCCAAAGCTCATGACTTATGGACGCGCGTACGTCGGATATACAACAATATTATGTAGATTATATGGCGTAAAATATCAACATTAATAATATATTATGTTATTATTTTAAATCATTCAAACGGCGTGTTGTACGCGTTATGCATGTTTTTAATTCAAATTATTTTCTAATATTTAAATTATAATAATGTACAACGTTGACGAATAATATCGGTCGATATTAATATGATGTCCATTCGTCTTGTCCAATTGTATTTGGTTACACGAGCAGTGCAACCAAAAAACTTCTGTTAAATTTCCAAAATTTTTTAATGTACAACTAAATAAAAATCGAAAAATAAACAGTTTAATTTAGATCCTCTTGGAATAATAATTTTCAATATACATTTTTAACCAGACTAGGCGATTTGAGGGAAGGGATGAGAACTCATTGACACTACTTCCAATATGAACTACATTTCGTTAGAATTATTAGTAGGTATACATTATATACATATGAATATAATTACGACAGATTGTACCTAAATGCTTAACTGTATAAGCTACAATTTAGTTACAACTACTAAAGTCAAAAAAAAATTATCACGACAAGATCATTTTAAATATTATATTTCCCATCTGCGGGGCAGCATTGACAATGTATAGGTTTAATTATTATTACATTTTGCATCATCGCAATAAATTATCATACTAGATTCCAAATCGCGGGACTATAAATGTTAACGAGGTATCGTGACAGGACGGCTGACTCACGATCGAAACCATTGGGTCGCGTATTTGTGAGTTTGTATAAATATAAAAATATTAAACAATTCAAGAAAAAAACAACATAGATAAATCATACTCGAGCTAATCCGTTGGAATAATTCGATGCAGTGACAATCTACGTTTCGAGATAATAATAATATTATATTATAAAAGTAAAAATAATATAATATTAATAAATATTGTGTACGAATAAAATCGAAATTATGATGTCATTTTCCAGTTACTAGTTTTCATTTGTTTGCACAAGAACTCACAGAATAATAAAGATATATATTTTACACCTTGAGATGGACATCATAATTTCGTATATGAATAATATTAAAATCTGGGCTCTAATGGTGGAGCGATAGAATATCCTATCATACAATTTTAATCGTACAAGCGTTTCGTATTTTATTTTATTTTACAATTATATTCCCGACAAGTTTATATTGTAGCGCCGAAGATACACCTGCAGTTCTTTATAACGTGTAAGCACTGCGAAAAACAATTCGTTAAGTCGCCAAGACGTTTATATGCGTCTCTCGCCCCTCTAACGTTTTTATAAAGTGCAATAAGAATAATTACTATAGTTATTAAGTATTGTGTCGGAAATTAGTGCCCCGCAGAGAGGAGGGGGTGGCATCGGAATTGGGGTGAGCGTTTTTCGCCAACTTAATAATAATATACATACATATATATTATATATTATATTTATACACTCTTCACCATGTAATTTTCAACGACCGCAAATAGCGGCGGTTCGTTCGGGAGGCGTTTCAAAGGGGGAATCGAGACTATATTATACTTAAACAATATAAAGGGTGTAACAGAAAAACCTGATGAAAAAAAAATTATCCTCATTAAACGTATGACAAAAATATTGTTAATATCATGTGATAAGTAAACAATTTAAGAAATATACTCATGTCAGCAAATTCTAAAAAATCATATTTTCAAAAATATTATTATAATGTTCCAAATTAATTTAATCAAAAAAATATTGAATTTTAAAAAATTATAAAAAATGAATAGCTTTACTTAGATAAATCTTTTATTGTCAAACTTATTCTTATAATCAGATTCACAATAAATAGGCTATTTTGAATTTATCCAAAAAACTTTAATTAAATTAAAATTTTTTTATTTTCAGTACTTACTTAAAAATAAACATAAGAAAAATTAGTTTGACAAAAGTTATTCTAAAAGTCAGTCCTATATAGTACACCGTGTATATTATGTACGAGTATATGACGTAAATGCCTGAAACGCAGTGAGAAAACTATATCTGTCTTAATAGTTAATATACTTATATACCTACATAATAAATGTTTATTTTACTATAATGAATTTCATCAGTGCTGTTATTGTATCCCAGTTGCAACAGTGAATATAGATTTCAGAAAAATCTAATCGATTAAATGTTATAGAAATATCGTATATTGAATCGAAAATCAAATGTTGACAAGCGCTAAGTCGTTGAATAAGTATATAAAATTCCTGTAAAATATTAAAAATAACTAATGAACACAAAACCGAAAAACTTAGAAAATAAAACGTATAATAGTAACAATCAATTGCGTATCGTATTTTATGTTTTATTAGTATGAGAAAACTTTTTTTTGGTTTAGTCCCCGATGGGGGCAAAACACTAAAGCGTATATAGTGGTCAGTCCTCGACGAAAGGGTCGGCGCCGCCGCGGGAAGGACGAATAAAAAGCGACTATTTCAGTAATCTACGAGTTTATATTATATTATACTTAAATGCGCAATCTGCAGTGTGTGTGTGTTTGAAGTTTTCTTTGATACTTAATATTTTTTCATGGCCGTCAAAACGATGCCAATGAAAATCGAATAAGCCGACGAGTAACGTCTTCGGGTGCGCTGCTTGTTTCGGTTTAAATACGTATATATGTATGTATATAATATATATAACATATATTTATGTGTGTGTATATATATATCGTATAATATAATATGCGGTACCGCCTACATACGTATAATGGCATTTTCATTAAATCTCCTCCAAATTCGTTCGCTTCGCATTATTATTATATATACGTATATATATAATATATATATTATACTACGGGAGCGTTGCAATGAAATATTATTTTGAATTATTCATCTCGGACCCCGCACACGTTTTGGGCCCCATGCGTTCGAGACGGAACAGTCGTTTTTTTTTTTTTTTTCGGCGGGGGGAGGGTTGGCAGAGAGGCGTTAGCCGACGACGAGTCGCAGAGAGCGGCGGTGTGCTGATAAACCGCTTTTATTGCCGCTTCACACAATATCGGATGGAAGATCCGATAATGTTGGATACGTCCTGTATAAATCATCGTTGTTCCGGCGTGTGTATGTATATATATATATATGTATACGGAACCACTGCGTGCGCGCGCTCCCGGAATTCGTAAGTTTATGAGGACATTTGAAAAGCGTTCGGAAACCGTTTTAAAAAAAAAAAGAAGGTCTTCTAAAGACGTGAAGATGCGAAAGCGTGCGCCCTCGGCCTGCTCAAAAGACGGGATAACCCCCTCGTGTATATACCATTTTTATTACGTTTTCCCCGCGAGCTGACGACCGGTGTATATAATATAATATATACGTATGTATAGGTAATATATAATATTATTTACAGCACGCACCGAGTTCGATGTAATTTTCGGCTCTTGTTCGACTCTCTGCACGCAGCGCATAATCGGATATTTATTATATTGCACAAATATTATAATATTTATTTCGTGTCGAATTTCCGTGAATCGTTTAAAGTCGACGTGACTGCGTATTTTAAATTGCATGCGGTACACCACAGAACCATCGCAGACGCCACCATAATATCGACTCTTATAAGTATAGGTACTTATACCTATTATCGCCGAGCTCCAGCTGGTTTCTTTTTGAGAGCTGAACCTGTCTCCTCAAAGTTATTAACCCAAGTTTTAATTGCTTTACATGATGGAACACGATCATGGCGTCCCAAATTATAATGGCGTCGAAATTCCCTACGAGCGGCAGTCAGACTGTCGCTATTTTTGTAATACGCCTTTACGGCAATAGCGCGTTGCGAACCATTCCACTGATCCATGTTTACTAAATGGCAAGTACCTATGAATTTATTGATAACACTACCACGTTTTTAAATAATTCCCAGTGCATCCAACTTAACTTTCAAATTTTTCCATTTTTCGGGCCCACCCTGTACAAGTGTATAAAACATAATATATTATTATTTAAATAAAATTTAACAATTATATTACGAATAAAAACAATTCTTATTGTGTATACCTTATAGCAACCTCAACGAGAACATATTGATTACTGCAGCGTCCACGCAAGTGTTTAAATTGTACATTTTATGTGTAATAATAATTAATGATCGCACGCACAGTTTTTCTATCTTGTGTATACGTTTTATTTGTCCATATAACCACTATAAACATAAATTAATATTTTTTTTTTTTATGTGTCTAATATTACCGATTATCCAGTACAAGACCGGTGCAATATCATCAGTGTACAGTTATAGCATATGGTATCTGGTATCGGTATCGGAAGCCGTTTTAAAACGAGTGCCACGTGTAATAAGCAGCACGTGCAAATGTTTTGAAGTTATAAAACGTCGGGAGGCGTAGAAAACAGATAGGTATGGGTGTAGTTATAATGATTGTGATAAGAAGAGAAACAATAATAATGACCGAGAAAAGTCGTAAAATAAATCGTCGCGGCGTCTGCGTTGGCACGTTGAATATAATATACATATAATATTACAACGTCTCGTCCGCCGCGTATCATTACAATACTATTATATAGCTGTGTAGTACGTAATTGAATGACTATATCGGTCGGCCGCAATAATTTGTCCGAGCGGGCACGAGCACTGTGTTGTTTAAAGAAAAAATCGATTACCTCGTCTGGATGGAAGAAGGACGAAATACGATCGCTACCGGTCGTCGTTAAATTTAAATAAACGACCGACTGCACACGCGAGTGTATGGATATTTATAATAATATATACACAGCTATAAAACACAATACACGTGTATGCTATTGTGTAAACTTACCTTTATGTTATATTATGCTCACGTAATGTCGTATACTAATCGTACGCATTACTGCGGTATAAACGGGACCCGACGCAATCGCCACGTTTCAGGTATCTTTGATTTTTAGCCGTCCCGCTCGCACTGATGATACGATGAGTTATCGAGTACCTATATACGTCGATCAATTAATCAATAATACTATAGTGAGGTACAAACGCGTTGAGGTACTGGGTACGTGTAGGCATACTTGGTGCATGTTGTACGTAACATATCTGTAGTATATCCAGGGTCTCCATATCAAATTCTGAGCCTATAGTATGTTTCACAGGTTCCTTCATAAAACTTCCAATAATACTGCAATTATTTATCATATGTTATCATAAGGAAAAATATCAAATCATAAGAATGACCATATATATAATATTATAAAATATTATTTCATAATGTATAGTTCAATATAAAATAAGTATTCCTATTAAAATTTCAATAATTACAAATTCATTTCAACAAGCCCACAAACTCAAGTTCAAATTATTATAAATCGTCTCCGAATAGGCCACACAAGGATGACACATAAACACCTCATGGCCAAAGAAGAACCCCCTCAATGTGCAGCCTGCCGGGTTACACTAACTGTGAAACATATAATAACAGAGTGTTATCAATATTCAGAAGTTTTGGAGAAATACAACATTCCACCCAACTTGTATGGAGCTCTGGGGCCGAGCAACGAGACCACATCGAACAGAAATAGCCTTTCTCAAAAGATCGGATTTATACAACAAAATTTAAACATATTGATAAAAAAAAAAAAATTGTAACATTAACTTAAATAGTAACCATATGTAGTTAGCATCATTTAAACATTGTAATATCCTTTACATTGTATCTTAACAAAAAACTTATAGCCTTTGTTGTTGATGTTTTTTAGTTCAATAAAAAAAAACTCCAGTTCTCTCCAGGTCTTACATAAAAGGAAAATAAATTTGCTCGATAAAATCTATCAACAATGTATTATAATAAATTAAGGTTTGGAAGTTATAGGAGCCAAAAAAGACAAAATATGCACAAAAAATATGAGATAGGTATACATAAAAATATGTGAAATATGCAAAAAAAATATTTATTTGTTTATTAAAAGTTTGTTACTTCTTTATTAATATACACGAAAAAAATCTAAAAATCTACATCAAAAACAATTTTATTATTGAAAACTAAAATATGGTGTGTAATCGGTTGGCATTTGAGATTTTATTGAACTGAATTGTTAAACAAATTCATACTTTCATTGTTTTTGAAATATGAAATAAATAATTAAAAATTAATTCATTATTTTAGATAATATTAAATATGCAAAAACCAATTAAAATCGACAAAATATGCAATTTTTCTCTGAAATTAACGAAATATGCTAAATATGCATTTTTAATCTTCAACTTTTAAATTCAAAATTATATAGTTCGGATTTCTAGCTTGGTCTGCTATAAATCGAGAGCATACAGAACAATATGTAACTTCAATAACTTCCGAATCCTAATTATAATAATATGAACGTTTTAAGAATATTTTGGTAGTCATTAGGATCAATTTATCCAAATCTCATTTTTTCCAGAATCATAACTTATATTATTTATTGCACAATAAATAAGAATTTATTTTACACTTAAAAAACAGTTGAAATAATCAAACATTAAATATATTTATCAGTGCATAAAAAGCAAAAATATTATTAACTTAAATTTGTAATCGTGCAGTATACCTCAAAAAAACCAAGGTAAAATAAAATTCGCTCCTACAATTTCGCTTAAAAAATAATAATAATTGATTATACCGAAACCGTTCAGAATTCCGATAGCTTTGTATAGTCTTATCAATAATTATATAGACAGCTAGATATTGTCAGACCATCAACGTTCTTATTCTCCGGACGAATAGTAAGTCGAGCTAAAGCTAAAAACGAATGACTTAAAAATTAATCAAAATATAATCCAATTATTCCAATTTATGAGATTGTAGATAAGTATAATAACCAACATACTAAAAATTATAAAACAGATATAAATAGTTGTAAAAAGTGAAATTTTTGGAGACTTCAGAAGCCTATTCTCTTATTGTGATAGCCGATAGGGGAGCTTATAAAACGTTGACGCTCAAATTATACTATAATATATATTAACAATACGATTAAACTATACGATTAAACTATACTGACTGCGCGAATACGATTTATATGATTAACTGGAAAACTTATTTCTTTTTCAAGTAAAACGCATATGGTTTTAAATTAGTTTTTTTTTAAAGCATCATCTTGAGTAAATCTGTAGGTATATTTATAATACACTTTATATTTATCGCGTTTATACAATACAAATATTGTATTATTATGTTAACACTAAACAACGTCTTGTTATTATTCTAATATTTTTTATTCATAATTGTTATTTAATTGTTGATAAAATTGAAGTCATATTACGTGCACACGTATATATATATTCCATATACATAGTACATATATATTGATCATTAGGTACTATACTTATATGTATTATTGTGAGGTTATTGGCATAATACATTCATATACAATAATGTATTATACCTATATGTTTGTTTTCAAATTAATAACATTATATTCATTTGTCGTGTCCGGAAATATATACCTCTTGGAGTCACAAGAGAAATCATATTCGAAATGATTATCGTAAATAGATAACGTAAGTGCTTAATTTCTACCTATTATTATTAAGTTTATAGATTTAGACTATTTTTCTATGAAAACAATTTAAACAATTATATAATACTATTTTTTATGATGAAAAAACCAAATTTGGTCGATTATGTATTATTCTCCGCGGGATTCAATATTGGTATGTAGAGTGGTGAGGCGACATTTCCGAACGAAATTTAATGACAATACATCCACTGTCCGGTTAACGGTTCAGCTGGACGCATACTGAGCGCGACTTCGTGTAGCGATGGTGGGGGGGAGTGAGGCGCGGCGGCGGCGGCATTCGGTACACGCGCTGCGCATCTGCGAGACGTAATTTCGCACAAGCCGCGCGCTGGACGTTAATATTATTATGACTTTGTCCGGATCCGGTCACGTACCGGCCATGCGTCTTCGCTGGAGCTCACATAAATATATATATAATAATATATTATATATATATGTACCTATAAATATATATATATATATATATATATATATATATATATATACACATATATATACCTTGACAGCGGTGACGGCAGAGGCGGCGGCGGAAAAGCCGATCTCGGGATTTCCTGCCTCTCGCCGCTGCAGCTGCAGATAATTCGCGCACCGCGACCGGACGCGGACACGGGTGGCCGCGCGTCTCGGACAATATATATTAATAAACAACTTGGCGCGCCGCGCATCCGAATGAGTCTAAATAAACGTTCCGGGGAGCGATATTTTCCAATTTCCCGGGACGTGCAGCAGCGGTCTTACGACGGGCGTCGCGAGCGCGTGTTTGCGAGCAAAGGTATTTGTATGCGTCAAATTCAAAATGGCCGTAAAAACGATAAATATACAATTTGCAGTCTTAAGCCGACTATATTATAGCGCTGCCCGTGTCGGCGGGACGAGGGAGAAACGCGAAACTTATTCGCAATATATATATAGGTACCTACACTGCGTTCGTCGCAATCAATATCAATGAGAGATATATCCTTGTCGACCGTCGTTACTGCTACTATATATATAGTTATAATAAACTATATATGCATGTATAACATGTACATAGATGTAATAATATGTTCGCCCCGCTAGCTCTATAGAACACAGTATAGGTATATCTATCTCTGCAGTATATTATACTTAGGGTATACGACCGTTGGTGCGAAGTAATCCGTCTTCAATAATGAATGTGCGCATTCGAATTATATTCACTAATATACGGCCGTATATAGTATATGCGGCATAATATTATATATTAGGAGGTATCTATTTCGCGGCAACACAATTTTCTTTTTTTTTTTAGTTACACGCGTTTACCATTATTCATCACCGGTAAAATTAAACTTTTATTGTTATTTATATTTATTACGCGATATTAGACGTTTTTATGGCATTAGAGCGTTCTAAATTTCAAAAAAATAAATCAAACAATTTTATAAATAATATACAATTCGTTCTTGCACTAGCGTATAAATAAAATAAGAAAAACCTATCCTACAGTATAGTAATCTATAACCAACTTCAAGTTGTATAATAATAATATACTCTGTGCATGATACAATAACGGTTATTTGTGTAAGCAATAATATAATGTCCGATGCATAAATCTAATAATGTCTCCGAAAAATGACCAACCGAGTAGAAGTTACAAGTTACAACTTTTGGGAAGTTGGACGTGGATAAACTAAACCTATATAGTGATAGAAGAAAACCAATCATTTATCACAAAAGGTATTATACAAACTACACCTAAGTAAAATCAAATATAATATCCATCAAAATTATGTCAGTCTATAGACTATATCTATTTATAATTGTATTTATTTCTTATTTATGCATTATTTAAAATTTATCTTTCAAACATTCTATACCTAATATTTTAATTTAATCACAAAACTAATTTTATTATTTTTAATATAATAATTTGTGTAGTACCTATTTATAGTAGGTAGAATGGTGTTGGCAATCCACGTGGTAGGCAATTTGCTTAATAAAGTCGTAATGTATATTTTTGGTACATACCTATAAGATCTCAACCACAAACCATTAGAAATTGTAGAATACGTTCAAAAATTGAAGCGAAAATAAGTTTAATTTGCTAAGCATATAAACATTAAATATAGGTACCTATTTGATACTTGGTCATATCTGCAGCTATTTCAAATTTCAAAGTTACCCCGCAAGTTCTGATTGCCCATTGATATTTTAGAATTTAATTCTCGTATCGGCTTAAATAATATTAATACGCAACGAGATGCTGCTGTATGATGTGGTAGCCGGTAGGTATAAATATTTGGTTCATTCGTTTTGATTATGTGCATTGCATTGCTGCACGGTGACTGTGACTAGACGGCGATATGGCTAAAGTTTTGGCCAGCAGTGCACAGTTCCCGGGGGGCTTGTACTTCATCCAGCCCGATCCTAAATCGGAGGTGCTATTTTAAAACGTAAAATCGGTTTATCGTCTCTGATTTATTGCGTTCGGGTTAATTATTGCAGCCCGATTATAGCACCGACCCTCTACAAAATGCTCAAGTCGGAAACATATTTTTTCCCGGCTTACCCTTCACTATATACTAATAGGCCTTTATGGTTTTTTTTTTTTTTTTTTAAGGTAAAAGATAATTTAGTCTGATATTTGTCACAATTATATTTATTGGTCACCCTGCATAAAATTACCGTGTTGGTGGCCTCGGTCGTAAATCTCAAACAAGCGCACACGCTGTTCATATAAATCGTTTACGTGCGGAGAAGACACGTTTTTTGAAACACCGGGTATGAAACTCTTAGAATTTCGAAAAGGGGAAGGATAAATGTTATTTTTTTTTTACATTAGGTGCTAAGATCATTAACAGCGGGTTTGTTAAGAAAAAAAATCTCCAATAGGCGACGGGAAAGACGCGTACTCATTGAATATTGCATATATAACGTAATATATATATAACAATATATTATGTGTTACACATGTTCAATATATTAAAAGTGAACACGCTCGTTGACCTGTATAATTACTTTCAGTTTTATATACGTCATGTACTTAATAATATAATATAATTATTTTTTTTATACTTCATCTAAATACTAAAACGTGTTGCTCTGAAATGTTTAATTAAGTTAAAATTAATTTAAGTGACTTCTATTGCCTTCATATACAAGTGAACTAATTTAAACTAAAAAAATATTACTAAATATGTATAGCTCCAAACTTAAAATCTGACAGTCATCAGATTTTTAGAGCTATTAATTATAATTTTAGGCATAATATTGTATACCTGCTATTAAAATCGTGTATACAGGTACACGAAATGTAAAATAGGAGTAATGAATAAAATAATTAACATAAAAACAACATTAAAAATCCTTAATATTGTTTGAAAAAAAGACATCCATTAATTGTATTAAAATGAATAAAAAGTCAAGTAGTGTATATATAGTTTTGTAGAACTATAGAAAAGTACACATTTTTACACCTGTATGAATTTATAAATAAATTACGTTTAAAATAATGGTATTGTGTATACAAAAGCTTTTATACACACGCTTTTGTAATAGTTTAAGTTTTATCAAACATCTAAAAATTACATTCTTATAAAATGTTATGACGTGACAAGTTGAAATTTGAAATAATTGTATTAGCTTATATAGTGCTGAATTATGTTGTCTAAATTTTGATTAGAAGTTTAGCACTTTATAAAACCGATAGGTACATAGATTAATATTTAGAAGTTATGGACATTTTTTAGAAACTGTATGTGGTAATAATGTACTAACCAATGACGGATCCAATCCGTGATAACGGGGAGGTGGGGATCGGTCGAGATTCTTTTTACTAAGTATTTTTTCCTAAATATAACACCGCTTACGGGGGAGGAATGCGGGTGCTTATTAAGAGGATTTTCCGCATAACAAATACTCTTCGAGGTTGTATCGAGTTTATATATACAACGGGCGTAACGGCCCCTGACGTTGATTAATCTCGATTTATGGCGCAGCCGCGCAGGTACAATATTATTACATTATAATTTATAATACTAATTATATAGACACCACGAATTTTTTAGTCGCTAGAAATTTGAAAACTTTCACTCAAATAAAGATTAAAATAAAATACTGCGTGATACTTAAATATTTGCTCACGCGCACGATAGACTTGCGACGAGACGACGCGCGACGTAATATATAATATACCTAATATAAGTATATAAGCATATAAACAACAATATTATGTATTATATAAATTGTATGGATATACTTATTGAGCTGTGCGATCAGGGGGGGGGGGAGAATACGAATGAACGAGAACTACGGACGTCGGAGCCCACGGTAAAAAAGAATATCCGATAACGACATAACGTAGTTATCGACAAACTCGTCTGTGCATGTATAATAATATTATTTTCTATGCACGCTGTACACATAGTATAATATATCACGTGTTATTATATTATAAAAATATTTAAATATTATGAAGAATAATATCGTGTTCGAATAGTCTATACGACGACGACGATTCATGTTAGCCGGAACGGCGTGGGCCGCGCGATTCGATAGTATTATTATTATTATGTAACACAGGGAACAGAGAGGCACACAGGCACACTTGTTCTCCACCCGCACCAACAATAAATTACTGGACGTCCGATCGGGGCAGATTGCTTCGTCGGCTCCGTCGTCGTAGCCGCACCGACCGGTAACGCACGTGTTTTCCACGTCTTTTTCTCGGGTTTTTATTTCTCTCTCTCGCAGAGTCTTTATTTTTCGCCGACGAATAAAACAAATCCGTCCGGCGACAGACCACTCCCTATTCCCGGCCGTCGGACGTTGGCGGACGACCGCGATAGTGAAAAATAAGCCACGTACCCCCTCGACCTCGTGTGATTAATGCAGTTCGTGTTATCTGCACCGAGCTTCGGATTTTTTGTATAACACCGTAGGCCCCCAACATCTATCGTATATATATAAAAAAAAAAATACAAAAAAAGACACCGTGCCCCCACGACGATGTCATCTTCGCGCGAGACCGCGAGTACAGTCCGAAGACGTTCGATCCGAGATAACGCGCGCGTGAGTAGACAAATCGCGCGCTACCATATAATATTATATACATTATTACATTATTATTTTGTTACATTATTTACATATTATAACATTATTGTTAGTGATGAGTAGAACGTTCGAAAATCGAACTAAAAAAACATTCTAAATAAAACGATAACCAAAATTAATTTTCTCTGCCTCATAGTAATTAAAACGTAAATACATTACATCATGTAATTGTCATAATAGTATTAAGCTATTAACTATAATTTTTATACTATTACAGTATTACGGTTAGATATTAACAATAAAATAAAATAATGAAATTCTGGGTTTGAATTTTGGTTCAATAAAAATTTTTAATAGTTTGGTTCGGTTTGGGTTCGCGATACTTTGACAATGTTCGGTTCAACATCGAAAAATCAGATTCGACCCATCCACTATAGTTATGATATTATACTGCAGCGTCTCCAAGCCTGCGGGCGATTTCTGTCGTTATAAATAAAATTGTTGTTTGCATTATAAAATGTCCGAGTGCTTATATTGTAATCTTTTATTTTTGAATAATGTATTATATACATCATGTATGTGTGTATAACGGGTATAGGAGTTTGAAAAGTTTTCCATCGTTTTCGGATACGGTCCACGGATTCGGGCACATATGTATTTGTTCAGAAAAGTTCACGCAACAGTCGTATGTTTGCCGCTGCGGCGTATGTACGTCGGTGTTCTTCTTTTTTTACTTATATTATTATATATACGCGAAAAACCGCGTAAATCAATCCGTGCACATATATTCTGCGCTGTGAGTCGCCACGCGGCCGTGCAGTCTGAAAAGTTACGCTGTTCACAATATTTTCAAATGCATAATATTTTACGTGCGACTACTCGGTGAATTCGTCTTTTTGTGTACAATATTATAATATAACACCAGCTTGTGTGTGTACTCGAGTCAAAACTTCCGTATTTCCAGAACAATTTTTTTAGTATACATTTTTTTTTCCATCCCAAGCTTATTTGTATAAATATACAAATATCTTAACGAAACAAAGTAATAAACGTGTATATACGCACGGATATGCACGGAAACTAAGAAATATATTATTTTCTTCGGCGAGTTGACAAATCAAGGCACGCAAGACGTCGTGTCCAACGAGATTCTATGTACGAAACAATTATTTATGTGATTATTATCCGAACACGATAATAATACCTATACAGTCCTTTCGCGCGCATATATTATAATACACATAATATAATATCAATATAATTTATTGTTTTATTTATTTATTATTTTTTTTTTCACAATATTACATTACGATTAAGTATATATTTTCTACAGACGTGACATTTGTCCCACAATATAAGTAAATATAAAACAATATTTGCAGAATAAAATGTAACAAGAATAATATTTAATATAATATCAAGTTGCGTTAAATGTTGTACAATATTCACACGTTGACCAAAAACAGGAAAAATGTTCGTAATAAAAAATAATAAGACTTACTGAGGGCGGTATCCCCGGACGTTATAATAGAAATTTATTGGAATTGCATGTTCGTATCGTGTATTGATGATTAAGATTTTTAGTGGGGTTAAAATTAAAGATTATAATATCCGAATAAATAAGAAAATAAAAATCCATTGAAAGCGAGGTCGCTGACGGGATTCAATAATATTATATACAATATCGCGGTCGCACGTTTTCCCTATATATATTTTAATATTACCGTTGTCGCCGACTTTTCAACGTCTCTTTTGATCGAGCGCGGAAACCGGAAACGCCGCCTCACGGTTTTCCTTATACTCACACACACACACACATCGCTGTGGTGGTATACCATTGTGTCGTCTTTGCAAAGAATTTTCCACACACACTCGCACGCGCGTGGTAACATCCGGTGAGACTGATATTATTATTATTATTATTATTATGTTTGAAACGACGCCACAGCGTTCATCCGACGAGACACAAAGCCCGACGACTATATTATAATATTATATGTATATATTATATTATGTAGTACGCCACCGGCTATGTCCCCGCACCACACCTTCTCTGCAGTAGATATATGCGTTTTTATTATATATACACATACACATAAACTATCCACAAATCACAAAACACATACTCGTGCATATGTATATCGATTTACGCGCCCTACACCATATATCAATTTTTCAAAACCTCTCTCGTTTACACGACGTGTAATATGCACATACAAATAAAAAATACATGGTGAAACAGATGACAAACCAAAAATATTCGCGGATGGCACTAAACCATGATAAAAATAAAATTATATAGCTATATACTTAAATAAAAGGCAATAGATAAATACCTAATAAATATATATATATATATATTAAAAATTTGTTTTTGCTTATCATAAGTAATTTGTACATGCTCAATGACACTTCCACAATGTACCTCCATGTTTATTGGTAAGATGGTAAGATGATACGAATTTCACCATTACTCACTCCTAAGGTTTTCGGTTCTTTTTTTTAACAATAGGTACATATAGATTTTCCCTCCGATGTCAATAAATGTTGGTTGTATTTTATTTGGCTCCGGTTGCGTGATTGTCCGTACTAGTTGGTCACTGATTTTCAAATACGAATGTCTAGCTTACATTTTTATCTCTGGCTCTTGAGTACGACCACTTCGTGTTGATGTCCTTTAATTAAGAAGATATACGTATTCGGTATTCTCTGTTTGTTCTTATTTTGTAGCTACTTTCATCATTTCATTTTTTTTTTGCAGGACCAAATATCCTTCGCGAAATTATTATCCATTCGCATAAATTCGTCCAAATAACCTAAATGATAAATAAAACACGCGTTTCTTAATATGATAAAAGTTCAGTATATCTTTTCAAAATTTAAATCTGTCTCTAAAATGTATTTTAGAATATATATTTATCGTAAATTTACATAGCCATATAATCTGGGGTAATTTCTTATGGTGGGCAGTATGTGGTAAAACTAAAAATCTATGAAGTAAAATAACACTGTTGCATGCACTCTGTTAAATATCTGAGAAGGCAGATGCCCCTCAACCCTTAAATTATGCCTACCTAAGTTTATAATATTAAGGTATCAAATGCTATATAAAGGAATCTTAACATCTTAATAATATAACACGTCCAGATTTCAGGAGTCCAATGGCTTAATATGTTTCTGTAAAAACAATAATAATTTTAATAATAAAATATAGGTAGGTATGCAAATTTTAATCAATATCGATTAACATAATATTCTAAATTCACTCTTATATATTTTTCTTTAGGTACTTTATCATAAATTTTAGGTACCCATAACTACTAAAGTATACACAATACGAGCTTATTTACTGAATAGTTTTACAATCATAAATTTAATATGCGGTAATTAGCAATAGGTACGCTTTATTTCCATCGAGTTCATAGAAAAAAACACTCTTCAAATCACAACACACCAAGTTTATCTATCTCAGTACTTCTCAACCTTTTTCAAACTGATGCCCCCATAAGAAGCAAAATATTTTTCAATTACTTTAACCCCCCCCCCCACCCCCGTATTTTTTTTGATTCAATATTTACAAAAGGATTTATAACCCATTGAGGAACTTCCAAGGATAAAATACCTGCAAAAAATTTTGAAAAATCCTTATCTTTTAAATGTGTTGACAGTAAATTTGTGTGTCATTAAACGAAATTTTGCTGTTCTCGTATAGATCCGACAGGACTCTAAACTCGTTGTGACCAAAATTCTGCTTCCATAAACTTGGTTTTTTTTAGAAGGCAGAAATAATATAGATTTAGTTGTTATGAGATTATTGAGATTGAGCTCGTCGCTTTGTGGTTGCAAATTGATGTCAAAGAATTTTGCGAATGAATCGGTCACATAAACGATATTGCCCATCTTATCGTCCAAAACGAGCTCACCACCCACCAAGAGGGGGGGGGGGGCGATATCACCCCGATCGAGAAGCACTGATGACCTACCTATTTTTTTTTTTTTTTTTTTTTTTTATTAATGATAAGGCTTCAACAATAAAGTCATTAGCCGGAAAAACATGTTTACAAGTTATTTACAATCATCTTAATATTAATATTTAAATAAAGGAAGTACAGTATAATACAGGTATATGGTGTTAATGGTATAGGTAACAGTAATATATAATTATTTAAATTCTATTATAGAGATTAGTTATTTTAAGGAGACCTACCTATTGTTTATACAACATAATACATACTTTATTATAATATATAATATACCTACGATGTATATCTATGCCAAATAAAACTCATTAATTCTGCACGTTTCTAATCAATGTCATTGCGTTGCTTGTTTTGCAGATGAACGGAGAACGTGATGGATGATACGCGTTAAATATATCGGCTCCTCGACTCGAAACGACACTAATTGTCGATACACAGATATACGTAATATTATGTTTGTATACGATTTAAATTTATTATTACATGTATAAATAATAATAATAATAATCTATCGACGATAAATCATTTAAATATAATATAATATGTATGTTATACGTAATTTATTATGTACAAGTAATACAAAATTCAATATGATAACAGTTTTTAAGGTTATAGAGTACATAATATTATAATAAACTGTATACTTGTTGATAGACGTGGTATAGCGCGTATTGAATACTTACTATTTTTTAGATTTACTTTTTTTAGCATTAAGACTATATATTAATTTTATTTTAAGTAACGTTATATATATATATACATATATATTATGTATTACACATATAGTCGTATATAGATATAAATAAGAATTTAGGTGTAGTATATTTTTTTTTGGATTTCCAAATTAAAATCACTTTTTCTCCTATATTTGGAAGGTATATACCTAATATAACATTATTGTGGAGTAGTCTCGCCAGTTTATATATAAATCAAACGTGAAATTCTACTATAACATTCTATAACATTATAAACCGGTGTTCAAAAAAAAAAAAAAAAATGACAAGTGTCAAGTTTTAGTTTTTACTCAATAAGTTTATATTTATCTGTTTCCTTTAATTTATTGTATAACTTTTATATATTGTAATCAGATAATATTTTTATGGAGTCTTTTTTTTTTTTTTGTATATAAACATAACAGAAACCAACCATTTTTTTCGTTTGTTTTTACTTACTATAGTTATTATATTATTATATATAAATAAGAAGCGAGACAACGATTTATTTGTATAATATTGATAATTGTGTTTAAAAATAAAGCCTAAGTAAACTTGGAAAAAGTCTTTGTTTTTTCTTTTTTTTATGATAAACAAACTAAACACCTACTTAAAATGAAGTTACAAACGAAAATTAGCAGCAGTCAGCAATACCTTTAACAGTAATATTCAATAATTGCGAATAATAATTGTTTTTTATTTACAGAGCCCTTGATTTCTACATTATATGTAGCTTACATAGATACCTAAATGCGATAAACACACACTTATATTAGACACGCGTCATCGGATTTAAAAGTCCCAGCGTTCTTTTTTTTTTGTGTCCCATCATTATAAGTTAATTTAAATTTATAGCTTTTGTTAAAGTCAAATTCTCCTGTGTACTAAGCCCTGCAGTAATCGAAGAACCAATATTAATCTGTATACGCGTAGTCGTGTATAAACTGCATCAGTACATTTATTTATAAAAACACTTAAAACAAAATGAAAATATATATATATAGATATTATCTATCGATCTTTTTTTGTTGAATTAACACCAAAGTGATATATATTCTTTTCCATTATGCATTTCGTGTGTGTTGTATAAACTATATACACATGTACACATCAGGATGACAATAATATATATATATATATACACTTAATATATTCTTCTCCTCAGAGACGTCGATAAAACGGTTCTTTTACTTCCATTTCAGTTCTTCAGTTGAGAGAAGGTACTATATCAGACGGAGTGACAGTATTTTATTTATTCTCGTCGTCAAACGAGATATATAAAATATCTTTTGTTCTTAAAAAATATAATACCATATTAACATAACAAAAAAAAGATTGCTTGACGTATTACTGAAATGGCATTAGTCATGGCGCTTTATAATACATAAACGAATAATTTATTGTGTGACTAATGGGTTTCAATAACACTATACTGATTAATATATAATAGGCCATTATAAATGACCCTCTCTATTTATTCCTCAATATCAGTGGACGAGTGTTGTCGTGTGTGTATGCATGTTGTTTAATATTAATTTTGAAAATATTATTGAATTTAAGCATAAATCGTTAACAAATTTGCTACAAATGCCGCATACAAACATTAAGAATTAATTTTGAGAATGTGATCATAGATTTTTATTCTACGAAATGAATAATTACTAAGAATTTCTTTAACACTGTCGTTTAAAATGAAATAAATTATAAATTTAATTAAAAATCGGAAATTATAGAAAAATAGCAATATATAAGGATGACCAATTGATAATGTTATTTTAAAACGAAGACCATATTAAGAACTAATGGGTAAACATATATTTAACAATAAAAACTTCTTAGGCATTTACCTTAAAAAAATTATGCAAATTATGTAAGACGATTTTAAAAATATGTTTTAATACATCCCTGTAACTACCAATGTACTTTTAATACCTACTCTATAATGATAATATTCTCTGGATGTTGTTTTTATATTTTTGGTACTAAGTAATCATAATTAATATTTCTTTCCGACTTCTTGACTATATTTTGTGATTGAATCGGAGCACATTTTTCAATAACTCCAAACTGGTTTTTTTTAAAAATCAATATAATTTATTATTATTTCTTTTTTTTTTAGAAATACGCCTCAAATGCCAGGGTTATTGGCGTTTTAGATATACATAGTATAATTTAATTTTAATTTACATAAGGATTATAAAGCATAATAAAGAAAAACAAAAAAGATGTATATAAGATAATTAATATTATACAAATAGATATATAATAATATGAATTGTATGTGGTATGTTAAGTATTTATGTTATATTTTTTGCAGCAGGTTCGTCTCTTTGAGAAGTTTTAGGAGTGAAGATGTTCTTTCCGTGTTCGGTGCTAGTATTTCACAAAGGTTGTTGGGGAACATAAGTTTATAATTTATTATTATTACTTATAGTTTCTTTCATACACCTACCTATCATACAATAAGTCGTGAAGTGTAATTTTTACATTTTTAAAACTATTAATGAAGACATGTATGGTATATGGATACTCGTATTTGTTTTTTTGTACATTTGACTTTGTCGTATTGCGATTGATTATAATATGTTTTGAATACAATTGACTCATAATTATATTGTTATGTTTGTGTAATTAAAAAATTAGTTTTTTTTCGATAAAAGTATGAGTACCTGCCATGAGTTTTGGGTTCACCATTTTCAACGATTTACAATAAATTGTAAGACACTGTAAAAATACTTGGTGTATTGACACAATTAAATTAATTTAAAAAAAAAAAAAAACGATTTACAACGATATTATTTGTTTTTCCAGCAGCAAAATTTCTGAGTAGTAAATTTTCGCGAAAATTCTTCGAGAAGCAACATAATAATTGTATAGTGACCTCGCACAACGCGATGACGACACTTGCGGAGCACTTGTTTTTGAGTTATCGCGCGACAAGTTGAGATGAAAAACTCCTCCTAAATGTATATTATGTGTATGTGTGCGGAAGAGACGTTATCGCCGGAGGAAACATAAAATATTACACTGCGCGTGTATGAGTTTATCCATCGGTAGTAGTTTGGTTCGGACACTATTCGGACCCAACAGAAGGGGAATGTGAATTTACTCCATACGCACTCGTAAGAGATAACGTGTAATGTGAGTAAGTATACGCGTGGATATAGGGAGAAGACGTATTACCATCGTTACTTTATTACCGTACTCGTCGTATATATAATATATATATATCATATATACATACTTTCGATCGTGTGTGTTTATGTATGTATATACATATACATATATAGTTAGTTGAATAATAGTAAATAGTGTAGAAAAATTGCGCGGAACTGGCGAAAAGTGATAAATGGCGCCGGGGGAGGGGCCGCGCTGGCCGTGGAATTACAGCCGCCGAGGTGGCTTACGTGATAGGAAATTGCCGACCCCAATTAAATGGGATGCGTGGTATATATTATTATACAAGTGCTACGGTACGGACATTATTCTTCCCATGTCCCTCCAACCTAGGCTGCCCTTCTACAGACGGGTATATATTTTATATATATAATATACACCGATATATTATATGTATATAAATGTCGAGAAATATTAGGTTTTTACCCAAACGTCAGCACTTTGGTTTCCCGAACTGACCCAAGACGACGAGTGCGACGTTGGCATTTACTTAAGTAAACACTAAACGGGTGCAACATACGGATTTCCGGAATTGCCTGTTTTTGTCCTCGTGTTTAGAAATCATAATACATGATTTATTAATATATGTATATGTGAGTATTGCCATAACACGCCATTGATTCTTCAACAAACAACGGACACGATTTTTATACGATAAATTATAAATTAATAAATATTTGTTAATAATAATAATAATAATAATAATAAATAACAGTGGGTCAATCAAAGTTGATGAACAAGTAAAAGTTTCAACATCCCAATATTTTTAATATTATTTTATAGAATAATAATTATAGCATGGACTTAGGTATATTATTATTCAGGAAAATGTGTCGTGGGTTCTTATATAGCTAGCTATATATACATATCGTCCCAAAGTAATAGTAAGATAAATATTGTTATCGTGTTTCACCGATCACGAATCTGGCGAGTAAAATCATCTGGAGTCAACTTGATAACTGTTCATAAGTCATTGGCACATGTATCTTCTGCTTAGTCACTGACCACCATCCACCGTTACCAGAAGAGATTCATCTTTTCCAGTCTTAAATAGTTTTATGAACTGGTCTAATTTGTAATTAATAATAAATTAAGAGTTGTTAAAACATTATAAATATATTTTATATGTTGGTATACAAAGTGACTAATTTAAGCGTCTGACCAAGACTATTTTTTAAAGTTTTAAAAATTTTTTTTTTACATAATTGCATATTATTGAATAGCCAAATTATTGAAATACATATTTTTTTTTAGAATTTTTCAACTTTTCGACTTTTTTAAATGGCGGTTTATTTTTAAATTTATACTCCTCAGTAAAATATGCAGCAGAATACTTTTTCAGAATAATTTGAGGTTCAAAAATAGAATTTCGAACGAGCGTTTATAGTTAATTAGTTATAACTTTATAAGTATTTCAAGTTAAGATGTGTATTCGAGTAGTTATACGACTACTCCGTTTATAGTTTAAGACTTTAAAATAGTAAAACAATGTTTTTTTTTGAAACATTGTTTTTAATGATCTGAAATAATGCAGAAAAAATATTTTTATCATTTCGGAGATGATGAGACGTCACTGTGTTACGAATTATGATGGAATCACCCTGTAGGCATGTGAACCGTGTAAATGATAACAGAATAAGGTGCAAAACGCCATAGCCATATAATACTATAGTCTATAATATGCGAATACTTGTGGTAGGTATATGAAATGTTTTTGAAATTTGGACGGTCGCGTACGATGTCGATTGTAAATTATAATACGTTTTGTAATAAGCGGGTATGCGCGCGGGAAAACAAACCTAAATACTGGCGACCTTTTTTTTTTTTTTCCAAAATTCGTACATGGTTTTCGTGTACATACACGAGTTTAATATATTATCATACTGTTATATATATACGAACATTGGAACATATATACGTGTACAAACGGGTATAATATATTATATATAAATGGTAAGAGATATAATAATAATTTCGGGTTCTCAATAATAATGGCCGGCGAAGGTCTGCGATAATAATAATACGTATTTAAAAAAATGATAAAATGTGAGCTGAAATCGATCGTATCCGTGTATGCACATATAATAATAATATGTAGTCCACTGTGCATAGCAACGGCGGCGTGTTATTTAAAAAGAGGAAGAAAAAAACCATGATCGACCGAATTTTATGGTGGTCGTGGCCGCTGCAATGGAGGTGCGGATGACGTTCCCCGGACCCTGGGTCGAAATATCTGTGCGGCCCGTGAGCTTTTAATACTGATGAATGGCGACAGTGGCGGCTGCAGAGGTAGTGGCGGTTCAAGTGGCTTTATCCCGTGTGCGCGCGCTGCACACACACACACACACACACACACACACACACACACACACACACACACACACACACACACACACACACACACACACACACACACACACACACACACACACACACACACACACACACACACACACACACACACACACACACACACACACACACACACACACACACACACACACATACACACACATACACACACAAACACACATTTTGTATGCGTAAGAGAAGGGTCAGTGGCGGCGTACGTTAAATCCAACTCTCTGGCGCGAGCGGTCCCCGGCTGGCCGGCGGGATTAACCGTCCTCGGGACCCGCGATTATATAAAATATGTACACCGAACCGCTGCTGCCACCGCCGAGGAAGCGCCTGCAGATTATTCACTTTCGGACAGCAGCAGCAGCAACAGCGTTGGCGGCGGCGGTGTTATATACCCTTCTCTCGACGGCCGAGCTGCAGAGCAACATCTGCCGCCGCACTGCCCGTCGCCATCCAGCCATATTGCATATATATATATATAGTGAGAGAGTCGTATTACGCACGGACACTTCCCCTCCCCGCTCGGGTCATCCACTCGCTTACGGCTATCGTATTGTTTAATTGGTTTCCTTTTTTCGGTTAAATCTTCTTCCACCCCCGCGAACCCGTGATACATAATACGTGCGAGTCGCGCAAGTGGATAAATATATATATATATATATACATAACGAGTGCCTGGAGGGCTGCCGATCGCTCCACGTCGCCCCCTTCCTCGCTGAACCCAACCCAACATATAGTCATGAAAATCACGACAGCAGCGAGGGGCAGGTTTTCAATATGTCTCCGACGACCCGATGACCGTTCTTCAGTCGTGCGAACTTAGGTATATACAAAACCTTTATGTTGGCATTCAAAAATAAACCTAAGTTTTACCTATCTGTAATATTTACCTATATACACTGTTCTACAATCACAGCAGCTCAAATGTATGGTGTATTCATTATTAGTATTTCTTCATTTCTGGTTGTTTTGATATTATTATTTTTTTTTTTTTTTTTGGTTTAATTCGTAAAACTCGACTGTGTAAATATATATATTGAAACCCGATGACCTAAGCATGTGTTTTTGGCAGCAGTTCAATTCGATATTGAGTAGGTATACATCGTTATAATAATATTATACACCATAATCGTCTGATGGTGATGGCCGTGGCGATTGCAGCGTTTAATGTAATGTACCTTGATTTAGATTCTAAAATGGTTTCCTATAGGTTCATACATCGATGATGCAATATCACGATTGAATAATATTATATGTGTATATTATAACAGTAAAGAGACATTGTATCTTTTGATTTTTGATTTTTCACTGATTATTAACAGCTGATATTATTTCGATTTAAATAGTCGTATTTTATGATGAGGCATACACTGTATGTTTTAGAATAACTCAGGAGTTGAAAAACATAATTTATTTCCGCTTGTAGTGACTAGGTAGCCAATCGGAATATTTTTGTAGTGGCGAATTTTATGTAAAAATAAAAATGAAATATTATATTTATATACTTGTATTAAATTGTTAAATCGTAGGACTTAATCTATGCACGAGGGCACGCCAATTTTTTCCATTATTTTGGATCTGAATGAAATATATAAAATAAAAGTATATTATTTAATATTATTTTAACTGGGCATTTGTAATGATTATGTAATCGAATTAGTCCAATCGTATGTATCTTATTATTTGCTGATCTTAATATCTTATGGATAGCAGGCTTCACCATAATGGCCACACCTTTGCTACAAAGTATGTATAGGCTATTATAATCATTTATCTTGAAAACTCATTTCACATAAATCTCTTCTTCAACCACTTTGAGGCATATGGAATTGTTATTTGGAGTTTTGCCAAAGTACTCAAACAAAAGAAGAATTCAAGCTTTTCAAAACATCTGCCTTCACATCAATACTAGCGGAACGTCCTGGCAAGTGTTATGAATTGGACGACACCCTTCAATCTGATCTTAAAACATTCGTTCAATCGACGAAATCGCTTCACTTTTTTTTTAAACTTAATTTAAATTCCAATCAACCCGTTTCACTACATTTGCGCTTTATAGAATACACTTAAACGTAACCAGTACCACCCTTTAGAAAGGTAGGTAATGTATTTTTCTCATATGGTAATGAATTGAACCTGTTGACTAGTGAGTGAAGAACTTGAAGAAACTTTTCACCAACATTTTAATATACTCATGGAGTTTTGAGGTCTTTGTGTATGATTAAGTTTTTTACAAACCATAGAGCTTGTTTATCATTCTTAAGATTTTAATTTTAAGTATTGAAAACATTTTTTTTTAAGATAGTTTTTGCACAAAATAAGACAATTATATTCAAGCATTGAATGCAGTACTTTCTCTTAGGAAACATTTTTTCCTGTAATGTAAACTTCTTGGTTATAGGATTGGGAACAGCATCAAGTGTTGAAGTTTATATAATAAGTGCAAGTGTGCAACCACCGAATAATCTTTTGTCTAATCTAACGTCAAGATAATTGATGTTCAGCTTTCAAGGGATTTTTTGAGTATATTGACATTAAACGAGGGTTTGGTGCAGTTACGACATTGAACGAACAAAACGCTTACACTTTTTGGGGGATTTGTTGTTATTTTTCAATTGTTGCAACAAAATAATAAATTAATGGTTTCGTAAATTAACTGTTATTGCGTCTATTAGTTCTTCTATATTTCACAAGATTTAATATAGAGTTTAAAAATAATACTTAAAAGTACAAATATTCAGTTATATAACTAGAATTAGTAGGTATATTAATATTGTAGTACCTATTATTATTTATTTTATTTTAGTTTTTTTTTTTTTTATTGATCTTTATAGCTTCGGCGACATGGGCCAATAGCTTTATACATAATTTACATTATACTATTACTTACAACTTACATGTTTTAGGTGACAATTTAATTACAATAATGTCGTATACGTCGATCACTGACGTACACAAATAAACGAACAAATTAATTATAGGCACTTTTATTAAACACTTAGACGTCCAGTGGCGATCGAGTCACACGATCACCACCTGGCTCTGACACTGGTGATCAGTGGTAATCGAGTCACACGACTACCGCCAACTGACCCCTTTTTTGTCTTCACATATTCCTTAAATATAAATTTTACAATCGAAACACTATCGGTAATATCGATATTGAGTTTAACCTAGTTACATTATACTTACTGACTAAACTTAAAATTATACTAATTGTTATTGTATTACGCCATTACTTAATTGTTTTGGTATTTTACCAGTTGGCAGTTACATATGATTATTTATTTAACCTAGTTAATAGTTCTAATTGTAATATTTCTTATATATTATGCATGATACAACAATAATAAGGGCTGTTGACTATATTTATTCTGCTCGTTTTATTTTAGTTTTAATTATTACATTACATTACATTCGACCCTTCGGGATGATGAAATAACACGAAATTTTAAAATGTCGAATAAGACACAAGTGAATAATATACATAATAACGCCTATATAATGGTTAAGTATAATTATTTTGGTTAGAATTTAACTTTTCCTTTAAAAAATAAATAATTTACGATGAATAATCCCTATACGTATATAAAATTGATATTATATTATGTTGGCTATAGTAAATATACATTAGTGTAATACTTACTGATATAAATTGATTTTTAATCGAATAGAATTAGTTTTTTTAAATTTATATCGTACTATTTTATCAGTGAATTGTTTTAACTGTATTTACTAAGCCTTAAATTTTTTCAATTTTAGTTTTAATTGTGTTAAAGTTTAAGTAAGTAATAGTGTTTAAAGACATATTGTAGATTAATTAATTGTTTTTCGTCTGTTTAAAATATCCAACACAGTCATGTGTCAAATGATCTACTGCCAAACAACCAAGCAATGATTACAGGTTGTATACTATAGTTTTAGTAAATGCATTTTTTACTTGATTTAGTATTATTTAACAATAAATATTGTATTTATAATAAGATTAATTTTTAGAATTATAAGTGGACTTAGGATGGGTATTATAAGGGGTGCACCTGTCCTTCGTCCAAAATCTGTTTTTAATTAGATAATTTATTTTTATATACCCAATTTTAAGTAAACTACATTGACCATTTTTACTGTAACTTTTCATTCCCTCCCATAAATAAAAAAATATTCAAAAATCAAAATGTATAAAATGTCATTGTAATAACTACAAACTACTAATAACTAGTAAAAGTCTTACTGGAACTCAATGGATCATTATATGTTCAAAATTTGTATGAGACTTAATATCCTAACGGCGGCTAACGCCACCAATGGGTTTTTAGTAAATATTAGAACTCATATATGCGTTACTAATATTTCATTAACAGTACAGATTGTTGTAATCCTTGTATATTAAATATTTTTTAAATACATTATATTAGGTATATAAAATAGCAGGTGATTCGAGGATAGTGATTTAAATGCTTCAATATGAATATATATCTTTACTTTAATTCGATGTTTTAAAATGTGCTGTTAATTTTACATTTATCATATTCAACGCACCTAGGTATACTTAAAAGGTTTTTTTTTTATTTTAACAACTGTTTAGCTAAAACGACCAAAAAACAACTGATCACATGAAACTCCTCAACAGTTATAATATCACAAGTTAATTGTTTAAATATTTAATTAAATTTATTGATTGTTAACAAATCATTTTGGTCTATCGTATGCAATACATAAAACTTCTGGTACACCCGTATAGTAACATATATATGACTATATGAGATCTTAAATGCATTTAAAGTGTCAATTTTAATTTATTTTATATAGTTTAAAGTTTAAATTACTTAGTTGGCTTATAAATTTATTGAAGCGTCTTATTGTCTGTTTAATGTTTCTGTCACAATTTTCACAAATATATATTAAAAAAAATTAAAATATTTTTACTGAAAATGTTAAAAAAATTAAGTTCCTAAACATGACCTGTGTAACTTATGACCATGTGGAAAAGACAACAGTATTAAAATAAATTGTTTCAGATAAAAATTTGTGTTTAATAATTAAAACAATAAAATTTAAGTCTTATGGTATTTTCTGTTCATTTAAAAGTCCACAAATTCACCATCATCTCAAAAATTAAAACTGCAATCGCATTGAATTTCATAATTTTAAATCTGATTATGGTCAAACTTTTGCAGATTTTACCATCATGGAATATTGTTATTTTCAACCGTGTTTTATAAAATCAAATTACAATTTTTAAAAGGGACATTAAAAAACTTATTCATCGTTGATCATCAACATCAAGTTATCCTGTGGTGGAAATTTGGATAAAATTGACGCTCTATCTGTACGCGTGGAAAAGCTTTTAACAGGAATACCACAATAAAAAAAACGCATTATGTGTAATGTACTGTTTGAATTAAATTGAGTGAGGGCAACATAAAAACAATAATACAAATACGTTATATTAATATTATTTCGTTGTCGAGTGATTTTATTTTAAAGCTATGATATTTTTCATTCTTCTATTCTCTGCTGGGGTTTAGTTTTTAAATTCACACTGGACTTTCTAAAAAAGTTATATAGCCTATAGCCTTCCTCAATAAAAGGATAATCCAACAAAAAATATTTTTTGAATTCGAACCAGTATATAGTTCCTAAGATTAGCTCGTTAAAACTTTTTTAACTCTTCAGCTTTATAATATTGGTTTATAGATATTACAAGACTTTTTATTTATATTTTATGTATTATGAACCCATATTTCTAATTTGTACATTTTGATTAAAAAGTTCTACGCGTACAAAAATTAATTGAAATATAGAATAATATTAAAAGTATAGTAAATTAATAAGTTACCTACAAGTATAAACAAATTATGATTCACTATGTTACAATAATTTATGTTTATAAACTTCATAACCTTATTTAAGCCATAATTTATAGTAATTTATGAATGGTACAAAATAAGTTAAACATTTCATTTATATATTGTACTAAATATGATATAAGTTATAAATTGTGAAATATTTGTAATACATTATCATAAAATCCACTAGTTTCGAGGTGATTTAATGTAATTTAAGAAATATATATATATATTTTTTTTAACAAGAAATATACAATCTGTACCTTAGGGCACAATAAGAATATGTGGTATAATATTTTTTTTATAACATGAAAACGTGAGGGGAGAAGCCATCAAGTGAAAGCACTACCTATTAGTTTAAGAAATAATTTGAATTCTAAATTAATAAGGTAGCTAATAATTTACCCATTTTTCTAAGACACAATTTATATGCTGCAACGGTTGTTTTGTTCAACACGACAATCAGGCATCAGTGTACTAAGGCCGTAGATAAAATCCATCACAATATTGTACTGATTTGTGTTTGGTAATTCAAAACTGAACCACCCTAAGTATACGTATATGTATAATTTCTACATTCTAGATTTATAAAACTGAAATAGGTACATAATTTAATACAGTGTTTTGTGTATTTGTGTACAAAAAAAAATAACTTAGAAAAAAACTATCTTATATGTCATTCAGTTAAAACAACCGAGTCCTCGAACAATAAATTATATTTCACCCCGAAAAAACAGGTTTATACTTTATTCTATATGCATGTTTAAATTTGTATTCTATATTGTATATAAATACATGTATATATATTATAACATCACATATGTATTATGTATATTATAATAACGACAGTGAACCGATAAATAACCAAAATGCTCTCGCAAAAGAATAATATGTACAGTTTTATTTATAATTTGACATTCATATTATTTAATGCGTATGATATATTCTATGGTCTTATTCATACTTGTGTAGGGTGGTTGGGGAATCGTGGCGAGCAGCAATATCTTATCACTAGGAAACTTTATCGGTACAATAATAATAATAACATTATATTATGTTTACAGTACATATTTTGACTCTTGTCCGAGTGATTCGCTCGGGGATTAATATTGCCACACTTTTGTATAATACGAGACCTTCAAAAGGAAATTCATTCGACCTGAGTATTTTTATGTAATGACACAATGACACTCTATGGGACGCTTATATTATATCCATCAACGTATATCGTCACAAGACGAACCGCTAAACGCGTAATTTCGATTTTAATGAGCCTACACAACCATATATTATTATTATTATTAGTATGAGCTAATTACGACCACACTGTAGCCAATTATTTCAAAGGTTGCACGTCCGGATCTGGCACAATGCATAAATATAATTTATATACAATACCTATCAGACATATAATAATATTATATATGTATATATTTCACATCACTCATCGGCGTTTCTCGACCTTTGATCCGTGACGAGTTTTGTAATTGGATTGTTGCAGGTAATACCACTGCAAATATATTTATTGTTTTTCTTTTATATTCATAAAAAACAAGTCATCAAAGATTTTAAAAGCTTTTTAAAAAAAAAAGAAGAAAAGAACATTCTTTATAGTTACCATTTGTATATCAAAGTATTGAGTTTATCACCAATTTCCTTAACAAGTTAAAATTAGTTTTAAACGCCCTCCTAGCTGCTCTAACATGCCTAATAAACAAAATCACTCCCCATCACTCCCTCTCCTTAATAAATTAACATACGCACCACATATAATCTGATATAAATTGATATAAATTCTTAACTGTATGAATAAACTTGTAATAACATGTAATATGTTGAATTGTTGACACATTTTAAAATATAATAAAAGAAAAAAAAATATTGATTTTATTAATTGGTATATTTTTTGGTTTAAATTTAAATAAAATACAGGAATGTGATGAATACTGCAGAATTTATAAATTAATGTAAAATACAATAATTATATGCTAAACTATAATTGTGGATTCATGCATCGTGATGCATAAAACATTTTAATTAAATTAACAGAAGCTAAATCACAATATATAATATATATATATATATATATATATATATATATATGTATATCATGTTGCTCTGTATCCACAAAAACTCTGATATAGATCATTATACTTTATGGTATACATAATAATATATCATATTATATACACAATAATACACTAAAATAATGAAATACCAAAATACACTTGTTGTAACCGGTTTTTCACGAAAAGATTTAATCTAATGCTTTTTTTTTTTTGAATTACCAGCTACAGCAGTATAGCCCATACACTTCGGTTATGATAAACATTTTTTTTACAACGATTTGAGTTCTATACCTAAATACATGAGCTAAAATTCTTTAGCTAAATTTAAACGATTTACTTTTATAGAAAACCATACTCGCACGTTACTCAATATTTTTCCTCTAAAAGGAAAATCTAAGATTTATTAATATGTTTTTGCTAATAAGTAATTATGACAGCAAAAATCTAACAAAAAATCGGTCAGAAATGAAAAAAATCTTGTAACCAAGATTCTAGTCCAAATACATATTTCTGTTAAAAACATATATTATCGATTTGCTACCTTGTAATATAGGTGTATATTATTGTCGTCACAATGTGTTTATTTGTGTATACGAAAAAAAAGAAAACATTAATATAGATCACGCACGAGTTTATGCTTCCGTTCGATTTTACCGTTATTGCATCATTGGGTGTGCGTTTAAATCCCCTCGTTATAATAGCGTATTGTGTATACATTATTCCTGGATAATGTATGTACACATATATATATATTATATGCGATGGGTCTTTGTTTTTTTTTTCCATCTTCCTTCCTCGTCGTCCAATACTCTCGTTTCGTAAATTATTTTTATTCGTGGCCCTGAATATTCAGCTTCCCACCGGCCACCCCTCTCTCCGATGGTCGGCCTTACACCGCCCCTCCCCTCCCGAGCTCGTGCTATTCGGCTCACCAGGTGATTTATTCACTGTCAAGTCGGCCGAGTCGGAATTGGAAGATACACCCGAGCACTCGGGATAAAACCGGCCATATCCACGGTTCCGTTTGATTTCCTAATTTATGCGTGGCCACAAAAACCTCGTCGGAGATTTATTACTGCGGTTGAGATCCCCCCCCCCCCCCCCCCGAACCACCACGGCACGTCCCGCGCACACACTCGTCCGCCGCTATACGTAGCAGCTCTTTACGCTGCGTTTCCAGCGATCGACCCCCTTCCACTCTTCTTCAACGCCCTCGACAACCGCCGCGGTTAAAAATTGTACGATTCTTTTTGTGTATTTATCCCGTATGTATAATAATATTATAATGAAAACTCCCGAACACAATAAGTCTTCCGTCGTTGGTCGGCCTCGGAGAAGAGGAGAGGTAAAAAAAACAACGAATAAATAAAAATAACGACATCACGTGGCTTAAAAAATAATATACGCGTTCGCGGTACCCGGATCGGTTTATAATAATATTATGTGTGGCAATAAAAATATCATATTATTATATATATGAATACTTATTATAAAGATACATTGGTCGGTATACAATAACTATACTATAGTACCTATAATCTATTAGAATATAGGTAATTCCATCTGCTGTGTCCGACGTCGTTCCGTTATGACTCAGATTACACGTTAATACGTTACATTATGTACATTATTTACCAATATTATAAGCTTAATATTATATCATAGTACTAAAGTGAGTAAACTCCACTTTGAGTATAAAACCAAAATATATAATATACCTATTGAACTATTGGGCCACTGCGGCAGACTAGACATTCTGACGCGATCGTATAAAGACGGACTGGAAACGATATATGATCGCCTATCGGTTTCGACTGTAAAATTAAAAATACTGAATGAAAATGAAAATGTCTTGCATCAGTTACATCTAGGTGAATGTTATGTTTAAATAATAGTAGTTTATATTAAAATCTTGGAGTCCAGACAACGGAGAAAAGATTAGTCACAAAAAATAAGGCATTGTACAATATTAGAGTTAATTATTTCAAAACCGTAATCGAAATAAATATAATACATTGATATTATACCTTCATATTGTCGATGTAAATTGTATGATAAAAGAAACAAGTATTTATATTTTATATTTGACGTGATTAAATTTTTTTTTTTCTAACCTTGCCTCGGTGATAACAAATTAGTATGTTTTTTTTTTTTAAATTTAAATTTATAGTTGTTCTATATTTGTACTATACGTCTATTCGTCTATACTAAGACTAACCTATAGTATAGTTCTAATAGTCCATAAAAACTATATAATATTATAATTCAAAATAATATTAATGATTATTTATATAAATATGATTATATTTCATAACATAAGTCTCAAGCCGAATTTTCTTTAGCGATGCCCGCAATATTTCGTTGAAGGAATTCAAATTAAATAAATAATAAATCCTAGCAGAAGCCACATAGGTAGTAATTGTATAGTTAATTTCTACGCAACGATATATCAGTGTATAACATATTTATGTATAGAAAGCCAATTATAGGTCAATTTCATAAATAATATTATTATTATTGTTTACCTAATTCGTATTCTAAACTAACACGGATCTACGAGGTGAACAATTTAATTATTATGAAGGGCTTAAATTATAATATATAAATATACATTTAAAAAATACATTATACCTGTTTGACCCGAAGAGCATCATATAAAAATCTCTGTGTAAAAAACAATATTTTATAGTCGTTCGTGTATGCGGATACACTCCGGGGAGGCGGAGATTCCGATCATTACGGTTTCGAGAACTGCTGTTGCAGCTGAAGCGGTCTCGTCGCACCTCTATCGATAGGTATATGACAATAACAATAATATAATATACGATGGACCGACGGTCGCAAAACTCGCGTGTTGATGACGATTGTCGCGTTTCTCTCGAGTTTAGCCGGTTGTGTCGAGATAGAACACTGCTGTATAGCTGTCAGCTCGTTTGTGCGGAATTCGCGTTTATATAGGTACCTCTATACGTTTTACCGTAAGCTGAGACGCACGTGTATGCGCGTGCAGTGTGTATATACGAGTAATACTCTTATACTTGATAGAGACGTGTCTCTCCGGTATACATGATAAAAATGTACACGTTATTTTCCGAGGACGTACATAAGACCTATATCGCGTACATAATAATAATAATAATAATATAATATGCAGTATTGACGATTGATCGGAATTCACGCGCGCAAATTGATTTTAAATCTAGTTTCTCTACTGCTGCAGGTATGTATAATAACATATACGTGAAGAAACGACTTTTGCGTAGGCATACATAGCGAACTATGTTATATACTCGGTGGTGTGGGTTATATACATATGGCATGTATATGGTATTTGTGCGTGTACTTTGTGTATAATATTATATTATTGTCTCGTGGCGATATTATTTCCGCCGTCGTCGCGGCCACCGTTGCGTGACAATTAAATGTATAAAAACGTGATTTGGTCGACTTTGAGAGATATAACGCTCGGCCGAGTGCACAGCGAGAGATGGGGTTGGGACGTGTGCGTTTATACAATGATAATAATAATAATAATATGATAATATGTGCACAAAAATAATAAGACCCGTAAGTGTTGGTTTTCACACGTTTTCGATTGTTACTTCTTCATTACACGCCGCTTGTTGCGTATAACGTTTGATACACAGGTTTATGAATGTTTTTTAATTGATCTCAATGGGCGCACATTATTAAATTATCATACGAAAGTAATACTATGATATTATACGGTATTGTTCGTGTATTATAACTATTCTTTTTGCTTTCCGGCCAATTACTTTTCGCGCTCCACCGGGCGTACACTCGTGTACGAGTCACGAGATGATCAAATGAATATAAATGAATAATTATTTTTAATTGAGTAATAGCTTTAAAATTAGGGTGTACACTGTACATACCTATCGAATAAAATGATACAAACGAACTCGGCAAATATCATGACACAGTGATTTATAAAACTACCTATATATTAAAAATTATTTATTATTATCTGTAAGACGTTGAACTGCGATTTCGACTGCATCCAAGTTTCGTCTCAATTATAAAATCGAATTTAAAATTACACTAGTTACGTCCCGGGGGGTTTTTTTTAATGCCTATATTCTGTCTCGTGTCAAATATTTAGTTATATACAATAAAATTTATGACTTCATAACAATAACAGTCGAATTTAAGTATATTATATATAATTTACAAATAAAGATAATATATGATTTCAGTTATCGAACCAAATATATACATTATGTCTGTACCTTTTAGAATATATTAAAAATGGATAGTGTACTATAAATAATTTACCCTGTAAAATTTGAATTATTAATAATGAATTTAAATTTTGTTTTCACAAAGAATTGAATAACGATATTGAGCGTTGAAAACGTAATCAAAAATAATGCAAGACATATAATATAAAAATTGGTAAATTAACTAAAATCATAATAATTAAATTTGTATAATGAGTCACGGCTACTTAAAATAATTTTTTACTTGAGGAAAAATATAAACAAATTGTCTTTGAAAATTTAGACCACAGTTATGATAAAAGCGAAGGAACTCATTAAAATCGTCCAAAACTTAATAATACATTTAAAACAAAAGCTGTTGATGATATTTATGAAAACTCGGCGAAAATTATTCATAAGAAACTTGTGACAAATTATGGTGTTAATGTAAATACTATTACCTTCTAATGATATAGACATAATATAATCACATGCGCATACAATATTATATCAAGCCACAGTATATAGTCACAACTGAGTCGGAATTGGTATAAAAAGATGTTTTTGTGACGGAACTCGGATGCAACCGCGATTTCGATCCTACTAAACGCGCATATAATAACGCGGTTAACTATACAATAATACAGGTATTGAAATAATTCTTCTTTCCATCGATTTTTCTACAACATTATATTATTATAATATAATGATGTGTAATCCACGTCACCTCGTATCTTCATTCATATAATATATATATATATATATTTATTCATACTCTACATAATAGTACATAGGTATAGATAGAGCCGACTGCGGTATGCCGCCAGTATATATTCATAATGTAAACGGCCGCGGTGGCAATATACATGGCAAATGGCGGTGGCGGATCCGAAATTAGAGTAGTGCAGGTGTCGTATTTCGCCTTAGTTCGGGGTGATTTAGATAGTCCGACGTAATGAAATTTAAACCCGCTGACGATTAATGGCGCAGCCGGCCGCAAGTACACAAATTTTCGGTTGCCGGATAGCTAGCGCGCAAAGCGGGATCGTTATAATTAATAATTCAGACGACCAGTGCCTGTGCGTGTGCCGAGGGGGTCTCCCGTTTTCAGGGCAAAGCGGGGATATATATGGTGGGATAAACTCGTGCAGCGGCAGGTAGGTACACCGTATACGGTGGTCCCGCCGGTATCAGAAGACCCCCTCACCCATTGACACCCTGTTTCCCGCCGACCATCAGTCACCCATATAGGTACGAGTAGTGTCTGTGGGGGAAACCAAAATCGGATTTATGGCTCGTCCGCACAATGCGTCACAGCGTGCAGCAGTGCGTATTTTATGTATACGTATATGTGCGTGTATCCGTTTTCAGGACGAAACTGCAGTTATATAATATATTAATATATAATAAAATAAACTTATATGTATATATATTATATGGACGGATAGCTCTTAATTATGCGAATAATTGTTTTGAAGTTACAGGGGGTTTGAGAACATGTGGAAGAGTTCATTTTATCAATAAAATGACGCGATTGACTTACATAATATCTAGGATAATTGTTTATATTATTTATACACATTTATTACTAAATTATGTTTATATAATGATATGGAAGATGTGCTGTTAATTATTTATATAGTTGACTCGTGTTAATGGTGAGTGGTGACCGTCGAAAAATGTGCATTTAAATTTTCATTAGTAAATAATAATTTGGATAAAACCGAAAACTGAAAAGTGTGTAAATACAGTGGTATCAGTCAATTTTAGTGTGTAGCTTACGTATAATTTATAATATAGTAATAAATGTTAAATATTATAGCGAAGGAATGTACATGCACATGAATACATAAATAACTATAGCATACAAAATATATATATATATATATATATAATATATAAAATTCACTAAACCTGTAGTATCCCGAAGATCTGACGCACTCTTATTAAGTAATTTAAATGGAAAACTGTCATATCTTCCTGACACACGCAGTGTATTATAAATTTATAATACAGATGTATTATGCGTAACTGCTAGATGCCAACCTAAGCGCACACGTATTTATTAAATAGTCTATATACCCATTGTTATAATATTATTATATACATAGATAAAATTATACCCGTACCTATTGTTTTGAGTTTATGTTATTATATAATACCTTGTGTGTGTGTGTGATACGACATCAGACACTCGAGACGTGTCCACTAACCCTGCTATTTTTGCCCGTCCGGTGTGAATGTTTTTTCATAAAATATAGGTTGATACGAAAATATACGTATTCTAAAAAAAAAAATAAAATAGTAATAACAATAACGTAGTGCCTATATTGTTTTGCCGTCAGCAGCCTCGCCCGGATAATCTTCCGCCATGCCATCGCTGTAGCGGCGGTCGCATGTGCCGAAGACGCGTAACCGCAAACGGGCGTGGTTGCGTTAGTATATTAATATATTATATGTATATCGGTTATTGGCATCGGTTTACCGATTATGTGTGTAAGTTACCTCCATATAATATAGTATGTATATAAATTATATAAAATATATAAATTTAAACGTCTGTGTGTTTGATTTTCCTTGAGCACACGCATAACCCAACCGTAAATATTAATGTATGTGTACTGACCAATCACCAAACCTATAATGCTGAACGATACTTGGATAGGTACAGTCAATTAAAATCTGATCAGAAATATAAGCGAAACTAGAACATTTTATTAGGACAGGCCAATGATAAATATGAAAAAATTTCTGATACCAAAATAAGTTTTTGATCTAAATTAAAATTTTTATTAAGTCAGTATGTTATCCATTCGATATTAGATCAGGCCATAAACCTTACTGGTATGACCTGCAGTTCCTTACCCATGACCGGAATATTATCGTGTTTGAAATTATAATATTATTATAATATTATGTTATACTACATTATCTACTTATAGACGCACGATTATTGTAAATTATATAATATTACTATAACATTTTTTACCGGAAAAAAGACGTCGCGACGTGTCTCTCGTGAACTCTTTCGATCCCTCGCTCACAGAACAGTATTAATATACCTATACTGGTATAGTGGTATAGGTACTTAACACACGCTATTCGTCTATATGTGTTTATATTATTTAAAACCAACGTTATACCGTGCCTGTATAGCAGAGAAACAAAACGTCAGGATGTTCGAATAAATTTCGGAGAAATTGAGAGGATTCGCAATGATATTGTAGGTACTAGTAGGAAAGGAATATTATCTATGATGTCCTCATACCGACTCGATGGCAAATTTTAGGCGGCGGCTGCAGTGCGCCCATTGTTAGCGGACGGTCCAGCTGCAGCAGCCATCGCCATCGCCGCTGTTACGACTGCCGCAGCTAGAGGAGGGTATTTTTTGTCCACGACCAGCGACCTGCCGAAGCCAAACACGGGCGCTCACTCGCACAGTAAAAACATAAAAAAATAATATTATTATTATTACTAATTTATATCATCGTCGTCTACGCGTATATTATAAAGGTACACCCGCCGTACACGATTCACCACCTGTAACACAGAATCCTGACTCGCATCATATCGCATAATATAATATATTATTATATTCGTTTATTATGCTGATATTATATATAGAAATATTATGTGTGTGTGTGTATTTATTATTATTATTATTATTATACTCGCGCACAAGCGTCGCACACCTCTTTCGGCCATAAATTAATGGCTGAGGCAAAAAGACATGGCGGTCGACACGCAATTAATCTTGGAACGTTGCCGTGACACACACACACGCACGCATACTGATACTCAAATACTCGATACACGCACATCGCGCACACACACACACACACGTGCGCCACGGCGGCACCAGTCGTCGAAAATAAATAACCGCGCGGGATGAGCGATCGCGCGAGGGAAATCACGTCAGCTCCAGCGACCATGCCAGCGACTCTGCCCCGAGATTTACATCGTGATATGTAGGAACATATTATAGTAATATAGTATGTATTTAGTGAGTATGTGTCATGAGTGTGTTTTACTTGTTCATAATACCTATCGTATTAAACGACATAATCCTATACGTATATGTATATCGTCTAGATTATCGGTATCTATTGCGAATACCGTAGGTTCTGCATGGCGAGCAAACGATTTCTATCGAATTTTTTGTTTCGAGAGAATATTATTAATTGTCTTTTAACAATACTAAGACATTTCCTAAAATTATAATTGTTTTTAAAAGAGCTAAACAATATTTCTTTTGGTATACGGTGTAATACCTACGTACCTACTACATTTTTCGATCTCTCTGCAAAATGGGAATAAAATCAATTTCGAAATCCTCGGACCAAATTTGCCACTGTTCAACATCATCTTCTGGGCGTCACCGTTTTCCGCCAAAATCGACCTTTCCGTTTACCGCCAAGTCCGTTTACCGCTAGTACAAAAATATATATTTCCTTTTACCGCCACCACAAATTTCAGTTTCTAAATTTTGGTAACCCCTTGGTAATTATTTTTAAAATAACAGAAAAAATTAGGTACTCAATTTTTAATTAAATATATGATTTTACAAAAACATTCAAGTGATTCTTAAAATTATGATTGAAAGTATTAAAATATTATATCATATACCTACGTATATTTATCACGTAGATAATATGTTCAAAATCATGTTTTTTCTCTATTGATAAGATTATGTTCGAAATTTAAGCGACAAGCCGACAACTGACAATAAAGATAACGCTTGTCTGGTTTGGTCTTTTATAGATTTTACGATACCTATAACATTAATCAATAGAATATAACTATAAGAAATAAATAAATAATATAAATAAATGTTTGACTGTGATATTGTATTTTTACGTCGTAATATTGACTTTTTTGTAATATAATATTATACAATATTCTATATAATTTTAATTTTAAGTAATCACTTGAATGTGTTTTTGTAAAATCATATATTTAATTAAAAATTGATTACCTAATTATTTTTGTTATTTTAAAAATCATTACCAAGGGGTTACCAAAATATAGAAACTGAAATTTGTGGTGGCGGTAAAAGGAAATATATATTTTTGTACTGGCGGTAAACGGAAAGGTCGATTTTGGCGGAAAAGTAGATCACCCCATCTTCTTCCCCCCAGCAAACCGAATTGGCCAATTTAATTTAAACAATATTATTATTATTATATTACTATATTACTATCTGTCCTTAGCACTTACGTTATAATAATATTGTAACACATATTTGAAAAAAAAATGTAGTATCCCAATGACCTTAATACCGCTGGTTATCATTAGGTAAATAATAATAATAAAAAAATGAATCCAATTTCTAAAACTCTTTCATAGACGTACATCATAGGTAATTTCGCAAAAATTGTATTAAATCATTTTACCGAACATCACATCATTATTACATGCCTTCGTTAAGGATATGTAGGTATGCCTATTTAAATTATAACTATTATAGGTATACACATATTACATATTTACTGTTTCTACAAATATATTACAATAGGTACATCTATATATTTAAATAATAGTGTTCGTTTCCTCCAATAACGTTAAGGATATTATGCGAGAAATAGTCAGCGTGGATTTTTGGCACTCCCGGTATGATACATTTATAAATAGGTATACTCATGTACATAATAAGATATGTACATGCAATATGCATACATGTATACGCTATACTGGCCCGTGACAGAGTCTGTTTTATTTTTTTGTCATTTCCCTTTTTGTTTCCGTCGCCGACGACGCGTCCACTTCTCTTCACAATAATAATAATATAATGGACGTTCGGATGTTGTATTCGTATATGTATATACATTATACGCGTATTATAATATACGTTCAGTCTCGGTCGCGTTAAAAATAACAATACGCGACCAGACGACGGCGAAACCTTAAGAAAAAAAAACACGTCCTGGCGGCGAAAACATTCAATTTTTAAAACCATCGCGCATATAACATTCGACGTCGGGACCAAACGCCTACTCGTTTTTCCTCTACACGCATAAAAATCGTTAGTTGTTTTAACTCCAAATGCAGTTAATGTCCAATACATTTGAGCGTCGATTTTGACTTAGGACTCAATAAGTGTTAATTTAACTTCTATTCAACATGATTAAAACGACTAAAAATATATTGTTAAAATAATTACATTATTATGCTATATTAACATATCATAACGTAGTGAGATTAACTTTCATAATGTTGTAAATTGAGTTTTTAAATTCGTTTCAAATTGAAAAAACGTTGTAGTTGAAATGACCCCAAGAAATGGTTAAAATTGAGATTTAGCAGTTGTTAAAATAACTCCAAGATATGGAACAATGCTGTTTAAAATAATTATAAAAACAAAAATAAATGGGTCCCTATGCGGGATTCGAACCGAGACCCTTAGTTACATACAGTTTACAAACCTAACGCCTTAACCTACCTACCTAACGGGACTATGATAGAAACTTGATAAAATATACCATTTAGGTAAAGGAATTTTGTAAACTAATGTAGGCATTTAACAGTTTACCCACCGTTTGTGGAGAAAAATAAAACCATCTTGCATTTTAATTTTTGTACAATAAGCATACGGATAGGGTTCACAGGAGTACTTATTATTAATATTTTTTTTTTGGGGAGGGGGGAATTAAATAATAATTTTTTTTTCTTAACTATTTAAAACTAAAAGTTTTAAGTTTAGAACATCACATCATAAGCAGGCTCACAATTATCATTCTTTGTATACTTGTTTAGAAGAAAACAAAGATGGATAAAAATTTGGACGTCAACCGAATGGCAACTATAGTTGCTTAAGAAATATCTTAAAGGTTTAAAATTGTTAAATAAACTTGTAACCTGTAAGTAGGTAATGTCACTATAGTTTGCAATTAATTTAATAACATTTACCACGAACTATGAAGGCATAAACGTGCTATTGGTATACAAATTTCAAAAGCCACCACCGGTCATCGAGAGACGAGACTATGAGAGAACGCTCCTCAGTTCTGCGCGGCGGCAGACGACCAAAACTAGTCCGTACTCGCGCATTCCCTCCACTAAACCAGCCCAAACGCTGGCCGCCGCCATGGTGAGTAGTGGAATTTACGGCGGCGGCTAGGTAGTAGAGTGGGAGAAATTAATATATAAATATATTTTATGTTGTTATGGCATGCATCCACATATACAATGCACATGACGCATGCGGACGATTTTTGGGTTTTTTCGGCGTTGTAAAAATAACATACTGAATGGTTAATTTTAACACTATTTTGGAGTAGAAACAACAACAAAATTAGTTCATTATGAATCGAGCTCATGTTTAAAACAACATTCTCTATGTTATCAATTTAACTACCGGCATTAGATTATATTGATTACCTACAACTTTCTAAATTCAACTAATTTTGGGTGTTATTATGACTTATTATCATTTCTCAACAATATGTGTTGAGCCAACCTATTATTGTGGTTAATATAAATGACTATGCAGTTGATTTAACTAATGGGTGTTGAACATTGTAGTTTGAAGTTAAATCAACTACATTATTTTTATGTGTGTAGACGACTGTGAACGAATATTTCAAATGACGAGAATTATCTATTTTAGGTGGATTGTACGATTTATTCAATTAGCCGATAATTATTATATACGTATTGCGTATTATAGCGGTGGTACTTATCTGCACCCAGTACCGGATCTACAAATTATGCGACCCGGGGCACAACATAATATTAGCGCCCCTAAAAGTCACCAAATCATAAAAATTATGAGTTTAAAATTTGAAATTTGCGCCCCTCTATGATAAGCGCCCAGGGCATGGGCCCCGGATCGCCCCCCCTAGATCCGGTACCGTCTGCCCCCATTCGATTGTTCGGTTAACTCAATAATGTAAAGTTATTGAAACTACCATGCAGGTTAGGGGTTAACTTCGGATTATAATGTAAAAAAAAAACTGATCTGTATGATAATAATTCTAACACAAATACTTGGCCTGCTTGACAAAACTTAACGTGTAACTATTTACTAAAAAAAACTAATTCCTGAATTAAGGACATAATGATAATATATATATAGGCATAAGAACGTTCATGAGTATTTACTTTTTTTTACAGAATTTCATTTTCAAAATGCCGGTGTATAGGTTTTATAAGTATAATTTGGATTCGTGCCCACACACCATCGTGGGAAAGGCGTTGTCACTTTTGTGCGTAAGAAACGAAGAATTAGTTGTTTACTCGGTTAAAACTTGAGCATAGAATTTAAAAACAATCTCTAATAACCTGGTACGTTATGGTATACTAAAATATGAAGATATGAAAATATTTTATGTTAATTATAAAAAAATTTTCGAATGACACATTAAAGCATAGATAGCGTGTCTAGAATTGGATTTTTAGCATTACCGTTTCAAATCACGACGAAAAAGAAACCGGAAACTGTATCTACATATTTCTATCTTTATTAGTTCTTATACCTACCATTAAATTATGTTTTTTTAAATGCACATTTATACATAGCATTAAGGATGAATAATAATTTATCCTTAAATAAAGCCATCATGACAGGTGTTAAATGATATAGATCGATATAATTGAGAAAATAGGAATGTATGGATAGTGACGGGAAACGAGAATCGTAAATTATTATGGGAATTTCGTATACAAAAATATTTTGTAATCTACATATATAAAGATTTACATAGGTAAACCTACGGAGTATAATAAACCTGCAGAGTACATAATATTATTCTTATACCACAATTACCACTACAATACCACCAATACGGTAATATATGCATCGAAATGAAAGTGTTGTTCATCTCTGGGGGTTCGATTTGAAGAGGGGCCATAATAATATTACCGTCACGGACCACCTATCCGCAGGCTGGAGACCCCCTCCCCCCGAGATGATAATAATATAGTTACAGTAATAATAATAATATTATTAACGTTCGTATATAATAAGACTTCTCTCAAGTTCTCGCTGAAGTTAACGCACAAGCTGACCGAAAAGAGGAATGATAATGGTGGACGGGCTCAGGTCAAGAGATAACAATGAGTTATCGTTACATTGGGACCCAATGGCAACGCGCAACTTTGAAGGGATTATTTATGACCTGAGTTTTCGAGAGCCTTGAGGGATCCTTACTCACATATACCCACACACCCCAGTCACCCACATAAATACACACACCACCGCGCGTGCGCAGCACACGCACACACACACTTACTTTTGGATATTAAAAAGTTTGGTGCCTGCTTTACATGTTTATTTTTTCTTTTCCTAGAAAACTTTACATTATAATATAATATATAATAGCATGTAACAATGCAAAGTGAGTTTACTTATAAGTTTATCAACAAAACGTTCGAGTATTATTTTTTCCCCTCTGGTTGAGCGCTATATTTTATACTCGTAAAGCTTTTTATGCTGTGTTACTTTTTTTTCCTACTCGCCGTGTTTCCAAAAGTAAAATTGGAACCAAAGTTCATGATATAATCCCTCATCCGTTTTGGTTAGTTTTACAACAATCCGCCCCCCTCTGGAATAGGTCGTAAAAAACATCCTCGGGTGCGTTTACATGTGCCCAGGACACGTGTGCGAATATCAACAGTTTTATGTGAAATTAAACGCGTTACATTAATAATTCCGGTTAATTTGTATAGAATTTATATACGTAATATACGTATATAATATCCCTGCTGAACATCAAATCGTAGTAAGTTTTGAAAAATTCTATAACAATTTGATATTATAGGTACATATAGTCACAACGTTTTTGTTTTAAATCATTCAAAAGATTTATTAATTTTCAAATTAAAACCCGTTTAATGCATTGGATAAAGAACATGATTTTGTTTTTATATTTTATTATTCCAGTTTTTATCTTTCCTTAGTTGCATATAATTTGTGTGTGTTTTGAAACATGTTCTTTGAGTAGAACATGAGCATTATAAAAGCAATTTTCTATAGAAAAAACATGAAGAAAAATGTTATTCTATTCTATATATTCACCATTGCATAATGAATAATGAGTGGCTTAAAAATTAATAAATCTTAGTTAGTACATTTAAAGTGTTCGCGCCATTAAATTTAAAAGCAATTGTAGTTGACTCTAAAAAAACCAACTTTCAGATTTTAATAATGTATGCATGAAAAAAATCTATAAATCGTTGACTAACAAATAAACTTATATTTAACAATTCTCGGATTATAAACTTTGAATCGCATTTATTCGTACGTATATGTTCAGAAATTAATTCAGTAGACTAGTAAAATTAAATCACACTACATAATAGCTAATATCATTCGAACTGCAGAGAATAAATATTTCAAAATCGTCTACAATTATTGAATTGTTATCCATATATGATAAACTATTTACATAATATAATGTGTAATGTTGATGTAAATGTAACTGATATATATACATTAAATATATATTATATTTTATTATTATTATAAATTATAATATTTATTTATTATTTTATTTTTTATTATTATATTAAAATGTTTATTAGTAGTTTTTATAACTTAAAAATATTACAAGTACTTGATCATAATTTTTTTTTAAGCATTTGGAGTTCAAATGTCGATAAAATGTATAAATTACGAAAATTGGAAACTTGTTAATTGCAGGTGCTCATAATTTAATACGATTTTTACAAAGTCTATTTTGATATCTTTAAGGCTTTAAAAGTGTAATATTTTTTTTCTTTATTTGAAATATACAATCTATAACTAAGGGACACAATGAGTACCATGTGGTAGAGAGAGAAATTACGTGTATATATTATACATTAATACACCTAAAAAAAATGAGAACTTACATAAACATAATATATGTTTACATGAAACACGAGATGAGAGAAGCCATCTATCAATGATACTCACTAAAAGTGTAATATAAGGTTAAAAGTTGTTAGTTCTACAGAATTAAGAGATTACTTATACGTTTATAAATAATATATAATCTAGACTAACATTAGAATTATCCTTCCTTCAGATTTATCTTTCTTAGACAGTGATTTATAATTTAATTCAAAATGTACAAACCCAATACAATGAATTACTCATTGATGAATAGCATAATAAAATTCCATATTTTTTCTATCAAATAATATGAATTTGTAACCGTTTTAGTAATTCTTAATGATACTAGAACTTTTTAGGCTTAATTTTTAAGGCCTCATTTTTGTAAAAGTTACTAATATTGAATTACTTATAGAGTTTCAATATTTTGATTTTTCGATTTGAAATAATTGTATAAAGAAAATAAAACACTTGATTTATAATATTGTGTGGTGTTCCATTATGGATAATATAACAATAATAAAAATAATATATAATCTATTTTAGTATTTACATCTACCTATAATACCTACCTCACCACCACAATAAGTGTTATACAATAATGTTGATAAATATAATATAGTTACATTTAAGTTCGCAAAACTTCTAAATAATTTAAAATTTCTCATAGTTTTATACATTTGAAAAATTTACAAGTACTTAAAAGATAATTTTTCAGTTTTGAATTAGATTTAATTTCGGAAGAATAACTTTTGTTATTTTATATGTTAGTCTTAACTTCAAAGTGTAAAGCTACTTTCTAGTTTGTGAAAATGTACAATACTATATCATCAAATTTATATCGTACAAATTAAAAATGTTCAATAGTTTATACTAATCGGAGTAATCGGGCGTTTCAATCAGTTGAAATGATTTGATTATATATAATAGAAAATTATTGGTACCTAAGTATAAATAAAAATTGAACAAACATCGATCGTTATAGTTTTTACCAACTAACTAACGATTTATGTATAATGTATTTTAAACATTGTTTGAAGCAAAATTTGAGCATAAATAACATATTGTTTTTTTTTATATTATTAAATAAAAAAAAAGATTCGGAATTATGACGTTTTAAAGATAATTTAATGAAAACTTAACTTAATATAGGTATTATAAAAAAATTATGTCACACATTTATAATAATTTAATATCTTTGAACAATTTTATACTTGTACACATTCATTTCATTTGTAGTTTTCCGATTATGCTGTCCCGTCGAAAACATTTTCAAATCGCTCATTAATTTTATCGATATACATTGTACATTTGTACGACATAGTTTACGGTTCATCGGAGTGGCGCATTTGAAATTTTATTGATGGCGCATCTCAGTGTTTTGTTTTCGGTCGGTTGCTTATACTTTTAATGAATAATTCATTTTAAAATTACGGGTTTTCGCATTTGAACTGGCTTCCAGGGTGAATTGTATATCATAGTATTATAGTAGGCTAAATTGTACAAACTGACCGACAAAATGTGATCAATAGGAAACAAATATCGTATAGAAGTGCCAAAAATATTTCGCCTTTTTTTAATACCTATATATATTTACACTCCCAAATAAGCTATAAATGTTGAACCAATCCGACCAAATAATGTAATAGTATGTTGTATGTTAGTGTATAATCTGATGCCAGGCGCTGTAACAGTGTAATCGTGGTCGGTCGCCATTAATAATAATAATAATAATAATAATGAATAAAAAAACCAGTTTCTAATTAGATGATATATTCTAAAATAGTAACGATTTAGAGTGAATTATAATAGTTCACTGTGTGTGAAAACGATGGACACAAGTGTTGAACAAGTAACACAACCGTTATGATTTATTGTCATAAACGGCCGAAATTAAGACCGCAAGCATAGTTGAATCCAACTCGATTAATCACGGTGGTCGGTTTAACACGTGTAGAAATAACTATTTCGGTATATTCCAATCGAAAAATATGAAAAATTACTATTTGAATTTGTGTATTCCTAATCTCGACGAAACTGATTCCGATTTTGACGATATAATTTCAAACTCGTTTGAGAAGAATACTAAACGTATTATTATTACGATGCAGATATAGATTCGTTGTACACGTCTTATATACTGGATCGAATGACCGATTTTACTTATAGTTGTATGTATATATTGTTTACGCAGTCAAAACTTGGTATTAAAATTATTGTCGTCTTTCCATTGAAATTTAAAGTATAATATTTGTATCATAATAAAAAACAAATATGATTCGTCTAGATTTGTGATGTGATCATAATCTGCGTTATGATGACGTAAGATATCAATTTATTTTTAATACTTCTTTAAAAAGTGTGTAAAAAAGTATAATACATTTTAAAATTACTTTATGATATATGAAATTTTACTTATTTCTTCGGCTACAGTACCTATACACGACAATCGCAGCACTAAATTAACATACCATGATATCGTACATTTTAAAATATGTACGAAAATTCAAAATGCAATTAAAACACAGCAGATATCATATCTGAGATATGGTAGCTGTGCGTGATGACAACAATATATTATTATTAATATAAGCATTGATTTTATAATATGCTATTAAGATATAATATTATAAAATCAATGATATAAGTATAATATAGCAGCACAGTAAGTGCGTGTGTGTTGCTTCGCGTCTGTAGCAGTGTTATCGGTCGCATTCGTTATATTATTATAAACATTATATATATATATATAATATATTATATAAATAAGCATCGTATCGTAACCGAACAGAGCGAAAAACATAAAAAAAAAGCTCCGGAAGATATATCGAAAGTCCTGTTCGAAAAGTTCAACTTTTGCGATATAAATCAACTAGGCTTTGAAATCCCGCATTGCAGGCGCTGATATATTGGACCGGGCCACGTTTCGCCGGCTCTCTGCCCTTCATCTTGATTCCAGTTTGGCTTTTTTTCTCGTATTTATTTATGGGTTTCTTTTCTTCCCCGCCGCCGCCGCCGTTTCCCGACTTCCCGTGTCCGCTGTCGCCGCAACGCCCAATGACCTTTATCCTCTTATCGGCAAAGCCCGTCAACGGGAAATAATAATAATTACATTTCCACCGAAAATCCCGCAGATACACGCCGCACATAATATATATGTTATATTATACGATATATTGTTATATAGATACACGACCAACCCGTGAAAAACGAGCGAAAACGGGGAAAAATAGCGAATCAGTCTTAAAATAATATTTTACTCGTGATATATACAGAAATACGCATTTATTATAGGGTTGTATAATCGCCGAAATAGACATCATATATTATATCATGTATTATACACATTACATTACAAGAGGACGCTAACGTCTTTGTTTTATACACATGTGTGGTATGACAAATTTTTGTTCACTGGTTTCAATAGTGTACTGTTAATCTTGATATAAGAATTAATGTACCTATTATTAAACTTTCATGTAAGACATGACGTGTTTAATCGTCAGGTCTTATTCGATATTTTATTTTCAAGCGGGATATGAACATTTTTAGATTGTGATATTTCATTTGTCCGTAGCTTGCTTGAAAATTAAAATTTCTAAAAATTGCCAACGTTTAAGCACGGATTTTTTCAAGAAAATTTTCTTACCTAAGTGATTGATAATAGGTTCATTATTTCGCTCTAATATCAAAACTAAAACCACACTATTCAAACTATTGAATGGAAATTTGCTGTGTCACACGTTTGTAAGAGGGAGGGAGATATACATCATATAATACACATAGGTATCAGAATTCTCTTATACAGAGGTTCCCATTCCAACTAGGGGACTGTGAACTTGAATTGAGGGTGCCGTGAAATTATTTTAAACATAAATCAACCATACATAATATAAATATTTTCAACAATTAAAAAAAATAAAAATGATTATCTGAAATATAAAGAGTGTATGTATATAATAATATGTTTGAATAATATTATATGTTTTGTTATTCGTACCCAGCTAAGGAAAACCGATGTTATAAAATATAAATATAAATACACGATGTAGGTTGCCTCTGAATTAAAAAAAAATATTTTAGCTAGGTGCCTTAGGAGAGTCAAACAAAGTCGGGAACCTATCGATTAATCCCATCGAATATGTTTCGAATAGATTTGCTTAGGATTTAGCTTTTGGGTCGTGCTCATTAACCACGTGGTGCTATAAAAAGAGCACACTTTAGCCAAGTGATACATCTTCTACCGAATAAATTCTACGCCCTAACCGCGGTTATAATATTATAACGCCGTGCTCACGAGGAAAGAAGTTATTTCGTACATTATTTTTTCTCCCGGTAGTGATGGTAATATTTTATCCGAGCTTTTTAATGCATTACAAACCGCATAGGAAGTCAAATAATATTTTAAAATCGATACAATCGCCGCGGCGTAAAGATACCTGCTGCAGGATTAAACGAAGCGAATATTTCACTGCTCGGAGAAATAAATCTTAATTTATTACCACTTTTGTACATTTATTCATGCCAAGCACCGGCCACAGTATAGAGTCGGTCTAAAACGATTTAGAACACACCATATAATTCGTATGAGTCTAATGTGAAATATCCGTATAGATTATTTAAATTATATCACGCGGTCGTGGTACTGCTGTGTAGTTGTAAACAAAAATTCTTGTAGCATAATAATACTGTTTCACAAAATGAACATATACTCAACTATACCAATATTTATTTTGTTATTATTATTGCAGATTATAATATATAAGTTACTATAATATTTAATTTATGTTCACAATATACACAGTGATGTTCATATTACAATCAATATTATAGGTAATTAGTAAATTTTTTTTATTATTTTAATATTAAATTTAAAATTTAAAAAACCAAAACCATTAATAAACCAATTTTACATTTTCATATTATAAGTTTATTTGAATCATAAGACAATAGTTAGCACTTTATTGTGTGAATATTGAAATTAATAGGTAATAATCAAGAACGAGTTATCTTTATTCAAATATCAACATCGCATTTAAAATAGATATTTAAACGTACATTTAAACACTCTTAACTCCTCCTTAGTGCTTGTAAGTGATAACTTATATTAGATAATAATATTTTAGTACTTGCAGTAATACCATTACACATCCCATATTAGCTAAAAGATTAGTATTTACTATTTAGAGTACATTTAAATCCAATTGGAGATAATAACCAACATATCTGTATCTATGTTCTTTACATATTATTTATTAATTAATTAGTCTTGACTTGATTCTTTTGGATACGTCATATCGCCTCCGTGTATCTATATTGGCATAAATACATAATACACATTTTATGAAATCCTATGAACAATTATTCAATAATTTTTAGTAATAATAATAAAATCATTATATTTATTATATATTTTTCTTTATTTATTTAATAAATACGCCTCAACTACCGGGATTATTGGCGTTTCAAAATCCATATTATGGTTTACTTAATTTTTACAAAATAATAAATTTTAAATAAGTGAACAATTAATACAATAAGTTTTAAGAGAAATATGTTAACATTTTATGCGATATTCTAAGTTTTGCAAATGCTATTATATTTTATGCAGAAGGTTGGTCTCTTTGAGAAATTCTAAAACTGATGATGATCTCTCTTAGTTTGGTGCAAGTATTTCATACAGATTGTTGGGGAGCATCAGTTTATGTCTGTCGCATTTTGTGAGGAGGCATTCAGTTAAAAGATGTTTTACTGTGATCACCGTGACGTTACATGAGGTGCATATACGCTGTTCCTTTTTGTTCATTAAATGATCACGAGTGTATAATGTGTGGCCAATTCGTAGTCTGTCGATGATGATTTTATGTCTGCATTTATTATATTATTAGAGAATAACATAATTCATTTAAAACTTTATACATAGATGTTCTATTAAAATGCATTTATAGTACTTAGGACATAAGTGCATATTGTTAACAGCATAACTTAAAATACTCATTAAGTTCTAACCTGTATGCCTAAATCGTTATTTACAAAATGTTGTTAGTCATTATCTTTTTTATCAAATTAATAAAAATTTGTAATAATGCAGACATAATATAGGTACATTTAAGAATAATTGATATTATTTAATTTAATATTATTATTGAACTATAGCAATAAAAACTTTAATCACGATTAATAAATAAATACAATTTTTTTTACAAATCACTTAAAGTTTATACAATATAGGCGCACTATAAAATTTAGTTTTGGATTATTTGTACTTAAATTAAATAGTTTTATATGAATTTCTATATTGATCATAAAAATGTTATTTAACAACATTCAATGTTATAGTTTTTATGGTAGGTATATTAATGTTTTTCCACACCAATAACTTACAACATTTAAGAAAAAATACATTTTTAAAAATAAATATTTAAGATCACAATAGTTTTTACTGTTAGTTTTGTTTATTTGGCATATCATATAGATATAATGTCGTTTATATGGCGATAAAATATTATTATTGCATCAACTATAATATATTATTATGTGTTAAAAATTAAACATGTATCACCTGTCAATGTGAACGCTCGCAAATTTACTATCGTTGTGCAGTTATATTGTCAAATAAATATTAAATTTCGCATTGGTGTATTATTTGTGTAAACTTCATCACGTAAAAGACATACCATATACAATAGGGCAAGGGATAAAACGGACATTTACCAACACAAATCTGCCAACAGAGCACATAAATATTAAATCGAGAGCCTAAAAAGGTCCATACACAGCTGTAGGGTTACCCGAACGCAGAGGTCGTCCTACACCGGAACTCGGACGCATCCGAAATTGCCCTCCATAACTCTGTGTCCGTGCGCAATAATTTTTTTCCTTCCGTCTCTTTTCCTACTTGTTTTTTTCCAACGTAGAGGACCAAAGGGATCGTTACGATATCGGGGGGCAATAAAACAATATAAAAACCGGTGGCCAGCCAGAATAGACAGCCCAGACAAACGGGTAGAGCCATTTTTACCCCTATAGTCCTCTCACTGTAGACGTCGTGTATTATAAATAAACACAAAGACAGAAAGAATTCGAGTAAAAGATAGATGAACGAGACGACGCGTTAGGGGGTGGGAGATCGAGAAAGACGGGCAGAGGAAAAGAGCGGACGTGCTGCAGCGTGTTTATATGTATCTACCACCACTAGATGTTGTATATATATATATATATATATATATATGTACATTATACGCGCAAGGAAAGAGAGAAACTGCGTCTTGAGAAATTTAAGATAAAATAAAAGCCTTCGGGGCACTTTATCACGTTTGGATCGTCGCCGGGCCGCGCATGCGCGTTTTTGATCCTGGAGATTTATTCGCGGCCCATCCCCGACAATGCAACGGAGAAAAACCGGGGCGCCTCTACCAATTTTTTATTTTACTTTTTTTTATCATCTATATGCCACACCCGTCCCCTCCTGAAAATGATAAACTACCGGATTGCATTCGAAATATTCAAGGAGCCCGTTGTGTTCCGGGAGTCGTGTTATCTATCTTCTTTCACCCGACCACCCTTTCCACCCACGACACCCCTTCCGGCGCCGGTGTTATTTGCACCACATTATATTATACTGAGAAAGAATTCCTGCCAATGTTCACGCACGAGAGTCGCATCCAAAGTACTCGCTTAAGGCAGGTATACGCGTATATATAATATGATGCCGCTATCACATCATTCTTTTTTTTGCCATGGCGCGTCGGTAATTATTGTTGGGGGTCAATACATGGTTCTGTATGTGGCATTTGAAATCGACTATATGTATAACATTAAAATGGACCGCGGTGTATATATAGGTACTTACCACAAAAAACTGAAGGTATAATTATTAAAAATTCAAAAATGAATGGGAGTAAAATATTAAAGCTGTAAAAAATATAGCAAACATTTTTATTTTTTTTAATAAATATAATGTTATATATTTAAATGTATATTAAGCATATATTTAAATAAATAAATAAAATTGTTGTGAATATCTAGTGTTTAGGCTAAAACAATTATTTTTTATGTCAATCAATTTTAACAATATTGTATAATATTTGAATAAATTAACGCTATAAGTATAGCTTTAAGTTTGTACATAAAAAACACAATAATTTTACGTTTATAATATATAATATGAAGCAAAAATCTCTTACAAAAGATTCGATTGCTGTCTAAATAATCATCCAAATCAACTTATAAAAAACTTGGCCACTTTCAAAATACTTGGAAATCATCCGAGACGTTTGAAGCGTAAGTGGTGTCGTGATCTCTGAAATTAAATTAAATTTATTATCAAGCTAACAGAAAGTGTTATCAATGGGTAGCTTCTTTCAACAAAACCTCATGACCTTTTAACTTTTATCCAATATTCTTATTGTGTCTAGTATAATTTATTAATATCAATTGTTTATTACTTGTAAAAAAAAATAATAATATTAATAATATTTAATATTATACTGTATAAATTCCTTTGTTATATAATATATAGGTTTACAATTACCAAGGTTATTTTTAAATTGATTCCTTTGAATATTATAGGTTGGTATTACCAAATATCTTAACTTTTTTTTAAGAAAAATTTTAAGTGCGTTTGAATTTTAAATTTTTACGAAATAGCGTAACGATAACGATTTATCCTCAAACGATTTTAAACATTTGTTATTATTCAAAAAGTATAAGTCATAGATACTTGAAAAATTTTACCAGTTATTTAGATTGGCATTTTCTTTACATAATTTAATTTTCAAAATATTTTGACTTTTTTTGAGATATTTATAGACGACTGAAATTTTCAATTTGTCAGAAAATTTTTTTTAAAGTTTCGGTAAAAATTTATTGGCCCTATCAAAATACTTGAAAATTTAATACAAAGTTCCTCATAAGTTATTCTTATAGTAATTAAAAAATTATAAGAATACATAGGCACAATTTTTTTTTATTTGTATTTGAAGTTCAAATATTGACTTAATACGTAAAAATTACAACAATTTTCAAATTATCTTAGATCGAAATTCATAAAAGTTTTTCTTTTTAATTCTAAGATTTGAGAATTTAATACAAGGCTCATAATATATTTTTACAATAGCAGTTTAAAAATAAAAGAAATGTATAGCCACAATTTTTTTTTTACATGTATTCAAATTTTAATTTTGACAACATACGTAAAAATCACAAAAATTCGTAAATTATTTTGTCCTAGAAATTCATAACAAAATTTCCTGTTATACCTAAGATTTGAAAATTTAATACAAGGTTTTTAAAATATTTTTACAATAGCATTTGAAAAATAAAAGAAATATATAGTCACAATTTTTTTTATAAGCATTTACAATTCAAATTTTGACTAAATACATTATAATTACGGCAATGTTCAAATTATCTTAGATCAAAATTCATAAAAGTTTTTCTTTTTATACCTAAGATTTGAAAATTTAATACAAGGCTCTTAAAATAGTTTAGCAATAGCATTTGAAAAATAAAATAAATATATAGCCACATTTTTTTTTTACATGCATTCAAATTTTAATTTTGACAACATACGTAAAAATCACGAAAATTCGTAAATTATTTTATTCTAGAAATTCATAAAAAATTTTCTTTTTAAATCTAAGATTTGAAAATTTAATACAAGATTCCTTACAAATTTGTCAATCTTTATCACAAAAAAAAATGTCCACCGGAAATTCGAATTAAATTTTTATTAGCATTTGAATTTCAAATATTGACAAAAATTCGTCAAAACCATGAATATTTGCAAATTATTTTGTAGTTCAAAATTCATAATATTGTTTGTATTTATATCTAAGGTTATAAAATTTAACACCAAGTTTTCCATAAGTTTTGCTTCAAACTGCTATAGAGAAAATTTGAAGCGTCATTATAGGAAAAATGTTTTGAGCGTTTGAGTTATAAATTTTTATCAAATCGCGTAATGATAACGATTTATCCTCAAACCAGGTATTCGTATATCTTTGATCATATAATGTATTATGAATTATGATAACTACATGATAACTACACTAATTGATTAACCATGCCTTATGCAAAATGCGTCTTAATTGAAAAATAAAATATTTGTTTCAAAATAGAATATATGACATTATGACAATATTTAAATATAATATATCCTAGACTGACAAATCATCTCCGTTCAGAATCGTTTTTCGTATACAATGATACCTATCATTGCATTCAAATTTAATCCCATCCATTACAGTAACCTACTGTACAGCAGAGCGACATCCACGACTTACCCGCTTTTTTGTTTTTATGATTGTATATGTATATATTATTATATCTACACATATACCTGTTGTTTGAGTGCATTAATCATTATTCATTACTATGACAAAAATTATGCTTACAACTATATATGTAAAGACATATAGATTAAATAAATAATGAATACCTAATGCAAAATGTTGTAAAACGTAAAATATAAACTATATATAAATAAAATAGGGAAAACACTTAAACACTCTAAAGTAGATGTCGAGTGAACATCATTATCATTCAGAATGTCACTAAATAAATGTGTTAAATTTGAATCAAATGATACATCTTTGAATATCAAAAATGATTGTAAGAAATTCGGCCAGTTTAAATTTATGCATCTATAAGTAGGTAATTTATTTGTTTATCATTTACCTAGTTATTGTTATTTCACGGTATGTGAACTAAATTAGCACAAAAAATATCATTATATAATATAACAATATTATGTTAAGTAACACATATTAATATGTATTACTTAATATAAGTGCCAACAAATAAAAAAGTGTTAGAATAAAATATATTACTAAATATGTAGTTTTCTGTATTATTATTATTTAAATATCCAATAAAAATTCAAAATTTGAACTTGAAATGTTTATAAAATTGTAAATCTTGTCTTTTTGAAATTCTAAATTGTTGAAAGAAAAACGTATAAAAAACATTGAAATTAACTGTCTTAGATGTTTACATAAGAATTTTTAAAAATTTAATTGTATTTGGCATATTATAATATTGAAGTAAGGCCTAATAAAGTTTCTAAAACTAATCTATTTAAAATAATAACAAACAACACACATCTTGTTTGAGGATACATCGTTGTTATACGTTGAAATATGTATACAATTTCGTCAATATTTGAACTTTAATACCTCATGATAAGTAAATACATATTTTTTTTTTTAACTCAGTAAAAAATATATTTTTTTGGTGCTTTTATATATTCAAGCAATATAACGATGCTGTTAAAACTTAAATCAAACATGTTTAACTTTTAATGCTTATAAAAAAAAAAATAGGTGTGAAGAATATTTTTATTTGTAGTTCTTATTTTACATTTGCAAGCATTTTTACTCACTAAAAACAAATTATATCATTCATAAATTCCAAAAAAAAATTAAAAAGAGCAAAAATGTTTTGAAAATATAAAAGCAGGTATTATACCCAGAAAATTAAAATATAAATATTTGTTAAAAAATTCAGGTCTACGCAGTTATTCATATTTTTGAATTACAGCAAAAATACAAAATTTAGACATAAAAATTCTCATTATTTACTTTTTTCCGTTGAGAATTTTTTTTACACAGTAAAGGATCAACTAGATTCAATATTTTGCTACCCGAAACAATATGATGAAATACATTTAAAAAACAACTCATCCTAACCTTTACACATTTTTTGGTTTTCTCAGTATCAAAATGTGAAGGTATCATAAATCATCATATTTGTATGTAGAAATAGACAACACAACACATGATGAAATACTAGGTTAAAATTAAACCATGTCAATATCATTAATTATCATTTATCAATAATGCAATGTGACTTGTTGAAATATAGGCACTTGTAATAATTGACCGGTTTAGGATTAAATACCGGTTCGATTGTTAAGAACTAAACAAATTAAAACACTTATGCACACCAAGGATGACATACTTCTTGTATCCATAATAGATTTACTTACCCTTATATTATTATTTGAAAGTTATTGAATATTATATAGTTTTATCACTTTTATCTTATATCTAAAAATATCTTAATGTATAGAATGTAATTAATACTGTAGAATGTATAAATACTGTGAAAAAAGAATTTCATGATGGTGGAATACGATTTCTATGATGTTCCCGCCATTCATATAACATGAATTTCAGAACATTCTGTTATTTCTATATTTTATCGTATTTTAGATAATATTTATTGAACATTAATTTGACATTTGAACGAGTATAATATGATAAAAACAGTTTTTAATGTGTACTTCATTAATTAAATAAAAACAACTGAATTATCCCATTCATTAAATTAAAATTGTTTTAAATTACATACATATGCTTTCTATGTACCTAAACATCTAATTATATTTAAAAACAATATAAAAGTTAAAACGATAATAAATTCTATAATTATTAAATAGCATTATGGTAATCCTAAAAGTGCTATGGATTGGCAGCAATATAGCAATAACTCAATAATAATTACATCGCTTTTTTGATAACAAGAAGTAATTGGGCCCTATCTGTCTCTGAATCATCCAGATTCTACTGTAATTAATAAAATAACTATGTAATAAATTAAATATAATATATTAAATTGTTGTCTAATAAACGTGCAATAAAAAGAGTCGATATACTTTAAATTAATTTAATCATTTTTATATATAATAATGATTAAATTTATTGTGTACCTATACACAATTTTCCATTAACAACTTAAATTATTTCATAATACATTTATAATATACATAATACTACGACCTTCTATATTTAATTTAAAATTATTTTTAAACGTCTTGATAAAATATACAATAAATGAATAGTAGTTTCACTAAAAACCATAAATGTGAAAAAAATAATAGCAATTTTATTGTAATAAAGTCTCTTAGAATTGTATAAGTACTTATGAGTTAGATTTTTCTAGAACATTTTTTTTTTTTATAAGTACGAACATATTTATCAAGAAATGAGTACTTAAATACTGTTAAAAGAACCACTTCGTATAAAAAATATACAATGTATTATGTGATATTATAAAAAGTAGGTACGAATAAATAATAATATAACATAAACCATAAGGCATTGCATTTTATTGTTTTTACTATTCATAATATATTGCCGCTATGTTATGCAATTTTATTTTAATGAAGTGCAGGATTTTCTATAATAAACCGTATTCAGTTAAATCTGGTATAGGTTATCTGTAATTAATATTTGCGTTTTCTATAAATCACATTACGAGTAAAATTATATTTAAAAATCATACACAGTCCAATTTAGGAGGACGCCGTGGGGGGCTCCCCCTACACATAGACTAACATTAATCGATACATCGATACTTTAAAACACATATACAAAAAATGAACAACATAATATATGATATTATTTTTTTACTACAATATCAGTAATAACATATTGAAACATTTTAATTTCATAATCTTGTTAAATAAATAATAATTTATACATTTTAAATCAGAATAATTTTTCTGGGTTTCATGCAATATTTATTCAAAATAGTTTCGGTGTTTATCTGGTTGAATAATTTTTTTTCAATATTCAACAAAGATAAATAATGAATTATACTATACGACCAAATAGTTATACATTTTTTTCAGGAAATTTTCCATCATTTAGATATAAAAAACAGGGGGTGCTAAAGACCTTTTTGCACCCCCCTAGTTGCGCCACTGCAGCAGTTTATCTCCATCAATTTAATATTTAGAGTGAATTGACCTATTATAAAAATTAAAGGCAAGATTATTACCGAGAGATTTCATGAGATTTTTATTATATTTTAATTTTAAAGTGAATTATGAGTATTTTTAGATATAAAAACGATTTACAATTTAAAAATAATCATAACTCGCTTTAAAATTAAAATATAATTAAAAACTCATGAGATGCCCTCAGTCATCATCTTGCCTTTAATTTTTATAACATGTCAATTCACTCTAAATTTTAAATTAACGGAGATAAACGTGATCTGCTGAATGTAAAATTTGTTATGCTACGCACTTGAACGACGGAACAACACAATATGTGGGTGCGGCGTCCTCTTTAAGACGGCATAAATCCGAAATCGTGTATAATTAAATTTTTAATTCAACAGGTTCACTCGGGTAATACGACAAGGTCTTAAGGGTTTTATTTGATTTTGGTTCATATATTGTACACGTTTTTAAATAAAAGGACACATATGAAAACCGTGAAATTCGCTTTTATAATCCAAGGACGAATATTGATACTTATTGTGTCAATATTTAGAAATACCAATGATTTATATCATGATCTTGTTTTCAGTAACGATTAGTTCTGCTAGCCGAAAATATTTGTATCAGTTGTGTTGTATACGTATGTATACGTATTATATTCATTGAACTGTGTTCAGTTGAAAAAAAATTAAATTACACGGTGTATACCTATAATTTGGGATCAAAAGCAGATATTTATTTTTGCCTGCAACAGAATATAAAAACCCAATATCACAATGCGAACAGTATTTACATAATAATGTTACATAATGTTACATAAGTGCATACACTTCCACTGCTTAATATCACAATTTAAATTTTTTAAACACATAACTTGCATAAAATCGATAATTTACGTATTAATTTAGAAATAGATCACAGATGATCATAAATTAAATATAATTTCCCATATTTAAATTCTGCGATGGTATTTCCATAGCGTTAGGTTTTATATAAATATAACCAAACTTAACACATATATAATCTCATATGCTTCCAAAACAAAAAAATATGAATCCTATTTTGTCAAATTATTCAACAAATCGATTTAAGTATTTTAACATTTTAACATTTTAAGTATTCAGAAAAATATTGAATTTAAATTTTATTTGTGGCCTTAAACGCCACACCTATTCTATCCATCATCAGTAAAATATTATAATATATATAATATCCATGGTCAAATATTCGACGAATTTTCAGAATACTTTCAAAAAACTTTGCGTGGTAAACTACTGTGTAAATTGAATATTTGATTCTGTAAGCTTACTACAGTGTGACAAAAATCGCGTCTTTTAGATGTTAAATACTAAAATCCCTTACAAAATGTATGTAATAATATAATATATATTATGTAAGTAGATTAAATAAGTATATACACCTATAGTATAGGTCCTATACATACGTATATGATTAAAGCGTCTGCGCATGAAACACTCGACCAACTGCAGGGAGTGGGACACAGCGCAGGCATAAATAATGTATGATGCGGAAACGTTTGTTACTTTCCGACCTCCCTTCAATCGATTCCGTTTTTAAAAACCATTGTCTGCTGCACCGGGGTGAAAATAGATAATGATTTTCTCTGTAAACACGTGATATACGTGTGGTTTACGAATATTACGATATTTATTGGCACAATAATATGTATACAACATAAACGCAAAAAACGTCGCCAAACATCTCGTGACAATGGAGTGGCCATAATAATGACAATAACGATGATAATAAAAACCCCGAGCGTTTTTATCCTGTCGGCAGCGGCGGTGGCGGGCGAAAAGTATTGTTTCTCGAGAGGGTTTTTCGCGTGGTTAGTGTACGACTGCAGTGCGCGGTGAATGGCGTATAAGGTACCACTAGAACTGTATTCGGCGAAGCTCGGTCCGATACTATAAATTTAGGAACGAGCATAAGATGGCGATAAAGGCGAGACCGAACGATATTTCTTTCGACGTTTCCAGTTACCGATTTTCGTGCAGGAAACCCGGTCGTAAATACCGCGTTTGCGAGATTCGCATGAATCTCAATTATAAATGTATATATAATATAAACCACGAAAACCTCTCACTGTGCACATTCGCAACGGCTCAATGGTATCCATTCGGAAGAATATAATATATCTATCACGTACGTATAAGTACGTTACGTGCCCCCCTCCCCCGGAATTTGAAAAAAAAAGAAAACAGTGGGACGCAATTATAGCATGAATTTGCAGCACTGCAACTATTGCGCGTAAAGTCGATACGTAATAATTTGCGGAAAAAAATGACGGATAAACTTTAATGATTATAGGTCAGAAAGAAAATAATGCTGAAAGCGCGAACGTTTCAACGCCATTTTCATCTCTATGATAGTAATATCGTATATTCGTAAATGGGTAATAGTACTGGGTACCCTATATATGTATAAGGTAATGGGTATTGACGTGCGATTTTATGCATTCGATAACGCGACACGCCTCCACGAGGATTTGAACTTTGAAGACCCGATAAATTCATGAAATTGGCTGACGGTTTTTATATAACGATCAGAATACTTTATGTATAAAAAATGCATGTATATGCCAGTAAACACCAATGCGTAATTAAAATACCAACAAATATCATCAAATATTTATAATGGCATTTCCCGTACAAGATTAATTTTTCAAACTATTTGAACTCTTTTTGGGTTGATTAGCTATGAGAATTTTTTTAATTTTTATAAATTACATATATTTTAATTAAAAATGTATAAAAGTTTTTCTTTTCATAGTGAGTTATCATTGGAAATTTTAATAGAATATTCCCAATAAGTTTTCTACCGTTACATCAAAAAATAAATTTTACCGGAAAGTTACACTATATATAGGTATGAGATATTTTCAATTTTAATGACATTTTTATTTTTTTTTTTATTATTTAATTTGATTATTAACATAAGTATATGCTGGGATGACACAACGCTTCCACTTAAAATCGTTTTTCGTATGCAACGATTTCTCATTGAATTCAAATATAACACATCTATTACAACGACATGTTCGACAACTATACTGTACATCCGGACGGTGCTCATTTGTTCACCTTGTTATTTTTTTATTGCATATTTGATATTTTTCAATTTTATGTACCATAAGATTCCAACTCATATATTATTTATAATATCTCCCCCCGCCATTAATTATAAATTATAATATTGTCTGCTATTCGGGAGCAAAAATAGTAATAAAATTAAACATATTATACGGCGGTAAATCGGTAAAATACTAAGATAATATTATAAATATGAGACATTTTCGTAGAGTAATAATATATATTTATAAATACATTATACCGGTATTATATAGATAAACAGCATAATATATTATACATACATTATGCAATTACGTAAACGTCGATTTAAATTTTACCCTTATGGTATATCAGAATAAATATTATTTATTATTTCCAAGAGATTTTACTCGTAATGAAGGAGACCGTACGTTTTGTACCACGGTTTCAGTAAGGTAGATTAGGTTATAGGTATAAGTACATAATATTATATCGTACATGGTCAAAACCACCCGCAACCGCAAGCACGATTCCTAGTAATTGAGTGCCCAATCGTCGATCGTTATGATATTGTGAATAAAATTCTACGAAAAACTTCCAGTCATCATCATCGTTGCCGGGGAAAACCTATCTCGTCGATCTAATCGCCTTGGCCCGACTTGTATAGAGCATAGATCAGTAATCAGTGGACAGTAATACGGCATTGTTGGCATTGTACCTACCCAGTTCGTTCGTTTCCGTCCGGTCGTATGTGTCGTCGTGTCGAGTGTACGTGAAAACTACTGGTTAAGTCTACGGTAACCTGACGATTGTCGTGAAGTGCGTTTATTCGTTTTCATTTCGGCGTGTTAGTGTTCTTGAAAAATAAAAACCACCGTCAATCGAAAATTGAACCGATTTAAAGGCTGTGGCCGTTGCGTCGAGACTCCGAGTCAACATCAATGGTTGATTGAACTATATACCGGTATGTTATTTTATCTTCTGAGCTTATATCTAAATATTAATACCGTTTAAGTCAAAAAAAAGATTTCTTTGCGCAATCAAGCAGCATCGATAGTTTTGAATTGAAAATAAATAATCAACTTAAGGTAACTTGAACGTGTAAAGTTGTTCATGACTGTAGTGTATATTATTAGAAGTTGACTTATGTGTTTCTTGAAGAAAAAAAGTAACGTCATTTATATTTGACATGAGACAGTATCAAGATATTATAATCAAGATTTCCCGACACCTGGTATTTACTAACAAAAACACGTTTTATATTGTATTTGTTTTCTGATTACCAGAAGGATACACAATTTTACAGTACTCGAATTGAAACAAAAATTGTGTACGGATGCTTATTTCATTTCAGAAAACACCGTTTCATAGCGTATAAACTGTACCGTACCACAGGTGGACTTTCCCCCACTCCTACGCATAAAGTTACATAGTTAACACAACACATTATAATATTTAGACAATTATTTTATGTTTAGTTTATCGTATTATGGGACAATCATAATGGAAATGGATTACCCGTTAATCTCCATGACATTTGTTGTGTGATTACGTGTAGTTTTAAGTAGTAAAATTGTAAAAACAAAATATACTATAAGGTATATTTCGTATCAGCATTGATTGTCAATCGACGATAATTCATATTCCTAGTAAATGGTATCCATTATACTTGATACATTTTTCTCATTATAAAATTTTAAAAATAAAATATGTTTGAAAACTCCCTATACGTAATATGCATGTAGCTATAATATTATTCGTATCTTATCGACTGTCGTTAACTGTCGACGATAACAGTTTCCTGGGAAAATGAGCCATTTGCTTGAAATAAATGAAAACAAATTCCAAATATTCCATACAGAGGTAGATATCTCCAAGGGGAGCCGTCTCTCGCTTAATCAAATGACAGGGAACGATTAAATCTATGATAAATAGATAAAATGAAAGTGGATCCCTTCCCACCCCCCAATTCGAGCAATACAATTTAACATTTCATCGTAAACGTGCGCTTACCGTGATATTTAATGATAAACGTCCGAGTAGTTTAGCACATACGTAGTACGTACTATAACAAAAACACGAAACTTTACCTTCAGTCTCTATGCGTTTATTCTACAAGACGTATACATAGCTGCATCCATTACAGAATGATGTACGGTTTATCTGGACTGCTTCAGGTCCTTGTTTCAATCGAAGGCGGCCTTCGACGCACGAAATGGGTACATCGTTGTCACCACACTATTAAACCGTTGTAATAGTATAGTTTCGAAGTATCACTAATGTTATTCGTTGTTTTCGTTTAACGACGACAACGTTCCGAGTTCGATTGAAAATTCAAATGCCGTCGAGACTCGAGACCGTCGAGTGCAACTTTCAGGCGAGCATGTGTATACTATATTATACAAAAACTGCGTGCTGTCTGGTCCCGACAACACCGGAATCCGGTCGCCGGTATATATTATTATTACATTCCGGGATAATAAAAACTAATAGGGAAAAATGAGGTATTTATAAGTAGAGAAAAAACGTATATTCCATTTGGTATATCATAATATCATTATCTTCATCATTAAATATCGTATGCAGTGTATCTACTATCTACACACACACACACACATTTATATATATTTATATTAATATTATACACCTGTATAAGAAAATAAGACATAAGTGTCCGTACAGTGTACAGCAAACGGCGGTTCTCTGAGTAATAGAATTATTTATTTGCGATTGCGTATGTGTGTGTTCGTGTTTGCGCGTGTACGACGATAACAACAATAAAAACGGATCGTACACACGCGTGCGAGCGGTGTTGTGTTGAATGAACAATCGACGGACGGAGGCGGTTTGACGAACGCGCGCGCGTGCCCGCAGCCGACCTAGACCAGTTCAGTGTGCGGGCGCGGGATAATAATTACCGTGTTCGGCGACGGCGGAGACGAGACAAATCGACCACTTGTCGCGACCGTATAATAGTATTTGTAATAGTCGTAATATTAATGTTCGTTGTTCGTATCGCGTTTTAAACGGCAACGTTTCTGTGCATTATATTATTATTATTATTACATTACGACCGACAAGACTTGATAACTCGATCTGTCGGCGCTTTAACCAATTAAACCGTTTTGTGATCGATGCTATTAGATAGATACCTATAATATCCAAAAGAGAAATCAATGAAATGTTTTTTCCTACAAATATTCGTGCATAATATTATTATTAATTATTATTACCTGCCTAGTATTAATTATATTTCTATGTAGGTATCTATATATACATGTACGTTGTACCTGCATGTAAGTGTATATCGTATAATATGTATAAAATCTGTTCACAATCTTTTTCGTTCATGAATCAATTCAGAGGCGTATTTAGGCACAGGCCCTATAGGCCCGGGCCTAGAGCGGCAACATTGGAGGGCGGCAAATTTCAACGATATTTTTCTTACAAAATTGTAAAAAGTAGATTTAATTTGATGAAATCAAACTCAACTAATTTTTGTTCGCTCAAAATTAATCATCTATACACATACGAAACACAGTACGAGCACATAGATAACAAAACACGCGCATTCACTGCGGGTTCGGTTTCTTATACTTAAGACAGAATTTTATTGTATGTAGTAATTAATTTGAAAATTAAATTGTAGGAAGGATGTATGGGGGGGGGGGGGAGGAAGGTGGTGAATAGGAAAGTACCTATAGGCGGAAAAACCTTAAATACGCCACTGTGAATTTTCTGTAAGTATTATCAGGAGTTGGAGTGTCATTGGGAGTAAAATTATGGGACAAGCATCTTGAATAATATTTTTAATTCAATTCTATGTGGTTTAATGAAGCCTGGGAGCAGTCGGTGTATAAAATTAAAAATGGTGGTAGCAACCGCTACCTTTATAGGGTATACAAAAACGTAGGGATGATTAACTTGTTTGTTGAGTAACTTAAGTAATACCGTCGACGTTTATTTTATATACAGGCACAGTCAATCTGTAGGAATCAATCTCTGACTTTTAACAAAGCTCGTGTATGTGAGGATTCAGTGCCCACGTCCTAGGGTTGTATAGTGAATTATTCCAAACAAGATTTATTAGTGCCAATGTTCAATATTATTTACGTTTTAATTGTTTGATACTATCGTTTTTATATTCGACATGGTGATAACTGATAACCAATTAGATTTTATCGCGAGTTATTGCTAAACTTGGTCATTGCTTATTTGAATTGGTTCATTACTCAACATACGACAGTTTGTCAACGTATTTGAACTTTTTTTTTTACCTAAATAATTTTCTACTATGAGGTTGGGAAATATTTTAACTAAAAAATCATAAGCCCTCATATTATTACCTATCTTAAGGGATTTTTTGATATAATGTTTAAATGATTTTAATTTTTTGTTACATTTCATAAAAGGTATTCTACTCGTATAGTATAGTTTTTTAATACATGTATACTATATAGATATAAGGTAAAAATATATATAATAAGTAATATGATAATATAAACATTTATGTATTTAATACTGCAAAAGGTATAATATAAATATTTAAATACTATAATTCTCCGATAGATATAAGTAGGTAGGTAGGTAGGTAGCCGTAGGTAGATAATTTCTATTGGCTGAGGACATTAAAACTGAAAATATGTATGCATTATGGACTAATAAAAACAACAAATGCACTTAAATATGCTTATAAAAAGTTTATAGGGGGGTGGAGTGGCCGAGCGGACTAAGGCATCTGTTGCCATGCACGCAGTCGCCGGTTCGAACCTCGGTCACGGGTGGCATCGCTCTTTGGGCATTTCGCGGTGTCTGGAGAGAGAGGCTGCCGCCCCCCAACCTGGCATGCCAGAAACCTACGGGTGCCTATTCAAAATTCTGCCAAAAATACCCACGTGTTTAAAACCTACAGTACCTTCCCCTACAGTTCCCCCAGGCTAATGACCTCAGTTGTCGAAGCCTTAACCCTAAAAAAAAAAAAGTTTATAATATGAATTTCGGTACTTAAAATATAGACAAACTTATGAAAACAAAAATATAAAAGATTAAGTAATAGTTAATCATAATTTCATTTACACTTCCTGCTACACGCGTAAGCGAACCTCTGATCATTATTATCAACCTAAGTCAATGACGCATGGTATCTCGCATGGTATACTATACTCGGATTAATCCATTTTATTTTTAAATATTCAATTTTCCAAGTACATACTTGGACATACATAATATATTATTCCCCAAATGCTTCAACGCATTGTATGTATAATATATAATAATTATCAGGGCTAGATTTAGCCCCCCCCCCCAAGATTCAATTAATAAGAGCCCCCCACAAAATGATTGACTTTTTTTTAAACTTAATAAAAAATTAATAGCATGATGAGGGAATAACTCATTAGTAATATAATTTTAAAGTTAATGTTTTAAAGCATGTAGATCAACTAAAATTTCTTATATTTCAATCTTATGTGGGCTCTGGGGTCCCACAATCTTAAATCCGGCCCTATTAATTGTTATGAACTTATAAACCAGAATCGTGTACTGTGTACTGTAGAATAGTGTGAATAAATGTGTGGTGTAAAAAAATGTTCAAAAATATTTTGAATTATTTATAATTTTTAGAAAAATTTGATATATGTGTTTAAATTTCAAATCTTTTGTTCTTCTATAATGTTGAATTACAAAAATAAACCAAACTGATTTTGCATAAACATTTGTGTTTTTCAGTAATTTTTTTTCTGATTAATATGATACAAATTGAGAACTTATATTATTGATCTACGTTCCAACTTGATCAAATTTCTTCCTGAAATTATCAGCAAACTTAAGAAACATAAAAACACATATCATTTCAAAATCAATACACTTCTAAAACGCTCCACTCAGAATCTAAATAAAAAAATAATAATTTTATTGTGTTAAAAATAGATCGTTATGGCATGAAAGACGTAAAGATAATCCTATACGTATTATTTATGAATACATAACACCTAAATTATGCTATAACTCAACACTATAGGGAACTTTTGGACGATGTTCAAATGCGTTTAAAAATGAGCACCAAATAGAAATAAATTATTTACCTAATCTTATATATTAATATATATATATATATAATTTTATAAATAGGTATGTGTAGAATGTAGATACAAATATACAATGACAATATTTTCTTGTAACAATTTTATTAATTTTTTTTATTGACCTTACTAATAAAAATAATGAGAAAATATAGGTAACGTCTTGAAAAAAGTAGATTTTTACATGAGTAATATAAATACACTCTTTGTTTGATATTTCATATTAAAACAAATTACACCTTAAAAGGCTTAAATTCATCAGGCATTTCATTATTTTTGGAAACTCGGATATTCTAATAATGTAACAATCACTGTTTTGATGTTTAGAAAAAAACACATCTTATTAATAATTTGTTAAGTGTTTAGATGTCCAGATGTATTCGTTACGAAATAACGTAGTTTATAGGATAGTAATAAGGTAGGCCGAAGGCCAGTTTTTCAGGGTGGTTAGAGGCCCCCGCGTATGTAAAATAATTACGATAATTGACGGTGAATAAACGATACGGGACCGGGTGGCAGTATTGTGCTAAACATTTCCCACCCGTTCTCGGGTTTTTGAACGGAAAAAAAAAGGATAGTAATAAGGTATCAATGATGAACATACAGACACAATAACGAACTCATTAGATTCCTACATAGAGTTGTATGAAAAATAAAATCCTATAAATTAAACATAACTTTATGATTTATTATAAGTATAATGTCTTATTATTGTTATAAACATCTTATAAATTAAAATTGAAAATTGAAAAAATCTAGAATTTTAAATCACCCGTATAAGCTTTTATTTGGTTTCGATTTTTATCTTCTATGATTATTTTCAATTAATCATAACACTCATAACCAAATAACATTAGGTATAAAGACTAGTGTGTAATGATGGTAATGAATAATACGATTGTCCTATGTTAAGTATAACTACTGTTTAATTTATCAACATGATGTTCATTATTCTGTTATATAATATTATTATTTGTTAAACAGATTTTAATTTAACGAAAAACATAGTCTCGGGTAGAAAGTATACTATAATAGTCTTAAAAAAATGTATAAGGTAATATAAAGGATAAGAGGCTGCCCATAGACTGAGGAAAATCCCATAAAAAGCAATTTCTCTCGTGCAAGTGACCAAGCCAGTTCGCTTCCAGTTTTAACAACGTACATCGGGCACGTGGTAATGGTCGATTTTATTTCAGACCACCTGAAAATCAAACCGAATAAATCCTCTGTAGTGGCACCGCTACCCGGTTCTAGGATTTATGTGCAACCTGACTTCCACCATACGTCTTTGCGAGACCGCTTTAAAACGAACCTACCTATATAATAATATTCGTACTGGCATTTTGTTGGCAACCACGGGTTGTACGGGCTACCTTAAGGAATCGCTAATTGCAACTGTAAACCCAGCCTAGAGATTTATAGGCACATATAACACCGTTCGTTTTGCATCATCCCCTTCTATTGAATCATCCCCTGCTTGAACTACGATCCCTTGGTCGATGCCATCACTGCACATTTTGCACCTAACCTCTGTCTAAAGTTAATGCTTAATATCATTTAGGTAGATATCAATATAATTATTATCAGAATTTTTACGGAAATGCATTAATAATACATTATTTAGTTATTTTAAACGTATAATGTATGCTTTTATTGTGTCCTATTATGATCATTAATTAGAATTACTCAAAACCTAGGTGTAATTTAATTAAATCCATTATTTTTCTGATAGTTCCAAAAATATATGGTTTACAGTTCGTGATTCACTTGTGAAATAATTACATAGGTTTATACAATTTCGTATTTTATAAATATTTGCAAAAATTGCCTGTTATAAATATGGTTACTTTATTGCCAAAAGTGTGGTATTAAAAAATTGTAAATGTTTGCCTTAAATAGTGTTGAACTTGAATAAAAACACACCCTTAAATTAAATAAACGTTGTTTAAGAAGACGTTATGTCCGATGTGTTGTCTCCGTCTTTCAAGTGCGTAACATAGCAATTGTTATGCTCTGCAGAACACGAGTAGCTCTGTTAGTTCAAAATTTAGAGTGAATTGACCTCTTATAAAAGGTATAACATTATTATCGAGGGCTTCTCATGGGCTTTTTACTCAACTTACAATTTACCTCAAACTATTCGGCCACTTTAAGGAAAAAAATGAAACACGTGTTATTTATTTTGTTTTTTTATATTATTTCAATTACGTATTTTTTTCCTTGTATCAGTATCACACAAATTTGATAGTAGGTATAACGACATCTTGACAAATAAAATTTTTGTATGTAAGCAGATATAATATATAGTTATATGAGTATACGTACTATAAAGATAGGTTGTTATTTGTTTTATACTTTCAACAATCACAATAACGCCAATTTATGTACATTTAAATTATACAAAATTGATTTTCGTTTAATATTACGTAAGAATAATAATTTTACTTTTGAGGGTATTTAAAAAGGCATTTCTCTTATTTTTTAGAACATTAAAATCAGCTTTCTAATTAGGTATTATATGAATAATTTATTAAACATCAGGTGAAGAATTATTAAATATAAGAAAGAGAAATGACTTATTAACTTTTAAAATTTAAACCTATACCTTTAACTTGTTTTTACTTTAAATTTTACCACAAGAAAAAATACCAAACTTATAAAAATTACGAGACCATTATGTTAAGACATTTTCTACTGCATAAAATATACTGGGGACATCAATTTTTTGGACGATTGTCTCGTTTTTCGCTTGCGGGTGATATACAGTTTATATTATATAAAAAAAAACCGTTTTACAAAAACTTATCACGGACCGGCAATAAAAACGCTAGATCTGTTTATCTTGATAAAATTGTACAAGTGCCTCGGCGTGTTGCAGTTTCCTCCTTTTTTTCTCCCGAAAAAAAACATCCACCGCCATAGCTCGTCGTAAATTTATATTTGCCAGTCTGCAAATAAGAACAAATGTAGCGGAAGACCCGTATCCATCGACATTGTGATTTACGATCCGGGGCTTACGGACAAATTTGCCGATAAATTCGGCGCCCCCACCCCTTCTAACCTTCTCCAAATACGATTTAAAAATAAAATAAAAACCCTTTTTTTTCATCCAGTCGTTTTGATTAAAAACCCTCGTATAATATCCAAAAGAGTACGACAATAAAAACATAAATAGACAGCGTTTATTTTTGTATTTTTATTTTATTTTATTATTATTATTATTATATTTTTTTTACATACGTTTTGCTCATATAAACCCTTCTCGTATAATATATACGAGTCTCAGGGGAACGGGGCTTGTATGGTTTTTATTTTGTTTGTTGTATTTTTATTAAAGAACAACGCGTCCACTGAACTCGAAAACGATCCCCGAAAACGACAATTGCCAAAAGTGCCGCCTGAATGGCCTACCTTCCTATACAGCATTAGGAAGAGAACCACTGTGGCACTGTGTCCATTTTGAAAATATGGATTCCGTTAATAGCACATCATGATTACATTGCATTTGAATTATGGTCAATCGTTTTTATATAATATATATCCTGATCGTCGCAGATCAAAACAATAATAGGTATTGGAATCATTTGGTGTTTAGTAGAAAAAAAGGGTTGGACTATTGCAAAAAGTATGGTTCAAAATTTCATAGATAAATACAATGCTAATGCAAGTACGATCAAAAATATTATACATATTATACGCTCGTCATAATTTATTGAAGATTTATTCGTTTAAATTATTGTGTATGATATTTATATATCTCACTTCACAATATATTAGGGGGTAGGTTTACGGGTTTACGGGTTTACCTATTTACTATATATACAAGTATACGATTGGCCCGAATCCATTTTTTTCATTGTATTAAATTCCTATTTGGTTTTATACTATTTATAATGCATGGTATGTCTGCAAAACCAATGTTGACACTGAGATTGGACGTTATAGCAATAAAGCTAATAATATAATGTCAACGAATTTATAATTTTTTTTAAACTTCCATTTATATATTATCAGGGTAAAATAAACTAAAATGTATAATATGGTCGCTGTTGATATATTATGTTAATGTTTGGCCAAATATTTCGTTGGTTGTAAAATATATTATTTTTAACGCCGATAATTGAGAATTATTATAAAACAAAACGTTAATTCAAACAACTTGTAATTTATCACTATTGTGCTAATATAATAAGTGACTTAAAATATCGTAAAATATTTTTTTTGAAATGCAATTAATCAATATAATACAACATTCTTATAAATTATTTAAAAACAACACCAATATTATTGTGAGATAAAACGATTATGTTTGAATACCTACTATAATTAATTTTTTTTAATTTTAAAATTTAAATATTTAGGTTGTATAATCATTGTGATTTAAATTAAATAACTATACAATGTATAATATTAAATATTATTTGTAAATTAAAATATACAATTTTCTTATGTAAGCAATATTAATTTAGTTTTTTTAGTCAAATTTCACAATTTTTTTCAACTTTTAATAAGATTATTAAGCACAATGTAAAATTTCTAAAATATATTCCACAAAAATTAGTCCTTTTGATGATATAATTGTAAATTTACTGACCAAATTTTTGTTTTATACTTAAGTATCTAGAGAAAAAATAAAATAGTAATTAAACCTTACAAGAAAAAGTTATTTATTGTAAAATAAATATATATTTAAAGTTTCTCTAAGTTTTTTTTTTAGTAGAATATATTATAAGATCTATCAGCTATTGAACATATCCGGAAATGTCGTGGGTGATCGATGAGTAGCCGCATTATCGGGTTTGGTGAAACATGGTAAGGGGCAGATGTAAAAACGATTTAAAAACTATCCAGTACTAAAATACATCTGAACATGCACTATAAATGGACTAATGTAAAATGTGTAATTCCAATTTCACCACATAAATCAAGTACCAGTTGTGAACGGATATAAATCTATACGGTTCTCGGCTTCATGTACAAGCCTAATGGTCGGTCATTATTTTATTTTAATAGGTCTACACGGATTTGGCAATATTTTTAGTTATTTTTTCAATCTGATAATCTTCACAAATTTTCATATGATGAAATTTTAGAAATTTTTTATCAAACCATTCATGAATCAATAATAATTATCGGATTAATATTTTTAAGCAATTTTGCGCTATTAAATCAATTAATATTTGGTGAATGAACTTTACGTTAGGATTGACGTTCATTATATGATCAAAATAATATGCTATGTGCTTAATTTCATTTTTGACCGCAGTTAGAATTGCCAGTCGTCAGTAGAGTCGGTACTAGCTGAGGGCTGGAATCAGCGGTGGCGGCCATAATACATACAACTACAACTCGTCCAAGGTGTGAAGCCCTTAGTACATTATATTATTTTATTATAGCGCAACCCCTTGTTTTTCAATTCGCTAGTTAACTGAAGGTGCAGCCAGATAAAATGTTACGATATAGGCGACTTGTTGATATACCTGCTGTCGTATATAAAGTGGCGGCGAAAGTCCACTGACAATATAAGCGTGTTTGTTTATTCCCTACTATCGTATTTATAATATATAATTCCGGTGAGGGATGAACGTTCAAAAAGGCTTGCGTTGCGTGATGTGAATGGTCCGGCGACTATACAATGGGAGATCAAATGACCGCCAGGTCATTTGATTTGTATTATTATTATTTTTATTATGATTATTACTATTTTCGTTATTATGATGTTATATACGTTGCGAGGGTTACTCTTGGAATGGGTGAGGAAGGACTTTTATTGAGCGTGTAGCACAGATTGTATTGTGCACCCATATTATGTGCTTCTACTTCATATGTATTATGTTGGTAGTTACTACGTTTTTTTGCATGAATGCTATATGATTTTATAAAAGGGTCGGCTGTTTACTACTGTAGTAATAATATATTTAGTTAGAAATCAAAACGGATCAGATAATCTTTATACCTACTGTATAATTATATTGGTCTAATTCAAGTGTCCGGTCTAATTATTGTACCTATAATATAATCTTAAAGTATTTTACTAAAAATATGTTAGTTAGTTTCATTATTAGAATTTCTTGATTTGTTTTTAAAATTGTATCTTACCAACATAATATATTGAAGTACCTACTATTACTATAAAATATTATGAGATTCTGTGTTTCTTAAGCTTACTAGGTATTCATACAAATTATATTAATATTCTTTTTTGGAATTAACTGTGAAAAGCTTATCTACTCAAAAAAATATTTCATAAAAAATATATAAAAATGCAAATCTTAATAATATAATAAAAATATTCATAAACTTTTTAAAACTAATTACAGCTCTTAAACACCAATAATAATGAATTCATTAAAATCGATAATAATTTGAATAAAAAGTGAATTACAATAATCACATTTTAAAATAATGTGTACCTAACTTTAAGTTGAGAAAGCTGTCGGACAGAAAAGTTCTGACATTAAAATAGTTCATATAGTAACCTACAGATGTCGTCCTTAACCATACAATTTATATAATATATTTAGAACTAATAGTTATTAATCATTTGAAATTTTTGCAATATATTGAATATATATTATAATATAATAAACTAAAGACTAAAAAATATAATAATTAATAATATATATATATTATTAGATAGGTACTCATTAAAATCAATCATATAGTTAGGAAATTAACAAAATTCGATATAAACATTTACATTAATCTATTAAAAGTTGTTTAACTTTATTAATATGATCCTTAAATTACATTTATATTATATTGTATTTTGTAAATTTGTATTTTATATTTTTAAACTTTCCTAATTTGCTGTGTAAAATATATTTAATGTATTTAAATTTAATTTTAAATAAATTGCTTATTTTCTGTTAATTTTATTCTATATATAACAATTTTAGATATCTAATTATGAAGTATGAACCTTTTTTCATCGTATATACTTATAAGATAAATCAACTTATATATGTAAAGAGATTCTTTTATTGGATAAAATGAACGTTTTACCATTAAAATAAATCAATTTAAATAAGTAAATTATAGTTAACATTTAACACATTTAATTTGAATAAAATTGTTTCTAATAACCATAATAATAACATTCGTGCATATTTTTTTCGATATGGGTATCAGTATTTCACTTGAAATATAAGCTTGATAGCTTCTCTGTATAATTAAATTACAACCGTTATATCTATAATATCCTATAGGCTACAGAGCATAGTCTACGTCTAGTACGGAGTAACTAGGTATACATTATTAATAGAAAAGTTAAAATAAGCATGTAAGGAATTCGAGTGCACAGATTGTCATAAAATATACAAGTCGTCATTATACTTGAGTGACTGGTAGTATCAGTTAATGTGCATTTTACATGCGATTATTGTATGGACACGGCATAAGGTTGTATAATATATTATTGTCGTGTCCGGGATGGATTTCGTTGTATTTTTTTAATTTTGTATGTTAAAGAGGACCCAGAATGATAAGGGTAAGATGTAAGCAGTGGAAAGTGAAAGTGGGGAGTGACATTAGATAAATTGCTGGGAGATGGTTACGGCCGTGCAGAACTCGGCCATCATGGGGAGGGGTATATTTTATATTTATATATATATATATATACACAGTACATATATACACACACACGCGCACGCATACACACGATATGTATAGGAAAGTGCGCAGGAATTAAACTCGTGGACCCTAGAGGGTTGAAGGTATGGAAGAGTATATAGGGAGGGGGTTAGGTTTTTGACAATGATTAATTTCGTTCATTTCGAATACCTTACCCACACTCGGGCACTACTACCCCCAGGTCGAGAATGGCACACACACACACACACACACACACACATACATACACACAATGATTTACAGCCGGTTGCGGCCAACCTTGATTTATTATCCCTTCAACGGGGCTGAAAACAAAAACCTCCCTTCTTCTACCCTGCCCCACCCCACAAAAACTCGCTGATAGGTAGTACTGTAGTAGGTTTAGAGCAAAAACCATACGTACGGTTTACCATATACATTGGTCGTTTACTTTATGTAGAAAAAATGAAAATACCTACTATCATAATAATAGAAAAAGTTCTAAAAGAAATATTACCTATTTGAAGAAAAAAATGATTTGTTGCCTTAAAAATGTTTTCCACTTAAAATTATTATACATACGTTATATAATAAACACTAAATGTATATAGGTATAAGGTATACATATATGTTTATAAAAGAATCCATGTAATTGTTATGACTTATGAGCAATAGTTGATAGTAATATTATATGATTTGAATACATTGATGTGACCATCAAAGGTTAGAAATGTCCGAATGTAAATATCCTCTATACACATTAATAATTAATGTCATTAATGAATAATTATATTAATACTTTATAATACATTGTATATACCTGCTATGAATGACTGAGTCTGAGTGATTCGGTTACACAATAAATCTGATTTGATTGATTAGGAATTAATTTTATAGATACCTTTTTTTTTTTTTGAAATAATAACAATATAATTAATATATTAACATATCCTAGACTGGCAAACCGTCTCCACTCAGAATCGTTTTTTCGTATACAATAATATATCATTGCATTCAAGTTTAATAGTAGCCAATAGCCATTATACAGTAACCCACTTATTGTAACCTACTGTACAGCTGAGGAATATTCACTTACCTACCCGCTTTTTTTTCAAATGAAGGTAATGGTTTATTTATATTTTACAATCAATAAAAGAAATCAATTTTGCCAAAAACCGTAGTTCTGTGTAAATTTTCCCGTTTCTAATATGAATATTTTTCGATTTTAGAAGAATACTGTGAATTATACAAAAAATAAATAAATGCGTTTTGATTTAAATTGCTACCAAAATGCACCATCAAAAGTTAAAACCAATGACAGGCATAGAACATGTAAAACTATATACGTTACCTCAAAAATATGTTGAAATGTTATATGTTATATAAATGTTTTAATGTTATATAATTTAATACAAATTAAAATATGACAATAATAATATTATTATTATTATAACAAAAATATATTATTGCTTATGTTGAAACTATAAATTAAATAAAACTCGCACATTTTTAATTCTGATCTTCTGTTTTACAATAATAATGCATCACTGTATATTGTATACCTTATGTATACAATATTAGTTCAATTTCTATTAGATTTTTAATGGGAAAAGGATGTTGATTTTTAAATGTGTTTTATTATGGTTAGAAGATATAAAAATGTCATCACATCGCTCATTATTTAAGTATTTGTTAAACTTTCAGAATTTATTGATTATTCGGCCAACCTAAATTTATACTTTACAACAATAACGTATGAAAAGGAGTCCCATTTCCGTTTCCATATATATTTTGTCATAATATATTACTTTTATACGATAAATAACAATATTGTACTTTTTAGAACTGAAACTAGAAATTTATTTACATATTCTACCTATAACTTAAAAATTTCAAATGTAGGTACAATGTAGCAATGTCTTCAGTTAAACATATTATGTTGATTGATTAATAATTTTATATTTCTGTATCAGTATTTTATTTACTAGAGTTTTACAATACCTATTGGGTATCGGCTATTAATAAGTTACTTTATATTTTCAATTGTATAATTGTGTCAATAAAAATTAGCATAATGTTTGATACTAGATTTTGATCATAATTAATAAGTAAATGTAATTAGTTGTTAATAAATGATTAATTAAATTTAATGCGATATGTAATAAAATATAAAACGTTAAACGGTGGTAAAACATTACTGAAAGAAAATGTAATATTATTATTTTGTTATCTTTATTAAAGAGTGTTCAAATAATTTATATTAATTTATAGTAAGAAATTATTTCTAATTTCTATTTCCCAAGTGTATATCCGATTATAAGTAACTATATATTATTAAAAATTATAGTTTTCAAATTTCTAGACATTTTTATCTAGTTATAAGTAATAAATAATAATTATGTTTTCATATTATACTAAAAATTAAAAATTTTGTACATTTTTAATTGCTTCAATCAACAATACATAGTTAAGTATCTTCATATTTAATTTAACTAATGTTTTAACAAAAATTATGATATCCAGTTAATTTTAACTTTGTGTGGTTGTTGAACCAATATAAGGGTATTATATCCATGAAATCGATTTCGTGGAAATGGCAACTTTGGAAATATTGGGATTTATCTTATTCTTGCAGAAAGCCTTCAAACTAAAAGAATAATATTAAAAAGTAGTCGTTCCGTTGTTATTTTTTCTTCAAGAAACTTTCGTGTCGTTCATATTTAATTTCGACAAACTTCAGTTTCTATAACTTATTATAAATTCAAATTTACAATGCGTATACAATTTAGTATTTTAATTCTATATAGGGTTTCTATTGGTTATACAATTTGGTATGGATGAATAAGAAATAAGCCTATTGCTATAGGTACCAATTTTAAAAATGGTTTCACCTTTAAAAAGTTTTAAATGGGATAAAATCTTATGATTGAATATAATTTTGGCCCAGTATTTTAAAATCTTTAATAGAGATTAAGATATGTAAATTCACTTGACATTTTGAACAACAGTAGCTACACCGGATATAAAACGCCGAATAAAACACAAATTTTGAATCATATAGAGTTGGTTTTTTTAACGGGTCACAAGAAGTGCATGGGGATCAGCTTGTATATCGAATATGCCTATACTTTATTTATTTGTTAGGAGCTACATTTTATTTTATTATATGAGGTTTATTATTTATTAAAAAACAACAGTTTTGAAAAAAAAATAATATTTTTGTTTTGATAAAAAAATACTTGAAAAGTCGTATGTTGTATGTGGGACCTTTGTGATTATTCCGTGGATTCTAATGATACACACATCTTAAAGGACCGATGGCTTGAAAATTAAAATATAAAATAATTTAGAATAATTATATTATAAATTATAACATTATTATAAAAACTATGTCATACATAATTATTGCCAATTAGTTCTAACATCATTCAATATACTCAATTATAGGGTTTTAGCTATGATCTATGGGTATATACTAAATCTTTTTTGTATACTAAAATTATAATATACCTACACTGCTACACTGCTGAATTGGTTTTTTTAAAATTCAAATATTATTATGGTGTAAATTAATTGTAAGTACCATAAACACATTAAACAGATACCCTTGTAGATTCCTTTAACCTACATACATTTTTTTAGTTTTATGATTTTTTTAAATACCTATTATTTATTAATTATGCCAATACACCATATTATTATTCCAATTATAACTCGCCATTTCATTGATAAATTATGTAGATAATAATTCTGATGGTAATAAAATAATAGACAAAAATGAACCTAATTATTTTAAAATGAACCGAGTCAATAGTCTTCAATCTATACTTAAAATTAACTATTGTAAAATATAAAATGTATTATTATATAATATTATAATATATGATTTATGAATTTTATCACGACGTGGTCATTAAAAGTATATTATAGTACCTACCTATAAAGTTAGTGTGGGTATTTACTAAATAACTATTAAAATGCTTACGATTAAAGCAATAATTTTTAAAATGTTAATTAAACTAATCGACTAAAGAGTTAATATACAACTGTTTTAATGTACATAATATGTATAGTTACCTACTTATATAGTTATATACACACAATAAACACTGTAAATTATAAATCAAAATATTATTTTTATGCAATAATGAAATCGATTATGACGTACATACAATTATGTAATAAAAATTCTTAAACTAAACTCGTTCTACAATTTACGTATACGAGTATAATTTTATAAGGTTACATATAGTTTTCTTGTTAAGATTGATGCGATGTGAACGTTAATGACGCTTGGTTGGTGGCGTGGTTGGAATGGAGTGTTGCTGAGGAATTTCATTCGTCTCAGTGGCACTCAACCGTATAGCAGTAGGATATACCCTTAGCCAGCAGTTTCCCTTTATATTGTTGGGCAATATAATTTTCTTCATTCTGACCCTACTTAGACCATAAATGAGTCTTCTTATTTCATTTATACTCGACCCACACACAAAGTTACTCTAATTATTATAAATTGTGTGGTTGTATTCTGGTAAAACGTGTGTGTATGGTACCTGTAAGGCATATCAGTTCGATATGAATTTTTTCATTTTTATTCTTGGTGTGCAGCATTTTAACAGGTAGAGAATAGTTAGGTATGTAACAAAATGGATCAAATTTACTACCTGAAATTAAAAACCATTATCTATATAATATAATAGGTATATCTATTAAAGATTGATACAGTTTCATGATATAAAAAGTGATGATCGACAAAAAATATTTGAACATAGATTATCTCAATATCATTTAAATATCATTGGTGCGAGTACTTGAACTATTATGTACCTATATTCTTGTATTTTATATTAACAATAATCAAATTAATTTTATGCTACTTCCTATTTATATCATAAACCGTTAAAAACCGGTATATATACCTACACCTTTCTACGGTTTAAGCTGTGCATTGACTTAAAAGTAAATGATAATAATATGAATATAATATATAATATAATGTAAAATATATTTACTATAGTATACATTTTAGTATAATAAATGCAATATGTCTTCGACAAAAATTAATTCAACCAATATAGTATATTACTCATTTAGTAAAATAAATTATTATAGTAGCAATAAAAGTATTAAAGAATATCAAAAAATATAATTATTAATATAATAGGCTAACCGCTAACAAATCTTTGCCCAGAATGGTATGCGTATAGTGTTTGCAATCAATTATTTAGCTTCAATTACAGTGGCTTACTCAATGACGAAGTTCAGTAAAACGGTCACTTACTTATTTTTTTTTACATTATATTTGATTTGTTTATAACTATGTAACATACGAGTAATTCTTTCGAATATCTATTTTATTGTAAAAACGGTAGTACTCAACGCGACTATGTTTTAACATCACGAGTCCCTCGAGACATATTATGACTATTATTACCTATATACAACAATTAGATTTATGTATGTATACAGTTAAAAGAGTAGTTTTACTTGAAATTATTAATAACTAAAATCTGTTGGGTATAATTTTAACAAAGAACATTTTTGTTTTGGTACTAAATTTGTAAATTAACCCTTCACACACTATAATGATATTAATATACATACTTCTTTTAGTAAAAGTAGAACAAAGTGTAGCAAAATATACGATCGTTTTGATGCTGGAGCTACATGTGTGATGTGTTGGGTGTATTGTGGGACATACTTTAAATAGCTCACACATCGCGTGTACTTTTTTAGATCTGCGTGCAGTTATTGCTAGAGATCGATAATATTTATGGGACTAAAACTGCTGTAGAAACATGTATAAAGTGTGATTGGTTTTAACTGGATCGCAACTTCATGGAAGTTGTTAGAAATCCTGTTTACCGATATGAGAACCTTTGGTCATTTTAAATACTACTATAGAATGTTTGCGCACCTGTGGTCTAGACGTTATATATACCTACACGTTATACTATACTATGTATATTATAATTATTATCGATATATAACGCGCACATAAACACACAAAACGTGAGAGCACGCAATCGCCGTTTAGGTACCAATGTATATCCATAATTAATTCCGTATAGTTCCCTTGCAATTAATCGGCGTATACTGTTATGCGATTGCATAAACATGTGTATTACACATTGTGTAAGTGGATGTCGTTTGTGCCTTTGTGGGATTGTCGAGAACGTATAATAAATATGCACTAGGCGATGGAGGTGCCGGTGGAAATAATTATTGCTCATATTATTATGTTATACTAAGCGTCGTGCACTATCGTCTATAATGCCCCAATGGGAGATGCTGACTTAATAAAGTAACGGTAAACTAAAAACCTTGGCTGGTAAAATAATTTTTTGGAAATATTTTTTTTTTTTTTTTATTTACAATCTGTTACATAAAATTGAACAATAAGTAAAATAGATAAGTGAATAAAGTGACTTGAAGAAAGGACAGATTTAAGAAGCCTTCCAGTGAAGACACTTTGTCAGCTTTAATATACATTTCTATAAGTTAACAATAAAGTAATATTTAATTAAAATTAGGCAATTAACTAAATTAGTATGTCCCGACACCAACGCCTCTTTTTTGGAAATATGAAATTATAAACATTCAATTTCAACTTTCGTATTTTGATTTTCAATTTGGTACTTATTTAACGTTTATGATTTGAAATTTTATAGAATAGTGAAAATCTTTTATAATTCTACATATTAAATCAAATTCAATTTATTATAATATGCTAGCCAATAAATAAAAAATACTCATAATATCAGTATATATTATTAATATGTTTATCATAAGATAAACAGTATGTTTACTGGATGGCCAAGAACGCTATAGCCCTTCCCAAACCCCATATTATTATACTTATTATTTTTACGAAACTATAATCCACTAATAATTTTTTTTGATAACATACCCTATTCATCGTTCAATATGTTGTTAAGACAGGTGTTGATAACTTATATATTCTAAAATGTACCTATCTAAAAAATAAATTAATACAATTTAAAATAAAACTCATAAAACTAACAAAAAACAATTTTTTTGTAAAGTAAATTAGTACCACAGATTATATAAAATGAGATGATGCACTTCTTATTCAAGTCATATTATAATTTTAAAAATGTAAACAAATCAAAACCTCAAATCAGTATTACCATTCACTAGTGACGTATTTGGGGGGGGGGGGGCTAGAGTGGGTGATCGCCCCGGGCGGAATTTTTATAGGGATGGCATTAGATTTGTACATAACCCTGTACATATCTTCTGTTAATGAAAATGAAAATGAAAAATATGTGAATTTTAAATATTTATTGTTTTGTAATTATAGTTGATAATAACTAAACCTATTTTATATTAAATATTTAAATGTGATCAATTTATAAAGATAACATAATATTTAAAGTTTGAAATCTGCTTTTTTTTTCTAACTTTTGTTCTAAAAAGGATAACGATAACGGGTTATCTCCGGAAAGTAAGCTCCAACGCGCTCGGAAGGTTGAAAAAGTAAAAAAAAAAATGTTGTGGGGGGGGGCGGAAAAACATTGGCACCCGGGCGCCAAATTTCTGAATACGTCTCTGCCATTCACCTACTATCATAGAAAAAAACTATTTTTTATTAGAAATTATTGATTATTAACTATACCATGCGTCATCACTGATATATAGCACTCACTTCAAATTCCTAACAATTTTCATGTCATTGAATATAATATTTATGGTAAAAGTGTTATACAATTATTTATTCTATACATATGTAATATGTTTTATATAATTTGTGTTAGTACCTAAACCTATAAATAATTAATGTAAGTAATATTAGATACGTTATTTGAAAGTTGTGTACATTTCTATATTTTAATATAATAAAATGAAACACAATTATAAAATACTATTTTTGATGGTAACTTTAATATCAACTTACATAATATTTCGAGAATAAAGGATGGTTAATATTATCTGCGGATCTCCCAAAACTAAATCTTGTGTACACTACCGTCAATGGTTGACTGGTAGTATTAGTACCTAATAATATAAATTATTCACCAATAAGCTTCGTTGGGTATTTTCAATAATTTCTTGGGGGGAGGGGTTAAATTTTTTTAAATCGTATAAGTTAGTATAGGTTCGTCTAACTTTGGAACGAAATGATATTCCACAACTGTCTACAATGTTCAATTATTATCAGAAAACCGTGATAAAATATTGACTTAACATTGATTAAATTTTATTGTCTGGGAGGTTTTGAACCCGGAACTTTTCCTCCCCTCGTAAATTCACCACTTATTAGGTACATCCACATCATTAATTGTATCATGTTTATTAATTATCAATACATAGGCACAATTATGGATACCTAATTAATATAAATAAAATGTTATGAAAATTTAAATAAATAATTCTAAATGTTTCAAAAAATACAAGCTTTCCAAACAAAAAGTAAGAATATTATTATCGAAATCATCAAGCAAAATATTATGATGTGGCAGGGTTATTTTTTTTCTCGGGTTTTTAGCAACCCCTCCTAATCGTTTCTTTACATTCATTATATCTAATTGCAATTTTAAAATGCAATATTATTAAATTATGTAAATAAATTTAAAAAAAACAATTGTTTTTCTATTATTTAATATAAATTATAAAATATGTGACCGTATATATTATTCATATTATATGATTATAGTGGATACGAAAGAAAACTAATAAACTGCAGAATGATGACAAACAATCAATTTACCATAATATCCCAAATTTACAGCCCTTAATTGACCGGCCCAGGTGAACTTCTTCGCCTCTCCGCCATGCCTAGTCCGCCCCTGACTATCGTGGTTTATTAAACTGTGTCTATACGTTCACTTAATTTATATTGATTAACATAATATGTATTTGGTTTCTAAACTATTTGTCGATGTCCCTTTTTATACGTTCATTGGTCTCTATATACTATATGGGTCCGATGTTTGAAACGTAAATGCATATCAAACCTTACATCCTATACCTAAAGATATTGACATATTTACTAATAAAATAAAAGTCTAGCTCAAGTATTATTTATTCATTATAATGTAGGTAATCAGTTCGGTGTCAGGTATTTATTTATTATATATTTTGGTAAAGAAGTAATATAATATTGATGGTCATTAAAATAATAATATGTCTTTTCATTTCTATATACGGTCGTTTCATTTTCGCCTTTTTTGTTATCCCGTAAACCGGAAAACTACAATAAAACCATCCGGCGCATAAGTCTAACGTGTTTTATCAGTCCCCCGGTGTATGCGTGTTTCAAACTGTTTTCCAAGACTACCCCCTCCTCCGGGAGAAAAATAATAGAAATAGGAGCATCGCATATACCCAGCTGGAGCATTGGACATTGTACTTCCTTATTGCCGCGTCGTGCCCATTACACGTTTACGACTTCATTCACGGTCCGAAGATTTTGAAAATTGAAACGACAATGGTAAAATGAAAATGCGTTCGGTATTTTTTTCAGTACCTACATAGTATATTTTTATTTTACGATGGTAAAGCATACTAAGGATAAAAGTATTTCTGCAAGAAGATTGAAATGTGTATGTTTTCTTGAAACTTGTATACCTATAGTAGCTAGAGATCACATATGTATTTAAATTATTGACACTTAGCGATAATAGTTATTTTGCATGCAATCATACAACAATAATATTAATATTTTTAATTTATATAAATTAGAATTTTTATATGATAGAGTTGATTATAAAAATACATGACCTATAAAATCTATACATATTTAATAAATAATTATTAATCCTTACCTATAGGTAATCGTAATCAAAAAGTTATTTTATTGTATTGTATAACTGGACTTTTGCCCGTATTTTAAATGAATAAATATTAATAATGTATGTATGTTAATTTGCATGCATTGTTTAAACAGTGCGAATGTTCTGAAATTGTTAAATGATTTTTTTAAATACAACGTAATAATAATGCAATAATTTGCTTAATTCAAAAAGAATATTTAGCTGTTTAGCAGCAGATTATATGGATAAGATTTTTTTTAATCCTGTATATGGCACGCGTGGAAATATAATGTGATATATATAATTGGACGACCACCCGGTGCGTGACATACAATATTCACCGGGTGAGGTTCATTAATGAAACTTGTCTATTGTTTTTCCAATGAACTAACCGTATTCAGATTGTTGATAGGTATAGCGTATAATATTATTATGGCGTATGCTGATGACATCATTTTTAAAATAGTTGAGTAAAATTGTGTTTAATATTTTGCATTTAACCTAATAACAATTAAAATACGGAATCAGATCGTGTTGCAAAAAAGTTTAAAACTATGATAATCACGCGTTTTTTATTCATAATAGTATGTAAACACTAAAAAAAGTGTTAATTATTAATTTTGTGTATATCAAGCAGGTACCTATATGAAATAATAAAAATAATTCTCAGTTATCTGCGTAATTTAAGGATTATTTGAACAACATAATATTTAACTTCATAAACTCTGGTGGCGAAACGTAATATTAAATTGGCTACGACTACTTATCGTTATTAAGCACGCTTATATGTTACTGGCGTGAACACTAATGGATTTTATGCTTTTTTCAGCTCTGAGGCGTTTGCTGTAAACTCGTCAAAATCAAATGAAATTTAATTTCATTAGCTCATTATGGTTACGTCTTATTCTTTGATAAAATCAAGAATGATTTCTGTATATTTCGATGAACAATAAGGTAATTAAATATTATTAATTAAGGTATTTAAATTTATTATGGTAACTAGTAATAAAAGCTAACTAAGCTACTTAACGTATCTTACACATTTAACACTATATTATTACTTATTAGAGTGATATAACATGGCCATTTATAATTTTTTTAGGCAAATAAAATACATAGACTATTATTCTATAATATTTGAATATACTAACAAAAAAATATGCTTAAATGCCAGGGAAATATAATATCCATTAGGTATAGTAATAAATATAATATTTAACAACAATATTATTTGATTATATAATGTACAAACTATAATAAATCATCGGATAAATGTCATGTCAATTTTGTCAGATAAAGTAATGTTAGTCATACCATAAATTTAATTGATTATATTTTACGATAATTGATAATAAAATAATTTGGTATTCATCTAAGTATTTCTAATAAATGTTTGTCTAGCACGTGCTCAAACTTATGAATCATAATAAACTTATTAAAAAAATATGATAGGGTATGTTATTTGAAAAACTGTTAATAATAATTAATAAACGTTATATAACATATACCTTATTTACTTCGTATACGATTATATATGTGATATGTCTAACCTTCGACAATTATTTTATAATTTAGGTATTTTATAAGTTAGGTAGACACGTAGACAGGTACTTTTATCTACGGATATTACACCAATATGTTCACAAAAAATAAGTTTATAAGTGTAATTCATAGTGTATTAAATAAGAGCCGATTAATACTATTAATAACTACTGACATTTATAGGATGAAAAATGGCTTAATTATTAAATTCTAATCGGAACAAATAGTTTTTCCGTTTTTTAAAAATTAAATCGTCACGTTCATAATATTACATTAGTTATTATGAAACACGATTTTTCAAACACCGCGATATTCATTTTTAATTAATACAGTGGTTCTACAATATTAAACTGTGAACTATTCATACGATAATATCCTTATTAAAAACAGTACATACATATAAGTTTAAAAAGACTAATGACTTTGTAAAATGTTAAAACTTCATACAATAAAAATTATATTGATGACAGTTATTTTTGTTTACAGAGTAAGATTTTATTTCGTACTTTATTTATATAAATCGTGTTAGGTGTCCAATAAAAGCATTTGAAAGTTTCGATACACAGGTGTTCTCTCTAAAGTTATTAGGTCCCACTGGAGCATTTTTTTTATCTAATCAAAGAATTCATCTGGACTAGATAACGTAGTAACACCTAAACAACCTATTATAGTCATCATGCATGCCGTGGCTAGTATAGTGAATCTCTGAGGAGTGATCCGATAAAAAGTTTTCAAAATTTGACCATCCTCCCCTAACAATATAGAATAAAGTGGTTCACATGGCATGTCTCAAGGGATTCAGACTATGTAATTTATTTCCTTTACTATTATTATTAGGAACCAAAACAAAAAGTTAAAGAATTAAATAACTTGCTTTCAATAAAAATAATTATATACCTGCTTATAAACTAGCTATTACATGTCAATGTACCTACTTATATAATATTATATATATCACCGATATTAAAATAAAATAAAATATCTATAAAAGTAATGCTGTGTATATCCATTTATATTTATATTATATTATATTGTATAAGATATGTATAATTGTATTAATATGCGCGTTAACGCGTTGCACGGCGTACTCGTATATTTATTGCACCAATTCTGAAACAAAATATATTATATAACAATTATTTTGGAGTAAAATATTATAAACTAAAAAATAAATACCATATCTAACAATATTATAATTTACTATTAAGTGACAAACAGCATGCAGGTTTTCTTTAATTTTGTCATTCTTAAAATATTTTATAGTAATTCTAAAAAGCATTGTTTTCATCAAAAATAAATAATATTTAGGAATTATTTGAAAATTGAATTTTTTTTAAATGTAAAATTAAACAAAGACTCATTAATTTATTACAAAGAGTGTCATATCGTATTGTTTAAAACTTGAAGTACACAAAAATTAATTCAAGTCTGATTTAAATACAAAATTAAAATACAGAAATAATAATAATACAATCTGATGTTGAAAAGAAAAATTTGAAATCAAACATTATTTTTAAAAAAACCTAGAATGATAGTACTGGTAGTAGTATATTATTTAGAAGTAATTAATAGGTATCTATAAGGTTCGATTAAATTTGCATATATAATATATCTACAAACTACGTGAAAATTACCATGTATATTGACCATGCGTTACTGGCTTAGTACATTTCTATTTTTTTTTTTTTTTTTTATTGATCCAAAGTACATCGACAACTAGGCCATTAGTAAAAGAATTTTTTTCGTGTTACATTTTTAGTATTTTAAGTATACATTTTCTACATTAAATTAAATTGTACAATTCTGTTTTTTTTTTTTAAGAATAAAATTAAGTTTTTTACATACTTTGGGTTTGGTCCAAGTGCTTGACAGATTTGTTCGGATATGTGAAATTGATTTCGATACTGGTTGTATTTTTGACATTCAGTGATAATGTGGTTGACGGTTAAAAGTACGCTGCATGACTCACATAGTGGAGGATCGTCTTTACTCATCAAGTAGCTGTGTGTTAAGTGTGTGTGTGACCAATTCGGAGGCGGTTTATTATGGTTTCATCTTTTCTATTGGGTTCAGGATTTTTCCATGGGTTTATATTAGTTTTTATTTTGTTGAGTTTGGTGTTGAGTTTTCGCCAGTGAGAGAGCCATTTATTATTTGAGTGTAGGCCATCTCTATTATATAGCCATCATATAGGTTCATTTTTCTACATATTTGTATTATATCACACAATTAATATATATGGCCACCTGTATCGTCACCCTCCCGCCAGTGCTAAAGACTTGTTTATTTTTATAAATATATTGGTAAAAAATATATATATTCCATATTTCTAATTATAATATGTCACTAATGCGACAACCCTGTATGATATAAATAAACGAAAAACTAAATTTATGTGTGAGCCACCCTATAGCAACCATATCGGAATGAAAAGATAAGCTATAAACACCCTCCAAGTTTCAAGGAATCTATAACTTTTATTAAAAACTATACCAAGTAGTTTTTGAACCTTCTTTAATTTACAGGCAGATATACCAACGTTAATTTTTTTGTGCAGGTATCTTCATAGATATAGGTATTATTAGTTTCATAATATAATATGACATTTTCAAGCAAATGAAAATAAATTTATCCGCGACTTAGCTGCATTAGCGTATTATACGTATGTAGGTATAACACAGTAGTGGATAAAGTGTCGTTAGTATAGTGTGGGCGAGGGTGGGGGTTTGTAGGACGTGGGGCGAATTTGATCGCGCGCGGGGCGGTGGCTAGTCCGCCGGGCAACAGGTGTCGGAGGCGCACGAGGTTTCGTTAAATTCGTGTGCTGGCCGTGTTCTACAATGTCACGTCCGAATATAATGAAACATTACTATATGGCGGTCATAAAGCCGTGTCATACTATCGTATCGTTATACGATCGTGCGATGGTAAACTGTCGTCATCACAATTCGTTACAGATTCGAAATTCGTCTTGCGCGCCGTATTTAGTGACTAGAAAAAGAGGACGAAAAAATCTGTAATGAAATCTGCCGCGAGTCCGTCGCTCGCGCGTCGCAAATTACGGTGTTGGCGGTGACTTTATTGACTTCGCGTTCGGCCGGTCGGCGGCGCGGCGCGGAAACGTCGTCGTAACTCGTAAGTCTCCGCCGACAGTGGCGGGCAGGACAGGCGCAATGCGCGCGCGGACGATATACGAGCACCGCGCGCACAACGTACGTGTGTGCGCGTGTGTTTGCGCGCGCGGTGGACGGGAGGTGGCCCCGGCGGTGCGCGCGGCGTGCGTGTGTCGTCGTCGTTGCCGCCGTCGTAGTCGTCGTCGTCATCGTCGTTGCTTCTCCGTCCGACGCATGGCCGGCCCGTATGTCGCTTGCTCCGTCGGCGCCGGCGTCCGTCCGTCCCCTCACTCCCGCTCCCGCCGCCACCGATGATGCCGCGCGCTACCATCGCCACCACCACCGCCACCTCCACGCGGTCATATTCTTTATGCGACTGCCTGCCGCTGGCGGTGGTGGTCGGCGGCGGGGTGTCGGGGTCCCGTAGCGGGCGGGCGGTAGCACAGGGGGCCGGGCTCTCTATCAGTTCCGAGACCGTAAACCATTCTCCCGCCCAACACTTCGATTCACGTCCCATTATTGTAAGGACAAACTTTTTGGAGCCCATAACACACAGCACACTTTATAGCTTTTATATCGTCGTGTTCCATTTCCACGCCGCTTCTGTATACATTGTATTTTTATTTCGTTTGTTTTGGTTCTCTGTAATATTATTATTACGTCGTCGTCATTATTATTTGTTTATTTTTTTATTCGCACACCGCGATATACAATATTTTAATATATTATTTTCCGTTTATTACATTATAGAATAGTATAATTTTTGATTTTTCAACTTACTCGCCGACCCGCCAAAAATATTTACGACAGACGTATATTTATAAACACGCCGATCCAAACGCGCGGAAAATCGTATTTTTAATCGCGTCGAAAAAATGCATGCTAGACACCGGTCGTTTTATATTTTAACCGCCACAGTTTTTCGTTGTACGGTATTCGATTTTTGTTAAAACAATTTTTTTTCAATCATCACTATAATAATAGTTATTTAAACCTCCGAGGTTTTTGTTTTGTTTGTTTTGTTTTTTTTTATTATTATTATTTTTTTTACTCAAAAACACACATTATTCTTAACACAGTTTTTTGACGTCTAATCGCATTTCAAGAGATCTCACTGGAACAACGCATATACTCGGTGAGTGATTATATACTATTTTTTATCATAATACATAAATATTTAATATATGTTATAACTATATAAATGTACCTGCACATGTTATTATTATTTGAATAGTATATAAGTAACGATCTTTAACGTTTTTATGTCGATAGTTCAGTATAGAAAGGTACGTTTATTTTGTTTTGTTTTTTTTTTTACTCAAGTCGGTAGTATACAAAAATGAATAAAATATCTATATTTTGTTGTACCTTTCCACTATTACACGGTCTTAAATATAGGTATGTTGAGATGACCTAAGATCACAAATTATTTATAATATTTCAATATATATTCAATGTATGATACCTATCTTCCTACATAATATATTTATGCAATATGAGTATACCTATATCATAATACATTCTCGTAATAATATTTAAATCCTTAAATCTTTATAAATCTGTATTTGTTTAGCGTCTTTAAATATATAGAATAATAGTCAATTATTATAAAATGTACTTAATAAATAAGTCTACTATTGGTGGTAATATCATATACTTTATTATAGGTACCTGTTATAATATTAATTATAGATGATTCATTGTGTTATTATATACTAAATACAATTTAACATTGTTTGTTTCATTGCCATGACAAAGTCACATAGGTAATTATTATATGACAGTGTACTACGATAGCTTATATAGAACTACTATGTATATAAATAACAGAACAAAACTCATTAAACTATTCCACCATAATTCATTATTAAATTTTTAAGTATTTCTATGAAAAACTTTTTATGAAAATACTTGTACTTAACTGCCTATATGTATATGAAAAAAAAATATCAAATTATAAAATGTATATTAATTCATCCAATAATTTGTTAGTTTATTTTATATATATTGGTTATACTATTATTATACGTCATATATTTATTAGGTTATATAGGTAAATCACATTATTATAACGTTGGTATAAATATAATACATTATGTTTAAGATGTATTTGGTACCTATATAGACTTCATTTTTATATTAATACAGGAACTTACAGGTTGTTTGAACTTGGCTTAATAATGTAATGCAAAATTGGTATATAAAATCTATAATTTCTTGTTTAATAAAATTCTTTAAAAACCGTTTCAATATTCGAATTATTATACATTAATTAACAAACAGGTCAGTTTTTTAAAACTATTATTCATGTATAATATATTATATGTATCCAGTGCTTCATATTTTGCATCTAATATAATGTAATTATCTATATTGGTATGTCAAGTAGGTATACCTATACTTAATTTAATATCAATATGTATATATTATATTATAAACAATTTCAATTTATACTGGCCTAAATATCATTAAATATTGCAATACATTTTATATATAACTATAAAAATATATAATAATAATATATTAGTCGATATTCTTTATAATAAGCATATAAATAAGAATATTTACTTGAATACTCACTAAACCTACATTTCACGCAAGGATAAACTAAAAGTGAGTAGGTAGGTATGTAAGAGAATAGTAATTATAAATTTAAAATATTATATTTTGCAAAACCGTTTAATTGAAAAATAATAAAACATTTCACTGGATACTTAGTAGGGAAAATAATAATAATAATAATATACCTACATATAGTTAATCTATAATAATAATATGTAGGTAAGCAGTGAACGAGTAGTACACTACTATGTATATATTTATAAAAAAAATCATGTCTTCGCGACACAGCGCTGTGTGGCGGTATATATGTATATATAATAGTTGCTATATATCTGATGTTATTTTACACGAGAGATCATTATATTAACGATTTCAATCACGCGCACAGGTTAATTACCGTACAGATCATAAACAACGGCGGTGGTGACGACGGCGGCAGCCCGAGAGCACACACTTATAAACCGACCTATCCACTGTGAAGGTATATTATACACAGCAGCGGTAGCTGCTCGCCGAATATTTACGACCGTTTTTATTTTTTTAATGGCTCAATTTAACAACAATCGTGTATATTATGTATACGCACCTATATATATATGTATTATATAGGTAACTAATATATTTATGGGATACATTTAACGTCCGCAGCTATATAATAATAATAATAATACGATGATTAATCAGACTGCAGCGCAATACGTCATCGGGAGGCGGCCGATAGATTGGTTCCTCCAAAGCAATATAGAGATTAAAATTAATATTATTTATATCGTATCATTATGACATATCGCGGGCGATTCGCGTGGTGATTGTTGCAACTGCCGCAGTAAAGTATATACGAAGATCGTAAAATATAATAATATCTTATAAAGATCGACAGTAATACCTATACCTAAGCGGTAAACGCGGAAAGCTGCACGTCGGCGGTAGTCTTATGGTAAAGAGTTTATCGAAAAAAAAAACCGCATCATAAACATGCCTAATTTATGTACAAGGGGGAGTGTATGTGATTTTATCACACACATACGCGCGCATGTACACACACATCCTCACATTAAACACACATGCATGCAAACCGGCGGCGGTGGCGGCAACGGCGGCACGCTCCTCGGCACTTTAGGTCGTTGTGCACAGACTGTTTTACGACCTGGTTTCGACCATATTTTTGCCTCGGCCGTGGCGCTCCGACCAATTACCGTCAATAAAAACCCGTGTTTACACGTCGTTAACTTAATAATTTTTTTCTCTTTTTCTCTTTCTTTCTCTCTCTCTCCTACATTATTCGTTTCTCTTCACTTTTGTATATTATAATACTACTACGCGTAAATAAGATACACTATAGCCTGTAGCATGTAAATCTGTTAAGAAAAAAAAAGCGTCGTTTTATTATTCAAATCATCAAATTGAATACTCTTTATGTACTGTAAATACATAAACGATGTATCATGTATACACTTATTGCCGCTGCAAACGACACACTTGTAGAAAATCTATTGCGTATTTGCTGATAGCTTATAGGCAGGTATACAATAATGTTTGTTTAATGATAATTTTTGTCAGAAAAATCCTACTAAATATTTATCAACTTGTCTGATTGTTTATGGGTAAGGTCGTAGGCGCTTTGAGTAAAACTTAAAGTGTATAAACAGTACGTAGGTTTATACACATTGCGATTTCTTTTTAGAATCGTATTATTATTTAGGTAGGTATATATTTTATTCTATATTATATTTAATATAGTATTAAAATAAGAATTGAATTAAAACAATTTATATTATTCATTGTGTAATACATTATACATTTTAATATTAAATCTATATATTTGCTTGTTTTAATTTGAATGGCTGAATTAATTTTACCGAGATTTAAAATATAATTTAAATAATAACTGTTTACAATAATTAAAGGTGGATAGTTACTTACTCAAATTAAAAATAGGTGGATAATGATTAAATTATATTTGTTCTAATATGATCGTGTACTTCGTATTCTTATAAAACGAATTAAATTAATTTAAATCTTAATTTTTTAATAGATTTTTTGATAGCATATCAAACATATAGATCTTAAAAATTTTATTTTCAGTAAATATTTCTATCAAAACAATTAATGTTTAATAATAAATATAAAAGAAAATAAGCTCAGAAATTTATATATATTTTTAAATTATTTATTTGATACTATATTATTAACTTTTAAATTTGTTTCAAGATTTTTATGCGTTTGCCTAATTAATTCAAAAGACAATAAAATTAAAATTAAAATTATATTAATTTTAATCATCAAGTTTTGATATGATTAAACTATAGATTTATAGTTGCAGTAATATTAATAAATAATATCAACGTTTATTTGGTAGTTGTTTACAAGATAAATGTTATTATATATTTACCAGATATATTAGTACAATCTTTTTTACCGTTTAATAAATATTTCAAATGTTTTTAACGTACCTATATACATGACAAAAACGCTATATACATGACAAAAACGGAGTTCAATAATGTCACGCGTTTCAATTTTATACGGTACCTATATTGATAAGTAATTACTTATATATTATTATAGTTATTTATTGTTGTTTTTCTTTAATAATATTGTACCTACATATGGTAGGTGCATTATATTATTATTATACAACTGAAGGAAATATATTATTATGTTCGCGCATGATCTGCTGTAGGTATATTATTATGTATAGGGACTTTAAATGTTTTATACTTTGGATGCAAATAATATTATTTATGTACATACACAAACATTTAAGGGGGGTAGCCCAACCGGTGATGTGTCTTGAACTCTTGTGATGTAGGACCGGGTATCGGTGGCGGCGGCGACACTGTGATGGCGGGGACTGTACCAGTTGACATTCGTGTTGGGCGAGGAACGTGACCGAGAGTGTATAATAATAATACTTGCTTCCACAATGGAATACGAAAAAAAATATCAACACGCCATCTGACGTTCTGTTTAACAGTGGAACGTATAGCAATATTTATGTGAATTTAATCGAAATTCTCAGTAAATGTACGGCTAAAATAAAAATAAATGTGTGTCTATACTTATATATAACGACGTAGCATTATATTATATTACTGTACCTATATAAATAGTGTGGTCGTCTGAATATTGGATATTATACTTTAGACTTACTGAGGATAACATTTTAAATATGAAATACTTAAAGCTGTACATTTCTTATATATGTGCCGGGTACTTTTATTTCCTTTTTAATTTTGACCAGTGACGAAACGAACCTAAAATAACCCATAAGCAAACTTACAATTTACACACCCACCCACCGATTGTAGGCTATAGGTACCTATTATATATTTAAAATATTTTTTTTCAATTTACATTTACCTCCAAACCTTAAAAAAAAATCGAGAAGGAATTGCTTCTCAAAGACCACGGTCGTTTCGCCACTGATTTTGACAAAGGTTATTAACTACCCATATTTAGGTTGGGAGCAGGCATACATTTTAATGTAAACAAAAGAAGATTTTGAAGAATAAAAATGGGTAGTACGACAAATAGTTCATTCGCATCGCCGAAATGTCTGTACCGAAATCTATAAGGAAAGAGTTTGTCGATCGAACGATGACAAACTAGTGTGATACCAGCTTTACCCAACCATTCAAACTAAGTTTAGGTGTAATTTCTTATTTCATCAAAATTGTAGCATCGCATAGTAGGTAATAGGTATAAACATTACCCGTGACAGCACCTCCACGGCTCCACCAACCACTCGGATGTCAAATATAATATATTATTGTGAATTGTATTAATTTATATTGTTGCATTAACATTAACATTAACTGTAGACGTATTGTGAAAAGGTTTGCCATAATCTAAGACACGACCTTAATACCCGAAGCTTTGCACAAAACTACTTTATGGCCAACATTTTGTGAACTTTTTATCGCTGTTAGAAATCTAACTCCGGTGCCGGCAGCCATATATAGCCATAATCAAGCTATGTGCCAATAAATCCCGCGAGTAAATTTCCGGTGAATACTCAACTTAAATGACATATATTACATAAATTGCTTAAACATAATATATGTATAAGTGTTAATAATAAAAAAAATATATGTATATAGGTACTACATTTATGTATATTATTATTATTATAACATAACATCTTGAGTCTTGACCAAAAGTTCGTTCGTAATTATCAAAAATATTATGATCATTATTATTATTTTAATAACCGTCTTTCTCATATTACGCGTATTACAGTATTATAAAATTTATAAACATAATTAAAATACTTTTATTAATAATAATCATGTTAAAATACGTCACGATAATAATATATTAGAATAATCTTGTTTAAGAAAAAAAAAAAAATTTAATTTTAGACACGTATTTTAGAATAGTCGTTGTATGAGTATGGACGAATAAGTGTTTCTGCTGTTTAGCTGTGTAATAAATTATTAATAATAATAATTTTAATCTACAAAAATCGAATAATCACTCTTCACAAATGCATTATAATTGTTATAATTCAAAAATCTGGATACTCGTAGTAAATTGTACTTTGTAGTTAACATATGATATCGGCCATTTAGCAGTTTAGCAAACAAATACCATTTAATTAACAGCTGTTTTGTAGCTTTATATACTTTCAAATAATATAACTATCCCCTGAAATTGACCTTTGACACTCATTGTGTGCGCACATTCTAAATGAATATCTTGATTACCTTCGAACTTTATTGCAGTCTGAGTATGAAAATATGGATTATCTACCTGTTGGAATTTGTAAAATTTAGAAGGAAACGCGTGCATCACACTAATAGTTATCGCGTCAAACGATTATATATTGTTTTATGGTAAAATAAAATATAATTAGGAATGAATTTTTGTCAAGTCCTTACACCTTTTGTTATTTTATAATGGACGTAATTGATGTGTATACGAGTATATGTTTTAAACGTAGTGATTTTTCTAGAGTTTCGTTTCGTATAGTCTGACAAAGAGTCGTTTTAATATTATTTTTCTTCGCATTATACTCTGATGTCCTTAACGTGTCCATAGATAACCGGTACGATGATGGTCCACTCCCCCGATATGGATTGATAACTCTATTTACACAACACGCCGATCGGCCTTGTCGATCAATTAATAATGACACACGGAGTCTATACGTGCCAGGATCAATCGGTGAAATTTATATAATAGCTAACTGTGGGAAAAATATATTGTGGTTTGCGGTGATAGTTGTGAGTATAAAGGTACTATAGGCACGGTATAGCTGGTATTATTATATTACACAAACAACTTAATATAGTATATCGATTAATCATAATACTAGCTGTTCATAGATACTTAAATATTTCATTAATGATAACATAAGGTTATTAAAAAAATAAAATTACAAGTATATAATAATATAACTATTATTAAAACGTTTATAAATAATATTAAACTTCTCGTGTTATATCATTTTTTTTGTTTCATATTTGTGTTTGTTATAATATATTTTTAAATAGCTACCTATATATATTATTAACGCTCACAGCTTATTTTCGATTACATATGTTAAATGGCAGCGGTACTGTGTAGGGTTAACCATTGGGCATCGGGTTTATGTGACTATATTTTTAAAAGTGGACATTTTTGGTCACGTGGGCCTCTAAAAGGGACATTATCGATTTCGCATTAGGACAAGTGTAACATAAATGAAAAAAATCTCATAACAGAGTGTACAGCACGTATCCGGGGTGTACATTACGTCCCGGGGTGTGTTAGTTGGCACGGGAAGGGGTTTAAAGGGGGATTGTTTTTGGGCGGAAAGCAATAAGCTCTCTAAGTCGGGTCTAAATGGGATTTTAATCGCCCGCTACATAGCAGATACGACAAATGGCACAAACACAAAACGTTTTTTATTAGACATTTTTCTTTTCCCGTGTAAAAACCGACTGTAATGCGAATTTAATGCGTCAATATTAACAAATCTCTGACATCCGCGATGACGACTCGTATCTGAACTTCATTGTTCATTAAACACTGAAACATCAGGTTTTTCATCTTCCATTGTCTTTGCACAATTTTATTTACTTTGTTTATGGACGAATATCAAATGTGTCGTATGGATTGTGCCCATTTGGAAAGTTAATGCGTTCAATCGTTAGCTTTTTTTCCTTTTTCCCCTCGCAATCATTTTAGACTTATTTGGCGCAGCTATTTACTTCCTCGTTTTTCTCCTCGTTTGGTATTTCAGTTTCAAATCGTTTCTTGATCACAATAACACTATATATATACTATCAAAAACATCAGTTTCCACTTGAATGTCAAAATATCTCTACTGTAATAGGTACTGAGATGCATTATAACTTACCTATATAATCATAATTATTACAAAGTTATTAAAGATTAACGTTAATCAAATATCGTTTCCATTATAATTTATTTTGTTGGAAGTCATTAAAAAAATGAATACATTTTTAATATACCTACATATAGGTAATGGATCAAAAATTAACACAAATTTAAACTCAAAATATTATTTTAACATAAAAGGTATTCTTGGAATATTCCTATATAAAAATTATCAGAATATCAAAACTTTTAAAACGATTGAATTTTAGTAAATTTTAACAAAAATGTTGTATTATATTAGGTATAATTAAGGCTATACTTGCAAACAGAACCGCGTTTAAGGGGAGGGGGAAATTACCGCAAGACAATACATTTTATGGTGTTTTATGGGGTGGCAAATTTTTGAGGATCAACATAAAATAAAAAATTGAGGGTGGCATATTTTAATTTTCCCCGTCGCCAGCTACATAGCTTAACGCGGCACTCTTTACTAAGGTTGTTACAACTTACAATAATAGGTATGTTGATTTAATCGTAATATATTATCACCGTAAATTGTAAATGCGTATATTATGTGGACGTATATATAGGAATTATGATCTGAATAAATAGTAAGTAGGTACATAATTTAAACACGTCGATCATATTGGACAAACTAATTAATGCACGACTCGTTTATACCTTTCAATAAAACCTAATTGAAACATGATAACTATCACTTCATCCTAATGTCTGCATGATTTTATTTTATTCGCTTTAAATTATAATAAAATATCGACAATAGTAATCTATTTCGAAAGAAACAAACTTTCATTGATATTATTCCAGTATATTTTTTGAAATAAATTAAAATAATTTAATGTATTAATGTTTATTAATTTTTTCAAAACTTACATACTTAATAAGTATAATATTTATGATCTAAAGATTCGATTCTTTTTTTTTTATAACCATTTACAAAACGTTCTTCGACATTTATAAAATGTAATATTTTCTTTACTTTAGACCTTGCCCTGCCTTACTATGGTTTTTTGGTGAATAATAAAATTCATTGTCTTGTTAGTGCAGCAACGAAAAGCAGCAATAGTCGTTGTCTGTGATGCAACATCCGTCAGGACTGGTCGCGTAACTGAAAATTGATTGTCCTGTCCATCAAACAAGTCCATCGGGGCAATTTCTGTATACTCTGTCAATTTCCCTCCATAACGTTATATAACTTAATGTTGAAGAGCATACATTTATTTTTCCCATCAGCCAATAATATTGTCTGATAATGTCATAGAGCATTGAGTATTTGAGCATCATGTATTTTGAGAGTAAACGTACCTATGTTTGATCTTAAATTACTTAAAGGATAATTGTGATCAATTCGATGTATATTATGCAGGTGACAAATACGTTTATCAGAATCTAAAAATATAACAACTTTTTTTTTTAAATGCTGAACTTCTAATTATTTTTAACCATCTTTGTCCTCGTTCTAAAATCAATCTCTCAATGTCTTATATAATTTCGGTATTTCTATTATAGTATTATGTGACTGGAATATCTTGGAGGTGAATTTTCCTCTAATTTATGATGTAATGATAATAATATTCTCTCTTACATTTCTTATTTTTCGCACGCCGATTGTGCATCTTGATAAAATTCTTGAATCGCTCGAAGCAGAAAGACCATTCATTCCAACCATACACTTGGTGGTCTAATAAAAACCCTATCTCTAGACATCGCTATACGACGCTACATGGTCCATATTAAGCCACGCCTACGCTTTAATGAAATACTGGGTCACACCGCGTTTGTTTTACAGTATATTATGAAGAAAAAACAGATTTTGCATCACGTTCTCCGGGATAGAAAGCTTTCACAAGACCAGCAGGGGACATGTTCAAGCATCTCATAATATGTAGTATAACGCGCACGTGCCGTATTTTGCTATATGTGTTGTAGACATAGACCAGTGTTATGCAATCCAAACATTTCATTTATTTTTATTTTTATTTTATAATAATTTTATAACTTATAAAGTTATAACCAAACAGTATCAGTGTTTTTGTCGGAAATTTACTCAACGAAATTAGTAACGCACTATAACTACATTGTATACTTTGTATAGGTATAGCTACTCCGTATCATATTCACAAAATCACAAATCACAGTAACGGTATAAGAATAATTACTTTTAGAATTGATAAAACTTGTCTTACTTATGTATTTGGACTGGGGTCAACATTAATCAACTGATATTATGAATGAATGCGAAAACAGGTGCCATAAATTTGCTTCATCGAATTCGTGACTTGAAAATGTACGTTGAATTAAAACGTCTTTAAAAGACATTTGTATTTGTTATTGGTAATTGTCAGGTTTATTGTTATTATTTAACAAATTATATTTATTGATCTACGTAACACATTAAATACTTAAATATATATAAATATACATGTGTATGAAAATCGTTGTCTACAGAATCAATGAATGATACGGATCGATTAGTAATTATTTATTTATTTATATAAGCCCAGATTATTCGTATTAGTGCATAGTATTAATCAAAATGTATTAATATCTTTTCTTTAGGTTTGGAATTAGAATATCAGTTATTGAAAATAGTACTATTTTAAGTTACTCTCACACTCACTAAAATGAATACTTCGACTGAAATCATTCTATGTTAAATGTACAATGTACCTATACTATCTACATACCAACTTATATGTTCGGAAATTTAAGCTAGGGTATCGTTTATCGTGTACGGTGTACTATAGGGTATAGTGATGAATTCGAATGAGATTATAAGGAAAAGAGAAGAGTAGATAGTTATACAAAACCAGATTGTCGATTTAACGAATTATTTTAATGTATTGCGCCGAAGACGTTGTCGCCACCATGGTCGCAAGGCTACACATTTGATGGAATGTTGTTCCCTCGTGCTGTTTTTCTTACCAGTTTTTTTTATTCTCCTACCCAAACCCGCGCGGCATATTATATTTTATTTCCACTTTAGTCTGTCTGTTTTACCAAAACACTTGGGTTTTCATTATCATTATTTTACATATTATAATATCCTAGTATCTATTTTACCTAATATTTTCATTAATAATTAATAACATAATTCAAACTGTTCTTGAATTTTCTTCTAATTTATTAATACATTTTTATTTTGACCGTTTACATATTTAGGATTTAATAAAAAAAAAAAATTACAATTCCAGTGGTTAAGAATTAATACGTTTTTACTTTCTGAGTTCTGAAATTATTTTATCATGTTTAAAAGTTGTGTTGATTGTTGGCATTTTATATAGGCATTATGTAGTTGACAATAATAATTATCATTTTTCAGTAACTCATTATTTGCTTTTAAACTATATAATTTATCATTATACCTATACCAACCTACCTACCTACCTACCTAACATTCACTGAGCACGATCAGGTTATTCGTCTTACTGACAGAACGTAATGCATAATAAATTAGATATACTCAAACTAACCCACTTGCTTTTAAAATTTAACTCGTTCACACTTCAATGATAATTTATTTTGAAAAAATATAAATTTTTTTTTGAAATGTAATTTCTGAACAGTTCCCCAAAAGCATTCCCCTGACACGAGAAATTGGAAAAACATATAAATATAATATCTTAATAATAATTACATGCATGTAATGTATATCAAAATAAATATTTATATTCATATTGTAGGTATACCTGTACTTATTGTTTTGTTTAATTAGTATACATTACTATTTGTTTACACTTTTATAAACAAATATTGTATACCTACAGTCAGTTATAAATTCCAATTTCAAGATTAATAATTAAAGTACTTTTTACTTGCTAAATATTGTATTATTAGGTGCTTATTAAACATTAACTGATAAATAATGGTTAAAATTGCTTAATCAATTTAATTGTTTAAATTATTCTAATTATTATTAATCATTCAATTGTTGTGGTGGTTTTTTATTTTATCAAACTATATTTAAAAATCGATAATTTAATTAAATTATCATGTTATTAAATTATTCGTATTATTATATTTTACAATTGCATAATATTACGATATTTTAAAACATTTATTTTCCGCATAAAAATGTTCTATTTTGTCCATTTAGCAAAAATAAATAAGTTGGGTACAGTGTTTGAATATTATCTTGTAGTAAATACCTTCAGTATTAATTATTTAAAAATAATTAACTAGCTTAACTATAGAAATTATTTGAATGTATATAGTTTGGAAAGGTTTTATATTCCATGTCATATATGTTTTCCGTTCAGTAAAAAATTTAATAATTTATAGTTTAATTTTAATAAATCAATTCTATTTCAGTGTGAATTATTGATTAATAATAATTAATAAATTTGATCATTTAAATTTCTTGAATAGAAAGGTCGAAATATCGAAATGTCTTAATAACTTTATTATTTGTAAACAATTTTAATTATGATTGTTTTGTATCGCCTATAATGACTATTGCTATATACAGCGTAAATAAGTATATTATTTGATTTTTTTAAACTTAAAAGTATAAAAACACTAAGAAATTTCTTACAAAATATATTTCTAATCAATGAGCATCGAGCATACTATACACGACTTCATTGGTATCGTTTTCATGTAATATCAAGGAATATTTACTTTAATTTTTGTAGAAAAGTAAAACATCGCCGAGGAGCGTTAAAAATATTTTTCAGTTTGTAGGTTTTTTTACTATACATAAAAACCAGGGTAAATTCTAGATGGTAAATTAATTTAGATTTAGGTACTAGGTATACCTAATTTTAGTAAATAATTTAATAGGTACTTATAGTTGGTTATAAACTATTGTCGATTTACCAAAATATGATTATGCATATGTTTGTCTATATACTCATCGTATAGTATTTCCCTGCGTATTTTAACATCAGAAAATGGATAATGGCATAAATAAAAAGACAAATTTTATTATTTTACGACTATATTATTATATAGATACCTAAGATAATTATAAATATCAGATCATTTCTCTAATATGTGATACAGTTAATGGCCAACTATAGGTACGTCGTACCTACTCTCTGGAGGCACAAAACATCTTATTTAATGAGTATAGGTATAGTTATATTCATTGAAGACCGACATCAGAATTTAAATTTCTACCGGATGACAGGCGCGTTACCTTGTTAAGAACTTGCGGAAAAAAGGTTCTCTGGAGTGTGACATGTACACACCAATCATCTCATCTTCTAACCAGTGTTGTAATATATATCCAAGTCTTTTTCACACTTACGTCCACCTTGTTCTCTTGTTTATTACTTGGTCATGATGTTGTGTATTTTCTATAGGTCTGTTGCGTGACCGCGATAGTGGTCAATATTTCCGTTATGACATTACGCGAATGTTGGTACAAAATAAATTTACCGGAATAATAAGGATTATATTTTCAAATAAATGTACGGGATTGTATGCACAACTTGTATAGTCTTACTCATATTTGCTTTTTGAGTCTAATGTTTAATGTAATCAATTGATCGTCATAATAAATTATACGCGTTTCATTGATAACTCATGAAACTTTATTGTCGTGTACGTATTATGTCGTGTATAGTTGAAAGTAAATGATTCGTCATGGCCTTTGACGAATAGGTGTGCAATCATATATTTTACGAGTACTATTATATTCACTTCAAAAAGTGATGTACGCTGTCGAAGCGGCGTTTTGATGTTTTTTAGGATAAAACTGCAGTTAGTAATATTTCAATTAAATTTATAATTAATTATAGACGTATTGCAGTTGAACCAAAAGTGAACACTACCTTATATCAATTTAGATGTATCTGCTGAATAAAATATACTTTTAAGTACGATTTACAACTCAAAATATAATAAATAATTCCTCGTACTACATGTATCTATGAACTACATGTTACCTACTCGGCTACTCGTATAGTAGAATAGGTACAAAATGCAAAGTTTTCATTATAATGTAATATAGGTACATGACATTTTATAAGTAGTTATAAATATTATGCATTTTACCTTTACATTATATCATGCACATCAGAAAATCGATGTGTTTTTGGTATACATATACCTATGTATATTATCTACTCGTATGTTGTACCTATAGGTAAAATAAACCTTTAAATTATTTTGCGATCGTCAGACTTTGCAGCTGGTATACAAGCTGCAATATAGGTACATACATCCATGCGTGTCAGTATACATAGGGTCGATGATGGTAGTGGTTATGGTTAAATGGCTTGGGGCCAAGAAAATTGACCGACAAATTTAAAATACGCTTTAAAATAATAATAACAATAATTATATGATAGTCACGACGACGACCGCCGCTATTATTGCCAAACTTCGTTGTGGTTTTCGCCGCAGCTATACGGTTTCTTCTCGTGCAAAATGTCGTTTGTTTGTTTTTTTTTTTCGCGCACTAGTTCGTTTAATTTTACCTCTGTAGACATATTCAAACACACGTTGAACTCAGGAAATGATTTTCTTTAAATCTTTTTTTTCACATTTCACATAATGTACCAAAACGGCGCGCTCACAAACAAACGCGCTCTATACCTATACATATTATTTAATATACGCCAATGCGCGCGCGCGCTCACACACACACGACGATCGCAAGGCCCAATTAAAAATGAAATACGACGTGTTTCTCTCCCCACACGGATTCAAAACTGGTGAGATACATAACACTATCCGCACACGGTTGAGAGACACACACGTGAATATTATGATGGTGTTTGTGCTTTAGGTATGTGTATGATATACCTACCACCGCAAAGCGTTTTAATTAATCAACGAGGACACGTCATCGCTCTATCCTCGTACGCATCGTATATTTATACGTTTATGTATAAATTATTACTGTATTATATAGGTTTATATACTATACATGACTGTTTATAGCTGTGTAAGTTCATATCCTATGTATGATTTTTTGTACACTCCTATAAAATATTTTCGTTTCCAACTCGTCTTTGCCTAGTAACGTTTCACAACGGTGTCCGAAATTGCAACAACAATGGTTATATTGCAGGTTATATAATATATTATATCACATTAGACAATATATTTTTATGAATAAAATCCTAATACATGATGTATATTGTAATGACCATAATAAGGTTTTATTATCGCGCTTGTAAATTTCAATATATAGTTAAAAATCGTTAGATGGGTAATATCACTATAATTTCATAGCGAGATCAAACGTTCCAGAGATTCATAAAGCATTATAGGTAGGTACAACGTTTTTTTTTTACTCAACAAACCATTGACATATCACTAATAAAGGTCAACTGGTTTTGGCTCTGTATAATATAATATCAGTGTAGTTTAACATTATTATATTTATATTGTATTTCATTTTGTATGATCCCCAAGATACAAAACACCTTTTGCCAAATAACTCCGAGTTGAATTAGTACTTAAACATCATTTCATACGTACGAACAATAGGTTTATTATGCAGTTAACATGCACTAAAATAAAATCTCTTTTATTATGATTATGATTGGACGTTTGTACATTATCAACACGGCCTATACATTTATTACTTGCACAAAAATTTGCGAAATGACTTAGATTTACTTGTCTTTAAGTTAACATGTGATATTATATGTAAGTTATATTGGTATAGGTGTTTTAAAAGAATATATTTTTTTTTTATACTGCCTTTAAAAATATTTTCAATTGCATATTAGGTATATAGATATATATTTATATTATATAAACATAGGTTCGTTAGAAAATTATATTTTAGCCGTATACATTAAAAAAGTATTGAATGCAAGTTTTAAAAACTATTATAGTAGGTAGGTAGTGAAATTGTTGGTAATGATACAGCACCTATATATGCCTAAGCTACTTTTAAGTATCTATATCATAAATAACGCATAAATTATGTCTAAAAATACAACTAATTGTGAATAAAAATACTTGTATTTAAGTATAATATCTACCTACCTACTTAATGATACCTATGATATTTCTAATTTATATGATTAGTAAATACTGTAATTTATTCATATACACATACAATTTCATATTATCCTTCTCAGAAGTATTCTATACATTCATGTATCCAATAATAATGATATGTGATGAGTCGTTGTTCTAATGTACTTGTAGTTATACTATCGAAGTATACTATATTTAAGTTGCTTTGAAACTTTACAATGTAATTTAAATAATATTATCATACAAATAGATATGATGGCATTGTTTGTGATATGTACCTTTATGTATAAATATATGTATGTATGATATGTATGTTGGAACCACTTCAATCTAATTTTTCTCATAATTGATGGACAATATTCCATGTATTTTTTGTTTACTTGCGTTACAATAAAGCTTAATCAGTCCCAATTGATTTTCCCAATATTTTTTTTCAATTGTCCTGCAAGTTTCACATACCAATTTACATCAAACTCAATACTATTCATCCTCAATTATACTCAATCTATTCATAGGATTTTAAAACTATATTAACTACTAACATATTTCATCAAATGTATACTACAATGATAACATTCTCGAGTTTATATTATTAGTAATAAATTGTATTAAAAGTCTTCCATATTTTGACTGTCTGGTCGATTGGTAGTTGGTACATGATTTAATACTATGCGTAGGTATGTTAAATGTTAGTGGTATTTATGTATCTTATATTATTCCGATTTTTACTGTAACTTCTCGTTCAAAAATCGCTTTAATTTATCAGTATAAAACATTATAAATTATCCAGTCAACAAGAAATTATATAGGAGGTTTTAGGTAATAACTTATTAGAAGTAAAATGACTACATGAACATTACTCTTTTAAGTTGGCGACTCATTGGCACAACTATAGCACAAAATCTTTGGGGGGGGGGGGCTATAGCCCCACCTCAATATTATACCAAAAGTAACCCGTGGGGAGATTCACCCCCACGGCCCACACCTCCATCTTAAAATTTAAACACCATTCAAATACCAACATTTACTTTTAATTATATTTATATGCATCATAAAATAGTTATTGACATGTTATGAGAGATGCATTTTCCTTTTATTGATAGTTTTAAATTGTTCTAAAATGATCTCAGGATCAATTTCTACATCTTCTTCAATGCCCAAAATTGATAAATTATTAAATCGATCTTGATCCATTTTGGATCTCAAGTAGGTAGTATACGCCTCATGGCAGAAAATGCACGCTCGGAGGTTGCAGGAGAAATTGGCAATATTTGGACCACTTGAATCATTTTATAGAGATTATAGGGAAAACTTTTTTGGATAAGTTTTCCTGAATGATATTAAAATAAGTTGTTTCTTCATTATTACAGAATGAATTTTTGAAGACAACCATTTCATTTTTGAGATCACATTTATTGATTTCAAATAAATCCATTATTAAGTAATAAATAAACATATTTCCAATATTGGTCTAATAGGATATGTTTCTAAAGTTTCATGATCGGAAAGATCGCTATTGGATTCACGTGGAAAATCATTAGATATGGACGATATGGTGACACTTAAACGAGACGATCTCACTCCAACATCTGAAATGTGAATATCGTGTGCGTTGTGATGCGAGTCTTTTGAGATATTCTGAGTGATTTCAATATTTCGTTAAATGCTGAATGCTGGTTGAACAACTTCGTTTGTATTTGATTGGCTTTTTTTATTAACGTTGAATATGGCAAAATACTTTTTATTTGAGCTTTCCATGATAAAATCGAAATTAAAATTCACGACAAATGGCAACCAGTGCAAATAATTGTTCAAGAATAATTATAAACTATTAGAGTATTAAAGTAATAAAATATATTTATATAAGTAATAAAAGTATAAAACACCATACAGTAGACAATGAACACGTGGAAATAATAAACAAACGACAATACCGGTAACGGCGACCACGACGCGAAATGAACAATTTAAGGGTGGGCATTGGTATGATCATAGGAACGTATTACTTCTACTAATGCTATTAGTGATTGAAAGCTTATCAATTTTCAGACTGGCGGGGAATGGATCTGTAACGGGGAACTGGAAAAATAACATTTTATAAATGACACAAAGTGTCCACATAACAGATTATAACTTCCAATCGCTTATTAACCAATGCGTACATAATACGAACGATAAAAACGTGGGTCATAGAAAAGGTAAAATATGTGTATAGGACAGGAAAACATATGGCTGAAATTTTAAGTTTATTAAAATTTTAGGAATCAATTGAATAATTTATTTTGAGGGGGGCTAAGCCCCCTACCCACTAGTTGCGCTCATGGTTAGTGTATCAATTATTGATCATTAGGTATGATCTGGATTATTATACTATTTTGTAATAGCTATAATAATAATATTCATCGCAGTGCTAATACAGAGTACATACTTAGGTAATATTAATATACATTTTTTATATTTCTAATCTATATCTCACTTCATTAAAATGTATTATCTAAAATCTAAATTTATTGTTAATAACTTTAGTCTTAACTCTTTAATCACTTATGTAAGGCGTGTTTAAACCTTTATAAACTGTTAACGTAATATGTTTTTTTTTTTAATAACATTTTCTATTCTAAAATTTTAATTTAACTTGTAAAATCACGACTTTTTGTAAATGAAGGCTCTCAAACGTCTAGAATTCTAGATTGTAACTTTCCATCTCACTTGCAGTCACGTTTTCTGCATAGATTTTTAACGATTACGAAAAAAAATAATATGAATTAAACTTTATTGCGTGTAAAACGTTTCTTCTCTTACGTCAACAATTTTGCATAAACACTGATGTAGCGTTAAAAAATAAATTCTATTCGTATTGTATGATAGTAAAAACGTTGAACGGATTTTGCTGAACGGATTGCAATGATGGCCTTGGGATGAGAAATTTTAAAATATAATATGCAAAATAAAATTTTGTCGTATAGCGTCTGAATAACTTATATATTGTGCTGACGGTATCGCGAAGGTAATTTGTATACACATAGTGTATGTACTTGCCAGCCACCCAGCAGGGCGGGATAAATTTATGCAAAAGTGCCGAGCTGCGCAAAATATTCTCATTCTTGTACTAAATACATACACATAGCACATAGAAACACAGACACTGACACACACCCATGTATACATATAACATATATAAATATATAATACGTAGATAGATACGATTCTCGCTCACGGGTCACCACGTGACACATATGTTATACACCACTGCAATATCACAGGGTCGTCCTGTATTGTTCCTACATCGATAGATTTATGAGAACGGACCGTTATATATATTTATGTGTGTGTTGTGTGTAATTCTGTATCCCAAACGGTACATTATAATAAAGCGTTCGAATAACATAGCATATTGTATAATATTTATATATATATATAATATATAAGAAGGATATTATTCGGGATCCGTTATGTTATATTATATCGGTATATGTTTGTGTGTTTTATATTTTTGTCTGTGTGTGTAACTGTTGTAATCGCATTTTTTTTTCTTTCTTTCACGAAAGGACATTTTTTCCATTCCGTTTCGCCTTGCTTACCTATCGAATAGCGTATACACTGATATATTATATATATATATACACACACCAGGTTCCCTTTAAAGGAAAAAAAACGGTTACGCCGGTTCAGCCCTGGGGCTTGGTGGCGACAGTGGCGTAGTATACGGTTGACAAGTTGTTGACGACTTAATCGTAATTACTATTATATTATTGTGTGCGCTAGTCATCGTCGTCGACCGACATAGACGTTAGGTTACGACATTTATATATATTATATGTACGTGGAATGTTCAGACTAAAAGAGCCTTCGACAAACATTATATTATCATCATAATACTTTACGCACAGGTACTTATATCATTGCACTTAATCTAAAAAAAAAAATATCCACACTTTCTCGTGCCTATATAAACTAATATGATTAATACAAAAATATTAGGTAGTTGTTTATCTACATACTTATCGCTTTTATGTTATATTTCGATTATCACTGCCAGATCCTGGAATTGAATACGTAAAAATTACATATTTCACTATCTTAAACAATTACGTATTATATAATATGTAATGTAATTCGGAATATTTTCGGTATACGAAACATGCAACCATGCAAGTACGATTTGTAGTTTTTGTTAAGAGGATGTCGCATCTGTATGTTGTGTCTTATGATCTTTTTGAAACTGTACATTTTAAAATTATCATTAAAACTTTTATTTTGAGTTTAACTTACTAAATAAAAATAATTGATAATAATTACAATTAAAGCTTAATTCCATGCCCTAGATCATAATCTTACCTTTAAATTGTATACAAGATCAATTCACTCTAATATCAAAACAGCACACTATTGGAACTATATAATATGGTGAACGAGAATTTGCCATGTCGTTACGTGTTTAAGACGGAGACAACACATACGAGTGCGACGTCCCCTCAATTCGTTGTATACATTAATTAGCATATTAGTTAATTTATATACGAGTATATATAATAATAAAATACAGAAATCATAAAAAAATTCATAAAATAATGATATTCTTATAAGTATTTAACTATATACTGCAGTACATAACCATAATACGCCTATATAAATGTTAAAACTTTCTTAAAACAAATTATTAATTCACATTTCATTAATATTGATTTATCTATTTATATGTTGGTATTTTTCGTAACAATTATATTGTATTTAAAATATTAAAATAATTTTTTTTTGTATTTTCGCATAATTAGATTTAACAGGAAAAAATACATTATTTTATAGGTCACTAAAATGGTTATCAAGTAGAAAAATAAAATTTTACTCAAGGTCTGCCGGAAAAATGTATTTTTTTTATTCCTGCAGGGTGAAACATTGTCCCTGCAAGAGACGTGGCAGTCGGTGATTTATAGTCCGAGCCTTTGGCACGCTCAGCACAAGTGAAGGGGTGCGTGTTTTCGAAAATTTGCATACATAATAAAACTGCGGCCGATGCTAAGAGACAGCAGAGAATGATTTGTGAGTCTCGTGAATTATTTTTTTTTCCTTGGACGACATTTTTTTATCCTTACCCAAATTTATCTACATATATTATACGTCTATCTTTATAATATATATCATACCGTCGCCTTAAACGCCTTTACGCGTGACAATATCTGCAGCCGACTTTTTTTTCTTATGTAGGGACCGTGCTCTAGGCTTCAATAAAACCGGGCACTTTCCTGGCGACCACTTAGGTATATCCAAAGAAATATGTCGGTGACTAAGAAAAAACTACCCCAATAAATCGTCCACGCATAAGACATTTTTTATTTATATAACTTTTTTCTGATCTACAAGAATACCTTCAAATGATAAATGAGAATTTTCCGGTTTTACACAACACAGTATAAGATTACAATGCAAACAAATAAGCATTAAACTTTGTATTTATAAAAATTTAAATTGCATAAAAATCAATAAAAAAAAATTAAATGTGCTTGATTAAACCTCGTAATTATTTTTTTCCGTGTTTTTCTTAATACGCTTTTTTATATCCCTATAACTTTATAATGCTTCAAAGTACCCATACTATACACGTAATTGTCAATTTGCTTGAAACTATTAACGTACAAACAAAGATATCCTATAATCATCCTTGTTCTCAATCTTGATAATTTTTACTAAAATAACAACTTCGAAAAAAATAACCATAAATACTATACTCAATTTTTTTATTTATTATTAACTTGAAAAATTATATTAAATAAGTTTCTAGCGATATCCGTGTCCATTAGTTATTAAATTTATGAAATTAAACATAAATTAAAAGTGAGTTTTTTTAATCGTTGAGAATTTAAAAAATTTGTTGGAAATGTGTGCAGTTTCAATAAAATATAATTATAATATAAATTATAAATTATGAAAAATAAAGAACGTATAAATAATTTAGACTAGTCGGTATTTTTTAATCATAAAAATAGGGATTTTAATTAATTATGTAAGAGTTGGCATTAGTAAAAACAACCTGTTGAATGCTGCCTCGGTTAAATATATATATATAATATATATGTATTAATATATTTTATGTGAAACGTTATTACCTACCTACATAATATGTTTAAACTTTAGAGAGGCATGTAAGATATATAAGTAGTGCCAATAGTTTACGTTGGTATCAGTATATATATAATATATATAGTATATATATATATAATGTATTGTAAAGTATGTACATAATATAATACAGGCTATATAAACTTACATGAACATCGGATATACGAATTCCAATGAGCGATGATGGACCATATTAGACCATTGCCATCTGTATTTTACCTTAGGGTTTTTACATTTTTTTTTTTTTGCTGGGTTTTTTTTTTAGCAACCAATGAATCAACAGAGATTTATTGTTTCGGTCGGGCGATACGCTCACCCTTTTGTTCATATAATACACGTTTACTGCACCGACTGCAGAGGATGGGAGGTCGATTTCGACCGATCAGTTTCGGTACCGTCGCTGCCACTGCCAATGAATGTGCGGTGGTGTACGAATATATATATATATATGCGATGGCGGGTGGGCCGGGGATAGTATTTGCATGGAATACACATTAAGGGCCGCGCGCCGGCAGAGATAAATGTACCCCTTCTGTGAACGCAATGGTGGTGGTGGGTACTACTCCCCCACTCGTCCGTTCGCAGACAAATAGCTCCTGGTGGCGGCGCGCGCGTTCATGAATTAAACAAAGAAAACCAACGACGACGACGACGATGACGACCGGGTGAGAGGGTACAAAGGAGAATAAATTGGTTTTTTGGTTCTACAAAAACCGCCCGAAATATATATACATATAATTATATATAAATATATCTGTGTGAACTCGAGATGAGGTGAATAATTGCGGTACTCGGTCGACTTTAATGGAATCGGTTTTAATTATTTCGCCACTGTTGGCGTCGGTAGCGTAACTGCATATTTATTATAATATATATATATATATATACGTATCATATATAAACGAATATACGATGTTGATAAGAAACCGCGAACGCTCTAATATACGTATATAATAATATATATTCTCGAAAGTTTAAAACGTTTTGCATATCGCTAGATTTGACTTTCCTAAAGAGTTTTATCCATTTTCGTTACTTACTCAGGTCTCTTCCCTCGTTTGTTAAGACCATAATATATTTAATTTGTACTCTCAGCGAGTCTACACTCTACAGCTCAACGTACACACTACACATCACGATATAGGTACCTATACTATTTTATGACACTACATAATTTAATATTATTATTATTTCTGTTCTTAGCATAATTTTGATTAATTTGCAGCAAATCGGCACCATAAATTGGGGTGACTTGGGTAATAATAAAGTTTTTACTAATGCAATTAAATATTTTGTCGATTCCATTTTCTCATAATATTTTGTACTTAAACGTTAAAACTTATGAGAAATTTTTCATGGCTCAATCTCATTCAATGTCTGTCGCTATTATAATAGCGTCATGTATCGATGGAAAAATTAATCGATTAAATATATTTTTTGAATTAAAATACCATTTACAATAATATACTGAACTGAATTTATAAAAATGAACTATTGATATTTCACCATAGTTTTATTTACAACAAATTATTCTATTGCGTCTACTTCTTTAGTTCATTTATTAGAAACAAATTAATTAATTCTATACTAATGTTGTTACAATATAGCGTAGTATTATATAAAAGGATAAATAATAATATCAATAGAACCTATCTATGAATTATTAATGACAGCAATATCATCTATGGTAGTAATTGATGTATTAGAGCTGTCAATGTAATAATGATATACGCATACATAAACGTATAATAACTAATAAACATCAAGTTTATCCTTTTATTTAATTTTGAAAAAATGTTTGTCATCGTGTTTGAAATTTAAATTTAAGTTAACCGTGACTATATCATAAATGCATACCTAATTTTATTATTTAGAACAGCCCTATTACATACAACAATTACATTAAAACACGATGCACTGTCTTTAAAATATTATCATGTTTATTTGTAATTAAATACGACTTTGACATGCAGGGTAACAATTTATTTTATTTATGTTGATGTAGTTATTAATCTAGTTCAAATAGATAAGTAGATTTAAATCGCATTTCATCCGAATAAATATGTTACGGGCAATGTAGTAAAATAGGGCACTATATTAAAATACCTGAGCAATATATAATATTCTTGCACAATTTTCAAATAGCTCAAACATTCGGGGCATTCTATACAATGCTAGGGCAATTGATATATAGTACTCTGAATTTTTTGCCTTATTTTACTTTATTTCCCGTAACATATTATACACTATATTTGTATTCCATTGATAAATATTTAACAGATACCTAATACAAACTTACATATTATTTAATTACACCTATACATAGATTTTGCTTTTGTTAAAATATGTCTTTAGTATAACTCATATTTTAAATTTTAATAATTTTTATCAATGGTCGTGATATTATTACTTCGGTGTCTATGATTTAACTGTCTATAAATTATTTTATTATTTACATTCTTTTGTAGTTATATGTTTGAGGACTCGGTTTTGCGTAGGCGTGCTGCCATTATTATAATATATAATCTACATTATTTATTTAATTAGTTAATTAAAAACGAACATCTCAAACTTGAGTCTGAGACACTGTAGATATTCCAATTATAATGGAGATGGACGGATAGAGATGGAGTGAGAAAATAACGTGTCGCGTGTCTGAATAATAACGAGCTTATAGGAGCAACAAGTATATATACAGACGACGCAGCTGATTACTGATAAATATATGCGTAGTTGGAATTGGAAGAAAAAACGGCCAAATTATCGATGAACCACTTATTAATTCAAAGTAGTTATGTATATCTTATAATAATGCTTTTAAAAAACGTTCTGATTATTTATATTTTGTACACATATTATAGTGAATACCACCCGCGTATTTATTGTATTTTTTTAATCCAAGTGTTTCGTGACCTCTACCTTTAGTGCATATATATTATATACATTATACTTTTTTGGGATAGTGAAGTACACTTTTCCCGACCGTGACTGAGGAAGTTTCCGGCTATACATTACGTAGATTTATTGCCCAAGTTCATGTGACAGGTTAGAAAATTGTCCTCAGCGAAAAGGAGAAAGAGAAAAAAAGAGAAATATTCTAGACGTCTCTGCAATTAAAATAAATAATTTACTGTTTTTTCGTATATACCTCATCATCAAACAGTAGCACCTATTCTTAGTGTTGCGATGGATTTGATTATGGGTTTTGTGATTCACAAAGTAAATTTAAAACGATTTTTGAATTAAAAAACTATCCAAATAAAAAAATTACGTGTCGAGCGTGATGGAATGCGAAGTAAACGAATTAACCATAAATAACGCCATATACTCTTCGCTGACACCATATATTATCATATGACATGTCGCTTGTAAAACTTACTAGTAAATGTCTCCCATTAATATGACACATAAATGTCGACCGTTTTATTATTTATTTGCATACCTACCTATAAAAGCATTATGATATGCATGAGGAATCGTCAACGAATTGTTTTTTTAATCGTTTATACGGTTGAACTTTTTTCAAGTGACAAATAGTAAGCACGATATACCCTTATGAATTCAAAATGTTATTTATAAAACTTGTGCAAAAATAAAATTTTAAAAAATTCTTACATTCAAACATTTTATTTGAATGGATATTATATAGGTATTATATAATTTGTATATTATTATACAATTTAAAATAAACGCCAGAAATTTTTATGATATTTTTTCAAAATGTATATTATCAACATTAGGTATAAAAGAACATAATATTAATGTTGCTTGTTGAATTATTTGATATAAAAGGCTGATAATTTTTTAATTTAACCCTTCGCTAATAAACCTGATATTATTTTTAGTTCCATACTGCGTTATGGTCGTTATATGTACTGTGTATGTTTAATAATAAATAAAATATTATATTTGATTTTTATACCGATGCATCAATACATTACAGTCTATATTGCGCAAAACCGTATTTGGTATAGGTAATCGCTATAGTATTACATTTTTAACCGTTTTCCATCACAACTGACTTAATTCCAAGGCCATGCCATTGAAACTACCAATTTGAACAATGGTTCTTTCAGTTCATGGGTTTGATTTTTTTCTTTCTTTGGCGAATAATAAAAAAAAAAACTGTTTTGGATTTGTTTGCAAACATTGCGTACCCGGCAAAGTGTACTATCTTTAAGTGTCGAAAACAAATTTCACGGTTCGTTAGTGGGATACATTTAGTTTCGGATATAGATCATCCCCAGGCGACAGCAGAACGAATTTTCGAAGTTATTTTCGTATATGTTTCCAATGTGGGTGGTTTTACATTAATTGAATTATTCTAAAAAAAAAAAAAACAATTACTATATTGAGCACTGGTGTGGGCTCAGCCCTCGCACATAATATTTAGTTTATATTTTTAAATTTTTTTATCTCAACGATACGGATGTGACAGCCTAAATAACCATAACGTCAAATGCAAATTGAAAATCCTCTTCGTGGGACACACTAAATAGTCGCACTAAAAAAGTGTTAAGATACAGGATTCTTAGGATTAGCGCGTAGGCTATAATAACGGAGTGTAAAAAAAAATTAATGAATCCGTCCTAGGCCATTAGGCAAAAACGTCATTACGTGCCGTTTTTGTTTATCTCCTAGGTACTTCGGCTAGACAGTGGACGTTCTGGCCATGGAAAATATACAAATTAAATGCGTTTTCATTAATTAATTTTTTTTTGCCGTCCGTCAAAACACATTTTACGATATTTTAGTCTTTAAATTAAAAACCTAATATTAGGAATTATTATTTAATATTATAATATTAAGACATAGGCCATCAGACACATAGAATAGAGTTAGGTACTCTGTACAAAACAATCGCAGCGAAATAAATAAAATAATAATAAAAACTTACCTCTGCGATATTTTTTTTTTCAGATCCAAAATCGTCTGTGTCCACGGAGCACTAAATCGACGTACACGAAAAAGGTGAGTACACTTACATAACATTACTGTTACTGGCACCCCGTGTGTGCGTGCGTATCCCATCATAAGACGATTTCGGGTCCCTTTCCCGGGGAAAAAAAGAAAGGAAGGGACCGGCCATACTCCACATAAATGAGACAGATTTTATGACCTAGTTTTTATGGACCATGTCACATTTAACCATTGACTACACCGGCCACCTGGATGCAATATACACAGCGTGTGCATGCATGCACGGTTGCGCCACAAAGTGCGTAAATCGAATTCAAAAGAAACGTTCGTATCTTTAATATGATGTCTGTCGTCGTTGTAGTTTTGTGTCCAACCTCTCCTTATACCGGTTCGGTTTCCTTACCCCCATTATAGCGTTCGGCTGGAGTCGTGCAATGTATATAACATATAAAGTACCAACGCAACTACACGCGACCCGATCGACTGATAACGGGCAATAATTGTCCAATAGATTAGAAAGGCAGGTGCTATTATACAATTGGAATAAACAATATTATATAGTTAATACAGTTAATATTAATATTAATATAGTTAATATAGTTATTTACCTACCCTATATAATAATGCAAATTACTTGAAAAATTAAATAAATATTATAAAAGTCGTGTATAAGATACAACTACGTTTTTACACTCAAAATTCGTATTGTAAACACGTCTTAACGGATCAATAATCATAATAATGTCTTTTTTACATAAAATTATTACAATATTGCGCAACTTTAGTTAGGTACTCAATTATTAAATATATTGTTTTTTTTTTTCAAACGTTACAATAATTTAACTGTAAGTGATAGTTTATGGCAAACGGTACGATTTAATAAAATAATAATTAATATAAGGATAATATATAATCGTAAACCAGAGGCATTTTATTATTATTAATAATAATAAAACTGATGACATTTGTACGTAATTACTAATTTCAGTATAGTATTCATTGATATATATATATATATATATATATATTATTAAATATCTATTATGAACTATATTAATAGATGTATAGCTTTCGTTTTTAATTGTCCATTATGATTATTGTCATCAAGTTATAGGTTGTCGTCAAATTTTGAAGATTTTTAATATATATATATTGAGTCACTGTATGACTGTATATTAATGTGGTGTTGACTTAATCGTATCATCACGTTATCGGCAAAACATTTTCTTATACATTATGTACCTCTGTTCTCTACATAAAGTTTGCACGGACCAAATGTGTATATTTTTTTCGCATAATCGACGACATTTTCAAATCAGCCCGTTTTCGTTGGTGAATGATTGCAATGTGCTCACCCTAATACCGGTTTTTTTCGATTTCCGAGGGTTCTCTCATCCCCTATCGCAGCTGCAAGTTATTTTTTAATGGCCTCTTGTCTACAGCCACCCCCAAGGACAGCCCATTCGTTTGCCATACACAGTTGCCATGATCATATTTTGCAACCGATCGTCAATAGATCTATCGCCTTTTCCGCTCGCGGAGCGAATCATTTATAGTGTAGCACGCGCGCTAAAAGTTATCAAAAGTTATTTTGTATTAAATATTTTTATATATGTGATATTTAAGTTTTTATTTAGTTTATTTTCTTTTATATATTTAATAATAAAATGTTCGCGTTTCGGGTGATAATTAGTGATGTGCCTATAAATATCTTGTCTTTTGGATAATTAATACAGATCTAGATGTCTTTTTTCTTGAATTAAAGGTAATCTATAAAAAAATATTTGCAACTATATTATTTATTTATTAGAGTATATCATGCGGTATATATATAATATATATGTTTTATTTGCATTTTCTTTTGGATAAAAATAACTATCAATGACAGAATTTTTAATATTATGATGATTTTGATGAATTTATAGGATTTTTTAATTTTTTTTTTTTTTTTTTTTTTTAAATTAATGAAAAGGCTTTTTAATATTTATATTACCTGCATTATTATAAAATATTCTGCTCTATAGCTTTTGCGTTGTTTTTATTATGTATAAAAATTATCAAGCATTGACTTATATTTAATTAATCGACTAATAAATTAATAAAATACTTAATTCTGAATATAGATAATATAATATTATAGTTAGATATAATAATAATCATAATAGTTTATTAAAATTGGTAATATTGTACTGTAGATTCTTTTATCGTAAGCAACATTCTCTAATTATTCTGTCAAACTTACCAAATACCTTTTCAGCCTTTAATATAATATAATTTTGTTTCTATTATACTCGAATATTATGCCTATTTTCAGTGAAAAATCCTTAAAAATAAATTAACTATAAAATATAATAGTATAAATAATATTTAACAATCAATATTAAAATTAAACCAGTTTTATAGAAATCAGAAAACTATTAAAATAACATTTAATTTATAAATGATTTAAACATATGAATAATACCTATAAGCTTGTTTTGCTTGATAAATAAATGTATCCGAGGTATTTATAATTTGTAACGTGAAGAAATGTATAAATAAAAATTATGATACCTAGTTTACGTCTCCAATTTTTTATTTTTTAACAATAATTAGTGAGTTTGATTATTATTCAGTTAAATTTATTTTAGAATTGTACAGCATTAATCGTTCTCAAAATAGTTAATGCTATTATAGCAGTTTGTGTACATAGGTACTTATGATAATTATTGATATTAACGACTAATGTTTAAACAGCATTTTAAAAGTAAACAGAAATCAGAAATATTTAAGTGCAGTGCGCAAGCTGAACATGATTGAATGCCGGCTGATAAACGTTATTTAGAAATGGCATTTATATTATGTTGAACGCGCTACAATGTAGCGGAAAGCACCGCGGTATGTTTTAAAGTCTATATAAAAATCCTGCACGACCTTTGAACTGCAACTGCAGTAATGCTGTATACCTATAGCTATATACACTTCGGACCTAATATTCTGATCGACAGCCGTCAAATGCGCGTATATAGGGCATGTATATACAATGTATTTCACCCCGTGTGTCCAGTGAAATGGAAAATGTGTGGCGGTTATCGATAGAACTTCGGCCGAGGGTATTAAAAGGGTTGCATACTCGGTGGTAGCACTATGTATGGTGGGCTCATGGAGCGTATTCTCGTATTAATCTTATGGCTCTGCGTGCCATTTGCTGCTGCATAATATAGAGGCCACGATATTCTATATATACAGTATACATTTATATATATATAATATGCTATACGTTGTATGCGTGTGTACATGTATATATATATATATATATATATATATATATGACTGGAGGTTTCCGTGATTAAATGTTGAATAATTTAAATCCTCTTCGAATATTATATATGTGTGCTGTGTGGCGTGCATAAGCGTATAATCTGCGAGTGTCGGGAAGTCGGACGGGGCAACGGCGACAGCCGAATACGCAAGCGCACGTGTGTGCGTGTGTATGTGAAAGGGTTAAGAGCTGAGAGGGAAAGGCCAATGGGATTTATTAGCCTGTAACACGTGTACGACGAAATCTTCTCTCCTCGTATATATTTATAGTAGGCACACTATACAGTTATGTATGTAGTGTGTGTGTATACGTGAGCATTGGTGGCAGTCGTGGTTAGGATAAATTCGCTTCGTACAAACGCACACACGCACGCACACATGTGTATATATATATTACGCACATACAATACAAATTATTTCAAACGCGCCGGATGTGTTTGATTTATATTCGTATGTGTATATGTCGTACATAATATATATTAAAATAGGTAGGTATATCAATGTATATATATTATTCGACTATTCGAGCGTGGGGAGAGAACTTCGCGCGCACATGCGACAAACGCGCGGCCGACAAGTGCAAGTGTGGAAGCACATCGGAAAATTCGGAAATCGTAATAAATTCTTTGACCACAGGGCTGAAAAAAGTGTAAATATATTTTGCGACGCTTAATATGTGCTCGTTAAAACATTACCTAACACTTAACAGTTCTTATATCCGATATAACTATATATTTTTACAAGAATATTATCTTCTCATTTGTTAAAAATATTTTGAACTCCTCTGAAATTGTGTATTATATAGCGTTTCGTCCAGAGGCTTTTAATTATTGTTCCCCGCTCTCACAAATCCATTTCACTACACACGCGAAGACTTATGCTGACTTATATACCAATACACAGCGCAGTATATATACCTACAGACTATATACACTGCTGTGGTGCATTTATATAATATAGGCGCTATATACACTATTGCGAACGCATGTTATAAATAATATATATATATATTTGTATATAAATACGTAGGTATAAAACACATGTATATACATTCTTCGGGAGACGCCAAGGTCAGACGAAAAAAATATACTAACTCCCTAACGATTCCCACTGGCAGATAACACACCGTATTTTATAATAATATTATAAACTCGTATATAATAATATGAAAACTGGTCCTAAAACACGACTGCATATCGGACGGGGTATTTGTGTTGCATGTGTACACGTATTATATTGTAGGTACCGTGTGTGTTGCAGTAGAGGATTTGTCCGACGACTGTTCGGCGACGAGGAGAAGGCGGGAACGAGAGCCCCCTGCAGTGGGAGGTTGTGTGCAGGCCGCAGGTAGACGAGATAGGTCAAAAGAAAAAAAAACCACAAAGAGTATAGAGAAAGCCCTTTCTTTTCAAAGACCCATCGCGAGTCGTCGTGTTCGTCACGGGGATTCGTATACGATACATAGCTGGTCGGAATTTCTCGGAGTATAGAGTGAAAGAATCGCACGCGCCCGCCACACAACAATGTCATGTTATACCATAGGCACCGATATACAATATATACATTGTATACGTCCTTGTTTTGCGTATTTTTTTTTTTATTTTTTTTTTTTTCAATTCAATTCGAAACAAAAACGTTCGATTCTCGACATAGGTATATCGACATTACTATTTTGTGCGACTTTTATCGAAAACAGCGCAGCATTGATTATAGCCTGTGTGTAGCAGTTAATATATTTTATGTACAGCAAAACACACAACCATAATAACTTATAGACTACACCGGTGTTTAACAAAGTATTGTAATGTGACAATTTAAGAGTCTCGATTTACGTATAAATAGCTCAGAACTAACACCCACTGCTCCTACAGCAACTGTACATTAATATTAACGTTTCCATCTCCCCTCTCTAGCAGTCATTCTTCCGTGTGTTAAGAATTTGTTAAAAGGTTTTATCCGTCTGTTATTGTGCTGCGTGTTTTCAAATAAAACGTTTCGCACTCAATGATTATATTATCGTTATAATTCTAATTATTCGAGTACAGTAAATTATATTACAAACCAGTATGCTAATTACGATAACGATCTTACATTTACATGATACTACTCAGTACTCACGAACACGTCATTGGAGTTACTCGACCGAAATTTGAATCAAAGTACTTTTTTATATCGAAAACACTATATCTACACAATTTTACATACTGTATAATAGGTACATAATATAGAGTGTAATATAAAGCATAACAAACATAATTGTATTATTAGCATCAAACAAATTCCCCTCCAATAAACCATAACGGAATTAATTACTACAAAATTAATTTTCAATACCTTCCGTATACAATTTAAATAAAACAAAACGTTAAATGTTTTATCCCATGCATGACATTATAATATAATTGACTTTAATATTATTTAATCCAATAATAAATTTAAACGTTGTTAACATATTATGAATATCGTGATATTCGACTAAGTTTTTCACCTACCTACTTGAATAGGTACGATATGGACATATTATATTGGTTGTACGATATTTGTGTGTGTTTTACTATTTCATCGATAAACATGATTGTGTGATTTTATTATTAAAAAAAACTTAAGTAACCATGTTGGAGATTTGACTATTTGAGGGGTAATGAAAAGCTACGGAAATCAGATTGGTCGTGAACTGTGGTTGTGCACATACATATTATATAAAATAATATAGCCGCGGTTCCACTCAAACTTGTTTGCTTCTTTGAATATTTTAATTTAAATTAAACCACCACCGCCGCGCCATAGCGGCTGGCGTGCTTCGGCGTTTACTATGCAATTAGGTATTTCGTATACGGATAGCATAAATTAAATTAATAATATGATTTATATTACACCGACTACGGCATATAGGTACACTCGATATGCTTTGTTTTGTTTTCGTTAAATTCCGCCGGCTAATACAATTTTTTTTCTCGTAATATCGTAAAAAACATTTGAATCAATTATTATACGCAGTCTGTGTCCCGGGGTCACAATAATTCATTATAATCATAGGACACGTCAATCGGTCAGTCCGTTTTACGCGATATTTACAACGTGTATAATATGATAATAGTATTATATTATTATACGAAGACGGCGGACAGACACCCGTCTCACCGTGCCGCCGCCGCCGACACAATTATTTCAATCTATTGCGGTCGCGACGCTCGTCTATATACCGGATATTATATACCTATGCACATATTATTATGCACGCTCGGTTAACTTTTAATGCTTTAACGGTTTAATAATATTTATATATATATATATTATATATGCCTGACCATATTATACTCTATTTGACTATCGCGCGCTTAAATCAACATTTGTCTAAATCGTCCTATATGCCTATAATAATAATAATAATAATAATAATATAACCATGCACGCGTGCGCCCTAAACTGTAATAAATAAAATCGTAAACCGCGCGCACATATTATTATTGTACGTATTACACGCGTATATTGTTAAAGGAGTGGTCGCAGCATAATATGACACTATTACAAGTTTTATTTATTACGCGTGTAGCGATAAATTCTGAACATGAAATTGTTTTTCGTGTCGTAATTTTATAAATTTCGCGAAATTTATCACTATGTGTCTGGTATAAAAATAACGTAGTTTTGTATTAATATCCGTTCGAACGATGACCACTACTATACGTACGCACACACGAAAATATTATATCGTGTAGGCACCTACAATAGTGTACAGCAGTGTCTTTAGTGTGAACACAACGTCCGCGATGTGTTATATTTTAGTCGTTTTGGCGTATAAATGCGAAAACGCTGTTAATTTATTGTATATAATATTATATAGTATGTACCTACCTACAACCTACTGCAGTATATAATACTGAGACCTCGAAAACGTCAACACGGATATTAGAAAACCATCGTGTGGGAGTAAAAGTTATAATCATACATTCCGAAAAATCTATATATTTGATGTATACTCGTATATATAATTTACAATAAAATAATATTATCATGTGTATGTTACACAATTACTGCGAAGTGTAATATTATAATTGTATATTGATGATTATAATATGTTAATATTAATGTGTAGAATAAGTAAATAACTAATATTTAACGCGCGCTAAATTTGTATTCAACGGCGGTGGTGGCGGCGATGACGACAGAGATTTCTATCCTATGCGGCGGCGTAAAATTAGCATTCTGCCTCTGCCTCTGCCGCCGCCGTCGACGACGACGTGTCCAGACCGCAATTGTTGCATGCCACACCGATGGATGTTGGAAGTGTTGTTGGCGGGGTGTAGGTCACAAGTCGGTTACATTATATTATAGCTTATACATTATATTTTCGAAACAATGAGAATTATTGCGATTCCATTCCGAACTCTTTGCAGTCCGCAATTTTCCGTCTCTTTTCCTCTCTCCGTCATGTATTACAAATTCTAATGTTAATTGGAGCGGTAGGTATAGCCGCCAGTGCGGCAGATGAATTTTTGAAAAATAATAAATATAATTTGCATTCGCTTCAAACCGACGACGACGACACCTATCACTTGCCGTTTGCAGCCGCCACGTTACCAAATCCCTCTCTCTCTCTCTCTCTCTCTCTCTCTCTCGTATAGAATAACCAACACCACTCGGGCTGCGCATTATATATATATATATATGCGAATTACCCATTATTTTTCTTTTAATTTTATGACTGGATGTATCGTTTTTCGAAATTTTTTAGCGCGATAACAAAGTACACTTACTCAAATTATTATAAAATAACTACTATGGTACCTGCCTGCATATAGCTGCATAAAATTATCAACCGTTCCTTTACATAATATTTATGCATTGTAGAATGTAGGATTATTGTACACGCTACGAGCGTATTCAGCACCATTTTGTGTACGTGTTTTTTATTCAAAACGTAACTATATTGTAGGTCATTATACATATCTTGTACTGATTCGAAAAATGTGTACGACGTGCACGTGTTTGATAGTGAATAATGATTGTCCGCTATCTTAAATTTGAATATTATGTAACATTTTATAATATTATTCAATCGTTTGAAATTATATAAGGACATGCCGATGATAAATTATTTTTGAAATTTGAAGCTTATAGTATTTTATTATTATGCCTTTTTTTCTGCATCGCCACATGGAGGCCGTACTGTTTTCACATGACGAAGTCCCCATATAGCATCGTTTATTTGTTAAAAATATTTACGACACTGATCTGAGTAACGACTTTGATCTGGATTTTGATAATTATACTTACATTTTGCAGTCAGCCTGCAGTTGTTTACGTCTATCAGTATCGCGGTTTCACGCATCTCGCCCGCATCTTTATATATATATATATATATCAATAGTTGGCGAGAAACGTACAAACAATTTTATAAAATTACAATACGTAAACTTACTCAATTATATATTGTATTAATATTTTATAAAATATATATTTATATCACTTCTGTACCGGATTAAGGTCACAGTGGTGGCATTGGCTTATAACTGTAGGTACTGTAATAATAATAATAATAATAATAATAATATAGTTTGTCAAACCCGGTCGCGCGAGTACGTGTGAACGCGGCCTCGTAATTTTCGGGCAAACGGACAGCTGCTGTTCCGCCGCCGCCGCTGCGTCGGGACCTCGCGGTGTACACACAGCCATGTTGGCCAGCCATAATGAAATAGGAGGTTCGAGTGTCAGCAGACGTTGACATGCAGACTTAACTCTCCCATGCACACTACAGCACGCTAACGCAGACGTATTATATATAAATAATAATTTATATTGCAGCTACGTCATATGCGAACGAATCTTATTTCGAAATTATTGTATTCATTATATTATCTGAATAATATGTGAAACCCGTATTATGCAGTCATATATACAAATCGTGTGGATTTTTAAACGTCGCGAGCGAATATGAGGCGTGTTGCGGCGACAAAACAGTTCGTAAAAGTCGAAATCGCTATCTGTAATCGCGGTGGACGCTGCGCTAACACAATCTCGTGATTATTTAATTTTAAGAAAATAGTTTTTTGTTTTTAAATTTATCATTATCATTCTAAACGTCATTAAAACTGAAGACGAAATACCATAATATTATATTACCTTCTAATATATTTACGTGTGGCTGAGAGAGCTTGAACTCGGTTTAAACGATAAAATATACATAGGTACGGTATACGAGGATGTGGTGCTGTGTATGCTTAATATTATAACGTAAAACGCTCTTTCAGGAAATAAATTGTTTTTCGATAAATATATGTGTACCATACCCACCAAGGCTATATACCAAAAACACATTTTAAAAGAGTTCGTTTTCATGTTTTCTTCAACCGATTATTTTATTTTTATCTTGATACCCGTGAATTCGACGACTGTATTGGTCAGTAGTAATCAAGTAAATACACGCATTCCACGATAACGCGGCCAATAATGTGACTGCCGATCGTCTATATAGAAATATTTTTCTTGTATAGATTATTGTACAAAAACATGTGACAAACGTACAGCTCTTTCATCGACTATTTGGTTCTACTGCGATACAATTTTTTACAATAATTTAGGTATATATTCAAACGTTGCGTACCTACTAATCCTATATTATTCATATTATTATTGGTTCTCCAACCTTGTGTATCACAGTCCGTGCTGTTTCGAGTTATTACTACACATTATATAACTATTATATTATATTAGAATACTAGCTGAACCCGTGCACTTTATCGTAATCCGTTAAAAATCTTACTTCTTATATGTGTCTTAAGCTGTGTGTTAAATTCTTTTTCTGTGATCATGGTATAGCAGTATATTTTTATACATATAGTTAGATAACGGTTAAAATATACAAAGTAATAATCTTACCACAATATTATACAATTTAGTTTATCATTATGTAATTTTATTCGTTTTATCGAGAAAAGTTTGACAATTCAAATATTCAACTGACTGATGTTTGGGCGTATCACTTTTTAACTTGGTCTATCCCATGCGGCCCATAGGTCTAATATATCTCTGTGCCAAATTTTGTCGCAATCGGTCCAGCCGTTTAGGAATGCATAAAGAACAAACAGACAGAAATCTATTTATAAAATATACAGAAGATATTACTAACGAATAAAGCGAATGGTGAAAATCTAAAAATGCAATATAAAAAATGCATTTTGACTTACGCATCTGTGAACGGCAAGTGATTTTTTTTCAGTCAAAACTCAAAATATTAACTATTTTTCTAAGATTATATATATCTTGTCCATCAAAAATATTAAACTTATGATCATATATCGTGAAATTAGTAGGTACAATAGTCAATAGTAGTTAATGTTTATAAACGGAGCATCAATATATATATCTGTGTCAAAAAACATGATTATTACCTACAAATGGATCTTCTTCTAGTAAAATACAACTTGGTATATTATTTTCTATATTCATAAATATTAAATATGTCCATATTTGCGATGTTATTTAGCATATAATGTTCCAAGTCTTGGTCAAATGCCATGGTTGTAAATTATAAATTTCACCAATTATAAGTTTAAACAAAATATAATATTAATGATGAGTGACGATTGTCGTAAAGTGTTTTCGACACGTAATTCACTGTCGTTGTGAATTGTCGAATATTACTGTCGAACTAGCTATCGAAAACGTTTGAGAACAGTAATTTTTGAGGAAATCGTAAACACCAATATTGACGATAGATTTTTGATCGAAAGTGGATTTCGATACCTTTGACTTTTTGAGAATAGACCCCTAGGGTACGCGCGTAGGTGGATTCGCAAAATTTCTAATTTTAGACGGCACGACTGGTGAGCATCTATTGACCGTCAGATGGCGCTGCCTCCGTGCTTACCGCGACCGGGGCCTCGGTGGAATGTGCGGTAGATGCCGTTTGCGTAGATTTCGCTGACTTTTTTCCGTCTAAAAATTTAATATTAATATTTTAATCACGCCCAATGAAATAACAATACTAATAATAAAAACGAGGTGGTGGAGTAAAACGGTAAACGGTAACCTTACAGGTAACCGGTGCACACTATAATATTGATGACGATAATAATAATAATAATAATGATATGTATTATATTATTAACCGCTAAGACACGCGCGAGAGCACAACATTTTAACGTGCGCCTACGACGGCGACGGTCCGTCGTGTGTGCGCTGGCCTCATTTAAATAACGATAAAAACTGAAGAGCCGCCGCCGACAATATTTACGACCTGTTGTAGGTACAGTGGACACGCGGAACACGATTGCGGTGCGGCGGCGCTTGCCCGGCCGACCGTCCGTTCGATTTACTGCCGCCGCCGATGTACAATGTTCGACGCGATTTTTATTGCTTTTAAATGGGTCGGTTCGATTCATATATTATACCTACACCCGACTGAGCTGCAGTCGTAGGCCGTATAATATAATTATTATAATTATAATGTCAATAATGTCATATAATATTTCGTGTACGTACGTGTTGTGCCGTCGTTGTTGACAGTTATTGATAATATTATTTTGTGCATAATATATGTAATCTATTGCATTAGTTGTATTATTATAAATTCAGATCTCGAATTTAGGTGCATTTGTATGTTTTTTTTTCTATACAATGAATAATATGTAATATTCGTTAATAATAATAAATTTAAAAAAAAGTATTTATAGTTATATTTATATCCCATGTATTTTGACGAAGTCGTTTTCTTATCTTCTCTGCGACCTATCGGGACAAGTAATAACCTGTTATAAAAAATAATGAAAATAAATGACTTTTTTGAATTGATTTTTCTGCATATTTTTAATTTTATAGGGTAGGTATATTGAATATTCCTATAAAATAAAATTATAAATGCATATTTTATAGTGCATATTTCTTAGTTTTTTAAAGCATTTAAATCTGGACCCTATTTATAATATTATGCGAAACACAATTTTCGGTTTTTTTTTTTTTTAATCGTCTACACACACTATAGATAAACTGCCAATAATGGTACCTACTGAGGTGACTCTAGTGTTGTCTTGTTGTACACCCGTGCGCGTATAGGTAAATCGACTGACTTCGCGTGAAATAAAATATTATCATAATAAAAATATTAATTTAATAATGTACACACGCAACTACTGACTCGCTGAAGTAGTGTATAGACTATAGGTATATAGTTTTATAGTTTTAAATTATTTTAATAATTTCCTTAAACTCTTTCAAACAAAAGACGTCCAGTGTGTGATAACTGATTATTGGTATCAGGATATTTTATTTTATTTGCGTCGACAAATTGATATCCTAAAATATCGAAATTTATAATAATATGGTAATCAGCCGTATATTAAGCATACACATAAATTATTATCACGACGTGTTTAATATTGAACGTTTTTAATTATATGTGTTGCTCGTATAATCTATAATCTTTATAGTTAGTCGGGTAGATAGATAGGTTATACATAGTCCGTCAAAAGATAGAAAAATATCTAAATAACTGAAAACCAGGAAAGATTTAACAACGATACAATATGGTCATCAATTAAGGTACTTACAATATTCGGACTTATTTAGAATTAAAAGCGAGATCTCACAGAAATTCGCATCATGGGTATGATGATTATCATTTGGTATTCATCATAATGTTAACTGATATATATATATATATATATATATATATATATATATCAGCCTGATTTTTTTACAATTTTTTTAAATATCAATATTTTCGTTAGGTAAATTATAGTAATTTATAGTTTATACATCACATATTATTAAAATAAATACAATAAAAAAATAATTAGATTGTAACATGCACTTATTTAAAAATGTTCTTATAAAATATTTTAAAAAAACTTTATTATTATTTGAAATCACAAAGTTTCTAACATAAACTAGATCGTAATTTACTTAACGAAAATATTGATATTTAAAAAAATTTTAAAAAATCAGCCATTTGACTTAAATAAGTGTTTTTACCATACCTATACATTTTTCTAAAAATCATATATACAAATTGGCTATATTGAATATTTCGAAAACATTTTTATCAATTTTTAAGTTTTTTATTTCCAGTAATAATAAATAAAAAATAAAAAATGTATTATAAATATGTAGCACAAGTGTCTATGAATTAAATTTAAAAGAAATTTTTTAAAAATATTGATTAGAACAATATAGTTATTTCATTTGTCAGAATGTCAGATCTCTGTGGGACATCCTGTATATATATAATAAATAAATAAAATTGATTAATTAATTAAACCATTATATTATTATATTTCTGCATAAAATAATCGATCTGCTCTTGTTTTTTTTCCAAAATATTTCGTATACTTAATATATTTATAGGATACCTACCTATATAATTATTAATCCCGATTTTTTTTCATTACCTGGATATCTATTGGTTTTAAGACACTGATATTAAAAATATTAATGTTGATAGTTCAAAAAACGAAACTATACTAACAAATGTCGGTACTCATATTACTAGGTAGGTACATAAACAATTTATTAACGAATAAAATGTGTCAATGATGATTTAAAGAACTTGGCGATTAAATGAGGTTTAATTTAATTCAATTCATAAAACATTTGTATAATAACATATTATAGGTAAAGATTCTTTAATGTTGCTTATAGCTAATTTTATTCGAAGTATTTTTTTCTATCAATTCTATGTATAGTGGTATGTAGAAAAACTGCGAACAGATAATTGCACTATACCTATTATATTGTTATATATTATTAAGACACGTACCTTCCTAGGCTTGTTTTTTCTTTTTTTTTAAGAGTCAACAGGGAAAAAAACCAGACAATACGTACCGGATTCCGTAAAGACGTTAAGTTAACTTGTTTGAAAACGGCAGTATAGTAGATAAAATAAAACGTGTTTTCTAAAAAAAATTATCTGAAACCGATGGTATTATTCTTAGAATAATAAAAATACGACTTTCGCAATACGCAACCCTCGTTTGAGGGTTAGTCCGTTAGGGGGTGTTGGTGGTGAATAAAAACGAAATAAATTAAGGGCAGTGGAGACCGAGACGACCTCTGTCATCAGGGATGTGTAACAGCCGTTGAAGTTGTATTATGTCTCCGTTAGGTGTCGCGTGAACAATCCCTTCGTTCAAGTGGTGATATAATACTTGTCTTGCGGCTATTTAAGTCAACCACAATAATTGTGCTTGTCGATAATGTTTTTCAAACTTATAATTTTTGTTAAGTATTCAAATTTTGATTGTGTGTATACAAATATTAGAGTTTAGAATGGGGTCAGATATGTTTACAACGACAAAAACGGCAACACTCACTGAACGTATTGACTTACTTAAGATGACGATGAACCCGCGTGCAGAGGCCTCTTAAAGAGGGTGAAAGTGGCAATTACAGATAATGTTATTAATTTGAAAATTTTCAATCAATTATTATAGATTATAGTTATGATTGGTTCTGCTAAACGTAAATTTAGAATGTCGCTCGTGGGTCAGAGGGAGAAAACAAAATGTGTAGTGCGTTGAGTCCATACTCATCAAGTAGGTATCTCATTAGACATTTCTTGGTTGGACATCGATATCGCGTCCGATGATCAGATCTACGCGTTGACATGTTGGTAACAGCAGTAGACGTCCTAAATTATTATGTCAGGACAGTATTCAGGAATTTGCCACCCTGCATGGGGCAAGACGAAATAAGGCGCACTTTTGTACCGAATAAAAAAGTAATACAATTTAAAAACATGAAATTTGCTACACTCTCCCATAATCTGCTGGCCTGAAAAACAACACCTCGTCGCCCTGCCCCTTAATGTCAAACATTTTGATTGAAGTGAAAAACAAATAGGTAGTTTTAATAATACCGCCGTTGTTGTGATGAACAAAACATTTAGTCGAAACCGGATGATACTATATACAACAAAATGTATACACACGTCTATATATTATATTAAGTGTCTATAATATATAGTCGATAAAAGTGCCGTATACTTTCGTACAGTACTTACATATAAAAAACACGGTTTACAGTGCATACCTTTACGTTTTCGATCCGTACAATATAAAATATATATAATACATATAAAACTCCGGAGCGTCGCGTCGCAATAATTATTATGGTATACAGGGTGTCCCACAGAGATCTGACAAATGAAATAACTTTTGTTCTAATCAATATTTGTGAAAAATTTCTTTTAAATATAATTCATTGACACTTGTGCTACATTTTTATTTTTTATTTTTTAATACTGAAAATAAAAAACTTAAAAATTGATAAAATTTTTTTTCGAAATATTCAATATAGCCAATTTGTAAATCTGATTTTTAGAAAAATTTATATGGTAAAAACACTTATTTAAGTCAAAAGGCTGATATTTTACAATTTTTTTAAATATCAATATTTTCGTTAGGTAAAGTATAGTAATTTATAGTTTATACATCACATATTATTAAAATAAATGCAATAAAAAAAATAATTATATTTTAACATGCACCTATTTAATAATTTTTTCTTATAAAATATTTTTAAAAAACTTTATATTATTTGAAATTAAAATGTTTCTAACATAAACTAGATCGTAATTTACTTAACGAAAATAATGATATTTAAAAAAATTGTAAAAAATCAGCCATTTAACTTAAATAAGTGTTTTTACCATATACATTATACATTTTCCTAAAAATCAGATTTACAAATTGGGTATATTGAATATTTCGAAAAAATTTTTTATGAATTTTTAAGTTTTTTATTTTCAGTATTAAAAAATAAAAAATTTAAATTTTTTCTAAAAATGTAGCGCAAGTGTCTATGGATTATATTTAAAAGAAATTTTTAAAAAATATTGATTAGAACAAAAGTTATTTCATCTGTCAGAATGTCAGATCTCTTTGGGACACCCTGTATATATATATATAATATATGTATTGGTAGTTGGGTAAAGGCGTTCGCGGTGAGAATAAGAAGTGAAAAAAATCTGTACGAATTCGCGTCCAAAGATTTAGCGTTAAAACCGATGTCCCCCTTTCCGCCGCCGCGCGGTCACGTCACGTCACGCCACCGAGAGATTGTCGTCTTTCTGGTCGCGTCGCCACCGTTGCGAGTCGACGCGCGCGGCACATGGCGCCATTAGCGCCGCGATACTCGCGAGGCAATTACGGGGCGTGCGTGGCAAGCGTAATGACCACCACCGCAGCCGCCGGACTCGTCTCGTCCGTATAGAATGCGCGTGCGTGCGAGCGTTTGTGTTATTATTATTATTATTATTGTCGTCGTTGTCGTATACATATATATATATATATATATATTTATAATACATTTATATTATATAAACGACATCATGTACGCGAGACGGACGATGAATTTGTAAGTATATAATATATAATATATATTATATAGGTATACTTAGGTATATCGATGCGGACATGACCGCGGTATAAATATATATACCTACACGATTTCGTCGACGGGAACGTGCCGCCGTTAGTGGCGTCCGACGCTATTAGACTTTCGCAGAAGTTAAACGCGCAACATATATGACATCGCGGTATAAAAATATAGGTATTTTAGATATTATATACATGTATTATATATATATATATCGGTAAACTGTTATAGTATACGACTACATAATAATAAAGTGGTCGTAGCCCGTGATAGAATATATATTATTGTTATTATTATAGTGTACCTATATTGTAGTCACCATCACATAAAAATTGTTTAATATACAACGTGTATAACGCACGCGCGCTCGTCTGCAGTGGTGGAATGAAGCACGTTGACGCCGTAGATCTAAGTATCCCGGAAATTTTTTTTTTATTTCGTACCTGTTTGTATTGTAAATTTAATATTCGACGAGGGGAGAAATGGACGGCGGCGACGAGATTCCGCGAAACCGTGGCGTTACTACATGAATACGCCACGGAGAAAATGCGATGCGTTATTTTGAAGGTGTGATATTTTAGATAATATATCTATTAATATATTATATAGAAATTGAAAGAGTACACAAATAGTATACCTACACGAAGGTGTCATATAGGCGTGGTATGTGCACGCATTTAAAAATTATCGAATATATTATACATATATTAGGAGGAGCACGGAGTCAACAAAACCAGAACCGCGCACCAGTGTGCGATTTCGACGTAAACTTTTTTTTAAATTTTACTTCCGTTTCGCGACTGCCTCGGGCCAATCCGGGAAAAGCCGTTCGGACAAAAGCGATCTTTGTTTGTTCCGTATAACTCGATACATATATTATTACGTGAATCGAATAATATAGGTACATTTTATAATCCTGTCATAATTTTTTCTCTTCTCAAAATAAATACCATAGTTTAGCTATTTTATTATAATTACAATTTCGAAACATTCTAATGTTAGAAATTTCTTTGAATTTTTCAGCCAAATATATATTTTATATTTATACTTAACACAGATATCCACATGAGTATTTTAATATTCTGAGATTTTTATTTAATATTATTTTATAAATTTAACATCTCTGCAGTGAAGTGTGAAGACAGTCACCTGAACTTTTTGCATTACTTTAAAATCTTTAAATTTTTTTTAACAATCTTTAATTTTCTCTTAACTCAGTTTTTGAAAATAATTTGTACATTTTTGAAGATTTTATATTTTTATTATTTTTGTTGGAATCATTAATTTTATTTTTGGTATTTAATCTTGCCGTTTACTTTGGTCAAAACCTAGCTATATTATATTATATCAAAGATAATATTAAGAGTTTTAAAATTATTTTATTTTTAAAATTTTAATATCAAATAAGTTATTGTTTACAACATACTATAAAAAATCTAATAAAATGTTTTGTATTATTCTACGTACCTATCTAATTGTCATCGATAGACATTTTAACAAAAATATTGATATTTAAGGTTAGAATATTATAATATGATATTTGTTCCAAAAAACATTACATTTTTACGTTGATATAATATTATTTATTTCCTTTTAATTTATTTTACACAAAAAATATAATTTTTTAAGCGTATAAAATACAACAGTATCTATGTAGGAAATAACATATATACCTACCTACTATTTTCTCTTAAATTCGACGGTAACAATTATTATAACTTATAAAGTTGTAGAATATTTTCAGTAAAAGTAATTTGTACAAATGCAATGTATAAAATAATGGAATATCAAAGTACAATAGGGGAGAATATTTCACTTGCATGCGGGAAACGGCTTGGAGATGAATGTGCTAACGCTGCGGTTGACAGATAATTAATTAGAGCTAAAATTTTAGTAATATATTATGTCCCGCCGAATTTCAGAATTCACCCTATACAGAGAGAGAGAGAGAGAGAGAGAGAGAGAGAGAGCAAATATAATATATACGATTTTATATATAGGGTTTTTGATTGGTGGTAGTGTTGGGCCGGGATTGTGTATGTATTCATGTGGAATTATATTATAAAATGAAAAATAAAATAATTTGTAAATAAAATAAATAAAGATGTCCACTATACAAATATTTTAGTAATATATTCTTGGCCTGTCATTTTTATTACATTCATTGTTGGTTTCAATATACAATTTAACTCTGTTTACTGATTAGCTTTTTGAGGGATTTCAATAATTGTTATTGACATAAACAGATTATTATTTTATCGACTATAGCTTTGAGAACGACAAGAAATCTCCTCGACAAACGTAATATTATAGATAAGTATATAGCCTATATAGGTATACGAATATACGAGATGCAACTAGTATATAAACTGCAAAAGGCTGATGTGGTTGCGTACAAAATACAGTCCAAAATATGAATTCTGGAATAAAAATTCCCAGAAAAAAAATCTCCGGATTACATTATTACTCACATTAATATAATTCATATAAACATTTTTTACAAATACTAAATAGGTATATTATTATATATTATTAATACTTATCATTCAAAAAATTAATTTAGGTATATATATAATATATATTACCCTGAAATTAAATTTTATGTTTTCTATAATATTTTGACTATAATGTAGGTATTAGATATTATTAGAACTTCAAATGTTCAATATAAATACAAATATTAAACTTCAATTCAATAACTAACTGTGATAATTATTATCAATATATATATATATATATATATAAACAGTTAAATCTACTGTGAGTATAAATGTATTATTAATTATTATTACCCTTAAGTATACTGCGTATCGTATTGACTCGATCATTTGAAATATTTATTTAAATATATCAAACTATTAAGAATTTATTTAAAATTTAAAATTATTGATAATATTATAAAATATAATAATTTTTTGAATATGTATAATAATGTATAATATGTAATTCAATATTAGAATTATTTTCATATGGTTATGAGTAATATTGTAGTCTGGGGATTCTTTTTCCTGATTACCTACAATATAAATTCATAAGCTCAATTGTTGTATAAATAACACTGCATTTAAAAGATATACGCATTTCATGAATTATTCCAAGCTGATATTTAAGAGTGCATTTTTATTTATACATTATTTTTTTAATTTTATAAGAAACTTTATGTGGAAAGTGTGTAATACTTGTTATTTTCGTTGCATTCTCTGTAGATATAATATATTATATTATAGATTTAGATAGGTATGTATATAATCTTTGTATAGGTTACACTATATTGTATTATAGCAACGCAATTGTAATGATCACGTTAATATACGGTATAATTCAACCAAGTCGTGATAAATCCTACGATTATAAACCATATTATTATACCATACAAACGATTATCGCTGACAATATGTTTTTTTTTTATAAGCATTATTTGGCGGCTGTTCAATGAGTATATTTGTTTGATGTTTGCAAGTGGTATTATGTGATCGAATTATATGTCTTATACAGTATATGAGCAATCTTAGGTCAGTAACAGTATTATATATAGATTATATTGAATTTATTGTATAACGGTATTTCTTTTCATTTACCAGATAATTCACACAATACTTTGAAAAATATCCGTTGAAAACAATGTAAAGTATGTGACCCAAGGATGTTCTATTGCGAGTCTTCGAGATGTGTGTTTACTGTTTATATAGAGCGTTATCGTCGGGGGGTCTTTGGGATGTCACGGGTATATTATGTTTTTACACTCTATAGACCTATATAGACGGCTATAGCATTATTATATTATTATGAAAACGTGCAGTTGGTGGTATGACGGAGAATATCATGCTAACTTTTAAGGGTCAGTGTCTGTATTGTGTGTTATAATTTATATATAATGGTGATGATTGCTTTTTCCCTTAGATACGCAATAACTTTTTAGTGTTATAATAGCAGTTATCTGGTCTTTTGATTTAAATAATTTTTAAAATATGATAAATATAGAATAAATAAAAATATTATTTGGTTTTGAAATCAATTGTTTGTGGTTTTTGTCTAAATCGTATTACAGTTTTATATTATTGCCTAAATATAATATATCTATATAAAAATTGTAATCGAATAATTCTTTGAAAATTTACATAAAAGTTTGTTCAATATAGACGAAAGTATCATATGTATTATACATTGATATATGATAGTAGATCCGCAGTGACCATCACCTGCACTCAACATAATATACGTATTAATTTTTATTTATTCACGTGAACAGTGCAGTAGGGCCCCATTTTATCGTATAAAGTGTGCATTTACATCCTTAGGTACCTATAAAATAAACGTGCTTATTAGAATCTTCGTTTCGTCTTTGCGTATGATTCATAAAAGATATTTATTGAGAGCAAAAAATTTATAAATAAACAATAAATAGACACCTGTAGAGTGCTATAATTTTTTGTCGTGCAGTGCGTATTATATATACATATATTAGATTCACACTCGTTAGAATTCTTATAATCGTATATGTATCTTCTTATTAGCGTAATACAACGCGTTGTATATAATTTGTATGTATGTATAATAATAATATATACTTATATGTATAAATCAAGGAATATCGTTTGTGATTTAATTACCTTGCTGTAATGTAAGAAAACAATGGGCAAAAAGCCTCAGCTGAATATACGCGAATTCATAATATATATATATCCAACACTGCAAGTCGTAACATCAGCGACGGTTGTGTCGCCAAACATTTAATTTGTATTCAAACATGTGTAGGTATTATACTTAATACGATGTATACACTATGCTTTTATTTTACTTGATGCTCGTCACGTTGTTAACGGACAGTTGTTGTATTATACAGTGGACAAGACTGTATTATAGCCGTATATGTGTACAATAATATATGCACGCGACCTATAATCGTAGATTTGTTTACCTATGTTTATACATTATTTATTGTAATTAAGTGATGGGGACACCGTTTGGTGTAAACACTTTTTAGCACGTATACTATAATTTAAAACATTAAATTGTAATAAATAAATATTTACAACGATATAAGAACCAACATAAAAATGGTGCATATAAATTATATAAAAAATTACGCCTAGAAATACTTCAAGACCTTTAATTTAATTCACAAATTTGGTTTTCGTATACTTATTCCAAAATAACATAAAAGATAACCTTTAATCTTCAAATTATGTTATGTGCCATTATATATTATATCATTATTCATTATGAGTATCATATTTTGTTTAAACCTCATATTTTTTTTACAATAAACACTCATATTAAATCATATTTTTTCCGTTTGGACACTTGTTTTACATAATCTTAAATCATTTCATAAAATAATTTTTTACTATTATTATCGTTATAATTTTAAAGTTTTTACTTTTTTGGATTACTGTAATAATATTTTTAATTTCATATTCTAAAGTATCATTTTTTTCAATTAGGTACTTTGATTTATACAATTCGAATTTCAAATGAGTAATAAATTATAGTTTTTACTTATAAATATTTAAAGTTAAGATGAACAAAGTAAGCACAGTGTTATCTTAGATAATCATAAAAACTAGAAAAATTATAAAAAAAATAGTAAAATTTGTTTTTACAAAAATGTTTTTTTGTAACTATTTAAAATTATGTAAATGCATTGCCATAAACGTCAATATTATCCGAGATAATATTATGTTAAATGAATCAATCAAAATAATATATATTATTATTGCAAATTACACATGTTACAAGACAGTGTCAGGACCAACGTGTTTACACTCTTAATAGGGGTACAATACATAAAAAAAAAGTAATATAGTATTAAACAACCAAATTAAAATATTTCATTGTGTATAAAAACAAATTGTAGGTTACAATAAATTAAGATAACTATTATCTTGATGTTTGAATAAACGCACAAGTAGCTAATGATATTTGTAGTTATAACATATATTAATAATGATCAATAAAAAAAACAAAATAAATTATTTTATAATATTTATATAGGCAAATTAAAACTAAATATATTATACATAGGTTATATTACCTTCTCGTAATTCTACAACTTCAAGTGTTTTTACCTTTCCTGATGTTTATGGTTCAAATTGTTATCTACTTATATGAACTATTCCAGATATTATAGTATTTTGAGTTCTCCTAACTCAAGTGCATATTAAAATATTATTCTGTATTATCATATTTTGATAGTTACTTAGTTACTATGGTGTGTATATATATACCTGTATTATATATTGTCTATGTTCCGCGTATAAAATATATTATACTGATAAAACTATACAATAAATGCCGGTAGCACATCCTGTTATATAAAAAAAAAACCACCATTATTATAACATTTATTTTTGTTATGAAGTCACTAAATGACACAACCTGCAGCTTTCGTTTAGTTATAATATTATAGTTACATTATAATGTTTTCCAATTTATACGTAACAACTGAGTAAACTATATAGGTGTGTACGCAAGTATGTCGACTATACCTACTATATTTAAATAATTTATAATACGATGAAGTGAATATTGCTATAGGTAGGTAGTTGATAATTTATAAAAATAAATTGTTTCTAGTCAAATATTAATGTAAGTTATCCTATATATTTTTTGTAAGCAATTTTACATGAAAAGCACTATTTCAATGGCAGTTACCTAATTATGTAGAATACTAAAAATTAACCCGCATAATTTTAATTATGTAAATGCGCACAATTTGAATGTAAAAAATGTTGATTTCTCACAAATCAATTTATAATTAATTATTATGATGCATAATATGTATTAATATATTTTATTTTATTTTTTAACCGTTAACCGTTTAAACTGTCGTTTAATTGAACTCAATTAAATAACTCCCCATCACAAGTTATATATACTATTATGCAGTATACCACTTGCTACTCCGCTCATCTTATCTTTGTATACTTTATATACCTTATATCTTAGCTTACTTATAATTAAATTGGTATAACCATTGATTAAATATACATATTATATAAATATATATATACATATATAATATACATGTATATTTAATCAATATTCAATGGTATATAACTATAATTCTTAACTCGAACGACATTCAATTTTTATTAATCGATGTTTTCTAAAAAAATTCAACTTTTAAATATGAAATTATGTATAAAATAGGTAGTCTAAAAAATGTATTTTATTTTATGTCGTGAGTATAGTGTGTTATTTGTTTTAAATCAATATTTTCCAAATTTATATTATCATAACCTTATTAGTTATTTTAAATAGTTATTTAATCGGTAATTTATTTGATAATGAATCTCTTGTAATCTAATCTCCTTCAAAGTCATTATTTTTTTGAGATATTAAATTTTTTTTAATCATGTTTATATATGTATATACATTCTAAAGACAGAATAATTGGCAAAACTATTATGTATTTATAGGTATGGTATTTTAAAATTTGGTATTTAATAAGTTTCATTAATTTCGTTTTATTGCTTGAATATAACGTTATGAGCAAATATTTATTTAATCTACAGTATAGCTGTGTAATTTATATGTACCAATATCTTAATTAGATGTACATATAGATAATATATGGTTTGGAAAAAATATCGGTAATAGCCTTCGACACAGCTTAATGAATATGCTATTAAAGAAATAATTGGTTGTTATACTTGTTAACATTATTATGATTTATTATTTTAATTTTTAAATACATTAAAATAACGTATAATATGATAATAGGTGTAATTCAAAAAGTTTATCAATAAAAATAACTATTATTATATAATGAATAAAATATAATATATATGAAACGGAATAAATGATTGTAATTAATAATAAATTATAGACGTGGTGATTCAAAGCTTAAAATTAAAAATAAATGTCATTATTTTTATTTGAAATATATAGATTGCACTACATCCAAAAGAAAATTAAGCAATAGTTATATTTGCTTATATAATATTCATATTTCATAGTGGTAACTGGTAGCGATTATACAAATTGAATTGTCAGATTAACTGCAATAAGTGCCTATAGTAAATTACACAATTTTTACGTAAAGTAAGAGATACATGATGTGAGATATAATGTCTATAGGCAATAAATATTTATAGGTAAATGCGTATACATTTATAAAAAATAGATGATATTATACTTTCAGATGTTATAAAGATACTATTTTAGAAAATCAATTTTGAAATATTTGTTTGATACAATTAACTTTTTAAAAATACAAAAAAAAAAAATTGCTGCCTTTTACAGAGGGATTAATATTTTGATTTTTGTGTATTTTTAGGGTTATCCGTTTAGGATCTGGTATATTATTATAGATGCATATAACGCGATAAAAATATATCGACTAAATACTATAAATAGCACATAATAATGATAATAACATACATACATATTAAACTATACATATAGCCATATAGGTACCAAATATAATACGCACATATATAATATTATTTGACACGTTGACAGTGATAATTTATTGTGCATATATAGGTAATAGATATATATCAAAAACGTTTTGTTAAATCGCGTTATATGTATGTTTTAATTTTCCGAAATATCATATAGACAGATATAGGTAAATAATAATATATATATTACCTACGTACGATACATGATATACCTATACATATATGCACTAAACCTATATGCATGTTGGTGGTATCTACACAAGAACGAGAGCGTTTCGAGCTATAAATCTATATTTTCCGGTCGTCAAATGAAGCGATGGGCAATGTATGAATGTTAAGCCGTGTGTGTCGACGCCGGGGAAAAGCGCCTATATTATTATTGTCGTTATTATAGTAATATATATAGGGGAAGGTTTTATTCCAGCGAACGGTTTTTCATCGCGGCGGGGTGGGGATGCTGATAAGGACTCGTGTATTAAAGCGGCGCGTTATCATTGGGCGCACGGGGGTACTACCGCTGCTGTTCCATCAGCGTCAGCAGCGGAGGAACGGCACGCGTGCGTGCGCGCACGATCGTCCAAAGCGGCGGCGGCGGCAACGGACTGAGCAGCTGTTGAGTGCCGCCGCGCCATTAATGTCAGTCCGTCCGGCCGTCCAATCGGGTCCCGTGGTTCATCACCATTTGCGCCGGCTTTTTGAAACGTTGTGCGCGTGTCGCGGACTTTTCGCTCGCACGTTGCTATAATCGTCGTCAGACCGCTTTTCCGACGAAACGTTCGTCGCTGTGCACACTACACACCGATCGTATACTGTTGTTATATTATACTATCATAATTGGTTTTGTTTAATTTTTAGTTTTTTTATCTGCGTGTTTTTACAACATTTTACAACTCGGCGGGTTATTTACGGTGCAATTTTTTCCCCATAATTTTTTAATCGTTTTTTTGTTCTCGAAATATATTTATTTTTTTATATACTTTTTTGTCGGATCCGAATACTCCAAATTCGTGTGTGCATTGTCATCGAATCATCGACATCTCATGGTCGTACGTAACTCAGGTACATATAAGAACGATTTTTATATTATACATAATTTTATTATACCCAAACTCATCTACGTATTAATAGGAACGTAGGTAAATGTAGACGCTAAAGTAAGTAGGTACCTAGTAGGTACACTATATTGATCTACATTTTTATTAACCATTTAATTGAATATTATTTTTTAAATTTAAACGAGTGTGATTATTATTAATATTTAGTATTGAACTAATAGGCAATCGTTTTTTGGTTGTACTTGGTGGAGCGTACCTACTTATCTATGTAAATTGGCTGTAATCATCAAATATTTTTATATAAACTATAGGTATATGTACTAATGTACTATGCCTACAATATTATTTTAGATTTCATAAATTTCAATCATCATTATATTTTATCAAAACCAACAGTATTTTTGTTTTTTGATTTGTTCAAAAAATAAATTAATGGAGTTATATATTATTTTTTAGATTAGATAATTTTAATGACTTCCGATTGTATTTCATGAAAATAATATTGTATTAGTATCAAAATAATTTATACTTTTAAGATAAGGAGGTGCCTATATATTTTAATATATTATGGAATTATTATTGATTATCATAATTAAAAATATTCTTACAGTTATATTAAGTATTAGGTGCACTAATATATAATATATTAATATCGTATACGCGCTATATACGTCATGATGTTTGTTTCGTTTTTATCGCATAATTAATATACTCGCCGTGAACTAACTGTAAAATGTCAACTATTTGAACATCCTTTAATGTTTTTATTACACCATGTAATATATATAATATATATACATATTGTAGGCATATTATAATAGGACCTCCGAGATCACGAGAATATCCCATATAGATCTAACAGAGAAAGTACTTGAAACGAACAAATCTCTATTTATCTGCGGCTCTTGGAACTGGTTTCCTCGTATTTTATAAAAATAACAACACTGTAGGTATATACTATACTATACAGGGTGATTCTTTTAAGTGGGTATACTAATTATCCCGAAAAGTATTGACTTTTTTCGAAATATTTTTTTACATGGTTTCAAGTTGTTAAAAAACCAACGTTTTTATTAAAAAATTATATTTTAAATATTTTTTATCCTTATAATTTTTTTAAGTTTTTTACTTTGTTGAATGACAACATAGAGTTTTAATTTCATATTCCAAAGCAAACTATTTTTCTAAGTATTTTGATTCATAAAAATCGAATTTAGGACGATTAGTTTATGAGTTATATGTATTTAAAGTATAGACAAGCGGAGTAGTGGACTAATACTTTGCGGGGTAACCCCGTACCACTCCACTCTGCCAATCTAAACTTTAAATATTTATAACTCAAAAACTACTAGCCCTAAATTCGATTTTTATGAATCAAAATACTTAGAAAAATATTCTGCTTTGGAATATGAATTTAAAACTCTATGTTGTCATTCAAAAAAGTAAAAAACTTAAAAAATTATAAGGATAAAAAATATTTAAAAATATAATTTTTTAATTAAAACGTTGGTTTTTTAACAACTTGAAACCATGTAAAAAAATATTTTGAAAAAAGTAAATACTTTTCGAGATAATTAGTGTACCCACTTAAAAGAATCACCTTGTATATATATGAGAGTGTGCGATGATTGACTGCAGTAATTATTTCATTATTACTTATTGGCACCTATATTATGTAGTTTCATATTATGAATTATGATTTAGCAATATATAGTAAAACCTATATAGGTACCCATTTTATATATTATCCTATTATACATATCCCAACGTTTTGCTTCAGATTATAATTGTATGATCAGAACCGAAGTGGGTCATGGACCTGTTTTGGCGTGCGGATCTATATATATTATGTATGTGTGTATAATAATATTATATTGAGTAATTTTGACCACCAACGAATTGAGCACGTTTGAAGTTGTCTCAAAATCCGTTGCGGCCCTGCAATCGCGAACGTGGGCGGACAACACAATAGTCGTGGTACACTATATAATACACGACAATATCGATAAGAATCGAAAAAAAAATTAAATTTATTCATCGATTTAATAATTCCGTTTTTATATACACATTTATACGTATAACTCATTGTGTTTTCGACAGGTGTTTATTATAGTTTTATGCGCACTTACCGACACTCATCACTTACCATGGGATTTTATAATACTCGAAAGGTACCTTATCGCGTATTGGAACATTGAGAAAAAAACATGTTTCCGATGAATTATGTAGTTATTGTGTTAGAAATTATATTATTATCGGAATTGATTGATCCAAGGGATTTTGCATAAATTTGAGGTCAGAGTTATTTTTCTGTTGGGAAACTTAGATTTTTATAGTATGAGAAGTAATAACAATATACAATTTTTTTTAAATTTAATTACCGATTATTCATGATCATTACATTATTATGTAGGTATCTACTATATAATATATTAATATATTAAATAGGTTATTATTATTTATGTTTATGTATTTGATTTGTGCATAAAATGTTTTTAGCATATAATACTTATTTTTATTGAACCATTTATTCAATTGTGTACATAACCTATATATATATAATGTATATAATATGTGATTTCAGTTTTCATCCGCTATTTAGATTTAATTAAAATACTATTACTGATATCGCTTTATATAACTAAATATTGAATGTTTAGTTATCAATGTAATATTAATAAATTAATTTATGATGATATAAAATTATATAATTCAGATATTTATACATTATACCTACATATTGTATCCATACTGCAGTATATATTATGTCTTAACTGTTTTTATTGTACAAATAAAAAATGATAAGAGCAGCACATCTATACAGTTTCTTGGGATTTTAGAGTAAGAATCATTTATTGATTTATTAATATAAAATACAAAACCATCCTAAAACTTGTTGTGTGTCGTTACAAAATGTTTTTGTAATTTATGTAAATCTTTTACATTATTAGTTAAGTATAAGTTTATAATTAAAATGCTACTTTCTTCCTATTCTTTTTTTATTTCCCTATAGTTCATCGTAATAACAGTTTTAACTTTCACTAATTTGTATTATTGTTTCCAATTTCAACTGCAAATGACCAGCTCATTTCAACATAATGCATTTTAAAAAGTATTTTCTCCTATAATTTTCTAGTTTTCCGGAGTTAGTCAAATTTAAGCATACCAGAGAAATGGCATTTTAAGGATAGTGGTAGTTAAGTCTAAATACTTGAAAATTAATTATTTCTATACAGCTTGTTTGTCATTATTTTTAATATGAAACCATAAATAACAAAATTTATAAATGTGTGTGTAACTACCTATTTATGATTTATGTATGTGTATTTAATACGTTCATCAATGTTCTATAAAACATTTTAGCATTTTAGAAAATAATAATATATATTAACAAAAATGTAATTTCTAGTCCATTTTAAGTATTTTAACGCTAAACATTTAATGTTTTCATCTTTTTAACTTTATTATAACTAAGAAATTGAATAATTAAATAAATTATAATTCTGTAGCTAAATTGCCCTACATTTAAATTATGTTTATTTCATAATATTACCGTCTTAAAATGTATAGCTCTTGTTATGAGTACCTATTCATTAAATTTTCTCGTATTTATTTGATTATTTTTACCGAATAAACAATTTATAATTAAATCGGCCATCACCTGCACTTTTCTGTCTACTATTTACTTTATATTCATACGTAAAATATATTATATGTAGGTACTTATTGATTTTCGTGACGCACCAAAATTTGAGAAAACAGAAACAAATGATTAAAACCTAATCCATCTTCGCGTCTAAATAATAAATTAAATATTATCATCATCATTAATATACAGCCTATTTATGAATATTTTCGAGTTTATAAGAACCGAGATTATTTTCAAATTTGGATACAAATGAATTGTTATCTCGACTTTCGATTAAAATATCGCTTAAGTCCATGCTATTATTGCTATCGTTTTTTCTCAGAGAGTTGATTGAAAAATGTCTACGGATCACTACTGCTGGATGTTTTTATAAATTGTAGTCGCATACGAGAATTTTATGTAGGTACACATATTAAAATATAGTACCTACCTATATATTTATATACTGCACGTAGCTATATGTTATGTAATACGACATGATAGTCTTATTATATATATACAAATAAATGTATATATGATGTATATGAAATATCCATGTAGTTGTAGGTACATATGTGTTTAATTTGGGACTGTGCTGGGTATAATTACCACGTCGTCACCGAGTTGTCGGCGGCAGCGGGCGGTGGAAATATACTGTACCAATATAAAGTATGGTATTATTATGTATGTAGACAGTGCAGAGCAGTATAATAATAATTATTATTAATATTTAAAAAAAACGCGCCCGATCGGGTCGACCGACAGGGACAAGCACTGGCCATGGCTATTCTCTTGTGTCGAGTTTTGAAAAATACACCCGTCAGTTCGGTCTTTTTTTCGGGGCGGCCGGCGGTGCTGTTATAAGGCGCGCGGCGTCCGTATCCATCACAATGACGGCAGCAGTGGTTGTGGAGGACGTTCCCTGCACGGTCGCCCGTAAATCATTTGCGGCGTGAGAGATGTACGACGTCCATTTTTGATTTATCATCGAATGCGGGACGGGGAAATTGAAGAGGAGAAATGAAACTGTTTAAAAAAAAAAAAATAGGTATACGTACATAATATAATAAAAACGAGTAACGGGCCGATAATAGTAATCACTAATCATAATCGTCGTAATAATAATAATAATATTAATAATAAATATAGATACAATTCGTGTTGTACCCCCCGGCGCAATAGGTCCAATTTTGCCAGGTATACGCCAGATATATAATCCATATGATATGAACGCACCGGCCGGCACTGGCACCCCAGTCACCCCCATTTTCCGCGAATCGCCCTCATTCAAACCGGTTGGCGTTATAATATATATTGTAAGAATGTATACACATCACGACAATATAATCTGTTCACTGTTCATTCTCGATTCAAACGTCCAAATTTGGGTTATATCTCTTTTGAAAGGAAAAAAGCAGATTGTGTTATTATATACACCAGAAACTATAATATATAGGTATATGAACTCCATTATTTTCCTTGTGAAATCATGCGTTTCGGTTGTAATGTGTTTTGATTTTCACAATAATCATCGATAGATAATCATTTAAACAAAAATGACAATCACACCAATATATTATATGATATAATTATTATATGTTTGTTCTTATATAAAATACCAAGGTACACCGGGAAGTTTCCTACATTATGAAATAAAATATATATCATTAATTTAAAAGCTTTTTTTTTAATAATAATTATTCATTTCTGGTAGCACAATCCTGTTAGGCCCTGCAGCTGGCTTTACCCCCGTTTTTAAATTATTGTTTAAAATTCATTATATATCGTTAGAATATTATATAATTTATAGTTTGATAGTTTCACCAAACAATTTCAAATTTCATTATATTGCCATGCTTGGTGTTGTGTTGTAACAAATTATAATATTATACACCAATGATGTATGAACTGTTTGTATGTTCTATTAGGGTTTCTATTTAATATATTAATTCTTTAATCGAATTATTATCCGCCTATAACTGCATTCTTTTAAATACTATTGTTTGTTATAACAATAATATTATTGCCGGTATGTGGATGGGAAACGGCAAAGGGTATTTGTTAGTATGTACCTATATACCCAGAGGCGTATTTAGGCACAGGCCTAGAGCGGCAACATTGGAGGGCGGCAAATTTCAACAATTTTTTTTACAAAATTAGAAAAAGTATTTTTCATTTGATGAAATCAAACTCAACTAATTTTTGTTCGCTCAAAATTAATCATACTAATATATCTACATATATCTCAATGTATCTTTTTTAATATAATATTATAATATAATAAATTGTATATTTAAATACGTTTTAGAAATAATTGTAGGAAGGATGGAGGTGGGAGGAAGGCGGCGAATTGGAAAGTGCCTAGAGGCGGAAAAACCTTAAATACGCCACTGTATATACCTAGTTGTAATACCGGCGTAAGTCGATCGATATGCGTGTGCAAGAATAAATCCATTGATAAAAAGTCATAATTTATAAGTATTGGTACTCTACTGCGTTCGCATGAGAAAAAAGTGTGCCACATATTGTAAAACACACGTGCATGCAGGTGGACTGTTGCGGCCGTCGACGTTCATTGAAATAATAATCTCGGTGGTTTAAAAAAAAAAAAAAATATAATGATGATAATAATAATAAATTAATTTAAAACTCAATTGCACGTATATTACAGTGGGAGATGACGTACGAGATCGGAATAGACGAACGTGCTGTTGAGAAGGGTATATAAAATATATATATACATAACGAGAAAAAACATAGTCTATGTGTATAATATATATATATATATATATATATATATATTGTGCGCGGACTTTGACGGTCGAATAAGAGCGTTTGAGACGTAAAAAGCCAAGCACGTTTTATAAAAATACAGGACAACTTCGAACTGGTTTGCGAGTGCGTATATTATATTCGCGATTGTTATCTTGCGTAGAGATAGAGAGAGAGGTAGTGAGATAGAGTGAGAGAGGGAAAGAGAGAGAGAGAGCTCGTAGAGTTTTAGATGTACATAAATGTGACGTCATGCGTGTTTTTTGTCGTGTATACTGTATACATACATTGTCGTCGTCTTTGCGAGGTAATTCCGATTCAGATTCTGTGGCCCATGCATTTGCCGCTCATTTCGGATTCTAGTCGCGTTTTTCGAGTTTCTGTTTCGTTTGCGTCGCCACTGCCGCCTCTTATTCGTCGTTGTGCACTACACTACCAACTCCATACACACACATCACACACACACACACATATATATATATATATATATAAATAATATATACGCCACCGCCGTATTCGGGATTAGATCTTTTGTGGAACAACTCTTAGTTTATGTACGCACGTATATATTGTATGTACAAGTCTATAATATACATTTGTACTTTAAGTATGTTATATATACGTGACGTGTAATACATGCATATATAATAACAATATAATAATAATAATATTAAAAAATATCGGAATTTATTATCATAAAAAGCGGTGTATACGTTACAAAAAATAAAAAACCACCTCGTCTTATACATAATATTCTGTGATATGATGACATGAAACCAGAACACGATGCAGTGATAATACGTACGATGTGATGTGTATGGAAAAATATACACGAACACTTTCTATGCCTGTTTTTCTGGGGTTTCATATACGAATCGCTATTTTTATTTTATATTAATATATACCTATATAAAAATGAATAAAACGCTCTATGAAGCGACGTTTGCGTGTATTTACTATTTTATAGTACTTATACATGCACGTGTATGTTTAATGTTTACAGGCATACATATGCGTATATTATATGCCTATGTGCACACCTATATGGGTAATCCGATGTACATCGTCAGCTGTTGCAGGACGTGACGCCACGAGTTGGCCGCGCGCGTGTGTGCGGTCGTGGGAGAACTGCTTTTAAAGACCGTATTTTATATTAAATTATACGAATGGGAGTCGGTTAAAAATTTAAATTCTAAAAAAAATGCAATCCGTTTCCTCCATGAGCCAGTAAAGGTAGGCTACATAACATAATGCTTGCTAAACAGTAGTATTATATATCTATACCTATCTATATACTTTATACATATATAATATATGACAGGCAATAACGCGAGCCGCATACGTAATATATTTATTATATACATCGTACTACGTAGCTACTGCATCATGCAGCCTCGTTCTGTGCCGTCGTCGCGAAATCTGCTGTAGGTAACCCATATCTAATAATAATATAATATCATATAGGTATACATGATTCGTATAATATGTTTATTGGTAAATGGTAATATTTTTATAGGGTTTGTTTCGACTAATGAATAGGAACATAATATATCCATTTCGGCTACTTGTAATTATTACGCGTCCGATCTATCGTTTAATAATATACATATTTGGAAATAATCGAGATTGAAAAATTATAACTAAGCGTTAAAAAAAAAACCTGCTAATGTTTAAATAAGCGTGCGCGAAATAATGAATAATATAAAATGCTAATGTTGGATTTTTATTTTTGCACCGTAACTGTTGTTATTACGCATACTGTTCTATAACTATTGGCTACTGAACATATATATATAATGTTATATTAATTTCCTATGTGATAAGACAACGCACGTGAGCATCTTGTAAATTATTAGCGCCAGCGCGGCGGCTCGGCAACCAGTTGAATTCGTGCTCTCGGCGGTCCATATACCTATATCATACTGTGTATTCATATACTTAATTACCTAAATTTTAATTGATAAAAACGAATAATTAAAATTAAATTGTGATTCCTGGAATCGCCTCATGGTTCTTAGATTATATTATTATTTATAAAGTATATAACCTCGAAATCCGTTATCTGTCGATGAGATAAGAACGCCCTAGTCTCCCACGGAACGTTTACAATATATATTATAATATACTAATGTACCATGCACACTATTATATTATACATATTATTATGTGTACACACGGTCCGTATGTATTATGATTTATAATGAGGATCCGTTATATAGTAACGTTTGGTTATTGTGCTGGCGTTTCGTGCCGTGACGTCAACGCTAAAATGGGTAATTAGACCAGGATTTAAAGCAAAAAACAAGTTATATTTTTCTCCCGAGAATATTATATTAATGCATAATAATATTGTATAAACCAATGATTGATTATTATTTTTGTTTCTATGTTTCAGGTAAGTGATCGATTTTCAAATAATATATTACATTTATATTATGTTCATTTGTCGACCGTGATGATGCGCAAGCTGTAAAACTGTATATACGTTTTTAATTAGGAACGTTTTCACACCCGTACGTACAATATTAATATTATTATTATTATTATTTAGACAATAAGCTTCAGATAACACCGAAAGGTTAAATTAGGCTGTACATATATTATATAGGAATATTTTAATTAGAATGCGTGTGCACTTGGCCTCAGTTGATCGTTGGACGTACGACGTGCTTTATCTCGGCGCCATGTCCGATATGATTTTTCCAAAGAAATCCGTAATCTGCAGACGAACTTCTTCGTTTGATTTGTTGTTATATTTTCGAATACAAAACGAAATTTCAGTGCACGAGTCTCAAAGGCCATGACGAGTACCTATATATAGCTACAGCGTGTATTATGTACCTATATACATGTATATCGTAGCATCTCTATCGACCTTGGTTATATATTTTCTTGTTCAAGTGTTTTTTTAACACATCTTTCTGTATAGTATATATAGCTGTTATGATATTGTATTAAATGAAAAAAAAAATGGACATTGTTACACGGTTATTAAATGCGACCATTGTAGCACCTGCGCGATCGCAGCGTGGTGCTTCTCGCGGTGGAATGGATAAAGATATTTTATATTATTCGCGTGTTATACACACACTCTGCAGCACATACCTATATCATACCTATAATACGTGTACATTCTTGGAGATATCGGCGTTTAATGTTTATGAATTTATTTTAATAGCTGTTTTGAATCCACCGTTAATCGTTGCATTGTACTACAAGATTGCCAAAAAAAAAAAAAAAAAAAAATACGCAATCCGAACTCATTGTCCTCGTTCCGCATGCTCATTTTGTCCTCAGTCGGTTTATATAATATAATATATGTTAACTTTCCATAGGTATATAGGTACAGCAAAGAGATGGGTTACCCAACGTGGGTTTATCGTATACACTATGTTACAGGTCTATTCGCGATAATTTTGCATTCTTTGTTATGATTGTTATTGTTTTGTATTTTAATTGTTAATTTGACCTCAAAGTATTCTTCGGTCAATTTCTCTCTCCGCACTAATGATTTCAAATTACGAACACAATGCGCATTTAATTCGAATCTTATGACAGTTTTATACATATAAGCATATAGTAATTCGTGCTGAACATCCACATGTTTCCTCTGACTTATACTTAAATTATTATAAACTTTGATACAGACATTATACCTATATTGTGTACTAAATTTTGATGTATTCACCCTTCTTTAATGACTCCAAAACCACAGTAATAATAGATTATTATACATGTATCTAAGTTTATTTATTTTGAAAAAAAAAGATTTAATTATTTGTGAGGTATAGGTATGTGTTTCAATGATAGGATATGTACCATATAGGTATAATAAATATATAATAAATTATAATATAACAAATACATTATACTTACTAAGGATATTTTAAATTGTTTAATTAAAGTGAATTTATATACAATTGCAAACTCTAACAATAGTCACAATTTTAAACTTTAAGTATATAGTATACACTTATGCTGCCTATATAGTCAATATAATATCTATACCTATTATTATTATTATAAAAACTAAAAATATGTAATATAAATATTGTCAAATAGGTAGTATATTTATAAATTAATTAATAATAAATATTATCTTTTTTAGACATATTTTTTTAAACTAATAAATAATGATTACTACCTATGATATATTTATATTCCCATTAATATATCTTTAAACCTGCATGTGTTGAAATGTAAAAAAAATGTTGTGATATTTTTATTTTATGGATGGTTTAATAAAATGTAGGTAGGTACACATTATAGTATTATACACAATATGGATTCTGTAGATTTTTCAACTAATGTTTATAAAAACTGAATTGATCGTAAAAAATGTTATTTGACCATCGAACTTACTAAAAAAAAAAACTAACTTTAAATTGTTTTTAATTGGAATGATTACTGCAGGTTGCAGTGTATTAACCAAGAGGTTTTTGGTATAACTTACTGATGTATAACGCCTACCTATAATAGGTTATAACATTTGTCTGTATTTTATTATATTTATTTTTACCTATATATTAATTTACTTTCGTGAAAATTCAAAAATATATTATTTTGTTCACATGATTTATTCCGTTCCTATTAAAGTTATATTTTCTTTTATAATAATAATTCTGCATGCATGTTCACAGTAGCATGCACAACATTTGAATTGCGTCTAAATGAAACTTATAAACGATGTGTATACATAAAAGATATATACCAATAATACTTTCGAAATGCGATCACGTGACTGAGAATTCCGTTCGTGATTATATACCTAACAAACACAATGATTGTTTTTCATGTGTTTCGCAGTTTAGTTGGAATAACACATATTATTTCCATACCAAAACAATTCTATCGCGTTTCGGAAAATGCATTGTTAGTAGGTTTAGATTGAAAAACAATTTACAATTACTTATTCCTAAATAGTTCCAACGGTCATCGATGTGCGCCCTTTGCATATATACTAGCATAATATGTTATATTATAATTCAATATATAATTTGCTACTGCACTTACCGACCGTAAAGTCGACTGATGGAGACCACACGGCCGAATTGACGGCTAAACGTAATGCTTTGTTTGAAAATCGCTTAAACGTACTGGTTTTAATTAAAAACAAAATAAAAAAGGTTTATTTTGCTGTAGTTTCATTAATATGCATGTATACATTACACGTACTCAGTAATTATATCCGGAAGTAGGAACACGCTCCTATACGTTCGTGCGTCATAACATTTTTTTTTCGTACGATTTTAACATATTTTCCATTGCTACGAAAAAATTATATTTGCATCAGGTTCGGTTTATTTTATTTTTTATTTTTTTTGGACTAGTCAAAATACACGGGTGCTGTCGAAAGTTTTCCATCGAGTAGTTCGCACCCTACATCGGGTGGCATATGTTATTCTATAATGCATTATAATATTTATATAAATATATAAACTTCGCTGAATGTGCGTTATTAAAAAGAAAAAAAATCTATAATATCAATAAGACTACGTATTATCGTTGTCGTCGTCCCCACTTGTATCTACCACTGTAACACTGCACACACTTTGCCAGGTGGTGATATTCAGGCGTAAGTATCTTCGTTTCTCATAAAAATGTTCTAATGTCTCAATAATGTATTATATATACGTATTTTTTTTCTTCAAAATCTATGTCAATGACAGCGTTTTTTTTTTTTTTTTTTTGTCAATACTTTTTCAATTTCATATTAAAATTAAATTTTAAATGAGTAATAAATAAATAATTGTTGGCATTTACTTTTTTGATGAGCCGAGTTGAATGTCAAAACTTTAAATACCTTGGTTAGTATTTATAATTTTGGTATAACTACTTATGTATTCGAAATTCAACTTTTGTGCATCAAATGTTTTTAAAAATATTCATTATTATATGAAATTAAAAGTATATGTTGTCATTAAAAAAATGTGTTTAGAAAATCCATAAAATAACAACGATGATAAACAATTTAACTTTTGATTTCAATAATATTATTTTGTCATGCCTTTAAAATTACGTTAACTTTTTCAAAATTGACTAAAGTAGGTATATTATATTTAAAAAAAATGTATGAATGGCTCACGTTAAAATAATCACTCTGTATACCTATCTATGTTTCATAAACCTATATTATTATTTATATCGATCCTGTGTCGTGCGTGTTATGAAAAACCGGATTTTCTCGTGTACGGGACACGAAACTTGCCGTACACTGACGTCATGTCGAATTTTGCAATAAGCAAAATATATTTTCTTAGTATTAAAAATTAAAAATTATCAGTTGAAACTGTATTACGCGTACACGCAATTTATATTATTTTATTTAATCAAATTATCGTTATGAGTTTTTTGTTTATTGAGATTTCAGTTTGTAGAATATTAAAATATTAAATAACATAATATATGACCATTAAATATACCGACGCGATAAAGTTAATTGATTATTAAAGAATATAATAATAATATCTACAGTCAAAATTTTACGATGGTTTTTTGTTTCACGGCTTAACCAATTAATTAATTTGACGATTACGGTTTTATCATAATTCATCACCTATTTAATATAATGTATACATATATGCTCGACGCTCGTATATGTACCAAATGTTCGACGAGAGCAGTACGCATTCGGTTTATTGCCAACGTTTATAAAAATTATTTTTAACAATGTTTCTCAACGACTCAGTAAAGAGCAGCCTTGTAGACTTGTAGTTAAGTTTCAATTACAACTTTATATTATGATCGTTAGGCGCGGTTTGTGTCAAACGATAATTTTTACGAAATTTTTAAACAACGATAAAAAATATAAAAAAGTAGGTATAATATTCTATTCTATCGTATTATTGTTATACTGAGACTTGGAAGAGAGGAATATACGATGTTTCGGTGGATTTTAATGCAAACGATTAGAAAACGTCGAGGACACGGAAAGTCGGATGCGGGAGGAGAGCCGGTTATGCAATTCGTCGCACGCGAACGCCGAGGCTAGTCATCGGCTTAAAAAAAAGATACTTTAGGGGACGAGTCCTTTTCCATGTAACGACATATAAATAAATTATACATAGAAAAAAATCGTAAAAGTGATAAGAATAAAATAAACGGCAGTTAAAGCCCACTGTTACCACCGCGAACAATAAAAAAAGAGAGAAAAAACCGAAAAACATTATATTATAATAAATAAAACGGCGTTGTTTTATGTACGCTCGTCACGTCATCTCGTCCGTCGTCGTTGTCCGTCGTAATACACAAAACAACAAACGAAATCGCGTTGTCTCGTAGTCGTCTTTCTGAATCATGTGTAGTTGTAATAATAATAATAATAATAATAATAATACTACGAATGATATTGATGCATGTGCGTATAATACTATGTACTATAATACGCCCGCCGTACATTTAGTATTACAATATCTGCATAGGTCGCGTTCTGCGGTCCTATATACGTAATTATTGTGTAAAATTATTTTATAATATGATATTTACATACATATCGTATAACAATATACAATGTGTATTGGTCAACGGGCTTATGTTTTCGAGGGATTTTTTTCTTTCGTTCTTTCGCTCGTCAGGGGGCACGTGCGCGCACAATCGCACAAAATCGTTTATTCGAAATTAATATATCGTCTACTCACACACGCACGCACAAACGCAGGCATCTATAGTCGACAGTCACGTTGCAGCCGTGGAGAGTCGTATTTAATTGACGGCCGGATGATTTATTGGCCGCGCGCCATCGGACTTCGATTACGATATACCCCCGGCGGTAGGTATATAAGGTATATTGGTACCTATATTATACAGAACGCACGCTGTAACGCAACACTTATTATAATAATAACAGTAATATACGCCGCGCGTTCTGCCGACATTTTATTACAACGAAAAAATGTATAAAATAATATTTAGGTAGGTTATATAGGTAATACCTATATAATATAATATCAAATTATTATAATAATAATAATAATACGTATGTATCGTGGACGTCGAATCTCGCCCTTTTCGCGTTCCTCCGGACTCTCCCTTTTCGGCACACCACCCCCGCCCTTTTCACCCCAATAATCAGCAGTCTCGTTTTCTGTCTTTTCTCCGCCGCGCGTTATTGGCGAATCAGCTCTCTCCTCGCGCACAACGCGTAAATCGTACATATTTTTATTATTATATGTGTGCAATACGGGGTTTTAAGTGATTGGATACCAACGTTTTATTTCGTCCGTTCGTCACAATAATATATATATCGTTCTCGTTAAATTATATTTTCTATACACTGCAATCATATATAATATATTAATCATTTATTGTACAGTAGGTATCTATCTTGTGTGTCATATTATTGATGTCATCTCACGCAATCGCATATTTACAATCACCGCTATATAAAATATTAATAATATTATGCGTTATATATTTCACGTGTTATCGATTTCCTCCTCGCCGGTAATAGGAATAACGCCGTTATTTATTACGTTTTATTAGTTTTCATCGTTGTGCTTTTTAAACACTGCATCACGTCGATATATCGGTTGGGTATGTCGTATATTGTATATAATATACAGGTATAATATATAATCCATACGAACATTATAATATAATAGCCGTTTTATATTGTTCTATTAAAAATAACAATAACGTGTTTTTGTGTGTCTTTCCTGTTCCGCCGTTTATATAAAATGTTTCCGAATCTAAAAACTTATTTTGTATTTTAAATTACCGTTTAAATCTATTCGTCACATTAAAACAGATCTAAACTTCAACATCGTGTGATCTGCAACATAGAATCTACTATTATTATATTATTATATTAATATTGGGGAGTTTTTTAGTGGCGTTTATTTGTGTTTGTTAATTGTAATTTAAAATTAGATAGAATAAATTTATTTTAATTCGCATATTAATATTGGATTTCATCATAATATTATGTTGTAGGTACCTATAGAATTTGCAATCACTTGATACTGAGAATAACATTTTAATATATTTTTATGACCAATACCAAACTGCTTAAGAAGTATCAGATTTTAGATTTGACTTTATAGTAAGACTGACAGTCGAATGCTCACAGTTTGTAACGATTATATTATAATCATCACAGTCCACAGGATCATAACTTTTATTTGAGTCCATTAAAATATGCTAATGATGGTTTTTAATATGCCTGATAGCCGATAGGTAATACTTAACATCATATTAGGCAGAATTATCACTTATCAATTTCCTATAAATAATTATGTAAAACATTTGTTCTACTGTAAAAAGTACTGAACATTTTTTGATTTAGGCGGTTATATAATATTGTATTTTATATAGCTTATATTTTATTTGTAATACTACTCGTTTAGCTGATTGAGTTTGTAGATAACTCACATTTTTAATTTTATCGTTAAACATTATATATACGATACGATCTATAATTATTATAATTCGTCAATTTATTATTATTGATGTACGTACCTATACCAACATAAATAATTTGAAAAATAATCAAACAAGTCGTAAACTCCATATAATACAGCTGTTATTATAATAATATTATATAATATGTACGTACGTGTTACTACACTGTTACTTAATATTTAATATTTCACTAATGTAACTAAAGAGAATGAAACATAATATAGAAGAACTCTAAGGTTTTAACACAAATTTAAAAAAAAAAACTCACATTTGTAATTCGAATCGTATGTATATGTGTTTTTATTTACGAATGCGATAATTGATTAATGATGTGTATTTTTAAGGTTAGAGCCTTCTGCTACACAATTGTAATGTTTACGTATATTCTCGTCTGTTAAACTATAACTATGTGTACGGTTTTTAGGTATATTATATCAAACAACTTTAAAAAAATATTTTTTTTTTATTCTAAATACCAATTGGAATTTTAAATATCGAGAAAAAAACTTAAAGTGGGTATACTATACTATTAATATATTATGTTTGTTAAATGTTACTATTTATATCAAATATAATTGAGAAAATTAAATAAACAATGGTTTTACGTTTATTTCACTCACTTATTTCGACTTATGTATATGTAAAATAGTAAATATTAATTAATCCTAATTTAATTTTCATAAATAATCGTCGAAAAAAAAAGTAATTACTACATTATTATATCGTATATTCCTACCATCATTGGGTCCGGGTAAAAGGTGAAACAACTACAGCAGCTACAGCGTACAATAACCTATCGAGTATACACCGGGACCGACACGTAGGCAATAGGCATACATAAATACTGTTGGCTGTAACATAATATATATCTTATCTCAAATCAAACCGGCATGTCGGTAAGTTAGTCGTTGTCGGATATATATCTATAATAGCGCGTAATGATAATGGCGAGTAATAAATTTTGTTGCAAACGCATCGCACGAACAATTTGTTCATACTTAAATTGCATTGTTTTATTGTACATAAAATGTGTGCATCGTGGCGTAATTAATACTGTTAGCGCGTGCGAGCCACGACGTGTACAATGATGGTTTTAGTAATCAAATTATGATACATCAGAAATAATTAAGAACAAACTCCGCGCAGTTTGTCGAGTCGATAACTTTCGGTCTGAACCGTTTCACGAAATGGAGGGTGTTGAGCCTTTGGGGATTAAACGCCCTGTTAACAACACTACAGCAGTATAGATTTTTGCGAGAGCCCCGCGGGAATGCATGCATCCTGCAGTTGTCTCGTGTAAGGTTTTTATTCAGCACTACCTACCTATAATTTATATAATATTTTAGCTGCAGCGACTTGACGCAAAACCATCAAAGTCGTGGTAACTATTAAACTATATTTCGCGGCAGTTGTTCATATATATTATTATATTTTATCGAACGCGTTGCTTATTTATAATCGGGATCTAATTTATCGATAGAACATTAGAACATGTTATACGCATAGATATACATAATATTATAGATTATACTTATTGCTCGTCGTGATGTATAGAGAGCTAGTGTGGGATGCTGTATATTATATTATAAGAGAAGAAGAGTGAGAGAGAAAAATGGTGAGCGCCGAGGAACAACACTGTACCTATTATATATAATACAATAATAGTATAACGTCGCGTTAATAAATTTATGATCGTTAATTATACGACACTCACAAGCAACATCCCTTTTGATTTATCGCGTAGAAATATTATTTCAATGTCTTATTATACACATGCACAATATATAATTCGCGCAATATATAATAATATATGTATACCTAGCCGGTAATTATTATCGCTTGTGCAGCGCGCGTTCTCGTGGAACGTCAGAAAAACCTTGACGAGACATATCGGCCGACACTTTCTTCACGACTTAGTGTGCTATGCGTGTATTTAATATGTTATCGTGGCGCATAGATCGGACATTTTAATCCAAATATCTGAACGGATATTTGTTGGAGACGATGACTATAAAGTGACGGTATGCAATAGTTGCCATTTATAATCGCGTTTTCTTCAGATGTGTCAAAGTGGCTCAAGTCACTATACAGTGCGCTGAGACTGATGAACAATATATTGTGACTTGTTGACTTTCTTTCGTCGAAGAGTAGCACTTGCAGGAAGATATGAGATTGGCCTTTGGATTTCCTAACCTGACCTGCAGTACCTTTTACGTCCTTTGTACATCATGTACCAATAACCTCTTCCAAATATCGAGAATTAGACGGTAAAATTACGCAAGCACATTTTATACTTTATAGGCATGAAACACGATGCACCGTGATAGGTACCTGTTATACCTCGGCTAAAGTGACGCTCGTTCAGGTACGAAGGTACGATAATGGCGCGATATGTTGGCGAGATCGCCCGGTAACAGATGTTGCACTTGCAGCAGTTCAATTGCATTATTAATATTTACGTGCAGTGCGTGTGTATTACAATACAATTAGACCGCGGGCTGCAGCGGAAAAGCGTATTTATACACCGCGGCGACTGCAGGACGATATTGGCTATAGCGTACGTTTTCATTATTATTATTGTATAATATAGGTATGATATTGTTAAAAGTAGCTAATAAGTATTACGACGGTATATATCTATGTACTGCAGGTACCGCTGTGGTCCGCGTATTATATAATGTTTATAGATTATATACTTCAAGTGTATAGATATACCAATGTACATAGGTATTTCTATGTTATTATATTATGTATACAGTTAAACGTGGTGGCGACGACAAGGTGGCAATTGATTTGGCGGCGGAATGCGTGACTGTTGCAGCACAGTTTTACGCCGACGACGCACACAAAACATCCGATAATAGTAATATTTGTAATAGTACCTACGCAGTAGCTGTATAGTACCTATATAGCAGCAATAGTAGTACACAGTAGTAGTAGTAATACTATTACACGTTACCTATATTATGTATAGAGGGATAGGTATAGGTACCTACCGCGAGTCGCGTATATATTGTGTGTAATTCAAAGATCGGCAGACGATACGACGCCGCCGAGGGATGTATATGTCCGTTCAATAGGTACCGCCGGCCAATTGTGTCGCGTCTGCTTGTGGCGACTGCTGCCGTTTAGGTCGAGCGTGTGTATGTTCACATATTATATATATATATATATATATGTGTGTGTGCGTGTATATAAGTGTAAATACTCTCGCGCTCGCGATAACCATCTCCGCCGCCGAGAGTGCGGTTCAGTGGTCGCTAAACGCGTTTACCGCGCGGTAATGGTCGTATTTTATTATAATATTTTGTATACTTATAATTTATAATATGAGATTATTATTATTATATTGACCATTTAAGGTGGCATTATTATTCCGAAAGACACACGCGTTTATAGCGATCGGTCGATATTTTATCCTTCTCAAAACTGCGCGGAGGTTAGGCACCTACTTGTCGTAACAGGTATCGTTCGTTTTATATTGTTTTTCATACATTTACACCGGACTATATAGAAATATATATATAGCTGTTATACTATATGTATAAGTTGCCGACTTCTAAGGGTGTACCCATACGATTGGTCCGCGTAGTGTGCTGCAGCGATCACCCCTGCGGGAACGAAACATCTGCTGCTCGCGCCGGTGCATGTTAATATTACATTATTGTATTATGAATATACTGTGCGAGATAGGGACGGACAGAGTGCGTGTGCGAGAGAAAGAGAGACGCAGTAAACGGGAACATGGTGCTGACAAGTCAGCGTATTTGCTTTGTGTCGATGACGAATGGTCTATCGAATCAGCGAAATTGCAATGCCGCCCGGTCCCGTCGAGAAGAACGAATCCGACCAATCCAATATTATTTCCGAGGGACGGCTTTTAGGTTGATTTTTTCTTTCAACATCTCCGGTTTTATCATTACGAAGCGTTTCTTTGCCGCAATTTCGTATATTAAAAAAATAAATCCCCTCCGTCGAGCATAAATACTTTTCAGTAACCACTGCAGCAACACATTTACTGTAGAATATCCAATATTATTAATATAATAGTACATATTAGAGCTTTTTATAAGGGGTTTTCCTTTAGGTTCGATTAGGTTTAGCGTACACATATCCTCGATAAACAATAAATAATATAATATTGTTTCTAGAATTCATTTTTCAATCTGGTTCTCCGCATTCGAAATCATTTTAATAACAGTAGATTTCTATAAACCTGTTTTTCACAATTCTATAATACGTTTAGGTAGGTCATTATGAGTATTATCAAAATTATTAGTTTCGAAATATGTCCAATAAATAAATTTATCATACGTCTCAGGTAATAAAATATTCAAATTATTATATTTATTGAAAATATGATTTTACCCACTATGTAGGAATAAAAGTATTTTGTAACCAATTTATTTCATGCTGTAAAAGGTAAATTTCTTCCACGGAATATCATGTTTTCCGTATGTATCGTTAAATAATATATTTTGATTACAATTCAAGGTCTATTGTGGATCAGAGTGGAGTGTGGGTAGGTCGAATCAATATTTTTCGTTGGATACAATATTTATTGGACAGTTTAATAATACGTTAGTACGGGCTAATATAAATCTCAGTAAAATGAGATTGTGTGTTATTGATATTGCGAAACATATTAAATCGAGTTAAACACACGGCCGACAAATGTAAATCATTTCCGACGAACAACGTTGAAAACTGCATTGTCATATTATAATACATTATTATTATTATTATATTTCTCTATAGGTATAAACGCGCCATAATAGCCGTGGCAAAACCGTTTACACCGAGAAACGACTATATGTAGTGCGAGAACTATGTTCAGTTTTATCATCGAAAGCTACGCTGATTCCCACGCGTTTAGTTTAGGTAATTGTTTTTTTATAGTTACATGTCAGAGACGCTAAGAAATAGATTTTTCGTAGACAAGTAATGGCAAATTCTGTTCGACGAATCCCGTGTTTAATCCATTCACTGGGTATATAATAAAAAATAACGCTTTGTATGTGTCGCTTTCGATTACTTATATTATATTGTAATTATTATTATATACTTGAAAAAAATTTAAAAAGTCCAAAATGTTGATGCACCTCAAGTTTGAAACGACTTTTGGCGGACACGTTGAATTTGGTTAAAGCATGATGGACATTTATCGATGTTTGTAATTTCTCAAAACAATATTGTGCGCGTTATAATTCCGGTCCTATTAAGGTTATTGACTTTCGACACCACCGTCTTATCGCCCCGTAAACAGTTTTGTATAATTCCCCCGGAAAGATTTGTTTGTTTATTATTATTTTTAACAATCGTATATAACCTGACGAGTGGCGTAGATTTATGATGGCCGGGTTACCATAGGAACTAGTTTGATTTACATAAATGTTATTTTTTCGAAAACCACATGGCCCGCTAACCGCCGCTGGTCATAGTGTATAGCGGCCAATACAAACACACAAGTCCGCGATGTTTTCGTTTCCTGTTTTCGATATAATACATATTACGTATAATGTGACGCGTGCGAGTTTCAGCATGTTGGTCGTAGAACTTGTACACAATTAACTGTTAATTGGTATCACATATATATAAAAATAAAAAATAAAATAGACTATAACTGTTCAAATGCCGTCGTACTGCGTCAGATACGTTTATAGCGTACACAGTGATGATAATACTATATAAAAACGTATACCTAGTCTGCTCGAGCATTATTGTTATTATTATACGCGATTCTATTTTTCCCGGACTTAACGACCGCCTGAATGGTTTTAATGGGCACAAAAGGACGGCGTTTAATAGATCCGAATGTTGTTAAAACCAAATTCGCCGAGAAAAACATTGCAAGCAAGTGCCGTGTATGTATATTATTGTTTGGTATATAAAAATTATATATTACAGTGCAGAAGAGGTGGGTAAGACTGCATGTGCTGCAACAATGCAATAATAATATCATTCACGCATTTGCAGTCTTCTCTACGTTGACCGTATCTCACGATTACGAATGCAAATCGTCGACATGTATATAGGTAGCTTGTATTATACAGTTGTATAGCCGGATGCGACGACTTGTTAAAATGCACGTATGCTTAACGGCCGTTAAATTGGATAGTATCCAAAATGCAATTATAATAAGTTATAACAATACACAAAATGACCAGTTTCTCAGCTGAAATATGTATAGGTGTTTTAAAGTAAACTCATGTCACGACTTACGCGCGCGATCAGTCGTTTAATGGAACACACATGATACACGTCTTCGTCGTGGTTAGGTCTCGAAACCCGCGCGACAACTAGATTATGATTTCGGCTGTTGCTCAAACGTAATAACATGAAGAGTTTTAATAATTATATGTCGGTTTATTATACCTAATATAATATTATGCGTAATATCCAAACATGGCATAGAATCGGGCCGCAAGAGACGTATGCAATTACAAGACGTCGCCCACGGGCATATTGTACAGGGTCCGTTGCCGGACCGATAATAACATATTTGCATTATTATTAATATTTTATCGACAAACCTCTCACGCGTTTCGAATATTGCGAGATTTTAATTGATCGCCTGCTGCACTTATACACCTAATTATAAGACTTACACGAATATACATGCGCATCATAAACCAATAATATAAAAATATGTTGGCGGCCGCCGAATTTTCGTGAATATTCATGTACACTATAGAGTTATCTATTATTATTACCCTATACCGCTTGTGTACTGTACAGGTCGGCGTACCTTTTATACCATTATAATATTAATATTATACAGTGGTACACGACGACAATGTGTTTCTACAAGAAATGCGGATGTGCCTCGGATGGGCAAGGTGCGCAAGTGGTGCGCATACCGGCTGTTAAGTATACGCAACTAGGTCCGGATGTCATTGTGTAATAAAAACCGGATAATGGGATCAGCTTTTTTTTTCGTTTCGAAATTGTAAAATAAATAATAGTTAACACTCGCCGTGTATCGCGATGTCGAATCGCCAAATATTAGAGGCTCATGTCGCTTATGAAGTTTAGCGCGCACTGTGCATTCGGTCGGTCGGGGTCGTATAAGAAGGTTGTCGATCTCGAAAAAAAATTCCGCTCGCCACCGTTGATGAGTATAATATTCTATAATAACAATATTATCAATACATTGTGATACCCAAACCTACGACGTAACGTCCCCGACAAAGGCCCGTGATGAAATGCGATTGTCAGCGGTTTTTTGCAGCCTCTATCAAAACTTATCTACGTGTGAGCGTGTGTGTTTGTATTTGCTTCAATGATTTACTCCAATTTGATTCCTATCGCGCCTCATATATACACGCCTATGGTGCAGCTTGTCCCACCCCCCCTTCCACGTGTACATCGTTTCCACTGGATCTGCTGCCGCCGCCGCCGTCGTCGTCGTCACCACCACTACCACCACTAGCACCAGCACAACTTCACCCCGCCGACTTTAATAACAAAACCACTGACTGTGTGATAAAAAACAACCTTCATAAATCATAAACGCAACGCATATACCGGTCGGCCGACCGAAAAAAAATCTCTTCTCTCACTGTAATAATAATAATAATAATAATAGTATGTATGTGTGGAGCATTGTGAGAGACCCGTCACATGATTTATATAATATAATACATATATATGCGGTACAGCTCTCATCATCATTGGTTTTCCGAGCACACTGCGATCACTGAGCGTTGCAAATTGAGATGTTTTTTTTTTAAGCCGCCGTTGCGGCAGCACCCTGTATAATATTATTATTATACGACAGGATGATATTGTTATATTGTTATATACATAATACCTATACGTCGTATCATAACATGCGCCCGACGAAGGGGTGTTCATGGCCGGGACAGGGCCGAGGGGATCCGAAGCGTAGGGCACGCCCCTGACAGGTATCGGGACCCTAAAATAAAAAATAAATACCAACCTTTCTCGGCATCTACTATATATAACATAATAATAACATGGCTTATTGATGTAACATCGTCGCGTATAAACATCACTACCTGTATATTACTACGTAGGCATACCTACTCTACAGTGCGTCAGACGGTTTTTTTTAAATGTATTATTACTGCTGTTATGTGTGTTATTACTCTGATCGTGCGATAGCTCGTAATTTTTGTTGTCCAACAATGGCATGCAATATGTCTTCAAGTAAGTTTATTTATTTTTTGTAGTCTCTATTTAAATATAGATGCCTATGACTTATTCTTTTTTACGAGATTTTCGATTTGCCATCGTCCGTTCGCGCTGTAGTTTTGCACGTTTCAGTCTCTACTCGGCAGTGGGTCGAACTATATTGCAGTATTGCGAACAAAAATATTCATAACAAAAAAGCTATTCGTTAATTTAACCGCTAATTGTCACTGAAATTCTCCGTTGCTTTCGGCATACGCGCACACACACATTCACAGTCTAGACTTTAGACGCCTGCTCGTCGTATCATGTTTATATTATAACATATATAGTACTTGTCTTGTTTTTCGTTTATGCATATTCAATGGCCAATGCTCGCCCGTATATATAAAACTCTGTTCATTTGTTCTGACCGAATAATTATTTTTTAATTGAACGTCTGTGTCTGTGGTGTTTGGTTATATTTTTTCTTTTAAAAACTACTCGTTCATTATTTCGATTTTCTAACCGCTCGAACGATACAGCGGCGTTCTACTCTTCAAAACTCATTGAAGTTAAAAACTAATTTACTCTTCATAAAATATTATTTAAATTTTGGTTGAATATTATTAACTCATTTTTAGAACGCAATTATATTTAATTACGATATCCCAATGCTCAACATATTATTTAATTATAAATTCATCAGGAACATATTTTGTATCGCATACTTAAATAATCATTTATAATAGAGTATTTAATTTCATATGTTTGACGTTTATATTTATTTACACATAACTACGCAAGTTGAACTTACTAACTATTGGTCATTGGATCAAAATTCTCAACTTAGGTCTCCAAGCATTTCATTATACCATTGTTGATTACCATAAATATGCTTCAGTTTTAATATTTTTAACGAGCCATAGTTATTTATACATATTATACTCGTTTTAGTTTCTATAATAGGTATGTATATTATAATTTATGAATATATAATATTTTACGGTTTTGGTATTTTACATATTATTTTTAATTAATATTAATTAGATTAGCTCTTAGAATATTATCGATTATTTTTCGTATTTGCTTTTTAAACTTTATACATTTCAACAATTGCGAACTACCTAAACGAAAATTACAGTTGTAGTTTTTCTTATATTACCGTTTATATAATAAATAGTCGGCTCTAAAATATCATCGGTAGCGTGGTGAAATAATTACTTGAATTTACGTATGTTGTCCCACCGCACAAAACCGGTTGCACTAAAATTTCTCTCATACATGTATTACAAATATTATAGAACGCATTTCTTTTGGATTGCCGCCATGTGTTGGTGTGTGAGAGGTCCAGGTGCTTCCAAGTGTTTGCGACCTCAGGTCGCTAGAGGGTAATATCCCCTTCCAAAAAACGGCCGTTGTCGCCGATATCTATCGTTTCTTTCTTTAATAATATAATATGTCTATACTGAACTATTTTTTTTTAGTATTCTGTAAAATGTTATCATATTGCCCCTTGTTGTACATTGTACACACAATAATAGCATATAACAGGCGGTATAGAACATTTTAATATTATAGTAGACAAAAATTATTTATTTTTCCTCGTATACAGAGTTCAAAACGGATAGGTATCTGATAGTCACGCCATTTCGCCAAGAGTCAGTATGAAGTGTGATTCGCAAGAAAATAAAAGTCGTTGTAAACTATGCAAATTTAATTTATAAATTATAGTTCAATGCTATTATTACTCACGACTGTAATATTTTATTTAATATATATATATAACTGAATATATCCATTTACAGTCTTTCACTATTACTCTAGTATACGGTTCAAGAATATCCTTGAATGCGCGAATATATGCATACTATTATAATAATAATATAATATATAAACTCCGTTGAGGAATTTCGCATTGTTTTATAATATCGATTCGATAACGTGGAATTTTATTTTACATATAATAATCCATGTATCATATACACTCGTCGCGTTTTATCGTTATCGATGAGAGTCTAAACGAATTGATTTGACGAATTTTTTCATTCTTGAAAAAACTTTCAATATCAATTATACACACTGTATGAACAACGATTGTTTTTCCACGCGAACCATTCGGCCATTAGCAGCGAGTGAACGTTGCAGTATTTCATACATGGCAGCCATATATTATATTATCTGCGACCCTTATTACACACACATGCATATATATTAAATCGTGTGTTGGCAAAAATCATGGTCCACCCAAACGATAAAGCAAGAACATGCTCGCTTGCGTTGGCGGCAACGTCGCGTTCGCGGGAAAACTTCAAATTTCTGGCGCGCCCCGGACTATGTATCATTTCCGGTACACGGTATTTCGATAAATTACCAGATAATTTACTTAACCTCCCTCCCCCTCGTTACGCCACACAGCTACTAACACACACTTATACACAGTACACTAACACACTTCACGCAACGTAATGTATATATATATATATATAATAATAATAAGTATTTGTTCGTTTGAGTGCGTTTGCGCCCTGCAAAGACACGATATGTCTGCGTGTGTGTATCGTTCAGTATATATATTATTATTATTATATATGGGCGGCCGATTCGCGAACGTGCGTGTGTATTGGACCGGATACGGGCGCGAGAAAGGTCCATGACGGTTTTTGACGTGAGGCGAAGATTTGTGGACCGTCCGACCTTTTGTGTGTCCCTACAACCGCGCCGTAGTATATATATATATATATATATATATACGCACCACAACAGCAGCAGTGTATATGCACTCACACATAAGCACTGGCAAAGCTATTTTATGTTGTTGTATACGCGCCCGCACTCACACACACACACACACACACACACACATATCTAGATATATCATATATATACATATATATAGAGAGAGAGAGACAGAGGAAATACGGTGGTCGGTGGAGCTCTTTCTCCCGGTGTAGTGAGGGTGGAGTGGGGGTGTACATATATTCGTACTCACGTCTGGTGGTGAAAGCGAAGAGTTTCTGTGTGTATCGCCCTCTCCCGCCCGTCATCCCTCTTTATTCTCTTTTTTGCTCATACTACTTCGCATGTTTGCAGGGTGCGAGAAATGCTTTTAAAACGACACAAACACCAATGCCTCCACCGCTTTAGACCCTTAGAGTCGACGTCGTCATCGTCGTCTATACGTCAGGCATTGTGCACTTCACCGGATATACATTTACAGTTGTTGTATCGCGGCCCTTCTCGACACAATGCTTCTGCGGCGCGTATATAATAATATCTCACTTTTTCTCACCCCCAAAACAAATTCCATTAAGTCGGCGCGAGCCTCATACCTACCAACCCTCGTCACGCGGTCGGCAGCCGATTTAGCCATTGCAGCCGATTTGTATGTAATTAATACACCGTCGCCGCCAACGGGCATTTATTTATTCCCACACGATCTATCAGCTCTTTTACCACCACTCCATTATGTATTATATACACATAAATAGGTAGTCGGCACACAGCTCGCTCTTGCGCGCGTACTTATAGTAATGTCTTACCAGAGAAGTCTGTAGAAAAGGGTAGAGAAAACTATGTTCTTGTTATCCCTCGCGCTCTATTTCATATGTTTATATATATATATATATATATATATATATATATATATATATATATATATATATATATTATATATATATATATACATTCCGAGAATTTCAACTTGCATACACCCGCAAAACTTGCTCGTACATGCGATTTTCGATTTACAACTCCATGATGTGATGTATATATTGTTTTTTTCTCCTGATGGTCCATATACAGTTGTAGAAGTAAAGTACGCGTCGATATTTAATTAAGAAAATAGTTTATCGAATCGCGCGTTGGCTATATAGGTACCAGGTACCTACGGGTTAAACATATATTGCCACCGGTATTTATTCGCGATTTAAAACCCTAGATACATATATATATATATAAAGTGTTATCTTTTTTAGAGTCGCGTCGTTGTGCTGTATGTGTGTATTTGTGTATTTTCGCTGATGAAAACGCCGTATTTTACTTGTAACTGCAGCTCGCGACGCAATTTATCATCGTGACTCTTGCGGAAGATAAATTGCAATACACAGTTCGGTGTGTTCAACCGAAAACCCTCGATAAGCCGCCAAAATCCCATTTCGAGTTGCCCGTCGATGGAGGAGGGTCCCGCCGTGAGGAGAAAGACATTTGTGTTTACACTTGTAATTCAGTTACACCTACATATTATGCGTACACGCCGAATGTGTCCATCGCGGTTTGCATGGTAAAATTATCTGAAATTTTAAGTTATAAGTGTTATAACCCAATACTGGTATCAGTGGTAATACCTATTTAATACAGGTATTTGTTGTAATATTATACCATATACCGCCGTGATGTTTCGTTCGGTGTGTACTTTAGAATGTCAAGACTTTTGGACCTGAGTTTCTCGCAGTGCCCAAAGGTTGGATATAAATTTCCACTGCAAAAAAAAAAACAAAACATAATCTTAGTATACCCAATGCAGACGACACTCGAATAAGATATTTAAGTCACGTGTTTCATACAAAAATATTCATGATGGGTGGTTGGGAAGTGTAGTTTGAACAATATTGAAATGTTATTTAACCACTATAATATAATAACAACCTATCAATAGTATGAATTCACTGTTTAGAGAACAGCGAAAATACGTTTAGGGTTAGTTGCCATTGCCCGCGGATCATCACTAAAATACCAGTACCTTGGTATATGACAGTGGTTCTCAAGATTTTTTGGTTCACGGCACACTCGACACAAATTTCATGAAATAAATTACTGTTTTCAATATTTTTACCAGCATAATTACAAATATCAGAAACTTCTCGCGGCACACCAGTTGAGAACCACTCGTATACCGATACCCATCATATAAATAATGTTTGGACCATTTTATTATTCTGATATTCAGCTTAGGATATTACGTTATAATAATATTATTGTTATGTTCATACGTTAAAAAACGCCGAACGACTTGCAGGCCGAATGCCGCCTCTTGTGTAAGGAACCGCGTTTTATGTTTATCGTTATTTTATAGCACCGGATTATTTTCGTTTAAAACAAAATAAAAACGATTTTTCAAAACGCAATAAGCTTTCTCGCGCGAAAACAATTTCGGCATCGTCTCCCCCACTACTCTCACGAGCGTGGGCACATACACACACACTCGCCAGCGCGTGCACAACATGGTTGTCGTGCGCGACCCTCGCCGCCGGAAAGGTCGACGGCGGCGGTGGAGGCTCGCAAAACGCGTAGAGAACAGGACTGTAGCGGGAGGGACCGCCTTTCAGGCGAAACGACAATATAATAATATTATATGTACTATCGCCAGCGCATACACGCGGCCCCCGCGCGCTTATGACAGTTAATATATTGATCTGGGTGTACATATATATATATATGTGTGTGTGTGTGTAGGTATAATATATATTAGTTGTGAGGCCTGAAGTTTCCAAAAACGACAATCGTCCCCCCCCCCCTTTGCCAAAGTCCGTAGTACAGCCGCCGCGCGCACGATAATAATGTAATAATAACATTACTACAATATAATATATTTATTGTGATATTGTATTATTTCAGTGTTTTTGTGTAATATACCTAAACATTATATTGACAATATTGTATATTATCGCAGTGCTATTATATACATACAATGTAAACATGGCAATTATTAATACTATTTCATAAAAGTATCATTATCAGACCTAATTAGTCACCTTGTATTTGCCTCATTTCATTCGTACATAATATGAACTTTATAAATACGCTGCTAAATTATTGAAGAGAACTTATTTTTTCTATTCGCCAAATTTTTCGTTAGTATACATATAGTAATAATCGCATCGTCATACAACGAAATCTATGCCTATTTGTAGACATATAAGCTAACTATTACATATTAAGTCTAGACGTCTAGTCGGGTATAAAAAACAATCAATTTATTTCTAGCAAACAATTAAATTAAGTCAACAATTAAAACTCGCGAATCACAAACAAATATACTGACATACCATATACCTATACTATTCCATAAGTAAGTCTTAATCCCTTTTATACTAAAAAATTTACGTTCTGATATAATTAGCTGCCGGTGCAGCAAGAAGTGTAGGTACCTAGTTACTTACACGATAGTTTTAAATTAAATTTTATATTTGCCTTATTTGAACATAAATTATTTTTATTTATAATAAGGACATCCACCATTGCATAATTGTTGTCTAAAAATTGAAATTATTTGATGAAATTTTTTTACCATACTTTCAAACCGGCTCTCGACCGCAGGCAATCTCCAATTAATAAAACTGATGATGAATTAATTAGCCTTGCTAAAACAATGTAAACTATATTTTTTTAACCAATAATAATTTACCGCGGGAAAAAATTACCTAGTGCTTATATATACCACATCAGCCCTCCCTATAAGGTTACGATATTTACTTAATAGTTAACAACTCAGATGAAGAATACCTACCTCCGCAAAGCCGACAAGTGACCAACTCTTGTTTATATTTACCTAATATAGTTACCTAATAGTAACATCTTCTCTATATTATGTAGTACTGTATCATATAATATGTGAAGTCAATAAATATTATTATTTCATTATTATTATCGTGTTTGACTATATAATACTACAACTACAACTAATTACTGTGTGATATCGTGTTTTTAATTCCAAATATCATTATTATATGTAGGTATATATAGATACTGTTACCTATATAATAGGTCCCTGATTTCGGTTTCGTTTTTGCTTCCATAATAATATTATATAACGTATATTTTCATCGTTTTCTTTCGACTTCGAACGTACGACAACGTGCATATACCTACAAATTATATTATTATATCAGGAGGAGGTATCTGTATATATTATTATTACACGCGCGCGCACACACACACACACAAATAATATAATGTATACATTATACGTATTGTATTATTATTTCTAATGTTTTGGGTTGGCAGGAATAGGCAAATAGGTAGGTATAAACTATATAGGCGCACATGACGTGCGGCGCTGACGACATGCGTGCGTACAGAATCAACGCGAGGCTTGCAGACCCAGTAATTATTATTATTTTTATTTCTGTAAACGTATATTTTTTTCCCCCGTTCGTTTTCGGTGTTCCCCCCTCGTCGCGTAGAGTCCCGAAACACCATTTTCCCCCGACGTCCCACGTCAGGCACCGGTCGTTTTTTTTTCTTTTTATCCGTGTTTAGAATCAAATTCGCGTGCCCGCCGGTCGTAAATATCGCCTTTGCGGCACACGACGGTTCCTCCCCCCCCCCCCCCCCCCCCCGCTCGTAGGCACAACAGTCCGCGATCGCTCGCCCGCCAACCCGTGCCACGAGCAATCGCGTTTTCCCATTTTGTTCCGCGCGCTATTACTAAATTACTAATAAAGATTCATCGAGCGGCGCACAATACGCGTTCAGCGGCCGTCGCGGCACGACCGCGTTTCTAGTATATATTTTGCTGTAATGTGCTTTTCGATATTAAAACATTACTATTAAACCGCGGTACAAACGCCGTAAAGGTTGCGCCTGCTGACGTTTTTTTTTTTTTTTTTTTCATTAACACACAAATTCGGTCGCGTGGTGAAATAGATTATTAATTTGGAACGACGACGATGATGGCGAAAAGTTAATTTCATGATTTTGCTTTGTGAAAGACAGAATTAATATTAATATTATGCGAGTATGAAGTTATACATATATGCAACGCAGAGTCGAACATTTAAAGCGCCAGTTATATTATTATTATTATTATCATAATGGACATTATCACCTAACAGAAACATTATATTAGGTACCCTCTATTACCCCAATAGCCGTTAGCTAATTTTTAATTTTATAACGTAGTTATGACCTACTAAGAGAATGTGGGCGGTGGAATAGTAATAATTGTCATTGACTTTTTCATGTCATTTTTTTTTTATCGTTTAACGCCTATTTCAGCAGTTATTAGCATCAATTTAATAAAAAAAAATTAATTCAATCGATGTCCAAAATAAAAATATGCGATCCTAATGATTATTATCGTAGAAATACCAACCTCGTAGGCTAAATTAATGATAAATGGTTAATAATATATATACTATACACAACGGCCATTCAAATACACAATAAATCATGTAGGACATTGCGTTTCATTAATTATTGCATTGTACGGATGTGTGTCGTATTGTGTGTTTGTGTGTGTGTATGAGAGAGAGAGAGAGAGCGAGAGAGACAGAGAGAGAGAGAAAATATAATATTGAAATTTTGTTTATGTACATGTCCTATAGTATTATATACGTATTAATACTAGTCGGTATATTTTTCAATGATCATATTATTATTATAACATAATATTATGAATTTTGAATTTTATTTTTAAATTGATTATTTTTGTTTTAAATTATTTCTTGTATGTGTACAATTACAACAAAAGTCAAACGTCCATTGCATATTATATCAGCTATACAACTAATGTCTAGGTATACACACTCGTAGATGTAAATGTTTTTGGTTTCGTTGACGTACGTTTCTCTAACCGTAAATTATTTTCTCCGCACGCTTCGAAATTCTGGACGTCCGCATAGTAGGATTTTTAACTCTACGTTGATCCACCGTATACTATTACTACCATTCAACCGGGCAAATTCTCTCAATTTATTACAACATATCATAATGTGTTCGTTTTTTTTCTCGAGTTCGTGACGCGCAGGGGGTCCACATGCAGTTTGTCGTCGCCGCCGGATACTCTTATTATTATAAGCTTGTGTACACCGTTTAACGAATGGTATACTGGTATTAAGAATAAAGATTATTATTATATTGTAATAATAATATAATTATTATAGAATCTGGACCGCAGAATGGACCTATAGAAGGTGGAGGCCTGGGAGGAAGAGGCTAGTGAAAACCAAAATACGACGATGACGATAAACAAAAGACGATGGAATGGGTGTAACGATTTGTCTATATGTGTATATACATACACACACACACTCACGCGTAGAATGTAATATATTAATAATATTATTATTATTATTATTATTATTACCATTACCATTATCATCATAATATCCTCCGGGTCCCGTGCTCCAACAGCAATACCACCGCACGGGTTCAACATGGGTGGTATGCGCTCAACCACACCCGACGAAATGTCGTTTTGCCGCCGCCGTGGCTGATACCATCTGCCGAGTAAACGCCTCGACGACGACCCCCTCCGCAAAATGCCATATCGCCGCGCCACCCCTTTTTCGGTCCCCCCCCCTATTACTCCTTCTGCTACGACTCCCTCCACTTCTCGCTGCCGCACCTGCACTTATCGCCGTCGCGCGCTTACATGAACACACTCGCTGGCCACTGCAGCAGACACACACCACTATAACCTGTAATTTGGCTACTCTAATCTGGCCGGCCGACCGTGGCCGACGATAATAATTATTAAGCCGGCCGAACAATCGTGGCGTAGAGCGTTGAGATGTTATAATATGAGAAATACCGGATATGCGTAGGTGTGGCTCGTGGCCTATCCACCGCCGCCGTCGCCGTAGTCATTGTTGTTTGGTAGGTAGGTACCTACCGGAAATGAAGTGTCAGACGAGAAAAGTCTATTCGTACGATTTCGATCTATGAGTACGGTGTCGGCGAGCTGTTAACATCGAATTTCCGCGTGTTTTTCGGCGAGTCTTACCTTGATTTACGTTTCCGCAGACGGAACGTCGTCACACTGTCCCGAGCGCGTATGAATCTGTTAACACTGTATAAATAGCAGCTGTTAAAAGGTTAGTACGAGTCGAATGACTTGTCAGGATTGCATTTTTATGGGGTACTGTGGTAGTTTGGAAAAGCCCTTAATGGTTCGTGGTGCGTCCGATAGATAGAGACAGGAATAGGCATACGGCTAGAAAGCAAGCATCATAAATATAATATATTAACGATTACAGACGAGAAATATAATATTTCAGTTACTCGCGTTGTTATCGTTGAATCGTTATCCGTTTATATATTTAATAATGCAGGCAAAATATAAGTCATTATATTTACGGAAATAATTGGAAAGGGTTGTTTTTGCGGTGGAAATCGAAATGCAATTTAAACCGACTTCGGGTGGCTCGACGCTCGAATGATATCAAAATAGTTCTGGAATAACACGAAAACACGGTGCGTGACTCCTACAATATCGTCGCAATGGAATAACATCGCATGACTATAACAGCAGTGACTAGATCGGAGAAGATGTTAAACATATAATATTAAATAATGATATTTTATTCGTAAAACGAGTACGTCCTTGGACGTGTATGGGCGCAAACATCGGTACCGCATAATAATTTATTGTACCTACATCGTACACGACGTGTTAAATTTTGTGATAAGGACGAAAATATAATATTAAAGGTCGCAGTCCTCACGTTTGCAGCTCTCCACGTTAAACGACAGTAATAATATTGCGTACCTAAGTAACGTCGACCACGTGCTCTGCTCTCGTACAGATCTCTTAAACTTCGGTACGACAACAATAATAATAATACGAAACTCGCTTGCGGGACAAGGTCGAAAACCGTATTTAATATTTTATTTATTGTTATTATTATTTTTACGACTTATAAAGCGGTCGTCGACGACGGGTGGACCCGGTCTAAGGAGAAAACCATTGTGCCAGGTTATGGACGATAACGGGACTACCACCGCCACCACCACTACTACTACTACTACTTCTACTACTACAACTACAACCTACACTTTATTATATTAATATACTTTATACGACTATATAATATGTAATGGTGAACGAGCGAGAGAGAATACACCGGTGCGCGCACACGTTTACAAGTTGTTGTCCGGACCGGGTAATAAAAACGGGCCATTAAGAAGCGAAAACGGCAGTTTAATGGGTGTAATTTACATTATTACTACAACTACACTAGCCCGGCAGTCGTCCGTGTTCGTGTCGTCGTCGCCGATGGTGAAACACCGTTAGATGTCGTGCCACATCCGTTCCCTTCGACCGCGGTCTATCACGGTTGCGGTAGATGGCGCCCGCGTGTTTAAGGCAAAACATATTTTTTTTGTCGACCATTTGGGGTCCGGCACTCGGTCGAAAGATGATGTTCGACAGTCGTGTTTTCGGAATTTAACCCTCGGTATCGGTATTTTAATAGTTTTGACCCGCGCGCGCGACTCGTAAACTATGATATTACAATAAAAGGACATGTTTCATGTTTTTAGTTTAAATTTCTATTTTTCCTTTTACTGCAGCTATAATAATATATTAAGACCATTTGAGAACCTCTCCGTTTTGGGTCAAAATGTCAAGTCCTTGTCGATTGTACGTGCAAAACAAACAGTTTTTTATTCGAATGAACATTTTTTTCATTATTATTCGTTGTCGGAATTTTCAACCGGTTCCGTTTATATAATTAAATAAGTTTTCGATAAGGATCTGACGTGTGTAATGGGTAATGCGAACAATCACAATATACTATAATACCTATTATATAATGCATATATATACGCACGTCACACGCGAGAATATTTAATTATTTTTTTTTTATTTTTTTTTTATTAATGATACCCATTGGCAACATGGGCCATTGGGTTAATATCTAATTAATAATTAACAATTACACACAATATATTTTTAACCGAAAACCTCGGTATACTTAACCTAGGTATCCGCATGTTGTGTTTTCAGGATTCTTTAAAATTAAAATCCTACCTACATTTTATTCGTTATTCTTATTCACTAAGTTACACCAAGATATAATGTAGTGTACCTCATTTGTTTTTAATTTATTCAATAAATAATGTGTTACATGATGGTGCATAACTTTTATGACAACAAAGTATATATTTCAAGTGAATTATAAAAAAAATAATGTATTCATTATACACATATACGTTTAAAAATATCGTTATTTATGTTGCAAATAAAAAATATGATTTTATAAGTATTAAAAAAAAAAAATTATTCTTAATAAATTATATAAACGAGTAGGTATTCGCATGTAAGATATAATAAACGTTTATCACCCACAAGTTGAACAAATTAGTTTGATTTTAAGATAAATTGTATTTTGTACATAACACATATAATTAATTAATTAATTCCAATAGAATATGTTTATAATCGTTGTTTTAGAGAGATAATCAATATTATACTTGATTGCTTGTAATTGCATTTCTTCAAATATTTTAAATAAATCCATCGAATCGTGTCTTATTACAATATGTCATTACAATTACTAAACTCATATGATATGAGTCATATCCTTCACCAAATATATATATATATATATGAACAGAATCATGTCCTTCTTTACCACTCTGAAAGGAAAATTAGTAAACCGATGCTATACTTGTGGTGTACCATATATTTCTTAGTTGAGTGAAGAATATGTATCTGTTATTTCATTTGTAGTCGTACATTTCATATTATATCTCAACTCTCTGTGCCATTATTTATTATTTTACTCGCCTAAGAACCGTCGTCCGTCCGTATATATTATATAATAGTATGATATGTTGATACTCTCCGATTTCTTAAAGTGTTGGCCAAAAACCATTCGTTACACTTTTAAGACTGCAGTTGTACGATAATAAAATAAAATATAGATACAGGATATTTTATAATTAACAATTTTGAAAATATTTTTTTACACACGATTTAATGTCATAAGGATGCGTAATTTTTCTTCACACCATTTCGTATTTTTGTCGTTTTTAAATTTTAAATTTTTGAATGAAAAATTTATAAATATATATGTTATAGACAATATAGGTACTTTACAACGAGTGTGTGATAAATGTATCATCTGTATGTATAAGCCAATTGGTATTTCTGTTATTATATTTATATATATAAAGGTGGTAATCGTTTGTATAGCTAAAAGTAACTTGCACTTTACCAAAACACCAGTAGCTATGTATAATATATACTAATATAATAAAATATGTGCATGGTACGATAATAAGCATATAGTTACACATTTTGCACAGTGTACCTATATTATTATAGTAGATATCGCCATAATAAGATTCTAAATAATAAAACGACAACAATCGACCTTTTTCGTTTTTTTACGACAGAGTTAAAAAAAAAAATCGGTCGCGCATTATCAACAAATAAAAATTCGCCGTCGGGCGTCCGCACTGGGTGGTCACCTGCGATGCTTATATTGCGTACGTATGTTTATATATATATATATATATATATATATATTTATAAGCGAGAGGAGGCTGACCGGGCGGCGCTGTGATTTTTTTTCGTTATTTGATTTTTTTAGTGTATACACATAGTATACACACACACGCATATACATATAAAATATATACCTACGAATGTTTTAATACAATAACGTGCGGCTGTATAAAAATCGCGAGTATCAAAGAATTAGTATTTTGATCGACGCCGCAAAAGCGGACGCGCGCCGGTCACGATTTTCGGGCCGATTTCGCAACTACGCGAAGTGCACGCTTTGGCTTCGGTGGAGCAGCGCCTATACCTACCTACGCCGTATACGAGACGACGACGTGTCCGCTGCGTCGATGCAGGCGGAATACAATTATTATACAATTTTTTTTTTCGCAAACGACTGCTGGTGCACACGATTACAATAATAATAATTATAGCATGTCAACCAAGCAAGCGTTGGTGCAGGCCGCGATCATCGGAAGGCGGATGGCCGCCTGCGCCGCGGTTATTATGTTCTACGCCGTTATAAGCAATAATGGCGTAGGACAAGAACAACAGGTAAATAAAAAAATTAAAATACGAATAATATGTGTGTGTATACTCGGCGATCTGTCGGGAAAAAAATATTTAATTATTCATTTATACGTAATTTTATTTTTTTTCGGATCGATTTTTGCAACACCGCCGCGTCGTATTCACTCGAAAACCATTCTCTATGCCGATTTTTCCTCGTTCTCGCGGCGCGCGTCATTCGTCTTGCATCGTCTCTGCGGAGCTTATTCACCAGCCCGAGCACGTCCGTGTAGACGAGTTGACGTCGTCGTACCTGTGCTTGTTGTTTTCACAGTACTTAAGTACACGCCCAGAAAGTGACAGAGCTGCATGCCAGTGTTCTAAGACAACATTATTCTCATAGGTTAGGTTAGGTTTGGTTAGGTTAGCAGTTCGACTCGCGACAATCGAAATCCTGCATTGGCTTACACAATCAAGCAGGAGGGGGTTAATTGTACTTATTTTATTATAGACGTCGTATAGAACTTAATAAAATTCATAAATATTATATACCTGTTAGTTTTTTTTTATGAAACCCTTCCCATTGAAAATATCCGAGTACGCCACTGCTGAAAAATATAAACGATAATGCATGTAGTGTTACTAAAATGTATTAATACCTAGCGCATGTCACTGAAATACAAAACGAAACTAGTTTTTCTGCATTCAACAATACGTATATTGGCGAATCGAATAAAATATTTATTATTATTAATGGATAGAAATCAACTCGTTCCCTCTCACGGATATAGATACGTATTTGGGATTTAATGCTTTAATGATATTATGATGATAATAATAAATCGCTGTAAAAACCGTTAATCAATATTAATTTAATCGACGGAATTTACTAACGTGTGGGTAAAGTATTTGCCCGCTCGGTCGCAACAGTGCGGCGTATGATATTATTTCAGAAGTATATTTCTCGAATAGTCTTTCTTGCACGTATAATATTATTATTAAATGTTTATAGGCACTTAAAACCTAACCTACCTACGCGCACCGACTATCCGAATCACGCCTGATATCGTTTTATACGTTGTGTGTGCGTTCCTATGCGTCGTTGTATTGTAATAATTTTTATTTCGTCGAAAGTGTTGTTGTTAATCGTTTCGAATGAAACTTGACACACCTTATTTATTATTATAAACCGTAATTACAACATACTATTTTAAAACCGTAAATAGTAAGAGCACCGTATTAGAAAAAAAGTATACAATACTTCAGTCGTATTGGGTATAATATTAATAACATAATAATCATCGATATCTGTACTTATTTATTGCATTCTAAAAAATTGTAATTTGAGTATATAATATAGAAATGTACGGAAATATTTCTCTTTAGTATGTTATCAATCATACAGTTACACATTTTCATGATTTTTTTCAAGATAATGATAAATTTAGTTAAGTTATGATTTTAGCTGTCATGATAGTTACATAGTTTAGGTTGTCAACAATCTACCAACAGTAAAATTATTACAACCCTGATTTTTTAGTTTTATTTAATTTTGCCTAAATGTATTGTATCGATCTATAATATATAGTGCATGTATTGAGTTAAAGAAACGGTTTAAAAAATTTCTAATTGATTTGATTTTTATTAGTGTATAACGTATAAGTATTTAAATCATAGACCATGGTATATGTATATGTATTTTTGTTTTTTTTTTATTGGTGGTTGAGAATTCGACAACAAGAGCCATTATTAGCCTGTGGAACTGTCGAGGAGGAAGCTGTTGGTTTTAGTACTCGTGGATGTTTTGGCAGAATATGAATAGCACCCGAGGTTTCTGCCATGCCCGAGTAGGGGGCTAATATTATTTTGCTAAAATTATATATAATTACAAAAAAGTTATTTATTTAAAAATTTGTTGCATTTACGTTCGTTTATGTTAGTAGGTAGGTACTAACCATAGGTATTTAATATTTTAGTACAAAATTGTATATTATTTTGTATTAATACTTTAATTTAGTTGCAAATAGAATATAAACCGGAAACCATCATATATGTACCACGATGTGTAAAATATAGAAATTATTCATATTAAATTATAGGTACACATGTTAAGTAATTAAAACCATATCTTAAGACATGAGAAATGAATAATTACATCTCAATTTAATATTTGTCCGTCATTAAAAAAAATATTTACAGTTTTATATATATATATATAGATATAAGATATTATTTTCTTTCGTCTCAGGTTCAGATTTTATATAGTATATACAGTAATAATATGTATAATAATTTTGTTAGGTACATATTACATATATTATGCACATAATAATTACTAATGTTAGTTGTTAACTAAAACAATATGCGTTTTTAATTTGAATGAACAAATTAAAATATTTTAATACAATTGCAAAACAATTAGATATTTAAAAAGACTTGTGTTTAAATGACGTAGGTATTATTTACGAGTAGGTATACATCTAATTAAATCATAGAAGCCAGTAAATCATTAACTATGATTATTTAATTTCATATATACACTTCCTGAACCTTTTAATTAGCGTAAAACTTAAAATAAACTTTTTCGGTACTTATATCTATTGTAATAATTAAAACAATATAACCCGTGTAATTAGTTTTGTGGATTATTTATTATTTATGACGTCAAGGAATACATTAACATTTTTTACTAAAAAAAGATTATATTGTACATACTTAACCATCAGAAATTGTGTACTTTTTGTATGTATAAAATACATTATGTATTCATACTACAATCTAATTTTTTATTTATAAATATATATTAATATTAACCATTTATACAATATGAGATTTGTATAATATTGGTACAAAATATAATGAATGAATAAAAAAATAATGATAGTTATATTATTTACGATGTAGCCGATGTAGGTGATTTATAAAAATTAAAGTCGAAAGCAAGTTGACTACCGCCTAGTTCAAAGAAAAATGAATATGATTTATATATATTCATACATATTATCAACTACAATAACGTCTAAGTTAACAATTGTTTAATCTACACATACAATATATATATTTAATATGATATAATATACATAGACGTATAGATGTGTAGGTTACTATCGTACAGACGTACGATGATAGGTAAATGATCTATATAATAATGTTGTCTATACGTAAACACGTTAGTTTGGATCTATATTATAATTGAATTAAATATTTCATGTGTCATTGAAAGGTTTATTGCGAACGAATAATGCGGCGGCTTATTGCGTTTCTTCCTTTTTATAGATATCGTTATATTAAATATTATGTGATTGAGATCAGTCGACAGACAGAGTATGATATATTATATTATTATTTTACTGTTGTGCTGCACATATCGTTTATCACTTATTATTATTATTTATTAGTATGATATACGTCTGAACTCGTGTGCAAAGTGCGCTCGAATCTCTTTAAAACTCGCATAGGTATATATTTTAAACGATGGAATGATTATGATAACGGTATCATAATTACGGAACCTATAATAAATTATTTGATTTATATATACTTCTGATAAATATTAGCATATTCTAGGACAAATGATGCCCACAACAAGCATGCGGTGTCGTGCGACGAGACCGCAAAATCGATGTATATATTATTATACACTCGGTAATGGCTTCGAGAAAATCCTTATTCACCCTCGCACCGCCATCACTATCGTTTTCCGTGCAACCGATTGTACCTAGTAGTCATGTCGAACCACGGCCGCTAAGCCCTACGACATTTGTGTGATGATCGACGACCCGAAGCGCGTTATTATATTATTATATTATTATTATCATTATTATATTATTATTATCATTATTATATTATTATTATCATTATTATATTATTATTATTACAATTATTTTAACGGCAATAACATATATTATTATGTTTCGTCTATTGTGTAAACTATTTTATCCCCTCTATCGATCTGCGCCCTACACAATTTGGCGTTTTATAAATATAATAATTATGTCTAATAATCATAATATTACGTGAATACAACATTCTCACAAACCAATCGCATCGATCCCCAATTGGGTGGGCTATAATTATATAGTATAGATGCAATCGTACCAAACAACAGCGTGGGTCTGTGTGACAATGTGAATATGTGATTGAATTGAATTTTTAATTTTTTCACTTGACTTGCGATCACAATGATCTTTAAGACAACGAAATAATTGAAATATCGTCGAATCTTGCTGACAATTAACATTTTATGATATCACGTTTGAACCTTTATACTTTATTAATAATAATTGATTTTGCATTTTTTATTAGGCATTTCGAGAATTGTCTGTGGAAACTCTTCCGGTATCTATATCGTGCATTGTGTAGGAGAAAGAGAAAATCTTTTTTTATCGGAAAAAATATACTGTGGAGGGGGAAGTTGCGTCGACTCACGGGGTAGCCCTCGGGGCTTAATTGGATTTTCATCTGGTCCGTACCAAAGCGGTGGTCGGCCATGTTTGAGTTTTCATCTTCGTTGTGTTCGTTTTCCACTTGCGCGAACACGCGCTCGGTGACCGCGGAGAAAGCCGACGGTGGAGTGGGGCACGATATAAACTATATATATATATTATATAAGGGAGAGACGTCGCTCCCCTCCGTCCGTCACATCCGCTTTACTCTCTCACACTCTTCGACGGTCTTCTTCCGCCGCTTCCACCTCACCATCAACCACACGCTCAGCCACCCCTCAGGACTTTTCCACTGCTCCACCGCTTCCATGGCACTGGGCTCGAGGAACCTAAAACCCTGAGACCGGATCATCGATCATCCATTAGGTTGACATTCTATTGTGCGGACCGTTTATCATTCGCGCCCGTATTATCTTTGTGTCAGATTTCCGTACGCGCCACCTCCCATACCCGCTCACATCACCTCGTTGTACCGTTTTTGCTGTCGGCCCGACAAAACCGTCGACCCGTTAAACCCTCCGCAGAACCTTTCCCAAACTTTCTCTGTCACATCGAAGGATTTCAAAACCCTACAATATATATGCACACAAATGCGCACGTATACATTCTTCAAACGTTCGAGAAAATTGAATAGTTTTTCCTGTATAGTAAGTTTTTTTTCAGCTGAAGGGTGTAATTAATTTCATTATTTTTACCCTTTCGTAGTCGCACCCTATAAAGTTATTTCCGATTTTACAAAGTGCTAGATATAAAAATGAACCGTGTCTGTTGCAGGCTTGCAGCCAGCATGAAACGGTATATTACCTGTTATATTATTTTAGTCAAAATCCGACGGCGAACCACAAGCGTATACACACGTTCGGCTGCAATAATTGTTATCGACTGTGAAGGGAAAAAATATAAGTTTCTTTTACATGGCGATATTTTCATCGTTTCGTATACATATATATAATACACATAATCCACCGGGATTATCCCTAAATAACACGCGCGCATGGATATGGATCGTCCCTAAAAATTTCTCTCTCGTTTCTCCTCATGGACTTGTATTAATATATATATATATTATTATACAATACCCACTCCATTCGTTCGGTCGTGTTTTTCTAACCCCCTGCCGGACGTCGGACCCAATCAATTGGCAGTTCAAACGCCGAATCCCGCGGGACCGTCGCTAGCTCACTCCCCCGCCTCGTCCATCGCCACCGAGACCACTCCGCAGTGTATGCGTCATGTTTCTGTTACGTTGAAAATCATTTTCGGAATCCAGTTAAAAATGAGTGTTAGCTCGTTAAAAATAAATAATAGGAGGTTTTTTATTCGGATATTCTCGTACTCTCGCGTAGGCGAATATATAATATAATAATAATAATATGGTTAGGTTCCATCGTGTGAGTATATATATATATATATATATGCGACGAGTGCGATACGCTGCAGGCAATTCGGAAAATTAAATAAGTGTAAAATTCATTATATATATATATATATTATATATAATGAATTAATGGTAATTGATTTACGAGTTGACTTTTTGAATAATAACGAAGCGGATGACTGTTTTACGTTGACGCTATACGAGTCCTGTGAGTCGCATAAATTTTTTTTCGCCCATGCATCGTCGTCGTCGTCGTCACCGTCACCATCGCAGTTGTAGTTGTGGACCGTGGTGCGCATATATAAATCTAAAAATACGGTGACACTGCGTTTATTTTGAAAACTATTTCAAACAATAATACCTATATAGAAACTCACATATTGAACAGAAAAAACTCATCGAGTGAAGGGTTTTTTTTTATACCTGGACCTCGCATATATTGATATAATAATGTACTGTTAGATGCCTATTTTTGTGTATATTAAATTCTATAAATATATATATAATATAACCTTATATCTCATATATAAGTATAATTTATAATAAACGTACTCAATTCACGCATTTACGCAAAGTGTAGATACTAGCTTATCGAATACAATACATTTTATCCTCTACATATTATGGTTAAAAAAAACCTCTGCCACAGTTCTTAATAAAAAACGAATACCGTAACACTGCACAGCGGCTGACAATATCATTTTATTGTTCACGTTACAATAATATTACATAATATATATAATTCAATCGCCCTGCACCCACCCAAACACAATATCCTGATAATAATAAGCGACCTGCAACAAAAATCTGTTTAATATTATACACGAAAAAAGTAAATCCCTAGAATACATACACACACATATATATGTAGGTATAAACTACGTATACAATTTAAGGACTTGGTGTAGATTTGATAAAATTCGAACGTGTCCTTTATCCGTCTTGCGTCATATGTGTATGTATACAACATTCGTAATTTGAAAGGACCGTATCGTCTACATAAACGTGACCGCTGTGACTTTTATTTTCGTATACAAAGCAGGGCACGCAAGATCCTCTGAACCCACATCAACGGATGACAAAATTCGGGCCTCGAGCAAAGCGACCATTATATACAGTACACCTATAACAACAACAACAACAATGATGACAATAAAACCGTAGACGGACCTTTTTCGTTGTACTATCGGTATACCTACAACATAACGGTATCACATTAATTCTTTTTCAATTTACAATAATAATAATAATAATAATATAATGTCCGTCGGAGTTACCACTCTCATCGCCGGTATATATAATACATTGATTTTGGAAAGTGATTTCACGCAGCGTATTCGAATTTCGAAGTAAATTTTGCAAACGCGCGTTTAGTCTTCGTCTTGCCCGCAGCGGCATAGAACCGTTTTCCCGTTTCAGTCCAATACAATCCTCGCGTAAGCGAACTACTCTTTATAGACACGCACCCGCATCGTCCGACGACATCAAGTGACCGCGCACGTCATATTTTTATATATTTTTTATTCGACGCCTAGCGAATTCATTCTGTCGTTCTGACAAATTCGCACGTGTTGTAGTGCATACGTTATATATTTTTATACGCTTTATATAGTCTATATTACCTTAGTGGTGTTATTGTGTGAGAAATGGAACGTCGTCAAGTATAAATCGTAATAAGTAAGTCACATCATAAAACATTACAAACTATTCTAAATTTTATGATGACTAGATTATTTGGTACCATTATAATATCATTTCTACATATAAAGGTAGATAGATAGTATATAGATGGTATGTCTAACAATGTATAATAATATCGTCGTTGCCATTTAAAACTTAAATGCTGAAATCTCTCGTACGCGTGCATTTGTTGAATTGGTTTTGAACCTTTAGTCGGGCGCGGAAGGATTAAATCATCTAATGAGCTAGGCGCAGTAGCGAATAAGCGCGATCAGATATGTCAAATAAAAACAAGCGATAAATCAAAGCGTCCCGACGATAAACCTACTGCCGTCGCGCAATTTGATAAAATATTCGTTTCGAATAAAAAATTAACCTAGAAGAATATTAATTATTATAGTGCGTGATGTGATATTTTATGCGTTATATTATTATACATGTGTACGCATTAATATTTTTATGTATGTCATACGTTGCGATGTGTGCAGCGTGGACGACAAAATTATTTTGTCAACCCGAAATATTTTACAGTGTGACTGTGTTGTACATATTATTATTATTATTATTATTATATAGTAGCGTTTGCGAGGGAAGGAATGATGAGGAGGAGTAGGTGAAGGAGTTTTTTTTTTTAAATATTTTTTATCTAACTAACTGTACGATGAATATTACGGATGAATGCCAACGAGACGATAGCGTTAATGAATTACGTAGCGCGTTCGTCCCCCACGTCCGACACGCAACGTCACTGCGAGCCCTCCAATGCTCTTGTGTCTCTTAAGAACACATGTTGTCTGAAAAAAAAATATTAAAGGGGAACCGCGTTTGTGTCTAAAGTATGAACAGTAAATATTAGCCGCCGTACATAAATACATGTACCTATGAAATATCACGTCAAAAAATTATTCGTCTGACTGTCGGATGCGCCACGACAGACAAAATATAAATAATAATTTGGGAAATTGAACGCGTTTTAAATTGAAGCGCGGACGCAACCAAGCACAATTGAGTAATTATAACGTTATTGAGCGAGAACACGACGTTGAAGGTTACGAGCACCAGTTTTTTAAAAGGGCCGCCATCCGTGTAGTTTGACAAATATCTATTCGATATAGTGCCCATAAACAAGACATAAAAAAACGTACCTAAGTTTAGAACAATACAAAATACTTCACTGCTGTAACTCATTTGCCACATTTAGTCACTGTACATGCAGTACTCGATAAATAGTATTTAACTTCAAACAAAATCAACAAACAATACAATTAACAACTCGGTATAAACGCGGGTGTACCTACATGAGTACATAATACCTAATACATCTACAGAATAGTTTCATTGTGAATCAAATAAAATCCTTACCTACTCTTTACAGTTAACTTTTAAGGGGTTACTTCTAAATTGTTGAATTATTTATGTATGTATATTAATGATTATTTTATTTGAATTGTACAACTTATTATTAGCTCTAAATTTTTTTAAATGTATTAATATTTATTAACAATTCATTTGAAACATTTAATATTAAGTAATAACTCTAAAATCACTAAAAATCTCATTTTTACATCAGTACAAATTATTTATAGGTACACACCATGTACCTATATATACACTTAAAGTTCTTACATTAAGATATACATACCTATACCTAAGTAAAATAATCTTCCGACGTACAACATAAATATACTTAAAATACGAATCTGAAATTTCGTGGCCAAGGCACTCAACGATCCTCTTTACACACCCCGTCAAGGTGTGTTCAATAAGTAAATCTTATAATAATTATAAATATAATAACCTTTATAAAGCCATAAAGGATATTTCACTTTTTGTGTGATTATGCCGTGCATGTTTATAGTCGCGTTGGTTCGACTACAACGAGCGAGGTACCTATAAGTGCGCACCGCTGTACATATATTATATATCCGGATTAGGGTCGTTTATTTCTCAGCCGACTTATACATATACACTGCAACGAACGCAACTGTATGCCATAGTTTTTCATGTCGTTAAGGATTCCCATCCCTATCGGCTTGCTGTAGGTTCATGCACACTATCCGTTTACCCCGTGGGATGTTTTTCCCGACGGTGGAGATCCTGCAACGCCGCCACCGCCACCGGTTAAAAATAATTTCCGGCGTGAGAACTTTTTCTCGCGCTGCCATAACCTTTTTATCGCAGCACGCGGCAGTGTCGGTGGCAGTGAGTGGCGGGCGGACGAAACGCGCGCGTGACATTTGAGCGCGGTTGAACTTTTGCTTCGGTTTCGGGTCACCCGTCTCCGTTTTTCCACGTCTCTTCCATTACATTAACACACACATTTATATATATATATTATCAGTATATACACAGCTACCCCTGCCGTCCATCGTATAGTATATATATATGTATATATTTATATAGTATATTTGTATGTAATATGGAATATATATACGACCCTTCGTGCCAGAGAGGTCTCTTTCGTTTTATTGATTTAAAAGGTTAGTGTGGGTGTGAGTGTGTGTGTGTGTGTGTGTGTGTGTGTGTGTGAGGGTAAAGCATAATCTCCGTATATGTATAATGCACTCATGTATATCTATATATTTTGTGGCAGAAATGGGTACGACGACCGTGTTGGTGGTGCGTGTGTGTGAGAGGACCGTGCAGCAAAGGAAATGAATTCCTCCGACACGAGTCCTTTCGTGTGCGCCACTGCTGCCGCCGCGCAGGATTACGTGCGTTGAAGGGGTGATCGCCGCGCGCCCTCTCACTCTATAATAATATATATGCACACACCCACCCCCAACCAACAACCGACGACAATACTACGCGACGACCACTGCTGCATATACACCCTACGGAAAGACGTAGGAACGACCAATGACGAGTAATGACGCGCGTATATATGTCTAAAGGTTATCGCGTATTTGTAATATGTACGATAATAGTATTGTATATTATACTTCGCTGTATCCAAAGACTGTGAGAATTATATTTTGATATTTCCTCGAGAAGGTGGGAGGGGGGGAGACTTGGTTATGCCAGTAATTACATTGCTATATCAGTCGAAAAGTATTTTATCCATGCTGCAGTTATTTAAATTGCATTTATTTTAGCCTATTGTAAACGACACGCAACGAGTAGAAAATTCCTAATTTAGTTTAGCAGGCCAGGCCCACATAACCTATAACGCCTTTTTTCGAAAGATTTTAGGTGGGCGTAAACAAAAAAGAAAAACCTATTCATATTGTTTGCGTAGTTTAGTTATTGTATCTTACACTTTAGGCATAAATACACGTTGTATGGACAGGTTAATCAACCGTCGATATATTAGAATTATATAACTAATAATAATGGAGTACTAACAATAATAACAACGATATTACTAAATTACATGTTTGCGAAGAATAAAAAATCATTTGGAATAAATCAAAACCAGTTTGTTGGTCTAGTCGTATTACGTACAGGTAATTCGAGCAAGAACCAAATTAATATCTTTTCCTATAATATGTATTATTATTATTTTCTACTCGCGCACTGTAAATTTGCGTTTTATGGTTACGAATCGACAGAGTGTACATTAGTAAATAATTCACCCACTGGGGCTTTCCATCAAGAACCTTTATATTCTTTGTAGTATATGGATGAAATATGAGCCATGAATATTTTATCGAGTCACTCCTAGTCCATATTATGTTGAGCGATCTTAAATGTTAAATCCATTATAAATTGGTTGCGTTTAGTGGTTTGGTATGCTATTAAATAGTGGTTTAAAGTTTCGAAACTTTTATTTTAAAAATGATATTCTGTTTTTTGGAGAATAGTAATTATAATTCATTATTTCTTAATTTTTCTATAATGCCTGCAACGCGTTTATATGACATTGGTACTGATGTCGCTAAATTAATGTATTATTCAATACCGGGTCACATTTTTCCATTAAAAATTAATATAAAAACTTTTTTATTTGTGGTTCTTCAAAAGAGCGAAAGATTTACGATCGGGATTTCGAGACATTATAATTTTTTGTTGGATATTTTCGTGAGTTGCAGGCATCGAGACGGGCAGACATAGCTAGTCGTCTTTAAAAATATTACCACTCTATACATAGCGGTAAGCTCCATGTCGTCTTTTTAATGGTTTGAAACTTTTCATCTCTTCCTTCTATTTATTAAACGTTATTAAAAGACAAGGTTGAACCTTTAAAGATTAATATTTTAGAGCGTAAACCGTTTTACAAAAGGGATTTGAACGGGAAAAAATCGTATAATACGTCCCCCTGGCCGTAAAGAGACAAATTTGCCAGGATCTTTTTTTTTTTTTAACTTTTTCCATGAACCAAGAGGAATAAACAATAAAATAACATTCAGGCCGCAGTAATTGTGTTGTGGAAGTAGTGGCGGTGTAATGACCGGGGGAGGGGCAGTAGTGAGGCGCTGTATAATTTTTCCGGCGACGCGGCGCCTTGTTAATCTGCTACGCGCCTAAGGTCCGGGGACGGATTTTTATTTCTGGATTCTCCGCGGATTCCTGCACGCCGGGCACCGGGCGACACCTCTAAATTTAGTTTCTCCTGAAAACCAAACAAAGACTTCAAACAACAACCGAAGAGACGCGCTTACGTAAAATAACGTGTGTAGACCGAAACCGCTCGCATTTCGTTGTATTACAACCGTTAAAATTAGATACGAGGGCGACCGCAGCATTAACGCGGCCCTGCCAAATTCGGTCAAGTCCACCAGCGTCCCTTATTAGATATTATAACGAGAAACTTATGAATTTACGAAAATCGAAAAGTCTTCCTGATATATTCGACGGAATTTCTTCATATTCAAACCTGGACGTCTTCCAAGTACCTATTTACTGCAGCAACTGTACAGCACGTTTTCGGTAACACAGCAAATTTATTTGTGTTTACCGAACGTAGGTACGCTAACCTAACCTTTCCGCTAAAACGTCACTGTCCGTTGTTCGCAGAAGTGGTATGACATTTTGGAATGTTGTATTATTATTATTATTTTCTTTTTTTATTCGCGATATTCTGGCGTATCGATCACTAGCCGACATATTTTGGCGAGTACCCAAAAAGTTTTCGACCCTCCCTAGAAAAACTAGCACGGGGACAAGACGGTGACAACGAGCTTGGTGATTTATGGGGCACATTCAAAGTTGCGCGCGCGTCCGTATATTTAATTTGCGCCTCCCCCCTCATTGCCGCCTACTACACCGCAAACTATGGCGAGAGCAGCGGTGGAAGTATCTCTCTTGTCAATGTGCACTCTCCTCTCGCATATTTACGACCCTAAAGTTCCACACCCACGGTAACCCCCTCTCCGCGGGATCCCGCTATTATTAGACAGCGGCGGCGGCGTTATTATTATTATAATTATTAATTATAAAAGGCCAAGTTGAAAGGGTATTTGGGGAAAATGAAATTTGCTCTTTATTCAATACGTCGTATCGATTTCCCATCTAGAATATATATAAATTATACTCGTGCATTATATTATATAAACACATCGCATAAATGTCCCATGTAATAAGGCCACATATAGCGATATAAACAGATCAGTGCGTGTATGGAAATGGAAAAAAAACCACGGCAGTATTAACATTATAATTTATCATCGGGCTCTAACGACAACAAAAATAATAATAATAATTTATAAACAATAAAAGTACTGTCCGATTTAACACGAAACCTATAATTATTTGCCTATTATACACGTTGCATATAAAATAGGGGTGAAACGAACGCTGCACCAAAATTGTATTAAAAATATTTTGTTCAAATTATATTCACTGGACGATTCGGCGGGTGGTACAAGTACACATGATGCGGAAAATTTCCAACTGTAAACTCAGCGTGAAATATAATATTGTGTAATACAAATATACGTACAATTGAACACAACAATGGCTGCGTATCGTGACCACGATATCATTACCTAAGGCGTTCGTAACTCGACAAATGCGTGTGTATATTATTTATAATATAATATTGTAATTAATAATAGTTAAGGTCGAAACTAGATTTCGGACAAAACGTAATCGACAATCTTAGTAAGCTCGTTCGTATAATATGGTTTATAGTCACACACAAACATATATCTCGGTTGTACGAGTATAATATAGATAGATACTAGGTACATCCTTGTTGGTTCGCATTCTTAAAAAACATTATTTTATATATTAAACGAATCGAGTGATTTATCTATATATTTATTGTGATGTGCTCATTGTCCGCGCGCATTCGGCATTCGTAGATTTGGGAAGTACGTAGGCTTCAGTTAAACCATATACGATATGACTTGTGGGAAACGCTTTTATTATATAGTTTTATGTGAATATATATATATAAAAAAAAAAACAATGTCTATGTACCTACAATCGCCGGACGAGGACGACTAACTAACCGGATAAGGACCCAACTGTTGCTCGTGTCCAAATTCATTGTGGCTTAGTGTAGGTATTATAATACTATAAATGTACCAAATACCGACTATTATCATCTTATCTATTTGCACTCTTTGGTCTTCGAATTCGTGTGGTGGAAATATACATTAATTTAGGGAATGCTGAGTATTATATACGACTATGTTCTAACTGGCTACTATAGGTATACGTATAGTGGTGGGTAATCGGGGATGGATATCTATTTGCACGTGGTTGTTTTAAAAGCTGTGCAGGGTACCGCGTTGTTTACGTACCGGTCGACTGTTATTATTTTCGATACGATAAGGGACGCATGATGTATAATATTATTTATGACGTGCATGATGTACATACCAAAATAACATTGTTTTTGGCGCGCAAAAATGACCTTTTTGAATTCATGTGAACCCGCGCGCGTTTAATCCCTCGCCACTACTGGCGTAGCTATTTTAATTAGTCGCCGCCCGTATTCGTCGTGTGTGTTCTCTGCGCTCGCAAATAAGCGCACACATATACACACACGCAGGCGAGTATACAGACATGTACAATAATAATATTATGTATAAACGCTCGGTCGATAAATTTGCGTCAAAGCCGCGGAGACGAGATTCGTCATGACCTAACGAGACGCTCATGTGGACATTTTCACTTTGATTCCGACGAGCAGCATGCAGACGTCGAAAAAAATGGAAACAAAAAAATTATACAAAATTAAAATTGGCAATTGTAAATCGAAATCGTTCCCGTGCTCCGTTCACATGCGTTGCAGTTACACGCATATTGTAGAATGTGATCTAATTATATTATTATATTATAATTATGTATACGCTGGTGCCGCGTGCGTCACCAATATAGTATTGTTAGTATGCGTTGCAGATGTGTGCGGATCAGCGTAAAATAAAGTAGCCCGCGATCCCGTATTATTTTATTGTTGAGAAAACTATGTTATATATTTAATAAAATCCATCCAAAAACTAAAGCACGCGTCAGTTTCGATGATCCTGGTCGAATAACGTCGAAGCATAAAGGATTTTCTAACGGGTATATCGCCGTTTTTATATTTAAATATTCCGTTATCGCAATCATCGCGGCGAGCGGTAAACCGTTGCAATAAAAATAAAGGCAATATCGAACCTGCAATCAGGTTGTGGTGCGAAGAAACACTATCGATTTTGTATGCATGTTACCTATATATTTTTTTTCTTGTTATTATATTATAATAATGTTATTCGGAATAACTTATTCCTAAAAAATTTAAATCAAATCGAAATACACTCACAATCGTTATCAGAACGCGATATTAATATAATATCGTAGTTTTATAATTATTTTAATTCTTTGAATTGCATTTTCATTATATCAAATATTTTTCATTAAAATACTCTTTTAAATATACCTACCACGTACACTGCTGCTGCAGGTGTTTGATAAATTGTTTATTTGCTTATAATTGTATTGAGACTAGCTACAATGATATTATTAATCTGCAGGTATTGCAGAAGGAAGAATAAAGACATTTCCAAAATAATATGGATGTATTGACTATAACTGGTGTACCGGCTACAACGATGTATAACGCATTTTTAAATTAGTTACATCTAATGTTCGTATTGTACTTAGATAGGTATATTTAAGGGTGGCGGGGGCTGTATATGATGCAAACAATTTACAATTTTTAGTTATGCCTCCCGATGGATTAAAAGACAATGATAGTCTCTTCGAAATTAAATTCCCAACGTCTGCTAATAGTTTTACTCCAGAAGAAGGAATTTAAATGAAAAAAAATACAAAGTTGCACTATCGAAAACGGTTAACTATATCTGAAAAGAAATGATAGTTACTTTTATTTTAATGTAGATAATTTCCAATATACAACTCTTTAGAAATTTTAGTGGTACAGCTCCCTTAATATAGTGCGTTACTTGAGTACATAAAAATTATTTTCTTCGTGTTATTATCATCTAAAAACATCACCGTAGCAGTCGAGTCGCGTGTTTAGTTGCAGCGCACGCAAGATTACTATAATATAATATACCAAGCTACATAATAAATGTTAGAACAAATGTTTTTTGTGTAGGAAAAACCAACTCGTACCCTTACATAAATATCTACTCCAAAATATATTACTAATAAGTAGTAATACTAATTCTTTTTTAATATTTAAAATTTAAATACTGTGTTAATTTATAAATTATAATAATATGAATATTTACATGTAGCATGTTCCAATCATATAATTTCTTAGTATATATTAATTCATAATAACCGATTTGAAAAAAATATATTTTAGTAGTACCTATCTATGTTGTAATATACATTTTGAAGAATTTTTTGTAATTATAGATATTTTACATTTTCTATTCTGCGCGTGTGTGTATATACCTACGAGTTTTAAGTGCCTACATTGTTTGTACGGTTATATATACTAATCACCGTCGATATTATACATATTTGTCACGAGTATATTATTGTCATTCTTGAACTGGTGTCGACAGCAACAATAAGTAATAAGCTCGTATATAGGTATATACCTATATAAAATATAATGAACAATATTAAATAGTACCAGCATTTTTTTTCTTTACTCAAGTATCGTAAAACATTATATCATAATCTTGTACCGAATGATTGAAAATTCTGATAAACATGGTATGAAATATAATATTTTAATATACGTATCGGTTTTATATATTATGCGGTCTATATTATCTGTATTCTATATACAATATAAAACCGTATCCTATTAGGTAAAGAAAAAAAACAATCATTAAAAATTGTTTTTTATTATTATATTATATTATAATATAATCGTACACATGTTTTTTGTTTAATGTGCATTGTTTAATGCTATACGCATTTAATTACATTTAACTTCAGTCGTGTGTCCCACAATTTAGGAATTATAACTGTTGTACAATACATCCATATAAATCATTGTAATATTTATGTACATGAAAAGTACTGCCGTTCGAACACTAAAAAAATAAAATTTACCATTTATGTCGTATAAATGTATAATATTGTAGCTGGCTGCTTATTCTATATATTCGTCTGCATCATTCAAATAGTAAATTATTTAAGTTTGATACTCTGATGGCCGAGGAAGGGTGTATCATAGATAATCTTTTGTAATCCAACAATTATGAAACATTTATGTATATATGATATAATATGAGAGTATAATTTTGATATATTATGAGTTATGGCATTTTATATAAGGCATATGTATTTTTCTATCATGCGGGACTATGAAAATGTATAAATTGAAAAAAATATAATAGGTGTATGATTAATTTCAATTAAACCCTAGTCCATGTTCAAATCGCACTATTTGTATTTAAATAAGCAGTCCATAGACTTTAGAAATCTTAGGGCTCTAGTGTCCATTATGTGTGTAAAGTTACTCGGTCCATTCTATTTTATTCCCATGCACGTGAACTGCAGAGGGGTACAACCCCTTCTCACGCAATATTTTTCTGTATTCGTGTCTGGTTTTGTGTTGTAGGAAATTATATACGACTGGTATATTTGCATTTATTATTACAAATGTTCCAATATAGAGTATCAATATATTTTCTTGTCAAAGGATCGTGGATTACAGAAGAACGAAGAACCGCGAGTTTTCTCGATAACCTGCAGTATTCTCATCTCGAAGCGGTGATGCTTCCGGTTCACATGGATATGTATCAAGTATAATAAAACACATAACAGAATATGTCGAACTATATAATTGTTATATAATATACCTACCTGCATATCGAGCTTGTGGCATCAGAGTTTTTGGGTTTTGTTTTGTCGCGCAATGTCAATCATGCAGTACGTACGTGTGTATTATACAGTAACTGCTGCACTTACGCGTATTATATTCATCCGTTCATTCACTGTGTGTGGGTGTAAGCGTGTGTGTGTTTGTGCTGGAGAGGGTGGATTTCCGCGTCGAGGGGAGTGTGTGGCGGACGTGTATGTTTGTCGGATCCGCGTGTGACTCACGACGCCGAGGACGACGACGGGTTGTGACGCGGTGCGCGCGCGACGCGCCTGCGTCCCGGCGCCGTTCCACGCCACGCGCCGGGACGCCGCGCCGCCGGTACACGAGGGGGAAAACTCAGCGACCGAAGCTTCACGGCAGTGTCCCCGCCGAACGTATACACAACGCGCACACACCGCACACTTGCCGCGCGAAACGACCGAATATCGCGCCCGCCGTTGACCGTCGTGGTCCTCATCGTCGTGATTTTCCAATTTCGTTTTTCGTTTCCGGCGTGAAGTTCTTATAGTATCGCGTTCTTAGATCCGGCGTCGTTTTCCGTCTCGGGTCTGTTTTTTTTTTACGCTCTTTTTCCAATCCTTACCAACAGACTGCACACATACAGTTTTCACCGAGTGTCCATGACCGCCATGACTCGTTTGTAGTTTAGAAAACAAAATATGAAGGTAAGTCTTACGTGACGTAATTTAAACGCGATAACGTCACTGCAAGGCAAATAGGTGTCGTCCGCAAACGATTAACAACCATCGATCATATAATAGGCACTTTATGTATATATAGTGAACCTAAAGCTTTTGCACTAGAATTTTGTTTTAGCTGGACACATAACAAATATTCTGTCAAGCAATCGCTTATTATTTTTTTCAGTTTTTCATTCGGCTATGGACACGCCTGTGTATGTTTACCATGCAGCGATATATTTTTTTATTCTACCTACCAACAGCCTTTAAACTCTGGTGTAGACCGAGTGTATCTGACCTCTGTGCATGCGTGTGATGGGGGTAGCGGGGAAATACGCGTTTGCTATTGTCTGGTATAAACTGTAGAAAAAAAATAAATAAGAGTACAGGTGGACATTCTTTACATTATTTTTTTCATACAACTATATGGTTTTTTAAAAACGCGTATGTTGCATTTTTTTTTTTTTTTTTGTTACTTTTTCGCTAACCTTTTTTCTCATGGTCCAAATATGCGTATCGGTTGCGTTAACGTCTTTTGTGTATAGTCCGGTTAATTCGTTCACATTCAACTAATTTTTAAAATTTGTTACAACGCCGAAAACCGTTTTTTTTCTGATTGTGAATAAAACAAAAATAGTATTATTTAGATCACATTATTTTTATTTTTATTCATTTTTACCAGTTATATCATTTTAACTAGTAAAAATTAAATGGTTATAACTTATCAAATATTAATTTATTCAAGATGATTTTAAATATTTTTACAAAATAGTGTTTATTTTTTAAGCAGAATAATTTTGCGCTTAAATTCATATTATACATATTTTGAAATGAGAATTTTTAATTTCCTCATCATTCAGGGAAAACTTTCTTAAAGAAAAAACGAATAGCGTTTAAAAAGTGTATTATTATTTATACCTACTTTAATACTTCATGTATAGGTAATATGCGTTAAAATATTTATACCCGTGGGTTTTCGTATATTTTGACAATGTGTATTTGACCATAGACCGCAATTTGCTAGGGTTCAATGTTATTTTATAAAATTAACGCACCCTTCAGTATTTTTTTTATCCGAGTCCCTTATTTATAAATATATATAAAAAAAAAAAAAAATGTTAATGTTTTGACGTCCCTTTATCGGAACATGCCGAAACGTCAGCCTCACAAACAACCGGAACGATACAAATGACTTGGCAGTTGGCAAAATATAAATGTGTGTTATTTTTTTTCGCGAACCAATATAGACATGTGGCTCTCCTCGATCGCAGCATCAGTGTACCGTCGTCGGTGGGTGGAAAAAATCGTGGCTATCAATTGTGTCACAATATTTTATTTACCCTATAAAATAATAAATAATATAAAAAGCAACACGTAGCCCGCAGAAGTTTTTAATTGTAATTTAAACGTCAATCGCGTGGTCTTCTAAACGAGACACGAAAATCCACACTGCAGGAATAGTGAGTGTTGTACAACAGCAGTAGGGTGCTTACTGCTATCTTCTTTTTTCGGCTTATTTAAACCGACGGCGATTTATGGGCAACGGTATTAAATCTAGATACCCTTAAGGTGTATTGACACATTTTGTTTTATTTTTAATTCCAAATTGACGGCGGAGGGCCCCAAAACTTTGGCTGGGGGTGCGTATATATATTGTGGCCGTCCATCACGTTGGCTTGTCTGTTCCTAATGAATTTTTACGCTGCCGCGGTAACCGCTTCCGGGGACTTCGCATCCCTCGGGGCGCCTTTAAAAGCCCACCAACCTAAACACTTATTCTTATCTCCCTCTCTCACTGTATATATGTACTGAGAATAGTACAACCATCCACCTAATATATGTCTCTATATAACTCTTGTCACTATTACGTTGAATATTTTTAATTGTATTTTTGTAATATGTAAGATGTATTATTAATTTTAATTTTTTTTTTGTTATTACAGGTAAGAAACATTAATTCAATACAATGTGCGAATAAGTATTATATTACACTTATAGAACACACATATATTTATACATCTAGACATTTACAAAACGGTGAGTAATTCAATATTCATGTTTTAAACTACATATTATAGGTAGGTACTTGTAGTGAACTAATACTTTAAATATCACGGATATTTTACTTGAGTATATCATGGAAATTAGAAGTATAGTGTCCAATTATATAGCAGATTGAATTAATTTTTTATAATTTAGTGATTTACCGTGGGGTATTTATAGTAAAGTACCATAATCTAATCTAAAATATACAATTTACGTTGCACACTACATATTGGAACATAATATAATAAAGTATCAAGTCCAGATCCTTCAGACTACACAAACAATTGTTGAATATTTGGTATTAACTAAATTGCAGTAAATTGCAATTCAACTATCTAAAGCTATATTTATATATTGTAATACCTAGTACCTATTATACTGTATAATACTGTAATGTCATGAGACAATAACCATTGTTGTTAGGGCTTTAATCAAATAATAAAAAAATGATAATTATAAAAGTATGGTATCGTCTTTCTAGTTTCTTCCAATATAGAGTTCATAGAAAACCCAACTAATATCATATTAACTAAAATTTCAAACAAAATATCCAAATTAATTTTTAAAATTTACATTAAAACATAAGTTATTTAAAATTTGAAAATATTTTTGTAGCCTACAGTTATAACATTTGATGACATCAGAACATTTAAACAATAAACAGATCATGGAATTTTTTAATTTTAATTTTTATCATCAATATATATACTTTAGATTTTAAAAAATAATTTTAGTATTTTATATACGAATTATACTGTAATTCTCGTATACTCCTTGGTTTTGCAATTTTTTTTTTCGATTTTTGTAAAAATGTGTATAGGTAGTACTCATTTACATTCATAAATTATACATGTTATATATTTATAATCGCGCGGTACCTTCATAATATTAACATATATACCAAATAATAATTAATACTTTTAATTTTCATGGCTTAAAGAGTACTTACAATATTATGTTGTTTGCAGTCCTAAATTAAATATTAATGAAAATTGCAATTAGTCAGTATAATAATGGTTTTTTAAAAACCTGTTTGCTTAAGTTCTTTAAACAATATAAAATTGTAATGTATAATTTAATATAATTATGTCTAATATTTTTTTTTTTATTTATCTATATTTTATATAAACTGCAGTTATTATAAGTAATTAAGTACACTAGCAGTGATTTTAGTCATTACGATCTTTCAATCGTATAGGAATGAATACTTTATTTTATGGATGTTGATATTATACCTTATAAGAAGTCCTATATAGTAATTTCTATAATATTATAAACAATACTTAAATTATTACAACTGAATTATAAACCACAAATAATGTATATAATATTTGCATATTGCGCGTACATCGAAATTCTGCTATCTATTATATTATATTATTAATTATACTAGGTATATAATATTATAATAATACAATATAGATGGGTGCTCGGTACTACTTTACTACTTTAGGAAGACTTTTATGGCACGATGAAAATAACAACAATGTTGCACGTAAATGTACAACTATCTTAGTAATTTCTACTATATATTACTACTAACGTATATAAAATATAATATATTATGTAACTACATATTTTATTCATATGTATGTGTATATATGCGACGGACCTGTTGCACAATTAGATAACACTGCTTTGCTTTTGAGATTTTCCTAATCTCATCTTATACATATATGTATATTGCTGTAACAATGAAAAACTAAGATTCCATAAAATTATAAAACAGTAAAGGGGTAGGTAAAAAAATTATTTTCTTTATTCTATGGGGAAAACGAAGAACTATTTTTAGGAAAACAATATTTGTGTAGTCTATAAGTTTCAAACATTTGTCGAGATAATCACAAGATGATATTATTCTTTCATCTCGCAATAATAATAGGTAAAGTGGTACTATATGTAACTTAAATAATAATTTATTTTAAAAGAATGCACGTTTTTTACAAGCGTTAATCACTATTTCTATATCTTCATTTTTGTATACTAACAATTGTCCAACATGTCTATACATATAGCAAAATTTTAGTTATTGTCCTTGTCTTTATTACGGAAACTTAAGTCATATAACTTGAAAGTCACAAACAATTATAATTTTTTTCAGTTTAATTAATTATAAGTTTTTGTTGAAAAATAAAAAATAATGTTTCGATTGGTGATAGAATTACACAAAGACCGACTTTAAAAAGTTTCAGCATAAAAAGAGTAAGTTTTGGAAAACTTTTTTAAAAAACACGTCGGAGCGTTAAATTGGATTTACGTACCTATATACTTATTATAATATTATTATGTTAATATTGTATATATCTATTGATTACGATCTTAAAAATAATTTGTTGGCCTTCATATTTCTTTTTCTATTTAATAATAATAATAATAATGAAAAAATTAATATATAAATAAGTAAATAATATTTTCCTGATGGTACTTCATAGTTTTACCGATTATATAATAATAATTAACGATCCTGACAAGTTATAACTTTGTAAGTTATAACGATATTATAGGTAGTATAAAGCGCGCATATATAGGTATACATAAATTGTGGGTCTTTACAAGTGCTTATATTATACACACACATTCGATAAACGCAACGGTACCTACCTACATTATTATCATGTCGGGTATTATATTATAAGGGAATTTAAGTATATACCTACGCAGTTAATAAAATATGTTGTCGAAGAAAGTGCAAAGCAAGTTACCATAAACAAAGGTAAACGTAGTTTATTCCTATTTCCTACCCTACTAAAATGTAATATTATCGTCGTCGTATTACATATTATTATTATTATTATTTCCAACGTGGTTGTGTGAACGAAAGTGACTGCAGCCTGGTACCGAATAAAAAGACCGAGAGACACGGTGCGCGTATCATATACACACGCACTCACAGGGTTGCCATCGCCGGTCGGCCGATCCTCCCCTCCACCGGCCCGCCCGCCAGCGGACCCTTTTGCGCGCCGACAAGACAGAAGATCGATGGCGTCCCGGTCGGCCACCACCGCCGCGCACGTCGCCGCTCCACCGCGAACGCAGCGTATACGCGTATATATACATCGCCGTGTCGCGCATATCATCCCCACTGCCGCCGCCGCCACCGGGGCCAAAACGCACGAGCCATTTCGCACTCCATATTTCATATCGTGCGGTACACACGCCCGGAGAGATGTGCGCGCGCCGCCCGCGGGGAGAGTTCAAAAAAAAAATATCGCAAAACCATCCGCGATATTATTGTATTAATATGTTGTTGTTGTTGTTGTTACACTGCCGCGCCGAACGGTATCAAAGCGATCTTTTAATCGCAACGCAATATTGTCGAAACGTTTGCGCGATGTTTACGCAATCGAATATCGTCTAAATTATACCAACCTTTAAATATAAAATTATATATAACAATATACTGCATATACGGTAAATAGAAATACGGGAGATTCCGTAGTTTAATATAGAGGACTTAAAATAATAGTAAGATCAGGAGGTACACGATGCGTGTAAATAATGCCCGTGCATCTCATTTTCATGAATGGAATGACACTTACATAACGGGTTTTTTGTCATCGTGACTGCGCTACTGCGCGTGTTGCTCTTCGTGGCGGAAACATTTTTACAAAATTTATTGCGATAGCGCTCGGAACGAGTTAGGGGTCGAACTGCGTATAATATATAGAACGCTAAAAGAACGACGACGACGAAACAATATAACGCGTGTTGTAAGTACGTGGTATATAATATACGAATGGGAGTCAAGGTCGTCCGGAATGGCCTCGTAAAATAGGTTTTTACGAGCCACCGCCGCTGCCTCGCCCCGGTGGAGGTTATAACCTCGTCGACGACGACGACGACGACGGTGTGCACAAGATTTATATAGGCGAGACGGCCGCGGCGGCGTGCGTTTGCGCGCCGTTACCGATGACGTCGCCGCCACCGCCGTTATCGTCTCACCGCGCGTTTACAGGTTTATAAAAATACGATTACTGCATATTTTATGATGTATTTTTCGCCGTTGTTGTTTTCAAGCAAATTGAAATACCTAAGACTTAACGATCGCATACCGGTGATTAAAGTTTTCCGAAAATCGAATCACTTACTCTTCGCCTACGAAATTCGATATAGTTCAGCTTCTTGCACGACCCCCATCATCACTCGTTAGCCGTTTCTTGCACTTTATAAAATATTATTATATCATAAGGCTTATATTATATATATATATATGACTTCTATGTGGGTGCTCGTGTCTGTGTGTGCGTCACGTTTTGACGACGAAACAATAGTCGTTTTCGTGTTTTTATGGAGCATATTAGAAAAACGCATCGTACGAGAACTTTCCGCAAAAATAATATTCTCGGTTTAGGCCTGTACCTATGTATTTTATTTTATTCAGATCTATATACGGTTACCGATGCCGTTTTCGACACGCGTGTATTATACACTTGCAGTGTATATCATTACATCAGCTTAAATGCATATTATTATACAGAAGTATTTTATTATATCTATATTTAAATAGAACCTATATACTAAAAATAATGATAACAATCCTCAGTCCTCGCGATATTCGCCAACGTTCATGCACACGCAATGCGTGCGTAATTCATTCCATATGCGTGTATGTGTTTTGTATTTTTATTAGTATAGTAACTTATACACTACCTATTAGGTGTGTGTATAAGTATAAATAATTTAAATATAATGTATACATAATATTCATGCAGATAGGTTCCTATATAATATTGTGTGTTTTGTCGCGGTGTGTAAGGTACCTATAGTAATAATTTTATTACTTTTACTAACATAATATACGTACCTATACCATTTCTACATAGGTAAATGCTATTATTTTTTTAATTACTGTAAGGCACTAGTAATTGCACTAAAAATTGCACACAAAATCCATTTGTGAGTTGAAATATAGCAAAATATATCATAATAATAACGGACGGGGCTTATGGGGATTTCAAATTTTCCTAAAATTAGAAAGTAATTTATCAGTAGTAATTTATTTGAAAAAAATAATAATTGTAATGAATGCGACATTGTGTAATATTTTTATTAATTAATATCACTATTTATTATAATAACAATTTATATTTGATTGGAGCACAACGTATGTGGCTACTACTTACTTGCCTACTACAATTAATTATAATACTTTAATAATTATTAGCATTAGTTATTTTGTCATACGTTTAAATTTATTTTAACCAAATTATATACTATAATATAAGTATATTTAAAATTGTGAACTTATAAACCCCCACACGCACATGTTCATGATCTAAGTTTTCGTATATTTTCGAGTACATTCATTTTATTTATATTAATAAATTAATGATCATTAGTACGTGGTAAATATTTGTTACCATACCTGTATTTTATTTGTGTTAGAAAAACTATAATCTTTATAAAATATTATACTGTTGTCTGTTGTTTAAATGTTTAGTACTAATAATAATGTATTATAGGCACAAAACTACAAACAGCTATTAAGTACCTATTTAATTAAATAATTACGCATATCTCAATGACTAGGTGTATTCCAGATATATTTAAAATTCATACTATTAACTACTAAAATAATAAACTTATTTTAAACGTTGTAACATAGTGTGTTTACTTATATTTATTTGCTATAAATTACAGAAAAAAATATATCTGTTTACGACTGCTTGCACTATACTTATACATATTCGTTATAATATGTTGAGTTGAAAAAAAAAATTAAAGCATCGCTAAATCATAAATGAAAATAACGTGTACCTACCTACCAATCCCAGTTGTGAATTTAATGCATTCAAACGGCCTCGACTTGTTGCTCGTGGTAATTGCTTTTTTAATGCTTGTTTTGATTCGATTATATAACTTTTACTGACCCAAATTGTGAGAGTAAACAAAACAAAAAAAATATTTATCTATACTCCCGTTGTAGTATTTAATCCCGTGTTAAATTCATTGCGGGATGATTCGTGTAGGTTCATTTAATATGCACACGGTTTAATCGACTAAATATCGCGATTTAAACGCATTTATTATGAATAGTAAATACTCACACAAACTTAATATAATAGTATGTATTTGTATGTTTACAGCCAGCTTTTACGCGCTGAAAATTATTGCTCAAGGGGAAATGTTCCCTATAATATAAATAAATACTACTTAATATTATAATATTGAAATATAATACACAATTTTCTATGTTTGAATATTAATCATATTGTATGATCATTGATCAATGATCATAAATAGTATACACGGTATGTATGTATTTCTTGTCAGGAATCTTCAGCAATATAATATAATAAAATATATTTATGCATATTATATATATATATATATATATATATACGTATATGTCGTTTCATATTGGGTTACTTCCTGTATTTTATCAAATACATATTTTACAAGCGCGCGTCATCAACTGCAGAAGCGATGACAACGCGATGGGTGTCAGCATCCTATCCGATCCGCGCGGTCGTCTTAATAATTCATACATTTTTATTGCGCCGCCTTGTCGACTGCACCGGAACACCTTAAATTCCAATTTTTGTTTTCAACTCTCTCATTCCCGTCTTGTATATTATGTACCGTTTCGGTGGCGGTGGCCTCTCAGGCGCGGCGTCGCCTCCGGTGCCTACGGAAACATTTCTGGCGCTCGCGTATGATACGGAAACTCTTTTAATAAATTCGGACTGATAGTGAACTGCTGCGGAGTAAAAACGGAAAGAAAAAAAAAAGCAAAGTCGGAAAAAAAATGCCTTACCGCCTCCCCGTCGGCAAAGGCTTTAAGTATATATAATATATAATATTATATATGTGTGTATCTGCCACAGAAATATATATATATCGTCGCATAATATATAGGCGAAGCTCATAAATACGTCTAGAGCAGAGAGAGGAGTCGGTCGTGGGCGGTCGGGCAGGCTGGCGGGTGCGGTGAAAGTTAGTCTGCCGTAACGGAAAATGTTTCCGGCGTACAGTCCTGCGCGCGTATACCTACGTATATATATTATTATTATTATTATATAGTGCATCCAGCCCCTGCAGGGCCCCGTCCCCCGACGTATCCGCCACGAGCGCAAATAAAGAAGAACAATGGAGCTTATATACATTGTGTGCCCCGGCGATAAAACAGAAAATCCGAATTTCGACCCCCCGCTAGGAGGTATTCGATATGATTCCGCCGACGCCCTGGTGAGTGCGGGCGAGGGGATACATTTTTCTCTTTCCTCTCTCCCCATCACAACCCTACTTTCTCTCCCTCTCCCTCTATCACGTGCGCACACATACATCAAATATCTCTCTCGTTTTATTTTAACTCGCGAACGCCGATCGATTCGTATGCATATAGGTACCCATCACACACCTATATTGAGTATCATACATTCATAATAAATATACAGGGTGATTCTTTTAAGTGGGTACAATAATTATCTCGAAAAGTATTTATTTTTTTCAAAACATTTTTTTACATGATTTCAAGTTGTTAAAAAACCAACGTTTTTATTAAAAAATTATATTTTTAAATATTTTTTATTCTTATCATTTTTAAAGTTTTTGAATGATAATATTGAGTTTGAATTTCATATTTCAAAGCAGAATATTTTTCTAAGTATTTTGATTCATAAAAATCGAATTTAGGGCTAGTAGTTTTTGAGTTATAAGTATTTAAAGTTTAGATTGGCAGATTGGAGTGGTATGGGGTTACTCCGCTTGTCTACATTTTAAATACATATAACTCATTAACTACCTACTCGTCCTAAATTCGATTTTTATGAATCAAAATACTTAGAAAAATATTCTGCTTTGGAATATGAAATTAAAACTCTATGTTGTCATTCAAAAAAGTAAAAAACTTAAATAATAAGGATAAAAAATATTTAAAAATATAATTTTCTAATAAAAACGTTGGTTTTTTAACAACTTGAAACCTTTAAAAAAAATATTTTGAAAAAATTAAATACTTTTTGAATTAATTAGTGTACCCACTTAAAAGAATCACCCTGTATATATAGGTATCATATACTCGACTACCGAAAACACGCACTCACGCACGTAACCCGTACTGCAGGGTGTATAGATAGGTATACATATTATTCTACTGAGTGTGTCGCACAAAAATGTTGTATTTTTACATTGAAATCGCGTTAAAAATATATCTATAATATATATATATATATATATATATATATTATGTCACATCATATTCGTGATACAAACTATATAGTGTATATGCTGGAGACGTGATGTATCATAATTTATGTACTTTGTCTAAACTGTAGTAGTGTAGTGGGGTGGTGAGGGACATCTAAAAATCCTGACGGTTCGTTTCCGTAAACGACATGTGACACGTTGCCGCAGTCGCATGTGGACCGGACCGGCTTTCTCCTACATGCATACATGTATGTTATATTATTATGAACGACCCGCAGGGATGGAATTTCGGACGAATATATTGCGTAACACTGCCGCCATTTCGCTTGAATCGCTAGTGATATTTTTTTTTAAACATGTTATATGTTCATTCTTTCACCCCGCACGACGACGCATTGGTCACTGATATAATATTATGTATATAAAAACGAGATTTTCAAATTTCTTTCCACCAAAATAGCCAATATTTACTGCGAAATTCCAGTTTATGCGTTTAATATAAGTAAAACAATTAAAATAATATTTAATATAACACTCGTCGTCGTGTGAATTTGTATACATTATTACCTCTGCATTTATATACCACCGATAGCAGTGATGTATCATTATTACATTAATTTTGTCACGCCAACTTTTTTCATCGTTATAATAAAAAGGTAAACGTAATTTAATTAGGTAATTTTAAATAATTAGACTGCACGACCGTTTGTTGTGAAACGATATAAAATATATGCGAACGATATAAAATCAAATTATAAACAAAAACTATATTGTTAACACACTGCTGCAGATAAATTATCTAATATAATAGTATGTTTAACTTTTATACTACTATAGGGAATGACTAATTATTCATCAAATTAAAATAAAATGCCGTGTTGGAATGACGAGGAAAGCTAATGGTTGGAGTTGGGTGTATAAGAGAACAATTGAGAAAAATAAAGTTTGCTCGTTAATAATACGAGAGTACTTGAAAAACATTTGTTGACGAGTCTCTCATAAACTGCTTATTATTATTATACAAGCGTTTATTGTTATGTGCTCGTACAATTTTAGCGTAGGTATCTGGTATATAGCTGCAGCTCGGCTGTCTCGTCCTGCTGCAGTGGACGTGAACAAAACAAAGCCGAAAAGACAATATCGGGTTGTCCGTCCAACCTACGTATTGTTTTCGATGAAAATTGGTCGCGTTATTGTCGGACTAAACTACTGCTGCAGCAGACGTCTAAACATAATATTATCATTATTATATCCCTATAATATAAATGAGCTTATTTGTGGCAGACCGACAGCGGCACACGCCAGTTGTCGCATACCACACACACACACACACAATTTTGACGATATATAAGAGCTTATTTTACTGACCTAATAAACCGAGGAAAAAAACGGAACAATGAAAATAATGCACAGACACCTCTCCACACTTCATGACCAAACACACTTACCTGAGGCCGGTGTTGTATAGTACCCCGTGCGCGCGTATGCAAATTTGTTGACTTTATTGTTTCTCTATTGTATACTATAGGTATGTATGATATCTCGCTATAGTATTATCATGTATATACCAGGTGAATCAATGTGTAGTCTGCGGTGAGTGTGTGTATATTTTAGATATATAATGTAAGTACTTATATACATCATTTGAGGACTAGGTTTCACGTTGACAAAACATTTTTATAGGTATTGTAGGTATAATAATATGCATAACGCGCCCACGGGCCGTATAAACGAGTACGATATCGATCTGACATTACGTTTAATAATGCGTGTTGTTGTTTTATCAGATGATGGTAATTAAACACGGGATATAACTGAAAAAAAAATGTCGGGCCTGTAAATACAAATATTAATAGTGTGTGCAGTGCGTGTGTTAAACGCGAAAAAAAACCGATCGGGCTTGTTTGCTATGTGATGGATATATGTATATATTATGTGTTTTTATACGTGTGATAACGTTCATGCTACTGCGAGTTGATGAAACGAAAAAGTATAATTAATAAAGTGCCTATTTTTCTCTACTCTCTCCCACCCGCCAATTAATTGATAAATGGTAGCGACTGTATAAAATATATGGAAATATTGTGATAATTTAGGTAAATATATCTTTTATAGTTTAGTGTAGTTTATTTCAAACGTGATGAAATAAAATATTATATCTTAAATATATTTATATATGATGTGTCATTGTACCTATAATATATATGTATAATTGATATACAATAATTGTATTAACGAAAGGCAATAGTTATTTTAAAAACTGATTACATTTTTAATTTTTAGTTTTAAAGATTTATCTTCATTATTTTTTAACTTTTTGAAATCACAGCATACATTTTGCATTTAAAATTCCAAAGAACATTAATTTTGGATTTTTCTGATTCAAATTTTGAATAATGGTCAATTGGAATAACTTTAATTCACTCAAAGTATTAATGCTTCACGCAGTGTATATACTTACCGTTATCCTTATCTAAACATTAAATTCTCTGATATTCTCTGATCATATGATATTATTTGATTTCCATAGGTACCTAAATAGAATTATTCTGAAAAATATTCTGCTTCAGGCTATGAAATTAAAATCGTATATTGTAATTTAAAAAGGTAAACATAGAAAAAAAAATAGTATGATCCAAAATAGTAAAAAAATGTAATTTTTTTGAAAATATTATTTAACAAATATTATATCTTATGCTCTGATATTAGTTTTCATATTATTGTTCTTGCGTCAAACGACTTGGAAGGAAAATACCTATGGTATGATGGAATAAAAAGTATGAAGTATAGATAACCGCTTTGTGGAAATAGACTCTGTAGTTCTGTAGTAACTATATATATTTAATTGGATGTAATAGATAGTTTTAGTCATAAATAAAATACATTTTATTACTTTTACATTATTTAACTACATAATTTGCACAAAAATATCACGTTTTATTCTGTATGATATAAAAAATGAGCTGTTTACATTCTAAAATTTCAAATTTCAAACGCAACTCAATAGTCGCAATAGTAAATATTTATATGTGTGTTATATTATTATCTTCTTCTTCTTCTTCTTTTTTTTTTTTTTTGGTCATCACTATAAAAATTATAAGCATATTCAGAAAGTTTATAATTCATTTTCTTTTGAAATCGATAAAAATGTATCCCAAAATTTATTTCGAAACTAAAAACAACTTTTTCTCTCTTTCTATTCGAAATTAACAGACCACACGCTAAAATAAAAAAGAAGAAACTTACATATTTTTAACGAATTTCTGAAACACGTTTTAAATTCAATATATACTTATAAGTATTACTTATAAAAATACATTTTAATGTCATATATATTATATGGTGTCATCTCAGTGACTTAAATACTAAACAGTACATGTACCTATAATGTAAAAAAAATTATTTAACAATATATACTTATAACGCATATATGCAAGAAAATCAACCGTGCATACGAACGACTGAAGAGTTTAGGACATCAATTTGTGTAATAATATAATATTCCTATATTATAGGAAACGTAATTTTCATCATTCAGTTGAAAAAAATGAATAGGTTTGTGTTTGTGGTGGCAACGTCATTTCTTCTATACCCGCCATCTTGTCGAGTGTATAGTCGGTTAATTTCTCACGTGTCCCGCAGCTCCCTTATATATATTGTATTATTAGGATACATGTAGGTACTGTAATATTGCTTCGTGCACAACACAAGCGTTAGATATCGTTTTGACGTTGATTAAGCTAAAAAACGACGCGCACTCATATATTTTCTGGATACTTCACCCCGCGGGGTGCAAATGCATATACTTTATTATATATATATATACTATATACTCACACGGCCAAAAGTATATAGACGTTACGATACCAGAACACATCTCCGCCGGGCAAAAATGTCCAAAAAACAAAGAGAAAAACGAAGAAAAAAATGCACGTCTCCCAGGTTGCCGTGGGTTTAGCTCAGTGTGCGCACCTATACACGCCACGCGTCCCCTCTCTATACGGCTCGGGCGGCGATGATGAATGAACCCAATAACAATAACGATCTTCGAATATATTAGTCATGTACAATGCCTGGTATATACCTCTGTTTATATACCAGCTATATGTATTATGTACGCGAGTCCGTGCTATATACCCTGCGGCGGACGGTGCATTGTGTCGCCGTCAAGGCCCGACCCCCGTGCGTGGGTGGACGCGACACCTGGCAGACGCGGCCCGAAGACGTCGCTGCGCGGTCTATCCTCTCTTCTCGTCGTCGTCGTCGTAGTCGTTGTCTTCGTTATTATTCTTCTCCTCTTCGTCCGGTCTCCCGTTCATTCTTCTCCGCCGTTCAATAGCCATGAAATGAACATTGATTGGCAGCTCCCGTGTGTGGGGGCGCGGGGTGGTGTGACCGCGGTTGTCGTTGTCGTTTTCTGCTGTAGCCGTCATCGCGTCACAACACCGGTGACCGTCGTTCGCGGCGTTGGTAGTATTATGTCTCCGCGGAATTTCCCGTCGTCGTCGTCCGCGTGTCGTCTGTCCGCCGCCGCCGCCGCTGGAGTCGTCGTTTGTTTACGTAGTCACGGGGTAAGTCGCACATAATTTTCCGAATATGTCTTCTTTAAGTATTTTCCTAGTAAGACTTAGGCGAGTGGGTGTATAATAGTAATATTTTCGAAAAATACAACAGGTCACCGATCATGATTGACTGTACAAGACATTGTATTAACATTGTTGTTGGTTTTAATGAAGCAACGATCGTAAAATTTGTCGAACGCATATACCTAAATAAAAACAGTTCGTTGTGAACATTATAGATTATTTGAACATTTGTTGTCATCTACAGTATATGGTATGATGACATTATACTATACTACCACTTGAATTCGATAGAACGCATACGCATCATTTTATAATATAACAGTTCATATTCACCTGATGTAGTGTTTGTGCGACATTATGATGTATAATATAAATGCTTCTCACGTTTAACTGAAGTAAACATTTTGTTTTAGAATATATTAGTAATTGAACTTTTTACTAACCAAACGGATATGTTATTAGTGATTGTTACACAATGTAGGTAATTAATTTACTTATATTAATTAAATTCATTAAAAAAATTATTGAATAAATAATACTAGCTGTTAACTCGATTATTAGAAAATATCTATTAATTTCGCGATAGTCAATCAGTTAATTTATTAATTAGTATTGATATTCAGGCTGAATAATTTTTCTATTTAAAATAGTGTTTATCTACAGTTGAAATAGTACATTTTTTCTCGTAAAATTTGTTTTCCGGTCAATCATTTAAATTACGTTTATAAGTCCATAGCGTGTGCAACTGCTTTCAAATGTAAATAAGCGTGTGCAGATTTTGATAATATATTTATGTACGAGATAATGTATAGAAATATGTATATAGGTAACTTGCGTGCGTTTATCTTAGCGAAATAATTGGAAATCATGTGTGTTTAATAATAGTAATAATAATGCGCCCTGTTAAACGAGTACTATAAAAGCACGTCCGGTCCGATCGAATACGACTACCGTTGTAGCGGTGTGTGTGCGCACATAGCGATTCGAATAAGGAAGTGTCCCGTTCATAAATAATTAATCGAATTAACGCATCACACGAACGTGTTATGTTATATTATATATTTATATGTATACATAAAGCGTATCTACGGGTCGGAATGAAATGTATTTAATTGCTGCAAGTTCTCACAGTTGAACGAAAAATAAAAACTACGCTACGCGCGTCCACCTCCTTTTGTAATATATTATTGTAAATATTAGATAAGAATTAGTTAGCTATTGAAAACGTGAACGGTAATAATACATGTCACGGTGACGACGTGATGGTGTGTATGAAATCGAAAGGTGCAGTTTTTCGAGTAGAATAAAAATATTAGTATTATATTATATCTTGCGTGTATAACAGGGGACATATTGAAAGGGTGTCTCTAGAATTCTTTATATGGCATTATGGCATCGCATATAGACGACGACGAAGTGATTATCCCTTCCCTCTCGTTTAGGTGGAATGATGAACGTATAAAGTGCGTTTATTATATTAATATACAGTATACAGAATACAAATTCACCTTTCGGATCCGTTTCTAAAAATCTATGTTATGGATTATTCTATCAGAAATAATAAAATTTAATTCTTAAAACTAAAATTATTCTTTACTATTATTGGAAGGTTTTTAAGTGTAAAACACTTTGAGATTATCGTTGCATAAAGTACGCATGTACAAATAAAAACTCGCGTAACACAAGTTTGTCGTTCCATTACGACAAAGAAATGTAATTTATATAAAGCAAAACAAATGCACTCTAAATTTGTTTGTAAGTGATATAGTTATTTATTAGAAAGTTTTTGGCTCAAGAGTTACCAACTAAATCACGTAACATTATATTTTCCTATCTAAAAACGGGTGGAGTAAAGTTTCTTCCACTGATTTTTCCTTATACACTCCGAGAAGTTTTAAAACACTACCAAACCTCTTAGGATTTTTAAAATTTTTATATCGGTAATCTATAATTTTATTTGTATATTACCTATGTAGATCCATCGAATATCATTACAACACGGTGTCAAAACAATATTAGTATAGATTTTAAAACCTCGTGTAATAGCCGAATACTATCTATAATTCCTTAATGCTATGATCTGTGCTTATCATTTTATTTTTATATTTATTTAAGATTATTCCGATCATCTGAGAAACTGCAGTATTATACAGTAGTGCCTATGCGACCAGCGGCGGTCTCAATTAAATCGCGTCAACAGAGTTATTTCTGAGCAGTAATAATGTTGTGTGTGGAAATAAAAAACAACGCGAATAATAAAACTATAATATTCTTATCGACCGCGTATATCGTGTGACCGTACGAGATGAATGTTTCTGCGTACTTGTATAATAATATTATATATACATTCATGTAATTACTACCCGTTTTAAACGGTGTGTAACCATATTGGTATCTCGATGTCACGAAACTAAAAACCAAGTTTTCCGCACATCTAATTATGTGTAATATAATAATATTATACCTACGATTATGTTTCAAGATAGATTTCACGAAATATTTTTAACGCGCGAATCTACGTTTTTTCCGTTAATACCTACCGAAACATTAAATATACACCTCATTCCTCTGCCTATACTCCCAATATCATAAATGATTGATATTATTCAAGGAAATTTATTGCGCGCTTTATATTTTATATAATTTTATACGATTTATCGTACAACGTATACTCGTGGAAACGAGAACATATAATAAATAGTTTTCAGCGTTCAGCAGCGTTATGGGTGTGGACGGGAAATCTCCCGAGCGTGTGTGTATACAATATACATATATATATATATATATATATATATATATGAACGTCCGCAATCAGTGCCAAGTATGTTTGGTGGAAAAATATAGAAATAAAACCAGACTTGACAATTTGGCCGAGAGAAACGTCGCATACAATGAAAAAAACCACCGTACCGCGGCGGTGCAAAAAAATTGCTTTTATTTTCCATGTGTTCATCTACCACGTAAGACTTGTACATACGCCGCTGCTGAAGGCGTCTTGCATAATGCTTTATGGAATACAAAAATAAAAGTTGTATTTATATATAATACAATGTCTTATATGTATAGTATAATGAGCAAACGCTTTTGATTCATAATTGGATTTTTTTGGCCAAAACTATTACACGGGTGCTTATTAAAACTGCAACCGAAGTTAACAATGCCAAATTTTTATTTTTATAAACTTATTTATATGCGTAGGTACCGATAATATACGTATGAACTTTTTGACAACAGAATAGTGAAAGCTCGCATAAGGAGAAGTCGTTCACCCACTTGTTGTCATATTTTTTGAGATTTATAAGAAAGATAATACAATTTAAGTTTGAAACTACCTACATTTTTCAAAAAATATTGAAAATTTGTATCAAAGTTGGTGAACGCATTGTGCACTGATATAGGTACCTATAGTTATCATATTGTTTGAAGCTTATATAGTAAAAGCCTAAGACTTTAACGAAAAATACTTAGGTAGAATCCAAATAAGATGATAAAATGCATTTGACTCATATATGTGTGACAAGAATAAATAGATAATATACATATAGGTATAAAATGATTTATGAATTTATGATATATCTCTTTGTTTAATTTAAAATTATTATACGATATTATCATAAATAAAAACTAAAATAAAATAACGTAAATATTTGTAGACTTAAAATAATTACTTATATATTATATATGATTGCATTCTCATTATACACTTCTCCATACATCGATGTTGAGCAGAAGGAAAAGTCTATAATAGATTAAGGGTCCACAACATAATATTATATTCGTATTTTGAATGAGGGTATAATGGAGATCAATTTTTTTCCTGTACCATAATCGTATACATGTATATTTTGTATAAGGGAGGATCAAACCTCGTATTATATAATATAGGTGTATACGTGCTTCCTATATAATACAAAAAAATATAATAAAACACGATACAAAAACTTAAAACCAAAAATACATCTATACTGTCGCTGTGCCTATATATATATATATATATATACAATACCTATAATAATATATCATAGTCTCGGTGTCCTAAATGTGAACCCGGTCTGCGAATGGCGGTGGTTGAGAGTCGTCGTCGCGCCGTGTCGAGTAAACAAGGGTGCGCGTGTGCTCGTGTGTAATACGATTCGTATTACGTTATAGACCAACTACCACCACCAAAAGCATATACACCACTAGGATTTGTCCTATACGAGTGAGCACACACACACAAGATATAGTTATATATACATATATGAGTGAATACGGTAGCGAGCGATCGGTGGTGACGATGAGTGTACACACGACGTCGACGGCTGCAGCGGCTGTCGCAGCGGCGGCGGGCGATCGTCGTCGGTGTGGGCAACACGGTCGCGGGGCGGAACGGAATAAAAAAAAATACGCGAGCGCGCGCGCACACACACTACGCGCGCACGACCGGCGTTTCAATACGCGTCCGATGTACGACGGTGACGGTGCGCTCGACGTGTCGACGTTTTATCGCATTAAAACAAACGAGAATTTTCGCGGTATTATCGTAATTAATTTTCAATTCGATTCGATTGCGCGCGTAGAAGTAGTCCCTACGTAGATACTGACGCGAGAATCCGGAGGTGCAGTGCGCGAGAGTTTATTTTTGGTTTAAGTTTGCCGCCTACAACCGGTTGCGTCCCGGGATGATATGATATTACATGGTTGTAGCATTGCGTCCGTCGAGTCCACGCTTCCGGGGGTGCATTACAGGTAAATTCGTGTTGGCCTTTTATATTTTAATTATTATTGTCTATAATAATTAGCGAACCTGATAGAAATCGACGTTGTCAACCCCATCCGGATATCGACACAGTTCATAATAATAATAATAATAATGATGATTATGATAATAATAATAATAATAATATGTATATCGTGCATAATAATTATTATATCACTATACAATAATATAATGAATACTCATCGCGCTCGGCGAGGGACGATTGGCCACGGTGAGAACGTCGTTGTCGCGCGAAGGGTTTTCGTTGTTATGATACATATTATATAGTACTACCTACCTATGTTTTCTCGTCTGATAGCTCAATCGTGTCCGAGAACCGGTTTTTTATTTTCATGTCTGTTTCTACCATACATAATATAATTATTGTTACAATACATTTAGCCCATAAATGCGTGCAACAATTACGAATTATTATTATAAATAGTTATGACTACAAAAATATTTTTCAATATATTTTCCAAATTATTTCAGGACGTTTGTATTGTTATAACTTGGAAGAGTTTTAGTGTTACCGTTATACTTTTTATTTTACTGGTATTAGAAGTTATATTAAATAGATAAGTGCATTTACTTTCCGTTAGTTCCGATCGTTAGCACGTTTGTTATAAATTATAATATTTCAAATGATCGTCATGACGTACAACGGCGTACATGCAACCGTATTTTTTAATGATAAATTTACTATATACTCACAATTGCGATACAAATCGCGGTACCTATACATTTTCTACGCATTAATACCATAAATATAGGTGTTATCTAATTGTAGTATTTGTTATGGCTATGAATAAATAAAACACATAGATCATCTGATCATGTCTGGAAAGCGTACTAAAATATGTGTTTTAAATAAACATAAAAGTATAAAATAATAAAGCATCGTTTCGTTTGGATTTCGACACTAAGCGCATTTAATCACTAATGAATAATATTATATTATATAGTCCATTTCAATTTCATTTTATACTTATACGGCGAATTACAATAAAGTAACTATGATGTTACTGAATTGTTGGGCGTGTTGGGTACCTATATATCTGTTTATGGTATGGACACTTGCGTGTAATTGTTCCGCTGTTTAATATTACGTTAATTAATAGAGTTAAATGTTATTATAGTAAGTTTACATTAATTTTAAAAAAAAAACGTGACCTTAATATTATACCAACACTATCTATTATCTGATGTTATATATATATATTTTTTATAAAGTTTATAGCGTGGAACTGTGTAAACTCGAGGAGTTTGAATGATAATTTAATTTGGAAATTGCCTACGAGTAAAATCGGGTTTAGATCAAGATCATAGGTCATACGCCACTACATTTGACCCTAATCAATCATGATATATTTTTCTACGAGAAATATTTTAATTAGAATATATTATGTACTTAAATATTGAATAATAAATATTTTTCTATTAGTTAAAAACAGTACAGAAAATAATTAATCTTTTAAAATAGATCTATCATAAAATATCGTTTGAAATTTTGAACACCTCTGCAGAATGTTTGAAAATTATTTGTGTTCGGATATTTTCAATCTAAGGTGTTTTATTTTTTAGTAAATTTGATAATATAGTCATCATCGTCTTTGTTATTTTTATAAATATTGGTTGGAGTCCATGGGAATTTGTATATATCGAGACTAAGGTATACCTATATTATATGTGAAATGAAAAATGTACCTTTTAGGATAAATTATCCATTAAAATTATATACATTTTCTATTCAAAATCTAATTTACCGTATAGTCTATATCGAATCATTCGAATCTCATAAATAAATATTCATTCATTTTCGCTCGAATATCGAGTGCCGTAAACCGTTGTTATTTTATGAGACTTGGCGTTAGTTATATACTTGAATTTTGGAAAGTATGTTGGTATGCGCAAAATTTCATTAATCGTGTTGAAATTCTTTTCATCTGTAGTAGGTACATGATAATATGTTACAATATTAAATAATATTTTTATGAATTTCTTTTGATACCACACGCACAAATATATGATATATAATGGTATTTAGAAGTAATCGATAAGTAAACAATGCCAATTTTATACTGAAAAGGTCAGGTGATCTTCAAAATTCAAACAGGCAAATCAATAATGTGCAAAATAAATTCGTCTAATACGTAGATTGTAGGTATATCAATAGAACTACTTATTTAAACCGTGATGTCATATTTAGAGAAAATATATATTATGAAAAAAATTTCACGCATATATAATATAATCATTATGATAAAAAATCGTGTACCAGCACATGACTTAGTACCTATATATTATTAACCTCGTCTGAATAATTTACATTCGTTGCAATAAGCAGTCCATTAATATAATAAGACTGCATCGCGCGTGTGTAGGTACGCGTTTATTGTCGGTTCAGTTTTTTTTTTAGTAAGCTATATACGTTACATATGCGTGTAGGCTATAGTAAGCACTTTAACCAGCAGTAATATTATAGGTACCTTCCATAATAATATGTGTACCGATTTGTTGGAATATCAACTTTAGTGCGTAATATGTGTAGGAACCTCCACTATATATATTATAATAAAGCTGCTTCACAGCTAGTGTCTCGTTGTAGCCGTTATGCAACAATGCGCTGTCGTCATAAGAATAATAAATTTACGGCGTTGCCCTTGAAGCGTCAATAAAAATACAACACACACATTTAGTTTTTGAGACTCACACGACGCGTGTGTACCTACACGCATACGCTAGTTAGCCGGGTATACGTACCTATTGCAACGCTAAAACTGCAGCATAAATAATTATATTATTTTGTCATGTGTTCATAAGTAGCAAGGGCGCCCTAGAAGATAACGAACATACAAACACAAATTAAATATGCTTTGAAGAATTCATACATTTATTTTAGATTTTACACCATACTTGATACCATAGAATTTTGCTTGATGCTTATCACTTTCAAGAAATACCAACTTAGTTTTTTATATGCTATAAATAGGTTTTGAAATAGTTTTTTTAGTCTCTTACCACTAAAAATTACCTTATGGTTACCCTATGTGTTAGGTATACCTAACCTGCATAGTATATTTTATTACAATGAATTCTGTATAATTTTTACCGTCAACTACATGGAATCCGTTAACACCGCGCGCACAGCAAAGATTTTTTCATGTATACATACACCGTACGCATTAAATGTATGAGTAAAATATGTATACACGCGTATACTCTCGTTAGGTAGGTATCCTATATATAAATAACACGACTATCTTGTATAACACGAAATATATATGTCGAAGTTTATGTAACATGATAATTATTATTATATTATATAATAATATTATAAAGGGCTTTGAAAACCAATGTAAGAAAAAAAAATGAATAATATTACAATTAAAACGAAAAACCCTGTAGTAGTAGTAGTAGAAGGTGCACCGCCGCATAAGACGCTCAACGTGAGGAGCCCGTTATAATTTCTGCAATGCTTAACGACCCGAGGCCTCCCCGATCAGACAATTAATTTCGACACAAACGAGATTCGGTCTGCGGAGTCTGCAGCGTGCGTGTACATTATTGTTTTTCTTTTCTTTTTGCTTTTTCTCCCTGCGCAAAATGTTTCGCGTGGTAAACTATCGCGTCGCGCATATTATATATATACAAAACAATATATAAATAATAAAGGCGGTGGTGAGTATATACACGTTTATATACATACATAAACACACAACACGCACACACACACACACATATATACATATATATCACGGTGGGCTAAATCACGTCGGGACTTAAAACTCTATCGGCGGGTGGCTGGTGCGCGGCGGTGTAATACTGGACACGGGGTGGAGCGCCCTTACGTCGCCGCCGCCGCCAGTGCGGTGATAGGTGCGTTATTAACGAGCTTTCGGCGCGACGGGGGTCCCTCACCCGCGCCACGCGCTCAACGGGTTTTAAGTCTGCAGAACAAAAGGACTTTGTGTGCGCATATATACATACGCACACAACATCGTAGATATATACAGGGCGAGTCACGCGTGGGCGTATGTGCTTAAATATATGTATATATATATATATATATATCATGACATCGCCGTCGTCGTAGAAATTCGCATGTTACTTATATTGTTATTTATATAATATACCAGATACCTACATCATATATACATAGCGGGAATCGCATCTCAGAAGTATATACGCGCTGCATATATATATATAAATTGGATTTTATATGAATAGATTTCATTACGATCGGTGTGTATACTGCAGTGTTTTAATCTAGTCATCGTTGGGTCGGAAAATCTCAATCGTTTAATGCACGTTTATTATAATAATATATTTATATAAAATATCGTGTATTTAATATATTATAATACGTAGTCGAATTTTGGGAGGGCATATAATGCATAGTATTACGTACTTGCGAGTGGTAAATATTATAAGATCGACGTAATGACGTTCACCCTCTACTTATAGCTTGGTGTCTTTTAATAATCTAATAAAATGTACATTGTACATTGTATTGCTGCAGTGTTTGTTTAAGTTCTAATCACCCCTGCTTGCATATAAATTACAAGTGCAACCCGTGGCCCATTAATGTTTATTTTACAGCTGTGTAGTTCAATATTATAATTAAATGTACATTATTATTGTGTAATCGTCTGACGAAAAGATCATTTCCGCATTGGTATGTATCTTTACTTAATACCACGGCGTCCGTTCGTTGATTCGGACTGTTTCTCTACCTATGGCATGCGGTTTCGCCGAATTCTTTCCAAAAATGTAACTTTAAAAAAATATCAAATATTATAATAATTAGGACAATATATTACACAGCGTCGCATATATTGAGAATTCGAAAAAAAGGCGCTAACGAGATTAACGTCAACGTGTCCAACGTCATAGTAATTTATTAAGCTCGTTTAATAAATCATAAAATAAATGTTTACATTTAGGATGGTTTGATCGTACGAGTAGGTAGGATTTTTCATTTTTTTTTTTTTTTTTTTTTGTTAAGTTTGTTTATTTCCCTGACACCCGTAAAAATGTGTTTTTCGAATTAAACTAACTCGACATATCGTGATTTTGTGACATATTAACGTATAATATTAATATATAAACATATTATACAGGTTGGTTGTTGTTTACATTTTCCGATTAGTTCTTGAAATGTACATAATAAATTCGTTTTAATTAGTATCCGATCGTTTTTTCAATATATCGATGCTCTCTCTTTCCTCGACTTAATACTTATAAGTTATAGTTATATAGACAAGACTAGGGTACGTGCCAAGTCGGACTATGTAGGTATACCGTTTTCTATCGATTCGATTTCCCGCGTTAAGCCTATATGTTTCGCGATATAATAGACATGTTTGTAGGTACTTACCAACTAGTTGTTGAACATTTTTTTGTATTGAAAAAGTAGATGAAAAGAGGTAGATTTGTACATGTTGTAAGTTACAATTTGTAGGTTACGTAGTAATAAATTGAAAGCATTTACCAATGTCTGACTGGCATATAATAATATAAGTACTGCAGCGTTGTCGATATCACAGTTACGCGGTGTGTCCGAACTCTGAAATATGACTTAAAACCGAACCTGTGACTGAGCACAGTATAATATTCTTTTTTTAATACCACACACACTAAAGTGCGTTTGTCATCGATCTTTATACTTTAATAGTATATTTAGACTTAGGGACTTATATATAGTTCTAAAAACACACAAATATCAGTTTAAACCTTACCAAATATGCATTAAAAAGAATAAATAATATGTTCTTTTACAAAAAACAATGTTTACTAAATTATTTAAATTTTAATTTCATAATACTAAGTGTTTTAATTTTTCACTTTTTGTATAATTATATCGCTTCCATAATTTGCTACATTTTAATACAAACAGTCATCATAGATATTGTTGATATTTTCATCGGTGGCGTACGGCTTATATCACATGAAAGGCACCCAATTTTTACACAATGTTGGTCAAAATATGTAGAAATTATAATTGTTTAAATTTTTGCAGAATAGTGAAAGAAAAATAATTAATAAGCTATATAATGCGGGAATATGCGCTAATAATCAAAGCTCTTCTAATACAAGTAAAAACTAAACAAAAGTTTTTAGTTTTACATTTTTTACTGTATACTGGGATTTTCAAATAAAATGTTTACTTGACCTATGATATTTATTGAATGCAAACGCCAAAAAAATACCTGCAAATGCTATAAATCCCTTAGCCTATTATAATTATTATAATATTACGCTACATAATATCTCTCAATATACATTAGGTATTAAAAATTTACGACGTATCATGCATCCTGAGTTATAGCTATGAGCTAATGAACACTGCGAATAATGTTTTACCGAGGCCGGATTATATTACATGATTATTGGCTAATTTCGTTTGTCTGTGCAATATATCGGCGTATAGGTAACCGAAAATAAAAGTTTAGGTACCCACGTCATTTTTTAACCGCGCTCGGCACCAATTGTCATACTAATAATAATAATTCGTAGGGGACGCAGACAATATTATATTATACATCACACACGATGTGCGCGTGCGGAAAAAGCCCGCGCGTACGGTTTACAAAAGGAAAAAAAACCGATCGTAAAGTCATTATTGACGCGCGTGTCGAACTATTTTATTTATATTTTTTTTTTGTGTGAGACTGATAACGCGTCGTATATTATATAATATTATATTATACATGTACAGCGCCAATAAATTATAAAACGCTTCTTCTTTTCATTTAACCAATAATGTGATTTATTGTGCTTTGCGCGTTTCACCTTTCAGATTAGAGCCGCTCGCATCCATGCCAGTCATGCGTATTTTGTTTCTATAAATAACTCACAAAATAAAATCCTATCTCGATGATTCATGATTCAAAATACATAATATATAGTATTATTAATATACATAATATATATGCTTAGTGAGTAACCTAATTATTTTATTTTCATTTTTTGTTGCAGGTAAGAAGACGTCGATTTTTCACTTTGTTTTTGTATAATATAACCTATATATTGAAGTCTACTTGGTGAGTTTCAAAAAATATGCATAATATTATATACACACACATATTACATATATATATATATATATATATATATATAATACGATTACAAATCTCTATTTGTTACGAAATTTTGTATTCTTTTTTCCCCGCAAAATATTGTAAATTCTTGTAAAATAAACACAAAAAAGTAACTTATCATTAGGGCTCGGATGTTGTTGCACTAAAAATGTTATAAAATTGATTGCATTATTGCTGTGAAAAATACCCAAAATTGCAATAAAAAAATATTTTGTACCAAAAAAATAAAAATAAATATATTAACAAATTATTTTATGAAATGGATTAAGTCATTTTATTAAGTAATATTATAAAGTTTTGTTAGATAAGTTTTAAACGAGTAGATAATAAAAACGATTCAAATTCAAATTCTCGTCAGTTGTCATTAAAAATCTGGTAAATTGTGCGGTCTAGATTTTTTCAGAAATCTACAAATAATTTTATCGAAATTTAAAACTTTTTATTTAAACTATTTTTGATTTGTTTTTTTAAAAAACCTTACCCTACCTTAAAAATTATTGCACTGTATAATCTAAAAAAAAAAAGTGAAAACATAAAAAAATATATATAATTGTATTGAAAATGACGACAATCAACAAAATTGCAATAAATTTGAAAAAAAGGTCAAAAATTGCAATAATTTTTATATATTAATTGGTACTCGTTTGAAATAAATTTATAACTTACTTAGCAACGAATCCGAACAATAGAAAAAAAATTGCAACTGCAACAACATCCGAGCCCTACTTATCATGATCGTTTATCTATTTTCGCTTTTCACCGTTTGATCATTATAATATTATATTTCAAACTGATAGGCGTGTGCCGTCCGTTGATTGTCTTCATTTATACGATGATCATAATAACGTTCGTAGGTTCGATAGTAACATAATGATAGTGTGTAACAATCAAAAATCGCTCGCTATCGTATGGGGGTTTCGCGCTAATATTCGGACGTTATGGCACGTGGAAATTTACGGCTTTTGCGTATAATATAGTCTCTTGTCCCGCCGGCGGCGTCAGTATATATATATATATATAATATATATATATATATAGTATAATATGGAGCTGTTTTCCGCCGCTCGTATCTATATCACGAAACGATGAAAATATAAATAAATAATAATCGTAATAAAAACAAAAAGCTGTGTGTAGAAAACAAAAATAATATTAAATAAAAATAAATCACACGTACGATATATAATATTAAATATTATTTTAGTATATATATAATATATATAGTATTATAATATATTATACTCCGATATTACTGTCCTTATACGCTCGACGGGGTTATAGTTCCGCTTGCATCCGCCGCCGCACCATATATATATATGTTTATATTCTATTCATATTTATATGGTATTATATATTATTATATTGCGACGGGCAAACGTCCAACCGGATGTCCACTGACGCGTGTTAGCTGTTTATCAAAAAACGCCACCGCCTGTAGTGTCCCTGTCGGACCCCCTCCTCGCACTATCGATGCTGTGTACAAATACATTTATATAATATTATAAAATATCTTACACACCCACTCTTCTACTCACCCTCGGTGAATTTTCCTATCAATTTTCCAGATATTGCCAATATTTCGAGTATCCGTTGCTTACACATATATACTATATAGTATATTCTATATTTTTTTTCGCAAGTGCGAACGATACGATCCAAATGCGTATAAATGGATAATATATTAAATAGATCACGCCCAATCAGATACAACACCGTTGACACCCTTTTCACAGATGGTTCTTTACTTTAAACGCAGTGAATAACCGTTATTTCAAACGTGTATTATTATTATTATTATTATCTTTTAAAACTTTCGATTTAACAAATAAACAATATTTTTATGTCGTCCCAATTTCTTATTACGTTAATCGCGTAGAAAGCACTGACTACTTTTAAAAGTAAAAATCATAACCTATATATAGGTAGGTACTTAGGTATATGATATCATTAGTTGAAACCGAGTTTATATTCTATTGTACTTAAGTTATACATTGACAAACAAACCATTTAGATAAGCGAATTGTGCACAACAATATAGTCATGGGATGCACATTTTATGTCTTGTACTTTTTTACTTTTTGTAAAATTGAATTCGATTTAATCTTAATTGTATATTCTAAAAATACTTTATGTGTGTTTAAACAATTAAATTAATTCAAAAACAAAGATCCAATTAACTTAACTTTAAGTGCTTAAAAGAAAAGTCGTTCAATATTCATCTTCATTCAAATGACGGTACCCATGTCTTTATTCTTTATATCTTACACACATGAGACAGAACATTTTCGTTCACTAGTTTCAATTGTGTTAGTTCTGACATTAGAGTGAACCTATTGTTAAATTTTTTGGTAAGAATATTATCTGTTTTTAAGCGTTAGCTTTTATTCGATATTTTAATTTTCAAGCTAGATATGAGAGTTTTTAATTTGTGATATTTCACATACTCAAATCTTTGTTTGAAAATGAAAATATTAAAAATTCGATGACTCTTAACAAGTTTTTAAAAGTCCTATAGTCTGCTTCATATTAAATAATTGAAAATCAAAAGGCAATTGTATAACACCAACACATATTATAGGTAATTAATAGAGTATCAAAATAAAGAGCATCTGATGTATTGGAAACTATGTTGAAAAATCATTTTTGAAAAAAGTGAACTCTTCGAAATAATGACGAGTGTTCCCAATAATATGTTAAACTTATCCTTCTGTAATCTAGTATTATAATATAAATAACAAGATGAACGCGCGTATACGATTTTACAAAAATTTAGCGAGATAGTTTGATGATAGATACGACTTTAATACAGGTTAAATTCTTTTGTATAACTTTATTAACGTTTTTACTTCGTTAACAAATCAGTTTTAACGACGGCGACAGTGGTCGTGATCGTCGCGAAGTCACTATTAGGTACTACCAACGCACGTCCCTCGATGGATGTTTTTTTTTTTGCACACGATGCAGATCATAATACGACTTTCTCTTTTGGTTTACCGTGACGAAAAATTTGCAAACTAGGATTCTCCAACTATACTATGGTATTTTATTTTTAAATCCTGAAATTGTTTTAACAGAGAGATAAAAAATGAACTTTTTCATTCTTCTATATTATAATTTATTAACTGCCTACTGCGTACCACCGCGGCCATAACTATACCATCATTATATATATATATATATATATTATCATTTGTGTGATGGCGATTGGCGGTACACGCGTTTAAACGGTCCGCAAAAAGGGTCTAAACCCGTAGCCCATCCCCTTGCGGTCGCTTATATTAAAGCAGTTATAAGGATACGATCGAGTACAAAGAGATTTTTAAAAGACGACGATGACCATTATACAAACGTATATTATTGTTCATTAAATATTCTGCTTTTTGTTGATTTTCTATTAAACGTTATTCTTAATAATTAATACCGCTTGTGATTTGTATAATATAAATTATATACAAAACTGATATCTTAAATCAACTTCCTAACCTATTATATTATAAGTCATATTGATAAAGTGTGAACCAATTGATTATATATACCTAATACTGTATGTCTGTATAAGATTTATACATTTTTTAAATATTATTGGTTTCAATTAAAACTATAATAACATTTTTTATACTTTTGATGATAGTTTTTATATAACGGTTCTATGATACCTATTTTATGAGCATACGTATTATAAAATTCTAAATATACGTTCTGTAATAACTGGTATAATATTATAATTATAAATTAATGATCAGCCGCATTTGTAATGGATCGATAAGGATGATTATATTTGTATAAGTTTGGGCGTCATTAACAATGTAGTCTGTTCGCTCTCGGGTATTCTCAATAGACTCCCAACATCTCCCGCTGTCATTGATATTTTTCAGCCACATTGTCGAAGAATTTTTTCAGAGAAAATTCATATTGGACATATATATTATATGGTAATAGTCATAGTCTGCTTTGCTTTCGAATTGGAGGATATAAATATATAAATAGAAAAACAACTCGGAGCGCATTTACCACCTAACCCAGCGGGGAGTAAAGTTACCAAAACAGATCAGAAAAGTTCGATGAAACCGACACAAATTACTATCTGCAGGTCTAAATTGAAATCACATATGAAACAAAAAATGTTATTATAATTAAAATTAATATTTTAATATATTTTAGGACAATAGGATTTTATGATGACATTGTTTTATTTTTATAATATGATAACAATTATTACAACATAATTATATATGATATACAAAATGTAACAACTGACTTCTCATTTGCCGTCGAACATGTAAAAACGTCCACCGCTTATGACATTCGAATAAGCATTATAATGATTAAATGTTTTCTCTTGTGGAAAAAAAACAAACCAACGCCCAATTATTGATCTATTTTCGAGGTTATCAAACTTTGGTCACGCATACCACTGGTGGTATACGGACATTACGTGGCGCGGTAAATAATTTATGACATGATATATGCATTGATCATAATATTTTACCCATTTGTTATTTTAAGTCTTCAGTGTAATAAGTATATAGCTGAAAAAAAAATTTAGAACCTCTGTCAGTCTGTTAAAAATCACGCACTCGTTCGGTCGAATCTGATCGCCAAATTTCCTTGCTATAATACGATACGTCGTTTTTCGTGTATTATATAATATATTGTTATGTAGGTATAGTCGAGATTCTCATCCGAGTGAAAATTTCTTCTGCAGTGGCGTAGTGCGATGAGTGGAGATGGGACGCGGTAACAAAGGACCGGCTTCTTCTTTCGATTGTTCTCCGCGCAGCGCATCGCCTATATACACGATACACGAACGCGCACTATACACAGGAGACCATGTGCACGAGCATATTATTATTATTATAAATCTTCTCAAATATAGAATTCTGCTCGGTCCAGCCGCGTGTGTGTTAACAAGACGTGTGATCCTGGTCTTCGTCACGACGCATTATATAGTCGTGTATACCGTTATAAATTCATTAGTCGGTTATTTGTTTCGGGTAAACAGCGATGTCGACGAAGACGACAACGACGAAAACGCTACTGTCGTGTCTATAGATATTACAATATCGAGTTACGTATAATATATACCTATAATACCTATAGCTACGCGTGTACGGCGTAATGACTGGAGCGCATTATACCTATAAATAACAAATATCTCATGATATTGTTATAAATGTTTTAATAGAAAAACTGTATAATATCGGACATTTTTAGCCGCAATAACGATTACACCACCGCGTTGTTATCCGTGACACTTTTCCAATACATTGTATTTCACTACGCGTTCATATAATATATAGTGATAAACTGATAACGGAAATCCTATATACTGACGTAATAATATTATTATAATATTATAGATATAGCGACGAGGTATGAGATTACAGAGTGGTGTAGATATATGATGCACCGACCATGCATCAGCACTGCGATATATCTGGAAAATATTCTGTATCTACAAACACAATATGAGACAGGCATTTTTCGAATGCTAACGCAACAACCATCCTAAATTCCAAACACTGCGCCGTGGATTTACTGCAACTTTATTTCAACCGTTTTCTAAACGAATTATTTTATATTTCTATTGCCTGTTTATCATTTACCAAACTGTTGAAATAACAATTATTATAGGCTGCGTTATATACACTGTACAGTATAGCATATGAAATGTTTGTATAGCGATGAATCGTCCGGTTTCTCGCCACGTGTTGTTATGTGATTTCTGTACACGCGTTTCAGTTTTTAGAAAATGCGTTTGAAATAAATATAAAAACCGAAGCGTCGTCTTACGAACAGTTCTGCCGATTGAGGTGGCTTGTGTACTGGGTAGTAGAACATAATATATTTTATACTACGACACCATTATAGAAGCTGTGCTACGACTAGTTATTTTAATACGACGGAAAAAACATCATAATTTAACCGACGTAAATTAAAATAATTCTATCGTAAAACAAAAATGAAATTATATTAACTAAATTTACGGTGAATTTTGTTTGAAATTAAAAGACATATCCGAAAAAATTATTAACACTGCTTTGTGTGTCGAAAGTGTATGGCGTAATATTTGCTTGTAATGTTGTCTCTAGAATATTATGTAGCACCTCCGCACACATGTGCTCATTATTGTGTCGTGCTTTTGGATGCGCGTATGTACATCTTTAAATTTGAAGTTCTATATTAAAAAAACGCATTAATTAATAAGTGCGTATTTGAACGTGATACTGTAATAGAATTATAAATAAAGTATACACACTTCTTTATGTGTCCGATTAGATGCGGTGCGTATATAGTTAAAATTAAAAACACGACATCACTAATTTAATATGCGTGGAGTAACATAATATAATATTATGTTCCGACTATAAATAGATATATAGGATCCTATAAATATATCGAAGAAATCGTATCTGAAGTCGAAAACCACGGCGCCGAAAAACTTTCAAACTTCATTATATTTGTTGACGATGATTATTCCGGAATTTTTTCACTGCAGCTGTTGCTCCACGAATTAAACGTTACAACATTTGAGACCTAATTATTGTGTTGGGTGGTAATGTGCGTAGGTACGTGATGCTAGAAAGGTTAGATACTTGTAAGATTCGCCATCGTGTTAAACTTGCAGTTGGCAACAATTTATAATCGTCTTTAATATTATGATGACGATGGTCTATCGCGTAGCCGTGCATATTTTTTCTACGAGTTTCGTTTTGTTTTTTTCCACTCAAGTCGAATTTCACTATATTTATCTATGAACGTATCAAACTTACGACAGTGTTTTTTTTCTTTCTGTTCACTTTCCGACCGCACTGCGCCGAACGTACACCTATTGTTTATCCCGCAGAAATGCGTGTGATAAATCAAAGGCCCTAGCTGCAATTTTACGACGTCAATTTTAATAGCAGCCGCGTACCCTCTCCGCCATCGGGGCGACCCCTGCGGGACTATCAAGTTTCGTTATGATGATGTCGCCGCCGCACAACCATAATATGCGGGGTCCCGTGTAAATATAATATTAAATAGGTACTATATATATAATAATATATTTTGTGTATATACAGTAATATTATAATATGGTTGCTTGTCACGGTGGTAAGTATACTGCAGTTGACGTCTCAATCGAGAGTTGGGCGCGCGGCACATAATTAAAAACGAATATTTTAATAACGTTATAGCGTATTTATCCCATTATTCTCCGAGCGATACATTATATTATTAATATATTATCGTGGCACGCACACGACACGTCCGTTTAGAAGGACAATACAATTTTAATCACTTAATTGTTTATCCTGCGGGGGTCCCTATGGGGGCTCTGGGAATCGCTGGGAAAACGGTTTTTTTTTCGGAAATCTGCGGTAATCGTTATGTGTAAGCGCGGCAGCAGCATCTCAGTCGGTTTTTCTACTTCACTATGACATTATCTATCGCCGTCGTCGTCACTGTAATCGGTAATTGAATTAAGTGAGTTTTTCTTCTGACGTTTCAAAACAATAATCAGGTAATTTTCTTCAATTTTTAACTACTGTGTTTACATTTTAGTAGAACAATCATATTATGATAGACTTAAAATTAATTTTCAATTTTTATTCTATACGATACCTATAGGTTGTGTGAGAAAATTTCTATAAGAAAAGAATTCAGTTTATATATATTGTGTGTATATTGGTAGAACGATATGGTTTTATTTTAGCCGAAAATAGTGTCATATGTTATTATGTTAGTATAATTAACATTTCCGTAATTAGAAAAAAACATAAGTAAAATTAATTATTATAATAATATTTAACGTTGTAAAACATTTTAAAATTTCTTCTAATAAACTGTATAATTATTTTTTTACATTATTTTAATTAATACATTATCTAAATCAATTTCAACTTTAATTCTTGTATATTATATAATTTATCATTATATATCTATAAAGTAGTTTGTAGTATACAATTGTTAAGCGTATATTATTGATAAATAATTTAATATTTTGAAGCGCATAATATGCATTTGCATAACTAGTTTTGGCTTAACTATGAAATACGTATAAATATTTTTTATTTAGTTTTAGTAGTTTGCTGTCTAGTAAATTCATTTATATTTTATTGAAACTGTTATCTACACATTTATTGTTGTGTATATGCAGCATAATAATTTGCATTACACAATGTTGATAACTGCCAATAATTTAACTACAAAATTATAAATAAGTAGGTAAAAAAAATACACGATACCTACGATGATTCAAAATTTCTGGTTTTCTGTACCATGTATCATGAATCATGATGATAGAATATGGATAGGCGGTACAGTTCTCAATAATTAAAAGATTATTGCATAATATAATTCAGTAAAATATATCTAATAATAAATTATACATAATTTATAATTTAAATGATATATAATATGTACATCTACATAAACATCTCATTAGATAATATATTATACTCGTATAAATAACAACTTCATTGCTATATGACATGATGTTGCAAGATTAGTTAAATATTTAATTTAGTTTAATGTGATGGTTTCAATGAAATACCTATTTTAATTTTTTTTTTTTTTTTGATTTCTCAAATTACTTATAACTGCCATCTACATAATATTATGATGTTAAAATTAACAATTTTTCTTATAGTATCTATTACAATTGCTTGGGACTGAACATCCATTTAGTATTATAATGTAACTTATTTGCCTTTTTGTTAACTATATTAGAAGACAGATAACGTGATATTTTTCAATTGTTTATATTATGTAATTATAAATTTTCATTTAGTGCATGAAAAATATTCTTTTTTAAATTATTATTTGAACCATTCTTTCTAAGAATTTATTATTCTCAACTATTTTTGTTTTTGATTTAAATGTATTGTAGGTAGTTTAATCCATTAAGATTATAAATGTATTTTATTTTATTATGCACTTGATACCTACTCTCATACCTTATAAATATTAGCTGTCTTAGATGTTAATGTGGTCCATTCGTGCACGTTATGATGCAAATCACGCAATCATAGTTAGTAAAGCACAATGAGGAACACATGAAACCTCATATAAAACGAACAAAATATTATATATGTGTGTGTGTGTGTGTGTGTGTGTATATATTTACTTATAAGGACGTGGCTAATTAAATTAAATACAATATTCGGGTTTAAATCAAACGCTTTGTTTACGTCCGACATTCATAAAGGTACTGCGGTGTTGTGGAGTAAACATATTCGTAGATAAAGAGTTGGCGGCAAACATCACATGATAATATAGTTTTATTATTTCAGTACATAATTATTTACGCTAGTCTGTTTGAACCGCAGCATCAGTGTGTATATTTATATAATATGTAATATTATTATAATCTTGAAATGCGCAAAATATAATTAATAACAATAATTATAGATTGTCTTTTAACTCGCGTGAAATATCTCGGTCGCCGAACGCACGGCCATCATTATAAATTATAACATTATATTATTTTGTTCACCACGTCAGCAATAGGTTCTGGTGCGTACAGTTTTGTACGGTCGATTTAATGTTGGTTTTTTTCTTCCGTTTGTTTTCCTTGATAATTATTGTGCCGTGTAATCTCTAGACCGGGAAGAGTTATATTTTATTTATGTATATTGTATACATAAATATATGCAGTCGCTACACCGCGGAAACTTGTGCGTTAAATTATAAGACGCTGGCTGTGGCGGTGGCGTTGGTGTTGAAACAGCGTTTTTACGACTTATTAAACGGTCGTAAAGAACGCTGACGATAATTTGCGCCCGAGGAATGTGTTGACGAGTGCGCTGTGGTTTTTATGGCTCCGTAATATCATTGTTACGGTACACACGCACGCGCAGTAGGGAAAAAGGGACCATAAAATCTCCCCACGTCGTGTATAATAATCATACCTATATATAAATGCACTGTGTTCGTAGTGGGTACATAAAATATTTTAAACGTTCTCTTAGGCCCCTCGGTAGCCGAGTACAATATTTATATCGCACATCGTCGCGGTAAACGATTGCGATTCATCCGATGCACGAATATAATATGGAAAAAATCATTATCAATTATTATTGTTTACTGCACATCGCACTGCAACGATGCGAAATTAGAAAAACGACTTCACGTCGTAATTACGATTTGTGAATGATATAAAAATTCAACAATATTAAGTATATGAAATTTGTAGGCACTTAAAATATTATAATACGTATAGTCCACGAGCACTTCGGTGGGTTTTCGATCGTTCACTGAACCGTTTTTTCTCGTCGTTTTCCAAAACAACACTGAGTCCATAATGCAGTAGAGTAAACACGGGTTCACACTGCCGTCTGCCACTGATGTAGTTTTGTCGAAATTTATTATTTTTCATTATCCGTATAAAATATAATATACGAAAACAAATAAAATATATAATATTAAAAAGCGACAGTAAAATGCAATTTTATCACGAAGAAACCTTTTCGATCGGATTTTCGTTACGTATATTTTCGTTACGCCTCTCGCCGCCGCCTCTCGACGATGGTTTCCCCGATCGCCATGATTGCCAGCAATGGTTCCGCTGACAGTTGACGGATGATGCATCGTCCCTTCGACCCGTTGGCTCCACCCAGCCGCAGTCGAAATAAAGCCTTTGTTCGAGGTAATAAAATATCCCGTGGCACCATCTGTCCGCCGTCAGACCAGTCGAGAATGCTTCAATATTGTTATCATTATTAAAATAATTATTGTCTTGTTTGTTGTTGTTATTACTGCCGTTATTATGGCACACCACTTTTTCTGAGCGATTTTGGGTTCGATGTCTAAGCTGATTATACGTACCTACGATTTTACCCGGGAATATAATAGCTGTGTCAACGCGATTATAGCGCTTGCAAAAGTTTTAATATGTCGATATATTATCGTCTCCGCGATTAGATAAATAGTATATCGGTTTAAAATATTCAAATTTTTCAATGTGACTTTCTGGTCATTAATTGATTTTCATTTAGATTATTACTACTCCATTGTTTGATAATTACGTGTTAATTAAACGTTTAATATAATATTTCAATCCGTTTGACCAATTAAATTAAATTATAATAATCATTCTAAGTTCAATAGTAGGTATACGTTGTAACGTTCATCCTGATTTTTATTCTCGAAAAATAATAAAACGCTTCCATAACACGCAATGGGAATGGCTGATCCACATTTTTAGTTCTCTACTTTAGTATAAAATATGTACTATAACTATTTCAAATATTGCATCTTAAAATAAATTTCAAAATACACCTAAATACACGTTTATCGTACATATTATGTAGAATATAACTATTACTATATTGGAATTGGGTATATCATCTGTTAAAATTAAAAGTATTTGGTATCGCCGTTTATTGATATTTAATAATAATAATGATTAAAAGACAAACAAATTTTTAAATAAATAATAATAAAATGAAATAGAATAAAAAATTTTTTATCGTGCTTTTCTTCTTTCCGCAGACTTTTTTTTATCGTTTACCAAAACAATATAATGTTTTTTTTTACACATGTGCATCATGATGTAAGAGAGCAGAATAGTAGTCCCCTTCGTACTTTAACTGCAATAACGTCAGCTTACCACCAAATGGCTAACGTACAAACGCTTATGAAATTGCCCATACAATTTACGTTAGATTCTAGTGGATGCAGCACGCCTCCCTCAAAAGTCGCACGCGACCGACAAATACGTTTCCAAATAATAAGTCGTGATTAGTTTCTGCTTGAGCAGTTGTCCTTGGCTTAACGATATTGAAGTAATGGTAATTATTACTGCTGTTTCACAAGAATTCCGGGTTCGATCAGCTGTTTTACAAAAGAAAAACCTTATCCACGAACTAGCCAATTTGGTCGGTTGGGAATATTATTATTGTTAATTTATTTCTCATGACTTGGGTAAGCGGTTATGCCCGACAAAAATACGTGCGCTGCACATGTTGACGGCGTGTAAGTGCGGTTGCTTGACCGTATGGTTACAGGCGTCGACCAGGGGCTTACGCCGAAACATTATTTATATTATTGTTGTTATTGTGTTCGTGTCATTCCAAAGCCATCCGCTGCAATAACGATATATATTTGTATACATGCACACATATTTTGTTATCGTGTCATATCATGATTATTATTCAAATATTAAATAATAATAATTTTTATACTATTACTCAAAACAGTTAAGTTATATGATGGCATGCAAACACAATATAATAATATTTTATTATTTGATTCGTTCGAATTTTGTTTCGTTGCTGTTAAGAACTTATCGCGTTATTCTTGGTTCGTATCGTCTACATTTTAATCGAAACGTATGCTGTCGGATCTGAATTTTATTTTAAACTAGACTTAGGCTATAATGACGTACGGTAGTATCCAAGGTAGGTTTCGTATTTCAACACTGAATATTTTTATTCGTCGTGCTAAACGATCCGATTTCCAATTATATTAATGACGATAATAATAATTACAACGCCTTAACTGTTAAGCCTGAACACAATGATAGAACAATATTAGCGTCACTGTTTTTGTGGTCTGTTTTCGTTTTGTGTTTAGTCATCGAATACGTGTTGTTTGAATTGTACGCGCGATGGTAGCACTGGGCGGCGATACGATGGTTGCGTCGTTCTCACATAGATCATGCTCATTGATCCAAAAGGGGATTGTATATTATTATTATTATTACGATCTCGTACGACCAGTGTACGCGTATAGTTAGTATATTATGTCGTTATATTATACTCCAAGAGATCGTATTGATATTGATTTCACTTCCGTTTATATATTATAATCTATCTCAGCATTGCGGTAACTGTTACAGTTTTAAACGAAAAACAGTGATCCGTAAACTATATTGACAATCTATACTTTAGTCTGTGGGATTATAGTATTGTTTTAAAAATATAATATAGTTTTCAGACCACCGATTTTTATTTATTTTTTTATAAACTGTTAACTGTGGCCGAGTGTCGAGATGTCCAACTGGCCTGGCTGGCAATGGTTTTAGGTACCTGAAGTGATGACTTGGACTTAACCTCGCCTCGCCGTCGCCAGTCACTATTTACTCTATCAAAGGGTTACCGAACATAAAAAGTTGGTAAAACTATACACAAAAAAAATATATACATATTATATAGGTTTGCGTCCAAGAATTACTTTTTCGACAGTTGAAATTTGAAAATGACTGTGTCCAGTGCCCTCGTCGGATTTCTACGGACGCCGTGGTTAACAATTTTATTGTTTTAATTTTATTTTTTTCATATCGGTCAGGCTTTATCGTCTTCGTAATTATTTCGAATGTCAAATTATATATACGATTCATTGCCGTCAATGACTCTAGTTTCCAAATCAATTTCGTTTGTGTGTACCATGCACCTATAATAACGCGTATCAGTAATAATAATTGTCAATGCATTGTTTTGTTGCAACGCATATTTTGTTTACGCTTATTATTGTGACCACTTTGCGTGTACATACCTAATGTTATTGACTTGAACTCGAAATTCCAATTCAAACCGTATATGTGACAGTATTTGGTGACCTATGATATTGCTGCATGTTTCTTATGTGCCCGTGTTGTTACTGTCTGTAGTTGGTCAAAATGTTTTACCACTTAGTTACTTACTCCCGTTAATCAATAATAATAAATAATAACTAGGCCATGGATGTTGATTTTCTTTTTTTACTGTTCCAATTAATTGCCAATTATGTTTTAAATGAGTTGTAAATGTGAGTAAGAATTAAAAACTAAAATGTTCAAATACAATTTTTCGTAGTTTTTCGAATTTGTTTAATTGTATTGCGATTTTATCGAGTTTTCTAATATCTTTTACCGTTTTGACTATTTATTGATTTTATTCACGTAATTTTTCACCTTCGATTTGATAAATTATTATTCATCAAAGATTTAATCAAATTATACTGTGCAGATTCTTAAGGTAAAAAAAATAATAATAATAAATTAAAAAACATTTTTAACGAAATCTTGTTATTGTTAAGCGGAATTATTTATATTTTTAAGTGCAATACATACTAACTGTGATCAATTTTATTACCAAATTGTTTACTAAAATGTCCGTATCTGAGCGATAACATTATATCATACGATATAAGTCACTTTTACATATCATAAAGGTTCTGCAGTATTCGTACAAATAACGATTTATCGTGGCGCGTTAATTGTATAGTGATTTTAGTGTTTCCGCTCTATGGACGTTATACGTATTGTAATGATGAAGTAATATGATGCATTATTAGTCGTTATACTCATTCAGTCATTGATCAGTTACCTACTATATTATGTAAAGTAGTAACCTTTTCGTTATATTTGCGATGTATAATATTATATTAAACAATACAAGTCTCTATAATATTTTGTCTTCGGGTGCAAAAATCATCGCTTGAAACAATATATTTTAAGTTGTGTATGTTACAATATAGTGGAATATTTTATTTTTGTTTTGCCGCTACCCGTGAAATACCAATACAGTATTCTTTTCTTCGTCGTCGTCGTCGAGGAACCAAAGTGTCAAAAAAAAACACCACAGGAATCGGTTACAGAAAGAAAAAAAGTACTATAAAGATTAATATAGCAGTAACCGCGTGTAATAATAAAAATAAAAATAATAATAATAATATATAACAATATTATATATCGTAACGGTGGTTTTTGTCGGTTATACACGCGTATACACAGCGGCTAGGGGGGTTTATCGGGGCCCGAAATTTACGTTTGCTTGCGTTATATTATAATGTATATACACTGCACCGCATAAGACGAAAAAGGTGGTGGTTGTGGTGGTGGAGGAGCGGAGATTGCAGGATTTAATATAACGGAACCCGAAGGTGTCATTCACTATATATTTAATATAATATATATGCACGAAGAAACGAACACTGCAAAAGGGGTCCCAGTCACCGTCAATCTTGCTCTCTCACTCTCTATCTCTCTCTCCAGTCTTCACCCTGCACTTCGTTCTCGTTCTTTCGAGGAGTTGCTCTGTCCTACCTCTATACGACAACCATGGTTTATAAATACCTATATTCTTATTATACATATGCAACCACCTTAACTATATATATATATATATATATATATATATATATATACCTATCAGTCGAGTTTTGCATATTAATTCGAGTCCCGGCGGGCTTTAAACTGCTATGCGTAACACCGCCTGATGAATTTATGTTTCGTTTATTCATGACACACATAGCGCAAACCGGTCAACCCTTTCGCACCCGTTTTCAACCCTTAAATTCTCGGGGCTGACGTCGGACGGACGTGCGGCCACACAAAAGATGCGGAAATTAAGCCCCCGGGACCTTCCTCTGCTCCATCGCCTCGTCGAAATATTATATATGTATTATACGATATCGTTTCCGGTGGTTTACAATGCCCCCCTCTTCATTCTGCACCCTTTTTGTTCTTTAATTTCGCGTCTCTCGGCGTCGCGAAGACTTGTCATCGAAACTAAAACTATGTTATTATAATATGCGCGTGTAAGGTAAATCGTATAAGTACCTATATAGTAAATATTAAATACATTCGACGTGCACCTGCATCACTGCAATTAGTCGGCGGTCATTTCAAACCGCACTTAGCGTTCGGACCGGCAACTAAAGGTCACCCCGTGCCCCCCTCCTCCACTGCATCACTTTTACCACCGCGCACTCGGGACACGGTATATAGGTACCGTGGTCTGTTTGTATGACTTCTGCGCTGTTGTCTAATATCATATAACATTACTGTTGTTATACATATAATTGTGTTTACCACCGACGATGGGTGACTGAATGAACATCATTCGTATGATTATTATCATCACCGTCGAAGAGAGTGTCCGTGAGATAAGAGATTATATGGACGTTATTCGAGACCGATCGGAGGACGGCCAAACGCGGACTGGCATCACGGGCGTGCCGGAATAAGTCAGCTTAGTGAAATACGATCCGTCTTCCTGTGTGTGCTCTTATTTTCACCATATGTGCTCCCGTTGTGGCGTTTACTGCAATATATATATTTAATACTATATAATTGTTAGGAATATAGGCGCACAGGACGTCCCGTGTATATCATATAATATACACGTGTTTATATGAGGAAATAACGAACCGCTAATCATATCCAAACGACTTGTATAATGTACCGAAACCGACCCTGTCCGCCATTATAGCCGTTTTCGCGTTTCCTAGGTAAAAACTAAACTAAACTAAATTTTAGTTTTCGACATCTCGACGACTCGGGATGGTGTCGCGCCACGTTGTCGTCACCAGTGTCGTCCAGTGATTTCGTGACAACAAATGCCATAGATTTCAAAAAACGTGATTTCATGAACTGCACCGTATTTCGTTGTCGGATCGTTAAAATATATTTACGACGCTTACACAATACATTTCACTCTTGGACATCTCCCACACCGTCGTCACGTATAGCAAACACACACGATGGCGTTTTCATATCATAGTAATTATTGTTTTAATATTTGCATGTCAAACAGCTATTGGGTTCGAGTTAAAAATCTCTACAGGGACTTCTGACCTATATATATTATATGTTATGCCTAATAATCATGCTCGTAATCTGTTGTATTGTCTGTAGTCTGTACTAAATATCCGATCAAATAACATTTTGTACATCGCTAGACTAGGTCTCAATCCGTTCACTGTTATGTACCACGTTCAAAGATCACTGGTCCCGAATTACGTGTTTCCGTTGCTTATTATTTATAATAATGATTGGTACGCACTGCACCGATAATTGCTAAATATATCCTTTCATTGCGTGATGTAATCTACAAGATGTAATCTGTCTAGTATATTCGAAGCTCCACGCCCTTTATTACGATACTTCCTTATTGTCACATTTTAATGAAATTCGTTTTGTCTATTACTATTTTTTTAAAATCTTTTTTAAGTTTTATACTTACTAGTGCACACGTATATATTGAAGTGGATTCTCGGTTTAGTGCGAAAAATAAGTACAATTATTGCAAATAAATTATAAATTCTTATTAATAATAATTATAAATTAGAAAACAAAATCGGAGTAGGCATAAATGCACGTAACACACCAATTTTGACCAATCGATTCCGGGCAAATAAAAAACAATTCCAAAATTTGTAAATCATCTGAAAAATTAACGGTGCGATAATTAGCGTAGTTTGCAGTGCAGCGGTATATAATGTAAACAACTTATTATTATATAGTCGACATAGTAATTACGGGTCGTATTAATTGTGCTGTGGTGGACAAAGATTGCATTAGACATTATGTGTACACGGTGTCACAGCATACCTAATATCAGTTTATCATATAAAAACACATTGAATGTATCGGAGTAAAAAAATGATACGATAAACGCGTGTCTACAAAAGCATATTTTTTAATCATATCCATCGGATGTATTCAAGTTGTACTATGTAACGTATATATTATTATAGTATGGTTGTAAACGAGATTGGACAAAACCGTCTGATAAGTCGAAGAGTATGTAAACGTTGTTTTGGACATTTCAATCGGAAAATCGCGTCGAGTTAAACGAATTATAGTACATGTATAGTTTTAAAATGAGTCGGGGGCCCTTGTTATTATGACCACGGTAAAAAAAGGCTAATTTTGTAGATAATACACACACCAACGGATCATCTGGTTGGTACGCGTTGACGAACCGGCGCAACTTGTCGTCGACCGTGAAATATGCAGTTTATTCGCGTGCAATGTGTATAGGTATATGCAGCCGGCGGCGTGGGACAGCTGCTCCTGCGGCCATTGTCGTCCTCGCAGGATATGTATGTCCTGCGCAGTGTAAAATATAATAAAGCCCGACGAAATCCGTACATAATATATAGGTACGCGCTTATACTTTGTACGTAGCACGTGAACCGTATAGGTCGGAGGGTGGTGGGGGAGGTCGCACGAGCCCATTGTGACCTGGCGGATATATACTATACGTATATTTGTCATCTATTGACGCAGCTCGACGTCCCGCGGCCTCTGCGGTGGAGTGCGGAAATTCGCAAAACAAATAAGCGCACAAAGGCTGGCTTGGAATAAATGTATATATATATATTTTGGCAACATCTGGTGGGGGCAACCCGTTCCGGAATCGTTTGGGGGGGAGGGAGAAAAGAGAATTTCGCGTCGAATGGCCGTCCGAAATCCGGCGTGTAACTATATAATCATGTTATGTGTGTATAGATCTGCAGATGAGCTGCAGTTCCTCGCACGCATACGCGAACAATCGATTGACCTGTGTGCGTTTGATTTTGTGTGTTTCAGGGGCGGATTTCGCGTACCCGACCAAGTGATCGCGACGACCGTCACCAGAACCAGCAAAAACAGAATATCCAACGCCAGCAGCAGCAGCAGCAGCAGAATCGTCAACCGCACAGGTACCGGGAAAACCGTGACCGCGGTCCGACCAGCGAGAGCGACACAGTCATCGGCAGCGAATCGGCTGCGAACCCGACGACTCGTCCACCGTTGACGACCCTAGGACGGTCGCGCGTCGACGACCTGCATCGTCTTCACCGACACGACCATCTGTACCGCGACTGTCGGCTACATCAGCTTCAGCAGCACCACCACCGCTACCACACCGACGGCCACGATGACGGCGTGCCGCGACGTTTCAGTTGTCGGTGGCCACTAGCAGGCACACTACTCGGCGGACGAGCGGTACACCGCACCGGTGTGTAATTACGGTACATCGAGCACCACACATTTTCACAACCGCGGTCCAGTGTCAGCGGCCAGCAAAGTGGAGGGCAACTGCGGCGACCTGTTGAACATGAGTTCGTACTTTGCCAACTCGTACATGCCTTCCGACATGCGGAACGGCGGAGGTGGAGGCAGCGGCGGAGGTCTCGTTGGAGGCGGCAGCGGCGGGGGTGGCGTACTCGGCGGCGTCGGCGGAATCGGCGGCGGCGGCGGTGGCGGCGTGGTCATGGACCACCATCATCACGGCCAACAGCACTACGTGGACAACGCGCCGTGCGACCCGACCGCCCGGCAGGGCATACCGCCGCACCACTACGTCGGGCCCACAGTCGGAGGACAGCCGCCCCAGGGCATGCCGTACCCGCGGTTCCCGCCCTACGATCGGATGGAAATCCGGCAGGCGGCCGCCGCGGCCGGCTACTACAACAACCACCACCAGTCGTCCATGGACGGCTACAGCAGGCCCGAATCGCCCATCGGCGGTGGCTTGGTCGGTGGCGGCGGCGGCGGAGGCAGTGGCATGGGCCAGATGACCATGAACGGCCACACGCCCGTCGTGTACGCCACGTGCAAGCTCCAGGCCTCGGTGGCCAACGGTCTCGTCGAACCGGGCAGCCCCACCGACATGGTCGACATGACCAACCACCATCAGCAGCAACAGATGACGGCTGCCGGACATCACCATCACCAGCAGCAGCAGCAGCACCACCATTCGGCGCAGCCACCGCAGTCGCATCACCAGCAGCAGCAGCAGCAACAGCAAGCGTACTTCAGCAATCTGAGTCCGCACCACCACCAGCAGCAACAGCAGCAGTCGGTCGTCCCGCCGGCGCCTGGACACCACAACCAGGTCGTAGTCAACCCGCACCAACAGACGCCGCCGCTGCAGACTCCCACCGCTCAGAATCAACAAGCGGTCAACAACAACTCGCTGCCGAGTCCACTGTACCCGTGGATGCGAAGCCAATTCGGTAAGTACGAGCTCGGCGCTCAATTTTTGTTTTTATTTCATATATACAACCACCTATTCAGTCAGCTACTGTCATAAAAATCTTACATACCACACCCCCCCCCATCCAGGAAAGCCCCTCCACGTATAGGTACTCCTATCAGCATTTTTTTCCCCGTTTTTTATACGATCCGTTATCTCACCACCGTAATGGCCGGCACGTTGAAGGACAGCAATAAATCGTTTCGATAACCGACCACGACGGACAATGCCACTGCAGCAACAGGTACCTATTTCTAACCGTTTCTCCGAGTGCGTAACACACCACTAACTCACACCGACATTCAACCCGGTCATACATGACATGACACATTTACACTATTTCCAATAATAATTATTATATCATGAACATCCTCATCTAACTTAGACTATTGAACCGTTTTGTGGAATGCGCCTGTGTCTAATATCTTACGCTATCATAACATAGGTATAAACAATATATCAATATATAGAGTGGTTTTATTTTTGTTCATTTTGTTTTTGTTTTTTTTTTCTTTCTTTTAACCGTCAAAAAGCGATAGTTTTTCAAATTTTTTATTTTTAGTTTGGCATGTGTTTTGTATCGCCACAATGTTAAATATTAATGTATAATAATTATAAAAAATAGCATGACGTTTTACACGCGTAGGCTGCGTTTCGCTGTATACCTACATACCGAATTTCGTTGGCGAGTTTTTATTTTAAATAGGTAACCGTACATCGCGCAAGATGACGTTTTATCGAGATACGCACTCGCGGGTTTGCCATCGTTCGCGACGTATATACGTAATAATATGATGGTGACCATCGTCACTGGGGGTCTTCGCCCAGGTGTAATTTTTTTTGTCGGCTCGTCTCTCGCATAAATCATACGAGAAAAAAATCCAACGTCGTCCGATATCGTGATTCACAATGGACATTCGTTACGTATTATCGATAAAACTTTTTTTTTTTTATTCGATTCTTTTTGTACATCTCTATTCTCTATATAATATCATAAAGAGCCGCTGATTCAATACAGGTCGCGTATCGTCGTACACGTGTAGGTGCGCGTGTAAGCATGCATAGTATCTATACCTGTCCGTTGGCCTTACAAATATATATATATAGGTACGCTGAAATCAATCAAATCACTTTATCTTGCGGCGCTGCACGGGTCGCTTTGCGGGAAGTCTCGTTTTTATTCGACCGCCGCCAACTCCGTACATGTGATTTTTTCTCGAAAGTCGTTTGTATTTTTATTTTCTCTTGCCCTTTTTTTAAAAAAAAATTTTACATTCTGTACTGCTGCAGTGCCTACACGTTTTGAATCGAGTTCTGAGAAATACTGCGTCAACATGTGGTCTCGTGACGGCGTTCCTCCAGTCGAAAAAATATTATATCATATAGCGTGTATTCAAAACTAATATTACATGTTTGTCATCACATATACTTATATCCGCGTAGTGTACGCCACACCTTTGATTTCGATATGCGTTTCGTGTTATTTTTTTAGGCGACTTTAATGATCTGTGAGCTCTGTTTTACGCTTAATTATATATTACTTTCTGCATATTGTCTTGGGACAGCGTTTCGATCTTATGCAAAACGCTTTGGGGTTTTCCTAGAAGTTTTCCGCCCCAGAAATCTCTGCGGCGTGGGCAGTCATGTGTTGAGAAGGGTGGTGGCGGTCGGACGTTTTTCGTCGTACGAGATTTTTTTTTCACTCTCTTCCTGTTGGTAATGTCCTGCAGTAGGTCCGATTAATGTACCGTGAAATGTATTGCTTCCCTGAGACGGTCGTCGCCGCCGGTAAGCGGATGCGCGCCCGCGCCCAGTAGACGTACACACGAAAAACCATTGGGGGTGACCCGTTGATGCGTGTAGAGAAGGCAAACGAAAATCCGAAAGTAACCAACGATCCGGAATTCCTTTGCTCGGCCGATGAAAAAAACGCACACTGCACCTCCGTCGGACCCGCGTATTTAATATAATAATATATAATTTTTTATACACCCTACGCAGCTATACAATTTGTCATCTTGGCTCGGAGGTGGGGGGGACACAGGGTGCACGTTTTCCTGTCTCGTACAATCCGTTAGCGTGAATTTGAGCTGCGGTCTTTTTACGTATGGTAAACATGATATCGAAAATTGTGATCATTAAAAAAATCTGTTTTTATATTTCATTCAAAAACTTGACCACTTTAATCGCGTAAATTAAATCAATGAGATGATCTAGAAATATTAATTAATAAAAACAATCGATTAGAATGATAACTATCAATTTTTATAAATTTTTCTTTTTTTGCTTATGATGAGCAAAATGTGTACAAGCATATTATGCACAGATGGCTTATCGGTTTTCAATCTTAATCGGTAAATAATTGACTCTATTAAATTGTTTATATATCTTTACGTTTTTCGATATCTGTATGCTATATTACATGCTTAAAGGGTTTAAGGGTTGATAAATATTTTCGCGTAAAACTTTCAAAATGTGTGCAAACGGTTGACCGTGATAACTGCCGGTATACATGTTATATATATATTATAGTGCGGCGGCGCGTACCATCATAAATTACAGATCAACAAGTGGCCATTTTACCCCCTCCCCTTTACTACTTCCGCCCGCGCATGTAAACATATTGCAAGTCTGCCGCTTACCCCCGAACCCGTTTAAAACTACGCGTTTATCGTTATCATCATGATGATTACTCCATTACCCTTCCACCCACACTGTTCTTAGTCGAAATCCACATGTAGGTGATAATAATACATAAACATACTAAATTTTTCCGCGATTTCGCGTTTTCGTCGTCTGCACTATACTGTCGGGTTATTGATTCACCACGTTTAGGGTCATTTGTAGTCATTTAGTATCGGTTTTAGATTATGTCGATTTTTAATACAAAAGTTCGAAGGCGCTTATAATGATTAAAACTGTGAAGTGTCGCCTCCGCCTCCTGTACACCACATATTGACCTCAATTGATCTCTCCCTCTCTTCTGCTGTGCATCGGAAATCGGCTGTACAAAATAATATACATTACAATATAGATATTTGTAATTCTTTTAGTTAAATTACCGAGTGTTGGGACACAGTGCAAAGGGGACACGCGCTATTAGCTCGTTCGAATCGAATGCATTTTTTTTCCAAGTATAATCGCCCAATCTTGTATGATAAACACACACATCGTTATTATTAGATAATAATATGACATACGATATTCAAATAGGTATGAAACTCGAAAACAACAGTTTCCGGTAAACAACACAATTAAATGTCATTACGTAATATTATGATTATGTAATCCATTGAAGCCATTAGCCATCATTAGAAACAGTTTTTATCACCCATCATTATTTATTTTTATCATTTGTTTTCTTTTTTTATTTTATTTTACATAATTGCGGTAATTTTTGCAGGTCCAGATTCAGGTACGGATGCATTTGCGGTATTTTGGTAATATTTATACATTTGTAGCGACATAACGTGGCAATTATTTATTTGTTTTATTATCTTACAACTACTCTTACTATCATCTATCTTTCTTTTCTATCGTACACTTAATAATTTTACACGCTTTATTCATTATTCTGTTTATCTTTCATCACCTATTAAAATGATTTAAGTTGTTTGCACTGTCGCAGGTTTTACACTAAATGGCATAATACTATTCTTACTTAATTTAATATTTATATTTGCATAGTATATAATATTATATCAAGAGTATGATACACAGAGTAATTACTGCAGTAGTTTAAACATGTACTTAAGTCACTAAATTATATTATTATGCACCGAGATTAACCAATTGTATATACACGACATTGGAAGCAAACGCACTTTAGACTGTTTGATTATGCGTAGCTCAGTCATTCTTTGAGTTATTCTAAATTATTTTCTTAAATTAAGTTTAAAACAACCTTTACAACGGAAATATTATTCAAGTCGTTCTTTTCGTTTCACATTTATTGTTATTATTTTTTTTTTGCATTATAATTTGACGTGATCACAGAATATTACACATTTATAGTAATTATATTAGTTTCTACTATACTCATGTATCGTAAAAATTCAAAACAAAAGAATAATAACTATTATACTTATTATTAATATACATATTTAATTAAAATTCCAGTCAATAAATCTCCATTAAAGGTAGTCAGTGAAACATAGATATCTCACGTTTATGTGAGATTCATTCAATATTTCTATCATCCGTAATATATCTAATTGGTAGATTAATAAACTAAAATCATACGTTTTAATTAAGCAATAATTATAATACATTTATACAATTTACTATTATAATATTGTGCAATAATTGAGATTAAAAGTTGTTTATACATTCCAAAACTATATTACCGTTGTTTGAGTTTTTGACTTAAGTATTTTTTTCCTAACTTTAGTTTTGCATGTTTATTATTAAATCGGGCTTTATTTATATTATAGGTTCTGCAGTGTTATAATATAATACCATAATAATAATTATGAAACCGCTAATAACATATTTAACGGTTAAACTGTACGTCCAACATCCAGATTTGCTCGGGACGTAAAAAGTTAATTGTTATTATTATTAATATTTTTTAAATCCTACATAAAACAGGCTTTAAATGCAGATGACAATGTCTGATGCGTATTTTTTAAATTTTCAAGCGTCAACTGATTCGTCAATTTCGCAGGCTTGGATTTTAGCGAGTCTCATATTATAAAATTAGCGATCTTATATAATAAATATTTTCCCACTATAATGGAAGCCAGCAGCTCGTCGCCAATTAGTCCGAGTTAAAGCGCGGCCCGACATTTTAAAGCTCGTAAAGCGTATTATATATACCTCATAAACAAATATAAATTATACTCTATACCAGACAGTTGTAGTACCTATAACAGCATGACTGCAATAATGCGATGCAGTGACAATTGCATGAACTATAGATAGCAGAACCTGCGTATTTGACACGTTATCAATTATTCTTTCGTTTCATTTATCTCGTAATATATGTAGTTCAGAATATTCGTCACGAATGACGTATATTATATATTTATATTACTATGTCACACCAGTTATTTTATTGTGGTCGACTATATGGTTTGTTGTAGATTATTAATTGTATGAGTCGAACAATTGAAAAATGAAGTTAAAAAAAAAAATCATGATTTTTTAATTACTTATTATTACTTAATTACTCCTCGTTTCTCATTAAAAATATTGAAATTATATACGAATATACTAAATTCGTTTTAAAACCAAAAATTTTCACTGTATAATAGGGATGAACAATATTTAGAATTACAGTACCTAATAACAATATGATATAGTATGTGGGAATATTGACGAATAACTTTGAACCTTGTTAGGTTGGGTTAAGTATGCGTATGTGCTACGCTATAGTATGCAGTGTTTAAGTATAGGTACACGGGCGTTTATATAATAACATTTTGAGCGACTGCGTCGTGATTAATTTCTTTAAATTCCTAATTGTTTTTGTTCCCCCATTTATTGTTTCGTCTCAGTAAAACACATCAAAAGAAACGCGTCTATCCGTCAAAGTTACGCGGGGCGAAAGTTTGAAGGTGCGGCAAGCCACCTCCACTGTGGTCCAGGGAGATCACTGTAGCCGCTTGTCGGACCAACGGAGGTTTTTATAACTTTTTTTTCTGGCAAACATCGGTACTCGGTACCTATATATAATATTATTATGATAGAACGCGTTCTCTTACTCGAATGAAAAAACGAAATATTATTTTCGGTGCGATGCACCTCGTTTTTTGCATATTTTTAAAACATTGACTTTGTCTGCAATGCACGAAAATAATAAGTTTTCAAAAAAATAAAAAATCGCTGACCTAAATATTATACAAACGACTTCTTCGCGCATAATAAATATTACCAACCATTACACAAAAACTGAATAGAGATAGAAAAAAACGTTTTTTGGCTTAAACCTTCAGTCCACTATTGTTGTGTTATATGTATATAATACCTATATAAATAACTATAATTAAAATATAATGTTCGTGCCTCCTGCATTATCGATTTATCGGTGTAAACGTGTTTTTTTTTAATGGAATCTCGCCTGTAAAGGTACAACAAGATTACAAAAGTTTATTTCGCGTTAACATAATATCTACTATGCTTCCATATTAATTTCGTCTTCCGAGAGATGTATAGTCGTTTTGACCGATTGGCTCAGCCTCCCGCGAATACGCTGTATACATTCCCACGAATTAACGATATATATGTACTAATAAATGCTCACGCAGTCGCTCTTATTGTTATATTATTCGACTACAAACAGCTACGTAACTGTCATATTATATGTATGTACACACATATATATATATATATATATATATATATATATATATATATATATATATATATATATATATAGTACGAGTCTCACGCGAGTTTCTCGGCTCAGCTGGCATACAGATTATATGATGATGTCGTCATTGTCGTCGTCGTCGTCGTTGTCGTCATACGTATACAATATTATTATACACATATTATATACACAGACGGCGACGAGCGCATATAATACGAGAGGAAGACATAGTCGGCGTGACCGTGTGCATCGTGATACTATGGTGGGTTGGCGGGGAGGTTGGGAGGTCGGGCAATAACTCATAAAAATTTATATATATATATATAATATTATGTGTGCGTTTGCTATGTGCAGTGTGTGCGCGTGTGTCCCACCGATCTACTGATCTACAGATTGTGCCGACGTCACGGTCGTTGGAATTACATGCATACATATATATATGTGTGTGTGTGTGTGTGTAATATATATTATGTATATACGATTGGTGCTCTGAGCTGCGAACGCTGCAGCGACAAACCCAGAAAAACGCGGGCCTGTAGTGATTTTTCTCGCGCATACCTATACTCAAAATAAATTTTATGTAAATTTATAATAATCCAATATTGGATATATACGTGTAACGTACGCTCGCACATATACATCGCGGAAGTATATATTATACTAACCTATCATCATATATCTTCTGAATAGTGTTATAATAATACGAACATTCACCCCACCGTCCCTATCGAGTAACGCGAAATTTCAATGTTAAACTTTAGAGACGGTTTTCGTGCCCAATTTTCAAGCGTTTTTCGGACATATTCGATTTTATATTATATATACTGGTCAACGATTATCCATCAACATTTTTCTTCCGAGTATTTAATCGTACAATAATATATAAACTTCTGCAGAAGACTCTTCGTCTCGCTTAGAATTTTTGACGATGGAATAAATTATTTTCGTCCGGTTTGGAAAGTTTTCGGGATTTCAACACATGTCTATTATCCATACAACCTGCAGGCTAGAACCGACTTATTGTGGCGTTCGCGTGATGCATTTTATACATAATATAAACCGCACAACCTTATCCTGATAGGTATCTCATAGGTGTTATAAAGACGTACGCGGTCTATACCTATATATTATAACGTGATATATGTTGGTCTACACACATTTCAAGGGTAAACGCACATAAATAGGTATATACCGTATATATATATATACGCTTTGAGGGGAAATAACAGTGCTAATAATAAAGTCTTGCAGGGCAAAACGCACAAGTATGATCTAATTTTAACCACACGTCTGAACTCATCGAGTGCTAGGGTAGTCCCCAGCATGCCGGTGTCCCTTTTCAAAATGGTCGGCGCTGTGGCGTCTGCGGTGATGTCGGCGCTGCACATCAGTGTGTGTCGGACACGACGTGGCGGTGGCACGACGCAACGTTGATGGACGAACGGGCTGCGGGGAGGAGGAGGACAATCCGTCATTTTGGGTTCGTCGCCATGAGGGTGGTTGGCTGTGGCGGCGGCGGGTTCTCCGAGTTAATTAACTTTGTGCGCTCTCCGCGACCGAATGTGTTGTATATACGCAATGCGCGCATCGTAATTAATATTTTGCCTCGGTTATTCTCCGACAGACGGACTACGCGCCGTCGGGTACACGCGAACAATCTTTTACCGAATTAAAACCACACGCAGCACTACTGCAGCAGTCTAAAAATATACACGAAAGTTTTTTTCTTTGTCCCATTCGTCTTTTAATTTATCATAAAATTAATATAATATACAATATACACCGCAATAGTTATATATACAAGTATATTATATGATAGCAATTAAAATGACAGTTAAAAGTCTCTCGGAATTCTATATATATTTATATAACACGATACACGAATTACTTTTATTAAAAGTTTTATGTGTAATCTATATATAGTTATTTGAGTAGGTTTATAATGATGAATTTCTGTTAAATATTTCGGGGATCTAAAGACTCGACAATGACTATTCGTTTAAAATACTTGGTCGATTATTGTTTTTAAGTTTGAATATATATAATATCATGTATTTTCTTTAAAAAAGTTTTATCTCTAACAATCTCTCAATTAGTCATATAGTTTTCTCGTTATATGGAGTAAAATCTACTGTCATTGTAATTAATTTTTTTTTAAATAGTTGATTTTTAAAACATAAAAATGACTATATATAGGTGTATATACTTTTAACTGTCAGCTGTGTCTTTACTGCATAGATTCTGCAGGATTAAAACAAATTCCATCCATAAAATTGCATTGAATATTAAAAACACTTCACTTATCAGTCTCATAAACGATAATCGCATTACACCGTTGCCAGATGTTATACAAGAACAAACACCGCGGTAAAAATTAATTTTAAAAAATCCAATTATATTTTATGCCATTTATAAGATATTATTATTATTATTATTACACATATTCGATTTGATACGATTTTTTTCTATTTTTTCTCCTGTAGTGAACGTCCCACGTGATACAGCCTGAAACTTTGCACTCAGATTTACTACTCCCACGGGGCTGCGACGGGTGTTTTTTCCGGTTCGCCATAAATTTTCTCTAGTTTTCTTTAAACGGTCTCTCCTTAGCTAACCGACCCGTGTTTAGTGGGACACGACGGATAGCTCCGTGTTCGGTTGCAGGTAACATATGTGACAATATGTTTCACGTTGATTTCTTCAGTTTAACTACACGTAACAAAAATGTCGTGTCTTCGTGGTCAGATGTGTCGTTATATGATCGGGACGCGTAAATTACTGCCATATTATTAATTAATTAATAGTTGTCTAATTTTTTAACATTTTAAATGCTTTTCGTTTATGACATTTTATAAGTGCGCATTTCAAACACCAATTATTATATATATAGCTGCTTGTGCATAATAAAAATAATAACCGCTCGGCCCGCTCCATTCTCCGCAACCTTTATTATTATATGAACTCGAAAACTACGACCGTAATAAAATTAATCGTTTAAATGAATTTATAACGTCACAGCAGTTAATAAAGGTTTAAACAGAGGATTACGCGCGTGTAATGCCAAGTCTCGAAGATTCGGGTTTACAAACGAATAGTTTTATGTCAGTTAAAACGGTTTTCATTGAAACCGATTAACATATTTTACTCGAGTCGTTTAACATGCGTATACATAATATAAGCTGGGATATTATACAAATTTCCGTGACCGTGAGAATATTAATGTGAATATAATAATATGTATACCTACATATATCCAGACGTACGCATATTATAATAGCTATTTAATTCTAGATTTAAATAGTAGCCTACGATAGCGTCCGTCATAAACGATTGTCAAGCAATGTCATGCCTATACAATAATACTCACTTACGGATATCGAGTTTTCTAGGAAAGTATAGAAAATTTTCTAGTTAAATTCCTGAATCGATATGTATATCACGGACGTGCAATACTATAATAAGAGATAGAATGTTATTTATAATTGAACACTGCAACTAGGTCGAAAACCCAACCAAATAAGAATACTTAGATAAATTATAATATGTACTAAACAATTTTATAAATTATTGCGGTTGATAACTTAAACTTTAAAATTTAAAGTAAATTTAAAAAAAATTATACTAGACTAAAAGTACTAAAGGTATACATGTACTATATACCTATTTAGGTAATTCTTGGAAACTATAATGTACCAAACTATACTCGCAGTATCTACGAGTGCCATTGATGATGTTATAAGGTCGTTTTATTGACCGCGAAATGACATTTTATGACTAATTTAAAAACGTTTGCGTTGTATACAAACTCAGTAGGTAGTAAATAGAATAGATCAGCACGTCGAGTGATTAATCACTGAGATTTAATCACCGGTAACGAAGTTACATGCGCATTTATTGTTACTATTACGATTTCCAGTTCTCACCGTCATTATAATAATCATAATAATAATATAGGTACTCGAGAAGTTAAATAAAAGCTTGATAAATTTGGGTATCGTGTTTTACGAAAAACATGCCGTTTTTCCCGTATTGTGATTTTAGGGCTCATATATTTTCTAATTTCCTAAGTGCTGCACTCCCGAGTCTTACAATGGACGTTATATTGAAGAAAGGGGGGGGGGGAGAGGCAAAAAAATTACAAATTACTCTCGGTACGTCTGTCATGTACGTAATATTATTATATACGCCTCTATAGAGCCGTCTCTCTTATTTTCTCTCTCTTCCCACCACCACCCCGTTACTCTAACACTCACTCCCCGGAGGAGGTCGCCACTTTATTTCATTTGACACACACATGGCAGTTGCCGCCGTCGTGAACCTTTTACGTTTTCGGTAAATCTCCCTTTTATATATATATATATATATATTAGTTTTTATTTTTATTCCGTCTCTCCTTCCATCGCAACTGCTCTCTCACACTCCCTCTCACTCCGTCTCTAATGTTTAGTGTACATTTTTTTTTTTTCATAGAATATTGTTTGGATGCTTACGCACGCTAGCGGCGGCGACCGGTCCCCGGTGGGAACCGCCGCCGAACCGCGAGCGCTGCCCCGGAGGCCGAACGAAACGGGGCCTGCCCGCCGCCGCCATAAATCTTCGTCACTTTTGACGCGCAACGTCTCTCCTCTCTCTCCCCCGCCCCGCCGCAGACTCTCTTCCTGTGCAGCCCACCCCCCCGTCGGTCCGCAGCGTCACCCGTCCGACCTTCCACTGTTCCGCCCGGTCGTGTTCCCGGCGGTGACCCCACGACTTTCTTGTTTTCGGCACAGATACACAGACACACACACACACACAGACACACATGCTCGCGTCCAAGGACTACAGGTCCCTACGTGTGTGTGTGTATAGCCGACGGCTGCACGAAAACGTCGAGCCCGTCCAAATAATCTGCTTTATAATACGGTGCGGCAGTATATCCTCTCCCTCTCACCTTGCACCCCCGCCGCAGCTCCCCTTTTGGATCTAAGTCTATCCCCCGTTTTTAAGTCCGGCGGCGGCTGAGTCGGTATAGGTATAGATACTCGCCGCTTCACTCGTGTGTGCATTGAATATATACATATACACGTCGTGTAATACGCATACACGTGCGGGCTGGGAGCGCTATTAATACGTGTCCTCTTGACGCGCTGCAGCTCACGACGAAATCCTTATATACGTATATATATATATACGCATACACGTGTCTATATATATATATATATATATATAAATACATCGCGAGTGTTGTATATAGAGGTATAATGTATTATTATATGTACTGCGATAGCGTCACGCGTGTGAGTGTGTATATGGGGATTATATATACGCGAGTATACGTTAAGTCCGCTCCATCAGTCTGTGCGTGCGCGCGGTTCAACGGACTTCCGCGCTTAATACCTAATACACGCAATAACGTAGTAGTTGTTATGAAACCGGAAACGGAACGAATAGACTCCTGCGCATTATTACACTAAAGCCGAACTCGTCGAACTTACAGCTCTGCGTGCGCTTGTCCCCTCCTGCTCGCAAGTCCATCACGCACGAGCATCATGAATCGTATATGCACCTATACATGATGTTTTCGAAGCGGTTGACGAGTGACGACATTCTGATAAGTTTTTTTTAATCCATACATAAGCGGACCAGTCGTTTGACCACCGTATCTCATCGCAACGCAAAATAATATAATATCTTAAACACCTTTTTCCAACCACTAAAATATGAGGAAAGTCAACAGTGCGTATTCGCCTTTTTTATATATTTGATATTTCCACACGATTTCCCATAAACGTATTTTAACGACTAATATATTTTCTATCTACGGTCTTCTCATAATGATTAATAGCAAAGTTGTTTACACGATAATAAATGGCACAATAACTGGATTTTACGTTTCTGTTCTTCAGTTAGGTAAAACATGTGTACATGTACTATAATATAATAGGAGCAAAATGCATACACTCTATATACCTATAATAACGAACTAGAAAATACCCTTCGATTTTGGATGTACGTATAATATTATTTAAGTATAATAAAACACAACAATGCGCAGTGTTACGCACGCTATATAGAGAAAAAGCGATTAATTAAAAACGCTCGTCGATCGTTTCCATTGGCCGTGCGGTGTGTACAACCGCCATCGACATTATTCCCCCTCGCGACCTCCGGTTCTTATATATATATATATGTAGTAAGTATGATATACACACATACACACACACACATACATAACGTAACGACTTTGGCTGATCGGTCGACTGCAGTGGCCGTAAATGCGTCTTCACGGCGATTTCCTTCCCCCACATCAAAAACTCGTTAAGGTCTTTGTGCGCGCGCGAAAAGAAAGTCTCAATAAAAGTTTTTTTCGTTGAAAATTTCACGAGGTTAATCGATCCCTCCGCCAGCGCTGAAACCAGTACCTGCCTATATATATATATATAAATAGTATATCCAAAAGGCTTTATTACTATGACCGAACCTAATCGTCCATCGTATATTATGAAATCTTTTATTATAAATAATATTAAACTAATGTGTATTGTGTATGTTAGTAATTAGTTCGTATATTTGTATGTGTCACACGCATTCCTCTGTCTAATGCGCGCTTATTTCAACGCGGTAGAAAAGGGTTAAAACGCGCGAAAAACGTTATTTGATTCGCTCGAACAATGCTACGGCTGGCGAAAAAACACTGACCGTTTGCTTCTAATATTAGGATACCACACGCCTGCGTACAATGATACGAATCGTCATAACACATAGTAAATAATCGAAATGTACATATTATGATATTATATATTTTATATCATACCCTGCACAGCCGTATAGCCTGTGGGGAATATCACACATAGTTTTATATAATAATTTATTACATATTATAGTGGAAGTTTGCTGTTATGAACACTTCGCATGATTTTAATTAATTAGAAAAATTACGATTTACTACTGTTTGTTTGCATGTTTTGTATTGAATAATATTATTATCAGAGCTGTGAATTTAATGCACAAAGCAAGTGTTGAATGATCATAAAATATTTACGCTTGAAATATTGGCGGGTATTTTTTTTTTTTTTATGCAATTTAAAAACTTTTGATGAGTATAATCATTTTAATGACAGTTTAAATATTGCTGTGTATAAGATTGTAAATAATAATTATTCAACAAATAGAACTATTTTAGAAAATAACACATAATTTTTGTCAACCTTGCAGCTGTTATAGGTGACTATTAAAATATGAAATATGTTTAATGTTTAATTATTATTCACATTCGTATGTCTAAAAGTAATTTCCAACAAATTATCATCGAATTTGATTCCTATTGTCACACAGTAGAAACAAAAATATGCAAATTTATCAAATTCACACCTCTACTTATTATCATTATTATTATTATTATAGCCATTGCATCCGCGTTATAATACAGTTGTGACAATTTTCCGTAATGGTGCTTACTATTGTTGAAATAGGTTATTTTATATAAAGTCATAAGTGTAGATTTAACTTTTCATAAAAAAAAAATATACTCGTTTAATAGAATTGATAATATATTAGCTATAGGTTTGTATAATATTATCACACATTTAGCAGGTATGCTGGTCTCTGAAATCCGTCAAAAATCGAAGGTAAAAATATTGCAATTTTGATGCTTTCGAATGTCCTTCATATTATGTGATTCTTTTTACAGCGTATTTTAATTATAAATGGATGTAGCACCCCCGTATATATATAATTGATTTTCGTACATTTTGACGAACGTACAAAATACACGTCAGCAGTATACCATATAATGTGTGTAATATTAATGCGTCTAATGGCTTGTATAATATCATATCATATTCGCTTATCCGTATCCGCTGACTATTGCACTGATGATTTAATTATAATATTATATAATATTATGCACCTATATGCGATTTACTGGGTGACAGGTGCAGCAACTGAGTAATGTACGTTCGGGGGTGGTTAACCCTTATAACTATTACACATATACATACCTATATAGATAACACTGACATGATAATTATTATAACACTATGTGCCGAGGGGGCTTTCCCCTGTGCACCACTGTCGAGGACAATCTCATTTACCTATATCATATACGTATTATTACTGTACACGTAGTAAATATAGATGATATTTCAATACATATAGTATATATATATATAAGAATTATTCTCGAGTCCGAGCGTCATCGGTCCGTCTGCTCTCAGACTTATCGTGGTTGTCATTGCAAACGTTATGTTTCAGAGCGGAAACGCGGCCGGCAGACGTATACCAGGTACCAGACACTGGAGCTAGAGAAGGAGTTCCACTTCAACCGGTACCTGACCCGTAGGCGGCGGATCGAGATAGCGCACGCGCTGTGCCTGACCGAACGGCAGATAAAGATTTGGTTCCAGAACCGGCGGATGAAGTGGAAAAAAGAGAACAAGACCAAGGGCGGCGACGGCCAGGGCGGCGACGGTAGTGATATCACGCCGCAGACTTCGCCGCAGTGATAAGGCCCGCGACTTCGCTAGGCATTATTTATTATTATTATTAATATAATTATTATTATTACTATTACTATTACTATTGTAATTATGATTATTACTGTTGTTGTACATGTACTAGCGAGCGCGCGCGTATGTGTGTGTGTGAAGTGAAATGGTCCATAATTTCGAGTATGAGTGGTGCGTGTTTGCAGAGTGTCGTCTTTTGAGCGCGCGCACCTCCGATTGTACATGTTTGTGTTAGCGTTTGAGTGTGAGTGGTGCGCGCGAGACGAGATGTTACTAATGCAGGAGGACGACAGTGAATTGTGACATTTTTCGCTTTTACTTAAAACAATTTTCGAAATGATAATAATAATTTTATAAAATTTGGTCGCTCTGTGTAGCATAATATTGTTACTGCGATTACAAGGCAATTTAGATAGTAAACAATAATATTATATATTTTTTTTAATTATCTTCTTATTGCATATATTATATTGAAAATACAAAACAAAAGAACTCAAAAAATTTCGTTCTGGGTATATAGCATAATATTATCCGCATCAAACGTATTTTAAAATCATTTTTTCATTATTCGAAAAGAGGAAAACGTTTTTTTTTTTTTAAAATAAATTTTCATTTTATACCAACGGCAATACTATGTATAATGTATAAATACGTGTAAAATTTTCCCTCGCTGAGGAAACTTATTCTAAGATTGTGTCTAAGTCATTATGTCGTAAGTTTTTTTTAGTTCTCGTTTAAGTTTTACTTAGTTCTAATCAAACAAATAATAACGATAGCAATGATTACGTATCTTTTTAAATATCCAAAGAATAATGACATACCTTTATATGACGCGAGCTGGTCAACCGCTACGTAGTTTCGTTACTCGTGCCCATTCACATCAACAAACACACACAAATACATAAAAATGTATAGTAAATTATGTATACTTTATAAATTGATTATAATAAAAGTACACTAAGTAATATATATATCATTAGGTGTATCGTAATCATTTAAAGAATATATTTTTGTTACGAGCGAATTGTCGCGTGGTCGATGATAGCGCTCGGGATCTCAAAACCCGCTCAAATAACACATTCTCGATAACAATTAAAATGATAATGTATATCTAATACACTTAATGTCTTATCTTAACCCATACGTGTTGTACACGATATACATACATCTAGAGATTTTATGCTTCATATATTATAATATTAAACTATTTATTTATTTATTATAATATACATATTATGTGTGTTCGTGTTTGTGCGTGGGTATGCGTGTATGTGACTGTGATTAAGTCCGTTTATATTATATATTTCGGTTTTAAATTCCAGGACCAGTTGTTGTTTGTTTGTTTTATTTTTTATTCAACTTATAGTGCCATTAGGAATTAGACTGGCACTGTGATTTGCGTCCGATATGCACAGTGCGATGGTGGTGGTGGGATCTGATTTTCTTGCAATCACAGCGGTATCCGAACAGATAATAAAAGAATTGATAATATTAATATAATAATATTTCTCATGGGTGTGCCGTCAATCTTTTTTGACTGTCGATGGACTCTTTCGATATAATACGTCTCAATAAGATCACCTTTATACCTATATGCGTATAATATCATATAATGCCATATACTATACTATATAAGATATAGATAGGTACTTTTTGTCTTCACCTCGACCTTCGCTCACATAAATACCGTGCATAATCGCCGCCACCGCCACAGTAAATGTTTTTAAATAATTAAATATGCATATGTACTGAATAACGTGGAATGAGACACGGGGAATCGTGCGCACACGATCGGACGGAATTGCAGTGAAAACAACAATGATAATAAAATTAAATATTTATTATATTATTGTAACAATATAAAATGCTAATGTACCAAAGGTGGTATTTGCGTATACTTTTGTTTTTGTTTTTTATTTTATTTATTTATTTTCGTTTTAATTATTTTTCGTGTAAGAGAGAAAATATATAATAAGAGGAAAAATAACGCGTGACTCAAGTACATACATATAAATATATATTTAGTAATTATAAACGAATATTATGTATAAACTATTTGAATGTGTACATATATATATATATATATATAATAAAATAATATGTTTAGACTTTGTATATTGTAATAAGGTAAAAAAAAAATGTTTATATATTAATATTTAGAGATCGGTCCATGCCACTACTTGTTTACTTGTTTTTCTCACACAAACTATATATATATATTTTTTTTCAATTACACAGTAATACTATACTTACGTTGTGGTATACACACTCCGTGACTAATTTTCGAAAGTATTGAAAAAATCTTCATGTGCAATTTTGTCGGCTGCGCGAATCAGCTGTTTCCGTATACATTGGTACGCAGAACCCTAATTATAATAATTATTATTGTGACACATATGTTATGCTCGCGCGTAAGCGGAAACTATTGATTGTCGGCCCATTTCATTAATTATAATTATTTTCAACTGCAAATTATTATATTTCTCTTGTACATACATCATAGGTATGAATTCTTTATGAATATATTATAAAAAATATAAAAAAAACATTTATAGGAAGAGTGTTTTTTTTCGAAATTGAAAATCGTTACGATTTATTTAACACTATTTCTTCGTAATATTGTACAGTTCAGAGAGATTTTATTTATATATTTAAAACAATAATATTAATATATTATACAATTTTATTATATTATATAGAAAAAGCGTGCGTGTGCTGGTAGATTCTTCATTTTATTAACCATTTTGTTTTTTCGTTTTTAATTTTATCATTATTATTCTTATTATTTTTTTTTTTTTTTTGTAAAAATGAATTTTTGTATAAAAAATTATTTATTCTGCAAAGCCTGGCAAGGATTACCTCTAATTTATTTTTACATGCTAGGTAAAACAGTGTAAAAATGAAAAACGACATATATACGTAATTAATAAGTCTTGTTTATTTTTTTTGAGTCGTGATAAATAACAATAATGTTGAGTACTTATATTGTAATACCGAAAAAGATAAAATAACAAAATTTAAAAAAAACAACGTTGAAACGTTTTTTTTTAAAATTTATCGACATTATTTAATTAATATTTTTAATATTTTTTCCGATTCAAAAAAATAATAATATATATATATATATATATACATGTAATAAACGGTCAGTACAATGAATATTAAGATAACTGAGTGTTGTTATGTGGCATTCACTATAAGTTCCTCCTAAAATATTAGAATTAGTGTTCGTTACATTTTTAGATTAATTAAGTAGAATTTTATGTTAATTAATTAAAAAAAAAAAATGAACGTTTTTTTTTTAATAAACAAAACATGAAAAAAAAAAACAAATCTTCATACACTATATTTGTACATAATTGTCATATTTTATGTATACGTGTTTTACCTACATATGCATTATGTGTATTATAGTACACACTATCATCATACTATATACGAGCACACGATTGTAATCTACGCATGACGCATATTATTATTGTTATTATTATCATCATGGTTACAATTATTATTCAATAATGATACATAAATTGTTCACATTGTTCTTCATCACTATGGTGGCTGCACTTTCGGCACGCCGCGGTTGCGGTATACGATCCGCAACTCGTCGACATTCTATATTTATAATATCAACGTCGCACCGACTGTATCTGCTGCCTGCTCCTTACGAAAAAAAAAAATGAATAAATAAATAAAAATACGTACCTATATTATACTACAATACAATAACAATATTAATAATAATAATGCGTGATGCGCTACGTGTGTGCGCGCGCGTGTTTGGTATACGGCCAAACGGTCGCAGTCGTGTATTATATTATATTATTATGTTTTTAATGTATGTACGCACTGGCTGCTGCCGAACGCCGGAACGCGTACTTAATTAAAAACAAACCTCCTCAGCGGGCCGCGACGAAAAATCGTGTCTACGGAGACGAAGACGAGAGAAGAAAAAACGTCGCACACTTGCGCCTGCGTGTGTATAACAGAATACAAGGAAACTATTCGTCCGTTTGCGTTCAAATATATTATAATATGTATATATATTATCATGAGGTACAATATATAATATTATATACCTATCTCGGAAAAAAAACCCCCACGTACACGTGTTAAACATATCATAATGAGACGGGCCGTGGAGATTTATTCGTGTGTGCCCACCCCGCGTCCCCTGACGGCCCACACGTTACGAACACCCCGCACTCACTGCAGTTCCTTATTTCAGCTTTCCGCGCGTTTGGGTTCTCCGAGACATGAATCCGAAAACCCGTATATAATAGGTACACAATAACGTGACAAGACGTCGTATAATATTATTATTATTATTATACATACGGGTAATTGGTATAATATTATCACGACGTATATCGCGATGGTGCGTGCGTCATCGGGTAAATCGATCGATCTCAGTGCAAATGTGCGCCGCCGGTCGCGTCACGAAAATCGCCAAGTTTTGTCGTTCGAATCGCCCGGAAAAATGTTCTCAAGTGCGTCTCGGTTCGGTGTTCCGTCGACGGTTTCGCGTCCGATTTTCGCGAGTAACGTGTGCGGTGACGTCGTGCGCGATCGTCGACAGTAATACCTATACGTAGGTAGGTACGCACAAAAAGCGACTGTTGTCCGAAGATGTACGCGCGTTTTGCAGCTACCGCCGTCGCTGTACTTCGGCTGCTTTTCACCTGCGGATGCGATTACGGCTGCTGCACCTGTGCACGTGACTTCGGTTGTTGCCGTATGCACCTGCGAATGTAACTTTGGCCTGCTGCAACTGCTGCAGTGAAACCGGAACACTTCGCATCCGAGTAGGTGAGTGACATACGGAGTTACATTTTACATTTTATATACGTTTGCCATTATATTTTTTACTATTTTTATAATATTATAATATGGTATATAGGTACAGTATGTAGCATCATTATTATGTAATACATTATGGAATTTAAGGCCGGTGAACCCATTTTAAGTAGTCAAAAATGTTTGTTGTTGTTTTTTTTAGGAGGGGGGAGTGAGGGCTTTTATATTATTATAATGCATAACAGTCAACCGTATACAAAATATATATGAACATATAAGTACCTACCTATATTTTAGGAGGTTACATCAGCCCCGATGGACACGCAATCGCGGTTACAGTGTTATATATATTTATATAATGTATATGGTGGTGAGAAATTTATGTATCGTCTCTTTATCACTTCCACATCGTCGGCGAAAACCGTAGTGGCTATAACACTACTATACAGCCGTACGCGCCGATGATGAACCCCGCTCCCCTCCCGTCTTCCTCCTAACCATCAACGATAGCAGCAGTAGCCGTTCGACGTGAGATATGGAAGTCGGTTAACCACCACCCCCTGTGCTCGCCTTCCTCCACCACCTTAAAACTCCCCCCCCCCCCCCCCCCCCCGATCTTCTGCTGCGCTGCACCTCTCGCGACTCGCCAGCCACATAAATCAATGGGCTTTTCGCACGGGAAACCCTTCATACTCTGCCAACTAAGTGTATACGTATATATATATATATATTATACACACACACACCCGTGGAGCGAGCGTGTATGCATTTTCGCATGGGTAAGCGTGGTGTTCCAGTTCGTCGTGGAGGTTATAGATATAGAGTGCGATAGGAGAAAAAACGGGATATGATTTTTTCCGTCGAGCAGACGTCAGCACGTGTATTCGCTAACGACCCGGCGGCGTATAATATTTCTTTGTTGCTTTTTCTTTGCGTTATCGCGACGCGTTTTCGTTTTCCTATATACCTACCTATCTGGCTACATATTAAATAATATATATATGTGGGAAGACGTGAAGGCCCACGTTCCCGTCGTTCGTCTCGTTTCTGCAGCCTGCTCGTATATTGCGGTGAATAGTTTTGCGGTCCGCTCATCACTCATGGAAGAAATTATGCGTATTTGTTATCTAGGTCTTTGACATTTGAATGCATATAATATCGTATTTTTAAGTAACGCATCTACCTCGCGGTTTTCTATCGTTCTATATATTATAAACGTTGCGCTTTATATCATATATAACATAAAAATCAAAAACCTATATGATGGCTATAGTCAAAACAATGTCATCAATTTCTTAATTTCATCAGAGTTATATAAGTGTTCATATAAAATTGTTTAAATTTATATGAGAAATACTCAGCTTAAATTCAACAAAAATTGTATAATGCGTGTATAGGTATTAGGTACCGACAGTCGATACGATATTCTTATACCTCGGTTGTGCCTTATACTTTCGTGAAACTATTTAGGTTTGTGTGTAGACAAAATATAGTGATTTGCATTTCAACAAGTGAACATTATGTTATACTACATACGCACGGGTACCTATATAATATATAAAGCTACGTTAACTTTGCAGCACTCGCACTGGAATGTGCGCGCGTGGATAAGGTTTGAGACTGCGAATATATTATAATATGACATAATACTTGGCGCGCGTGTTTACCTGCAGCCGGGTTTTAATCGAAAATCCTGGACGCGGGTCCGACCGGGGTTTCAACCCCGTCGTCCGCAACGCCGTGGGTTTTTGCCACCAAAAACGAGCACTATTCCCTCGTCGCGCACCAACCCACCCGCCCGGTGAAGCTCACCCTGCGTGAGTAAAAATATACACATTTACGCGACACGACAGCAGTGGGACGAATTCAATATCTCACGCACAGCAGTCGAGCGGTCTACAACTGCCGCGGCCGAATTGATTAGAGCTATTGCGTGCGCGATGCGCGTGTCGCCACAAGTTCGTCGTATGTATATAAAGATAATATATATGTGTGTGTGTGTGTGTATACATTGGTACACACGATATTATTTTCTATACACACAAACACTCGTGACATGCATTCTATCCGACTTCACACACATAATATGTCTGTGTGTATATTTTAGAATGTGCTGCATATAGGTGTATATATATTATATATCAGTAGATGATGGTGAAGTTCGAGAGAAGGGGTACACTATATACATGTATACTTATATAGACGCAAAGTCCCGCTTTAGTATAATATGCGTTCGTATTGTCTATATATATATATATATATAAATATTCGACAATATTACTCTCTCTGCAGCAGTGTATATATATATGCGCGTCGGTGGCGGTTGTGAACGGGCGTCGGGGGGAGGCCATAAATCAATACCCGGGCGTGTGGTATATATACATGGATATACACGGTGCAGGGGGAAGGAGGTTGTTAAGGGTAGCAGGGATGTGTAGGCGGCGATGGCCAGGGTTCAGCGTGTATATAGTTGTAGTAGTAGTAGTAGTAATAGTAATAGTAGTAGTAGTGTAGTAGTTTTAGTATTAGTAGTATTATATAGTAAATAACGTTCGGCAAACAAAACAATGCTGCCGAAAATCGTCAAAATACCTCTCGAGCTTTTCGCGCGCGCTGCAACCCTCTCCCTATCGTACACACACATACACCCCCACACACACAATCAAATGGCTATAATTCACAAGCACTCGACGCGTTTGTATGAGTGTGTGTGTTTGTATAGCTCACTGTTTTGGAACTTAACGTCGGCACCGCGTTGCTGCTGCGGTGGCGGTGGTGGCATGTATCCCGGGGGGGGGGGGGGAGACGATAATCGAATTCCTCGCGCCACGGAATTTCACTCGGACTCGCGGACCTTCTGCGGACTCACGTTGCAATAATCGACATCGCACGCTGTATATATATATATAGCTTTTATAAATATTATGTTTTCCCTGTGTATAGCGTATACGGTTACGTCACCGACGCTGTACAATATATAATACAATTATATACATTGTTCGTACATGTGTACATATATGTGATGTCGTATAACAATGATATTCATTATTCGCGTTGCGTGCAGCGTGCAGTGTGCGATTACATTTAATAAAATAATATATTGTTTACTATTGTGATATAATATATCATAATAAACTAATGAATCTGATTCGTGCTTGATGATATACGCGCCTGTGCGCACCACATTCGTCGTTTTGCATATTATATTATATACTTCACCCTTGCCCGAAAGTTGGTCCGATTGTACGCCTCCATATTATATGTTATTACTTATTATTGTATATACAATAGCCTATATAACGTTTTTCGTTTCATCATATATTATATTATTGTACGGTATTTGTTATACAAATGTCGCGTGCTGCATTTGAAATGCGTTCGATAAAATGTTTTTCGAGTTAATATTTCCTCATAACTTTCCGGTTAAATATTATATCTAAAGATATACTAAAATATATTTTATTCATATTTGGAAATGGAATTCGTAAAAACCGAATAACGTTTATTTGTTGTGATCATCGTGATCGTAATAACAAAACTAAACATATATAGTAACTTTTCTGTATTTGGTTGAATCGACCCAACAATATATTTATAGTACCTATATATAGTGCATTTTATATACCTAGTTATTTTTGCGTAAATATACACACACTATATACACCACAATTCGTAGCAAATGCAGCAGCGTATATAACATTATTGTTTTCGTGATCTGTGTGATATAAATTATATATATACAGGTGTATATGGTGACCTTCGTGTGCCTGGCAAATTACTTGTTTTGTTCGTACTTCTATAAAACAGATGTATAATACATATGTATATACGTTTGAGCGCCTGTTTTAATGAACGTTAATATTTTTTGCTGTTCAGAACAAGTGCCAATTATTATTATTTTTTTTTACTAACACTGCATATATACGAGTTGAAGTCCGATAGTCTATCTTTTATATTCTATTGTTCTTGAATTATCGTGTATACCTGTTGGATAAGAAATTATATTTTGTGCGAGCGTACTATTATTTGGAAACGGCTTTAGGTAAATATGTGGACGAATAACATCGGTTGAAATCTAGATTTCTATATCATACATATATTTTATTACATATCTATATATGCTTTGACACTGAGCTTATGATTAATGATTATAATCTATGTATTGCTTATTAGTTTATTACCTTATACTCATTAAGCTATACATATTATTTACGTGTGGGAAGGTCTGGCTGCTATGCAATATTATCGATAGTCGTGCACGATTTGTACTATATATTACGCTAGTCTATTCATTATTATAGCGCATAAATACCATCTATATCAGTTCTGCCTATTAATACACACCTCGGGTGTGTGTATGTGTGGGGGGGGGGTCGATATGTTATACATAAACTTCCGAAATTTTAGCTAACTTTCGCAGGCGTTTTATAATTGGTTTAATTGTTTAATCGTTTGTAATGATACAGCGTCGTGTAATATAATATAATGACAGCTCACCTCATCGCACCTCTTTCGTCGTATATACCAACTCATATATTATAGTAAAATAGTAATATTCACACGGTATTTGGCACTCGATATCTTCAGGGGAATAGATTTCGCTTGTAGCTTGGCAATGTATATACCTACACATACACACAAACACATTTTATAGGTACCTACGTCGAGAATGACGATATTGTTGTAGTAGGTATAAGTGGTTCGCGAGTAGGTGACGGCGGCCGTGCCGATATAAATCACTGCAAGTAACACCGCTCTGTGTATACTCTCGGGGAGAGCGGCGCGGTGTCGGCGGCGGCGGTCCGTCAGTAGCCGCGGTGAGTGGGGAGAGGGGGGCAAGAGGAGAATTGAGACGTCATATAGGAATTATTTCTCTCCGAAAACGTCTCTCTCGCACGCGCTGCACCACCATCAGAGTTGATTATGTTGTACATTGCACTGTTTTGGAGCCTAGCGATAATATCACCGACGAGGAGAGAGGAGATTATGGGTTTTTGCAACACATATAATAATTAAATATATTATTATCGTTATTATGCGTCCTCGCGGTCCCTTCATTGCTATAGAATGCCGCCAAAAATGATAATATGTGGTACGCGCGTTTCCGAAATAATTTATTATACCGAAACGAGAAACACGCGGTACTGTGACGAAAGCATTTTTTGGTCCCAGGTTGACATATTTATATCCCCTCGGATTTCTCGTTCTTTTTTTTCCAAACATTTTTTGATGACGATTTTTCTTTTCGCTCGAGTGCGAGTAAGGGGCGCAGCCCCCGCGTCAGACGTCGATCGTGATTACGGCGGATACGCAAGAGGCGTCGGCGGCGCGTTATAATATTGTTATAATATTATTATATGCGACGCGTAGGTATACACATTATATATATCTACACAGACGTTGCTGCTGCAGCAACGATCGCCGCCGTCGTACACACACGCACACACTCGTCCCTAGCCGCTGCGGCCATGTTGGATTTTGGGTGTGGTACCGGCAGTCACTCCCATTTTCAATTTGTAACTGTCAGTCAAACGGCCGCGGGGCGACGCCTAGCCTGGACGCCATTGGCCGGCCGCCCCGCGAGATCGCGTCGCGTTTTTAATAAATTACTCGTCATTTATATTAGCGCCGCCGTCATACGTTCCCCCCGCTGCCACGCGCGCCGTCCGTCGTTCACCTATCCCCACTCCCCCCCCCCAACCCGTGGGTGGCCGTGACGCGAGTCGAGTCGCGACGCCGGTCGCATATAGGTACGTCGGAAAGACCGCGCGCAAGCAAGTGCTGGCCTCTGGTGGCCGTCACGGAAATGCCGACGTCTAATATTATTATAATTCATAAGTATATAGCTAAAGGTATACTCGGTACATAATATTCATATTGTATATACTTAGGTGTACAGAGTCATTTTGTCAAAACTATACATTTTCGGTTTTAACTGTTTTAAGTAGACCAGACTTGACTAGATTGTTATAATTATAGGTAGGTCAGACGTAGGCATGTAATTTTATAATACCTATTATAGCGATAGACGTCATTTAGTCGTTATATTTACGATTTTTTACCTATCCTGATATGTATATTAATACCTAATATACATTTTTTTTCCAATTTTCAACTATTTAAAATCATATAATATCAAAGTAAAAAAAAATGTGTGAATTAACTAAATTATACTTAATGATGGCTGGTTCGGTTCTGAACACAAATCAATATAGGTATAACTACGTACCTACAGATAGGTGTGTGCCCGACATCATTCTTTTATATTATAAATATAGATATATATTTATTTAAAAGATTTATTACTTTATTAGAAAGAAATAAGCACTATAACACGCACCGTTCGTCTAAAATCGTGTTTTTCATATATTTTTTTTATATCATAATATAAATATAATACTGATAATGATGCTGTACAGGTATACCTTATAACTATATAATGAAGATTTACAAGTGCCTCAAATATGCTTCGACAGGTATATAGACGCTATAACGTGTCGGATTATTCGTATATATAGGTGTACAAACGTCTATTTGAACATAATACATTTTATTTTATTTTTTTATTTGTATTAGCTTCCATAGAATAACTATTATAGCTCAACAATCATACCACATAATATATTAATTACATGATTTACCTTCACATGATAGCCCGCAATATATGCTATATATTATAATAGAAAAACAAAAGTAGGTACCTATAATATATATATATATACGAATCTAACTATAAATTTTGTATTTTACGAGCGCCGTCCGAAACAGTCTTGTTCGATTAGTTTCCAAAATAATTAACCGATATTTTTACCGTGGCTAAAATTGTCGATTTTAATTTTCTGTTTTTCGCGTGTATGTGATACGGCAATGAAATTTACGACCTATATTATATATTGTATATATGTATATAAATAGCCATTTCTGTTGCAATGGTTTCAAGACATAAAATTCAACAGTAAAATGTTGTTGCTTTGTGTGAACGTTGTAAATAATATTGTATAATACCTACTGCTAACACATAGATACCTATTTACCATAACTTATAAGACTGTTTTATGTAAAAGGCATCTATATAAATGGATTTTACGTGGTTTTTCTGTAGCGATATATATATGATAAATATAGGTAATATAGTAATATAGTAATATAGTAATATATATATATTGTATATATTATACATGAGCTCAACTTAATTAATGGAAATCTAATGTAAAATAATATAATACGCCTATATTTACTTATTATTATTATTTATCAAATCCATTTAGATGTTGAACATCGATATTTAGTAAATATATTCATGAACTATATACCATATACCTACCTAAATTATATGTAGAAAAGTTATTTTTTTTTTACAACTGAGCCTTTTAAATATAATGTATAGGTATAAATATAGGTAAATTTAACAGTAAATATTAATATTAAATGTGTAAGTATAGGGTGGGCCACCGAGTTTGTTTTTGACTTTTCCCACAACTACTTTTTTTAAATTACTTTTTTTTTATCGGATAGGATCATTTAGCTTTTTGTTTTGCTTGCCTTGTATTATTATACTTTGAAATGCTATAGACGCTTTAAAAAAATGTGTTTTTCATTTAGTTCAAAAAAGTTGCGTTATAGGTATAGGTACCTATAATTTATATACGGCGTACTCTTTCAGTTAAAAAACCTCACTATATATGTTTTTAAAGCTAATTAAACTATGTAATATTTGTTTTCGTAATTATATAGATAAATTATGCATTCTTTACTAATACCTTAGTATAAAAATATTTGATAGGAGTAAATAATTATATTTCTTCTTCTCCTTTTTTGTTTGTTTGAAATAACATGATTTTAGAATAGTTTATAATAAAAAGCGTTTTCTATTGAATTTAATGACGATACGATAAAAAAAAAAATTAGGCATCATAGGTACCTATACTCGCATACTATGTAAGTTATGTAAAATTTATTAAAATAACTCAATAAATATTTCAATCAAAAAATTATATAGAACATAATATTTTGTACACATGTTATATTTGTCATCGTAAATGTATACAATTGTGAAAATAACAAAAAACTTTGAACAAACGAATATAAATATTCTGATAAACAATCTAACGCTTAGTATATAGGTACTATCTAAAAAATCGAAAAATGATATGTTTAATTCATTCTAAATTACAAAAATTGTTATTATTATTAAAATATATGTGGTTATACTGTCCGATACATACATTAATCGGACAGTATAACCACATATATTTTAATAATAATAACAATTTTTGTACAATGATTTAACTCTAATTTTTTATAATTGTTAAATATAATATATTTATCTTTAATAGTTTATATCTGAAATTACATCATGCCAGTTTAGATACTTTAAATTAAATTATATGATAATAGTCATCCATAATTAATAAGCGTATAATTTCGGTGATAATATTGGAATGTAAAATGTAAATACAATATTAAATTGTGTAATAACATATACAATATATAATATAGGTATCCGCATAAAAATAATTTTGCTTTTTAAAATTAAATGTATTTTTATATAATTATGAATCCTCTACCTCAATTATTCCTAGAAGACTAAAAAGGCAATGGCCTAGAAATCTGCTTAATGCCTAGTAAAAAAAAAAATAATAAAAAATATATAACTAATAAAGGCTTAGAATTATTTGCACTTTGTGTTAAAGAAAATCGTTAAATTTATAAAAAAAAACTACCTAATTAAAATAAACTAATTTAAACATTAATTGATGAAAAAAACTTATAATTTTATATTATTATTTAATTTCATATTATAGGTACCATTAAATTAATATTTTAAACACGTTTTAGTAATACTATTAATGGTAATTTTTTCAATGTTTACATTTTAGTAAATATAATATATAAATATTTAGTCTATAGGTAATATATTATTATTACTTTTGTAACATACATAATAGGTAATATAGTAGTTTATTATAGGTAGTGTTCGAAATCTATACCATTACATTTTTATTTATAATAATAGTGTTGTAATAATAAATTTAAATCTGTTTTATTTTAATATATAATAATATTATATACCTAATATTCACCCATATTTATACATAATTTGATTTCCTTAGTATAAAAACCTACTTATCAGTATTATAATAATAATGCAGAGCTGTAGCTATACCGTGTTGGTTTTAAAACAACGTTGTGTGTAATTGTTTATTATTAAAATATATTTTATTCCGAAAATTGTGTTTACAAACTTTTAGCACACTTCTGCTGATTGAAATCGCTGAGCGCTCTGGATTGAAAAATTTAAGTTTTTTATTTTAAATTCCTCTAAATAGTTTTGCACTAAAAGCACCAAAAAAATATACGCACATTTAATAATATGTAGGTAGGTAGGTATTTAGATAAAGTACATAACAATAAATATAATTTAAGTATGTAACTGCATATTTTTGGGTAAGGGTATACATTTTTTACTTGATATTATTATTATTATTTTTTTTTATTAAAGAAATAGCCCTCGGCAACTTAGCCATTGGGATAAGATACATTTTTTTTTTTTTGAAAGGTGTTACATAATGATAATAGAAAAGGTTTAATAACAATATATGTCTAAATTATATATGAGTATAATTATAATAAGGTTGTGTTTTTTAAATGATTAAAATAAGTTTTTCCAATCATGTCTCCTTATGGAGGAACACGAATATGTCAGGTGATTGCAGAACAGGTCCGAGTATGTCGTATAAATCGCTGGATAGACTTTATATTGTTATTTTCTACCTAAGTGGTATTCCAAATCCTGCAACGATTTATACCTATATTTTATGCACATATATAGAAAATCACTGTTTTTTAAGCAGTGAATGCTCCAAAATCAATTTTTTTCTTGCATATGCTAACCATATGCGTATCTATATGATGTAAGTAGGTATAATGTATAAAAACATAACGATTATTGTTTGTGATGCTGTTTATTATATACATGTCATACGAGCAAGTATACATCGTGTATGTCCTATACTATACATGATTATTATTATTATCTTTGTCGTCATCGTATATCATCGACAATCGCCATTCAGCGGCTGAAGTGATGTGTCTGAGAAAAAAAAACAAAAATAATGTTATTAATCGATCCAAACAAATAATATAATACGACTATGTACGGTATACGCACCCTTTTATATCGGTACATTTTTTTCAGGAGACTACGCCTAGGTATATACAATACCTACATAATATAATTTATAATATATGAAATATATATATCTTATAAAGACATAATATATAAAACACATATATCATATATACATAAATATATATTTGTAAAATATCTATACGGATTGAATCTTTGGGGGGTTCGCTCCCCCACACAGCCCGAGAGTGTCAGATGCCAAAAAACACGACACGTCCATTTAAGTGCCGCGACGAAACGAAAACCTTCGAACTCGGCGGGACGATATTACTATTTTTTTATTATTATTATTATATTCTTTTGGTATTACAATGCTGCTTCTGCTGCTGCTGATGCCAGTTGTGAACGCGAACATTGTTCAATTCGGATCCGCATAAATTATCTCATGACTTTTTTTTTTTTCAATACGCACGATAATATTATGTATTAATATTATACTTTACGCGCGTTTTGTCGATTAATAATATTTCATACATACCTACCAATACGAATCACGTCTTTGCAGCGGGTCTACACCTCCGCCGCAGGATTCTGAAACCCCTTAGCATCGCACATATCACGTAATAAATACATACTTACGTACGCAATCATCCTTCATCTAGCTATATATCTGTGAATCACCGTATCCCATGAATTATTTATCGAAAACAATGAAGATGACGACGACGACGATATAAAAAGTGTGTAAAAACGGGGCATGTTTTTTTCCTTTCATATAATATAGAGATAACAATATAATACATACACATATACCTATAAACTATTATACCCTTCGTGTAACGATAAATACGTTTTTCGTGTTTTAATTTTGGGTTTTGTCTCGGATAGGTTAGGTCACATGTCAATCGGTTGCACCCTAAAACAAGACGGGAGTGTTTTGTATTCTTTACAATATATATGAATGTATGTGTTATAGCTGCAGGTACCACGCGATATTTACATAATATGCTCGCCCATAACTCGTTTTGAATATATTATAATACGAAAACTAGGTTTTTAATTTTTATTCTAATGCTTTTTAAATTACTTCGGACGACGTTTTGTGTGTACAGTCATCTTTACTCTATATTTAACTACATATTTGGTATATACCTATAGTAATACTATCGCAGCAAAATAATAAACTAACGTAAATTAGTAGGCATAGTAATACCTATTATACTATATATAGGTGTATTGTATCATATATAGTGTACTTATTATAGGTATTTCACAAAGCTAGTTCTGAAATTCTATTGTGCATATAAATGCATATTTTGGGTTTTTTTTGTTTTTAAGGCATATTTTACACTGTAATACGCTATTTCGTACTTTTTGAGACATGTTTATCTTAAATCGATTTTTTCCACTGTGACATTTTTATTTCAAACATTACAGTCAAAATGTTTGGATGAAAGCTTATTTATTTTTAATTTTTGTCGTATAATATGGTTTTTGACTGTCCACGGGCATACATTTTTCGTAGAAGCGATAATGATCTAACGTCGTACACTATACCTACGACATTACTACCACAGCTTTTTGCGCACCACGTAGACTTTTATTCGATTAGGTGATTAGGATTTATTTATAAAAAATTTCTAGACATGACAATAGTCAATATTTTAGTATTTAGTCTCAGTCAGTTCTGTGGAATGTACATTCGTGTTAAAAAAAATTTTTAATACATATTATGGAGTTTTTAAGTGCATAAGTGCCTGCATATCTAGATCTTTTTTAGAGTTACAAGTCCTCTGCCCTATATATATGTATACACCGACACATCTCTGCGGAGGAAAACTCTCGAGCGCATGCCACACGACACACACAATAATATACCTACATATAATCACGTAGAATCTCGTGTGTGTATAAAATATGTAAATGAGCCGCCGAAGAGCAGTAGGTATATACACAAACATATGTACACACACGTTCATTAATTACCGCGCATCTTAATCAGCCGAATAATTTGGGTTTTCGTCTAAAACGTTTCGCATAGGGTCGACGGCGGTGAATTGAAATCGATTTGCATACATATAGAGGTACCTAATTACGTATATGTAATATAAAAATATATAAAATATTTATTATTGAATATAAAATTAATAATTTTTAAATAAGTATAGTATAATTATTATAATTATTATATATTCATGATTAATTATATTTTAATATTTGATTTAAAATTACCTATATATGTGAACAATTTATTATATTGCTGTATGAATAAAATGAATAAAAATTATTTTATTAATAATTTAATATATAATAATAATAATTGGTAGGTACATTAGATTATAATCGTAATTTTAATTTAAAAATATTTTGAATTTTCGTATCAAAAAGTTCATGAAATATGGAACAATATAAATTATAATAATATATTATGGGTTGAAATTAAATATTATTTAATATTATATTAACTCATTCTTTAGTGAGTTTTCTGACGTTTTTCGAATCTCAGTGTATTTTTTTCGGGAGAACAATATCTACGGGATAAAGGTGACAAGGTAAACAAAAATACATCTTGTGTAATCGAGTGAAGGGCACATGATAACGGAACAATAAACGTTTTCTGTCCACAGACCATGCACCAACGCCATCAACGCAAGACAGTCGAGTATAAAACGTATAAAATATATTATTACATATTATTAAACTCTAAATAATATTTAATAACAAAATAATCGTTTTTTTTTTTTCGTTTAAACTCGTCGGTATTGCACTGACGATCACATAATATTGTTTGCGATTGCAATACCTAAATATTATTATACCATGTTCTATTATTGTATAAATTATGTGCACAAAGCACGTTTACTGCTAGTTGAGGATCGCCGGATGAGTCGCGTACCGAGTATAGAAAAGTTTTTCGTTTTCATTTTCATTTTCCTAAAAGTACAATCAATACTCGTCCGCGCCGTCTTCTTACACACATCCAATTATTAACAACCATATTATACTGTGCGCGTACAACAGCACGATAATAATATACAACAACAGTTGTACGTACGCCACCCCGTACACGTCTGAATTAATTTTTAGACGAAAACGAATGGGGTCGAATAACTCGCGTTGTTGTCGGATCTGGCCGGGCGCCAATTCGCGTTGTAGCTCATACACGCATTAATATATTATCTTCATCCGAAACACGACCGTGATCCGGTGTGGCGTACACACCAAGTGTATTATATAGGTACCTATAATACTGTGATATAGGCATGTATATATATATATGCTAGCACGCGATGTCGTCTGCACATAATAAGACGTCTCGTACAAGTCGTACACCTATATATGTTATATAATATTATAATGAAACACGCGTGTATATACGATAATATTGTGTACCTACACGGTATCGGTACACGATGAGGAATAATTAACATCCTGTTTGTTATTATTATTATTTAGCTGACGTGTGTGCTTTCCCATCGAGCACGTGACACGATGTGTATACCAATAAACAGTGTAGGTAACATCATACGTCAATAAATATACACATATATAACGAAAGTGCTTCGTGAATGTAATAGTACTTTATTCATATTGGAATAATATTAATATCAATATTATTAAAAAAAAAAAATAATTTATTTGTTTAAACCACATTTAAACGCAGATATCGGCGGCACTGGACGTGTGTATACGAGACACGAACAGGTCTCACAAGTGCAGCTTATATCTCGCATAGGTATATATTATTATTATTATTATTATTATTATATGACACGAACGCTCACACTTTATCTGTGCATTAATCGTAAACATGATATTATTATGTAAACGCCAAACGGCAAACATATATAATATTATACACACGTATATTATGGCTGGCGCTTGTTATCGCAGCGATTCGCGTTTGTTTTTTGCGTGGGTGATGAAAGCGGGTGAAAAAAAATAATCACAAAAGATTGCAGCGCACAACGCTGCTCGGCTCCGGTGCGCGGTGTATATAATATTTTTCTCTCTTAGGTATATTTTTTATTATTTATTTATTATTATTATTTTTTTTTTTTATTTTTTTTACTAAAGTTGATTAATACGCTCCTATTGTGCGGCGCTCCTTTGAATCTTTTCACGAGCAGAGAGGAAAAAAACTATCAGGTATACACTCGTTTTTTTTTTTCATTTATTTTTCCTTTTTCGCTTCCTCTCCGTCGCTACGGCCGACTTACCGCCGCCGCCGCAGCCATTCTCTCTCATCCCGGTCGCAGGTTTTTGAATTTAAACTCTGCTGCTGCAACGACGACGACGACGACGACTGCCACGACGGCATGAAGCAGCTGTCGCGTTCTCCCACACGCCCACGTCGACGTTCAAATATATACCTACCTATTACCTATATATGTTGTATATACACACACACACACACACACACACTCTCAAACGGCGCTTCCCGTCCTTTTCATATCTGTAAAAATATTTTGCCACGGGTGAATATAGCGTGTATAGATCGCTTTTATTTATTTTATTTTTCCGTCGCCGTGGTTCTCCGATGTGTATATATAAACAGTGCATACCATTCGTGTGAGTGAGTGGTGTAGTGTGTGTGTGTATTATTATTATTTGTATACGCTCGCGGAAACTCCGCCGCCGCCAGATGATTAATGCAAAAATGTCGAGTTCGATTCTGTCAAAAGGAGTAAAACCCCCAAGGGGACCGAGGTGTGTACCGCGGCGGTGGAGTGCGGGGGAGAGCCAATCCCGGAGCAGCAGCAGCATTCATCTTGCAAGGAATTTATCATTGTCCCGCCGCCGTCGACGAAACGACGGCGGTAAGGGTGCAGCGTTCGACGGCGGACGGGTAGAGGACGGACGGACTGCGAGTGAGTGTGTGCGTGATGCAGTGTACTGATGGTTTTGAATAGGGGTGGAACGCTGCTGCCGCCCGCGCGCGGCATGTCATGTCGTGTTTGTCAAACAGCTATACTATATACATATATTATATATACATGTATATAATATGCCTTCTCCTGCCCTCCCTTTGTGCCACCACCTCCACACCTACCGACGACCGTCTCTTCGTTGGTATTATATATAATATACGCTACGCTGTCGTGTATGTATTCTATATATGTATAAATAATATCTTGCGGACACTCCGTTTTCTATTTGGTACAACGACTGCAGTTTACTTCTACGACGCATATATTATGATATATATTATGGTAACTTAATATTACTGTAAAGTGCGGCCTGGGAATGACCATTTAAATATATACACATAATATATCCTGCGGGGAGAATCGTGGGTGTTTGTATTGAAGGCAGTAAAAGATCTTAAATATATTTTAATGATAATCAGCACTCAATTTCAATTATTATTAGATTTTACCACCTACTCAATCTTTACAATAAAATAGGTAAATTAAGTTTTACAATTAAGGGTGGCTGAATCGTTTTCATAGAGACTCCTGCAGTAATATGAATAGCGTTGGCGTGCATAATGTATATATACAGTGAACTTACCATTCTTACATGGTTTGTATTGGCAATATGCCTTACGGCTTGTTATGTGCTATTACATTATTATTTCTATTACATATATACATAGGTGTCATATTATGTAACATAATAATCGTAACATCACTATTAATAAGGTACAGATGATATATGATGCATGTGAGAGTGCAGTGAGTGCACTGCTGATTCCCACCCTTTCTCGCCCATCGTAGAGTCATGAGTAGCACCTCTATCGACACCTCATAGATAAATAGGCAAGATGGCGGACAGGCATAAGTTTTATAAGTTTATTGATTGTCGTTGATTGCCTATTATGGGTATCAGATTTATGATCGTATACCCATAGGTATTATAGTCCTATTCTCTTGAGATGATAGTTTACCGTTTAAATAATTGTGGCGGTTACTCGTCTCGTTCATAGGTGCTTAAAATGCTTATATAATATATTTGTAGGTGAAAAGGTTATTTTTCTAGGAGTTTATACAATGATGATAAACGATTGCATACGCTGCGTGTAGATGACAATTGCAGCGATGCACCCGGTACAGGTATAAATTATGATGCATCATAATATACATTATGTGATATAGGTTTATGTTTTGTGATGAGTGCCGCGCAGTTTCAATATAATTTGGTTTTCGTTCGAAGATTTATTTGATTGGTTCATCGATTGCACTAAAATAAAAAAAAGATAATGTAATTTATAGTTATTATAGGGGTATCAAAAAAAGCAAATATTTATTTGACTTCATGATATTCAAACAAGCAGCTTTATGATTTGAAATTTTTTTTCGATTCTTATAAAATATATCCACATAGATTTTACAACAAAAGCTGTATTTTTTGCATACTCTCGGCTGACATACTAAATTTTTGTTACAATTTATGAAATACAAAAATGTTCTTGTAGTGTTGTTTGTATATATTATAAGTAGCATGCTACTAGAAATGTTTGCTCTGAAAGATAAATTGAGAAATCATAGATATGTTTTTGTGTGTGCAATGGAAAACTATCTATATAGTGTAGACGTTGCTACGTCTTGATGGGAATTTAATTTAATTTAAATTAATTAATTTATATATATGAGATATATACTTGATCCGCGTTTCTGTGGGAATAAACAACGCGTTACAAAAATCAGCATCGTGAAAATCGGTTAGAAAACAAAGTTGTTACCAGGCCGAAAAAATAATATATATATATATATATATATATATATATATATATATATATATATATATATATATATATATATTACTAATTATAAGGTGGTATTAATTCAGACGCCATGACGTCGTTGTTCAGCATATTCGATACAAAAAAAAAAAAAACAATTAAATAATCATGTTAAAATAAAAAATCAAAGAATGTGGTTCAAAATATAATCATTATATATAGGGTCTACTAAAAATTGCACCGGTATCTGGTATCTATATTACCATCACCCTCTTCCCGCCACGACAGGCGATGCCATGGATTCGTTAAAACACTACATACAAATATAACCCACACCTAAATACGCGTCATCATGTTCAGTACAAAGCAGTAGTAGTTTTATTTTTTTACGTTTACGAAAAACGATGGATTACGTATACCTTTACAATTCTCAATATATAGGTACCTTAGATGTTACGCAATAGAAGGGACGTGTTATCGTACTGCGCGTAAATATACGTTCTCGATACTCAATATATATCGTGTATAGGTAGTCAAATAATGTATATTCTGTGTTACGCACGTATTATAATACCGTTCATAATCGGTGTGAATAGAAATGCGCACACTGCACCGTCACCTGCGGTATCCGAGATGGATTATATTTTTTGTTATGCTCTGCACGAATGTCGTTCACGCGACCTTTGAGAGGACAATAGAATGTAAAAAAGAATAAGAAAGAGTCTCTTTAGGTAGATGCCGAGGATATCCAGGAGCTACTACCTGAATTTTTCTGTACACATAATGTACGTATAGGTGTAAATAATAACGAAGGATTCGTGACTAACCTGGTCGGCGGATGTTGGTTGTGTGTGTGTGCAAGTATGAAATGCTTACGGAGCGTTTTGGGTGTTTACCGAGAAAAGAACGCCGCCACCTGTAGTTTAAAAAAGTATTTTTGATTAAAGTGAAATAAAAAAATCATGTTCCCGATGGGGGTTAACGCGCCATGACGCCATTGAAATCCGAACATTAGCTCATTTTTCGTTGCGGGCGCCTGCAGGTTGATGTGTATAGGTATAACTCGATTCCATAATATAAATATATAATATACATATATATATATATATATATATAATCGGAGTACATGCTCATTTCCGACTGCTGATAATCAATTGACACGTCCAAATAATATTTATTTGTAGGAGGCTGAAATTATTCTGCCGAATTGAAGCTATTTTAATAATATTATGATTATTATAATATTATAGGTTCATATAGTTTTTAATTTTTATCTAGTAGCACATATTCTGATTTGAATGAAATTATTATTTATTTTCAGATGAGTAAAACGATAAAATCAGTTGCATATATTGTTTAAAACTTAAAATCATTGGCGTGCGCAGGCCTAAATTTAGGGAAGTGGCTGTACGATGTTTTTGGGCCCTCTTTTAACAAGAATTGAATATTATACTAATCAGTCGTGTATAATACTTACCGCAACTACCAAGTTATATATTTATTTGAATTAAATATCTATTTCTAAGAAGATTGCAATGTTTATTTATTATTTTATTAGTGTTAATGCAAACGGCGCAGCAATGCCACATTTGTGTATTATGCGTTCAATATAATATATAATATCTATATTATATTATGTAGAATATATCTAAATACTAATAAAAACATCAAATTTGAATGAGTTTCATATCGTTGTTGCATGCTGGATATTTTATTTAAAAAATAATGTATATTATGTAGGTATATAAATATTATACACGGCAGACAATTTATTATAATATAGTTTATATTAATAAATTATTATGTTGTATCTTAAAGACGTGTCGTAGAACGTTTTAACCCAAATTACTATCAATTTATTTCGTCTTTTGGAAAATGAGATAAGTCGTACTGGGACGTTAGGTATAGAGGTAACACATATATTATAGACCTAGTGCAAAGAGGGTTTATGCCATGTTTTTATCCAGCATGCCATAAGTCGTGTATAATATCGTTTGCGATAAAAAAAAAAAAGAATTCAGACGGCAAAAGCTTCAATATAACTGTTGAAAAGATTTTTTTTTTAAAAAACAGTCTACCCCCGAAAGTTGTTTTTTTTAAATGTTTTGAATATTATAGGTATACCCGTGAAACAGTATTATATATTATGCGAGAAACAATCAAAAACATAATATAATAATAATTGTAAAAAACGATCATGACGTTTTGACCGACATATTTTGAAATATAACCTCCGAATCACTCTGTATGTATTATATATAATATATTATACTCTGTTTAATAATATATAAACACTCTTATAAGTTGTAATCTTAAATAGGTAATACCTAACCTTCCGAAAGTTGATAATTAATGGAATAATGAAATTTTTTTGAGGAGCTTCTGTACCAATTTTAACACTTACGTCTACCTCGTTACCAACAGTAGCAATATTGTGTAAGGATAAATGTATATGAGTTATTGCATAGTTTTTTGATGCTTCTACAATACGCGGTACGTCGCGCAAAATTATAATACCTATTACCGAGATGCGCGACCATTGATCGGACTTAAGCGAAGCATCAGTGAAAAAAAACTCTGGAGCTATCGAATATAATTTGATACATTGGTACATGAGTATTATAGCGTGGCCTATACTGTGGGTATATCACGTGTAAGTGTAGTGCCCGCGAATGTATAACGTATGTGTGTGTTAAATCCGCGAGCAAATATGCGAGGGGAGCGGTGAGTTATATATTTTATAACTAGGTGGAAAAATGAAGCGAAGAGAAACAAATTCGTCGGTTTGTAAATATATAATATTATATCCACATATTTATGTGTATATATATATGCAAATATACGCGAGGAAAAAAATGGAAGAAAAAAGGGAAAAAAGAGTGTCAGAGACCTATTTTTCAAGCTTCATTTCGCCTGAAAGAAAAGAGAACTCTGTGACGTCCGCGGCGGCGGCGTAGGGTCGCCTCCCCTCCACCCCGGTGCTCCGCGTCGTGCTGTCGTTTGACAGTGTCTATTTTTCTCGTTTTCGTATTTTTCTTGTTCACTATCAGCGCGAGGCAACTATACACACCGACGGCATACCACCCCGCGTACCTTACCCGCTCGGAATATCCACCCCCGCCACCATCACCATTCCCTTCCCACCCTTTTGTCCCGCCCCTTGACGAGGGCCTACTGCTGCACAGTGTACAGTGTACTGCAGGAACAATGCAAACAGCGACTATGGCCCGGATGGGCTGCTGTGGCGGCGGGGGGATTCGTTTTTAAAAGTTTCTTTTTGATTTTGACGTTGACAAATACACATCGTTTTATCATCAGTTGTTCACCGCCGCCCACGTACACACACACACACACACACACACACGTACACAGTTCCGTTACTAATACAATCGCATCGCACTTTGTGTATAAATATAATATATATATATATATATTTATTATATGTGTGCGTGCGCGCAGAACGACGCTTTTTCATCTCTCTTAGCGTTCACGCCACACAACTATCGAGTCACCGGCGAAAGGGGTTGGAATTTTATTTTTCCGCCCGCATATTATATTCTATACGTGGGTTATATAGGTGTGTGATGCAAGCGAAATTTATGCATCTCGGTCTTATGATAATGTAGTGATATATGCACGGAGACCTAGTTATGGGATTATAGGGTGGTGTCGATAGGTTAGGTTAGGTCTATCCCATATAGTAATAGGAAAAAAATAAAAATAAACCAGAAAAATATATTCATATAGATATTGTTTATACCTGTACTGCAGTTTTGTCTTTTAATAAATGTTTTATACAAAGGTGGCTGCGGTGAATAAAAATAGTGAATAAGGGGTTTTAGGATAAGTTTTCTCCTCACCACCAGTCAAAGCAAAACATTTCTTTACAAGTTTTTAATATTATGTTAAAGTTAACTAGGTAAAGTGAAAATTAGTTGAATTAATATTATATTAAAACGAATGGTCCAATAACATACTGAAAACCATTATATTATATTATTATATTACAATGCACGTTCAGGCATAAAGAAAATAAGGTGGTCCAATCGATATAATATAATATTTATGTGTCTTTCAATATGGAATATACGATTGTCGTTTGTCATACCGTAACATTTGTAAACGTTGAACACGTCTTCATTATAAAGCGAAATATATTGAAAATAGTAATTATATTATATCATGTTATGAATATGTTAAAAGTTATAACTTATTTATGAGTTCGGTGTAGTAAAATCACTAAACTAATAGTTATTATTCGCCAGACGAGGCAAACGTATACTTCTCGGCAAGTAATAGAATAATCGATGCACAAGATACATCACGTTTTACCTCTAAAACTTCATATATAGATGTGTGTACCAATCAGCCTCTAAACAATGAACTAGATTAAAATAACGCGAGTAATTAGAGTATGTTTTAACATTCCACTCTACGAATATAATAGACAATAGTATTTACTGTTTAAATTGTACTTATACGATACTTGTACCTAATTATATGGTAGGTATTTTACATATATATTTTTTTTTTCTGATGAATGTTATATTTCATATTTTATTTAAAATATTTTTTCCACTTAAATAAAAAAAAAACTGTTTGTACTACTCGTACTCGATCTGTCTCTCGTATACAAAACACCGAGGTGAAAAATGTTTTTAATAGACGATATCAAAGGGATAACCAGAACATTAATCAATCCGATTAAAATAGAAATAATAATTAACAAACATCAATAAACGGCAGTTGGTCCTCATATATTATATTATAATTGTTACAGTTTTGCTACGAAGCAATGTGCCTAAGTACGGTATTTTTCGTATATTTATTGAAAAACGTATAATTATATTATATAGATGGAAATTCGGCAGTGAACAATTTTTAAGTGCGAAAAACGGTAGTGATTACAAATATTATGATAAGACAAAAGCCGTGACGTTGAAAAACAAATCGTTTGTGGCTGTCCCCTCGTGACAATATTCAACGGCGGCGGCGGCGGCGGCGTCTGCTATACGTATTATTATTAATTATTAAAAACTGGCCGTCACGGCACCGATTTGTCAAATATTTTCGTCATAATTCTTCCCGTGTCGTCGTTTCTTCCGTCACAGACCACAGCACAGTATACATTCATATAACATAATATAATAGCCATCAAACAAATGCTAACGTCAAAAATATTTGCGCTATCGTAATAATTATTATTGCTGTCGCCGCCGCTACACAATAATAATAATTTATATACAGGAAAATTCATCGAGCGCATGCTTGGCCCCTTTTTTGCAACAATAATTTAGTAATTCAAAATCTGATTTTTTGAATTTTTTAATGATCGTAGATATACCTACTTTGATATACTTACCTGGTTATTTTAAGTGTTATACAACGAGTTCCTGTTCTGATACAAACATCTGTTCTGAACAAATAAGGGTCCCCATTTTTTATTGCAAAGCGTCTAATTTTGTTGATGTTTTTTATGTTCATTAAACAAAATTTGAAATTTTTCGAGTTATTTATCTTTGTGTACCAAGGATAATGGGTTTTAAAGGTATACGGTAGATATGGTACAATTACAATTTTATTAATATGAATTTATCCAAATGTATTAAATACTTAGAAAAAAAGTTCCAATGTTAATAAATATGTAGGTATTCTAGACCCAATATCATATCTATTTTATATATTGTTTAGAACTATTGCTCTAAGTACAAACATTTTAATAACCTAAGAAATTTTTTTTCATATTTTGATTTAGGCAAATCAACATTCTCAAAAAAAAAAAAATTATTCATTTAAAAATCAGAAGTTTATATTACCACGGGACACTCGTGAAGTAATACAAACAATCTAATGAATTTAATAATACGACCTGTTAGTATATTTACAAATTTCAAAAATCAAAATTTGAATAAGGGGGTGAGCACTTAGCGAGGTTGATGGATATGATGCATATGTTATTTTAACCTTTTCACGATATTCGTGATTGCTTTTTAAGAGATTTAGAACAGTTAAATAAAACTCAGCTCATTAGGTATACATATTATTATATTACTATTGTAGTATCTTTTTTGATAACCTTCGTCTTGGTTCCTGCTGCATACGTGTTTTATAAATGTATTGCCAATCGCACAAGTAACTTTGTTCGTCTCAACACGCTCTATAAAATATGACGAGTAATATAATAAATTAATATGTTCCTTTTTAACTCACCTCGACCCTTTTATTATCGTTTTATTCTAAAAACGTGGTTATTATATTATGATCATCATGAAACTAGGTGAAAAATAATGCACCGAGACGTTGTGGTTGTCGACGCGGTGAATCGATTCTCGCCGAATGTCGTCGAGTTTTCATATATTATATAATGCACACACGTGACATTTGTTTATCGACGAAATCTGTTCGCAGGGAAGGCGCGGTGCAGGTGGTATCGTCGGTGGAGTGTATATATATCGACAAGATGTGCGTCGTTAAAAGGCGGCAGCAAAAGCCGTCGTTGAGATCCGTAAACACATATACAAACGGCTGTTGCTGTTATATATATATATATAATACTTGTATGAAGAAATGAGTGTGAAAGAGAGAGAGAAAATGAGAGTTGGACATATTATAGGAACATAGTGTTGCGCGCGTGTGTGTGTTCGTTTGCGCTGTAAGTTGGTGAGCGAAATAAAGTGCGGCCGAGCCCTCAAGGTCGACCGACAATTTATAGTCCTCAAGACTCGTTATATCCACCCCTCGGCGCTGTGGCATATGGTATATAGTATAAAGTCCTACCTATATACCTACGCCCGTATTTATTATAGATAATATACACCTGCAGCGTTTCGCCCCCCCCCCCATCCATTTTAACGTGACTTACGGCGAGCTTGTACGTGGCAGTGGCGACGAGCGGCGAAACTATCGCGGCCGAGGGCGGTTAGCTCGGTGACCGATATAATATAATGCGTCGTGTCGTATTCGTTAAACTACATATACCCACTCTCTCGCAAACACACACACACACACACAATCGCTTTGAGAGATAACTATACGCACACAGATTTGGACGATTGAAACGTTTTCTTTTGTCTCCGCTTTTGCTTTTTTATTTTTATTTTTATTTTTTGCCCTCTTCGTAAGGTGCTGTTAGCTAGCCGCACACATTATTATACCCTATCAGAAATACCTATACAACACAACTACTGCGCGCGTTGAATGTTGTGATATACGAACATTTCGAACAAAAGCTTATTTCGTTTTTACGTTCAATAGTACACACACATATATAGGTACCATAACAAAATATCCATTAGGCATGTATATATGACAACAAAAACATGTATACAGCATACATCACCAGTGCATTTTTTCCGTTTTTGACGTTCATCGACAAGACGGTATTATAATAACTCCATAAAATAATACGGGTAATCTAAAGCGTTCGACTTAGTATCATACATATTTTATAGAAAATGAAGTTGATATTTGGAAATACAGTATGCTCGATGCAGTGAGTCTGGAATCTATGATAAAATAGATATAAAATAATTCAAAAATATCTGAAAAACAACGTCATATGATGCAATAAACAAAACAGAGTGATGTTGTTTACGCGCATATGTATTACAGCATAATATTGTAAAACATTGGAAATTGCGATTTGGTCTTACGTTATATGCTCCATCGTAAAATGCGTGTGACCTATTTGGCTCTGACCCGGATGCGGATTAGGATTAATATATTATATGTTGTTTTTTTTTCTATTCTTTTGCGAAAATTGTTCGCGTATTGTGTATAGTTGCAGTATATAGTGATCGATTCATATAATATATTATATATATACAAATATATACATATATTATTTATATATATATACAAATTACAATAAAAACAACGATAAATCTTCGTTCGGGTGAAAAAAAATATTTCCGAGTGTTGCGCACATTTGTCGTTCGCGCGCGCGTCTGCGATGCTGTGCAGTGCCAATAATAATAATAATACAATTCACGCACCGAAACACGGCATCTGTCAGCCATCCCTTCAGTCCTATCGTCGTACGACCCCCACCCCCTCATCGAAGCCCAATGCATGCGTGCGTAACAAAAATTGATTTCCTCTAAGGACCGTGAAATTAAAAGCGATTTGTAATAATATATATTATGTAATATGTGCGAAAGATGTGTGTGTGTGTGTGTATGTTTTTCCTTCATCTCCGTCGACGCGACCTTTTCTCATCGTGTCGCCGTCGGAGATTTCTTCCTCATTCCCCGATATATATATTTTATAACCGTTTGCGGATCCCTTTTCGGGAGAATCGGCACCGGGACTTATACACGCGGTGCACGTGATACGTCATACAACTGCAGAGATCTGCGCCATTGTTTTTTTTCTACCCATCGGGCATTTATTATAGGCGTCGTGCATACATCTGGTCACCGCCGCCGCCGTCCCCGGGATTCTAGGATTCGAGTCATCCGGTGGTCCTGCGGGAAGACGAATACGCGTTGTGGTGTACATATAAGTTTAATAATAATATATATTATTTCAATAACGAGCTGCATATATATATATATATATCCCCGAAACGGGCGAACTGCATTGTGTCGCGTCTTGCTGTTTCAGCGCGTATATATAATGCTTGTGAGTTAAGTACCAGGGGGAAACTATAGTTGCGTTAACGATGTCGGAAAATCGAAAATCTCCCCATCGCAATATAATGTTATAATATTCGCACGTTTTCGTTACGGTCGATCGACAGAACTGCAACGTGGTTGGCACGACGGCTGTATACTTACGTAAAAATATATAGTATACCAAGTTCATGTATGAAAAAGAAATAATGGTATTGCTCAAAAAATTGTAGGTAACCTATCTCTTGTAATATTGCAGCAAAGTTGGGACAAAGTTAGTTAATATATTATTTTTCTCAATGTGTAATGCATGTGCAAGGGCGGTGAAAATAAATTTTGATTCTGTAGACCATAAACCTATCGTGTACTTTACATTTGATTTGAAGTACAAGTAGTGATAAATTAGCTAGTATATTTTTCAGGTTTAAATTAATAGTAAAAGTTTAGAAATATTAAATATTACTTAGTTCGTATGTCGGTTTCAAAGTAGGAATATATTGTATACTAAGCAATAATGGCTGCAAAATTTCTCTTTGTATTTATTATAGCACCATGTGCATATCATAAATGCAATTTGTATAAAAGTAGAATTCTAAACCTTGTACAATTATACCTTGGCCAAATAACTATTATTATTATTATATTGTTATGCACCTAGCCAGTTTTCTCAATAAAATAATAAAAATAAGAGTTAGTCGTCTATATTATGTTGTGTGTTGATGCTGTACAATATACAATTATGTGAAATTTATTATTTCAATAAAACATAATTTGTGGCAAATTTTTAATAAATTAAATCAAGTTTTACATTTCCAGATAATGAGTATACCTACCTAAATCAAGTGGTCGGGTTTTACTAAGTCGCCTCGTCATTATATTATAATGTTATTTGCTACTATTTGTACCGATTTAAATACGAAATAACGTAAAGATCCATCACATAAAAGTTGAACTTATAATCCAGATTTAATGTCCTTTTAACTCGGTTTAGGTGGAACAGACAAACGCGGGGGACAATTGAACTAGCTGGTAGTTAAATTAACGCGTTTCGCCTTTGAACGGTGGCGGGGAATGGCGCTGCGCTTTTTTATATTTTCGGGGGCCATAAATTATAATTAAATAGTTTTCGTTGGTGTATTATGCCTTCTGGAACTGTTGGACATTAAAAACGTTTTAAAGAACGTTTGGTGCAAATGTTCCCTCCATTTAGATCAGTGAATCACGAATAAATGAGTGGATTTTTTTTCCATTTCTCTCACCTGGAGATATTTTTAAAAGTAGATAGGTACCTATATATAATAACATAGAACGTTTACAGTTGATGGTATTTTTGCATTTTAATTTTATGAAAATTAGTTTTCCATTGTTCAAAGTATGAAAAAATATATTATACCATTTCAACTCAATTTTGATGCGATGTTGAATGAAATCTACGCTGTACTCGCTGTGAAAGAATAACGAATAAAAATAAATAATTTAAAAATGCATACAATAATATGCCATAATTTTATAATAATGTATATTGGATAGATATTTAAATAAATCATAATAATATATGAAATAATCAGACTCGACTGTCAGCCAGTAAACGCCATGTTATTCCTAGGGAGCATCGAAATGGAGAATTACATGTGAGAGAAACACAAACAAATAAGTTTTAAGTCCTAAAGTCCACTTATATTACTATAACTGAATTGTTACCATAAATAATTATAACATAGTGTAATCATATAAAGTAATCATGTTGTTTGTAACATACGACAAATAATATTTTAAGCTGTAATGGTAATCGAAAGTTTAATGGTTTTTAGGCCTGTGTAGAGCGGTTAGGAAAAATAACATATAAATGAAACATACAGCGTGCCCATTACAGCTTAACTTTGTTGATCGCCATTTCATCAAATAAGTATTATTATTTTTAAAATATATTTTATTAATTCGAATATTATTATTATTAGCACTAGGATTTTTCGGATAACCTTAAAAGTTATGGTAAGAACGTACCTATTACAATTATAATTTGAAATCGATTAGAAATGTACTCAAATAATATTTACAGTCATTCATTGGAGTTATTGAGTCTTAGTCATCTAAAGATTTTATCAAAGAGTGTTATATGACAAAAGTGATCAAAATTGTAAAAAAAAAAAAATACATAAACTTATAAGGCGATTTTCGACTCTATATCCATAAAAAGCCGGACTCTAATTATAGTAATGTAGATATACTGATAAACGTAGCTTTAATATTTTGAAAAGTTTATGGTCTTCTCAGCGGCAGTCAGCATATACGTCCGTTAATCATTAGTACGACACCGATGTACGACGCATAATAATAATTATAATAAATTTATAGTATTACAAGACATCGATCATTTTTTTATAAAAATAATGTTTATCTAAACGTTTTCCAAGCGTGATGCCGTCCGCCGTTATGATGTATTATATTATTAGCTTATAAATATATATATATTATATAATATATTACCGCCGAGATTCGACCGCATCCGGCAAAAGTGTGTGCGCGATGCGAAAACGGTTTTATTTATAAGAAATTCCGTATTCAGGCTTTGCTCTGGGATTTTCGTATACGCGTGCTTGCGAGTCATATATAATAATAATATATATATATATACATACATATACGGATACGAAGCGGTTGAGAACGAGGGGCTGCAGGGGTGAGGAGTCGGTCATCTTTATTATTCCGTCCGTGCGTGGGCGCGACGACTGTAATAGTGCTGCTACACTACACAGCGAGGGAAAAGCAAAGTGGCGGTGGCGGGGGTGGGGGTAGGAAATGGACGAAAAAATCAAAAAAAAAAAAATCTAAAAACTAAACCTCGGGCAACGCGAAAAAAAAGGAAACCCTTCTTGCCATGGGGCGTGAGGTCGGCGCGCGGGGTGAAAAATCCCCTAGCAAGAAAAATGAAGCCATCCGCTCACGGTCTGCGTGGGTTTGACGCCAGCGTGTGCGTGCGTATGTGTACCTTTGTGTGTATACATATATATATATATATATATGTGTGTATATGCAAGTATATGTGTGTGTTTGCGCTCGTGAGTGTGTATAAAAGAATAGCTACTAGGGTGCCGCACGTCTCTGCAAAGCCGCTCCACCGTAGACTATGACGCGCGCGGGGAACGTCGAAGCGAGCGGCGGCGTTTTCGGAGATTGATCGCCCCCGAACGTCGGCTGATTGAAGAACGCATTAACCGAGCCACTGATGGCCGCAGCCCCGCCGCTACCCCACGCTTACACACACACACACAAACGAACAAATACACGCACATACACGCCTCTTTCTTTTTTTCCTCTCACGTATATATATATATACATATATAGTATTATATAGTACACTGCAGCACGCCCGCACTAGATGTATATATATATTTGTATTATTTCTTCCACCACCGTCGACGAAACTTTTCCCTGCCATAGCCGCCGCCACCGTTTCCTGCTTAACATTTAGACGCTCTCGGGAAAAACAAACCCTTGTCGCGTACCCGACGTCGCCACCTACCCTGCACTGTCGCGGTGAAAATAAGGGATGGATAACGAAAACCGAGGTGCTGCAGGGGGTAAGAAGGAGAAAAAGTGAGGGAGGGAGATGAAAAAAAAAACGAAACGACACGGAACGCCTCGCGGAAAATCATCCATCATCTTGATTGCCTCTGGGAGAGAGAAGAAAAACGCGCGTTCACAAAGAGAGACGATCATATTATATAGAACAACGGCGGCGGCAAAGGCGCGACGGCGACGGCAACAGCAACAACAACATCATCAACAACAACAACGACGACGTCGACGACGGCGAGAGGAAAAAGGAGAAGAAAGAAAAAAAAATGTCGCCGGGATAGGCTTTCGTTCGGTTGCGGCCGCGCCGTGGCGAAGACCTCCGCCCCCGCAGAGAACGCGCGCGCATAAATCATCGGCTGTACTATACGTATACATAATATACATATAATATATTATGTGAGGTGTGTGTGTGTGCGTGAACGTAAAATATAATAATACGCGAGCGCCAAAAAACAAACATCGCCGTGCGTGACGTGTCGTATGCAGTTTACCAGTGCAAGAGAGACGTAGAGAAAGAGACAGGGTGAGACAGATAGACTGCAGGAGGAGAGCGAAAGACAAACAGACGCATAGACAGACAGTAGACCAATGAGACGGTGTGAGAGAGGATGTAAAAATACCGTTCGCTATATTGTGATATAGATTACGCGTTGTATTAAGTAAGTTGTATACACATTAAACTTTATGGCGCCGATGTGTATAATTCCGACAACATATACTTCGTGAAGTTGGTGGAAGAAACAATGTCGTATATAATATACATTTTGCGACTGTCAGAAAAAATGTATGGAAGCGTAAATCTATGCCCATCGTATACACACCAGCACATCATGCGTAGTGAACTATCTGAGTTATATATCGTACATAATTAGAACTTAGCTAGAATTGAACCGCACTGAAAAATCACTGTTTAGCTATACTAAAAAAAATATTAGAAATTGATTGACATAATTTTGAAATTTTTTTATGGATTGGTAATACATTATTGCTTTAAAATAAAAATTGAAAATTCTATATTATAATATTACATTACGTATAAATAAGTATAATATTAGTCATTTAAATATTTTCGTATCGAGAGTGTTGTGACTTTTCTGGACATCCGAAGATATAAATTGTCAACATGACCTTTTATCGGCAAATATATATAATATTATGTACTCTATAATTACTCTGCAGCAACACAACTATACTGACGATGGAAAGTTTTGCGGTCACTTTGTCTGGGGATTACAGTATTCAATATGTATTATATAATATATATTATATATATATATATATACAGTAAATAGGGAGCGTAAGTTGTCTTTTCCCTCCTCCAAGCTACACCGTACAATATAGCTGTCAGGCTGTGCACACACATACACTTATAAATATACACGCTATTATGGCTAATGTATAAGCAGTGTGTATATTGTTTAGTTTTCGATCAAAAAACTTTGATATTGCGCCAAACACATTAAAACTGTTTTTTGTATCAAAACTAGCGTATTTATGTACCATATATATATATATATATATGTATATTTGTTGTGTCTATGTGTGTGTGTGTGATATGTGAGTAAGTTTTCAAGACGAATAAAATACCTACCCATCTTCTTGCGACAACTCTAAATATAATATATATAATTCCACAACAGCTCGTTTGTGACTTACAACTTTTTTGCGTCTCTTCAAAATCATCGTTATAGTATTTAGAGTTTTAAGATTTTGACACGTATAATATTACATTTCAACTTTTTGCATCAGCAGAGTCACAGCAGCATAATATGATATATGTACTTCTATATTTATGGACTTATATACTTTATAGATAATGTTTGTGTAGGTATACCTACTTATATATATATATATATATATATATCCGTATAGGTAGTGTTTGATATATTTTTAATTTTATAGGCAATAATTTTTATGGTATACGCATACCTGTGCCCAACATACGTTTAATTTTTTATTTATTTTTAAAAACTTACAGTTTATGCTAATTGCATCATAATAAGAAAACAAATGACAGATATATAGAATCATTATTTTCAGAATAATATGAGGAGGGAGGCGGCCATCCAGTGATGAGTCCTGGTCTAAGTAAGTGTCTGCACCATTGACGTTTCAAACAACTCGTTGGATTTCCAGTGAGAGATTTTCACATTAGTGAAGAATATACGGGATTTGGGTGTGATGAAAATTTTGAGCTGAATCTGGAGTAGTGTTCGAAGGCTGCGATTTACTTTCATATTTGGTTATTTAAATATTAAATGCATGTTCGACGCTTGTAATGCTACGACGATAATATCTATACCTGCGTAAAAAAAAAATACTTGATAACATTATGAATAGTTGTATTTGTAATTTTGTTTGGATAATAATATTATGAAAAGCAACAAAATAATAACGTTTCTATAATTTATAACATACATCGGTAGTTTGATCAGCAATATAATACTTAGTTCATACTTCATACGTTTTATGTATTTACACGTATTTATATGTTTTTATTTTAAATTGTATTGCAATTTACAACCGTATTGTCACGCATTAGGATTTAATTTCGAAACCGTCAGTGAGTGAAATAAAGAATAAATCTGTTGTGATTCGTCTGGTTTTATACCTATTTAAAATTAAATACGTTCGCGTAACGAAAAGTTAAAAAACTATCGTCCAAACACATGATTAAATTATTGTATATAATCATTAATCGGTAAGTCCGATGTTAAAATTAAAATCAACTTAATATAATTTATACCGCATGAGAATAGTCTTTTAAATTAATTATCGCACTTTGTAAACTAAAAACATTAAGCACATATACATTATAATACAAATGCTATAAATTAAATACGATATTATTTTACCATTTTTATAATCTGAATAACGTTAAACAACTACTATGTAAATACTAAATATACGTATTGTAATAAAAATAAAAGTAATTTTCATTAACGGTGAGCGTGTGTATTTTAATTTTTAATTATTTGTATATACACACACGCACACATATGTATTATTGTATAAAAATTTTAATGCACGTACGAGTAATTGTATTAAGTCTTTCGTCATGCGAAACAGCGGAGTTAATTAAAATATAATCATTTTAATGTTAATATGAATGTACCTATATTACATAAATACGCAGGAGTAAAACGCTTCCATGTGGATTTTTGTACACGAAGAATTCCATGGAACTTATATGTTATGCACCCACCTACTGTTTTCGGTTTTCGCTCTATAGGTGAATATAAATTATAAAAATGTGTCTTCGTGCAGGAGATATCTTTTTTTAAATTTATACCTTTGGAAATATGAGATTTGAAAATTGATACTTTGCAAAGAGCATTTTTTTTTTATTGTTCCATGTTCATATATACCTATTCACCTATACTCGGTAGGTATTCATTATTGTATAATCAACAAATAAAATGCTTAAAATAATAGCTTTATTATTTCACGCGTTTAGGCATTTCTAAATTATATTGTTACATAATATATTTAATCGTATACAGCTGTTGTTAAACTTTAGTATACTATATTACGTCATGTCATAGAAGCTTTTAACTAAAAATAAACAAATATGTGTTCATATTTCGTGCTGTGAGATTGAAGCGACCATAAATGCTCATCTTCTATGTCGTCATCACTACAACAAAATCGGTATTATAATATACCATTTCGTATTCAAGATAAGTGGATATACTTATATAGACAATTGAAATGAAAAGATAAAGAAAAAGAAAAGTAGAAAAAAAACATTTAGATTAATATACAAATCAAATGCTCTCAAACCGGGATTTTATAATCTCTGCATGCAGAAGCAAAGAAAAAATGTAACTGGCAATTTAGTATTTACTGTAATTTATGTATGAATTAATATAAATATGATCGCAACAACGATAAAGAGTAAGCAGATATTTAATTTATACAATTAATAATAACTGATATGTATGATAAAAAAAAGATAAAATAAAACAATGTTTAACTTTATCAAAACACCGGATTGTAGAAAATCGTCGAGATTTCATTTTTCTATGTATTTGACCAATAAGCACAATAATTGGAAGGCTTCTCGATACTAAACTGTCTAAGCTAATATTATACAGTAAATAATATTTATTATACAATGCTAAACTATAATTATTAAGACCTCAATATTATTACGTTTTTGTAAATCTAAAATTGTATTTCGATTAAATATCTCGAAAAAAATATGTGTAATGGTGGGGAGGAGGGTGGAGTTTAAGTAAGCTCATACTTATAATATTATAAGGCATCTATATACTCTCGAACTTCGTTATACCACATTATCGACAAATTTCAGACACGGTACCTGTTGTACCTATATTATGAACTGCAGCAATAACGCGTTCCCACACAGATGACTTATAATAATATTGGTATATATACCACTGTCTTGAGTTCATAACCACTGTAACCTGTGTATATATATATATATAATATACCTATATTATGTATAATAACTATACTATATACCTATATATATATATATATGCGATGCTGCTGCAGGTGCATTTCGTCTGCATAATATATTATGATAACCACGCGGAGCGTTCTCTGTAGGTATACTACGTCGCTGCGAGGTGACACGAACGAATGGATTTTAATATTGTAATTGTGTCCCTCCTCCACCGCCGCTACCACCAACGGAACGGCAAACCGCAAACGAGATCATTTGTAATGGAAATCCCGCAAAGTTTGCGATGACTGATGAAGCTGCGCGCGCGCGCGCTCGCGCTTATATATAATAACCGATTCCCGCCCCAGGGAAAGGGGATGACGCCACTCGCAACAACGTCGTTTTCCGCGTTGTTATTTTAATGACGTGCAATTAGTATTGCCGCGTACTACATTGATCTGAAACCAGATGTTACGATATTTTTATTTTTTTGGTGGTGGAGGTGGTGGAGGTGGTGGTGGAATAGGAGTAAAAAAGGCACCCACACCACGAAATGTATGATGTACGTATCATATAAAATAAATGATATCGATATATTAATCCGAAAGTCGAATTATTCAATTATGTCGAAATAACTGTTTTATATGAATATATGTATTATTAATATACATTATTATGTCGTAGGTATTGATGATTAAAACAATATATACATACTCAGGTGTGTGTGTGTTTACACGAGGTATACAATATCAATAGTTATACTTTTTTAGATTAATATAAACGATTTTCTCCTGTATGAACTATGAAATAATCAGAATTTTCTATTCTCTAATATCGTATAGTAATCACGTTGTGTAAATTTATAAAATTATATTATTAGCTATACTAAAAAAAAAATTAAAAAATAGGTATTTTAATTAAAAACGTGAAATCAATTATAAGAGAATTATCTCCATTTCATTATGTAGAATGCGATGCGTATATAATATTAGTGTTAGTGAACTATGATATTTATATTCAGATACTTACCTCTACAAATTATATTAAAATATACAATTTACACCTATAATAACTATGTTTATTATAATTTGTGGTTTCTCGAAAATCGTGTTTCCTATTTTCAAAGTCGATGTAATCCTCATGTAGTATGGATGAACTCTATAATAACAATTTAATAACATCTATTTAGATTAATTTCAATATATTATGCTTGTAAAGTGTACTTATATATATATATATTATATAACACATAATATAAGTAGATACCTGTTTTCAGGATTTATTCGTTAAACAATTTATATTTATATTTTATTTTATTTCAAAATGAAAACTTTATAACTCGAATGCGTACTTATAGATTTTTAATTAGATACTTACTCTAATTTAGTATTATATATCGTGTTAGTTTTAATTAAAGTTCCGTTAATTTGATATCAGTACCTATGTTCTAGAAAATTTGTTAAAAAATTTTGTATTTTGTATGACATTTAATACTATTAGTGTTTTCCACCACAGTGCACTGACTACAACAGCTAGTGCATATTTTTATGTTCCACCGGCGAGATTAATGTGAACTGAGTGGACTTTTTTGTGTTTCACCTCAGTGAACTACACCAGTTTTTTGCACCCAGTGCAATGATAAGTACTAAAATACTCATTAAATATTTCTTTATCTTAATATATCAGTTATCAGTATAGATTTTATGTTTCATCTACACTTGCACTAGCCCGCACTAGGACGATTATCAGTGAACTGTAGCAGTGCCACGTTTATGCAATAAGTGTATATTTTTTTATTGTTGAATAGTAATAATATAATATAATCTCGTAGTTTTTCAATAGATGTTCAAACTAATTATAACAATTTACTTACAGGCCTCAGCGATTAGACTCATTTAAGTAATTGAGTGAGTTTATCTATATACGCGCTTACAGTGGGCTCATATCTTAAATTATCGATGTGATCATATGACGACTATATTATACTTCATTTACGTATAGGTACATAAACGCCGCGCCGTTGTTCAATAATTAGCATATTATATCGTCTTAACAATGTAACACAGTCCTCTTATAATATTTTACAATACGATCATTATGACGCATCCGTCGAAGTGGGTGTGCTACCTTGTGCGGTATTTTTTGAGAGTCCCAAGAGTAAAAAAAACAACAGCTACCATATAAAATATAATATACACATTATAAATCACTGCGCCTATAGCCAGCGCTCATCCTACAGGTGTTTGGTGGCAATTATATCTATCGTGTATTTTTTTACCACATCCCTCTACATTGTTATTATTATAATTTTTATCATAGTATAATTGTGCACTTTATATTAAAATAGAATTATGTGAGAATCAATCGCTGACAGATTGATTGGCGGGAAATCATGAATGTCTTGTTTTCGGACGTTTCAAATTCCAGATCGAGAATTTTATTACGACGCAACAAAACGATATAACACCACGTATATTACAATGTATTATTGTACTTGAGCATTTTCAATTTTGAAAACGGCACAGCATATATACTTGTATTGTGTTGTGCGTTTAACGCCTATATAATAGATAGATATATGACGTTATTATAGCGAATCGCTGACCCGTACGCGTACAGATAAACCCGCTGAACCGTTTTGCCGCCGACATAACATTATCCGCTCGCTCGACGATCTTTGGTGATATAAAATATATTATATTGTATGTGATTTATTATGTGCGTATATTGCGTGTATTAACTGTGTGCACACGCCGTGGTGTATTATAAGCGACTGCGTGAGTGTACTTCGGTATAAGTAATTTATGTATGTAAAAAATATACTTTTGCCCATCATCCGATCGTCGCTGATAATCGATAATTTTCGAAAATTTTGTAATTTTTTTTCGCGGGAAGTCGCGTGGTGGCAATGGTGTTGTTCCTCGTCGTCACCGTCGCCTCTGTGCGTCGGCCTATTATCTCTAATGCGCTTACCAAGTTCCGGGCGGGGAGGCAGGCGACAGTAGCGGTCGTGCTAGAGTCCCCGAGATTCAGGGGCGGTGGACGGGTGGGAGACGAAAAAAACTCACGAGGGAAGAAAAAAGGGGTTCAGAGCGGGGAGTGAAACCTGCTGCGGAAAAGGGACACGGAAAGCCTCAGAAATTGATTACAGACATTAATACCCTGACACCCTGGACACTTTTATTAATGTACTTTCTACCCTTTCGCCCGACGGGCGCGCACAGCATCTATCGTTCTGGCGGCGCGGCGGCGTATACAGAGAGAATTTTTCGCCAAAAAAACCCTCTTTTCCCCACGCACAGGCATACGCACACACACAAAACAGCTCCACCGAATACTGCCACGTCTATACTTCTCGCACACACCCACACACCGTCGCCGCCGAGCTCGCCTTCTCCGCAGCAGCATTCTCCCGTAGCGCCGCGGCGGCCACCGCGAACACCGCACTGCTGCAGCATCAGCAGAAGCATCAGAATACACGTCGGCCCATGGCGGCGGCGGAGAGTTGACAAATTTCAAGCACATTAATACCCGTCCGTTTTCCACAATGCGCCTACGGTGCAGTGTGTGTGTGTGTGAGACAGATTCACTCCCCCCCCCAACTCTGTCGACATGCCTTCGAATATATACGTCTGTGCCTATAATATATATATATTATATATATATAATGCAGAGTCGGTGAGAGAAATAGAAAGAGAGTGAGTGAGAGTGAGGTAGAGAGTTGTACAATGACAGCGCTATATACAGTCTATTGTGTGTATATATTTCAAACGGTTGAGGAAAGACGCGTGGGGAGGGCTGTTGTGATCGGGGCAAAAGACGTGTACAGGGTGAAAAAGAAGAGAAAAAAGGGCTCGTGGGGAGCTGACAAAACTCGCCGTACGTACTCGGACCGTGTGTACGCCGGGGGTTTTCAGAGGCGGAGGCGCGGGGTACGGAATGATGAGTCTTCTCTCGCGCTTATAATATTCGCCACTGCCCGTTAATTTTGCGCACCTACTAGTATATAATACGATAGGTATGTATGCGAGAGGGATCGTCGCGACGACACCTTTGTAGAGAGAGACACTGACTAATAATCCTCTTGTGCCCGCCCGCCCGTTCGTCACAACGGAAAAGCCGCTTCCATTGTTGGCGCGTTACACAAGAACCGAAGCTATTCATATTCTATTAATGTGTGTATAAACGCCACACAGGTATATACGGATAATAACAATAACTACAAAACAACGATATCACTCGGAGGAATGCTCGTTTGAAAAATTGACGACGACGAGCGCAAAGTCAACGGACAGCCCGTGTGAACCTCGAACTCTGTCCACTATTGCCTCCTATTCTTAATCAGTATTCGTAACATTGTAATAATAACGTTTTAGAAATACACATATCTGGTTAGTGTGATGGAAAACTAAAAAAAAATATCGTTGGCATTGTACTAAAACAATAAACGCGTAACTGAAGCGTCATTCTTATTACCCGCGGTATTGAAAATACCCTGTACACCGTATCTCATTGTAAGACAATAATATAGCCAACATAGAAAATATATATTATATCATAATCATTTATTATGCGTGTAATAATGATTTTTAAATGGCGTCTGGTTTAATTTAATAAATAATACAAATTATTAGAAATAAATCGTTAATATAGTAAGTATTCGGTTATATGAAAAAATAAAATATATATATATATATATATATATGTATAAAAATAAAAACCGCTTATTGTCATGGCGACCTAGTAAATATTAAGACAATCACATCGTTTTTTACAATCGTCAACGGTATCCATACGGATACATAATCTATGTATAATAAGATAAATTTATCGCCAAAATGTATACAAATTAATAATCATGTACGGCATTATAAGATTGTATTGGATAATAATATATAGCCATACTTAATTGGTGCTATAGGTATAATTATTGTTGGAGATACCTACTATATTTTCTGAAAACCTGTGTACCAGCCGAGATTTTGTCCTGCCGAATAAGAAAGTGTTTGAACGACAATTTCGGTCGTGCTGCAAATAGGTATCTACCACACTGCAAATGTAAATTACATAATATTATACATATTATACACATTTATGCAAAGCGTACAATACTACAATGTAAAATTAAGTAATTTAATACGTGTACATACAAACGGTGTGTGTGTGCGTGTGTACTCGTATGTGTATAATATAATATCATTAAATGTACCTTTTACGTATACGAAATTTTTGTGTGTAATTAAATCGTCATAATATATAATTTCGAATAAACAACAATTTATACTGTAACGAATTGTGCAGTACTTACGAAGTACTACCTCACGCAATTCAGCGACGAAAGTTTAGATATAGATTTCTTAAAATACTCGTTATCACATTTACGCACATTGTGCACACACCTTACGATTTAGGTATATTGCATTATTGTAAGCCGGTAGGAGTTATGTTTGATTATTTCAACACTAACTAAAGCATTATTTTCTCAATATTTCATATTATTAAATTATATATATATTTCGTGACACTTACGCTTATTATATGTATACCACCTGACCACCTGTCGAAAAGTGTACAATTTAAATTTTAAAATACAAACATTTCATACGAAATCTATATACATAATAGAAACACTATAGTAACGCATTTTAAGAAGATTTTATACCTGTGTAGCAACAGATCTTTATTAATCTTTTAGTAGATAAACTATACATATATATATATATATATATATATATTTTTTTTTTATTGTTTATTTAAAAACTATTAATAACTGTTGTACCTAACTTATTTAACCTTATTTCTTACTAGTGATGTTTTGAACAAAACTCAAAAATCACGTGTATTCACATTAGGTATTTATATTTTACTTTCATAATATACTATATAATGTTGTGTACAATATTAAATTACATTATACAATATAATTGTTAAGGAAACGATAAAATTATGCGTTTGCATAATGATTCTTGAGCGGAGCTTAAAGGTTTGGCTATAAACAGTCGTATTGTCGCTTTAATTGAACGAATTTCCTAAATGATTTATTTTGCTGCTGTATTAGCTATAAATACATGGCGTTTTAAAACCAATAATATAATGCAGTTTTTACCTCACATACAGTGATAAAATACAAATAATCAAACGAAAACGTCAGTATAATCTTTCTGATATTAATTTGAATAGATAAACAGATATCTTTATCGATACCAAAGAATATTTTTTCAAATACATGCATTGTAATAACCGTTATTGTAATTAAAATTAAACAATTATTTAAAAATATAATCTATAAAATACTGCGATTTTGTAAAATGTAAAACAATTAAAACAGAGTACCTATTTTGGGTTGATGTGTTCATATTTAAATAATATTTTATTAATAATTATACAACTCTATTCAAATAACTTTTAGGTAAAAAAAAAAAAAAAATACTTGTTTGAGACATTGATTTAGTTTTAAATTGTAACACGTTACTTTGTAAATTTATTTATTCATTGTGTAAAATTATTTTATATATTTATTTTTTTGTTTTTCTGTTTTAGGGTGATAAGAAGATCTTCGATTACAGTATAAAAACAAATCAATATATTTTATTAATCATGTTTATAATATCATTTTTGTTGCTAATAAATAAATAAAATGCGTTTCAAAAGACAATGTTTCTTTTTAATTGAATTATCAATCCTTAAATTTGTTTTGATTTAATGATCTTTGTTGTATTTCCTATTGTTGAGTATTATCGAAAAATATCCATTAGATATTAAAATGTTTCTATCCATTTTATAGTTCTATAAAAATACTATTATACATATATACATAGAGCAAAATACTTTAATACCTTATGTTGTATAATAATATATAACATACCTAATTATAATTTATTTGAAATATAATAAACAATACCAAACTTTTCGATGATCGAAAATGGTATGTTATAGGTAGAACTAATTATTGACAAAAACGTCACACGGTTATTTCTTTGTGAATAAAAAAATAAAATTGGTTTTGTCAAAAACTGGTTTTGCGTATATTCACATTTTCACTGTTTTTAGAGACAAATTATTGGGAATTTTTCACTCTTAAATCCTCAACATATTTACCTACAATGTATTAACATTTTATTTTTTGTACTAGAAAACACCATGAAAAATAAGTTGATGAAATTTTAAGCATTTTGTTTCTTCCAAAATACGCTAGCAAGTCAAAGAAAAATAAACTAAAAAACTTTGCAGTAAAAATTTTAGAATTAAACACAGGATTAGGCTAAATAGTAAATACACTAAAATAAAAAAATACTGGCTGAATACAGGTAAGTACCAGCTATATATTACATTTTACTAAGCAAATCATCGTATAATACCACGTATACCACTACATTTAGATGTATGATACCTATAGGTACTATAATATGATCTTCGCTATTTTGAATTATCATATTTACGATTTGCTTATTGAATATATTACTTGGGAAATGAATAGAAATCGTTTGATAATCAAAAACTACAATATGCATACAATAGAATGTATATAGTAAATTTTTACATAAACTCATATACTGATTTATGAAGTTATATGCAAACGTTTTAATAATTCATTGAAAAACACCCCGTCACCTCGTGATTACTCACTTATGTATAATATGAACTACCAGCTAGTGTTTTCGTTGTTTCAATGATACATATAATTTGCAAATATCGTATTATTTACTGATTGTTATATTTATAGGCTGTGATTCCAATACAATTGGTTTTTTTTTTAGTGTTAGCTATGGTATCTTCATTTTATTCCACATTAAATAGATACATTCAAACTAATTTTATTTTCCCTTCCTATGGATAATATGATATATTAAATGCTTTTGAATGTTTTTGAAAATATTTTTTTTACATGATTTAAAGTTGTTACATCTGATCAGTTCATAAACAACAGCCGTACTTTGTATAGGTATACCCATTATAAATGAATAATTATTTTTTTGTTTGTATAATAGCTGTGCCTATAATAGTATGTATATATATATATATATATATGATATTGTAAACACTTCAATCAGAGTCAATTGTTCAGCAGATGTACTCCCTTGTACAGTATTGGTTTATGTGATATTATTAGGTAATAATGTATTATTATATTATAAATATTACATTTCTTTCTTAGATAATCAGCATGGTACAGGGGCGTAATTAAGGGGGGATGAGCGGGATATATCCCCCCCAGAGCCTATATAATGTGTATATTTATAATATATTAATTTGAAGCTTGTGGAATTATAATATGTTTTATCGTGCTGACATCACGACGAAATATATTAAATATAATTAATATCAAGAAATCTATAAATTATTATTTAATTTAAAAATAAATTTTAATTTTAATATATTCAAAATTTACATTTTGAAGAATTTATTATAATATTGTATAGGTACTAAATTGTGTAGAATTTTAAAACACATTAATTAATGCATTTTGTGTACATATATATTAGTTTAAGAATTTTTGATGAAATATTGTACTTGAAAATCTAAGTATTTTGTGTGGAAAAAAATGTTTATCCCCCCTAAGACAAATTCCTAATTACGCCACTGCGGGCCATGGTACAATATATAATATTAATATTCAGTAGGTATATTATATAGTATGCATGTAGCATGTATATTTATAGTAGGTATATCTAGGTATCCAGTTTTTAATCACGAGTTCGGTCCAAAAATTGTCTCATATAAAGGTTTATAATTGTTATGTCAAATATTAAATATCAACATAAACAATTTTATTATCTTTTAAAAGTTATGTTGGGCGTTTACTGTTTAGATTTACTATCACTCAATTTATATTCCCAATCGTCATTTTAAACATTAAACATTTACAAAATAATACTTTTTTATTTATTTTTATGAATTAATGTTTTATTTATAATTTGTATTACAATATGAATTTTAAATTAGTACTTATGTATTATATTATTCTCATATGCACAATATACATTAAATTGATAAGAACCACTCCCCCAGTTCAAGCATAGATTTAGAGGGTGTTGAAACATTTAAATGTTTAAGTTGATTATTTGTATAATGAACCATATAATGTCATTTTTTTAATAAAGTTATTACTATATAACCATATTATATTATACAGGTACAACTCATGTAAGTATGGCCATTATAGGTACATATTGTGAAATATTAATATTATTATAATATGGTGCGCTGGGGAGCATCTTTCTTATACATATACAAATATCCGATAGTCGCAGACACGATCACTATAATAATATAATAATAATAACGTGTAATACGCGCATGGATAATACGAAACGATACGATATCGCGTAACCCTCTTAAAAAAAGAAAAATAGTGTTTTTTTCCCCCCGTTTTCTCGCGGGGTGCGGCTCTATGGCTGCTGCTCGTGGTCATGTCTGGTGTATATATATTATATATACTCGTTCCGCGGTGAGGGTGGGTCGTCGCTCAGTGTGCTGTTCGCCGCCGCGTTTCGGTCATCCATCTTGCCAGCAATGAATCATGGGAGCGGATGATGATGATAATAATAATAATAATAATATACACACAATATACGGCGACTGTGCTGCTGCAGCCGCCGTCACCGCCGTTTGCCTCTGTCGCCGCCGTACAATGTTATGTATATTATAAAATGATAAAAATATAACATTATAGCGTTTCGCCTCTGACGCCGTCCTCGACTAGTGGTTCTCAACGCCTGCAAAAGTATCAATACAAACGGTCGATTATCTTCGTGGAAATTCTATTATATATATTATATATGCACAAGATTTATACATTATATCGTGTATTTATATATGGTACCATATAATACAGGGATTAGGCATAACGTCACAAAACAGTCACCGCCACCAGGCTATAGGAATTATTATTGAATTCGACGAGGGTGAAGGCAATTCGCCGCAACTCGAAACGAAAACTCTTGTAAATTCACCCCCCCCCCCCCTATCCGCATATAAAGTCTTGTATAACAATGCAAGCGATAATATTTTATAATATATAATAATATATGCATAAAATACAGATTTTCTTTCCGAGGGGTGCCTAAATGTATTAAACAATATTATTGTTACAATAATAATATATTAGGTGAATAATGTTTACGAAATAAAATATATTTATAATTGTTTTTTTAAAACAAGTTTGATTTGTATATACAACATTCTAATATTATAATAATATAGTACCTATATACATAGATTGAATAGTGGTGAAATTATTGAAGAAATAAAGTATAACAAAAGTATATTATACTATTTAAATATATAAATGTGAAATGATACATTACATAATATGAGATATATATTGTACGTATAAAAAATTACGACAATATATATTTTAATCTACAATATATTATAATCTGATATATTTACAATATTATCAAATTTTTGTTCAACTATATTATCTCTATATGGACTGTATTAATACCAAAATAGAACTAAGTAAATTATAATATTCACAGTCCTCATTTACTTTCAGATATAATTTATGCTTTGTAAAGTGTTATAATGTACCTAAATATTTTATTGGAAAAAGATCATAATATAAAAATTGTGGTTATACGATTATTTAATGATTTTGCGTAGATCCACTATGAAACTTAGAGTGTAGGCAAAACACATAAATATTTTTCCGTTATATTGGAGTAATCTCGAAATAATGATTTAAAATATTCTATATGCGGCTATAATAATTACTAGACCTAATGTACTGAACTATAAATGGGCGCATCTAATTAATAGCTAAACAGAAGTTACAGCAGTGCAAAATATCGTCGGTGAATGTTTTTGTTAATGCTCGTGTGTATACAAAATATATTGGGATTTAATTTTTACTGCCGAAGTGGAAACATATGTTTAATTTGCTACATATATAGTATTAGATAAATCGTTTATACGTATATAGTTCTCGCCATCGTATAGAAGTATAATAATAGTCCATAAATATATATTTCATATAATAATTGCTTTAGTCACGGTCTAGACGCTTAAGTATAATATCATATAATAGTACACAATGATATGTCCATTGTAACTCGCTATAGAATCGCCTCTTGAATGGACACAACCTTTTAATTTTTTTATCGTCCTATAAATTATATACGAATGATTACACGTGTCGGACGAAATCTCGAGAATTTTTTCACTCGCAAAAAACTATTCGCACAATACCTGTAGCTCGTCGTGAGCGAAGATATAAAAACCACCCGAAACGCGGGTGGTCTATATGTATACTATAAACGGTGTTTAAAGAATGAAAATTGTGCGTATCGAAAATATGTGACCCGATTTTTGCGATTATAGAAATAATTTATTATAACGCACGCACACACACACGCGCTGCATGTGTATTATATCATTCTTTTTTATAAAAAATAACACAGAATTTTTTTTGTAGCAAGTCTTTTAAGTAAAAAACATTTTGGGATGAGTAAAAATTGCACGCCACGTAGTCGAGACTCGACCTTCCAGCACGTCGGAAGAGCACATATCGATATAATTATTGTGTATATACCTACTTTTACAAAACGATTTCAATTTCGACATGTAATACGTAAAATAAATATTTTTTGGCGATATTGCAGAGTGAAGTCGTCGGTATTCGATATCCGCGAATATAAACAGATTATTAGGCGTCCGTCTATATATCACGCCATACCGGTGATTATTGTACCGATGACCGGAGAAACGTGTCGAAGCTGTTTTTCGCAATTGTTCTGCACGGGAAAAATTCTTCATGACAAAATCATTGGTGAGTGCTTATAATAAATAATCATACATTAAATAAAACAGAAAAAAGACTTCTGACGGCCAGCCGATGTTGGTTTTTTTTTCATAAATGTAATAGATAGTATATAATATAATACGTGTATGTTCGGATTTTCGTTGGTTTTTTTCGGACGCCGCGGCTTATACAATATTCTACCTACCTACTATATATGATGTATATATATGGTATCGCGAAATTAAGGCATTATGTGATGCGTGCACAAGGTGCGTCATAAATCATAAAAACGGCGGTGACGTATATAAAGGGTTATTTCGAATATATGTTTGTCCCCGAGTGTGTAATATGACCATATATAATATTATATATATATATATATATGTGACGTGAGTGCGTCTTACGACACGTTGAAATGCAAACAATGTGGCAGGCACATTTAAGCAAATGTCGCACTGCAACAAGTATATAATACTAATATACGCAGTATATTGTTATGGATTTGCATATTATGGTAAAAAAATCAATTTCGATCAAAAGCGCAGATTGGCGCGATCGCGATAATGTACAGATATACCTATAGGACGGCATGGTATAATATTATTTGGAAATGAGATTGATGTAGTTTTATAATCATCGAAATTCGATCTCGTGCTCGAGAAAAACGATACAATATACTGTTTAGCGTAGGTATATGAATTATATGCGGAGTAGTCAATAAATAGTACTTATCGTACATTTATCTCTCGATAGTACACAATGTAAAATGACAATTTACACTATTTGAATTACTATTATTCTTAAAAAAAAAAAAAAAAAAACAGATACAAAATACGAGTCTTCGCGATACGAAAACTCCACTGCAGTCTTACATAATATTACTCGATAACCCGCACTACTCTTCTACCACGACGTTTACGTCTTTAAGTATAATTTTACAGCGATATGCTGCCTCATTGTATTTGCTTCATTGCTAATACGAACACTGTCTATTATTTGTATATTATTTGATTCAATTTTAATGTGCACAAATAAATTGGTTAGCACACCAAACAATATTAAACGCATATTATTGGTACTAAATTATCTATCACACAGCAATATTTATTTTATGTTGTAGGTACATATAGATAGGTACACCTCCACTCAAAATGGCATTTAGGAACGTCTGTGTTGGATTAAAGATTTGAGTGTATAATATATTGCATTGTTATTTATCATAATGGTTGTGCAACATATCTCTCACCAGTTTCACCCATATTTATATAGATCAGACTTAGGCACATTTCATGTTGCAACAACATGCATTCTTAGGTACACAGTTGATTTATTTAATTGATAAGGAATTCAGCTTTTATCGAAAGCGCAGATTTATACGATCGTTATAATGTACAAAATAGCATAAATGCCTAGTATAATATTATAAGGACACGATATTTTCGTAATGAGGTTATAAACGTCGAAATTTGATCTATATAAGAACAATACAGTAAGTATAGTCAATGAATATTATGTGCCCTTACTGAATTATCTATTTTACAACAATTATATGTATATACTGTATTGCATATATAGCTGCCTGGTACCTATATACACTCGTAGTGCAATAAAAAAACGTCTGTTGTGATTACTGTTTACGAGTGTGTGTATAATAGATTTCATTGAACGTTTTCGTTCCATAGATCAGACATAATAATATGTGCATATCTATATATAGGCAAATTGTAGTTGCAGCAATGCAGTATACTCTTTGTAGATAAATGCAAACATATATGCAATGCAGTTCCTTATCAAATTTTGATCTGTGGTGTGTTTTTAAAAACTGTTGTTATAGTCATTAACATAATAATATACACACCTACTTGTACAATTTTCAAAAATTATATATAACACGAAATATCAAATTATTTACTTAATATCTAGGTCAGATTGTAAAAAGCATTTCAATTACCGCACTAATTTTTATTTTTATTCTGATTTATCTAACTACTTAAGGTGTTATTATTTAAATTAGTTTGCGTGTAAATAAAGAATATAGAACTAAATAGTAGCTTTTTTATTATTTACAATTTTTTAAACTTTGTATGAGCTACCTGCAGACTAACTTGCTCGTAGTAAATCTCAATACTTTTTGGATGGTTACTTGTCGCTTCTGACCACTTTTACAAACTTTTAATGTTTTTAAGTTAAAATCTATAACTGGCCGGTTTATGTAAAATATAGAATATTTGTTGGTCTTTCAAAAAGTTGAAATTGTAAAAACGCAATTTGACATGATGTTATAATTACACTGCCATTGATTGAATTATGCATATACGATGCGTGGACAAAAACATTTCCGTTTCGTTTCATTGGTTATAAATACTGAACATAATATATTATATAGGTACTAGTATTTATAACCAATGATTTCTCTGAACAAAAATGTTACAATTATTTTTCCTGTAAATACGTTTTTCGATAATATATTTTTATCGCGATCGTGTCATTTTTCTGTTCGTCGAGTCCGTCGATTACGATAATAATATTTTAATATTGTGTTTATTTTGTATATACCTAATAATATTATAATATTATTAATCGTTCATCGCGCAATGCGAGTATATATAATGATGTATAGATATGAATATAATATTATTATATCATCGCGTGTAGATATGTATCGTTAAACCGGACATCCGAACGTTCATATCCTATATTATATAGTTGCTCGCATTTATCGGCCGGACTTTTATCCTGCAACGGATGACGGACAACGATTTATCAACGAAATCCGTCAATACTTGCATATTCGTTATAATATTAAATCGTTTCAGAATAAACGCGTGTATATTGTGTATAATATTATTATTTTACTACCGTGTAGGTATATAAAATATTGTTATAATAATATGCGTTTCAATCGGAAGTTCGCGCGAACGTCACGCCACTGTTTTCGTTCTACGACATGGCTATATAATAATACGACTATGACGAAGTGTATAATATATTCAGTATGTTCACGGAAGCTGGGTGCCTAAATTCTATAACCCAATTACCCAAATTACTCGGTACCCTATAATCTATATACGTACTTTAGAATTTCGTCTGCGGGAGATGGATGAACCAACGGTTCCATGTTCCGCAAGCAGCTGAATCAAAAAATGCTTATAGTCATAGGTGGCATTTAGGGAGGAGGTCACGAGAGGACAAATTTTAATGTAAATTGCGATTATTTTTTGGCCCCCATTCCCAACAGCTATAGAGACAAGTGCCGCCTATGTGTATAAGGTACTTACTGAGTAATAACAAATATGGGTAATTTAATGATTATACAGCGTATACCCTTTTTTCGTGAGCACAAAAAATATTTTTGTCATGATGAATACCTACAATTATTACTATACTATATAATAGGCATGCGCACATTTCTCACGCTGTATATTATATTGCCGACGACCGTCAGATGCGTATTACTATTATTTCGCGCGAATTCGATTATTTTATGATTATTCCGGTCGACGTGGTTCGTGACGACGACGTATAATATTATATTGTGTGTTATTAAAATATTTTACGCCCGTATACCCGCGCATATACCTATGGATATAACAGTAGGTATATAATACACGGTGCTGTACATATATATATATGTATAACATTATTATTATAATTTCCGTGAGAAATACCGACGCCCGTCGCAATAATTTATCGCGCAATGGCGTTTTCGTTTTCGATTTCGATTGTTTTTAAATATTTGTTTTCAATACGTTTCACGTTTTCAAATGTTCCAAACTTATATGTTACAGTGGTAGGCACATCATCAGTATCTCGAAGTTTCAGTATTACGTAATTTTATTTTTTATTTTGATGCCTTGTGCGAATTCCAGAAGCGAATGTATTGATATAATTTTATACCGTCCTAAAACAGACAAAAAGAGCGCGTGTTTAAGTATAATATTATAATGAAATCATTCGGTTTTCCGTATACATGATATATTATACAGTAAATAGTAGGTATATAATGTATATATGTTATATTATTTATATTATTTCGCTTTACTAGTTTTCGTTTTCCTGCCTATACTATTTATCGCGTGATATATGTTTGATTTGAATATATATAGCGCGCACTCGCGTTTATAATAGGTATATATATATATATATTTATATATATTGGATGATAATTGATTATGTGTTTATGTGATACGCGTGCATATATGAATAATTCGTAAATAAAAAGCTTTCGACGGGAACGAAACAAAATACGTGTTCGACTAATTTAGGGTTATAATTTACGACGAGGGTGAACTCCCGTTATACATATATATATATATATAATAATATGCACTTTACACTACATAATATATAAGTGCATGCAAGTATATATTGATGTAATATATATACAGCCATGGGTATAGTGCACCGATTGTTAAACCTGCAGTGTAGCGTAGGCGTGTGTACGTCAGTTGTGTTATTGTATAAATATAGTTCTTTCCTCGTTTCATTAGCATTATTTTTACGATTTAAATTTTAAAGAACGAAGTAGCTTAAGTCGACTTGAAAGCGTGGAGAGTGGTGACACATATTTATTTATTTATAACTGTATACAGGTCGAAGCGTATCTGTGTAAGAATAATAGCATGCACGATAACAAACAATATTATTTAAAATAATTTATATTGAGCTACCTACCTAAACATTTTATTGCTAAGCATTCTGTTTGATCAAGAAAACGGGGTTCCTAATTTTTTTGAGAGATTACTGTATTTTATAAAAATCAAATCTAAATAATACATGCACTGAGCGAGAGACTACCATCCGTTAACTGGAATCAATGCCTCTATTTGCGTTTGATAACTATAATATTAAATAATTACGTTACGGAACATCGTTAGGATTATATTTGAAGATTTTTCGTTGTTCGAGATTGTTTAGAAACAATAGAAACACAATGATGAACAACTATTATTATAATAATATGATGTGGGGAAAAATAATATCTACAGTTGCACGGTCGCTTAGTGCGTGATAACCGTTGTCAAAATCGTTCTGTTGGAAATTTGCATAATACATACGAAAATCCACTCTCAGGCGCTCATGAGTCATGACTGCTTAATAATTAATAATAAATTAAAATAATATACAGTACAGTCATTATGCAACATAAACGATATACGATTATATTATACATACTTCATGTGTGTTGAAGGTTTATAATATTTATTAATCTATCACATATTTAGTTATCAATTAAAAAATCGTAAAATAACTTAGAATTTAAGTATATAATACATGTCAAATAGTTTTTAGTTTGCATTTTATAAACTATTGCCCTTCCTCCCACTACGAGTTCTATCATCCTAGTCTCCATTTATATAATGCATATAATATTATCATTATATATTATGGAATAATTAAATAAAAAATATAAATTTACCTACCTACTTTTTAGGTAAGTATTTTATATTAATTGGTATTGGTTTCAATATATTTTTGCAGTAGGTGTACTAACTATTGTGTATGGGATTAAGCTATATTACTATATTTACTACTTTAAGTTATGGTAATGAGTAATGTTTAAGCAGAAAGGACATATGTATATGCTATCGGCAATGTGTATAATATATTTAATATATAAAATGCGTAAGAATTCTATATAATACCTGGTGGTTTTTAAAAAAGTGTATAATACAATTTTTTTTAAACACATTTCCTAAATATTCTGTAGGTATAGTAACTAGGCATTTCATAAAATGACAAACAACAAATTGGTGATCTGTAGAATAGTGAAATAATTCAAAAAAATAAATTTCCTTCTATAATAATAAAGACAATTATTAATTTTATTAGCTCACAAAAAATATTTATTACAAAGTAGGTATCAATTTAATATTACAGAATATAATGCATGAAAATGAAAAAAAAAAGATAATTTGTAAATTATATGGGTAGTGTACTAACATGCAGTTATTAATTATTATTACTATTATATTATTCTATAAAATAAAAAAATCTATATAGAACGTAGGTACTTATTAGGAATAAATACAATATACTTTTTTAAATTTATTTTAAACTTCGTTAAGACAAAAGACAAAATAAATGTTAATAATAGGATTCTATTATTACAAAAAAAAAATATTAATAATTTCATATTATGTTTAAGTTACCTAATAAAAATTAGTTAAATTTATTTATTGAAGCACTGTAAATTAGGATGACATTTTGAATTGCAATGAATTTTATTTTTTAAACACTTACATCTGTTATTTTGACATCTTGTTGAACATGAACATTTAATAAAGCCTTGTCCAGGAATTCTACTTCATTAAATTTATCGATATTACAGATTACTAATGGATTTATATTAGGTGAAGGTACATTGTCAAATATCAATAGGTACTGATAATATGGATTTAATATATTACCTATACATTGTTTGGCATTTCATATAATGCTTAGGTAATTTAAATTTTTTTATAGATTGCCAACTGTAGTTGGTGTTATATAGAATTCCTAGACATTTTATAAAATACCAATATTATACACATTGCCGCTAACGTATACATATATATAGAGACAGACTACAGATACATGGATGATTGGTGATATTCTAACTGTGAGGAATCTGGTAATATTTGATAGCAATTTCATATGCTTTATCCAAGTTTTGATCCAGAATTTTAATGTGTAAAATATTTAATTTTATTTAAAAGTTTCAAAAAATTAATAGTTAAATCATATGAAAAGTTCAGATAACAGACTTTCCTTCTTTTTTTAAGGGCATTTGGATGAAATTAAGTGAATGCAGAGTGCAGACATCGATTAAACATTTTAATGGCCGAAAATAACTAAATTTAAATACAAAAATATGTTTGATTTTATATAATTTGAAAGCTGTAGAATAGATTTTTCTGACAAACGTATGATTAGGGTGACATATACAAGCAATATTTTAAACCTGTGACACCAAAACGAATAGTACTTAATGGTACTGACTACATTTGGTTCAGTCACGGTATTTAAAATGATTTGCACCTAGAAACTTATTTAAATACATTTTGTTGCATATTACCTATTGATAGTTTTGTATATGTCACAAAAACATACGTATTAGGTGTAAATGTGTAATATATATATATTGTTACAAAAATGCTTAAATAACATTATTGAAACAATATTCGTACGCGTGTTAAAAAAAAAAATAACAACTCGAGCATTAACATTGCATGGTACAATAATAGATACACTGTGTTCTATTATGTATACCTAGGTAGTGTAGTTCCCAAATAAATACCATAAATATATATACTTTATATGTGCGGTGTAATAATGATATAATTAAGACGTAACGCTCCTGTGGCTACATATACAGTATATCGTAATATACCTATGCCTAGACGTGTGCGGAAAAACAACAGGCAGGTACATAATAATATTATAAGAACTCTGCAGGTTTATTTTTTAATTAATTCTCGCGCCAGATTGATAAATCGTACAGGATAAAAAAAATATCCATAACCTGGGGCCGCATTGAAATAGTTATCATGGACGATGTTGCATCGCACTTCTTATAATAATACGCGTATATTATCTGGATTTAAGTACCAGCGACTACCGGTTTTTGTTAACCGCAGTGGCGGTGGGTGTTAAACGTTGAACTTTTATTTGGAGGGGTGGCGACAAATTTAAATAATACAAATATTACCGTCGTTTATATTGCGCATATCACCTAACCAACAGTACCTGACGATTACTTGATATATCCGTTGGTATTTAAAAATATTAGTCCTATTAATCTGCTGATATAGTGTTGGTACACTATAATATGTCTGATACCTACGCAATAATAATATATAGTAACCTCCATATATACATTAAATTAAAGTGCACGGGACGTTAAACAATAATCCACGGGCATAGCCGTTTTCGACCAAAAACGTACATTTCCCTTTTCGGCCGATTCACTTTTCGACCAAATTTAAAAAATACTGATTCCCTTTACGACCAAAAACAAAATTTTTGTAAAATTATGGCAATTATATTAATTTATATAATTATGTAATTTTGACAAATTATTTAAAAAATAAGTTGGTAGGTACTGAAAAGTACCAAGACATTTGAATTCGATTTGAAAAACCTTCAAAATTTAAATAAATGAAATAATAAGGATATTTTTTAGTGTGTGTGTAAAATTAGTATCGTTTTGTAAATAATTTTGTCGCGAATTGTTTTTTTACGAGTATTGTTATTTTATGCAACTTATAAAAAACTATATTATGTAGCAGCAATATTATTTTATTTTTTTTACATATATCGAAAAGAGAATCGACCTTTTTTAAATTTGGCCGAAAAGTGAATCGGCCGAAAAGGGAAGGGTACGTTTTTGGTCGAAAACGGTCTCGCCCTAATCCACATTACATCGGTCTGCATTGCTGTGAATAACTGCAGTGAGTCATTATTAGTAAATAATGGCTTACAACGTATCACCTTTATGCAATTCGCATACTTTCACATAAAAATGTAAATGAGTTCATATTATTTTTTTTGTGGTTTTCAGTCCTTGAAAGGTCATACGCATTTATCGACCAACGTGACGATATCCCAATCGAATTTTCGAACCGAGTCAAGCCCGAGGGTTGTTTCGCAACTCGGGTGTCGCAATTAGGGGGTGTTGTAGAACGACCAAAAACTTCAAATCATCACCTCCTAAGTCTACAAACCCTGTTAATAAAGGTCTCAAGTCGTAAGTCGATTTTTAATTACCGCGGAGGATTGCTTATTTTCACACGGCTCGTATAAAACGTATCAGCTAGTGTCTCGTCTCTCGTGATAATTCAACATTTGGTCTCTATACAGTTAGGTTAGGTGCTACACCTATCTATGTGTCGAAAACTCGGTAGAGGTCAGGTCAGACAATACAAATGACAATCGACATATGTAAATATCGAATATAGTGAACTTGGTGAGCATTATAATGTATTAAGATATATACTAGAACTTAGAACTTAGATGAAAGACGGGAAGCTGTGAGAGCTGTATACATGGTGTAAGTGTAGTAGTAGTATGCAACGGGACGGAGGTTTAGGTACCTATATAAGGCTATAGAGGTGTACACACACACACACGCGCGATATTATTACATATTTTCGTTTTTCTCTCGACGCTCCGATTCTTATCAATTCGACATACAGTATGCGTGCAGCAACATGTGGCCCGTTAATGATGGTCGCATACACACACACAGACACTCGTATAATAGATTACGCAACGCAGTGTACAATATACTATAATAATATTACAACGTGTGTAAGCATAATACACGCACGCTATATCTTCGGTTTGCGATATTAATGATGGTTTAACCGCATTATGTGTGTCACAACAACGGTTCGAAAGAGAGTCCATACACATATTATTATTATTATTATTATTATTATTAGTAGTAGACGGACTCTCGCGGTCGTATTATTGCCGACTATATACGGACCAGGCGGGCTGCTAAGCGAGTGTTTTCAGTATTTTTATTTTTGTTGTTATAGGCTGTTTGGTGATTAATGATCAACGTCGCGTATTGTGCTCACACGTATAATAATGATAATAATATGATACACAACAAACGCATCGCTTTATTTTATAATACATAATATACGCCACATCTTCGACTTAAAGTAATAATAGCAATACGTACGAGTGTGCAATTCCGTAGGATACTGTGTGCGTGTACGTGTGTGTGTGGATAAACATGTTTGCGAGACACACACATACACGATAGGGACCGGTCGATGGGCTTGGCTTTTGCGTGCACGTCTCGCCAATAATCGCTCCGGGCAATCGGTTTTCGCGAATGTGTGTGTGTGTGTGTGTGTGTGTGTGTAAATATTACAAAACTCGCACCGACAAAGAGCTCGTAGCCATTGCCGTCTTTACGTGTCATATCGTATTGTGTATAATATACGCGTATTATTATTATTATTATTATATACACTCCGTATACCCCTAACCGATGATGGTGGCGCTGTTGTGTGTATGATACAGTCGAGGGGTAGACGGACGCATGTACATAATATAATATGATTTCATAGAACTCCGAAAAGCCATCCTGCAATGCGTTTCGAAAACATTTCGATTCAAACAGTCAACATATTGTATATAATTGCGTGAAAATTGTGAATAAAAATATAATAATTTATTCATAGGCACCGCGAGAGGAAGAATTTAAGGAGGTTCACTTACACTTCCTGCCCCTGCAAGCATATCACTTGAACAAATATTCTTACGTATTTAGGCATTAATTAGAAATCAGCGCATAGTTCATTGAAAAATATTCTGGCTGCGTCTATAAATAAACTAGAAATACCAATTTAGAGACGTAAATATTTTAGGCTTATTTCAACGGATTTACACAAAATATAATAATTATGATGCAATAGCATAATAGCCAATAGGTATATTTAGGGGTGTTCTCTACGGCACTATTTACTGCAGTATTCCATGAATGTCGGCCGAAATAAATATTAATGATAAGTGTTTGTCATTAACACGCAATCAATTGCCTTATCTATCACGATTAGTGTAGTAAATTTTATTGGACGACAGTAAAGTTCGTAGAATGACATTCAAAAATACCGTCTTCGTCACACGATATGATGCGCATCTCATCCCCTAGGGCAGTTCTGTGTGAAGGAGATTATTTATAATGGTGCATATTATTATATATTCATTCAAAAGAGCTTTCTTGGTAGTCTACAGAAATGATATCGATAGTCTCAAGTTTTACACTCCAAAAAACGAGTACTGGAATACGGCGACAGCGGTATGGCCCCTTCGCACATCTCGAGTACTTAACACACGTAATAGGATTATGTGTAAAAGAAAAACCTCGTGGTGAAATCTCATCGCACATTTATTATCTTACGCGATTTTTGCACCCCTCGAGCGGACTTCACAAAAACACATTTATAATCGACCGATTTGTCTGTGCGAGTGTATAAAAATAGCAGCTATGCGAAGCCGCACTCGACTGTATATAATATATATATATATATATTAGCATTGAATTCTGTTCAGTAGTAATTGCTTTTATTATACTGTACATGCCTGTATAGGTATATATTATTATAATATTAAACATTATCTCGCGTAGTCCCACATAAAATATTATGTAAATTCCGGCGCGTGAGCTGCCGAGTACAATAACAAAAAAAAAATCCGTTTTAGAATGTAGTGCCTATATTTATATGAATTATTAATAAATCCGCCTGGAATCGAATTTCTCGTGTTGGATGGTAAGTATACGTATATTTTAGGTTTATATACACATACTGTATATATATATATAGCCATATAGGTACGTTTATCAGCGTCGTCGATTTTAATACAGTAATCATCCTATAATCGCGCCGTCGTGTACACAATATAATTCGTATAGATTTAAAAAAGCTACTCTTCTATACATTTTGCCTACAATATTATATTATGATAATCATAACATGTAATTACAATTTAGACTGTAACACGCATTTAATGCATTCAGGGTTGGGCGTGATACCCAAAAAAGAGTATCACGATATTATATATGCATTTAGTATATCTAGATATACAATAGATACTTCAAGATCATACGCTGTCATATAATATGATAGTACAAAATATTAAATTTCCAATTGCATTTTATAAATTATTATATGTCTACACCAACTTACAAGTTTAGAGAGTCTTGTAAATTTAAATCAAATTTCTATAAACTTTAAATTCTAATACAATTAAATAAATATTTTTCAATAAAAGTATCGTGTGTCTTTTGAAAAATAAGGTACACGTGGGATTTGTACATACAAAATATAATTTGTATTAAGATACAATAATTATGAATTTGATACGCATGTGTCTGTGATTTTTCCCAAATATACGCTGCATACATTACGTTAGACTATATTTGAATCTTTGAGTTCTAGATAAAATATCATGCTTATAATATTATTGTTTTCGTCCTATTTTTAGATAATATTGTTTAATAATATACGGTAACATAATTTATTGTTTTATTATAGAAATCAAACATGTACTTTGTACATATGACTGTACTAAATAAATGGTACTTTTTTTTGAAGAATGTATAGGAAAAATCTTCAAAAAAAAAAATTGTGTCTTTCAACTGATATCATTTAATGTGAGTATTTTAGTATTTTACTTTTAAATACCTATTTCTCACTCTATTTCTAAATGTTTATGATTTCGTTGACCTTTATGGTATACGATATTTTCAAAAAAAATTTTTATAATGTTTGCACGTTCAAGAGTTTAAAATTTATATAGTTTATAATTTTAAATACTATAATGATTTATATTAATATCCGTAAGTGATTCGAGATTGGAACAAAAGCTCGTGTCGTTGGATTTATTTGATGGAGGTTGAGAGCGCCAACCTTCCCTTGCACATTTCCTGTTACGAGTTGCAGCAGCAGGGGATGCATGAAATGAAAAGAGAAATAATATTATGTGTATACACCATGTTTAAGTTAAAATACATTTCGTAATAATCGAAAAACGGTGAGCGCAGTCTGTGCTGAGTTTCGTACACACGGAATATATAAGATGATGATGATGATGATGCTTATGATAATAATAATAGTAATAACAACAATAATGATAAGGTGGACGACGTATCGCGACCGGGAAAACGTGCGATTTCGTCACGAGATTAGATTTCCGTTTTTGGGATTGAAAAATCAACGCGACCCGTACCCACACAAATGCATACATACATATATATATATTTATATTAATATAGTAATATAATGATGATATGTGCATGCTCAAATACCTATATTTATGTATACCTATACGTGTGTTGTATAGGATGTATACTGCAGTGACCTCGCAGGTTGAGGTAATATACCCGCCGTGGAACGTATTTAAATCACGTGCGAGGGAGGCTAATCGTTTGAAAATAAAAAAATAAAAGGAAACCTTCCCTCAACCAGCGGGTGGCAGTGAGCGGAAGGCTCAGGCAGAGGTGCACACGACATCGCTCTCCGATAGCCTTCCGCTCGGCGTTTCCGGTCCGACGTCGTCGTTGCAGTCGTCTCCATGTATGTATACACAATATACATATATTATATACATTATATAGTCGCCCGTCCCCCACGTCTTTTCATTTCCGGTACTACTCGCCGCCTGTACTGATCTATGTGGGGCGTGCGTGCGGAGGAGTTTTGGCTCTTTTTGCAAAAGTGTCACGCGTCGCCTCCAGCCCCAAACCCCTCCTCCCTGTGGAAAATACATCACGTCTCGCTGGGGTTTTTTGGATTTACGCGCGTTTTATGAATTCTCCGCGGCCCGCCACGCCGCGTGGTCTAGTCCAACCTCAAATATATATATATATGTATACGTGTACGCCTAGCTGCATATATACCTACCCTTAGGGCGACCGTTTTTTTCTGGTGGGATAGCTCGCTAAACACTTTCGCCCGGCCAAAGTTCGAAACTTCTGGTTTATATATATATATATACATATATATAATATATTAAAGTCGTGCGTATATGAGTGTGTGTGCGAGTGCGCGGGTGAGCCACACCGGAAGGATTACTACCGCGAGGATTTTCGTTACGGTTTGAGTTCGGTTTTTTTGTACACATATAATATATTCATTATTTTTTCTACTTTTCGACGATGAAGAAACAAAATATAAACAAAAAAAAAATACGCAAAGATATTCCTCGACAAACTCTGAAATCCGCATAAGCTGCAGGAAGAAATCCCCTCCCCCCCGGGCCCCGATGAACCGTTCAGCGACCAGCCAACACCAACGACAATATTATAAAGTGCATGCGCTTATATGATAAAATTTTATATATATAAATGTATATTATAATGATCCATGATGTATATATATATTCCAATCAATAATAATATATTATTATTATTTGACGTATATTCTCGCACGTCCAACGGCAAAAGTTATCCACCGTGATTTGCATAATATATTATTATGTAAACGGTACACGCTGAAGATCGTCGTCGGTCGTTGAGCTCAGAGCTGCAGGGGCCAGTTGTCTGAGCTCGCACCCTGTATTTATGTATATATAGATTCTTTTTAAAGAAAATACTTTGCTTTCCTTAAAAAAATATACATAATATGAATATTACATCAAACAGCGACGTTTCTCCTTCGATCTTCTCGAAAAATTCACAATACAATCGCCTGTATGCACTTGCTCACCAACATTTAGATTTTCTATGAATTCTATTCGAAATATGACCAATTATTATCGTCGCACATAATATTACAGTGGTCATCGCTTATTGGACCAACAATTAATTGACCTCATTCGTCTATTATTGATTCAAAACTCCTGGCCCGGATTTGTATAAATACTATAACACACTAAAAAAATTCGTAGACTCGCACATCAGTTAACGGGGTCATTTCGAACCGATGAAATTAAAATCCAATCAACTGTGGATGGATTTTGATCAAGAATTTATTAGATTTATTAGATACGTATAGCATATGCAAGAAATATTTTACTATTTTATTTTTTATTGAACAATATTTTTTCTTTTAATATCTTTACATTATTTTTAAATGTCAATAAAAACATTTGAAGTAAATAAGTGATTATTTACTTTTAATTTTTTTGGTGCTTTCGATTTATTGACTCATCAAGTTAATAGACTCAAATGGTCTGATCCCAGGGATCAACTGTACATATTATATAGTATGACGTATCCATTATTGTTACAAATAACGAGTTTTTCAATTCTGCTTCCATACTCGTTTTGACGGTTTTGATTTTTTTTTTTCTGTCATACCTACATAATATCGTTATTACATACAATATTATTATTTATTATATTCCAGATGCTAATAATGAAATACTAAATTATATTTTTATGCGTGCAATACACCGAGCGCCTACTGCGCACATTGGGGACGAGGATACAATTTACTTTTACTTTACTGCGTGAGACGAAATCTCGGCGGTTTTTATTCGTATTTTTTCGTGCACCCCTCGCACATGCGAGGCGCAAGTGGCAGGGGGGGAAATACGGTACCCATTTACAATTTACTAAAAAGCTTTTTAAAAACTTCCACTCTCGTGCGGCGGCGACGACGTTGGCGGCGATCATGACGACGACGACGCGCGCGACGAAACGACGGACAAAATCAAATTCTGTCGTACAATTTCTTAAAAAGCTTTAAGTCCGCCTCCGCTTGCTCGTCGCTCGGGGGGCTGTTGTTCTTTTTTTGTTTTTGTTTTATTGCTGTTTGTTAAAACTTTCGCGTCTTTGTCTCTCCACCCAATGGAAGATTTAAGCAAAACGTTTTTAGCTAACTAAATATTTATATATGTATATTAAGATGATAGTACATATTATAGTATATTTGTATAAGCGTTCGCATTTGTAGAAATTCTATTTTTAATTAGATGACGTGTTTTACTCGAGCTCGTTCATTGTCGTTTTTTAAAATATGAAAAAAAATCTCTCGTCTTATTGTGTTGTCCTCGCTTCTGCATAACGGCAATAAATAATTCCGATTAAGTTTTTTTTCCTCAGTCCCCGCCTTTCGGATATACCGAGATTAAAAACTTTATGCTCGTATACGACGTAACTGCAGATGCGTTACATTTTTTTTGACGCACAGTCCAAAATCTAAATATCTTGAATTAGCTCGGCCCTTGAAATTCGAATTTATATTGAAGTTTGTATATTATTTTATCATAGAGTATGGTCGTGTTTGTATACCAATCGAATTATATTACTATATTAGTAATGTTAGACATTTTGACAGTCTGTATGATATAAGCGTCTATTATTTATCGTTTGAAAAAAAAAAAAACGATAGTTACGTATGTAATATAATCAATTTGAATGTGATGTCTTTTATATTTTATCGTTATTGTAAACTAAATACAAACGTACAATTATTGTTTGTCAATTATACTAAAAATATAGGTGTCTTTCAGAGATTTATGCATATAATAATTATTATAACAGGCTTAGTATAATACCAAAATTTCCTTTAAAAGTTTTAGACCAAAATATTTTCAAGTAATTTATATATGAAATTCATAACGATAATATTAATGTGGATGAATAGTAACTTTTGAATTTCTTAGCCTAGTAGTTATACGGCCGTTAAATTGAGATTTTTAAATTATAAAATTGTACAAATATCTAAAAATGTGGGACTCAAGGGGTAAACACATAATAATATTATGTAACATTATATACATTTATAAATTACATCTATGTAAATTTGAATCATATTATATTAATTCACACAGTGAATAGGTAGTAACTGCATAAGTTTAGTATTTGCAGTATAATGATAAAAATATTAAAATATATTATATAACAAATTAAATATACACAAACGTCTCAGAGCGTGTCGTGTCCACGCGGTTTAATGCAAATTAATTTGGCAGGACATGGTTCGAGGCATTAATGCATTAATGCTCTAGCTGTAGTGCATAATATACGAATCGCCCAGAGGGATTGACTTTTCCTCTCACAATTATTTATACTATTATTATTGCAATACAATAGCAATACTCCTCTTACCCTGCACACGAGCGGACACGACTCGTATAGTTAATAGTTATAAACGGCTACACCCTATAGTAATAACGATGTATTCGTTATTATAATGGTTAATAATAATGTAATTATTATTTTAATTAAATTAAATTTTTTTGTTAATTTAATAATAATTAGTGTTCAGGTACTTGACAAGTGTTTCCAGTGTGCATATTTCATTATAATATATTGCATGCTTCAGTAAAATCTCTCAATTATAGAAATTTACGGAAATTCAATGGAACGGGGAAAATAATCGAAACATCCAGAACGTCTTGAGAATATTTATAATAATAAATTAGTGCATACCGTGCACAGTGCACAGTTATAAAATATTATTATTTATAATTTAATATAAATACGTTTAAAATGTTTAATTCTAGGTATAGTTTTTTCAAAACAATTTTTAATATATTTTTTATAAAACTAATACTTTTCCAGATTTTAATAAAATTTCAACGATTCTTAGTACTTTGAAAATTAATTTATTATTATTTATACTTTGAGGTTTTATAATATCATAAATTTAATAAGTAATTAAAGTAACCTCGGTAAAAAAGTTTTTATAATCACCAATACTTTTTGTATGGTGTATTAGCTTCTGTCTACTCCACGATTTCGAAAAGCACAAAAACTATCGAAGCCATAATATTATGATGTTATCAATAATAAGTGTAACTACTTATTTTGGAAATGTCACAATTTTATTATTAATTGTTATATAGCATCATATTATATTTTATATAATAGTTTATAAGTATATACTGCAGTGTTAGCTTCATGTTTTTTTTTTATTTACAAAACTAATTATAGTTTTTCAATGCGTGTCCATGTCATTATTTATTCATTTCGATATTATACTTCGTCCACTTTGCATTTTTTATACCTATACAAAATCGATTTAAACAAACCATATTCTTTATTGAAATTGATCAATTCGATAGATAATACGAGTAATGTGTTTCAACTTACGAGATTTAACTGTGTGTGTTTTATTAGTCATCCAATTATCTTAAATATTTTTGAACAATAGTACGATTATATACAATAGGTGTAATATATGTATACATATGGTTTCGTGAAGTAAGCGTTTAAATTATATTCTTTCATATTAACAATAAATGTGTAAGAAAACTGAGTTCAAAAATGGTTTGTTCCTTGCAGTAATTGAATTGTTTACCAATGGTGTTTATTTTATATATATTATTTTATTTTCCGCATCATACCAAACCTATAAAATAAGTTTGAAATAACTTCTTTTCAATAACCCACAACTTTCAAGAGAAAACAATATTTTGACCAAACGGGCGTGTCCCTTCATTTTTTCTCGTCGGGGAAAAAATATTAAAGATATTTTTTTTGTTTTCCCCAATTCCCCGAAGAATATAACACGTGTACTAAATTATGTGCCCGAATTCCGGGGGAGCGAATACTATGACGCTATAGTTATAATATATGAAAGAAAACGAGGGTATGGGTGATATGGGGGTGGGTAATCGATCTGTGGAACAAATCTCAGTTGCGTTCGCATGAACGCTCATAACTCATCATAAGTCATACGCAATCGTTGATAGATTAATATTCAAATCTGTAAAAAACTATTTTATTCTTAAGTAAGTACCGGCAATCGAGCTATTGTAATCTAAAAACTGAATAATTTTATTAAGTCGTGCAAAACGAGGGCGTTGACTGTAGTTATTGAATATCGTCGCAAATATGATAGGTATCAATACAAAATAAAGAATAAACATATAATAATAATAATTATTATTATTATATATGATGTGATCCTTCTACAACTGCAACATGTTGTACTACGCAATGTATAGATTTTGGTAGAAAAGGCGCAGTCTATACTTTGTAGTTGTCACGTTCTCAAATGTACATTTTTGCTGTACGCGTTCATCATTCGCGTGTCGAGATCAATGAGAATAAAAATTTACGACCGTCGTCGCGGATACACACGAGTAGAAGGGGCCATGCTATGCTTTTATAGTATTATTATGATATCTTTGCCGCCTCCAGACTTTGACGCTGCTGATCGACTATACAACTACCAACAACGTCCGTCCATTCATAACCGTGATATAACATCGTATAATATGTAAATATAACTATAAGGTTAGCTATATGCAATATAAATATATGTTTATGTATTACACTGCGCGTGAGGCCAAATATATCATACTTACGTATAGTCATGTGTTCCGTGCTGGCGGAGACTGTATATTAAATCATAGACATTGACCGATGTTTATTAGGTGTGTAGTGCAGTGCAGTGTGTCAGCCGTATGTTTTTTTTTTTTTCATAATAATAATAAAACGAGACACTGTTCGTCATAAACACAGCTCATTGATTATTATATTATACTTCGGTAATCTGCAGCGGCACTCGTCGTGTGATACGCTGGCTCGACCACTATAAGGTAGCCGTCCGTTCGGTATTTTTTTTTTCCGGTCGGCGTATATTTTCTTTTAACGACCACGTCCTTAACACGGTAGGCGACGCGTGCTGTCGGACCGGCGTGGCGTTCAACGGTCCGAATAAAAACGGCGGCGTAGACGGTGATAAGACGAATATTTGAATTTCTTTTAATGCGAGAAAATAATCTCTGACCCGATTACATGATGACACACAAGCGCAAAAACCGTGCCTCGTTCGTGTGACGATTTTAATTTCTCCGATCAGATCCATCGTATATGTATATATAATATATATATATATATTAATCTGATTGTGTATAATGCCTCCCTACCTCCATAACCAGACGTAGGACTATATTATTATAATATTTATTATCTTGCTGCTTGTACGCTTAAGATGAACGCGTGGTTTGTTTTATTACTTAAACTGTTTATAAATATGAATATAATAAAATATATAATTTATAGGTGTATATTATATACTATAATATTATGATCGACAGCAACCGTTTTGTTAATTGAGAAAAAAAAATGTGTTCAATTCAACGTTTATATTATTATAATTTAGTTAATAAATCATCGAAATTTCATGCTCATCAGGATGAAAAATTAATAGGTAATAAGTAATAAATAATAGTTTTAATGAGAAAACGAAATCGTCTGTAATAACAAATCTAGATCAAATGTTCACTAACGATAAGTATTATTAAAATATTTGCGGTGAAACATTTAACATTTATTTCAATTATGCTCATTATAATTACCATCATAGTAGGTATTACAGCAAAACCCTTACAAAAATCTTTAATTTCTACTCAAAAACTTATTTATGATAAAAAAATTAAATTCTGAACCAGAACCTAATTACCTATTTAAGCGCGAATAACATAAATGATAAATATATTTATGTTAATTATAGGTTCTGGTTCAGAATTTAATTTTTTTATCATAAATTAGTTTTTGAGTAGGGATTTTTAAGATTTTTATAAGGGTTCCGCTGTAGTGATTATTTATTAACATTAACATATTTAAGATTCATAGATTTTCCTTGTATAGGTGAAAAATATCGAATAGCGTGTTATGGTTTTTTCGTATTTTGATATTATGCAATTTCGAAAATCATAAAAATCAGTTTGATTATTATTTGCTTTATTAAGACAACAGTAACAATAATGTACGATTCAAATTGAGATGTAGCTGATGTGCTACCTATATATGCCATTATTATTGATATTTATCCTAATATTTAACATATATATTTATAGTATAGGTACATGTAGCAAACGTATTTGTTAAACGTTAAAATAATCACACTATGTGTCGATCAGTCAGCTTATACTATTGTAGCATATCATATAATAATATGTACCTACGTCGTAGCCGTGTCAGTTTAAGCGCGTTTGTTTCTCAACTGAGATAAGTGTTTTCATTTGTCGACATAAATCCATCTATTGCAATCCTTAAACGTACATAATAGATAGCTACGATGTTCGGATCGAATGTGTCATTTGAAATCGTGTAAACGATAAAGGAGAATAAATTATATCCCCACGAACTCGTGTAGGATATAATTTAAAGTACCTATACTTACGTTTTATGACGCGCACCGTGCCTATTATTTCGTAGATGTCTAGTTTCAAAAACGATTACATTTAACTCTAATGCTATGTGTAATATCTATAACAAGTATACCATTGTATCTGTTTATGTATATTATCTGATAGTTGTATGCCAAATATTTTCAACGATTTTTTGATTACCTAACTAAAGTATATTATTTTGTATTTTGCACGGCATGCGTTAACGGGCTTTAGGTATATGTATTCGAATTTCACGGGCACACCACTTATTGTCAGCCGATTCGATCATCTTTCAAATGAACATTATATTTTCGAATAGATATAATCACACATATTATTATTATTTCGGGTACGAAAATCACGCGTGAACGAATAATAATCAATCGTAGTAGCACACAATATATATGTAGTGTATATGCGTATACGTTATGATAAAATTCCGCGCTAACCGCAAAGCGAAGACAATAATTAATGTAAGTGAAAATTATTGTTCTGACTCGCATTATATTCGATAGCATACTGTATCATTTATGCTGGTAGTCACACGTTCGTATTGGCTCACGGCCCCGCTTAACCGCACAAATCCTTGACTTTATGTACAACGTTTGTCTGAGTTCTTCACTGTGCTAAGTTCTCATGGAATGTACCACTACCTATAAATTGCAAGATTTATATCGGTATAAAAAGGAAACCACAATAAATCCGAGAATGGTAACTGCTGTATTAGTTTATATATAATATAGGTATACGTATAGATGATTGTCGTTATATATAATAATATGTAGTATTCCATAAGGCTGGCACCTATGTATAGGATACCTACTCTCAAATACGTTCGATGAGTTTTTTTTTAAAATTCAACAAAACCGATTATGTATAATATGCGGATCGGTACACATTGATTAGAATACTTATAATATTTTATTTCAGTGAAGCACATAGCTGCGGAGTCTTGCAGCAGATGCGCACTGGTGTTTCCCCACGCAAATTACGGTCTCTGGTTGAAAATTAATTTGCTTGAACATTATAACGACAACGATGTCAAACAGACGTCGCGGACAACCATTCGTTTTTCTTAAACACAAAACTATTAAAGACTTCATTTCAGACAATTATAATAACTAATTTGTTCGCGCGTTCACCCGTTTGTGTGTGGTCCGCTTCAAACGAGGGGAGTGTCAGCATCCAAACAGCCGAACAACTTTTGTACGTTAAAAAATATGACAGACGACTCGCTCAAAAGTCAACCGACACTATCTTATTTACAATTGTCGAGCAATTTATGTTTACGCAGTTGTCCCTGTTTCGAGTGTAATGAATTAAAAAATGTGTTTTCTTTTCCATGCATCCTCTATGTCCACAGCTCTTATAAAATATGCGTACCTAAATATAAAATTGATGAATGATTGTTCTTAAAGGCTGTCTGATGCATTACAGTATTAAACTGGATGATATAATCGATTCGTCAAGAACAGATGAAAAAAGTACTTATGTCACACTATTTTTAAGTGATTTTTTAATGCTGTAGTTTTTGACAAACATCGGGTTAATTTCCGGCATAATATATATATGCCCAAATAAAATAGTTAATAAATGAATGAAAGTATATAGGTTAATAATTATTCACAATTTTTACCCATAGTGACACTGAAACGAACTTTTAAACGTATATAATGAAACGTATATTTTTACAGCAATATAATATGCATGCAAAATATGTGTATGATGTATAATGAAAACGCTAATTTAAATTTTTTTATTTTTTTTTTGTCTGGGTGGTCTTGTGAATTAAAAAAAATTAAAAAAAAAATTGAATTGGTTTATTTTGAATCCCTCATAGTTACGTCAGAATTTTCGTTTTAAACGTATTTCTTGTTTAATTTTTGGTATAGGCCACATGGTAAATTGGATCCAATTAATATAGGTCGGTGCATATAACTTAAAAGATTTTTTTTATTTTACTTTATTTCTTTTTTTAATAGTCGAAAGCGTATCCCGACAAAGCTATTTTTGTACGCGTCACGCTACTGCCGAGGCGGTTGGGCTGACTTTGTGTGCCAAAGACATTTCTTAGTGAAAGAGAACCGAGTTTCGGTGACGATAAACCATTAATCGCGTATTATATCGCGTCAACCTCCGCAGAAGTCGAAATCACGGGCTAAGCTAGGTAATAAAAACGTTGATAGTGAAGAAGGAAGGTGAAGAGTACATTGGAATATCATCCCTCCGCTTTTATCATTCAAATATTTAAACCCACAACTTGATTCTTTTCCTAAATTTCCCCTGCATTCTAGTATATACATACCCTAAAAGTATCAAATAAAGATATAGGCTGAAAAATACATAATACATTGGTATATATAAATAACTTTGTTTAAAAATGCGAAATTCAACGTACTAAAATTAGATATTATGCTATTTTCGTCAAGTTGTAAGTGCTTTTTCGATATATCTTATACTCTTGGCCAATTTGCTGCAGCAGTACAATAATACACCCTCAGTGTTTTTCATTTCCGGCTCCGGCACGCAGCTTCGCCGTTAGCAGTAGGGGTTTCCCCAGGACATATCTCGGGACCAGAATTAACGAGCTGTGATTATTTGTCCACCGTCCACTATTTATACATACTATTTATATATATATATATAAATAGCGCTTTCACACACGCACACAGCTAGTCTACCAACCCCGTAACTATACGTCTACACTTGCCGGCGAGTGTGTGTGAGTGCGTGTGAATACGACGTATGCGAGTGTGCGTACGTACGCGTGCGCGTGTGTGTGTGTGTGTGCGAGGAAGGTTTTTCCCTCGGGGTAGTTTTCCACATTTGCGGGCCCGTTGAATATGACGAGTGCGCGTGGCACAGCCTTTTGTCATCCGTTAAGCGTTTTAATGGAATTTCAGAGTCCGAACAATCCTCCCTCACCCCCACCCACTACCCTACACATACAAAACTCTCCTCGCCATAGTCCCATATTTACGGGTTCTACCCGCGCACCGTCCCGAGCGGCGCACCTTTTTTGAAAAAAGCAAATGTATGTGTCTGACTGTGACCATTTGTATAGTGCACACCCCCGCTCTTGCATCCCTTATTGCTGCAATACCCCTCCGCGACTATAGTCCAAATATCGGACGGCTGAAAGTTTCACCAATGTGCAGTGCGTGTGTATATATTATATATTATTGTATATATTCGAACGACGAACAACGACGATGACGAAAGCAGTGGAAGCCCACGCGGTCGTGGGGGGGGGGGGCGTAAGAGTGTGCAAAAAGTAAACGCATCAATTTTCCCAGACGAAACCTTTTCGCCGTATTATATAACGGGTAAACGACCCGCAGGAAACAAAACATAGATTTTGCCGGGCAGAAAAAAAAAATAAACGCTGGAACACAATAAGTGGTGGAGAGAAAACGCGCTCACTGTACTGTACAGTGTACACGTTTATATATATATATATTATACATCTACATGGACGAGGTAGAAAAGTACAATAGTGAAACCGAAAAAAATGTCTAAAAGTTCTACTTTGGTGGTAACGATTTTGTCCTATATCATATTATTATATTATACTCGGAACCTTTAGATGACAAGTCGACGGAGGTCTGTCCGATGCAGGAACACTATCTGTTATCAATATTAGGAAGGTAATGTAATTATTTATCATGCCACATGACCTTATTTCAATCATTTGCATATTATTATAATCGTGATTTTTTACTGTAATCTGAATTCGGAAAGATGTATATGATATACACACATAAATCTACAGTTATAGTGATATGTGACTGACAATTCCGTCATTACCTACTGTTATAGGTTACCTACATTTTATAACCATTACTTTTATTAGGATATAATAAACTTAATATGTTATTGTATACATACGTATTCTATGATTATATTATAATACATTGTAATAATAAATTACACTAAGAAAAGATATTATTATGATGTTTTAAGCATAGTCTTTTGAATTCCATTTTTAACATATTATATTTAGATGCCATTTGACAATTTGTTGCTTATAATTTTTTCGACTTATTTTTCAATTTATCTGTCTAATTGTCACAAATATGAGAACTGAGGTCGAAGAATTTTCATTAGAAATATCGATTGTTATTTTGTGTATTATAATGTATTATTCTCGAAACAGGTTGATCATTTTAAAATATTAATTTTTTGGAATAAAAATAACTGACTTTCTGAAATAATACGTAGAAGCCGTTTGTTCATATTTTTTAAATATCACCGTGAAACTAACAAATGTATTTATTTTAAATACTAAAATATATAATAGATTTGGGAACTAACAGGTTAATAAGTTATCATTTTAAATTTATTACGTGTCGCTACTTTTTGATTTTTTTTTATAGTTTAACTTATTAGCTATTTATATTTTGTATACATGCATCAACTTAATTGATATCAAGAGATTAATTATGAATTTGTCTCCCAAAGTTAATAAAGTTTAATATAGTTTATTCGTACACTTTAAAAAGTATCTAATTTTTAGTTTTAAAATGTAAATAATTGTAAATTTAAATAGTTTTGCTATTAATTTTTGACATTCCAGATAAGTTATTTCACTCGGCTGATAGTCCCGTAATATAAGAAACTAAAATTAACGCAACTTTTGGAATATACATTTAAAGAGTTTAAAAACAATCATTTAACTGGACTGCAAGTTAAAAAAAAAATAATGAACACCATTATATATATTATATTGTTGTTTAATATTGACTGTTTGCCCCTTTAATGCGTTTTTGTTTAACTGCAAAACCATTACATTATAAATACGTTGTTTATGTATAATAATAGTTTATTACCATATAATAAAACAAGCCATTACAACCAATTTATAATATTCATCGGGCATACATAGTACATGGGCAATTAATAGGTAGGTAACTACGTCGCCGACACTACGGTAGGTAGCGATTATAATAATATCATTATAGATACATTCGCGAATATCATGTGATAAGATCATAATATTGATATTAAAATATATTATATTTGGAAACGTTTTATTTTACTTTTATTTTTCACTTTTAATTTAACTTTTAATGCATTTTTAATGTCAAACTGTAATCTGACGTCACTATATATTATATAGGTATTGAAGGTGTGGCAAAATTACAGGACAAATGTTATATCTGTTATTGTAGGTAATCAATTTTAAAGTTTTTTTTTTTTATAATATGATTTATTGACGCTTGCGCTATACAAGTAAGTATAGTATATAATTTTTCATATTAATTTTTTTTAATACTGAAAATAAAAACATTTTAAATTTTAAATAATTTTTCATTGAAAAGGTTCAAAACAGCCAATTTTTAAATCTAAATTTTAAAAACATTTTAATGATATAAGAAGGTTTATTTTAGTAAAATTCAAGTACCTTATTTTTGTGTTGATATCAATATTTTTTGGGGTTAAATCGATAATCAACGATTTTAATTATTGCATAACGCCGGAGCTATCAATGCCACAATATCCACTCGGATCATATATAGGCATTTAGGTGTAGGTAGATATGTATTAAATTATATATTATTATTATGTGGCACGGCTGGCTAAATTTCTTCTCGTCTGTTGTAGTATAGGTACCCGCTTATACGTACGTGGTATAGACATCGTTCTCCGTTCTTATTGAGCAAATAGGTTCGCTCAACTGCACATAGTGCACATACACGCACGCACACGTCATACGTATGGATAATTTATCGCGCCAAACCCGAGACATACACTATGATATATAATATATATATCACACTCGTAGTGCATGTGAGTGTACCTACGAAGTATTATTAGAGCAATATAATATACTAGAGCATACACTATCCTATATACGCATGTCATACAGTATGTATATGTAGGTACCTACCAAAATATATAATATTAAGCAGTATTAATCATTGTACATAGTGCTACGAAAAGAATATTATATATAGGTAGAGAATAAATGAATGCATTGTAATATGTTATAGCTGTCCCGTTCAACATTGGCCGTGCTAAGAATTTGTTTTATTTTTTCAAAAATATATACCTGTAAACATATGCATACCTATACGTCATATCTATATTAAAGTTATAATAATATGCAACTGTAATGGAAACAATACCTAAACAAATAATCATAAAAAATGTATTCGTTTGTATCGGGCTGAAAAAATTCCACCTATGAGCACTATATTTAGCTACCTGAACGGGTTGAAAAAATAAGCTATAATCACTCTACAAGGAATCCATTAATTTAACTTTTTATTAAAAACGGGCAAGTAGTTTTTGAATCTATCAACTTCGGATAAACAGACATTAATTTTTATACATTCTAACAATCTTGGAATATTGTTTGTTTACCAATACGGTGCAGCAGTTGAAGTGAGGAGTGAGGAGGTGGTTGAGATATTGGTGAATGTCGTCCCTCAACTCGGCCAAGTAATATATTAAAGTTTCGTTAAGTTATTATAAAATTATAGAAATATTTATATTTTAAACTCAAAAAATATGATCAAATACGATAATATAATAATATATGTATGTTCCCAATCAACTATTTTTTTTTTTTTTACTTTATCAATGAGAATATTCTATTTTTCGGATAAAAATTATTGGCGTGAATTAAAAATATATGATATATACTATTAAGATTTTGAGGTACAAGTAGATATAGACGAATATATTAACGATAAAAAAAAGATAAAAATAAATATACGTACCTATAATTTTTCCTCTGTACAGCGTCATGGCACTATAATAATGTTTTAGCGCTTACAGGAAGTAATTGTGAAACCCCGAGACTTTGAATTAATAATTCGCACATGTAAGTGTTGACGGACTGCATTATTATGTTCGATTTGTACGTATTAAATACTGTTATTTTATGGTTAAATGTACGTAAAATGCATCATTATTATTTTAATAAGTACCTATATAATATTTGCTACTATAACTAACATTAAAACGAGCGCATATATTAATTATTAATAACGCACAATTTACTCATTTAAAATAAACCTTGTTATTAATACCGGGGAAAAATTTTAAAAATGTTTCTTTAATAAATGTTTTCTCGGTATTTTTTTTTTTTTTTTGTAAGAGAGGGATTTCTTCACCGGGAGTAGATGGTTTGATGAATCACAACTCCACCAGATGTCCGAAGATATTCAATTCGATTTTTATTGCAACACTTATAACCTTGAATATGGGGCGTATGATTTTCTGTGAAATTTGTCTCTTGTAAACAAAAAATATTAGGATTATATTCGCGGATAATAATTTCAAGTTCGTTGCGTTTTTTAAAGAACCCGTTAAGGTTCCATTGTATTTTATTTATATCTTTAAGATATTTCACTATACCTATTATGACAGTAAGACCTGCACAATTTTTCTGCGTTTGGTTATAAATTGAACACATTCGTCACCGTTAAAATTCACAACGGTTTATTAGCTGTTGAATTATAATTTTGTTCCCATATTAAAATCACGGTAACTACGGCATATACAATTATATCATACATAATTATATTTTATTTGTTTGACACGCGAGTAATAATAACCAATGGCGATAAATTTTATTTCATTTATGAATAGGTCAACTTTGCATCAGTGATGCGACTTCATTCATTATTTTTTCACTTAACGAATCATTTAAAAATACAATATTATTAATACACATAATCGATTACTGTCCGAAACGTAATTATTGCGGGTATCATTTATCGTTGTAGATGATTTGTGATGAGTACACCTATACCTACTTGATGATCAGTCTGATCAGATGAACGCAATAACTGTAAAAATTCTTTAAATATGCTTAAAAATGTGACCAAAAGTAATTTCGAGTTATACGTATTTCATAATATATTATGTTCTTCACGAATGAATTTACGGCGAACAGGGTACAGATTTTAGAATAGGTAATCAATAATTTTATCGTATCGTGTAGATTCAGTTTCTGCTCTGTTTATACTCACTCTTCCTATATCTGGATATACAGGACATGTATTTAAAGGCAAGATATAGGTATACATATACATTATTTAGATATTCATAAAATCATAACTTTATAAAAGGTATACATAGTAATAAGCAATATTCAAAATATTTTTGTTTTAAAGACTGGAGGAGAGGATCAACACTGGCATGCCTGTGCCACACTTCTCCACTCGTGGAAACATAAAAAAATAAATAGGTACTCATTATACTAATTATCTACATAATCATTAAAAATGCTCTATTTGTAAATGAAAATATTCTATAAAATTTTCTGCATACGAATTCGAAATTAAAATTGTACATTTTCGTTTTAAGTAAGAAAAAAAATTAAAATCATAAAAATGCAATGAAAACAGTAAAAAACATAATTTCTTAATAACGTTGAATTATGTGGAAAAATATAATTTCAATGGTAATATTTTTCGAAATAATAAGTGTCTTAAGTAAAAAAAAAAAATATATGCGTTTTACAGGTCGTCTGCCTCAGCCGGTACAACTGAAGCAGCAGCAGCCACAGGCGCTCCGACCAAGCCCAACTCTTGCTGAGGATATTATAATCGAGTACCAATCGCTAACACACATACATACGAACAGGTACGACTAATAACGTATATACATACAACATACGCGTAATAAACGCCTATATAGTGTATATGTACATATAAAAACGTATGTATAGGTAGGCACTAGATATGTAATCATTTTAAATTATATATTATATGTATATACAACATAAAATGTGTAGTACACGTCACCCGATAGCGGCGACCTCAATGCGGTCGTCTGAGAATTTAACATATATATTAATATAGCATATATAGTATATGCATGGCCCCTGCAGCGATGTGCAACGTGCATTATAGTCTATAGACGTGCATATTCTATATACCTACGTATAATAGATAAGTAGCTACTGCATGGACGTGTATATATTGTGGAGTGTAGGTACAGAGTGTTTCACCAAATATGCTCACTCACTTTTTTCTTTAGTAATATTTAAAATTGATATGGGTAGTTTTTGAGTTATTTCGCTTTGTTTGCTATGGATAAAAGATTCGTGGTAGATAATGGGTTTAACGATGGTGCTTTTATAATTATAATTATTTTAAAAATTAATATTAATCAATCAAAATTTTTATAAAGATTGCCCAGGTGTAATAAATGCTTACTATAGTTTCAATATTACGTCTATATTATATTTTTGTAAAACCATTTTTCAGAACGATATTATCCTGAGTTCAAACATGTTAATAACTCAAACACTATACTCATTCAAATTTTGAATTATGTACTTAGTACAAATTATCCACTAAATAATTTACAGTTTAAAGAAAGGGTTTCATTTCAAAAACATAAATTTATATCACCACAGTGCTCTCATCAAATAGTACAAAAAAAAAAAATCAAGAATATTGTCTTTGAGTAGTTATAATATGTATTTAAAAATTCTTAAAATCAGAATTTGAATAAATTCATTCTTAAAGGAAAAATGGTGGTGAGCCTATTTTATATATATTTTATTGTTTTTTAATCGATATATGTTGTAATAGTACCTACATAATGTGATATTTTTTGGTCTATGCAGAACAAAAATGCCATCATCATAATCCCATATATTTTATTGGCAATAATATGTATTGCAGACACGTCACATGTATAATAAGTGTCATATTTAATCAATAATGGAACCCGGGAAAAACAGTGGTGGAAGTACGGTGAGCATTTTAATATACGTATAGTTATGAAAAATATTTAAATCGATAAAATATCAGTGAGCAAGGAAATTCAATATAAAATTCGTTCAGACATTTTACGATAAATATATTTCTTCGAGTAAATAAATGAATAACTATAATACGTATACTATCATATAATACACTCGTTCAAATGTGATTTACGACAAAACTGCATTCGCCTATTATAGCCGAGGTATAATATGACGTGTGCGTTCTTAATGACTTCATTTGAGGATAGCCAATGGGTATCGAAAAAAACGCAACGTACAATTCTTTTAGTTAGTTGGTATTATAATATATTACTATTTGATTATAACGACCGATTATAAAGCGTAACAATAATAACACCATTATTATAGAGCTATATATATATATACAGCGATGAGTTGCAGTACTTATATACACGTTCACGTCTCCCCTGGATCTCACGCCATGGCTAAATCTTCCCAACATCATCGTCCATTCATCCCCCTCTTCGCGATCCGCGGTGCGGTAACCGCGGTATACCCGCCAACCGGGTTTCAGTATATACCTACTATATATACAATCGTCGCGCGCGCGGTTTTCAACTGCATTAAAAACGAATAATACAACAGCAACAACAACAACAGCAGCAGCAATAATATTATTATTATTATATCGTAATAACGGCGGCATCAACAGCATCAGCAGAGCCGCAGTCGTCGGCGGTGGGGAAATTGTAATGTATTAAAAAAAAATTAAAAAGAAGAGAAACCTGTTCTGTGTACGGGACACGGAAATTATGGGTTTCTAAACAAATGGCGAGTGACGACCCATCGTTACACATAATAATATTATGAACATATACATCATAAACATGTTAATAATATTATTATATTACACGCTCGCCGTACAACCATAAAGACGTAGACGACGACGACCGTTCTTCCGTCTGCTGCACCGATGCATTATATATAATATACATGCATATTAAATAGTATTATTTTATAAATGCGTCTTGATTTGCACTGAAAAGTTAAAATTTGAGGCGTGTTTCTATACGTGTTTTAGAACTTCGATCCTCCTTGTGCGATACTAAAACCCTACAAGTCGGCACAAGCCTTTTATTTTGTACTTCTATATTATTGTTGAAGTAACTCAAAGAAAAAAAATGATGATTTGTCATTATACTAAGGTTAATACATCACATTATTATAATATATATACTATATGTATTAATCTCATAAAAGTTATTTTTTAAGGGACATACATTTCCGTTTTAAATGCGTAGGGTCTTTAACGGTTATTTTAAAATATATAAACGGATTATGCACTATATTATAATATTCGAAAAAAGTTAAATCACTAAGGAATAATGGCCCTGATGAATTACCAATAAGGGACGTTGTTCAGCCACAACCTTCCCGAATCACTACCAGAAATACTAAGCAATCACCTTCAATCCATTGAAAATATCATACAGTTCATTACAGCCGCCAACCTTCAAACAAAAATAGGTTTAACACTTAAATTTAGTTACTGCACAACTATGTAATTAATTATTTCGTTTTAAGCCCGATGGCCTATGTTTCCGAAGATATATGTACAGTTAGAAAAAAAAAACATTGTTTAGTTTTTAAAACTAATGAGTGTTTTAAATTGCCTAATACCTATATAGACATATAGCAGTGTAGCCCAATGACGTGTTTATGAAAATGTAATTTTTTGCAGAAAGAAAAAAAAATAATTTTTTGAGGGGGACTGGACTAAAGTGTGCGTTTCTCATAATTAAATATTATTATGTGTTGTTAACATTGTCTATCACAACATCCACAACACATTAAATTATTACCAATGTAATATTATTATTTAGCACAATATTTGGCTCAATTGAACTTGTTGATTTGTAATTCACCAAAAACACTAAATTCTATACACAATTATAAACTAATTAGGTATTATGTTTATTATGATATTCATGTTTACAATAGGTTCCTATTTAGTTAATATTATATTCTTACCTACTATATTTACAATGTCTTTAATTAGAAGATTAAACTTCAAATCATGAATACAATAAATACACTGAAATAAGTGTTTATTTCTATTGGTTATGTAACAATAGAAATTCAAAGTTCGACATAGTTGATCTATGGTCAAGCATGAATTATTTTCGGTTTGTTAGTTAGTACCATATCTATATTATTATTAAATTTCAATAATATAATATTATTTTATTGATACTCAAATATTATAATTGGTGTTGGGTACATAATACTCTCTGCACTATTAAACAACATTAATAATTATTATCTTATCCAATGGATTTTGTTTGGTCTATTATTGTATTATAATTATTTATTTACCATACTGATCAATATATTTAATGAATATAATTGTAGTATTTAATTTATTATTAGCTGATAACTACCGCTGTTGAATGACACCATTCATTTTAACCTTAAACAATAAAGACATTTATACATTTAGTTGCGTAATTAGTTTTAACATTAAATTTCCTGGAAGGAAAATGTGTGTCATGTATTATTTATTACAATCAAAATTAGTTTTTTTTTAGAAATTAATATAAAATTGGTAAAAAATCGTAATGCAGTATGAATAAAATTTACAATTTGCGGATATTTTTAAAATAAAAATTATAAAACTTTTGTGTTAATTTGAATTATTTGTTCGAGCTTCGATTAATTTGAATTATTGAAAAAAAATACCATTCAAGTTCTTCCTGGGTTTTGGGTGTTTCGGAGTTTCAGGGGGTTTAAATAAATGTTACAGTCTTATACATTATAATTAATTCAGTTAAAAAAGGTAAGATCTAGTTCAAGAACTGATAGTTTAATATTATTTTAAGCCAGAAACAACGTACAAATTCGAGTTATAAGAAAATTATAGTAAAATTATTGTAAAAATATAAGTTAAGATTAAATTAATTATTGATGATTAAAGTATGTTACCTGCACTGGCTGCACTGATGATAATTTAAATCGCAAAAATGCCAACAAAAACATGATCAAATAATAATAGGTAATGTAATATATAACAGGAGCGTTTAGTATGTGGATAAATTGTTTTAATTTAAAAAAGTTACACCGTGTAGATGGTAGACCTAAACCTATATTTTACTTTCGCTCAATTTACAATAGTCAACATATTTTACAAAATGTTTCAATTTAACATAACGTATAAAATACATATTATACTCCATACCATAAAAAACGTGTATCTTCCCAAAATATTATGAATAAATATATTTGGCTATATTAGATATATTTGTTTAATCTTTGTTGGAAAATACTATAAAAATGTTGAAGCCTCAAAATTGGACGTAAGTAGAATACATTTAATTTGTATGTACTTACTATTAAAGACAGCAATTATTAGGTACGGAGGAGTGAATAATAAAAATTAATAAAAATTAATATAAAAATACTAATTCTTAACAGTCATCGTCGTGTCTGAAATATACTGTTAATATGCACTAGAAATCAAATCAGAATTCGAATGTAAATTTAAACAAACGTTATATTGAATACCGGACACCGGTTATAATAAACATTAAACATATATAATATATTATCTATATGATATTTAACGTCGACCATGAAAAATACATATAACATAAGACTAGAATTATAAATTATAATTTATACATCACATCATGCAGATATCGTGTGTTACAACTCTATATCGCCTATGCGTTTCCGTCGTCGATTTTATACATGATATGCACTTGTGAGTGTGTGACAGCAATACACAATTAATGTTGTACTTACAATCACGCGCCTACCTATGTATCCATGCGAAAATAATATAATTTTAAACGTATACCTACTATGATAATATGTTAAATTATCGATGTTTTAGTAAACGGTCACGCCACATGTGAGTACCCATTACCATATATATAACATAAACGTACGTGTCATGGAGATCCATATTATATAAAATATTACTTTTAATTATAATCAACAAGTAGCTATAGCCATAGAACGTCGTCGGTAAAAAAAAAGAATATTGCTCGAGGTGCATACATATTATTATTATTTATTATTAGTATTATTACATATAAATATATGCATAGGTATAGAAACGATGAATGAGTATAAAATTAATTTCAATTAAATTATTTCCCAATCAATCAACTGCGCACGCAGCAAGTGTGTCTATCTATATATTATTATAATGTGTGTACTATCTATAAACATAATATTCGTTTCGTCGTTGTTATAGCTCTTGACGAGCACTAGACCGATATTACGAAATTTTATTACACATCATAACCATGTTGGTTAATAAAATACCTATGATATTATACAAATATATACGGCGAGCGCATGACAAAACACGGCTGCGGTATTATTATTATTTATTGTTTTTTTTTTTTTAATAATAGTATTAGGGACCTACATACCTATAGATTATTTAATTTCATTCACACGCGTCCAGACGCGCTTATCTGTAGTTAATAGTTATCTATTTAGCTAAACAGAAATCAGGTAATATCCATAATAAAACGTTAAAGTTTATTGGTGTACCGAAAATCGTTTGTGTAACTATATAATAATTCAATTCGCATTTTTTTCCACCTGTTTACGATAGGAATAAATTTAAACGAAGTCTTATTGCATTATTCACTATGGTATTTGAGGTGCATTACAACAGTATATTTTTAAACGATTCGTAAAAAAAATATAAAAAAAAACTCGACGTGTTTCTATGGTGTTATTGTAGGAATTTATAGACTTCATTGAACATAATAAGAATATTTATATTATAGGCTATTTTCATAATATACAATAATGCGCTTCATCGTTCGTCTGCGTACAAGTATAATAATAAGAGTATATTGCTGCGATACATTAATTAATAATAATTGTTGAACTTTTGTCAACCACCGAAATTTGTCGTTATATTTTAGTTGTAATCAATTGGACGGATAAAAAAAAATATCTGTTTACGATTTAGGTACGGTAAATAAGTATAGTCAAAAAGGTATAGCGGTTACACTCACAGAGCCATAATATGCGCTGACTGTAATAAAATATTTGTGCGAGAAATTTTTCGAAATATTTATTGACATTCTAATGTGGTACCTATTAATAAATTATTTTCATGTTGAACGGTGAATAAACGTTTCCTGATCGTATTCTGTATACCTATTTACAATATACACGCGTATAATAATGTAGTAACTAGTAATTTATTTGTATCATACGATTTGAAAATATATTCAATTTTTAATAAAAACTCATTAGATTTGTTAAAATGACATGGAATTTCAGTACAATTATTCCCAGTACTGGGACTGGATATTTAAATATAGGTATTCAGAAAGTTGACACTAAACTAGATAATTTATTATGAAATACTTATATAATATATTATCTAAAAAATACTGGTTTATATTTGCTTAACGTACATACAACACTGTAATAGTGTATAAATGTATAATAATAATAATAGTTGTAGTATAGTGTAATGATAGTAAAAATAATAATAATATACACTTAAGTGAAAATTATGGAGTGACGATAACCTTAAATATCTGAGAAAATCGAATGCACCAGGGAAACGTGTATTTGTCGCCTCAGGGCAAATAGACAATATTTCATGTACCTGTAATTTTGTGCATGATGATGAATTCATATTATTTTACCATCAACTATTTATTATTTTCATACAATTGTGACCGAAGTTTAATAATATGACTGTATACACCTATAGGTCTTAATAATTATGATTCGCATAGTAGGTACTATTATACTACTATCTGATTATTTGATAGATCAATATACGTATGTTGCAGGTATGTGAATACAGTACATTAGAACTATGATATTTTATTAGTACCAATGGTGCTACCCTACCTAAATCATAAGTGAATCTGTGGGATTTAAAGATATACTTTTTTTTTTAAACTAAATTAAGGTAAGTACTTTTTTTTCTAGTTAAGTAAATAGCGAAATGTTCAATTACAGGTTAGGTTATGGCTATATAGGTTCATAGGCGGAAACCCATTGGAAAAGTTGGGAGGAGGCTGCTATGACACTCCCTCATGAATAATTTTAAAAAAATTTGGAATTTAACATTTGAAAAAATTTTACTGAAAAACTGAACGGAAATATAAAATTACTGTTCAATTTTTTTTTTATATTTGAAATTTAATAATATAGTATGACAGTAATTAGACACTGTATTAGAAAAAAATACTATAAAATAACAGTCTTGTTAAATAGTTAAATATATGTTACTACAGTAAATGTTTTATTTTAAAACCATCATCCTTGAGGATTTAGAAAATTCGTTCAAAATACATTCAGTATCAATATTTTTTATTACATTCTTCTCTATTATGCGATGAATAGGGAGATTTGTAAAACCTTCTTGATGTCTATAAATTCTTACCCGCGTCTTTATTATTTGCATAGCCGAAAAAGATCGCTCACATCATGTTGCAGAGCTAACTGGTAAAGTAAGTGCTAATTATAACATTTTGTAGATATTTGGAAAAATTTCATTTTTTATTGTTGTTTTCAAATCGTCAAATTAAAATCATTATTATGTGCTATATTTCTTGTTTTTTAAGAAAATAATATATGAAAACTAATTTAAAATTTGTTTATGTTTGCAAGAATGTTTGGGGTGACTTGTTGAGCTTTGCGGGGATTAGCCCTCCTCCCCCGATTTCCACCTGCTATACTCTGTATGTGCACATCAATTAGGTGAATATAGATATTATGCTTGACATAATATTACAATATGTACCTACTTGATTAACTCAACTCAATTAATTAAATTTACAAATATAAATTTGAAAATTCAAAATTTAATTTAATTTAAGATCCTGATAAAATTGTACATTAACTTTAAGTTAACGCAGAAATAACATTCATCGTAACAATAATCGTAATTCTTATTTCTTAGCAAATATTGAGAAGAAGTGATACAGATATTTGTTTACATCATTCAAACAATAATAAGTGTCATGTTAACGATATAACCTTTTATACTGTTCTATGAATCTAAATGATTTATATTACTTTAATTATTAATGTATACAGTGTAAGTGTTGTAATGACTGAACTGTGGGTTCGAGTGAACAATTTAATGGTTTTATTTTAACTGTGTATAGAACTACTACGGTAAAGCTTGTCGACTTGTCGTGATTTAAATAACTCTAATGGAAATTTAAAACTGTACCAAACGTTAAAATAAATAAATAATGAAAATTCTATTTGAATAATAATATAATATATTGTGCTGTTTAGACATTTGACTAGTTGAATATTAAGAGCAAAATCGTTTATGCGAACACCATATCATAATATAAGATATAATAAATTATAACATTTCTATGCGTGTTCATTGTAAGGTACCAATACATCGTGGGCGGAAGAACTCGTACGAGGAAATTAAGACATCTCGTATAACATTATACAGGTGTATATTAATATTATATTATTATTGTGTCGGATATAATAATATGAGCATCGATAATATACGTTAAAAGTGTGTTATTATTACTATCGCGAACGGAATAGCTGTAGCGAGATCGAAACGGGCGCGTATTTGATCGCCGTCCATACCTATACTATTATAATATACACGTTATTAAAAGTAGTTTTAATCGATGGTCAAAAATTGATATTATCGAATTTCGGAATGATTTATTTGGTATATGTTGGAAAAAAAACTAAAAACCAGTCGGCTTAAAAAACGAGAAAAATTCAAGTTTAATTGTCCGCATATTATTTTAATCTCCTCCGCGGCTGCGTTCGGTTTGGACACGCGTGTGATGACGATGTACCACGATCGCGGTAAATTATAATGCACGAGTATTATTATAGTCATCGCGGTGATATCGTATAGTATATAATATTATCATTATTTGTTCTAAAAATATCACGTCCAAACATGTATTAAATTGTTAGGTATTATATTATATATAATATGTATATCATACACAATGCGCATGAAAGGTTTTTCGAAATGGTAATTTCGCAACAGCCAAAAGAAAACGCGTTAAAAATATTCTCGTTATATTATTAAATCGATTGACGACCTTGACCTCCCATCGAAAAACAATGGCCTACAATTAAGGTGATCTGTGGTTTAATACAATATATAGCCAATGTATAGGTATATCAATAAGGTATCATGCTGCAGCGTGTTTGCGAGTAAGTCTAATGCGAATTTGATTACATATTATATTATGTGAGACGGCAAACGAATAACTATTATTAATTTGGAATATGATTTCACTTTTCTCGACGTGTCTTAATAGATGGGTAGTTTTTACGTTCAGTTACGACATTATAAAGTAATTAATACGAATTTTTAGAACCGATTACAAACGGCACCCGAGTGCCGACGCGCAACGTGCCGAGACACAAGACGATTGTGTTCGTATATACTATATACCCATATACCCAGGTGATGTTATTACTACAACCGAATATTTATGGACCTGAGTATCAACAGTATTATTATCACCATTCAGCGATGGATCTGGAGCTTGTTTTTTGGGTAGGGGTCAATTTTTTAAAAAGGAATGTATTTGAGAGTGCTTATTCATAATATAGATAATACATGTGGAATAAAAACATGACTGTATAACGTATTTGTGCGATTTGGAAAAGATGTCTTTACTACTCATATGATACATATTTTATAATATTATTATGGTTTTAAATAAACTATAAAAATATAAAATAAATCTATTTAGAATAGCCGAGGAGTGAGCAGGACGGTAATCGTCACGTCTCCCTCGCCACATAAATCTACCCCCGAATTATCACTCTACTTAATCGTAAACAATTGAATTCGCATTACATTTGTTCTGAACTGTATTGCTGGTAATAAAAATCCTGTAAAGTAAACGGATATATTTATTGTATAATATACATAAATGCGTATACAGTGTGATATTATACATGATGTATGTTCCTATATACATATATATATATATATATGCAGGGCTTGCAGGCATTATACAACTCACTTATATGCTCGTAAACAAGTGCTGCCGTATATAAGAAATAATAATATATTATAATTTATAACATGGTATGATGGGAGTACATACAAATGATATACAATATTGCAGTATAAACGTATGTAGTAGGAACAGAGTTTGCAGATTTATCAGCAACGTAAAAAAAAAAATTCTACGGTAATTTACGAAACATATCTGCCCATCTGCGACTATACTTAAGCCAATACAATTTATTGATTAACGATTTTCGTTAAGGTTGACAATTATAAAGAATTTATACTCACCAGTAGATATGATTAAATATAAAATTATACACGGCCCACAATATTATAAATATAATTTTTATTATTTAACCTTTTTTGACTTATTAAATTTGAAGAAAAAATAACAAATGGATTTTAAATATCGAGATATCCGGTTTTGTATATTATAATTTATAATGCATATATTATATTGTAGTTAAATCTTAAATAGATATGTTGTAATAGTTAGGGTGCCTGCCTATAGGAGGGTTCAGATTTTAAGTTTAGGATCAAAACATGGTTTGACATCCTGTATATTCAGAAACGCGGAGTACACATTCGATAATTTATTATTAATAGCTTCGTGTATATTTTGTTCTATATAGCCACGACACGACTAAACGAGTGCACTTCAAAACTATTTCCAGTGCAGCAATGCAGTAAAATTATATTACTCATCATTATACCTGTATCTGATAGGTTAGGTTAGACTAGGTTTTTATATATACGTCTATTATTTTTTTCAGCCACATAATTTCGTGACACAACCCGTCGTCGTCCAATCAAAAGTTTATATTGTTTATAATCGTATCATCTCTACATATATACCTGCGCAGACTGTATGTTGGTAAAGATGTACTCTGTAAAGTGTTCAACCCTCTTCCAACTGATTTATGGGTATTAGGTACAATGAATATTATATAACATGATTAACCCCAAAAAAATTATATACTTTTATATTATATTATATATTATTAGTATACAGGGTGATTCTTTTGTCAAACAACACTTATATGGTGTTTGTGTGTAAATACCACCTAACATACATCTATAACACACAAACACCACCCAAAACCACCCAACTTTGGGAGGCTATATCTTGTAAACGGATTAACGAAAAATGACAATTTAAACGTGAAAATCCATTGAAAAAATAGCGTTTTTAGTTTATGAAATTTTAAGTATAGGTTGTCATTTGAAAATCAAAAGTTGATAATGATTAACCTGATAAATATAAAAGGGTGAAAATATTTAAAAAATATATAGTTCTAGAACAAGATGGTTCTAAAATTTTGGTAAAAAAAAATTTGAAAAAAGTCAATAGTTTTTGAAATAATGAGTGTTGTTTGATAAAAGAATCACCCTGTATATTATGCGTGTGTAATCGTACTGCGATGCTCCAAACGTCACACATGCTGGAAACAGTGTTAAGTCTAACAGTGTATACATGTATATATATATATATAATGTAATCGTCTGTATATAAGGATGTGTGTGTGTGTGCGTACTTTGGTAGTGGGCAAGTGTACGTATGTGCACTCGTCGGCGGTGGGCGACTGCAGGCTGCGGGTTAGAGAAATAATTTAATCCGGCGCGGTGGCTGCTCAGGTAAAATTCCTGGGACCGGTCTTTGGAAATACGAACACGCATTATAATAGGTATATAATATTACGATATATACGTGTATAATAATATACAGAAACGCGCGCGCGGCCATTTTTTTTCACCTCCTTCGAATCATCGACGGCGGGCATGGCGACGACCGATGAAGTTGTAATAATAAAACAACATCAGAAACCCATCGTCTCCGCGACGCAGTGTCCCCTGCACAAGTAATAAATAATAATAATAATATATTAAATTGTTACTATTATATTATTATTAGGACGCGGAGTGAATTACACGCGTTTACACGGTCATTATTTTCACTGTTGGAATCATGAATTACATATTATAAAATAATAAAAATCTATTACCATAATTATATCATTCCCGTAATATATATATACATAATATAGGTGATGCGTCGTACGCGATGAGATTGTGTGTAGCCAACTTCCGATATTATCATATTATATTAACGTAATTGGCGATATCAGGTATACCAAACGGTATATTATGCCACGATGTGACTTGCATACTGAATTGGTATAAAAGGTATTATCATATATTTTCAGAATATTTATAAATATATCATCGACCGCAATAATTATTATATTAATTATTGGTATAATAATAATGTTGGTAGTCTTAGACGCGGTGGACCGCGGCCCGAAAGTGATAAGTGATTACGAAAATCAAAGTACGATTCTATTGATTCTAATATAATATGTTAATGTATAACAGGGTGTGAACAATGTTGATGGTTTATTGCACCCGTCATAAAATAACAAGTCGCAAAAACATAAAATACTATATTATACGAACATATAAGATTTTCATGTGAAGTTATTACATTGTTTTTAAAACTTAAATAGCTTATTTTTGTTATAATATAATATAATATTATCAATTTAAATTTTAAGGATATTTTAAATACGATCATTTGTACGAAACTGTACAATAATTTATCGATATCCTAATTGAATATCCTATATTAGGTTGTTTTACGTTTTTAAGAGAAAACCGGTGTTGGCTTGAAACCGAATTACGATACAATGTAGATTTGGCATCGGAATAATAAGTTAATATAAATCACTCGTCCTGTACGTTTAAGTGATTATATTAATATGATTCAAATTTTCGACTGAGGTATCACCTACACGAAAACTAGCTATAGGTATACACGATTACTTACCATGGTTCTAACGCATACAAACCATTTTTTTGCCTGCATTATAAATGGATATAACTTCTGTAACTACACAAACAAACACACACACACACATACATGAGTTTTTCGACTCGTCATTGTCTGGAAATTTTTTTATAAATATCAAAACGTAGTATAGGAACGGTGATCTTAATGTTTTAAATTTTTAATTATTAGTGTGACGAAGTTACGTTATGTCGTTTTAATTACCTTTATGCATGTTAGGGTGCCTTATGATTTATAAAATGCTCACAACAAAACTGAAAACATTCTCTGGAGACGGATGCATTTTTCCGTAGGAAACCATTGTATTTATAATCTCCCACGCAGGTAAATGCAGCAATTATCTGCTGTAATAGATTAATTCATTACATACACATTACTATACGTGACATCATATACTTTATTATAAATAAAAATTAAACAGATCAAACACGGTAGAATGTAAAATAATGTAGAAACAAGTTGCGTTTGTACGGATACAAGAACGCATTCAATTCGTGATGCAGTGCTACGTGTGAATATATAACATATTATTATAATATTTTGGAATTATTTTAGGCATCAGAGCCGTTAAAATATATTATCAACCATTAAACGTACTTTAAACAGTTTATCAGTTCGGAAATGTACCTATAATGCTGTTTTTTATGCGTTTGTGTGTGTGTGTATGTGTCTTATGAAATATGAATAATTCATGTAATTTTCGTATAATAACGTTGTTGTAATAATCAAATTATTTTAACGGCTCCCCGGAAATAATTTCACTAACAAGCGCATCAGTATCAATTAATATTGTTTCTACACACTGCTGCCGCAGTTCTCTTGTTTTTGTTTTAATAATAACCATATACAATGGTTTTAAAATAAAGAGTACACATTTTACCGAGTCCAGTGTATATTATTACGTTGTAGCACGGGTTAAACACGAAACTATATTTCTGCGGTATATAGTCATTAAAATAAACATATATTAACGTTTTTCCTAGTTTAAAAGTCACGAATGAACACAAAACTATATAGTACTGCCGTGTTTATGTATATTATAATATTATATATTGTAGTAATACATCATACACATTTTACATATTTAAAATATCATAATATGGGCACAAACCCACACACTATTTTAATTTAAAAATATTACACAAATAGTTCAATCGGATATTTGTTTACTTTTTGGTAGACGCCATACGGACATTTGTTTTCTTCGTCAACTTGGCAAATTTTACGTTCACAATAATATATTTTACTCTTTAATGTCTAAAATTAAGGTGAATTTACTTCCTGTAAAATTTAAAGACAAGAATATTATATCGAAGGATTTTATTTATATTATTATTTTTAAATCAAAAATAAAAATTGTAAATACTATCTCTAGATATAGATAGCCTACTGTTGGCTAGGAATGTCTTATAAAATAAAATAAAATAAAAGTTATTTTTAAGTAAGTTATGTCAAGTAAAATAAAATTAAGTATAACATTTGCTAACAACATGTTATACGTTTTTAAGACAGAATCAAAAAATGTCCGTGTGGTGTCCTCTTAAATTTTAAGTTTTAAATAAACGCGTTTATGTGAAAACATAATAAATAATAACATACTTGCATAAGAATTTATTATACTATTATACTATATTATTGTTTTAAGCCCGGTATTCGTTAAATTATGTTTAAATTGTTTAAAGGCGATAACTAAATAAAATATTCAAAAAGATATCAAATTATGTTATAACGTAAATTTTATTTATAATTTTCAATAACACATTATAAGAAAAGTAATAAAACTTTTCATTTGTTATTTTTAAAAGAATGTTGGCTTTACACATAGTAATATTATGAGATATATATTTTTAAATATAAAAATGTAAAGATAATCACAGCGTATAGCATTGGTATAGATCTTGTTAATATAATATATTTTTACCTGTAGAGTTTAGACATATTATTCTGATATTCTTTGAACATTTTTATCAATTGTATACATTTTCATTTTAAGCTATTTCATTCCAAAAAACATAAAAAAAAACAAATGCTTCATTGTGTAACATTTTATAACGATTTTAAACTACATATTACATTTATTAATTACTCAGTTAGTAATAATTACTGTAATATTATGATAAATGCACCACTATAATAATATAACGTCATTCGTTTATTCAGTTTGGGTGCACATCATATACAATTTTTGGAAAAATTACAGAGACACGTGTGGACACAATTTAACTATAGACATCACACTAAAAGAATGGAGTGTTGTTTTTACTATAGGTAATGTGCTCAGTGAAGTGTGTAAACAAATTATATACACTCCATATTGAAATTATCACAACATATTGTTAGTTTATTTAAATCAAAACTGTCTATTTTAATGTATGTGACCTGTTTTGTACGCTTCCAACTGGTCTACTCTTTATTTTTAACGTAAACATTCATATTATATGCCTAAATATGATAAAGGCTGTTTAACTAAGTTCAAACTAGTCACTAATCCATTTTAAAAATATGATTATAATATTATTGTAACTACATAGGTATTTTATAATACTTATTTTTTAATAGCAGGATAACATTAAAAATATTAGTTTAACACGTTTGGTGCATATTTATGTAAATTATTCATGTTAATAATTTAAAACATAATATATTTTTATATTATACGTATTTTTTTTTTTTTTGTTTCGAATTTAATTTATGAATACATAAAATTACCGTTTTTCTAAAGTTTTGATATGAAACAGACTGCAATACCTAAATATAGGTACATACATATAATATAGGCAATACAATAATTGATACATGAATAATACTTAAAAGTTAGTGGTTGTACTGTGAAATATCAAAAGAATTATGCGAAAAATAAAAATAGTCAGTTTTATTTTTAATTTTAAAAACATTATCATACACTTAATTTTCAAGCCTATAAACATACGTACTACGCTTATATTATGTCATATATAATCATATATACAGCATTGTACGTTTTTGTAGATACGACATGTGCTAGTCTCAAAAAATAGTAACAATTAACGTTACCTATTTGTGTGTGTGAAAAAAAAACAAAAACAGATATTACAATTCAGCAGTGTTACGGCCCATTTATAGGTTCATAGATGTGGAGAGGATCAGAATCACACGCGGATATACTATATGATACGGTATATAATATATATATATATATAAATATATAGGTACGCGTTATACGGGGCGGAAACCATATCATCTACGCTGCTTAGAGCCGATCACCGGGTTAAATGATATGAGCCCACTCGATGCGTGTGTGTGTGAATGCTGTGTGCACTGTTCGTCGCCCGATTGAAACAATACACCTAATTTATCTCGTTTCCTGTGTGTACCCTGCTCCCCCCCCCACCCAACGGTACTCTTCCGCCAAGCCTAAAGCGGCAGCGACCGAGTTTATGTCACGGGCGCAGTAGCTGCGGTGGACGGGTTGCCCCGATGACGGAGGGGTGGTCGCGGCTTGGGGATGATGGCGAGTAGTTCGGGTCGTGACGGGGTTGGGACGATGACGGTGCTGGCGGAGAGCGGGGCGCGCTTTCCCGCCGGAGGACGCTGCGCGGCGGCGGAGACGGCTGGTGCAGCGTGCCCGGGGAGGTCTAAAAACAATATCTGTCGTTGATAAATTGGATTTTTCGTGTGTACGCGCGCGCGGAAAAAAACTTCCGATAACCGATGACAATGCCGATGAGTAATGACGCGCGTCGCTATCATTTTTCATTAGCGCCCCTGAGGCAGGTGAAAATATGGAAATGGATGGAAATGAATTACGGTCCCTGGTGGATCGGTGGAGCGGCGGGACGAGACTATACACACAGCAGCAGTGTGCGGTGCGGGAGAAAGGGGAAAAACGAAACTGAAAAAAAAAACAACGTTCGAGTGATAGAACGGTACGTTTTTCATCCACTATCGATAGCACCTATATCGTAATAATATACGGAGCGCTTTCATGTGTGTGTGGGTGTATAAGTATGCATTATGAAAAATAAAAAATATATATTTTAAAATGTATTATAAAAATCCTTCGCGCGCGCCCCGATGCAGCAGTGGCATTCGCGACTATGGAACGATACATCAATCAAAAATACATTTGAAAATTTGATGTCTACATCGATACGGGCGCGAGCGTATAATATCGGTACCTAAAATATTATATACGATGATAATAATATTATACGTGTACGTACACACACGCTGCAGTAACAGCTTTATGCTCGTATATCATAATATTCATAATGTAGGTATACACATTACTCAATCACGGCGAGTGATATAGGTAAGTCGCGTTGCAGCTTTTATATATAGAACATTATGTATATCATAGTACGCTTTATAACGCGACGACGGTGTCATGAATGAAAACTTATAGACTTTTGTTGAAATAATAATATGTTTATAGGTTTCATCTTCTTTTTTTTTTCTTTCTGGGGTTGTACAGGCCTTTAAGGCCCATCGCCGCAACAGCATATTGTTTCCATATTCTTCTCTATCATTTGCACATTCTTCTGCGTTTCTTACGTTCAGGAGTTTCAAGTCTTCCTTTACTCTATCCACCCATCTTTGTCTGGGGCGTCCTCGAGGCCTCTTCGTGTTGGGTTTCCATTAAGTTATTGATCCAATCATTATGCCTATAACATGTTTATAGGTACGGGACAATATATTGTTATAGGCAATAATATAATGTATTGGTGTTTTAGTCGCCTTGGTCATTAAGCGGACGTTTTTTCACACCAGTTTTCCAGCGATTATATTATAATATATATACCGCTAGATAAGATCGCAAATGTAGTATTTGCGTCGAGTACTATCATTTAAATTATAAAACGAGTAATATTATTCATTTAACGCATAAGGCACTCGACCTTTTGAGCAACTATTCAAATTCAATAATTTTTACATAATTCCAAGTTTAGAAAAAATATATACGTTTAAAAAATAAAAAATGTTGTTAGCTATTTTTTTATCATTAAAAATGAATTGAAAAATAATTGATGACAACTTATAGTTTTAACTCCTCATTTCAAAGCAAAATATTTTTTAGTGTACTTTTATAAAGAAAAATCGAATATTAGACGAGTACTTTATATATATATATGTCATTTTAGTATTTAGAGTATAATATTATAATATGTTGAATATGTTGTCACATTTTGAGTGTAAAACAAAAAATTATAACGATAAGAAATAGTTGAAAATATTTTTATTTTAGAAAAGTTAATAGTTTTTTACATGAGTTAAAATTATGAAAAAAAAATATATACTTTTCTAAAGTTCATAAAAACTTAAAGTTGATTTTTTAACGAATAATATAATATTATAGATAAAATGAAAATATGAAATATTTTAAGAGCTCCTGTTAAATTAGAATGCTATAGAATTAGTACATATTATATTTATTATTAGCGTTATTCGACCTTCTAATTAAAAATTATTATATTTATATTTTTTAAATATACATAAAATACAATACATTCCAGTTATAGCATAAACACACTAGCGATGATCGCGTGTGTGGAATTTACAGTATTGTTATATTTATTCTCGTTAAATCAAACATAATATTATATAGTCCATGATAATTGATAAAAATATTGTCTATCCTTATTTTAATAAGCTATAAAATAATAATTATATTGACAGGCACGCATTCAGGAAATGTATACATTTTAACTATAAGTTTAAAATATTTAATTCTTATAAACTTTTATCGTAGAAGTTTTTTGCCAAACCCACTGAGCTTCAGCTAATAGAAAAGTATGCTGGTATCGAATATTATACCCAATATTACGTGAACGGAAATTTACGGTCTCGTATTTTATAATTCACTCTTACTGTTACTGTCGTCATGCTTAAAACGAGTGATTTATGTTTTAAAATAATTATACGTTATATACGTGATTGCGTTTTTGGTAAAGAACAGCGGCAGCAGCACAAATCTTGACGACTGTTGTACAGATTGACAAAAAAAACAGCGCATAACCGTATTAAAAATATAAAACTCTAGACAAGTGTTTTCGAAACAATAATATACATTGTTTTTTCGATACTATACATATACTATATACATACATAGATCAGTAAAACGTCACGAAATGAGTTTTTTTTATTTTCGTGTAATCGCATGATATTTATTGATGATAATTATTATTTTAAATATAAATATATGGATTTGGATTTGGTATAAACAATAAACATAATATATAAAACAAAAATATTTATACTTATATATTCTTAGTGTTTGCCAATTATTAGTACCTATAATCGTATGTATTTTATAAAATACCTAATATTAATTATAATTAATTATAAACCTAACCTTATAAATAATTTTTTTAAATGTCCCAAGTATAATTATTAATATGAGATTCAATTTTACGTATATTTTTTTAAAACTATTTTTATTCACTGATATCTTTAATTCATACATTTTTATAACTAAGAAACTGTCAATTTAAATTTTGAATAAGGTAAATTTAAATGTTTACTAAATAATTTACAGTAAAATGATGGAGGGTTTCTTATTTGAAAAATAGAATGTTGTATCATCACAGGACACTTCTTGAGTATTAAAAAAAAAAATTCAAGAAAATAATAAGGTCTTAGAGTATATTCATAAATACCAAAAATCACGAATTAATGAATTCATTATTAAAGGAAAATATGGAGGTTAGCATGCTTGGTGAATCACCCGGTATTTATAGTAGGTACCTATATGATGTACCTATATGCGAGCATGTATATATTATACGCACGGGTCACAGAATGGTTGCAGCAAGGAACTGTGTGTGGCTTATTGTTATTATAAATTAATTATCCCGACGTCCTCTGTGCCATCACTGTTTCCCATTATTTTTTTTATTTTTTGATCGCTGCACTGCAAACGCACAACGCCCTCGATGATTTGATTTTGTGGCACACAGGTCGACGATCATGACACATATTTATTATATTACCTATTATAATTTATAACTCTATTTTATCTCGGTCTGTAAATATCCAAGAATCGCGTTTCCGTATATTTTATATATACGACACAGTTCGGTCCCGAAATACGTCATTACGGCGCAATGGCACGCGATCACGAACACCTCGTGTTTAAAAGTAGGTATAATACCTTAAAGGTGTACCTATAACCTATACATTATACCATGTCGTGCTTCAAAATATTATAATATCGCATCGACGAATTCTATTTCGCACGATTCAACCGTCGTCGATCGGATCGTATCATGTCATTTTATGTGGTACCTACCTATTATCATAGGTGCCGCCGATGCACACGATGGCGGTGGTCGATGAGAATCGAATGAAAATACTAATGTCACCCCCATCGTGGATACGCAACGCGCGTCTTGATTGAACGGGGGGTTGGAATGAAAGAATCGTCGTGACGATCGAACCGGATTTCATGAAAAACGCATTAACTTTGGAAACCGTTTATTTTTCTGACTAAACAGTCCGCCGATATATATATGTTTGACTTTGACAAATGTTCGACGTTAAGGAATTCGTTCTGCTCGTTTGTCATCGCTGCTTTTTTTTTCCCATTCCATCTGCCGGAGTCCGGGCGGTTTCCCATATAAACCTTATCGTACAAAACGAAAACACACACACCGCGAGCACATTTATACATATGTATATAAATGTATAAAATAAATACCTACGTAATACCCTGTCGTGGTATATACGACACATATATTATATTTATATATATTATTTACCAGCTACCGAGTGTCAGTACGAAAAAATAAAAAAATAAGATAAACAAAAAAACCCTCCCGCGGAAACAATAAACGACGTCACTTGTGTGAGAGTGGTGTACTTCAATAATAATGATAATAACGATTATATGAATATAATGACGACATATATACGAAACGAAGAGCCGGTAGATTAATATAATGTATAGGTACTATGATATAAGTATTTTTTGTCTCGTTCATCGTATCTGTATAGGTACGCGTCTCCCGTGACGTGCGGGGAAATCACAAACGCGAACGACAATGCCTATGCAGCAGCAGCAGTAGACCCACCGGATGAGCCGGATAGGATGAAACGCTTTTGGAAATAAACAATAAACGAAAAAAACTCGAAAATTCGAAAAGACCCAAAAAGTGCGCTTGCTCATTTATAAATAACTTCGTTATTATACATATTACGTATATATATAGTTACGACACGGCGGAGGTAAAATCTCGGCGTTGAAAAATCACTTTTATTGTGTTTAAACGTAATTAAATAAGGTAACGACGTATATATACATATATTATTATTATTATTATTATTATAATTCCTGTGATGGAAGTTACGGAGGGACAGAGACCGTTACTATACTACCACCGCCACTACCGGTATTTATCTCTCGTCTTCGTCACCACAGACGCCACCGCCGGCCGTGTATATAACAATTTTAAGTCTTTATTATTATTTTCGTTTTTTTTGTTTTCATTTTCCGTTATTATTATTATTATTATTATTGTTATTATTATTTGACCCCCTTGTTCACAACGCGAGAAGTCAACACCCGGAAAGTTGTAATTACCTCGACCCGATTTAATCTCTTGTAAAAGAATACTGCTGCTACAGCACCACCATCACCCCGACCACCACAGTCACCCCTTGTATAGTTTTTCCACGCGCCCGGTGGGGGTTTTCACCCCTAGCTATTTTTCTTAACTTTTTTTCTGTGTGTTTAGTGCCGAAATATATTGCATTTTTCGTGGCCATAGTTTTTCATTTTAATATTTATAAATAGGGCAGCGACAACCACAGAACCACGCGCGCCGGAAGCCTCCCCCGGGTTGTTGAATAACTCTAATTTTTTTCTTCATTTTTCACCTTGTTATTATTTTTTTTTTCCTTTTGTGTGCGTGTGTGTGTGAATTTCGAGTATAATTACTGAAATTAAAATAATTTTATTAGCTTATACAGACCTTAGTGACTTGACAAATGAGTGATTTTATTATGCGTTTGGTGTTAGTATACACATTTACACGTTTTCTCTTTTATTTATACTGTAAAACTTCTTTTACTTTATTTCAAAAAAAACCACAAAATCAATATTTGCATTTGATTTTATTATAGCCTTAGCTCTCGAAATGTAAAAAAAAAGCAAGCTCCTTTCCAGTGGGCACAGAAAACTGTTTGAAACAAATGTATAGTGCCGTTAATAGTTTTATGCTGCGTTTTCGAATGACCGATTGTTCGCATTATAAAATTTCTCAAAATCCGTGTATGAAAAAAAAACAACACAAGTAAAAGTAAAATTTTATTTTCTGCATCAAAATTTAACTTTATTTATCATTTAGTTAATTATATGTATCTTGTATTACAATCCTACGACCCATAAGAACACTGCTTATTATAACAATATGTTAACGGTTATTATTAGATATTATAATAATGGATGAATGCGTGTTAACAAACCGAAAAAAAAACCGTAATAATAACCGTATATAATTGTGCTCGGATTTCACGTTTGCGAATTTAATTAAAAAACAATTTTTCAATCAATCAGTTTCCAAGGAACATCTCCATCTCCAATGAATAATGATCGTTATTTTACATGTATATACTATAAATTTAATTAAAAAATGATATTCCCTGTAAAAAGTCTATATGCACGTTAGTTATGTAAAGAGAGAGATTGGAAGTTGCTGAACATTGTGTGTGGTATAATTGCAGTAGTATATGACTAACCAGCCGTGGCAATGAAAGATATATGGTAATGTAAAATAGAATAAAATAACCACGCCGCCGCCGCCGTATTAATGCTCAATATACAAATAATTATTTCAAAATTTATTATAATCGTTCAATTATACATCATATCGTCGTGCAGTTCACGCAACATAGTCCGAAAAAAAGCTGACCCTCGCCGACTATTTCGTAATGAGTTTTGTTTTTTATTTTCACGTCGTATATAGTCGTCGCGCATATACATACGTATATAACACGCAGAAGTCTTTATTGTGCGTTTTGTATTCAACGTATACAATCAAAACCGCCCCTACCACCTACCCCATGCCCAAGGGATAGACTTATTACGGCTTACGACCGCTGGGAAGAGCGGGGCTGCACGGGCGGGGTGCACGCTAGAAGACACGATGATCCCGGCCAGGGCCCCGCGCGCATTCACGAGCGGAATTCTTAAAACGGTTCGATTTTTAACACGCGCGAAACTTCATCCGTCTCTCCGGGGCACGCGGCAACTTTAGAAATAAACTTTTTTCCACCGCCGGCTTACCGGGACCCGGATATATGAACAGCGGAAGCCGATTTTCGACGGAAACCCGAACACGTCGTTAATCCCGCCGCCGTGGATGAGCGTGTACAGCGTTTTTAGCATCGTGTACGGAGTCGTGTAGGTATATAGGTATATTATATTATATGATATAGGCAACCCACCGAGCCCGGAGATGCGAAAAAAATATATACGCATTACACACGCAAAATGACATCTGATGAGACTTTGGGATTTAAGACCCCGCCGTCGTGTCGCTTTAACAACAGATTATTATTTTTATACGTCCTCTTTGGAATATACGTCTTCTATAAGAAAAAAAAATAAAACTTTATTAAAGTGTCTATATATATACTATACAGTATGCCTAACATCATTTATATGTATATCGAGTAAGCTAGTTCATTTGGAAAATCTTGAAATATATTTTTCTTAATTTCTATTACAAAATGATTTGTTTATTAATATTATTAAAATGTATGTTTCAGGCTTGGATCGAAGCACCTGCAATTCTTCAAATGTTGTTACCTTTTGAAATCCTATAATTGGATATTGGTAATTTTTATAATAATGCGTTGACTGTTAAGAGTATAGTATTACAGGGCCACCGGCGCTGTAGAATATATATTACATATAAATAACGGTGGATGATGTGTATTATAAAATGAGAGCTAGTTACTTATGATATAATACTTATATAATATTATGAAAAAAAATTGAAAATTGATAAAAATCACGTAATGCACTATCCATCATCCATACTTCGACACGTATCTTCCGGACGGATAGAAAAAAAACGCTTCCTTTGAACATTTTGTAAAAAAAATAATTATGGTTAGGTGCGAGAGTTTGATGTTAGGTTAATGGCGGTGAGATGCTATAGAATATCGCGGATTCAATATATTAAGGTACATTGTGTACAACTATAAATTGATGTAGATATAATATCTATACATTTCGCATTTCTATGAAAGACATCATACATAGGTTTATACAATAAGCACTTTACTTTATTTATACCATTGTTATTCTTTTCTGTTTCATCAAGTTTGAAATTTTTTGAACCAGCTAGTATATGTATACCTATCTTTTAAACAGTGGGCAGAAAATATTATTTCAACTACAATAATAGTAATAATAATAATAATAATATTTCAGGTACCAAATACTTTTCATTTTTATTTTATGATATATCAATATAACCCAAAACATATTCTCAGGCATTTTAGTGTTGAATTTATAATTGATCAATAAATAAGTTAGAGACCCTAACTCTACTAAATTCTTGGTTTCAATCGTCATTACATACAACGCAAAAATCTATAATATTCTAAATAAAATTTAAACAGAATTAGACGACCCTTATATTCTACTAGTACCTATATTTTAGTATAAATCTATATATCAAGTAATAAATACTTAGTAATGTTCACACAGATCCTCCCCTGCTGTCAGTTCAAACGGAAAAAAAAAAAAAAAAAAAAAGTAATAAATACTAATTAATATTATAGTATAAATAGGTAATCATCTTCATATCAACAATTGCAATTAAATACCTCAATAAAAATAATGGCAACTTAATACACGCCTACAGTAACTACAAACAATAAATAGGTACATATATTATATTGATATCAAAAATCGTATACTGGAAACGATAGGAATTATAGAAATCGGGCGGATTTAGCGGCGAATATCGCCGTGTGTAGCCCCAGCCTAATGGATGGATATAATAGGTATATAATAGGTATTCTAAACTGCAACTACCTATTATTTTTAGAAACCTAAAAGTGAGTAAACCATGTTATTTTATATACGTATAAATAAATTATAAAATTACTTTGTTGAAAACTACCATCGGAATTTAAAATTATAATCGAGCGAGTCTACCACATTATTTCGTATAATATAATATACAATATGATATATGATTATCTATAATATAATATGTGTTGCAGTGTCCGTTCTATATGACTGGACGACGACAGTGGCGGCAGATTGATTGGTGATGTGTGCGTGCAGTATAGTTATAATAATATTAATTTTATAAGCGTATACCTGTATAATAGGTACATATAACAATAATGCGCATTACTGCAGCGTGTGTTATATTATATCATTATAATATCGAAGGTATATATTTTAGGGTTATGCGTCGGGGAACCCCGCCGAGGGCGAGGTGGAAAAACGTAATTCGAAATGTTTAAAAAATCGATTCGGAAACTTGTCACTGATGGTATACGTACATGAGACCGTATTCCACATACGTCCGTCTGTCTTCGTACACACACACACACACACCTACACATCGCGTATAATATGTGCGCAAGAGATAACAAATGAGTTCGGCGCGCTGCGTCAGTCTTGACGGGCGTGTGTGTACGTGCGCGCTCGATGATTGATTACAATAGTAATAATAATAATAATAATAATAATACGTTTACGGTATGGTCGTCACTTGTATATATATATATAATGTATGTGTTTGCCCGACGGCCGAACCTATACCGACGACGACCCCTCGGGATCGGGGCAGCTATATGCGCTGCACGACAACGTCTGAGGCGGTGCGTATGTGTCTGGTCGGGTTTGCGTTTGTGTGTGTGTATGTGTTTGAGGGAGGAGAGTAGAAATATCGGCATCGCCATTTTAACCCGAAGCTCATATATACATATGTGTACATATACACCCCCGTGAAAGTCGCGGGATTCGTTATTCGAGCCAGATGAGTGTATAATATTATGTATACGAGTATATATATATGAATGTATTATTTCAGTGCGCGTATATAGGTACCAAGGTGAGGAGTGAGTTTCTAGGGAAGAGTTGGTGTCGTGGGACTTATCGATCACCTATAGGGTGACGCGTGTGAACACGAATCCCGAAACTCTGGTATACTCGTATGACATATACATACAATATATATATATATATATCGTGCACAAATATATGCGAATTTAATAATATGGGATGCGCATGAGTCTAAAGAAGCAACGTCGGAAATAAATCTGAGCCTTTCTACACTGGGGGAAAAAAATATGGGTGACCAAAATCTTGAGACGATATGTAGGTACTACGTACCCCCACGGCTGTTGCGCACGCAACATCTTATTTTAGATTATTATCGATAAGTATAATCCTGGGCTTGCACTTTTCTAATTCGACGTCCAACTGCAAATTCGCGGTCTACGCGTTTATAATACTCTATATAGACAGTGCTGCAGCGTGACATACACGAAAACACATTACGTATAAAATATATTATATTGAACCTAAAATTATATGGATAGTACCTACCTACTTGTTGTTGTTATGCTATAATTATAACAACGAACCTGCATCGCCCGCCAAAAGTGTGAGATGTGCGGTTCGAATGATAATTGTTTTTCTCGGATTTTTCGTCTTTTGAAATTGGGAATCAACGCGCGTTCAAAAAACGGAACCGTCCCGACGTAGGTATAGTAGTATTATTATGTCAAAATAGTGGTTTTACTCACCCGTCAACAACCGCCTCACTTAGGACTCCAAAGTTAAGTGTGTGCTGCGGTCGGCGGCCGTCCAAACTGTCTTACATCTATGTAAATCATGTATAGGTAATACACATTTGTCGATGTACTGGCCTCGACGAGTTGCGTTTGGCGCGCATGGAGTCCGGCGTGTGACTAAAGTGAAATAAAAAATAAATACCACCTAAAATCGGGACCGAAATACGAAATGTTTATCGGCCAGCGAGCCGGGTGCATTGCCGGGTCTAACGATGTAACATAAACGGTAATGCGTTATTTCGGAGTGTATGTGTGTGTGTGTGCATCACGGGCAGTGTGGCGACCATTAGGAAATCAATAATAATTATTACCGGCCATTAGTAAATAAATGGATCGCTGCCGACGCCGGTTTTGCCTATTGAATTATTATTATTATCATCATAATCGTCTGGAAATAATATTATTATTATTATTATTATTATTGGGAAAGGTAAAGGAACGTCATGCTGTGATCGTAAGGATCGCGCAGTTTTTACAGCAATGCTTTTCACCGGTTTTTATAAAGTTACGTTTATTTTTCAAGCTTATATATTTTGCACATATAAATAAGTACATTTTGCGTGTAAAATATGGATAATTATGATAATTGATAATATTATATATTATCAGTTTAATTTTAAAAAAGCTTTAATAAAAAAAAAATATATATATATATTATTATATAGATTTTTAACGGGTGGTTTCGAAATGAAAAATTATCTGTTTAAAAATTGTTGCACCCCCTACCATTGTGTTCGTGGAAAATAAAACATTAATTTAGTCGAAATACTTATTAATTTAATCAAATAGGTACGATTTCGTGTAGAAAGTACAACCAACCGAATATGATCTAGAATTCGAAATCGTGTGAGTAAAATATATAAAAAAATCCGGCCGGTGCACCGTCCAGTGTCCTGTCGACGAAACACCAGCATATAAGGGGTCCGCCTTTTGGCTTTCACATACAAATTCTTCGTGGATAATAATATAAAATGTATATCATGATAATATTTTTATAATATTATAGTCCCATCATGTCCCAACCTTAAGCACGGGACGTTTGTGTGTAAGGCGGTTCGATGGCCTTCCCAAAAACCAGTTTCGAAGCCACTTGGCGGCGGCGTTATGTTTGTCCTATACTATAAATTCATCGAGTGTATCAGAATAAAAATCTCATTTTTTTTTTTTCTAATCTTACGAATCGCGTTCTTCTGTATATTATAATATCATCAAAAATCCCAAGGCACAGCGAATAAATATATATTTCATTCTTGGGTTACGTCGAATTGCGTCTCTTTTATACATATACTGATATACCTATGTATATATACTATATTTATATATACCTGATAGTACACGCACATAGGCATCCATAGACATCGAACCGCTTACGAATATTATCGAGATACGGATCGAACGTGTGCGCATTATAATAACAATTTTATAATAATTATATTTTTTTGGGGAGTACGACTCAATATTCTAGAACAGAGAGGACAGTAACCCTGTCTCAAACTGCCGCCTTTTTCAGTTATATTAATAATCACGAGTTCGTTTTCGGATATAGAAAATATTATCGCGGCGACACAATACAGAGAGTAAATAAGAGTCGCAAAGATATATTATATTTTACACAGCGGGGGGAAAGAGCGAGCCAGCAACAAATTAAAAGCACCGATTTTCAGTACACAGTTTTTTAAACGGGTGAATTTAATTTCCTCTGGGAAATACAATTTCCATATTCATACCTAGGGGATGGTCGGGGTGTACATAAATAATATTATAATATTGTAGTCGTCTAACGCGTATTGCAGTGCACGGCGGCGGTGCAGGCAATCGAAAAGGCATAAAACGTTTACGCGGTGTTTCGCGCATTCATAAATCGACTTCCATAGAAGCATAAACGCATCACAAAACATTCTGCGTGTGTTGAGGTCAATCTCAAAATTTAAAATATCCATAGAAATGTTAGCTAGTGTTTAAAAAATGTATGTGTTTTCTTAGTTTTAATTATATTCTGAACAAATTTTTTTTTTGATTACACAGATTTTTATAAATAGTTCATATTGCTGTAACCAAATAATATAACACAGCTTATATTATATAGATTTTCTAAGTTCAATTTTTTTCATAATATAATTCACAAGTCAGAAACTGTTATATTTATAATGATAAGAGAAGTGATAATCCATTATATTATGGCTTGAATGATGGATTAAAAAAACTTTAAGTTAAAAGTTGACACTTTGACAGTTATTCATAATATTTTTAATCTTTTTGAGTTATTATTATAGAAATATAGACCTTTGAAATTTTTAATTTAATTTTTTTGTGTTTATTTTACACATACAGGGCACAGGTAAATTACAGTGATTCACTACCTACTCAATGACATGGGATACTCGACATATTATACTGTAAATCAGAGCTGTTACCTACTTTCTTTTTTTATTCCTTTTTTAGTCTGACATTATATAGTTTCATCACTCACCAGTTCACCACCCATCAAGTTGATGGTACTATAAGTAATAATACTCGGGTTTCCTCTTTGATGGTGGTTTCTGGTGACAAATTGGATCTATCTGGTACTTTGGATTCATCAAAATGAAAAAAAAAATCGCTGAATGATTATATCCCCCCCCCCCAGGTAGCTTCGGGCCTGATTGTTAATATTCTTACACATGGTATAATTTTCTAAATATTTAGACTATATATAGACTTTGAAATATTTTGATTTGGTGATAATGAAACGGATATATTTAAATGTTTTATCATAAGCTTTTAATTCGTTAAAATTAAAAAAAAAAAAAAAAACCGATAGGTAACATAATATTATCGTAGATCACGTTATAATAGGTACTGTAAGTACGTTTCGATATAGATACTTCTTATGCCATTGATCACTCAAGCATATAATGTAATTACGTACACCGAATACCTTAAGTGTGTATCTCCAGCGTCTAACCACCGACATTATAATAATATTATACATATACCACGGTATACTACAAGACTGGACGATATTCCGGTAGCCACGCTGCAGGGATTTACGAGGACGACGATTTTCACGCGGCGAGATTTATATTTATCATTCACACAGACACGGTCGAGTCTGGACAAAATACAACGCGTATCCCACACACACACACACACATATAATATGTATACGAACGTCTTTGTTGCGTGTGTCCGCGGCACGGACGGAGCAGGAATTCCCGGTATGAGACCGCGACCGTTCGCCGGGTAAACGCATACACTCCGAATAATGGTCGATGGGTGGGGGGGGGGTGGGTGTCATCGCGCTCACTGCACGCCACTATTATATATAATACCTAAATAATGGTCGGCTACCGGTGAGACGTGCCAAAATATTGGGCTACCGGTCGGTGGCATTTCTGGGGTTTCGTGCGCGAATTTCGCAGCGGCCGCAACAATGTTTACGCATGTATACTGCACGGAAGCCGGTCGTGCCGTGCGAAAATCGATTACGGACATCATTACAAAGGTGTGTTTTGCAGGCATGTACGCCGCCCGAGACCCGCTGAAGTGCATGCGTATATTATATATACCTACATATTATTGTTGTTATTATTATTATATATTTTGGCCGAAATGTCCTTTGGTGTGTGTGTGTGTGTGCGTGTACAGCCGAGCGGAAATTAATGATGTTTCGCGGCGTACACGCACACTACTGCATACACGACTATTATAATAATAATACCCATCGTCCTCGCCTCTCCCGCGGGTGTATGTCCGCTGTCACTATACCGCCACCGCACACCGTGTGGGCCGAACGAGTGTACGACCGATGGAGTTTTAAAATATGTATATAACGTATATGGTATACCATGAGCTGGGCTTCGATCGCCAGATATACCTGGATAAATCGGTTCCGATCGTGGACCCGGGTATGACTTTTGTCACCACATCCGCTAGCTGGCACATAACCATGAGAGTCTGCAAAAACTAGAAATTGTGCGTTTTTTTTTTAAATAAAAAAATGAAAATAAGATTACTAAATTATGAATAGTGAATTCGAATACCTCTAAAGTCTTAAGTTATGCATGGATTAAACAACAATTTACAGGATACAATAATTATAACCACAGTTAAAATGTCTACTGACGTAGAAGTATAGAAGATTAATTAATTAAGCTTACATGTTACATGTGATCCCAAACATAAACAAATGTTTATCGAAACTTCTTTGGAAATGTTTTGTGCAAACTTTTGCGCTGGAAATTACACAAAACTAAAAGTTTAAGCATTGTTTTTCTTCCAGAGCCGGGAAAGTTGACAAGGGTCGTGAAAATGTTTTCACAAATTAGTGGGTGGTGAGTCAAAAAAGTTGAAAGCTGTTAGTACCCATATACGTTGATGCATTTGTATATAATAACAGATAGGAGGCGTCAAACTTCCTAAGTTCTAGGCAATTGCAGATGTAATTTTGAGCTTGGTATAGGAAATGAGAAATCTAAATCACGTTTTGACGAGAGAAAAATGTGATTTATTGTTTTATTTGTTAAATAAATTAAGGTATCCGTATTCTTATTTGTTTAAGTGCTGTGTAGTTTAGATATTATTTTATACAGGATCCATTATATTTATGTAATTAGCCACAAAAATCAAGTGATGTGAATATATCATACAAAAGTTATTTTATAATTTAGAGGTCATTGTAATATGTTATAACTTACGGACGCACACTAGTTGTCTCCGGAAGACAAAAAGGTCAATAATTTTTATATGAATTGCCTCCTGACAGTCCCTAACTGTTCTCGTAAATAAAAAAAGGCGTAGTACTAGTTGCCTCCTAATGGGCGGGTAATAAATGTATAAGTGCTTCCAAACATTTTCAAATAGCATGTTTAAAAATTAGTTTGTAATTTCGAAATAATTATATAAAATAAAATAATTAAAAGACGAATGTGTCATCGGTGGGTGGCTTCTTCATTCAAAATTTTCAATTTTCCTTTTGTCAATTACCTTATACTCTCATTGTACCGATTGTGTACGGATTGTGTATTTTATCAATTTTTTATTTTTTTATTTTTTTTTATTCTTTATTATTATATACACAATCTGTACCCCATGGATACAATAAAATAAAAAATTCTAAGTTATAATTTATAACTTTTGAGCATATTTGACACAATAATATTATACCTGTATAACTCAATATTAAGATAATATACTATTTTAAGTAACGATAAGATATAGTCCTAATTCAAAACCAGACTGAGCTAGATTGTAAAATGAATAATATATGGTATCGTAAGTGATTGAGTATTGTTTGTAACCACTATAATTGCAAATGCATATAAAATTACCAAATATTCTTATTATTGATTAATTTATATAATATTAATCAATACAAATCTAACTATTATTTTAATATAGAATTCTGTATCTATTATAAAAATGTCATATAAAAAATTTCAAATTTTGAATATAAATAACAAATTTGGCTGACGAATAATTTTTATAATATTCACATATCATTTTGTTAATCTATGCATTGTTGAAGTGTGGTATTGCATTTTCGTGCGCGTTTTCCTAAAAATAAATTCCAACATAATCGACTTTGAAATTGTCCGCGATCGACCATTTAGCCGCCCTTGATATACACATGATACTACCCGCCTTCTCCAAGAGGAGACATGTGTGGTGTTCACTTCCAGTTGCACTCTCAGTTGAGTGGAACTTAGTTGGAAACCAGATGACGCAATCGAATGATAGCACGTGAAATTGGTGATTGCGAAAAACCACTAAATTTTTTTGCACTTTGCTATGAATCGAACCGATGACTGCAGGGTGAGTCACAATCAATTGCGTGACCACTGCACCACTCCGGCACCATTCTTTCATTATAAATAATTAAATTCGATTTACGAATTTATGAGGAGTTTCATAGTGAAATTTATAAATCACTGCTTGATTCAATACAGTAGGCAACTAGTGTGAAAATTCTTGGGAGGCAAATCGTCGGAGGCAACGAGTGTATATTATAGCCTTTTTATTTAAGATAAGTCTGGGAGGGAATTCGTATAATTTGGGAGGCAACTAGTATGCACCGTAAATTACAGTCGAGTCGTTATAACTAGAAAAACTTGACGATTTTAATTTTTTTTATTCCCCTACAACTTGACTAATTTGAGTTAAGTATCTCGAAGTGAATTTTTATCCTCCATCAACTTCAAATTATCGCGACTCGACTGTATTTATTATTTATACCAACTCAATAATTTATTTTGTTATCAGCAGTGTATTTAAGATTTGTTATAGGAAGGGGATGACCCATTGAATATCACACATAAAAGTAACATAGAAAAATACTAAACACGATTTAGTGTCTAGTTATATATAGGTAAATTCTTTAATAATAGAAAAAAAGACCAAGGGGGAGGATCAATCCCCCCCCCCGTAAACACGCCGCTGTTTGTTATGTTAGGATAAAAGCTTCCATATACTACCTACTAGTCCATTATAGTGGATGTTAACATCTTAAATATTTTATTATAAATTGTCTAATTAGGATTTATATTCTAGAATTTATAGATTATTTTATATTTCTATTAACCGCATTTACGATTACAGTGATGTCTATGAATATAACCAACATAGGTATTCTCAAATATATCACAGCATAAAAAAACAAAAGAACACAAAATTTTGCTCGTCCGTTGAAAGTTAAAAGTTGAGCTTGGTTATAAAAAAAATTAATCACACCCCCTTTGAATCCGATTCAATCACTGTGGCTATGGTAACGTTTGTATTGTAGTCAGTTTGATTGTTAAATTATTATAATGAATGCATGCATTCATGACGCAATAGAAAAACAAAACATAAAATAATAAAAACCCAGTGATATTAAATTGTTATTTATTGAAGGTATACTAGGGTCGAGAGTATTATTTTTTTTCTCAAAATTTGGAAAGATAATTTAGTATAGATACTGACTTGATTATTTTAATATTGGTCAGGATAATTTTTAACTGTATGGGCGATTTTCTTCGAAAAATCGCGTACAATAACGACGGCGATCGTCGTTAAGACACTATACATAAATGTCTATGTACGAATGTTCTTTGACGACGACACGAGAAATGAAAAGGAAAATAGGTACTCGTATGGGTTGTAATTTTTATCGTTTGAAAAAAAAAACGACTATTGTATGATAATATTATATTATTTTACTAATAAAGTCGTTTCTATACCTCACTATACAGTATGGTATAAGATCGCATGTTCAAGAAACGTCGATTAATTACATCTAAGTCTAAACGTCCGACCACATTAATATCGTAACATAATAATATATTAAGACAATCGCGGCAGCACTATAATATAATAATATAGGCATCGCTTACCGCGTTGGTTTCAATATATTATAGGTAGGTACGAACATGATATTTTATTACTACACGATAATAATGATGATAATAAAATATCATAAAACAAATAACCAATACCTACTCCTCTGGCCGTCTCCCGGGCCAACAAATTAATAATAATATTATGTATTACTTATGCGAGATCGTTTAGGTACATACAGGTGACGACGTTTTAATGACTTTCAGTGTTTATATAAACGCGCGCACATATATTATGCTATTACAGTATAAACGATAGATTGTTCCGGCAATAAAGCTGTGTAATGAGTCCATTGAAGGATTAAACAATAAAACGAAAATCCAACACCATTAATTTATTACAGGTACGGCACGCTACACGATGTCACGGTGCAAGTTCACCTACCTAATTATATTATAATATGCTATATAATTTGTACCTATATATATATATATATGTGTAGTGTTCTTCGTCTATATAGTACTATAGGCCTAATGTATAGGTGCTATGGATCTCTGTATTTCTTAATTATTAAGGTAAAGTTGAAATTGGACGATTACGTGGGATAAAATATTTAAATTGTCGATCAGTCATCGGTTGTCTGCCTAGAAAATAAAAAGTATAATTATTATTTATTGCTCTCCGAAAACGCACGAAACAAATGCATATATTTTTATTTTCGTTTTTTAAGTATTCGTGTTGATGGGTGCCTATTTATCCCTAACATAGGTATGATTATACTCATGTAATATTATGTCATATCAGATATGATTAAAATTGCTAAATATCGCATCGTTTTATTCAAAATATTAAATAAGGAACGCGTAAAATATACAAAAGTATAGAACCGTAGTAAAGTTTAGACAAGAAATATTTTATCTGAAATCTATAATAAATGTAAGAAGTAGCTTAAATTATTATAAAATTTTTTACAATCATAAAAATGTTACAGTTTAATGTTTATAAACATTTTTATTTCAACAACTAGGTATATCATGAAAATGTTAAAGATTCATCGTAAGGTTCAAAAAATCAAAAAGAAAACTAAAAACAAGCTTTTTAAGCAATTTAACTAAAATGTTGATGATATTGGGCATTCAAACGTAAGTAATTAAATAAACGATTTAACCTCAAACGATTTTTGTCATTATTTTTAAAATATTGTTCATTGAAAGTTTTAACATTCCACTAGATATTACTTTAATTATTGGTTTCTATAATGATGAAATGTTAAAAATATATATTCTCACTATCAATTTTTTTCTACAAACATTGTAACATCTTTAGGCTAGGTTAAATTAAAGCTTGATAATTTCAAACAAGATTTACGATAACTCACAAGTTTTAATTTTATCTAGGTATCGATTAAAAAATGTTGAAAATACTGTCACAGATTTTATATTAAAATATTCTATTAACAATGATATTTTAAAAATATATTTAATAATATAATACTATAATAGTTAGCAGCATATTAATGTATAATGTATTCATTTTGTGTTCTGAGTGCAAGCACAGGTGGGTGTCCGTAGTTCCTATAGATCAATGACTACCAGGGTTCTCTGTGACAAATCTTTGCCTCACATAAATAACGTGTCCCGATTCTGAACCAATCATAACCTCCCCTCACAAGCAAAAAAATGTATAAAATAGTTTATAGTACTTACTTTATTATTTTTGTCAAAAATTAGTTCAACATATTGAATACTCAGCTATTAATATCAATAATTATAATAAGTAATTTATTATACTCTTATTTAATAAGAAAATAATACATTATTAACTAAAATATAAATAAATTATGTATTTTGAAACGCCAATAACCCCGGTAGTTGAGGCGTATTTGTTAAATAAATAAATTATTAAATGCATTTAGCAATAGAAATAACTGCCACGATGTTTCTGCTTAGAATCATTTTTTCTATGTAATGACCTTATCATTAAACTTAAATATTAACACTTTGATTAAACTAAACAATAAGGTTACTACAATAAATAGATCTTCCATGAGAGACTTCCGTGGTTTTTAAAGTTAAGTTTAATGATTTTAATTTAAAAATAAGACTAGACGTTATTTTGACTAAAATATGTCATTTACATGAAACTATTAATATTTACTTTTGTGTTAATCATTTTTAATTTAATTTTTTTTTTCATAAATTAACAAACAATTGTGAGTTTCTGTTTTTTGATCTAGATAAATATGTTATTATAGGTATATTGAACATAAGTATCTAGATAAAAGTTAAATTTTTTTATTTATCTGTGTCTAAATAATAAATATCTTCATAAACTTATCTTTATTTTTGATCGATAAAATACTATCGCTATCTACAGGACTTTATACACTACCTACTTCATATAATACTATATTATAGGAATATCACCGCTCGTTGATCGATTTAGTATGAATGAATGAATATCTGTACAGGAACCTGTAGTATATACGTGTTTATTGCAGAATCTGTGACTTTGGTATGGAATATACATATACATTCTTGTAGTTGAGCATGAAAATCTTACGTTGAAGTTTATGCATTGAGGTATATACATATAAATCATATATATCTTCGTCTACTATTCTGCTGAGAGAATTCGACGAATTTCGGAATGATATTCCGAAAAAGGAATATATTATTACTATCGGGATCAGAAATTTACATATCATGTGTACCATGCATAATATATGTACTCGTACACCACTACACCATTATAATGGCATATACCTAAGTATTTATAATAGTATCACATATTATAACATGTATAAGAATACGCGTTGGCGTAGATCAGTGATTTGCATTATTTCGTCAAAGTGTACACGACCGATTAGGATCTCACCGACGACGTGCGTAATACAAATTGAGGAAAAGAAAATTTCCTCGGCATAGGTATAACATGGAACGTGTTGAGCACTGCCGTGTCCGAGCTGATCATTTATTAAATATATTCTAAACAGATCGATTGATAATGTGACTATAAATATCCGGACGATAATGCCCACGGATGGCTATATCGCCGCAAGCATTAATATTTATCGTTTTGAAGAAAAGTAAAAATGTAAATTTTATTCCGAAAATATTATTATTATAACGTCCGTGGGTCGATGACATTTGGTCATGAACAACGAATTTTGTATCTACATTCTACATAATATAATATATAAAAAAAATAGGTACGTCAACTGAATAATGCGTGAGTAAAATTGATTTTCATTTAAATATAAAATCGTATGCTATGTAAAAAACATTTACAGATATATGTATATATACACTTTTTTTATTGATCTTGAAATTATTAATAATTTCTGCTTAGGCATCTGAGGCCATTAGCATTACATTTAATATTATACTATAAAAAATAAAAATAATTATATATATATATATATGATAAAAGTGCAAAAAAATGAATAATTACAGTTGTTAGTTATCTTATAGTTATTTGAAAAATTGTGTTGCTTTGAAGAAATGTTTGGTGCTACTTCGTTGTCTGGATTTGGACCACGACTTGTTCCGATGGCTTATGTGTAGATTTATATATTATTTATATAATACCTAATATAAATATTATTTATATTGTGAAAAGCAGAATAGTATGACAGAAATTATTGAGCATTTCATTTTTATTTTTTTTTTTTATCTAATTGTTTCACTAGGCACTGCACAATAAGAATACATATTTAAAACGATCAATATAACATATTAACATAATCAATACCATTACCATATATGTTATTTTAAAACACAATCCAATACTGCTATCTGTATTTTAATGAGCATGTAGTAAAAGCTGTTTAGCTATATATATATTCAGACTGAGAAAAAAATTATTTACAATAACAAATAAAGGCATCTATATACGTACTACAAGGACTATAAAGTTGACCTTTTAGCGATTCGATTAACTACACGATTTATTTATTTTTGTACATACCTACGATTTTTGTAAAAATATACGAGGTAATATTATTTTTACATGATCACTCGGGACCTGATTCATTTTAAAACAGTTAAACGTGTTCATAAATATACATTAAAGAAATCTGCACTGCTTTATATAAAAATAAAATGAATATAAATACATATCAGTAAATTTAAATGTAGTTATTAACATTTTAAATCATAATATACAAATTCGATCTGAACAAATAAAACAGTGAGATTTTTTTCTTTGATTTATAGTAATGTATAGAAACGAAGTGGGCTAAAACGTTATAATTCAATGATTCCTGCAAACGAATTGATCGAACGGTGTGATTTTTTTCCTGCTTTTTCTTTTTTTTCCCTTTTTCTTTTTTTCCCTTTTTTTTTTTTTGTCGACTGACAAACCCTTTTCATCCGCTGGCTTTACGTGAGCTGCTACACCAAAGGTTCTAAAGTAGTTTTGGAATTTGAATTCCTGCGTGGCCATTTCCCACATTAAAAGGACCCAGATGAATGTGACTCTGTGCATGGACGCGAGGAGACAGCTAGAACGATGTAAAGTTCGATCTTTGCGCACAAAAGTTTCAACCTGCAGACGCCATTTGCCGGGTCCATTTTCTCTCGGGAAGCGGTCGGACGGGAAAAAGGAGGAGGGAAAAAAATCCTCCGGTTTTCCCGGGCAGTAATCCATCAAGTGTCAAATAAGTCTTGGGTTTTTCTCTCCCGTTCGCCGGTTTCCCCAGCCTCCATGCCACGGCGCTGTGCACTCTTCCACCACATCCCACCCACTCTATCTTTCTCTTTCTTTCGCACTCACTCTCTCCCGTCTCTCTTGCCCAATCGCTCACCGAACGTCCTTTTATCCAACAACCACCGAGAAATATAATCTATCCGGGGGCTCCCAGAGCGATTTAATCTCGTGCACGCTTTTCTTTCTGCCGGGTATTTTTTCCACCCCTCCTACTACTACCCACCGACATCTCTCACTGACGTGTATATATTATACGAACGCCTGTTATAATAATTCTGATAGTTGCTTGATGGACTACATCGACCCTTTTTTCCCGTATACTTCTTATTTTTTCTCTCCAACGTTATACGCTTTTTATTTTCCTTCCTTTGAGAAAACGGTGAAATTACAAACCCGGACCTACAGCAGGGTGGCGTGAACTTTTGCGCGATGATCGTCGTTTCTCTTTTATGTATACGGTGTGAAATGAAAATTGCCATTTTTATCGTTTATAAAGTGCTGGGATTTAACTCCGGAACAATTGGGATTTCGAGCTGCACGTATAATATATATATAAATATCCTTACGATTCGACTTGATGCTCTCCCTCTTTACTTTTTGTACTTAATAATATCGTTATTATATAATCTCGGCGTCATATTTATTGTGGTATTTTATAAACAGGTAATTGTTACTGCGTTTATTCGCACGACGTTGAAGTCAAATGTAAACTATAGTAATAGTAGGAACACTTATTATTCATATATACATATAGGTAAGTAGTTATGCATGTTCCATTTAAGTCAAATTGGTTCATTCAAAACATCTATATTAAACGTACATATACTATTCAAAAAACCTTTAAAAAATCATAGAATTTATAAAATGTGTAATTCTGAGACGCTGACCACAAATCTATAAAATATGTATAATTTAAAATAAATTACCTGCCCAGGTACCTGTTATCATATCGGAGTTGGGGTTACGAGAAATTATGAATGTTTCCGTCGCCATGCGTGCGTGGGATGATATCACACTATATAGGTCCTAAACTTGGACGATCTTTATAAATTATAAGTATGCCAACATTTAATATTTTATGTACAAGATAGGTATAAACCATGTTATTAAAATATTTACACGATTAGGTACATTATCATATAAATTAATAATGAAAACGCGTGCGTTGAAGTACAATCCTGCTCGGTCGTGAAAATAAATCGATGTCGCTAAGAGGAGCAGGCGGTGGTGTTTAAAAATTTTAATGACGAGATAATTTGCAGCAGATCCTCTAGGCAGAAGTATACATGTTTTAGGTATTATACTTGTACACAATTTACACTTTGATGTAACTTTAAGGCGATGGTACACTATAAGGTACTAATTCACTGCCGCAATAAGTGTGTATAATTCGCGTATATATATATATACTCTGTGGTCTAGTCATCGTCGTCGTCTTAAGTGCATAATATATTAATAACAAACCGTCGAGTGGACGACGACAGGGACGATAAAAATAATACACGTGTCGTTTTACGACGATCGCCATCATTTATACACCGCGGACGTGAACCTATAATAATATATTATTAATTATTATATACACATTCGTATAGGGCGCACGGCGTCTTTCGCGACACCATCGATAACGTCTCGCCCGCCCACGAGCAGACGTTAGTCTTTCTTTCTTCCGCAGCGTTCGGTCAATCCATTACCGGTGGCTCTTGCAGGTTACTATTATTGTTATTATTATCGTATATTACATATAGCTTGTGACTTATCCACGCCTCTTCGCCCGCTTGTCCACGCATCGAGGGTAGTGGCGACGATTTATCATGCTCGTCGTCGTCGTATACATCACACTTCTCAGCGCACTTACATAAGTTATATATATCAAATATATGGTATTATAATACGTGTGAATTACCCGTGTGTATTTGTGTGTACATTATGTTTACGTACGAGTATAATTGTATAAAGTGCACACTGCAGGTCGGAACCAGTTTTTTACGCCGCCTTCCAACGAGCGTGCGCACGTCTCGATTAATAACGGATTTCCGTGAATACGTTTCCATTATCGAAAACCATATGAGCGCATGCAAGAGAGAGAGAGAGAGAGAGAGAGAGAGAGAGAGAATGAAAGCAAGAGAGATAACTTCGAAAAAAATAAATAAAACGGTATAGGTGTAGAGGGCGACCGAGAAGAAGACGCGGTAATGAACGGAACTCACGTGATTTATGGTCCTTAAAAAAAAAAATATATATATATGTACTATGGAAAAATGAAGTTCGGACGACATATATAACTACGTGTATGTACATAGTAGCACTGCATTGTTGTCGGGAGATCGGGTCGTCGAGTGAAGCGCGTGCACACGCGGGATTTTTCTTTTTCTACATCTAATTTTTTTCCCCGTTTGTTGTCTGGCGACACACGCGTCCAAGGCCGAGTGTTGTACTCCTGATAACGATACAATAATAATAATATGCTTTCCGATATCCCACCGCTGCCGACAAATCATCGCCCGACTCGATTATTTCGTGTTATCGCACGCCCCCTCTGTCCAACATGACGAATGATGACGTAGGTCCCATTGCGGTAAAATGCATATTTAATTTATATAACACATTAAAAGTCTCTGGCCACTCTCGTGTGGGATTAAAATATTTAAAATATCGAGAGAAGAATCACTCAGTCATAAAACGCAGTATCGTCGCCGTTGTATATAGCTCATATATCATTATAATAATTCATAAGTCTTAATTTTCAGTATTATTTTATATATTATAAACAGAGTGATATCATATCATTTAACGTAAAATGCATTACTTCAAAACTAATGTACATATTCGAATATATTACTTCTTTATAATTTTAAATAGTGCCTAACGTTTTGAAAAAAGTTCAATCTTATTTATTTTTATAATTGTTTAAGTTTTTTACTCTTTTGAATTACATCTAGGTTTTTAATTTTATATTCCGAAATATGATATTATTCAGAGTATTACGATTCATCAAAATTAAATTTTTGACAAGTAGTTTGTTAGTTACAAGTTTTGACGAATGAGTATAGTGGACCAATATTTTGCGAAGTACTCATCCACTACTATTCCGCTCATCGAAACATTAAATACTTTTTTTTTTTTTTTTATTAAAAATAAAGTATATTTACAATCTATACATGTAAGTGTATAATGAGTAAGTGTGGTGTAATATGTGAAGAAAAAAAAAAAAGTAACAAGAGGAGGAAGGCTCCCAGCAGTGCCACCTGACCAGAAATTAGGGTTTGAGTTTATTTATTTAATGTTTTTTTTTTTTTATTTTTTTTTTATTTAAGTTAGATGTTGAGGAGATCTCTTGGCCATTGCCTTTTTAACCTTCTAGGAATGATGGTAGAAACATTAAATACTTACAGGCTACAACTTATAGCTCATAAATTCGGTTTTAAACATCAAAAAGATTCTCTGCATCATAATAATGAATTAATATTGCATATCTATGTTGCTATATATTAAAAAAAACAAAAGTATTTAACATAATTTTTTTTTTTAGATAAATATTGTTTTTTCGACGATTTAATTATGTAAAAATAATATTTTTAAAAACGTTAATAATTTCTAAAACAATGATTGTCTTATGTTAAATGAAACACTCAGTATATTTATCATACGACACAGCATATACTTTCGCTCAGATTTGCTGACGTTATGACAAACGAGTCATCCATACGCCATTTAACACATATATACTAACATAGTAACATATTATTATTATTATTATGATACATGTGAATTAATTTATCGTCTTCAATAAATTATTTTTAATACAATAATAACTTCATGAATGGTAGGTACTTATTTATTATTATAATTATTATTGTACATGATGCACGTCCGACGTCGTCGTGGCTCGGGTTAATGAGAAAAACACACGGTAGTCGATTTAACACTTAACCCACCGACCACTTGTAGACAATTTACACGTGCATTTATTTCCAAGGTCAATAATTAACAGTAATGGAAACAAAACACTTTTATTAATGTATTTAATAATTGTAGGTCTGAGAAGAATTAATAAGATGTCATAGTCCATGCAGATTAATATATTAATTAATAAAAAAAAAAATTTTTTAAAAATATACGATATATGTATTATGTTAGCGATACCCCGAAACTAAACATGTACCAAACATGATGGGTGACATGTAAAAGAAAAATAATAGCTCGAGAAAATATTAATAGTCACAATAACAATTATGATTGTGAACAGCCACTTATAATGTAATATATCATCAGAAGTGCCGTTAGACACGGCGCGCGGCGGCGGCGGTGACGGTTGGCGACGACCATCATCATTATTATTAAATTGTTGTATTATGTTATAGTGTAGTAGTAACAACTATATAGTCTTAATATATTTAAGACATGCAGACAGTAGTGTTATTATCATAATTTTACGGCCAAGTGAACGGCGCTTCGATAACTGTTAAATGTTTTACTTTTTTAATAATAATCATAATATGTTGGTAGGTAGTATAATTGTCGTATTTATTTTTATTCAAGTGAAACGCATTAGAAAAGCGTCGTTATTTTGACCCTCATCAAACACTGGAGACTTTGGAAATTCGACATCGGAAAGTGGCGTATATATGCATTTCGAAAACGAAATTGATTTCGAATTTTGTTGATATGCATGGAACGCATACCGCATTTCTGTTTGCATATTTACAGGTTCACAAACTCAACCCACTAAAATCTTTAGGAAAACACACCCATATCGGGGCAGCAGACAGACAAGTGCCTTGTAAACACTTGTAATCAACAGCAATTTTAAACGAGTTAGACGAATTACTGTTAAGAGTTAATAGTAGTCTACAATAATTCATTAAAAAATATGTTAATCAAAATGTCTCCTGTTTTCTTTCGCAACGTCTCAAGATTTTACGATGTTGTCTTTTTTTTTTTTTGTTATTAGTCTTTATAAAAATTTGGCTCAACAATTAAAGCATCCTACATACTGTGTTGCGTTTTTTGCATGATATAATACAGCCATCAGATACTGGCCAACACAAACTCTGTCAGTTTTCGCAAATATAAGAGCTGAAATACACAACCATGAGTCATCATATACTGAATCAGCAGATTCTCTGCAGGTAAATTACTCTTCAGTCACTATATATAATATTATGAACAATTGCATTTGCACAGTCCTTGTTGATTTTTTGCGCAAATATTTGTGACGTCCGACAAATAATTTTTCATCGTCCGGATTTGAAATCAAAACAGCAGAATCGATTTATTATTTCTTCCTCGTCAAACTTCGCCAATATACCTTAAAGGCATCGTATAAAATATTTTCGTCTTAAAATATATAGGGCCATTACTCATGATTGTACAATGCAGTATCGTGTTGTGATTTTTTTAAGTATCGCGTTTCATAATTTTGAACACGTAGGTATTCAATTATTATACCATCTTCAGTAAGCGTTGTAATGTTTAAAGCAACGTGATTTATAACAATAAACACTATATAAAACTATAAATCAATCGGTCAAAAACGGCCCTTGTGCATAAATAGTTGCATCAAACGTCGAAAGTGTACGACATACACGGTTTTTTCTTTCGAATAAACAGGACTTTCTTCTATTTCTCCGGAAAGTATTTTTGTACACAATACACATATCACATATATAACTATATAAGATAATATGTGGAAAAAGTGTCAGAGGCGTATTTTTTGTTTTATGTCGAATCGAAAGTGTTGATCAATATCAACCAACAGAATCAATAATACTTAATAAACGTAAAAAACAAAATTATTATATTATTTTTCTGTATTATACACCGTCAATAATATTGACGTTATATTGATCGACTCGTCTTCGGAAAACTATCAATCGAAAAATAAAAATCGATTTCTCGATGACACATTATTTGGATCGTTTTTGCGATCATCGCGTACAAGTCACACCGTCAGGAAACAACAAATTTAACCGGAATTAATTCATATTCACGAGCTTTTTCCAACTATTTCCCCAAATATCTGGCTCTTCGAAAATAAAATCAGACAGTGTGCCGATAATTCGAAAAATTGCAATATAATATGGGTAAATATATATTTTGCAAACTTTTTACTCCAACTGTGACCGATAACGTCAATAGTATTATTATTATTATTTCGAAACGCATTTTAGAACCAAAACGTAGGCAGGCACTTGGTGAATTTCGATTTTCGTTTTTTCGGTTACCTTCCATGTTGTTGTTCCCACAACTAATTTATCTGTTTTTTTTTTGTGTCTCGTTTTCTCAGAGGAGTGGTATTCCTATCTCTTAGATTTCTCATAACGTCGACATCCGGGCTCTGTAATGATCACAGTCGTACTACATAGTGCTCAGATTTTTATGCAGTATATTCAAAACCAAAGTAAATATAAATCATTCGAAAAAAACAAAAATAATCCAAAACATGCATAAAGTTAGTACATGGCACACATTGAAAGTATTCGAGTCATATAAAAATGAATAAATGATGTAACCTTTAAGTATAAAAATAATGATTTTTTGAGTATAAAGAAAATAAAAACATAAATGTATATTTATATTTTCATTTTCTTCCGCTTTATATTAATGTAAAGTCAGTTAATTTAACTACATACTGCTGCAGAGTATAGGTATACTATAACGCAGTCGCGCCAGTAGCGCATTTCTCGTATTCGGTCGTCGACAAACCACAACTGGTCGGCAATGATTTCGCCTCCTCTATTACCGTGAAAAACGATAATCTCTAAGAGATCCGACAACTTGCGATCCGCAGTTATTTAGTATTATACAACTAGCGTGTTGTGGCTGTATCCACGCCGACCTACGTGCCTATATATAAACGAGACGTGATGATTGGACAGAGGTTCGTCCACGAGAGCATAATAATAATGATGATGATATTATCATGTTAATAATAATAATAGTAACAAAAACAACAACGAGACTCGTCCTCCGCGTGTTCGATGTAGATATAATAATTATAATACCGTATATTATTATAACTATGTGCAGACGTACAGTGTACACTATATAGTATATTATATCTACTATAGATCGGAGATTTCGGATACTCGTTCGCTATTTTATCATATTATTATTATTATCATAAGATTTTTTCAAACCAACCTGTAAAACCGGACCCCGCGGCCACAGACGGCACTTCTCAAAACACACACTTACGCGCACGAGTGTGTGTGCTTCCATGCTTCTATGTATATGCGATACGCATTCTGTTCGGTTAAACTGTTCAATCATCTCACGTTGCTTCTTCTCCATTCTCGCTTCACCTACGCGAGATTATATTATAAAATAATAGTGCTATTCATCATTATTATTATTATTAATTGTCAAGTGACTCGTACGCGATAGCTGTAAAAATGACCGAAAGATTTGTCATTGGTGATTACCAGAAATCGATCTTTTCGATGATGAGCCCCGATATTACTATAATACCTACTAGTTACATTTGCTTTTTGTGTGTCTTTTTTTTTATCGATATTATCGATTTGCGATCGCCTTCCACGTGCTACCGTCGTTCGAGGTTCCTCGGTGTCGTTTTGGTTGCATCCACGTAAAACTAACGGCGCACTAAATACGTCGCCGCTCATCAGTGACAAACATTATCTAATTTATAATATTATGATAATATGTAACAATTAAATGGATTTATTATTATTAAGTATATTAACGGATACCCGAGGGTAACAGTTTTCATTAGAAAGATTCAGAAATAGTCGTTGTGTACAAAATCCATTTGAATTAAACACTGTTTTACAAAAAATTGTATTTCCGACACTCGTCAAAATATATAATCGTAAACATATTATACATACATTCGAAACGAAAACTGTTCATTGGAGGACTAATAATAATGTGCTGCAGTAATATAGGTACGTCCAAAAAATTAAAAAAACTAATCAAACAACAAACATTATGTATAAATAGGCTTACTGTTAAGTATATAAAATAATCTAGTTGGAGTGGGTCATATATCATATACGTAACTAATTACGCTTGCTTTTCAAAGGCCTCCCAAATCTATTCAGAAACAGTTGACTCTGAGTGTCCGAGTAATAACATTGATGCAAATGATTTTAGAAACTTCCAATATAATCAAACGATAAGACAATGATTTTAAGAGGTGCTCAAGTGCTTCATAATATACACAAACAACATACACACGTATATTCCTACTCAATAATGAAGTAGATAATTCAATTTAACGTTTCGAGTATCAACTCTTGCATATAATATATATGCATATAAATAGCTATGGGTAATGCGGTCAAATTATACGAGCGTGTAACTATTTGTTTTTGAAATGTTAATGTTGATTTTAAACAGACGACACATTTTCAAAGAAAGTTATAATCCTTTATTTTCGTTTTATGTATTGTTTTGTAATTAGGTATACCGCTACAGAGCAATACAGTGTAAGTCGACTCGAAACACTTAACACGCGTTAAAATATTATCTATATATATATTCCTTAACAAATGTTGCATGTAGACTTGTAGTAACATATTTTATGTTTAATGTTTAATTTTTCATAAAGAATTACTGTGCATCATTAAAACGATATGATTTAAAAAAATACTAGTTGCCATCGTTCTATTTAGTTACTTACTTCTCGGTACAATATCTCTTGTTGGATTAAATCGGAGTAAACGGTGCCGCTTTGGATGTGATATATTATGATTTCAAGATAAACTATTAAGATATTATGTCGAGATGCATAAATCAGTGTGTGAAATATAATGAATGTCTTCGATGCATAATAGTAGTCACAATTGAAAATAAAATCTGTGGACTTAAAAACATAGTATAATATAAATATGTATTATGCATAGTATATCATTATCATTAAGAAAAATTTTGCTACGAATACACGGACAACTGCAGGAAGCGGATAGAACTGCCACGTTTCGGTACTATCGAAACACACTGTATAATAACATAATACACTTTACAGTGGCATGTTCACGTACGCCATCGTATATTGTTATAATGCGTAAAAGATATTTAATATTGACCACACCTGCAGCAACAGCACAGCAGTCGAAAGAGATGAGATCAATATCCGAAAAACGTATAGGTACTCGTTAATCTATATTCACAGGGGCACTTAAGGCGTAACTAGATGTTTTGATTGTACAAATGTGAAGCACATTTGCATAGAGAATATGAAATCGGTACAAATTATGTGTCGCGCGTGCGTCTCGTTAGTGCATTTCATTATTATTGCTCCTTATTCAGAAAATCCAGAGAAAAAAACGCGCCTATAATACATTGTACGTGTTGATTCCTAGTTTGTGACTGCCTAATTACTTGACACGCACCTAATACCTACGTAATATAATGAATGTGTTATTATTCATGTATACTCATAACACACAGTATAATATAATAAAGGCATTATTAAATAGATAATAATGAGAGTAATTGGCGACGATGTCGATTTTTCTTCCACGCAATTTTATTATAATACCGTACAATAATAATATAATTTTAAATTTCGATTTACGGCCGTACACTTACTTTAACACGCTATGTATATAAATACATAATTCTCGATCACGACACACTTTTCAACATGACGATTTCAGACTATTAAGTTGTAATAAATGTTCCAATGAATCGGAATATGTTATATTTTATGACATCTTACCAATATCTTGAACCTACTTATATATTATCATATCATAATAATATGTTGAATAATAATTATGTATACTTGTATAAAAGTACTGCATATAACTTTTGAAGCACTATTTACATTATTTAGCCTAAAAAAGTAATTGGTAAAAATAAACTAAAAAAAGATAAAAGATGGCACAAAAAAGAAAAAAACCTAGCATGCTACTTGATATTTTTTCTCTGCAGGGAAAATCTATAAATTATAAATATGTTTTTGGGGGTAGGTGAATATTGATCTACTTTATCTATATGAACTATTTAAAAAAAAAATACCAATAACATACTGTCATTTTTCATATTGTTTCATTAATGCGCGTGTAGACACACTTTGTAAACATACCTAATAGTTGTATATTGATAAAAATATTTATCACAACAATAATGTTAACAATAATAAATGTTATGACTGTTATGAGCAATGTTAGGAAAATCGGACAGAAAAAAAGCTGCAACCAGCCCAAAAACATATTTATGTTAGAATAAAATAAAAAAGAACCTAGAAAAATTCTATTTTATATATACCTAAGTATTATTACAGTTATGGTTACGTTTAATATTATAAAATTTCAATAGGTAGTCATATACATCACAAATCGCTTGCGAACAGATGACTCGATTTGTGTTTCTAATAACATTTTTACGTCTATAATAAGTTGCTAATGGGTGTAAAATTATCGCTTACGAAAGGATGCTGGACTTAAAGAATATAAAGGCAAAAAAGAACGGCAAAGACGTTTTATTTTTATTTTGTTTCCTGAAAACGTTTTAATTTATATGACATCAAAAATACTCTTTTTATCAAATAGCTTTGATTCGTTCGTTTTTGTGGACCACGACTACTACCACACTATACTGAAAATATTTAAAAATAAACGTTGGCATTGTATATAATAAATGCGCATTGCTAGTCGCTCAAAAATTGTGCAGCAAGTGTTACGGTCGAGATTAATAGACACTGTAGAAAACATTTATAATATTATGATGTATTATTCGCTTTTTGGTCTATTTTTTTATTTTTTTATTTTTTTTTTTTTGTATACAGAAGTTCCTATCAAATTGTCAATAAACTGTTTATTTGCTATTAATAATATATTAAGAGGGTTATGTCGGCGCATTATTATTTTTACCTTTCAGACTCATGCGCAAAATAAATAAAATTATGCTTTCACTTAAAATCATGTTTATGATTTTCGAGTAATATAAGCGTCGAATAACATATTACTTAAATTATAACAGAGCACACGTGCTTATATAGAGGGTATGAAGTATCGGTTTTATTTTTGATACCCAACATTTATTAAAAAAAAAAAATTGAATACCTATATTGTAAAACAATGACTAGTATATATACTTACTATTAGTTCTAAATAGTGCAGTACTCGAATAATATGAAAACATATTAAATGTATACCTATAAAAAACAATTATGTATATGAATCAAATTTGATATATTTTTTGTGTGCACATATCTGCAAATATACCTACAAAAGTACTAGCATTATGTGTTAGACAATTTCATAATTTCGGAGGTGGTAGATTTACAATTTATGGTTTTCTTGTATTAATGTAGGTATATATTATTGTTATCATTTTTCTCAATCTTTTATATAAAGCTGTTAAGTGGCATTTTACTTATAAAATAAACCGAAATACCTGGGAATAAAAAAAATAATAATAACAGTTACAGTATACCTAACACTAATGCGTAAAAGAAAACTTGGTCAATTTGCAATAATGACACCATGTAAAAACGGTAGGTACATAATTTCTCAATCAAGTCTCAATTCAGTAGCATATTATTAAATATAATTACATTTTTAACAAAATATTTAGTGTGGTTAGCGTCTGTAGTATCTACCTACAAAAACTTCAGTGAATAAAAGAGCCAAAAACAAACTCGATGATGCGTCTAATTTAAAATTTTACTAAAAAAAATAAGTATAAAATAGAGTATATATAATATTTTACACAATTGTACCCAAACAGAGGTTGGGTTAACGTTTACAATGATATAATATTATTTTGTTCTTTATTTCAATATTCAATCGTTATTTCATAAGGCACTAAACATCTAAATAAAAGTCATACAATATCTATATATAAACCTAATCAATTGTAAGCTAATAACCACGATGTTGATGCTGTACCAATAAAAAATAAAAATAAAAATAAATATCTATATATTGAGATGGAAAATGTTATGATCACACGAATTTTAAATAAAAAGTTTTGTGGGCATAATAATATTATATTTGATATAGGTATACAATATATTTTGATTAGTTCGTTAATCTTTTCCACAGTTAAAGACTAAATTAGGATTTTTAATGAATACGAGTTAAAAAATATTTAATAAACTCCTTTAATATAATTTATGAAAATATGAAAAATGACTTAAAAATTAATTAGTTTAATGTATAAAATAAGATTTCAAATTGTCATAGGCATTAATGAGTTACGAGACATAATATTTTGTTCACATTCTTCCATATCTATAATACCTACAACTACGACTTTAGTACATGATAAACTTCCTTGTATCATCGGAGAACTCCTTAAAAATTTTAATTCTATTTTTTATATTTATAGCTTATAATTTAAAAAATCACCGTATAGTTGAATTATGACGAATATTAAATTATATATATAAAAAAAACAATCGAGGATTCTACTTTTGGAACTGTTTTTTCGTATCATAATACCAACCTATATATTATAATATACTATTTACAACCAATTATAAGGCATATATTGTATTATTGTGATTCTAAAAGATTTAAATTGTTGAATTTCACTTCCTAATGTTTCAACACTGTAGATATAAGTGATAATACTCAACAGTCTTTTATAGATATAACCTTATGGTATACAAATAAACAGGATACTGTTGACGTGAGTATACCTATACCAAACTTCGAGCTACAGTAAATCATATTGCGAATGCAACGATGATTTATCATTGCTTTTCAATTTCAAGACACCCACTCGTGTGGCCCACTCAATTATTCTTGTGAAAGATTTTACCATTATTCTTAAATATATAGTATCTTAATTTTTTTTCATCGTTTCAATTTTTTTAAGTTTCCTATTTTAACACAGTTCTACTTCCACATCTACATGAATCCAATTCGTTGGTGCATTATACAAGTACTTGCTGCTTTAGAGAATACATCTCGCAACTCGCCGCTTTAATATTTGCAAATAATATGATTACATTTTTTTTATAAAAAACGCAAAGCAATATTTATTATCTATACTTTTGTTTATATAGCTCCGGTGTATGCTATGACTAAGTAATAAATAGAAATACGAAATTGTTCATGTATGAAAAACCTTGCAATCTAACTAGACTATCCAGACTAGGCTGCAAAAACTGACTTATCAAAAATAAAGTCACCTTCACTTTTTTTTTTTTTTGATGATCTTGTATTTTAATTTTGAGTTTGACACGTTTATATTTGTAAATAGTTCTAATTAAAATGTGATAACTATATAGCTAACTGTGAAATAAATTTAAGGTCAGCTAAATAACGCGGTCTGTCAAATGAGACTTATTATATCCACTTATTATTATAATACATACACATAATTTGACCAATACTAGTGCGGAGAGTCTGGTTTGGCAACGTCACAAAAACCAAAATGGATATGACAAGATTAAATATATATTAAGTAAATGTAATATTAGTACATTTATTTAACTCGCGTGCATACTGAGATTTTAAAAGATTAATGCACCGCACGTACATGTCAAGTGAAATTTCGATTTGGACTTAAGTTCATTTTGCATCATTAATAATTGGTTATATAATAATATGATATACTATGTTAATAATTTTAAGCCTAAACACGTGTCATTTAAGCAGAGCAAAAAATAAGTTAATCTGTGCGTTTTCAATCAAATTAATAGTGTCAAAAATATCATTAAGCCCTTTAAATTAAAAAATTTAGTTCTTCACACGAAAATAAAATAGAAAAATAAATAAATACGAAATTTTCTGAGAATTGTACAAATAATAAAATAATATTTACCTATTTACTTGTATTTATACAATTTAATTATTATAATATTTCAAATGATTTTACTCTAACGTATCAATTGATTTAATATAATATAATTTCAAATACAACTTGCTATATATATGATAACTTTAGTGTTAAACTGGAAACTATAATATTATAAAAAACAATGTAGTAAGCATATGTGTTGTCGACTAAGAAAAAAATAGAGTTAGATTAGGGCAGGATTATAAAAGAGATCTCAGGGGGCTACTTTGAGTCCGAAACTTCTGCAGTACATTGAAATACCTGGTCCTCTAAAAAAAGTATTGATTTTAAAAAGGAAATTGATAATTTAACATCATATAATAATATAATCAATTATTATAATCACTTATAAATTCTTCATACTTATAAAATTATATTATAAATATCTGAAATAAAAATACTTAAAATATGAGAATATGACTACTTAACAATCATTTATTTGTCGACGATGAACATTCAATTATATTTTTTTGAACTATACTTTAGAACTTTACATTTCTTATAATAGTATAATACCAATGAAAGGTTAAGAGAGGACTGGATGAGTCCAATATTCGCAGTTGAAGAACTTATTTTTTACTGACAACCCTCATCGTGTGAATAGTAAAATCATTAGATATTATTGATATTTAATAGCATTAAGATTTATTCAGTTTTTAATTTTTATTTCAAAATTACAACCAGTTCCTAAAGTTATACCTAATAAGACTCCGTAAAACAATATAAAACCTCATATAACCAAAATGATTAAGTCCGTTAATTATAATTTTGTAAAATATAAACAGATACAAATTAACTATTGAGTATGTTTAGTATTAACCCACCCATATGTTGAACTGAAAGTAATTTTGAATAATCAACTGGCTTCAGCATCAACAGCGTCTCTAATCGAATTATCTAATATAAATAATTACAAATGAATTGCTCATACATTAGGTATACAAAAGAGTTTGATTTACGATAACAACGGCTTACCTCGTATTCATTTCGGGTTTTTATTTGAAAATAAACTGAAATTCGAGGAAATATTTACTTTTAATATCAAAATTCTACATGCAATATACACGTTATTACGGGTGCCCTAGATTTCCAATGATTGGCCTGTATATAATAAAATATCACTAATTATTGTTGTTCAATAGTTAAAAATGAAAGCAATACAAAAATTCTACTCGTGCGAATTTCAAGTAATATTTCGAGAACAATCTATTCCCCGTCCCAATTAAATTGCATTTTAGATTCTGAGCGGAGCGAGGAATGTAATTTTTTAATATTGCACCTTTGAAAGTGCTGCAGCTTAGTTTGCGGATTTGTTAATCATTTTGCTTTGGAGCAAAACCGGCAAAATTTAAAAATAAACGTTGGCAATGGAAACACTCTCAGAAATTATCGTTATATATACGCGCGTGGTAAAATCATCGTTTAGAAAAACAATGTATTTAAAAAAAACTTCGATGTTAAAATTTGGTCAAAATTTCAAGTATGTTTACGGTTACTTGTTTTTATGTATAATAACTTATTATTAATAAAATAAATATAATAAGATAAAAAAAGTCTTTGAGCAGGATTTACAGTATAATACTTTATATATAGGTGTTAAGTGTAACTCGTCATTAAGTATAGGTCATTTTAATGAACATGTAAAATATAAATATTGAGTAGAAATGGCCTGTCAGAAAATATATAAAAGTTAATATAAAAATTTTGTGAAAATTTCAAGGATCTACGGTAGTTATTCGTTTTTAGATGTCAGCAATACGAGTATAATAAAAATCTAAAAGTTTCGGTTTATAACGCTTGTATCATATTTTAGATTCTAAGCGGAGCGAGGAATGTATTGATTTTACCATGATATGTGTTTTTTTTTTTAATTTTTAAAATTTTTTTAAACTTTATTTATTTTTTGTGTCTGTCATCAAGTTTTGGGGCAGTAAAAATGCTTAGATTTTCGACTTCAATATCTCGTTTGATCAGAAAGTGAATCTAGTTGGTACTTTGGGGAGGTCAAAAGTAAAAAATTCCTAATATTTTTCTAAATAATTGGGATAAACAAACTAAAAATTAAGGAAAAAACGGTAATTTTTACGCACAATCAATTTTCGACAAAATTGATTTTGGTTTTTGATGTAACTTTAAAACAAATGACCATAGATGATACATGAAATTTTCACTTAATGTTTATATAAGTATATTCTATTATATTTTTGACCTAAGGTTCTGATATTCTAGCACTAAGTGCCATTGACAACTTGTATGGACATTGATTAGACAATATATGCTGATGCTGGCTGGGCCGTTTTTCATTTTCCGGGTTTCCGGAAAAACCAAAGTCTAGCAAATTCCAAAAATCACCTATCAAAATCTAGCAATTCAGTAGCAATATTTTGATACCACTTTCGAGCATATCGGACAATTTATCGGTGCTGAGTCAAGTTGGCACCGGCATATTTGAATTTTGATTTACACTTAAATGAGGCACTACCTAGCAAATTCTAAAAATGAGCTAGCAAAATCTAGCAAATTCCTAGAAATTTTTGACATTATAATTATAGTCCTAACGTATTGTGTCGGTACCAACTTGATTGACATTAAATTGTTTTTTTTTTTTCATTCAATATATTTAATCATTTAAAATTACATTGTTTTAATCGTTTAATATATTTTATATTATAAAAAATAAATATAAGTAGTAAACATTTTGTGCTATAAAAATAGGGTTAACACAAATTAAGATATATACTTAATAGTTGTCCGTGTATAGATATACTTTTTTTCTAATATGGACTGACGACAAATGAAGGTTTGGCATCACTGCAGGGGTTTGACCTAGCTTGACCACCTATTATTTTCCAAATAAAAAGCGAATGCATTTTTCGTTTTGTTTAATAGAGTCATCAAAAACACACCACTCGTGTGTTATAGACCTGCTATATAATCCATTATTTAAACATAATATATAAACGCGTTATGTGAAAATATGAAATGTTATTGTATTAATGGTGGCGGAAGAGAGCGATACAAATGAGTTTTCAACAGTGTTTTTATACGTACTCATTCACCGTAAAAAAAAAAAAAAAACAAACAAACAAACAAATAAATAAATAAATACACGTCATATAAAAATGATATACTAATTATTATCATATTGTTATATGATTATCGTGTATCGGGCGAGCAGTCGTTATGGTGCACATACTCATACGCAAACGAAAAACTATTAAAACGCCATTTGAGTGAACTGTATTATACTATACAATATCATATAATATGATGGTTAGTACCACATATATAGCTACATCATGGGAAGATATTGTACACACACTCACACACTCACACCACCATATTATAATATACCTACGCGCGACGACACGTCATAATAACATAATAACATAATTATAATCATCGTTGTTTTGCATTATGTTTTTATATTTAATATGATTAGTTATTACGCAACCTGTATAGTTCTTATATACGTATGAGTGTGTGTGTGTGTATATATATGTTGTACCCCGTAATGAGATAATAATTATAATGTGGGTGTATCATAGGGTCTTGCCGAATATGATTATTTCCACATTTGAGAGAACGCTGGCGCGCCCCCACCGTTGTTTTATATATTATATTATTACGAATTTATGTGTTTTCTCTTTTCTGGCATACCACTGTCGCAGAGTGATATCTGTCGATACAGGATCTCATACCGCGACCTTGAGTTAAATTAACCGACGCGGAAAAAAAAACCACCGGCAAAAGCTGATCGCAAATCGTTTTTATTGTCACATAGACGAGGACGAACTGCGACTGTAGTAGTTCAGAACAAGTGATGTGTTTAGTAAACAAAAAATTCTACATCATATTATTTTGCTTACATCAAAAGTATACGACGATATTGTTAAAATGGGCTGAGATGGCTGCAGCCATAGATATATATATATATAATTATGGATAGGACATAATGTGAACTTATCATAAGAAAATTTAGTAATCAATTTTTAAGGTTATATGGTGCAAATATTGATTATTGTATCAATGATGATGAATAATAATTAATAATTAGTAATAATTAACGATCCATATTCCATATATATTATATTTAAAACAACAGTTTACAGTATTACCTAATATTGTTTAGTTTGGTGAATTATTAATTAATAATTAAGTTAATTTAACAGTTATTAAAAATTATTGTTTCAATTATCATTTTCATCAAACAATTTTTGTGCATAACCTTAAAAAAGGGGCCCATACAGTCTTTCTCTAATTGGTTTTCTCTTCCCCAAAAAATTACAAGGCTCCATATGAAACTGGTTTAGGCATGTGCTAATATTATCTGTGACTGCAGCACTTACATGGTATTAATATATTTTTCAACGGTGCGATGGTTTTCGAGTCCAATCCGAATAGTTTTACGAGTGCGAAGCAATAAAAGTACCTGAGATTTTCCTAAATCGCATACTTACCTAAACCACAATCGATGTAAAGTATATTTAAATTTAATAACGATCGACCTGAAATAAAAATATTGAAAAAATATCGGCGAGAGAATGCGTTGCATTATGATCTACTTGCATTACGGCAGGTCACTCTAATATTGAAATTTATAATAATAATAAAATTATATGATTCTAGTCAACGTTAAATGATTTTACTACCTATACAACGCGTTTGTTAGAAAAAGACAACAAATACTGCGGATATCCTATATATGTGTATGAATTAATGGATAACTTTACATGTGATGACTTAAGCGTTTAGAACTATTGCACCTGTATAGTTTTATTCAACTCGAATTAAATTTTCTTTTTCTTAAATTGGGTTTTAGCTGGCAGAGCTATATACTTAATATCCTTAACCGATTGAAATAATTATTTGCATTAACACGTTTTTGATCATGTCGAGTGTCATATGTTTTAACGGCTTTATCATAGTGTGCCATCGTCAGTAGTCACATAATATTATACGCAAATAACTTTTACAATTTATAACAAAAATACCAATTAAAACAATGAATTAATATGAATTATTCCATATGGGGTTACGTATTATGGACATAATATAATATGCGTATGTATTGTTATAATAGGTAGTTAATATTTATATTTCGAAACGCAACAACTATAGACACTTCTCATGGGTGTATAGTATTGTGTTTAATAAGTCATTATATATTCTTTGTGATTGTAACGTATTTATGTATTATATACACTGTGTATATATAAATTGTACATGACTGATGTATTTTATCAAACAAAACGAATTGTCGATAATAAAATATAATTTATGTATATTCGAACGCGTCGAGATTTGTATAGATTATAATATTAATATAATAAATAAAAAAGTCCCTAAATTGTATCATTATTTATTCTATACTTTACTAAAGAGGTAACCACATATACAATCAGTGACTCTTACCTATATGCTGTTATTTTACAATTATTTATCTCTAAATAGTGAGCTGAAAACAAAAGAAAAAGAAACTGCTGTATTATTCACACGAGAATACTTTGTCATTGGATATACTTTTAAAACAATTTATATGCATATAATATTCAACCGTGTGTATAATGTACATATATAGAATATAGATATTATTATTTCAACGTACACAATATTGTATAAATGTATCATCCTATACAGTCAGCTCTCAGTTCACCAAACATTAGATCTCATCACGCGATAACAAATTGTTAAGGTCACAACTACGCCATCGCATATATAAAAAATGTACAGTATATACGTACACGGGCCTGCACGGACGCTTTTTACATTAATTATTTTTGTACCCACTTCTCCTTGCCGTCAACAATTCAGGATGTCTGGAAATAAAAATATATCGAGACCCATATAACGTATATAGATATATACGAATTAAACAACGGCCTGTTTAATTACAATCAATCGTCATCCCATACATAATGTATATTATAGTTTCTTGTCGTCACGAATTTCGTTTTGACAGCAGCATCTGTTCATATAATAATATATAATAATTAGGGGTATACTTGACTTTTTAGAAAATATTCAAACTGTGTAATGTCTCCAATAACGGTTCATATACATTATACCTACTATACCTACATTTTTATTTTCTTTGTTTGCAGTTTACAGCTTAACACCCTGTTAAATCATGCATCATCATATCGTTGAATAATATTATTTTTAAAGAATTTAAATTGAAATTAGAGGATTCTGCAACTATGAAAAGATACGACATATTATTATATTATTATTTGAAGTTTATTTTTATTTCGATATGCGTACATCATATGTGTCCATGAAAACAGGGCAGGTACGCGGAAAAAATAAAGTTGTCACCCACGCGAAAAATAAAAGACTTCAAAAATTGTTACATAGGAATTTATGATCAATAACAAGACCTTAGTCTCGTGTCCCGTAAACAGAATTCAAAAATATTTCAAGAGTATTGAACTATATAATGTATACCTAATTTTTGTAAACATGTGGTATAAATATATATACGTAACCTAGGTGTTTTATATTTTAGTTATTCGTCTTATTATAGATATCTACGTAAGCAAATTTCTCATATGCCAAACAGAATTATGCATGTACCTATAGAAAATAGATAAAACTACTAGGTGTCCCGCGAGGATATACCCATTGCGATATCTCACGAAATAATGGAGATATCAAAATTCTGGTTTTATGATAAGATTCACAGGGATAAGAACTACCATTATTTCATTTTTAAATTTATTTTAATGTTTTTGTAAATATTTAAAAATATATTTTTTTATTTAATTATTTCCAAAAAAAATAAAGATAGCCATTTTGTAGAGTTTATTTTTCTGGAAATATTTACGTTTCAAAATTTTATTTTCATTAATTTCTTGATTTTTAATATTTTTTCTAGTTTTGAAGAAATAAGATATGATAATAACTATATTAGAAGTCAGAAAGTATTCGGCCGGCCGTATGGGAATGCGCGCGGCGCGGCGGGTCACATGTTTTAATATTCGATAACATTACACGGTGTTAAATAATTCACAATTTTTCTCGAAACTAAAAAAAATATTATAAATCAGGAAATTAATGAAAATAAAATTTTGAAACATCAATATTTCCAAAAAAATAAACTCTACAAAATAGCTATCTTTAATTTTTTTGGAAATAATCAAATAAAAAATATATTTTTTAACTTTTTTACCAAAACATTAAAATATGAAACAATCGAAGTTCTTATCCCTGCGAGTCTTATTACAAAACCACAATTTCGATATCACCATTATTTTGGAAGATATCGCAATGGGTAATTACTCACTGGACACTCTGTATATAGTAATCAATTTATCATAATCATACCAAACGCTCACTATATTATAATAATGTGATGAATACGCATATTGTGTATTGTGTATCACAAAAATTTATTTAACATCTAAACTCTTATTATCAGGGGTAGCATATAATATTATAGCATATATAATAGTATAATACCATATATCATATAGGTTATAGGTTATGAAATTTGTTTGTGGCTATATAAATTGTTACGTGATAATACAATTTATAGTACCACAATTTGCATAGAAAAACTTACATGGTAAAATAAAATCTTTATTGGTAGATGATACTTGGATTTGGGTTTACCAGCACTGCTCAAATAATTAAAACTCATTTTCCGAGGTGGGAAAAACGTATGTTTGCGGTTATAAATTATGGTTACATAATAATATTTTGAGTACTTGTATGATTTAAATGTTGATATAGGGCCATAGGAGTAAACGGTTTATAGTGTATCATATTAATGTTTTAATGCAACTGAAATGTAAATAGTTTATTCTAGGGAATACACCTCGTGTAATAAACTAATAACCTAAAAGTGTCCGTTAAACGAACGTTGGAACTATGTGGGAATTTTATTTTCAACAAGTCTTTATATTCAGTAAAATATAATAACTATACATGTTTTATATTTACTATAGATTTATATAAGCTTATTTGAATTTTGAATAATAAGTGAACATTTATTAAAAACGATAGCAAATTCAAATAGCTACAGATAACTACAAAAAAGTGCAAAATGATTAATCTACTTGGCAACCGGCAGAAAAACAACCATGAGAGATCGACAACTGTGCAAAATGGGTATTATGTATTTAGCCAGTCTGACGGCAGAGATGGAAGAATCACTGCACATTCAAGGAGAATTAAAAGTACAAAAAAAGTGTGCACCATTTTTAAAAATGATTTTTGAATGACGAGATGAAGAAGCTGAGATATCAAGTGATTAAAACGTGGATTAAAATTATTGATTTTTTTTCGTATTATCAAAAACAATTTTGTTACGCCCTGTCCTAACCAATGAATCATAGTATATATCTATGTTCATATAAATATAAATATTATATCAGATGATGATAACTTACAAATACGATACCTATTCTATTAAAATTTTTTTTTCAACGGAAGTGTTTTATGGTCTAAACTCTAAAGTATTGAGCCTAAATGCATTCAAAACAGACTATCTTTAAAATCTGGATAATTTTTGATTTGAAGCTATGCGCCTTTTTTGTGATAGCATCATAAGAGCCTGCGATACCATTTTGTGAAAATCAAGTAAAAACAATTTGATTTTAAAATTATTATGCAATGTATACAGTGATACAATATAAATAATATATTGACGATGTGGACGGCGGCGTGCGGTGTCTTTCACGTTATCGTTATAACAGATAAGTCGGTTGCCCTATGTATAGTATACTAATATAGTTCTTGAGTTTGTATAGTTCAACAGTTGTATATTACGCACGTAATAAAAAGGTCGGAGATAAAAATAAATTATAACAATAGAGTTACAGAGTCAAAATGATATAACGAAATTGCATTAAGACTGCCGGGCAAGTAGGTCACGCGCGAACTATTCGGACGTTTCCCGCGACGCGCTGAGTCCGATTGCGAAAATGATTTTTCACTGCCCAGGCAAGGACGCTTATATTATTATGGTGCATACACTGGTTGCCCTCCCACTCCCCTCCACAAAGCACTTTAATATTACTTATATTAGTAGTGTTTTTTGGTCTTGACACGATTATTATTTTATTGCTACTCGATCGTGGTATAGGTATAATAAGTAACGACGAATTAGTTAAACATTTCGATTCGAGAAATGAACATATGATAGGCCCACCCAATTATAATAGTAATAATAATATTGTTCATAACAAACATTTTTGTTTTTTTTTTTTTTGAATTACTATGATTATTGTCTTATTCATAATAATTTAATATAATATACGTTTGACACGTGAATACCTACGTAACTTATTTTTAAATCTAATTAATTTTACAGCCCCGAAAATTGATGACAATCATAACAGTTTTTGTTTTTGAAGAACACACCTTTATAAAGTCTATATTTTCAGCGCTCCGCTCAGAATAAAAAATATTAAAACAAATTTTATAAAATGTTGGTGGCTTAAAATAAAATAAATTAACTTATGTATAGTACTACTTAGTGCAGCCAAAATTACATCCACAATTGTAATACTAGTATACGACAAAAATCAACGTAGAAATGCAGTTAAATATTATCAAATAATTTGAAATCCAAGTAAATTGACTCAGAGACTGAGATACGAGTATCGGCCTATCAGGAACTTTACTATTATGAATCAGGTAGGTATGTCGCATAAAAATTACAAGACATTTATTAAACAGTAATAAATCTAGTACTATGTTTTCCATAGTTAATGATCACCTGTGTATTATTTTTTCAATAAAAATTTAAAAAATAGCAATTTGATAATTTCTTCTATTTACTATACACGTGATAAATAATTACTCTGGTGCAGACTTACCGCATTTGTCTTCAAATTACTTTAAAAACTCCTTTTGATATAGAAATGATTAAAACCTGTAAAACTATTTGCATAACTTATCCTTTTAAATAAATAGGTTTTTATATAAACCGGAAGACTTAAAGGTATAATATTGTTATTTGTTTTAACATAGATACGAGTATGTTTTTGGAATGCATATAACTTTTTAATTATTTTTTTTTTGTGATTTTTTTAAAACTAATTTTGCGTAACTCTTTGTGAATCGCTACAGAAACGCAAATCTAAATTAAAACAAAACATATAAGAATATAAACAAAACAAATTAAAAGAAGTGGATCATCGAGTTATAATAGTTTTGATTCATAAAATATCTAACAAAATGCAGAAAGCTACTAGATATTTTTCTATTGAGCTTTACCAATATATCTTCCTAGGAGATGGAAAGTATCTAGCAATATACGCCGCTACTTCCTTCTTCTAGTTTTTTTGTATAGTTTAAGTATTAAAGTATTAAGTATTTTAAGTATTTTTAAGTATTTTAGTATTTTTTTATATTTTAAGTAAACTCTGTAAAAAATCGTAAGTATTTTAAATACTAAATTTAGTGTGTCATATAATACTCCTAATAAAGTAAAGAAAATCACATTTCAAATCAAATTTCAAAAAAATATATCAATTAGGAAAAAAGCCATTAATGTGAGGTAAAACAGCGTTATTATTACTAATAATAATTTTCAAATATTACACGCCGTGAACGATGAGGCATACTGTTATTTCGTCTGTTGCAATGCGCGAGTTAGTCGTTATACACAGAGTATTATTTTTATATTATTTTTTTTCCATTCCGACCACGTTAATAAAGTCATTATTATCGTCGAGCGTGGTCTTTAATGGCCAAATCGTGTACGTCGGGTTTGCCCGTGTTGTTATGTGTCGCGGCCGTCAAAACCTTTTTCCGGTGTGACTCCACTTCTCATCGCTCTCTCACTCTCTGTATATCTGTGTCTCACTAACACGACATCTCTCTTATTTTTTATAAATATAATGTATTTGACGAGGTTTGAGTTAAAAAAATATATAATATTTTATAGGGTTGTGTACACGCGGTCAATAATATTAGATTATACAAAATACAAACCACGCTGCAGTAGCTATAAAATTATAGAATCATTATCCTCTGGGCGTCGTCTACTTTTACATAATAATATTATAATAACGTACGAGTGTATAATATTATTACCGTTATTAGTCGCGATACTTTTATTTTCATGCTTGTAGACAGTGTACAAAAGAAACATTGTATTTGTCAATTTATCATCACACTTCACTTATTTGATAACAATCAAGCTCAAGTCCCTATTATAGTAGTTATATTATTATGACGTTAAATACTCATTATCATGCTGGGCTGATATATATTATATTTTTGTTAAATATTGAAAATTAGAAGCCACAATCAGCTAAACGTAGCTTCATTATAAAACAACTACCTACTGATGTTGTTGTTGAATAGTTCGGTTCTTCATTCATAAAATATGCACCAAATAATAATTTAATCTTTAATTATTTTGTTAAATTGAATTCGTTGAAAAATTAATGTCATTATAGCTCCTATAACTGCAGTGTAAAAGTTTGTTAATCTCGTGAATTTCTTCATTCAATAAATACGATGGTTTTATTTGACGAAAAGTCGTCAATGAGATTTTTTCTTAGCGATTTATTTTATGAATATTTTTTTCTTGGATAAAATAAGTTTCCATCGACAAATTATTGTGTAGTATTATAAAACCAACTTGATGAAAGTAGGTACTTTAACATATTGAAGGCAACATCCGTCGAATGACCAAAGCCATTAGAACTGGAATTACAGCCACAATTTGCACTGCGATTGGTTCAAACCACAGTCCCTGGTTGTTCCACTAAAATGGACTGCTTATAGAACAGTTTTTTTAGGCCAGTTTCTTTTGTCAACTGTTATAATTGGAATATGTTTGATCTTATACACGAACTTTGATATTATACACTTCCCTCTCTCGGCTTTCTCTTATAAACCGTATACACGACGATGTTGGTAAATAATGAGGTTGTTTACTGTTTGGTATAATTTTTTAGTTTTTTTAACTTGTGCTATTATGATATATTATATATTAAACGATATTATAGATTATAAAATAAATATAATTACAATTAAATACGACATCATTAAGCTATAATATTATACATATATGCTTATAACTTATAACACATAAGTAGTTATTATTTATTGTGTAATTAATAAAATCACGTTAGTATTGAACGATTTTCATCGCTATATATTACTCGTTCATCACAGAGGCAGAACTACAAAATAAAATATGAAAATTGTTAATAATATATAGTTGTCAATAATATAATCTTAACCCAATGAAATAAAAAATTTTGTAACCGAATGGCCTATGTCGCCGAGGGTATATTTCGTCAAATAAAAAAAAAAATAAAAAAAATATTAGGTACTCGTATAATATTTTTTTTTAACATATACACTCGTGGTTTTTGCGGATTTCCACTGAAAATCGTTTATCTATCTTGCTAATATTTATCATTGTATATATACTTTCAAATTTACCATCACCGTACATAAATATATCAATGGTCCTATATTAGGTCAAACGACAAATGCGATTGTGTTAGGATCGCGCGATTATGATAACCGTCATCACTCATAAACCCATCATAATATTATATAATAATACATTTCTGTCTGTATATGTATTTGATTCGAGTAGAACAGGAATGGGACAAAAGCAGTGGTGAACATACTGAACTAAATAATATTATATAATTTATATTGTCACAAGGTGTCTGGCCTAGTTCAACGGTAGCATGAAATATTACGAATAGATCAAGTGATATGGCGCGATGTCCTCGATAGATATGGAGAATGGATAATGGGTAGATCACATAAAGTTATTTCGGGCGAGAATGCAATATTATGGTACATGCGTGCAGGTAATGAGAGCTGATATCGAATAATTCAATCGTCGTTGGTCGTATGGTGGACTGCAGTCCACCCGTGCAGCCTGCAGCCTATACTAATAATATTAAGTCGCGTTGTGTAAACAAAGTTTTTCCGATCAACAATAGGATATTTTCATATTTTACGAAACTATACTTCAGCTGCAGTTGTAAAGAGAGTGTTGTAATGCAACACGGATGATTAATGATCTATTATAAGTGTGACATAATATTATGACTGATAAACCGATATCTTTATATGTATTATAAGTATGTAAAACAATTATTGTACCATTTTTTTTTAAAGGTTTGTATCGATATACACCATAAGTAATAGACTCGAGCATATTTTAATGATATACTATTATGATAATCGCTTTGCTTGATATCCCTTCGAAATATTAATTGGTGTCATTTAGGAATCATCGTTGTTTTTATATTATACATATACATATACATAGTCTTAGATAGAGGACCAACCAGTTACACACCATCGTCGGTACATAATTTTACCGATTATTATTAATACTATGGTTATTGCGACACAATTTTTCCGGTTAAGATTCTCATCTGTTTTTTGTAAGAATTCGCACTTGTGCAGGTCAAACGTAAATAGGTAAGCAACGCGTGCGTATACATGATAATGATAATGACCTAATAATTACACACAATAATGCCGTCTACCTGTCTACAGCCGATACGCACACATCATTATTGTAATCAATCAATTGAGCGCCGGAATATGCAGGTCACGAGTGTTCGCGCGGTGAAAGAACAAGGAAAACGTAATTTTTTTTTCGTCGCAATAAGTGAGGCGGATAAGTGGTCGCCATTCGATTTAATCTCTAAAAAGAAGCGTTCGCCGCGGTGTCTAATGGTGTGTAATCACCGACGCCGACCAATTATAGTATATTATTATCTGTACACACAGCGATGGCATGCCAAAACACTATAATATAATACATGGCACACGGTACACCTATGAAATATAGTATATCGTGTATATATATTATTGAGTTTAGAGCCCGTGAGGCATATATCGCTACAATATATTATATAATCATAGCAAGGCGATAACTATTCGTCGAATCGTCGTTTGCACGTTACGATAGTATATAACTGCAATAATTATAATTAATATAATAATATTACCAACGACCGATATATGCTACGTGCAAGCAAGAAAACGTGTGACTTGTTGCAATAAGTACGTACCATACATTATAATTGCATTTAGAAACGCAATACTCGGACGATTGGGTTGTTAAGTTTTTGAAAGTCGATTTTCTCGGTCGAAACGTCAAGCTAACATTAATAACACATGCACAGGCACACAGGGCAAATTTATTTCAATCGAGATTTGGTTAACATTTTACTTACCTATAGATAATCTTTATTATTTCAGTAAAATACCTTGATCTAGTACTTGACCTGCAAGTATTATATGATATATACATATACGAGAAAAAGACAATCTCTATACACAGTCGGTAAAATCAAACATTTAATTTTTGTAATAAATAGTCACCCACATTAATGTCAACCTCGTTTGAACATACAGATTTAGTAATATGCTAGGGAAATGCTAAAAAATTCAATATACCTAAATAAAATGCAATCTTCTTTAGAAATATCGCCTTAAGAAAATTAGTAAATGCTTTTACATACCTTAAACCATACATTGCTCACAGATTGTAACATTAATGTAACTAAATTTAAATAAAGATTCTAATAAATACTTCTATAGAAGATTTCATAACCGCCTGACTTCCAATAATAAAAATGCACTCATCAAAAACCTGTCACTTCTCACAGGTTTATCACTGGACATAATTGATGCAGAAATTCATTACAATAGAAAAAAATAAATAGTAATTTAAAATAATTTAAAATAAAATACACTACAGAGTACCGGTCATAAATCAAACTAAAATTGATATAACTGCGTGGCTATTCTTTCTTCAAATAATTAACCTATCATGTTTCTTTTGTATTCTCAACCCATATAAAATACTTATTACTCATTAGTTAATATGTCTATTATTTATAATTTAGATTGTCTATTATTTTCTCCTGAAAATAAAAATAAAATATATTATTCATTATTGTTATCATACATATAGAAATACCTATTGCTGCAAGTAAAGTCTTAATATTGTATATCTCAATTTGAATTCTGAATGTTTAAATTTTCGGCTTATTAAAAATTTACCGATTTGCCTAAAAAAATCACCATTTCATTGATGGTAGCTCCCAGTAATTTATCCTGTCTCGTAATATATCAGACGTATAATCATTTTTTATTAGATTTTCTCAAAAGCATTATACAGGCTAGTATAGACTATTCTGATTTCATTTGGGCACCCGATTGATATAAATCAATTCCTCAACAGTTTCTAAATAATGGTTACTATCAACCTTTTCGACTGTATTAGACTTTTCTTTTTTATTCTATATGATATATGCTGGGAATGGTCATTTTTGCTCACTCTTAAATTTATGTTGCTCCCGATACCACAATTGGATACTTGTCCGGCATTTTAACATAATTTATTGTTTTCCTTCTTATATAATATACAAATTATATTAAATTAATATGAATTTAAATGTGTGGTACCGTATTTAGGGGGGGGGGGGTCAAACGGGCAACCACCGGAAAATCTATAAAGTGATATAAAATTTGTTTACCAAAATATTCGTTGTAAAATATTAAAACTTTTTAAATTTAAATCGTTTTACGATGTTAATATTATATTAACGTGTTTAAAATTTAAATAATTAATGATACCTAAGGTGATTTGTTATATTTATATGAAATAATTTTTATACTGAAAATATTTTTGACTTTTGTATTTGATTATGTTTTCTTTTATTGACTGAAAATATTGTTTACCATAAAAAAATCAGCAAACATGATAGTTAGGTATTAATGAAAATACTTTGTATTTAAAAAAACGAATAATTTAAAAAGTTGAAATTAAGAACTTTCAGTCCTATATACTTATTAAACGTATATAAAAAAAAAAGAGTATATTATATCGATATAGTTATAGCTATATACTATGATGAATATAAATGGAATGGTCGATTAAAAATTTTCCGGCCAACGGCAATCGCAATGGCAATTAAAAACGTTTTACAAACTAAAAGACTATATAGAGATCATATGGACAATGGACGGCCGTTTTGTTAGTAACAACTGCAACATAGTAATAAGTAATGTCAGTTTGTGTGTGTAGGCTCAGTCCGCGGGAGTCAATCAAATTATCATTAACGGACGTAATGCGCACACGGGCTCAGATAGACGTGTTTGTGAGTGTGGGCTTATGTGCGTGTGTATATGTGTTAGTGTGTGTGAGTATGTGCTCCGGACATGATTACGGCATGGCGTGTGTTGCATGGCGTGTGTATGATCTAATATATATTATTATACTATATATTATATTATATTTCGTGTGCGTTGCCCGGAGACGATATTATTATTAAAAGTATATACGAGACACGTTGCGGTCGTTGAGCTTATGAATGTTATTGTTGTTGTTATTCATGAAAACTAATTCCGAACGAGACCCCAAAGACGACTAAGGGTTGGGAGGGGGATAAGAACATTAATACGGTATACTTCAATAAACCGCACGTCGTTTGATCAATTCGGTAGTTTCGTCAACTATTTTTTTTTTTTTTTTTATAGGTAAATGATTGCACGTTGTACAATAATCCACACGTAAACAATAATATAGTGAACACCTTTGTATCCGCATGCGACGCATGTATAATTTTTTTATGTTATGTTAACACAACATACATTTGACTTTTAAAATTGTATTAAAAAAAAATAGTCATAAAATATTATTGTATTCATTTACAATATATTAATGCTTAAACTAGGTAGATAATCATTTAAACAGATTTAGTTGTTTCTTTCGGGGTTGGTAAATTGAGTCCCAAATGACCCTAACTCGGTAAATTGAGCCCCGGGGAAAAATAGGTAGTAGGTAAGTTGAGTCCCAGAAAAGATAAGGTAGTAGGTAATTTGAGTCCCAGGGAAAAACGAATTATATGCATATTTTAAAATTTAAAAATATACACTGTAAAATTTTTATTTGTGATTTATGGACATTCATTGACTGCATGTTGCTATTTTCAAAATCATGCAGTCAATGAATTGTCCACAAATCACAAATAAAAATTTTATAGTGCACATTTTTAAATTTTAAATGCATATAAATCGTTTTTCCCTGGGACTCAAATTACCTACTGCATTATTTTTTCCGGGACTCAACTTACCTACTACCTTTTTTTCCCCGGGACTCAATTTACCGCTTTCAAAATGTACCAAACTTATCTCGGACTCAATTTACCTAGCCCCGTTTCTTTATATCTTGGAGTGCTTACGAACAGCTGTTTTCTTCCTCAGCTGATTAATTTAGGTGTTTGTCTATGTGTTATACTTATATAGTTACATAAAATACAGGTATATGTTATGAGCGTGTCATGTTATGACTCGGCTGTCCTCGAGGCCCGAGCAACGGACAATGCGTCGTTAAATTATAAAACAGACTTCGTTTGCGGATTATCAGCTGCGGTGCATTCATTAATTTTAATGTACCTACATGTAGCCATGTAGGTACAAATTGCGCGTACACGTTATTATATTATTATTATTTTAGCCACGAGAAAGCTTCTTCACTCAATCTGTTGCAGTCTCCACGATTCCACCTCACCGAAATACACGGCTGCCATGGAAATACATTTTCTACCTGGATCGGACATCGCTGGATTAATATTATTTCATTTATTAATTTAACACATAAATCATCGTCGACCAGACGCAGTCATTTTGTTTCGTATTTCGTATACTATACCTTATATTATATAATCCATCGGGCACGACCGCCTTTATTAATGGCCTCACCGTGAACGGAAAACTAGACCGCTGTTTAAAATTCGATTTGAAGGTTTTCTTAACCACCGCATTCGACTTTTTGACTTATCGCTGCCGACGCCCACTACACGATCCATATTTTGAAATTATCACGACACCTCAGATATACACCATATGTTTAACAGGAAAATAATAATGAATTGTAAGTTATTGTAAGTATTTCTATAGGTACAGGAAAAAAATGACGTAATATTCACTATAAAAAATGCAGAGTGATACCAATTTAGAAAATTACTTGACATCCAAAAACTCTAGAAACCACTTAATATTTTATTTAGATTTTATTTTTACTGTTTTGATTTTTGCATCAGTTTAAGATTAGGTACGTCAATTATATAAAACCTAAGTTTAAAAATGAATCATTTTGGTATTTAGGTAGGTATGTATCATAATATATAAAAGTATATTTTTTAATTTTCGGTAAATTTTTAGGTTGACATTTAAAATAAAGACTAGATAATACCTAGACGTAGGTATAAATATACCTATATTATACCATTCAGCTTACCTACAGGGTTTTTAAATTAATAATGTCATTCGAAAAATCTATGTTTATTTTGCAATTAAATTTTGAGAATTTTAATACACTTTAGATGATATCTCTATGCATAATAATATATTATTATAATATTTCATACAAATTGAATTGGTTTAATTTGATAGTTCTTGATTGACTTTTACTCATAGCGATTCCAGTATTTTGAAAAACTAAAAAACTCTCTTATAATAAAGTAATTTTGTATATTGTGTACATTGTTATTATGTATGTTGAAGTCAAACCATTCTTGGAAAGTCGACCTTGGATGTCAGGTGATTGTATAAGTTTTATCCGTCAAATTCCTAATCGGTTTTTAATTATTTGTTAGGGTTTTCTAGTGCAGCTATTGCCTATAGCAATTAATAGTTAATACGATATATGTTGAATCTGTGCCGGTCATTTAAGATTCTCAACTCTTAATATTGACACAAAATATAATACTGATATTCTAAATAATAGGTACTATGTGTAGTTGTTATATTTAGGTATATTTGATGTGTATCGACCCTGTAAAAAATGCAAATTTTTAATAATTGACATTGTATTTCACAGTAAAATCTTATGATCGACTGCTGTATATTTATCCACAATACTTAGAATCCTTAGAGCCCTCTTAGTTAACACTTCAGACAGCAATTATAATTATGTAATATCCTGTTAGTATATTATATATATATATATATATATATATATATATATATAATATAAATACTTACTTATATTACTGTGTAAGTTGAGTTCAAACGAAAACGTACCCGGCATAATTAAGGTAAGTAGGTATACCTAGTACTTATTTATACCAATATTAATAAATAATATTTTGTTTGACAACAATTCAGTCTCAAACATGAAAAAAAATTAGTTTATATACAAATTGTTAGTTTTTTTTTCAATCTAAATTGTTGAATGACTATTTTTTTATTACATCTTTAAATAATCTAGAATCGTTTGGCAGTAGACTTATTAGTAGTACCTATAATATAAACAAATTGGGTGACATAAAATAGGCAAGGCTGAAATCGTCAGTATAAGTAATCAGTATATATAACTCTTGAACTATTAAAATATGTTTCAATCAAGTCTACAAACGGTAGTTTTATGGACAGTCTCAATAATACGCGCATATCTATATAATCGATGGGATTATACTAAAGTGAAGAGCTGAATGCATGCCATGGTGTTAGAGGACGACTGCCAAGATACCGTGTGGCGTGATTGATGCCACGATGACGCCGATGGATGTATAATATTATGCTACAGTCAATTAGCAGTACCTTTAGTTTATAGTATATATTAATTATAATAATAATAATAATAATAATCATATTATCATCGTCAATCAAACACATGAAAAAAATTGGCAGTGCATCTTTTCGCCTACAATCGTAGCGTTTAACAAAAAATAAACATAAATCAATTGTATTTTATGATGAAAACCGAAAAGAACGAATCCGCAAAAATTTGGCCAAAAATGTATACATAATAATATATAATTACTAGATATAATATAACATTATACATTATAATAATATGGTCGTACTACGCCTACACGATTCGTATATCGTAAATACAATTGTCAATAATATTATATTAGGCTGCTTTACAGCTGTCAGCTAGTGATGTAATATTCTTCTTTCTTTATTATATTTTTATAATTGTTGAGCTATCATAGTTACACTAGAAGCTATTAAAAAAAAATTCTTCTTTTCGTTATTGATATTGAATTATTGCGCAGTTTGACACGAAATATTAAGTGTGTTTATGTACAATAGTTTAAGACACGGCTGTTGAAGACCTGTTTGTAGATTAAAAATTTGAAAAGATGCCAATATAGTTTTTTTTTATCCTTATATAGATACGAAATAATATAATATAATAATATATAATTGGAAACATACACCCAGCAAAACATATCATATTTTTTTATATCGACTAAATAAGATCCCTCTCCTGTGAAACAAAATATAACACTCCCAATTCGATTGTGATTAATATACATATTATATTCACGCACACGCTGTACATAATATTATCATAACCATAATATATATTACGCATAAATATAAATTATTATATAGAATCTACTTCGTGTCGTGTTGAGCAGATTTACAGAGGAGAAAAATCAAACAGAAGGCGTAGGATCGTGGAAAGCGTGGAAGAATCCGTGAACGCGGTAATATTATTATACCTAATAACAAAGTATATTAATTATTGTGATAAATACGATGGGATGGGATGGGTTTGAGCTGCAGCAGCATATCCGTCGTCGACCGTATACATGGTAAAACCATTAGACGAACCGACATGCGACGCCGCGGTGTACCGCCATCCCAGAGACTTCCATCTGCAATAATTTGTACGAACCCGGACACGTACGAGAGTGCATATATATTATATTATAATAAAAATAATAATATTAACAATCTTATAAATTATATGTACCTATATTTATACGATATCATTTGTATATTATATTATTATGTACGCGCGCACACGTCACAGACTGGAGATGAATAGTGTAGGTTGTATTACAGGTAATCATACGTAATATATATAATGTATTATAATACATAATATTATAATGTCGTTGTATCGCAGGTAATGCTGGTATATAATAATAATAATAATAATATGTTTATTGGGACCGGTCCAAAATCCAATTAGTGCGGCTGCTACAGGAACGGTCGTTGAAAAATCGGCTGCGTTTCGGATGTATGCAAACGGCAATCGGCTGCAGCAGAATATAATATTACCTATATAGTTACTGCAACCTCGGTCGCCATCATGGCCTCGGACGAAGACGAGAGTGCAGTGTCGGTAAATTCCTCTAATAGGTTGCTGCAATATTTTGCATTTTAAATTGTTATTTAAAATAAAATTGTTCACCGTCATGTTTTCTCAGCTCGATACACGCAAATCTTGACTGTTTATTATTGATTTTTTAAATGATAACAATAATTAATTGTATATTTGTATTCTCTAAAATAGCTAAAAATCTACTGTGGTTCAGTCGTAATTACGACTGTATACAATACTCGACTGCAGTAGTCTATATACACTATAGAGTTGCAGCTGTAATCTATAGGTCGTCATCGTGACCCCAGATTATACCTTATCATATTGTTTTTTCGACTCGATTCATTAAACCTGAAAACGTCGAAAAAATGATTAATTTATAATTTATTAACATATTAACATTTAAAACAATCTCTCAACTGTGATATAAGTATATAATAATGATACATTTCCTTGCAATGTTCTGTGTATGTGTTGTGTGTAAAAAAAAAATTAATATACTTATTGTTTTTTAGATTACATCGTATATATATCCGACATTCCGACATCCATGGAAGATTTTCAGATACGTTAATAATATAATATGATAATAATTTATGCTCGTTACATATTTTAGTTTCTTAATGGAACATAAAATGTTATTCTAATCGGATTTAAATTGTTTGAAATGATTTGGGCGAATCTACGACAATGCTGGTGAAATTATGTTTTTAGAAAGGATATAATATTATATAATATATAATGTATAAGATGTGTTGAAAAAGTGCAGTCTCAATTCGATTGGTAATGATAATGCGTGCGGATTCCACTACCTAATGAAGATTGTTCTCACGTTTTAAACTAAAACGATGAATCGATCAGCAGCTACCTATGTATTGCGTACGTGTTTTTTATTTTAATCATTTTTTTGTTGAATTTCATAACTATAGGTATAATATACAATGATATTATTACATTGTCCCTGAAAAGTTTTTATTATATCTAATCACCTACAATATACAATGTAAGAATATGTAACTATAAATTACACAATACAGTTACAGTTTTAACATTAATAATTACGAATATCGAGATATAGTCATCAATACTATAAAATCTGACGATTACCTTTACTGTTATTATGATTGAAATTTATAAAAAAAATATATTATTACATAATATACATAAATACTAAATCGATTCAATCGTAACTCATATATTTACAAGAATTATATTTTATATATAAAATTACATATTGTGTATAGTGTGTATATATTATTTCAAGTCTTTGTTGTAGAAGATTAAATATTTTAGATAATAATATGTGTTATGTTATTTTCAGGATATGAAAATGATTAAGCATGGTCATCGCTGAAAAATACTGATAAATATATTATAACTATTATACATATTATTTGTTTAATACTGTATGATGATAATACGAATGAAAGCAATCGAAAACAATGTCACTTTATCAATAATATTATAATATATATGAATAGTTATTAAACTTCAGTTTTTCAAACTACTAATTAGGACATTTTACTGATTTTCACATAATAATACATTGATGTATGATATCTCCAGCAATTTTATTTTATTAGCTGTATGGTTTCAGACTGTGAAGTCCGAGTTACGTCTGCAAGAAGAAGGAACGAACGTCTAATTATTTTACTTGTATTATATTTATATTATATTATATTAAGTATATTGAATATATTTTGTTTTTTAGTATCTAATTATTTTTTGTTCATTAAACGCTCTAATACATGATGTCAATATTATAATGGTTATGATAGATGATAGTCAAACTGTCTGATCATAGATAACTGCTATACAGCCATAACAGAATGCATTCAACTCAGCTGGGTCAATTAAAAATAAAGTTTATTTAATAAACTCATATAATATTATATTATTGTTATGCATGTTATAGAAGCAGTATAATTATGTCACGGATAGAAAAAAAAGGTAACTCGAAAAGTATTATAAAAAACTTCATATACGTATCGATGATAAGTGATAACGATTTATAGTAACTATAACAACAATCATCAGTCATCATATTATATCTATACCTACAGTGCGTCATATAATAATAATGATATATACACCGCGGTATCGACCAATATTGACCTATTGATAGGTACCTAATAAATCTAACATATGACACAAAATATGACATTAAATACAACGACGCGCACACATCTATATAACCTCACATATCACCTATAGGCTATAATAATATGTGCGGTATACAGCAATAACGTACATTGTTATTGTTATTGTGTATCTGCTGGTGCTGGTCCAATGTGTCCTGCCTACACCTACACAATGTCCTCGCACGATGATACACATATTACCAAGTGTACCAACTATACATGTTGCGGTACACGGTGGTATATATAGTGTAACGATACCGTATACATATACATCATATGATGTGCGTGTGCGCGTGGTCGTTATGCGTACGATATAATATACTTATATGCGCAGAGGGGCGTTCGGTGGCGTAGGTGGCAACTTCGGCGCGGGTTCAAGGGTTAGCCGAGTTAATGGTGTTTTAAACGCGTCTCTTAAAAACCCATTAAACGACCCGGCCGGGGAAAACTCGTTCGGCGGCGGCAATAATGACCATGTGCCGGGGAGGAGCCGGTGCCGCGGCCGCTCCCATTGGCCGCGCGTCATCGCCTGCGAGAGAGAGACTGTCCGCGGCCAGCCGGACAGCGGCCCGCTGACCACTTCTGGTCGTCGAGTGGGAGACCACAATGTAGTGTTGTACAGGTGTTTGTACGCGCGCGATCGACGGAAGGGGTTGTGTGGAGGGAGCGGGTGACGGTCGCGGGACGGAGGCGCGCAATAATCGCCGACCCAAGCGTTCATACGACTGCAGTATAGGTATACGATCCATATCATCATTTTATGATATTTTATATGACGCTCAGAGCATATAATGATAGCACAACAATAATAGTAACATATAATAAAACTTTTTTCTGCTTTTATTATCAGTTGATAACGATTAGCTTTCGTGACGTGAACAATATTGTATTTTATAAAACTATATTTTCAATAATTTAACAATATTGTTAAGTCGTGGAGAACATTAAAAGATTATATTATTAAAATATAAATGTATTATCATTATATTATACGACTGCGGTCTATGGTCTTCACTTTATACGTCATTATATTGTATAAGACAGTTAATCCGAAAATTAAATCCAAGTAACAACTATTGTGCAGACAGCATTAAATGGAAATGTATTTTCTATTTTTTCTTCAATTTCGAATTACTGTTACACATGTATAGTATAATTAATTGACACTATAATTTGTAGAACATATCATAGTAAGATAATTCATGAACTTACTTATACTTATAGTTTATATTTTGTAATTTAATTCATTTTTTAATCAGATCCAATATCTCATAGTCAAACATGCGTTTAAAGGATAAACCAGTGAATATACACGATGTAATTCATCATAATGTTTTTATTAATTGAGTATAATAAAATTGTACCAAATGGTAAACAATTTATTGATAGTGATGAACATATTACTTAACACTCAACGGTGTGCAAGTAATCACTAATTACTAATTAGTATTATAATTTATAATAATGACATACATATAGGTGTTCAATGAGATAAAAAGTGAAAGAGGCCTACACATAAATAGCTATAATTACATAGATTAGTATACATAACGCTCTAGTCCGAAGTTAAAGGTAATAGAATGTAACACAGAATAATTTTTGGGTGACCTTCAAACAATTGAATTAGTTTATTTTTGTGACGACATGGTATAGTATATTACTTTTGGAAAAAATTCAAAAATTCAAAATTGTAATACTTTTTATTTGTTTTAAGCAACACTTGATAATTATAATAATTTTGATAACCGATTTGGATAGAAGATAAAACTAATATATCGTTCTACTTTAAACCAAATATAGCCTGTAGTATCCATACGAATTATTGTATTTTATAACGTTTGAATGATTCTAAAATACATATACATATTAGGTCTAGATGATTACTCATGATCTCGTTAAGGCAATTGCGGAGGTACACTAAAACTAGGTTATAATAATGTAAATCGGCCAAAACTGAAAACAATAAAAAATTTTACTTTTTTACCATGACTATTGACTATGATTAAGAATAATAATCGTACCAACCGAAAATCAGTCACGTGTTACCGTATAACTTGCATAGTGCCAAATGTTCTTGTTGAGTTGGAAAGGATTTCGAGTCGGAATTTAAGTGCATATGAAAAAGAAAATATATTTTTTTTATTTAAAATATACGTATATCGTTGGCTCAGGGAATTGTAAAGATGTTGGCACGAAGGCGTTTACAATTTTTCGCATAGAGTAATATTCCCATTATATGTGGCTCTGAAAAAATGTGAATTGCCTAGATATACGGTATATCATATACCCATCATGACGTATATTATATCAGCTGTAGATATATTAAGTTATGGATATGTGATAACACATCGATAAAGTTCATAATAAATGGCTCTATATAGGTATATAACAGACGCTTTAAGCGTAAAAATTAAAATCGGTTGGAACCACGCACTACATGTTATATTATGTATGTATCAGTGACGATGGCTGCAGATATGAATCGCCACTTCACGTTTTCCGCAGAATAATAGCTTTGGTTCCAAAGCGGTCGAGCGATTCGTCGCTTTCGTCGTTGTCGTTGTCGGTCGATCGGTGCGCACTGAGAAGATGGTATAATATAGATTTACTTTTCTTTCCTCTCCTGGCACATAGTATTTTATGTATACCCGTGTATAGTGTATTTATATACATATGTATACTCGACGAATCGTCGATATAAATTCGCGAGTACGCCGCCGCCGTCGCTACCGACCGATTTGTAAACGTCCGTGGCCGCAGCCAGCATAAATCAAACGGGAAAGGTCGCCGCAACTATTACGCTCGAGCTCCTCGCGACCGAGTGCACTGCTGGTCTCTCTCACACCCCCTACCACTCTACCCCTACCCTTTATACTTGCTAGTTCTTCCACCATCTCTCGGTCATTATCTCTCTCTTTCTCTCTCTCTCTCCTTCGTCACGGTCCGTTGTCTAATAATTATTACCGTCATCATCGTTATACTGCGTGCGTTGTTATTTCGCACCGATTTCTATAAATAAATATTATGTATACAATATATCAATATTTGTGTGTACTCGCCACTTGACACGCGTTATTCTGCAGGTTCTTTTCTTTCCGTGTTTACACACATCCAGCATTTTCCTACACACGCGCACTAACGTATTTAATTCGGATTGTTTTACCGTTGATCTTTAAACTATATTTTAGGCAGTTAATAACTCCAGCCACTAAAAAAGAACGCTCGAAGTCATCGATCCAAACACTAGCGTTTACAGGAGTGCAAATACCTGTAATAAATTATAATGTAATAATTGTTACATGCGAATATATGGGTCATAATATCTCATATAGTAAAACAACGCATAATATAAGTCTATATAATATAGGAGGCACGTCCTGTATATCGATCGATATTGCTTTTCTGATACAAATGTATAATTATAATTTTTTTCGATATGATTGATTACCCTTTCATCCCTACAGACCACATTAGCATTAAAGTAATGTATACAGTCCGGTAAAAGTTCGTTATTTTCGGATGGCATTTATTATTCTATTGCAATATTATCTACAAATTACAATAATACCATAATATTTTTCTATGTACATCCGTAGTAAATCAATATTTTTATTCAGATTCCTCGATAGTTATTAATTAGAAAACACTGAATAAATGATATATATATACAATATACATTTGGATAAAATATTTATTTGGAAATTTGATTTTTGAATATTTGTGATTAAAGCTAATTTTCAATTTAATTTTAATAAACTAATCTAACAAAAAAAATATTGCAACTAATTAATGTAAATTGTCAAAGTTAAAATAATCATGTTAAGTTTAATGATAACTGTGTGGATAATATTATTCGAAAATAATAGCTTAATTCAAAATGTAGACTGGTTAGTTATTGATTATGCGTTATACATAATGATAGTATTATAACTATTAGGGTGACAGTATTGTGCTGAACATTTCCCACCCGTTCCTGGTTTTTTGAAAGGAAAAAAAAAGTATTATAACTATCAATTTTCAAAAAAAAATTAACTATAAAATGTATTGAAAGCTCTGCTCATTTTTATAGATTATCTAACTATCTTATAAATTCCTCATACTATTGAGAATTATTTAGAAAAATCGATTTTTATTTAAAGTAACAAGATTTTACCGAAGTTATTGATTTTTAACGCAGATAGGTAAATACGGGATTTTTGAAATTTATATACATTATGATATTATAATAATAATTTTTTTATTTAATTAATTGACGCCAGTCGGCATTTACATACATATTGGTGATATAATAGTTAATTGAGAAAAAATTTTAAAATTGTGTAAATGAGAAAATTATAGATATCATAAATAGTATATTAAATTTAACATAATAATAACTTAATAATTAACAATAATATGATATTATGTCGACTGACTCATACGATTTTATGGAAAGTGTATAGAAGTACCTATGCCAGGGTATACTTGGGCAGTTATTTTTAAGACTACAGGTCACTGTTTCTTGCAGTTGGAACTTAAAAATCAATATTATAATTTTCATCATTACCTATAGAATAATATTTTATAATATTATTGCCTATGCTAAATCAAACTAAAAACATTTTGTTTTCGGTCATCAAGGCATCAGGCTTACAATTTCCAGACCATAATTGTATAACAAATTACAATAGTTCTCTGTCATTTGGATGAACATTGGTTGATACCATATCTAACTTACCTATAAATTCCCAGCGTCCGAAACGACCGAAATGCGTGGGCGTCCACGTGAAACGGTCATTATAATAACATAAAAATGCAATTCCGGTCTCAGGTGTAAACGACATTCTCTTAACTCATCGTTATAAAATATATATTATAATATTATTATTACGTACCTTATTAGATTGTAGCGGTTAATTTCTGTGCCTAATTTTTTATTTTTTTATTTTTAATAGGTTCGTTAAGCGAAGTTGGTTTTTTTATTTTCTCCCCGTCAAAAAAAGAAAGTGTTATATTTTGCTTTGAAGTCAACTAAAAATTATAGATATAGAAATTATATCTATATATACGTCTACATGGGTAATATACTAATATTGCTGATGCGATTGTTCGTTTTATGTTATTATTGTGCAAGTCACAATGATATATTTTACAAAGCTTTCACCACGTTATACCAAAAATTATGTAGGTATTTACTTTCACAAAATACAATATATTAAAACATTGCAATTGTTCCGGTACTTAAATGTGGTACATTATTACACTTAAAACGTTTGAAAATAAATACACATTATCAATTCATCAAATACTGCAGCAGATATTGATTGATAGACGTTGAGGAATTTACAAAAGCAGAGCAAAAATGTAATATTTGTACACTGCACAATTCACACATAGATATACACGCGCGTGCGCATGTACACACGATATCTATTTGATTTATCTGAAACTTTAGATAAGATATATATAGTAAACGTTGCAATTTATTTTCAATAATAAAAATGATACGGTTGGCGTATATAGTAAAACCTAATTTATCATATGTTTAACCCAGTGTCGCGGGGTGGTTATTATTTGAATTTCAGTAATTGAATGCATTTTAATAATCCTATTTAATTGATAAGAATAATAATAATAATAATAATAATAATGGTAACAATGGAGAAAAAAATACATTACTTACCGCCGACATTGCAGCAGCGTGCAGCATAAACCGCAAGTTTGACTCGACCGGTATACAACATGCACACGCCCTTGTCTTTAATCAAACACGACGATGCTTCTGCAAAATGACTATAAAAATATAAAAAAATCTCATCAATTTACACCAACAAACGAAAGTTGACCACTGCAATAGTATGCCAACTGCGCTTAAACAGTCAAACACATACTATTATAATTTATAATAGTATACCTGTATACCTGATATCTGGCGATATGTTGCAATTATAATCGTTCATAATATATTACATTATAAACGCAATATATTATCAGAGTGCACCTGCAGTGTGCGTATTTTATTATTCAAGTATTATCATAGATTAAGTACCGCAGTTATGAGATCACTGCGCAACTATAAATATAATAATGCAATTTATGTTGTAAACTCATCGAAATATGTTAGGTACATCACACAATCTGATATTAATCAATGACGACTGACGAGGTTATAGCATCATATAAAACAATCGTGTACTTATGTATAACAATGGAAATATTGCCAATTAAAAAAAAAAATATATATATATAGACTATTTAGTAAACACTAAACTCTCATGTATCAGAAAAAGTGCATTCATTTCCATATATGGCTGTTGCTGTATGGTCTATGTAGAAACTATAAATAGATAATTTATATCATAGCCCCACTATTACGGTGCTGACCCATATATAATATTTATATACATATATTTTTTCCCTATTATACGATTGGAGGTCAAATATTAATTTATTTTATACCGCCTGACTTTGGATACGCTGCAGGGTAATTCAACTTATAATTTATATCATATAACAATATATAAATCGGTTACCGACTAATAATATTATTATTCTTAACGACGGACGCCATTAGTTTTCCTCGGCGGGCGATTTTTCTATATTCCCTGCCCGCGTTCGCTTCTATACGGCCTTCGCGGCGGCAAAGGTATTATTCAATATATACATATATATATATATATATATATATATATATATATATATATATTTTTTATAATTTGTTTTCTCTTGCCAGCGCACAACCCCCAAGAGCCCTTCTAGCCGCTGCCGCCGCCGTATGCTTCTCGTGCGGCGGTATATGCGCGCGTGACTGTTGATTGATGCCAGGCCATCAGTCAGAGACTCGACCGAGCGACCGAGCCCCCCTCGGCGTCCCGGCCGACGACGCCCTACTCCGCCCACGGGGCCCACTCCACCGGCGGTTTTTATTTTATCGCCGCCGTCGACGGACCGAATTAATAATAACCACCACCTCTACCGAGACACTGCGTAAATAGTGCATTTTTCCCTTGTCTATATGATTATGGTATATAGGTACTATATAATATATGTTTATCATACTTTTTAGCTTTCCTATACATATATAATATATTATAATATTACAAAATAATAATGATAATGTATACTCCTAATTTTTTTGCCGCCACGACTGTTTTGCAATGACGTTAGTAGTATACCCGCAGCAAATATATTGGCTTATTATTGTTTCACTTGAGAAGTTATAATAATATTATAATCAAAATATTCACTCAAATCACTCAATATTATATTAATATTCTCGACAAGAATTTCTTAAAATTTGTTTCATCGTATTCAATAAAGGTTTATCATTGAATTTAAATTGAATTCATCCATTTCAGTGACGAATCATCTACAATACTGTATACAGAAAATTCGGTATAACTGTTTATTAACATTTTTTATTTTTTAAATTATGTTAAGTCTCTATTTTAGACTTTATTCTCTCGACGGTTAAAATTTTAAATTTCTTGAGAGAGTAAACTAGGTACAGGAAATACCAAATACATGTGCAGGACTTGTGAAATGCTGTAATATTACATAACTGATAAATTATGACTTCTAACCTGCTACGTTATTGTTCATTTACACAGTAATTAACTTAAAATTTGATTCATGTTATTTAAGATTACAGGTTTTTTTAAACTAAGTTGTACTAAATTTATATTATATTAGAGTGGTATTGTCAGTCAAAGTCATTAAGTAATCTTCCAGATTTGTATTTTATTATTTTTAAATTAGGTTATTATGTCTTGTTTATAACGTTTTATTCTTAAAAATAGTAATTTTGTTGTTCTAGGCTTCTGCAGGACGACCATCTAAAATGTAATGTGTTTCGTTCGTGCAATATATTATGAACTTATGTTTTCACTTTCTTTTTTTTTATTATCATCACTGATAAATGATAATGCGCCATCTAAAATATTTATGTGACTTCGGATCGTTCTTTGTAAAAAGTTATTTCATTATCTCGAATGGGAGCACAAGATTCAAATCAAAAAAAAAAATCCAGTCTTTAGACGAGCGTGTTCAATAATTTGGTACGTGTTACGTAAGTATATAGTATAATCGATTACTTTCATATGATTATTGCGTAAATATCAATACTGTGATTTACGGTGTGTACAAATTTACAATCTACAAGAATCTGAAGAATCTACACGTCATGTTTTGCGCCATGTATAATATATTATTTTTGTAATACTATATACGTATATGTATCCTACAGTATTTAAACTGATATCTTCGTTTCATAGTTAATTTTCGCCCTCAGGTTTTTGTCATAATATTAGGTGTTATAAATTATAATAATTCATTTCTGAACGTCCAACGCTCGAAAATCGCGTACCGGGAAGCTGAGGAAAGACTAGTTTTATAAACCATTCCCTACTGTATTATACAATGACGTAAAAAACCAATTAAAACAGCTATGTTGTTTAAGTACATATAACGTGCATGATAACCAATAAGCGGCTGAAGAATTAAAATATTATTTTTTTTTTTTTTTACACACAGTTACAACGGCAAATTTCGAACGGTTAGGTTACACCATAAATAGTGTAAACTATAATAAAAATATAAAATAATATATTATTATGTCGGTTTATATAATTACTATACTGCAGTCTGTTAGGAGTTAACTATTAGATAGTTTAACAGTTGAGCCAATACTATCCATCTAAAATTTGAGAAATGTAAATACATAATAGTATTATTATATATAGGTAAATGTAACAATACGAGTATAGCTAGGTGCCGGGTCTGACAAATGTCGTATAACATTTTTTTATATACTTTATTGTAATAAAAGTGTGAAATTTTTTGTTTTGATTAGTTAGATATGATTGAACAAGACATAATATATATTATCACATTTTTGAAGACTTCATACCCATATACATATAGCCTAGAGTTATATCATATAGATAGGATAGTAGGATTAAAGTAGTATATATATAATATAGAAGTATGAGATATATTATCTTATTTTAATATTATGAAATTCATTTCATATGAATGGTAAGTGTATAACACAAAATATCTTATCTGTCATTTGATAAGATACGTGATATATTAAAGTTGTTTTTTTTATGAGCTTTTTAATATTATTATTCATGTATAGATAAGAAATCTTATTGTTAATTATTTTCCAATTTGTAAAAATTGGAAATATTTTATACAAGTTATATCATAGTATTCAAATAGGTACACTCAAACTAAAATAAATAAATATAATATAATAAAATACAAATGAAACCTGTCCTATAATAATTTTTTTCTCAATAAAAAAAACTCTATTAAAGTAAACCTACTTTAAAATTTTTAAGTATATTTATTCAACTATTTTTTGTTTTTATCTTTTTAATTATATCTTTACATAATATTTCCCCATCTTTCTCTTTTCTGTTTTTTGTTGGATCAATATTAGGCTATGTTTATATTAAGAAAAAGTTATAGTATTAGGTACAATCATGGCTAATTCTGTATGAACATTAATTCATTACATTTTTTGAAAATTATAATAAATAGGTTATAAAAAATAAATAAATATTATGTTATTAATTGCTTATTTATACTACAGAATACTAACAAAACTACTATAAAATAAAGATAAGTAATTAATAAGAGAATGATGGATTGAAAGAAATCTAAAATAAAACAGAACTTGGTTAAACATCGATTCATTAAACAACGAATATACGGTTTATTCGATAATTATTACTTGTGTTCAAATTGTTAAAAAAAGCACATTAATTCAAAGTTTAGCCAACATGTGTGATAAATATGCCTATAGGTATAGGTGAGGTTTATAATATATAGGTCAAATTAAAATATTTGTGGTAGCGACGAATTTACGGTAATAAGAGACTATCTCCTTGAAAAAAGATGCTGTTAATATTGTATGTTACACTTTTCGTGTAATTTTATGATTATATAGGTATTAGGTATGCGTTACAGGATAGAATGGCAGGACGTTGAAATCTCTCTGCGGTAAAAAATAAGCTGAGGACATATAATATATATATAATATAGGACATGAGTATTAATATATTTCACAATTTGTATTATAATTAATAATAAAATATAAACACGTATTGTTATATTATATTATTTTAAATTTTATAGCTCACATTACAAAAACGTGTGAATGGTAAAATTAACATCGTATGGTGGCTGGTATGATGTTTAGAAGCATCTGTGAACTTGGGACTTAAACTCAAAGCAAAACAACAAAAACAAATATTATAATACGTATGCGTATTACATATATATAAACCATCATTAGATTATCAAAAGATGTAATCGAAATATTACCATCTTCTAAACGTGCCGCCATGGCGAAGGTACCTGCCTACAAAATCTATTTTGCTTCTCCAACGTCCACCTGTCTATTCATACAATTAGAGATCGCGTGCAATTCTCAGGTCTAAGCCGTTTTAAAGTATACAGTTGCGGTGACGCAGCATTAGTGTTGATATTACATAGGTACGGCTATGATGTTAAGTGAGTGAGTGAGCAAACACGTAAATAATTTCCATTCATTAATTTAACTAACACCAACTAATTAAAAATTGAAAGTTGAGTGACGGAGTGACCATCAATAAACTCCTTGATCTCCCCGACTTCCGTGGCTGAAAACACACAAACGGACCTCCAGGCCCCGAGAAAAAGATAATATGCACAGAAATATACCATACAATATATTATTCGTCAGATGACTCCGATGTATAAGTAATAAGTAGGTAAAGTCAGCCTCGATTTGTTTGATATAAAAACAAAATACAAGTAACTGTATATAGGTAGTGACTGTCGTAGTGTATACATGTATATTACATATTATAATAAATAGATATACCTACTCAACACAAACTTGCAATAATATAATATAGCGTTATAGGTTCAGAGTTTCAGACATATTATAAACATGTAGGTATAATTTATATATTATTATTTATTTTAATCCTCATTCGTGATAACTGTAAATGACATTGTAACCAAAATATCACTAATCATCTAACCAAGTAACTAGTGAGTGATCACGTTATTGGAATAAGATAAAACTATTAACGGGGATGTACCATATTATATAAAATATGAATCACATGATACTATATGGATATTAAATTATTAACAATCATTTACGAGTAGACCGTAATAATTAGTAGGTTTTTAACTGCACTTTGACAATACGCTGATTGTACTACCTAATCCGTAACATAATAACAAAAAAAATAAATAAAAATAAAACATCAAAATAACATCATACCACAGATTACTCAATGGTGTTACTATGATAATAATTAAACACACGTCTTGTGAGATTTTGTCGAAACCTGCACGATTAATGTTGATCGCTACACGTATTGCTCTCTAGACGACGATATAATAATGATATGTGTAAATAGGAACTCGCAAAATAATAAATCATACTTAAAACTGAACCAAAGTCAGGTTTGACATAAACATAATGTAAGTATTATGATAAAGTGTATCTAACCACTATACGTCATATACGTTCGTACATTTTGTATGATTTAATGTATATATATATATATATATATAACCAATGCACGGTAATGTATGAAAATTAACAGAGTATGTGCCACGGTGATACACACACACGCGGCGAAGCGTCTTACGATCATGGCGGTTTGGTCGTTGGTGGATGAGGAGAAGATCGCCTCACCAAATAGGTTTCTTCGCGGGAAAACTTTTAATCGCCGGCCGTTTGCACGCGCACGCGCGCGCTCTCAAACAACAAGTCTCGCAAGTCTCATAAACGTCCACGGCCGCTTCCGCTGCCAATGTCGATTAGCGCCACTAGAAAGATCCGCTGCAGCGGAAGCGGAATGAAACGGCGTGCAAGCGAGGTGCCTCATCTCCCCGAGACGGCGGCGCCGGTGACGACCGAAAATAATGTCTTTACCACCGTGTGCGGCGGCGGTCGCCGGTCTCGATTATTTTAATGGCAGCCGTTAAGAACGAAAGTCGGAGAGAGGCTCGCGCGCGTTTAACGTCCCCCCCCTCACCATGCTACCGTGGCGGGCAGAAGGGTTGAAATAGGGGTAGGTATGTGCGAGAAGTGCGATCGTTTTACTACTCACGTATACACGATACAATAATAGTTGTACACGCAGCTATAGTTAGGTATACCTACGAGCGGGTACATGCAGACGCGCATGACGTATTGTGGGGGGAGGGGTATCCTACCAACATAATATATTGCGCACGAACATAATCGACAAACTCTTTGGAATTTCACCGAAGTCGCGTGAGACCACAGCTGACTGAACGTCGGTCGTTACTGAATTATCGTATATATATACCTATATATATATATATATATATATATATATATATATATAGTGTGTGTGTCGGGAAAAGAACCTAACCTACCGCGGCGGCGTGTGGCATCAGCGGGGCGATTAAGGACTGCGGCTCGGCGATAATCGTTTTACGGTCGACGCGGCGAAAACTCGACGAATCTTCCGTCGCGGGCGTGTTATACATCGAGTACATCCGGATATATATTATGTATATAGGTATATACATATATACGTATAAGACTTAAAATAAACGTACATTACGTGTAGTTATATTATCTTAGCGCAATTTTAGTGCATAATACTTCCGGATTCGAACGTTATATATCACATAATATAATATAATTTTTATTGTGTATAGGCATCATTATATATATATGAATTAGGTATACTCTAATATATTATATATCAGCGATATGTTAATGTGAACGAAATCACTAAAATCTAAATTAAAACTAATAAGTTTTCCATGTGCGATTTTAGTTCTTATAGGATATTTCAAAATAGGTTAGGTTAGGTTAAAATAAATACAATTATAGTTGTATTTAACAAATGTTAAAAATAAGCGCTGAAATTTAATTTTTAATGCTTTAGCTTAAGCTTTATGCTTAGGCGTTTAAGAAAAACAATTTTAGATTTTGCTGATGGCACATTATAAATTTAATTGTTTTTATTGTAACGCCACACTACTTGCTGTCCACTCTTTCTATTTATATCATCTTTATTTTTTATATGCCTACCTTGTTATATCACCCTATAATTGACACCTATACGTATAATGGATAGTATATGAGCTAGATGATATATGTTCCATTATAATCTTCGTAACTTTATTCAGAAACACCTTTAGGTACGTTATATAATTTGAAACACAGTACCTATACTTATTGATAATTGCAAAAACCACAACTCAAAAGTAAAAATTAACCTCACCCTATCTAAGGCAACGTAAATACGTAATTAATTTTGTGCCCTTTGTGTTATCATTATAAGCACTTTTTATTTAGTTTTAAGACTATTTTACTGTTTCTTATCACAGCGTTTTCAACTATAAAGTATAATTATTCTTTTTAGGTGAATATTGCGCTTTAAATACTTATCTGAGGTTAGACGATCAAGAAATAAACATATCGCGGTAATTCTTTTTATGAAAATGAAAAATTATTTGGGTTTGTTTTGCAAACGCTGTTGATGTTAGATTGTGAAACATATACACAACTATACTGTATCATCTATACGCATACAACTTTCAGGTCAGGATAAATGGTGATTATAACAATGTTATGATCGCAATGACCCGGATCAAACGAAAATACCAAACAATTTTTATGTCACATATATATCTATTATAATAGGTACACGCTATAGTCGGCAGTTTTTACAAAGCGAAGAAAAATCGTCGAGATAGCGTCGGTGTCAGCGACCGAATCCTTATCGCTGGGGTTGTAGACCTTCCTGTCCTATACTATATTATAGTTACTATAATATAACATACGTCCTGTTGAAAATGGACATATACAATGTGGATTGTATCTGGTCATCCGAGGTAGTCGCCGCGCGCTTACAGTATAGTCTTGAGAGGCGGTTCGGCGACTGACAAATGACGTCGTCCATATAAACCTGTTCGGCCGGCGGACCCAATCATCGATCAGCAGCTCAGATCACACATATATTATTATAACATATTATAGGTACATTTAATATATATATATATATATATATATATATATATATCTGTATATGATGTACCTACGTGGATATGGGTAGGTAAATGTACATGCGCGTCCACACACTAATTAAACGTTTCGTTTCTCGATGATATTTTCGAATAGTGTAAATCTCGTATGTATAGATGACTTGCGCAGGTATGTGTAATATTCTTTTTTCCTTGCACGCTATACGCGGGGCCGATCTGACTCGTTTGATTTTTCGGTTAAATAAAAAAAAAAAAAAACGGTCCAACCAAACATTAATTATAAACGAGACTCTCGTGTACTCACGCACACATACATATTAATATATATATATATATATATATATATATATGTTTATCATACAAAATATGGTGACTAATGGGCAGCGGAGAACCATAAAACGAAATCTCCGGACCTATATACGTACCGCGTAACAAAAGGCAATTTGTTTTTGTTATTTTTTTTTCCGGAGGATATCGGTATAGGTCTGCGACCCACTAAATAATATGCGTACACTTCTCTAGAACTACTGCCTATAATATATATACTCTATTATGTATATTATAAACCTGCTCGTCGTATGTACGAAAAAATAAAGCGTATACTAAGAGTGCTGGAACCCCGCTACACCGTCTGACGAGCGAGCACTCCCGAGGCGGTCACTGCGCTGCTGATGCTTTTTCACTCGCATCGCAGCAATAACAGCAGCAGCAGCAGCAACATCATCGTCAGAAACGAAAAACCCTCGCGTGATTGATATTATAATATGTAACGTGACGTCGGACGGAGAGACTTCGGCGGCAACTATCGTTATAATAATTTACCATTATAATGTTACGCGTATATAATACGTATACGGCTCGTTATTATTCTTACTCGCAGCGAGAGAGTTTTATATTCGTTTCGATCTTCTGAATATAATGTAAACTAATATATTTATGTATAATGATGGCCTCCTCTCATATTACGTTGTTGGGGTGGAAATGTCCAATAATATATATATGTGATACATACAGCGCAATATTACATATCATTATATGATTATTATTATTCATTGAGTTATCATATTATATTATTATAATCGGTATTCCATAAACAGCTAGTTGACTAGGATTTTCAACGATCGTCAAAACCTCGAAAATATTGACTTACCGCGGGACACTCGAACCTTCAGAGACGGATCCTCCTGGAGAATGAAGTGTCTTCGTGCACGATCGCCCACGATAATGTTGAATAATCGTATAACCCTTTGATTTTTTATTGAATTTTAAATGGTACGTACCACAGAGTCGACGCATAATTAACATTATTTAACGATGTATAGATTTTGAATTCTCTACGAATCGACGAATCTGTTCGTTTAAGGTCCGACTATACCCAATTGCAAATGGTATATACAATTGTATGTTTGTACTAGTATATTTAATAATAAATTACACTATATTAGTATATACAGTATACAGTATACACATTACACATGTTATTATATGTATTCAAAACTCACAATATATTTTATAATACTATTATATTAATACAGTCTCAAACGGACCGAATTATTCACCGCCATTGTAATACTAGCTCTATTATTGTAATAGCCGACTATATTTGTATAATAAGTACAGCGTGAACCTATATTATAGGTGGGCGGTACTCGTTGTTTTTTGCGTTTATCTATATATATATATATATATATTTTTTCATTTATTTCTTACATTTCCGTGAGAGAATATATAATGTAATACAGTGTAATACGTTATCAAACGATAATAATAATATACCAATTAACTCCCGACACAAACGAAACAACCCGCGCGTGAATAATTAAACCGTTCGTTATAATTAAACGCGTGCAAAGAATATATACACGAATATATTATAATATATACCATGCCTATAGGTACGCTGTGTATACGTAAAACACGTTGACGAATTAAATCTCATTATTCACTCGAAAACACTCTTTGTATCCTCGACGTGCACGTAAATGACGTATGGTATTTACACGAATATTAAGTCACGATAATATCAAAAACAGAAGGGAAAAACGTAAGAGGGAAACTCGCGGGATATATTTTAGTCAGTAAAGGTAGGTAGTTTTTTCATTCTCTGTAAAATTCGTTTCTCGCCGTATCGCATGCCACGAGTATATATTTTATGTCAGTATAATAATATAATTTCATTACGTTTATGCATAATTTTACAATGTATATATTATGTATGGAGAACAAAACTGCATTTATTTCGTGGTGCGCTGTTAATCACACAAAGTGTATTTTATACATATTTAAATCACAGGACATTATGCAATTTTCGATTTATATGTGTACATTTTGAAATGGCATCATATACGTAATATTATATTGTCTGGTGCGTGTGAAATATTGTCATTTTTTGATAAAAAAGAATAATAAAAAAACATGACTAAAAAATATGTGAAGTTACGCATTATAATAATATGGCCGCAATACGACAATACTATAATAATAAATTATAATATTATAATATTAATTCGCGCTTTGTATTTCCTCCGATTGTTCTTCGCTTTTCGGAGCATAACAATAAGCGTATATATATATATATGCAGATATACACAGAGCACAATAAAATGCAACAATAATAAATAAATACGCGTAGATACACCACCGCATGCGATAGTAAATATAACATATTATTATAATATCGTGGATATGGGTGCCTATATATTGTCACACGTGGTGTCGACATCCGAATAGACGAGCTCGCGCATGAAGGGGATGACGAGCACAACGAGTTCTACTGTTACAACACGCCGCTGCAGTGTAAGTCTTCTGTGCAACTCGAGGGGGTGGTTTCCAGGGGTATTATTAAATTATTTCAGAACGGCGGTGTCTTTCTATGTATGTTTTTACATCCCAATTCGATCTACATATAATCACACAGTAATATGTGTGCATTTGTGACGGAGGTAGTTATATTATGATGCTTATAATAATATTATGTTATATAATGTAAATACATTGATGTACTGCTTGCATCTCATCGGACGATTTAGTTCAGGATGTATGTAAATATAGAATAGACCTATATGCGTAATGCGTGTCATATAACCTTCCTACTAAAATTGACGATTCTTCTGTCTTAAGCAACATCATTTTAAAAACAAATTATACTAACACACAAAATAAACAATTATTATAATAGAACCCTACACTCAAAATTATATGTCTCTTGTACACCTATAAATATTTTATTGTCTAGTGGAATAATAGCAATTCAGCAAATAATTTAGATTTTTTTTCTCAATTATTTAATTTTTTAATATTTATTATTATACATTTTTATATTTTATCTTTAATATCCTTATTGTATAAATAATTAAACATGATGTAATAATCTTCTATTTACGCAACTCTGATATTAATCATTTTTTTATATATATATATCAAATATATACCCTATATGTGGTACTATGTAAATTGGACTAACGTCCGCTAAATAAATAAATAAATATATAGGTATATGACATTCGAACGCTAAAACTATATTATATGAAGCTGTTATATGCGGCTTGGACTGGGCTTTTAAACGAAAACGCATGATCATCGTCGTATATATTCATCGGATACTAAATTATATATTATCATAATATATAGTCAGTGCAGCCAAAGACCTGCAGGCTGAGCGTAATGATCACACGACATTTGAACATGCTTACATCTCGAAAATTTCCTACACGAGCAGTATGCACGTTCATCGTCAATAATTACCGCCAGTTTATGTTATATATATAATATAAATAAGTGTATACAGGTATATTATGCGATGGAGTAAATATTCTTGAAATTCACGAGTCATTAGTAACACGTCATAATATTATATTATACTAAATATAATTGCTTATATAAATAGAAGTCACATCAAACGATCACGACCACGGATAATGGATAATATATTAAACCTGACAATGATTCGGCGACGCAATGACTACGCGAAACATACGAATACATTCTACAACTATCCACATTAGTTATATAACAATAGATTTGGTAATTTATTGTGATACCATTAATTAGGTATGCAAAATATAAATTTACGAAAACAATAAAGTATATAACAGGGGTGACCATCACAACGAGGCTCACAAAGTCACAAACCATATACATGTGGCTCTTGACACCAAGATTTAAGTAAAATTGATTAATATAACATAAAAAGCACTTCTCAAACGTAAAATCGCATTCTTTAGCATGTAACTAAAACAATAATGTACTGTGTAGGTAGTCTAAAAAATAAATGTTCCTTTATTTGTTATAAAACTTGTGTTCATTTTATAAACATATATTAACAACGTGGATCACTTCAAATCAGCTTCATAAATACTGAGCTCCTAAAACTAAGGTTAGTTGTCACCCATGGTATATAACGTTTTTATCGTGATCAGAGCTTTTGGTATTAAACTGTTTAATAAATAATATGTAACGTAACTAATTAGTTACATACTAGGTATATTGAAATATACTATGTATTATTGCGTTATTAAAACACTCAAGAAAATCAAAACAATTTAGAAATAAATTTTGGTTGTGTTTAATTGTTGAGTATATTTATATCTATTATAATAATGCTATACTGCAATAGAATCGTATTAAATCCAGTTAATAGGTATATTTTACTTATTAGATATGTATTAGTTTTAGACCAAAAAAACACATGTTCGATTATCGTCATATTATAACGATGACAATCTATTTATTTCGTATACAAGCAAATTGTATTATTATATAATATGTATTATTTGATATGATAAAGGTAGGTAGGTAGGTACTCTACCCTTCTCGCTGCAATAGTGAGTAATGACACGTCGTATGATGCGTCTCAATCGGGTCCACACAAACCGATTCGGGTATCGAAACATTTAAGAACTATAAGTACCTAATACATAAAATATTATTATTAAACTAATGCCATTATAAAATAGGCGTTATTTTATGTACGCATATATTACATATTATAATATATCTATATTGTAATGATAAAATATATTATGTACAAATCTACTGTCTACTGTACTTACCGGTAGCTCCCACTGCATACCTGCTACATAGATGCTTTGGTCCGATACTGTTCTTTTCGTCTCCCGAGGGGGTCCAAACACCATATAATAATAATAAAATAATAACGATATTAATATATAATACGCATTCTGTCGATGGGTCGGCCGCCACCGTTTAGATTGAGACGTAAGCCATTTCGTGTGCTTTGTTGTTTTTTTTTTTTTTTTGTACACAAGAACAATGGCGACATTAAATCGGTACAAACGGCCGTCCGTTGAGGATGTCGAGAGAGCGGGGGAGGGGGAAGAGAGTGAGGAAAAAAAACACTGTGACTTAACTTATTGCCTGCCATTATCAAACGACAGTGTTTTTAAACGACCGTACGGCGGCGGCGGTGGCTGCGGCAGTGGCTGTGCCACACGACATCTGAAGATTAACGACGAGCGATCAAATCAAACGTCGATACGACCATGTCCGGGGCAAATCTTTGGGGGTTCTATCATTGCGTGCTTATATTTTATTTTCGTTTCCATTCACGGCTGCCACCGCCTGGTAGTCACGACTGTCGTATAGGTATATATTATATATGTTTGTAAGTATTATGTATGTACACATGGTGGACGACTACCAAGACGCTACCTCCCCTCACCATCTCACACGATTGAAGCAACCAAACTCTCTCCGATCCGGTGTTATATAGGTACCGAAATTCATCTCTGAGTGTTCACTGCTGGTCACATAAAACTATTAAAAGTACATAAAATTTTAAAATTAAACATGAATTTGTACTCTGGATGAAGGCAAAAAAATAAGAACTCCGATTCCACAGTGACGCCACCAATTGGATGATCCAAACTTCTATACTACCATATAGGTAAACATCCAATTATTGGCCAGTCATCGAATTTCATAATAACAACGCGCTGAATGGCAGATTTCTAGATTTCTATCAAATTTGTCACTGAGAATCCAATATTAAATAAAATGATTAGATGTCTTGAGTCTACTGAGGGATCCATAGCGTTCATGGACTTGCGTTCTTTTAACTTCTTATTTATTAATCCATTATCTAACTAGTTTTTCTTTAACGTCGGTTCAGCCTTGTTCAAACATACCTAAAATTTATATGAGATATGATATATACATTTACTATATTATATTCGTGTAATGAAATACAGTCACATCGTTATCGGCGTGTTGTAATTTGCATTTACTTGTATAAATGTATCAAAGCTGACTTCGCGTATATAATAATATGTAACCAATCGCGAGTAAGAATGGCCAATATATTATATACGTGTACCTATATGCACTCTAGGTACAACTATTTTGTAATCTTAAATTTTTGTTTTGTTTTTACCAAATATATTTATTGTACAGGAACCTATATATATATATATATTATATACTACTGGAAGTGATAAAGTGATGAAGGTCAGTCATATGTGTCGTTATGGGAATAATACATTATAAATTTACGACTTGTGTTATTATATTGTATTTATTTTTCTAGCAACATACCTATCCACACAAGTGACAGTAAACCATATATATATTGCATGTCTCCATGTTTTGAAATAAAATGTATAGACATATGTGTTTCTACTACTCTTACGTCACATATGATATTTTATACATCTAATGACGTGATCGTTAAACTATAATTATAGAATAAACATAAGGTCGTTCGATATATTACAACTCACTAGCTATATCTAATGTAAATTTCATATACTTATATCTATTGCGTACATATTATTACAATACAGTTAGCTGCATACAACCCATCTGAATACAGACCCACAAACGGCACAAACAAACACGTATTTTGGTTTGTTATATTTTGCACACACGTATATATCCGAATATAACTTATTAAACGCATATGAAATATTCTTATTCTAAGTTACTGCAGTCTATAAAGTTTTTGTAATATAACAACGCAATTGATTAGTAAAATTATGATATTTTTTTCAAACTATGAAATTTGTAAGCATCATAAAAAGTTTAATCAAAAATGTTATTGTTACCTATTATAAATAATTTTTATAAAACCTATGTTATGCTTATACAAGGTGTAACAGATAGAACTGACTTTAGGAATAACTTTTGTTCAAATAAATATTTTTTATTTACTTTTTTTGTTCATTAAGTGACCCTAGCATTACATGTTTTTTTGTTCATTAAGTGACTCTAGCATTACATGTATGATACATTCTTTTCATGTTTATTTTTTAGTACTGAAAATAAAAAAAATTTAAATTTAATAAAAAATTGTTTGGATAAATTCAATATAGTCTATTTGTTAATTTGTTTTTAAGAATTATTTTGACGGTAAAAATATTTATCTAAGTCAAGGTAGTTTATTTTTAGTATTTTTTTAAAATTATTATTTTGGTTAAATCAATCTGGAACGTAATAACTTTTTTAAAAATATGATTTTTGAGAATTTGCTGACATGAGTATATTTCTTAAATTATTTACTGATCATATAATATTTATTAATTTTTGTCATACGTTTAATTAGTATAATTTTTATTTTTATTTTTTGTAAGGTCTTTCTGTTACACTCTGTATTATGATAGTTTTTTAAATGGTCTTAAATAGTTTTGTATGTTACCACGTTTAATTAAAAGTAAATTTTGGGCATTGAGATGAGGACATTATTTCAAATGGAAAATTTGAAATAGATTAATGGTTTTTTCTCTACCAATCGATCAAGTTTTAACTTTTTAAAACAATAATTTCATTCATATTGATGATGTTTTATTTACTAGCAAAACGAAATATTATTAACTACATCTAACTGCAGATACTGTGCGTGAGAAATCGATTGTTCAAAACAAAAACCGTTCAGGAAAATGTCATGACTACAAATTGTTCAAGTCAAAATAATAAATTACTCTTTTCTACTATGAGCATGAACAAAGTGAATTCTAAACTCTAAAAAGTTATACATTTTTTAGAGTATGTAATATATTTAAAGTAATATTTAATATTATCTCTTGACGAATGATTTTGACAACTTATTAGAAAATGCGTACCTGTACTTTTATTAATATTGCATTATTATTATAAATCGTAATAGTAATTACTATACAATTGGTAACAATATAATACCATGTTAAAATCTACTTTCAACCTAATTTACTGGATGAAAACAGTATAGGACCTATGCCAGGGGTCAACCATTAATATTTTCAACGGACCACATTAAGAATTCGGAAAATTCTCGCGGGCCATATAAATGCAGAGTATATAATATTTACTATAATATGCCGGTTAGCCAAAAATATTTTATTTCTAAATAAAAAAATATACTCTTATTAATTATTTAACTAAAACTAGTGAAAATATAATTAAATTATTGGCTTTTGCTCTCAGTCTGCGGGCCGGTTAAAATGCATTCGCGGGTCGGCTGCGGTCCGTGGTCCGCCATTTGGTGACCCCTGACCTATACTATTGGTGTAGGTATACCTATTACTTTTATTTACGTGTATTATTACATTTATATCATACATTGTCTTGTAAACAAAAAAAATTACAAAATTAGTGAAAATTTACCTATGTCGTGTGTATACAACATTATACATTTTGATTTAATACACGGATGGTGAAAACAAAAATAATATTTCGTTATTTCCCCTCGTTTATATTTTTATTCGTGCAGGGTGGTAAAAACGCATTCAAACAAACACACACACAATATATATATATATATATAACATTACTCTGGCGCTATCGTTGCGGGCTGCACGTCCGCGTTAGTTCTATATACACGAAATAACGACGTCTCGTTAGACGACGATCAAACTAAGGTGGCGGTGGCGGGGAGGAGGGAAGGAGACGTTGGATCTCAATTTCTTGCGAGGCCAACTCTCCTCGTGCACCACGCGGCATCTCTAGAAACCGATGGACCGATGGTTGGGAGCGGCGGGAACGGGTGCGAGGAGAGACCTGCAGCAGCAACTTTGGCGCGGACGCTTCGAACTGTGAATAAATTACCATAACAATTGAAGGATATAACGATTCCTGAGGGCTATACACAAAACCGGGTATATATATATATGTTATATTATATATAAATTGAGAGAGAGAAAGAGAGAGAATGCAACAACTCTCCATTTATATACATATATAATATGTGTATATATCCATCTACATTCCGACGCCAAGTGCGTCTGTTTTCGCGCGCGCGACGTCCCGAGGGAATCAATTCCGAGAATCCGCTCGCGTTGGCAGACTTGATTAAAAAGGTTTTGTGCACATCGGTAAAAGCGTTGGTGGTGACGGCGGTGGTGGTAGCAGTAGCTTTTCGGTTTTCGGCGTAGAACCCAAACAACGTCGACGACGACGGCGATGACGATGATGATAATGATGATGATGATGATAATAATTTTAGTATAGTAGTAAAGATAAACTTTTATTTTGTTTCCCCAGCTCCATTCACTGCCGACTGCAATATTAGGTACAATCATTACATGCACTTATTTGATAATATATTCGTATTTTAATAAGTGATCATAGCATTAGTGGATTAGGTAGGTGATGACGATGAGGTTAGGACATAGATATATTGATAGATGACATAGATGATTCAAGAATGGAATAGGCAAGTTGATGCATGCAACGGAGAGAAATATTTTACGCGTGTGATAGATCAAGGTGTTTTCTCACTTCTACGAAGAGTTGTTTGATAGGTAAAATAAATAATAATATTGATAATACGCTATGATCACAGTCCACAGCTTATTAGCATAGATTATAAATTCGTATCCATCTATTATCCGATATAACTACAAATAATTCGGGTAGGTAAGTGGTCAGTATAGGTACTACACTTTGCACTTATCACGGCAGTGACGTTTCGATCTCGAGTCGATTATACGCGTACTTCAGTGCGCCTAATATGATATTATTCTACCTATAACGTGGTAAAAAGTTTACGTGTACATCACAGCTTATGTAAATGTATATATAATTACCTATATATTTACTCAAAATATATACTCGAACTGACGTATAAGCGCCACGCAAACATATAATGGTTAATATGACGTGTATTATTATCATGTATAGTCGAGGCGTTTTGTTTAGGCAGCCCCAGGGACGTCCAGGAGCGTTTCCGAGCCGGGTCCGAATATATATTATGACATCATGTAGGATATAGATGGGCTCGAGGGTAGCGCACGTTATGAAATTATTGCTAATAATGTACGCGTACGTCCTCGACAATGAAACGATGCGTATGCAATGTAATATTATTATATTATAAATAGAGCCCGGAATTATATTCTTTTGCATATAGAAACTCTAATCATCAATAAAAAAAATTTTGATTAAATTTTTATCAAATGTAGTATACTACACTAGATGCTTTTCCACTGTATTATACCATTTTGTATGTACCATTATGATTTTTCGATATTCCTTGCAAAGAAATTTAATATCTAGTAGCACGGCATATTTACAAATGACATTTTTTTTTTAAATTTAAGTAGAAAAATGTATGAGGAATCTTGATTTTAATTTTCAAATCTTAGATATAAAAATAATACATTTTATTAATTTCTAACTGCGGACGCTTATAAACAAACATTGTGGACTTACGCATACTTTTTTTTATTCTTACACTTAAGATGTTATCATTATAACAGCATATTAATTATTTATGATGATAATTAGAGAAAAATCATAGTTTAATATATTTTGGTGAAATTAATCTTATTATATAAGCCTAATAATACGATTTTTAAACGTACCCTTTTATGTTTATTTATTTTTCAAATTCAGGAATCTCAATGAAGAAATCCCTAATAGAAGTATTATACAGATAAACTACTTATTCAGAATGGGAAATTCATTCACTGCGCATTTAAACATCCAAATCACTTGAACATAAAGGAAGACGAGTTTTAAAATTACTTTTACTCGTCGTAAATGTGACAACGAACACAACGGCAGAATGATGTCCATGAGTATAATGACGTATATAATTATGTATCGAAAATTATAATTCCCGTTTTGATTTGAACAAAAATATTGTTGAATATCTTTAAAGACTATCGTCTATCGATAGTCTTTGTTATTAGTTTTGTTATTGACGTTGGCAAACAATATTTTATATGAATATAATAATATTGCAAGCGGCGTATGTAAGAATCATGATAATTTATTATTTGAGTAATTGTATATATTGTATGATTAGCAATGAAAATTATTGCTAATTTCCAATATTGGATGTACCAAATTTTAGAATAATTTTAACATATCTATGATGGTGGTTTTAATGTATAATATATTATGAAATTGTCAATTTCTCTAATTTAATTTTATGACAAAATTGTATGGCCTGTGTGACGAAGAGAGAGAGAAAGTGCGTGTGTTTGTGTTTTGAAGCTAAACATAATAATCATACACTACTATTGTTTATAGACAACAATATATTATTTTTGTAGCACCATAATACACCAATACGTGTAATTTGTAAATTTTGTTTTTCAAAATACTATAACGAAGCGAATGAGACATTAACGCACTAGGCGCCGTAATGTAAAATATATGCATCTGAAAAAAGTAGCAAATAATAATGATTTCCATATTTTAAGAAAACAAAACGAACAAGGAAACGTAAGTATATACCTACTATATGTAGTAATTTTACAAAATGTCTGATTTAATTTTGAGTTAACTTAAAATGTATAACCAATTTATTATTCTATACTATAATATATTATACACATATACATAACCGATAACCCAATCGTTTTTCAATTTTTTCTCGAGCTACGCTTTAGATGCACCCAGTGGCCAGTAACCTTTTTATTCTAAATGGGTCATAATACCTATATTAAGGCAGATTACTTAGGAGTATAATAATTTCACGAATCATTGCATAAACCATTGTACAACCCTCCAAAAATAACCTCGTCGTAACAAATAGCATATTATTATTAAAATATTAATTAATAATAAACTGTATTTTACAGTGTCGTGGACGCCAAACGGACACAACGTGTATATACGAATTAGAAGCACATGCCCGGCAACGATGTGAGCTGGTATTTTTTAAAAATAACCCCGTCTATGTTTTCATACGTATTATATCGGTGTAAGACACGATAATATTTTAATTTCTGTTTCAGAATAATAATAATATAATATGGAGATTTGTTAAAACGATATAATATACTCTTCGAATTGTATCAGCGTTTCGGATCTTAACATTGTATATAATATCATAAACGAGTCTTTTTTTTTTATGTATAGATTTTGAGTCGATTACGCGTTATTTTATACAGTTCAAGAATAATTTTAATTATTTCATTTAGATTTTCCGTTGACAGCTTCATAAGAATATATAGGTATAAGTATTCTGATTTGTCATTCAACGTGTATGCCTTATATGGATAGGTGAAAACGATTTATACTGATTTAAACTTCAATATTATATACACACTTGAGTTGTACAATTTACAATAATAAATTGCATGTATGTTATTCCGACACAAAGATGAAAACCAGTAAATTTTTCTGAACAAATTATTTGAACATATATACGCAATGTATTTAATAACTACACATAATTCATATTTGTCTTGAATTCTTGATATACTGCAGGATAAATAATTTTAATAATTTTACGATAAATATAATACCTGCAGTAGTAGGATTATATTATAATAACACTATCGATCTAGAAAATAATAAATAATAATGACCGAAAACCAAAAACCCCACAATATGTATCTGAAACTATTATTCCTATAGTAATATCGTTTATCGAACAAAAGGATTCAAAGACGAAATTTTAAAATCTAATATTATAATATTATCCAAGTCATAATATTACTACATTAATATATTATTATAATATTGTACACAAAACCAACACGTTGTGCATACACGTGGCGTGCAATATTTGAACACGAGACGAGTCCAAACACTCCAAACGCATCCAGGAGAGATTTCATTAGGAAATATTAAATTAAGTATTCCACCCGCATTAATTAATATCTATATGGAACTAATAAATTAGTATAAAGGGTCCACGGGTCTATATACTATGATATACTATAAATATAGGCACGAACATTTTTCACATTCCTCGTCGGCCGTCGCAACGCATTACTCGCTGTTGGTCCTCGTGTGCTTGCATTATTTTATTATTATTATTATTCTCTCTTTGTCGGGTGAGTTTTTTCCTCAGTTCTAGTCGATTAATTTTTTTCCTTTTTTTTAAATTTTTTTTTTTTGTCACCAAAAGTCTCCATTAGTATCATTTGCTTATATATATTATATATATCATTATGTATAAACGCTCGCGTTTTCAGCACAATTATTTTCTACAAAAATAAATAATATACACGTTTGCGCACACACATAATAATATATAAATATGTATATACGGTGCGTACACACACACACACGCGACCGGGTCTAACGTGGCCGGGACCCTATCGGCCCACATCTCGCAGTCGTCGCCGTTCCTTCTATGTTTTTCCAACCGTAATGAATGGCTCGCATTAGCGATATTAATGGTAGCTCGTAATTATTATTTATTTCGAGTAAAAACGAAAAACGAAAAAAAAAATTAAAATAAAGAGAGAAAAGTAAAAAAATAAAAACGAAGGGTATGAAAAAAAACAACGGGAGCGAAGTAAAAGATTTTTAATTAAAACGTGTTTGGATCAGCATAATTCCACACGACGTATAATAATATTATTTATATAACGTGCACATAGGTATTATGACTGCAGACGTGATACGAACATGTATATAGTAACACCACATGTATATAATATGTATATAAAAATCGAACGTCGTAGTGATGATAAAAATTTTGTTGTCGCTCGACAACGGCGGCAGACCTATTATAGTGGTGTGTTGCAGTTGTGTATAATAATGAAATACATTTACCTGTCCATGTGCATTGTGCACCCATAGTATCGGGGTGATAATATTATATTTTGTTACGAGTATTATAATATTTTATGAATTTACGCAGCACGTTGCATAATATAATAATTATATTTTTAAAATAATATAGTGGAAACTTCGACTTTTATAAAAGTATACCGTTGTGAGAAATTGATATTACTACTAGGTACGACGTTATAGCCGTGAAAACTGTATGCACACGCAGTTTCATCAGCTCGCACAGTTTCCAACCCCATCGCGAAAAAGGTCAATAATACATTTCAGCGCACCTATACTTAACCTATGTTAAGTGTCCAGTATTTCACGTTTTAAATTATAGAATAATATGTTTATTAGACTACGATTGACACTAGCGCGTGACAGTGTGGCTATTCGGAGTAATAATAATAATTGATCTATTGCATCGCGTATTTTTTTTAAAATATATCTTTATCAATTAATTTTTTATATACTCAAATATATATACCTATATGCACGTTTCGCATATAGGTTATACGGTTAAAAGAATTCGATTTGTTTTTAAAAGTTAAAAAAAAATAATAGCACGTTAGAAGTAGGTATAGTGTCAATAGATGTCAATTACCTATTTCATGTTAACACACATATGATAACACATTATGATAACCAATTTACTAACTGCATCACATGCTTATATAGATTATTATAAATTTCAAGTTTTCCTAATAATACCAAAAATAAATAATCATAAAAAAAAACTTTTAATATGATGTGGTACCTACACTAAACACACTATATTGTTCACTAGACGCATTTATAAGCACTTCAAAACATATTCGATATAGATAAGTAGTAAGTACTATCAAAAAAACACACCAGAAATCAAAAACTATTCAATGCAAAAAATAGTTGTAAAATTAAAATCACACATCCAATATGAACGCAGCAAGTATGATTAATTATTAAAAAAATAATTTGTTTTTTGTCAGCGTAATAATTAATTATTATAACTTAATATAATATATAATATTATATATTTCAAGATCTAGGATAAATGATTTAAATTTTTCAACTATTTCCATTGAATAGTTTTTAAGTTCTGGTAAATTAATTTAATAGTACCTATATATTTATGTTTAATGCTAATCGATGAATTAAACCGAAAACATGATTAAACGCACTTTTATGTGAACAATTTATTAGTTTACGAAAAATTACATCGTTTAACACTAATATTATTATTATATAGTTTTCACATTATTAAGGATTCTCTAAAGTTTAATATCATTAAACGCTTAACACATTTAAACTTTAAGTATAATATATAATATATTATTATATAAGCTGATTCTTAAATAATTTATTGTGATGTGACTTATATACATATAATGTATATAAGTATATATGTATAGGTACTGTTTTAAGATCCAGAGTAATGCGATGATTGTATTGGATTTAAATAATGTGTGTTTTTAAGAAAATAAAATAATATAGGGAACGCTGCAGTTAAATAAAAATACGTTTGATTATTTTAAAACACTTAGTAAAACATTATATTATACGATTATAATTATTTTACTTGGAAATTAACATTTTAATCAAATATTTTTTTATTTTTTATTTTTTGAAATTAATGGCATTTATTATTATTTCTAAGTATTTGTAGTTCGTCGTAGGTCAGACAATTTTTTATCACTTCTCGACCGGTTCAAAGGAAACATTAATTACATTTTACGTCTCCATCTTATATAAGATTTTTAGTTTATCTATACACATAAAGTATTTAAAATAATGGAATTCTAATGTTAAAATAAACACATTTATAATGCCTATTGTCGAAATGAAATGATTGGACTATATGTATACAGTGTTTAAAACAATCAAATATATTACGCATCGGTTATTGTTGATGATAAAATATCATTATAAATCATTGGAGCTAGGGCTATGGCAATATTCATCATGCTACATCATATTCATTTACAGGTGGAAAACTAGAAATATATTAATACTATACAAGAATTTAAAAAATAAATAAATAATCGATTATTATTCAACAGAATTTTCGTCAAAAGTTGTCACACATAACTCATCACGATTCATAATTATAAATTATTTTTATTTATTATAATACTGTGTACTCATGTCTTGCCTGGTTGATCTTCATTCAAGGTGACCACGATTATTCAAAAACGGTTCGAGGTGTTAGATATTTTATAATTATATATTATATACAAAATGTATATATATTTCTCAATGAAACAAAGATTTACTCTGCTTTAATTATACCTAGACAATAAACTTCACGTTTTGATCAATTTGTATTTAAACCGACCTAAACCTTTCAGGCGAATTATATTATGAATGCGTTCATAGGTAATTATTTTTTATTTTTTTTTCGATTAACTCTTAACTTTAAAAAAATATTGTCATACCTAGTAATATGTAATATATACAGTCATAAATGAGTAATGACGCAATTAATGAAACATAATCAAAGAATATAAATAATTAATAACGAACCCTATTTTTAGAAACGATCGTATCAAAGTCAAACAGGTAGGATTAATACGAATTAAGATAAAACAAAAATCAGATGGATACCGGTATAATATTTTTTTTTTTACGTTTTCTGTCCTTACGGTTGTTCTGCGCATAGTGTTGCCCACATTTGTCCGCGTGGGTTGCGTTTTTGTCCTTCGGGCCAACAGAGGGCACTACGAGGGTGAATTTCGCACTGCAGCGAATTATCGTTTTGGCAACCAAGGACAGAGAAACGAACACAGTCACTACCCGTCACGTCATGCATAAATGATAAATTCATAATACTCGATGGTTGCATGTTTAATAATACATATTATACAGTGCTTGAATCGGAAAACAAATCATCAGAAGGGTGCAAAAGTGTAAAAAAAAATGAGTGTACCTGATGATCTAATGTCTTACATTGATAAGGATTTACCTACCTTAAGCGGTATATACTAAACATATTATTTTTTTTTAAAGAGTTATTCAACACCCCCACCCTCTCACCAAAATCAAGCGCTGGGACTGAACTATAATAATATAATCACATAAACAATAATAGCTCATAATCGTAATATGTAGGTATTATAGTAGGCTAATAAATATTTTAAGCTGTTGTTCGATTAGCAGCCGTTTAACTTAATCATTGCATCTGCCTCGTAAAATATTACATTGTTCTTTAATACGAAATTAATGCCTATGTGCAGCTAAAAAGGACTTTTATAAAAATTAAAACAATTATTAAGAATAATATTTTTTTTATATTCTGTGTTTAACTGGTATAATTATTAATCAAATAACAAACTGCGGTGTACCATACTTACGTACACCATTCAGTTTATTTTTGTTAAATAATATAAACATTGGTTTATATTCCATAATATAGTCTCAATTTAATATATTATGATATTCTAAAATTATCCTTTTAACGAGGAATCCATTAATCATATCAAATCTCATCTATACATATCGAATAAAAACTATAGTATATTATGCTGTGTCCATTGGCAACTTACATTGAGAGCCGCTCGCTTTTAGTTAGCATTAATAAAAGTTGTTTCTCTTTAATAATGATATATATATATATATTATGAACAATTGAGTTATTGAGCGTGTTTTTTTATTTTTATAATGACTGCAGCAACGATTGTTAATGTGTACTTTAATAAGTAATTATTATCATTATTTTCGATGAATATTTACATGAGTCTTGAAATAATGCAATTAATGTTTGAAATGTCATCAAGATTATTGGATATCGTAACAGTAATTTGAATATTATGTATTTCGTGTACAACTGCGCTACTACGTTAGAACAAAGGAAATAATTAAATAGCAGTAATACTATAGGTTTAAATTTTCTACTATTATAAAATGTTTTTATATTAATATTATGTTTTCATTTCCGCTTTTTTGGTGTTTTACTTTCATGCCATTATGACTTCACGAGGTATCAAACCGTGAATAATTGTAGTCTGTAGACTTCCAAAAACTATAAATAAATGCATTATTTTTAGATGTTTGAATTAAAAAATATTTATAAGTAGTAATCATAACAATATTAATACACATTAATAATCGCATGTATTTTTTCATATAAAATTATAAAATGTATTGTTGGGCTACTTGGATGGTTCAATTTCAGGTTTTCGATATATTTTTTTATTCAATCTGATATAATAATTGTTATCACCGCAACTAAAAAATGATTCATAGATTTTTTGTGAATTTTGATGACGTCAATAAAATTTAATAAGTATACTAATTTAGAGGTAACTATCATTATATAAACTCAACACTTTATTATATCTTACTGATTTATCATTAATTGTAAATAAAAATATAGTAATTTAAAAATGATACAAGGATTTTTTCATATAATTTTACAGTTTTTTTTTTTTTTTTTTCATAATATAGGTCATTTTTGTAAATTGAATGAGCTGTAGGTCATTTACTTTTATTATTATTAGATTTACTGCGTACAGGTGCTCGTTTACTTCACATAAGCGTGTCAAACATGCTTTTACAGATCGTAAGTAGGTATTATTATTGCAATAATATATATATACCTATATATATTATGTCATTACTCACGTGAACGCACGAATAAGAAACGTGATCTATTAATAGTCTATTAAAAATGTGTATTATATTTTGGATGAACAATGAATTATAGCTCATAATAATTTTGTAACGCATTAAATTATATCATTTCAGATTGTACTTAAAACTCAATAGTATAACGCATATAAATAGGTACTCCCCAAAAATATGAAGTTATGTTCATAAGGTCAACAACAATCCGGTTGAAAAGTGATAACAAATTTCTGACCTATGGCATGCTATACGAATCCTTAGTGTGAATAATACTTTATAAATTTATAATATACCACGGTCATCACGTTTTCGAGAAGATAAACTAAAAACATATTGTGAAAAAACTTGAATGTATATTCAATATCAGTTTGTTTTGTTTCTTTGTTGTAATTACAAAAATAATAACTTGTTCTTTTTCCTAACGTTTATCTGAATATTTAATAGATGAGGAATAATGTTAAAACGTTTTTGATCTTGTTAAGCAATGCCTAGTCAATAATCAGTAGGTAACCATAATATAATGTGATACAAAATAATAATATGATACAAGCGATGTTTTTTAAATAAATTTTAGTCTAATCTAACATGTTAGGCACTAGTATAAAAATCAATTACTTATGGTACCTAGTATATATATATTATAAAAAATTCTTAGAAATAAAGTACGACGTCTCCGCTTAGAATTATTTTGACATGAATATGTATTTGGGATGGATACACGTTTTATGTGTCTGACTTTTTTAAAGTTTTCGTTGTAATGATAGCTATTGATGAAAACATAGATTTATGATTCATAGAATTTCCTTGTAAAAAAAAATATCCAGTACCGTGCTATGGTTTTTGTGTAGGTAACTACAACAATTTATCATTGAATTCAAATTTAAATGATTCGTTACAGTGAATTACTTAACGTCGAAGTTCTATTAATTCAAACTACATATCATATTGAAAAGTGAGTTAAAGTAAACAATTCAAAAAATAAATATATTTATTTAAATTATTATTATTTTGACAATTTAAAATACATTTTACCAATCAAAAATGATATATTTTTAAAAATAGAATTAAGGGTTTGACTACTAAGGTTATGTAAGGGGGGACAGTTGGTTGGAACATATTTTTGAATGTGTGGCACGGATTTTTTGTCAAAAACTTAGGAGGTAACCCATCCGGGAGCTAGCAACACCAACCGCTACGTACATTCAGAACGTTTCCGCAATAGAGCGTAAGACCGCGCCACACCAACCCACCAAAAATGATTTTTGTGATATAAAAATATACATTCGTTTGTACGAGAATCAATTAGTTTGGAATATTTAGATCAACACCCGTGTTTGTGTGGCAAAAACCGCATTCCACCTAGAGCAGACATTTACATTTTACAATAGTGTGACGTGTGCCACATAATATATTACTATGTTGTCATCGCTGTATAAGTTATTGTCTTACGTATTGAAAAAATCCCTTCAAAATATTTAAATATCCATCTTATCTTTAAGTTCTTTTAATATATTTTTTCTCAAAGTTGTCTTTATTTAAAGTTTTTCTTTAATTTCGACGTAATAGTCTGTTCGTATTATCGTATATTGTACACATAATACATAACCAATAATAAATCAACTAGCAGATTATACATAATACGTGCTTATATGACAAACCTGATTTTTATTTAAATGTCTGCAAGTTTTTTTTTTATTGTTTTAGCAGGACCCAATAAGTTGAAGTTATGTCTAAGACCTAAGTACATGACCCGATTACACGAGAGGCCTCTTAGTCCATCAACATACTTAATTTCATGGAACTATCTTAAGTTATTTTTAATACTTTTTTAAATTAATCCTCAGCATATCGACTACTGAAAAGTTCTAATAATTAAAAATCTAAAAATAAACCCATTTGATAATAAAATTATAACTACAATATTAGGTACCGTAACCGTAAGTCATAATTATACAAAATAATTTAAATCTGACGATTCATGTGTTTAAATTATCTTAGATTACTTTTTTCCCATTAAGTAATAATTATAATGTTATAGAAGTGTTATTATTATTATTGACTACGTATCGTATAAGTGAACAATTATTTGATAATATGCTCCAGTTATATAGCATTAGTATTTTGTAATTAGTATATAAAATTATCAAAATATTAAAAACAATGACGTAATTAACATATATTAAAAGTAGAAATCACACTAAATCTGGTAAACCTACATTTGATGGTATTTCAGTATTGAGATACGCACATAACTTAACAATAAAAAATAAAACATATTCCAATTCCATTAGGTATCATATAATCAAATGGTACAAAAGTTATTTAAAATGTTATTATATGGTGAAATAATAAATGATTATTCTTAATCAGTAAACTATTTTTTTCAGATTATGCAGTTTAACTAATAATTAGTATAGAATTAATATTTTTTGTTTGTTTAATTTAATTTAAAATATATATGAGTACTGAGTCGCACTGAGAGAGCTTACGTGTGATTAGGAATACAAAATATAATCACGTAAAAATAACATGCGTAGGTCAGTGCTATCAGAAAGTCCATTTAGTTCCATCGTATATATATTTTTGTTGGGTACCTACGTTATTTATTGAGCAATAATCTAATAATTTATATATACCTAATAAGTGTTTTAGATTAATGTATTAGGCGTCATTTCGTTTAGAATTTATATGATGTGATGAACTTCGTTTATATTTCCTGGTTTTTTTTTTTTTTCAGTGTTCTATATTGCTATACCTAGTGCAGTACATTATATTTGGTTTAAAACTATTTTTACATGATCTATATATTAATATAATAGCAGTATGGTAGATATAGGTAGGTATGCTATATATATGACGTTTCTCGAGCGGCACAGGACTCGGGCCGCGACTGTACGTATACACGACAACTGTGGCAATTAATTCGTGTCCGCCTCTATCCGTGGCGATTGATGTGTGGCGCGTTGGCGTATATGCGTTTTGATACACCGATGTGTGCGCGCGCGTTCCGTTAACAGCGTTCGCCAATTAAAGTCACTTGTCACACTTGTCAACGTCTACCACTGATGCCGCTCAATAATACCGGCAGAAAACGCTGCTTGATCGATAGTCATCACCACCACTCGCGTGATTTTCAATAGCTTTGCATGGGAATATATATATTATTATTGTACACCTATACTGCACTAAACCAAACTCGGTTAAATTATGCACGACAATAATATATAATACACCCACCGAGCTGGCCTATTTCGGTTTGTGTATTACCGAGGTACGACGTTGCTCACGCGTAAATCCTCGTCGACGAAGTAAAACCGCTGATCGATTAGACTCAGTAAACGGTTCTAAGTCGTGATGGTATAATAAAACCTTTATGTGTAGCGGTTCGACTGGAATGATATTATCATCCGTCGAGATTTGAATATGAAATTATATGGTCCGTTCAGAACAAAATCAAAAAGTTTACTAACAAACGTATGAATAACTGAAGTTGTGTCCTCCATGTAACTGCTAATCAATTTCTTTACAAGTTGCAAGACATTAGATTTTTCATTATATACCGAAGCCATACGACTCAGTTTAAATGGGTTAGGCTAAGAAAACGGTATATCTTATTGGAAGTACAATTCCAGATATGTACATTGTTCATGTATTATATAGTAATTATTATAATTATATATGTATTATTTATAAATATTATCATATTGGATTCTCCTATATTCGTCCAGTGACCTCGGATTGATATGAGAAAATAAAAATTCACATTTTTTTATGGTCTTCACATTTTAACTTTTTAAAATAGGCAAATATAACTTGCATTTTTTTAAGTAGCAACAGGTGTTTTCAATACCAAATTTGGACCGAACTTTTATAAAGTCATTTTTGTCTCTTAACTGTGACTTTATATCCGAAACCGTCTGCATGATCGCGATTCCATGTATTTTTTTCGCTGGATGACTCGTTGTTAATATCAATAATACCTATTGTATTTCTCGTAATTTGTATTATTTAACAGATCATACTACTTATCGTGTGTAGTGTTTGCAAGCATTACAATTAAGTTATCCGATAATCTCCAAAATAATACGAAGGTTAGAAATAGATACGAAAATAATGTAAAACCGAAATGTGATCGTTTAACAAAATATTGTTATGTAACGTTATTGTTATTATATCTAGGTTAATACGTTATAATTCTTAACATGAAATAAATTATGTGTTACTTATGATTATAGTGATTACATTACGTTGTGTTACTATCAAACCATTAAGATATTAGAAATAGTCCGTTCTACAAGCAGTCATTTATCGTTAATTTAATATTTTAAGTTTTAATAACGCAAACAACTAATTATTCTTATTTAACATATGGGCATTGAGTCCGCGATAATGTTGATGATTTTATGTGGCTTTAAAAATAAGTTATTGTTATAATACGACATTAGAATTATTTTAATCGAAGGTATGAAAAAATTAAAAAACATACTTCTTCTAATCAAAACCATTCTTTTAATAGTCATCACTTAGCTACCTAACTTAGGTATATATTCAAATAGGGAGTTTAATAATTATGATTAAAATGACCTTTTGATAAGCCAATTGCGCTCAGTCTTTTTTGGGTCGATTATATACCAATTTCGCTCAATAAAATAAAAAATATTCAATGAACGTCAATATTCATAATATTTGTAGAATATATATCTATTCCTATAATAATACACATAATATGCATATAATTCAAATGTAATAAATTACTAGGTATTATAATATTATTCTACATTACCCGTAGACTTTCATAAAAACATGTATGAATTAATAGATATTTTTAGCAAATAAAAAAATTAAATAATTATTTAATAAACGTCAATAATACTAAATAGTTAATAATATGCACACAAATGTAATAAAAATTCGATAAATGACTATTATAATATTATTCCACATTATATTATCTACTATGTACTTTTATAAAAATGTGTATTAATAAAAAAAATGTCCTAAAATTTTACCAGCGCAATTGATATACTGGCCTAAAACACAAATTTTGTTATAGGCGCAACTGGTCCATGCCCTATGTATATTATATCCCTCAATCGATTGCGTCAAACGAAGATATCACACATTGGTTGTAATCTATATATGTAGGTAGATATACGTATCAAATATTTCACAATTAATTATTCAAAATTATGAACCTATAATTGAGTATAATCAATTGCAGTATATACGAGTATTAAGAGTGATGCACTGCAAGTCTATAACATAATGTGGCCCATACACAAACGCATATTATTATATATATTTGTAAAATGTTTTCGAGCCATCCATTCTTTACATTACTTTCCGATGGGGATGATGGACCCGTCAGGACAATGAAGCAAAAACGTATCAAATCTTCGCTGAAATAAAAATAAAAATATGAAATTGATATCAATATAAGAGTCGACAGAATGGCAGGACCCGTCACAGCGTGGCAGCTCTTCCATTTCCAACACGCAAAACGCTCTTTCTCTCCTCTTTTGCGGCATTTGCAGAGATATACACACGCCGCCGTCGCACTTTTTACGATTCCATCAATTTTATTCAACCGCTAGACCCTCTCGTCGTTCTTTTTACGTCCGTCGACGTAACAACTAGCGGTGGCGGCGGCGGTGTGACAGACAGACAAGACCCTTCTCTTTTCGGGTGGGTTTTTTTATTTTTATAAAGCTCGGCGTGTAAGTGTACACAAAAGAAAACCCCTTTCGAAATATTTTCACCGCTAAACACAATAATTGAAAGGTATACATATATATACGCGTATATATGTATGTGTATATACAAGTATATATATTATGCTAAAGTGGTGGCGCGTAAACGTCATCGCCACCGCTGCCATCTCCCGAGCTACTATAATAATTCGCGTGTACGATATATATTTCATATATGTATACAATGTAAACTACCCTTCGCCTACTATACAGTCGCTTGTACACCAGACGATATTATATAGTACGCATTTATATGAAGCACTTGGACCCGATCATGAAAATACTGTCAAAATCATAAAGTTTCTTAAAATAATCAAATTGTATAACCTTATCTGACATTTGTATTTGTATCTATTTTGTACTTTGTATTATTTTTTAATTTTTAATTTATTTTTAATTTTTATTTTTTTCTCTTCATATTTCTCTTCATACTTCCAATGCTGTACTTCTATATTTTAAAGTTATACATTTATAAATAATCTACATTGTACTTAATATTCATAATGTTATCTAGCACCTAATTTAATGTTTACATTGTACAATATGCCAATAACCTTAGTTGTTGCGGCTTTAATAAAAAAAAAAAAAAATTATATAGTACGAAAACATTATTCCGAATATTGTAATACAATAAGCATCATAACAATAGCATTATTAAAATCCTGCAGTGTAAACGGCGGTGAAGTTTTAATTATAAACATATTAAACAGGACAGAATATACCCGAATGGAGAGAATAGTATAAGGTATCAGAAGAAATGTTTGGATATTCACAAAGATTAAATTAAGGTTATCCGAAGTATTATTAAAAAAAATTGTGTAACATTATATACTCGTATTCTTTTGGAATATAATGTTCTTGCTCTATACCTATGTGGTTACAATAAAATTTTCAATAAGCTTTCCCTTGAAAAGTAGAAATTATATCGACAGTGATGTACAAAGATCAAAATTATGTGAATAGATGAATTACTATTATAAGGGTTAATCTGCAATTTACATAAATAAATAAACATAAATGCTTTAGTGCATATATCACATAATATGTAGTCTACCGACAATTTACGAATTTTAGTATGCGCTATACGAGTGTATATCAACCTACATTTTGACAAGGAATTGAATAGGTATCTTAATAAAATTTTGAAACGTCAATATTTTCAGAAAAATAAACTCAACAAAATGGCTATCTTTAATTTTTTTTGAAATTATTAAATAAAAATATATTTTTAACTTTTTTACCAAAACATTAAAATCAAATAAAATATGAAATAATTGTAGTTCTTATCCTTGTGAGTCTTATTACAAAATTAGAATTTCGATATCACCATTATTTCGGGAGATATTGCAATGGGTTAGGTTAGGGACACCTTGTAGATGCTTCATAAATGGAATAAATCAAAAGAAAACTCTGCTATCTATCACGGTAATTGACAATATAATATAAACATGCACCTATATAATAATATAGGTAATATTATAATCTTCTTTATTTATTTATATAATTTTGTATGTTAAGTACAATTTTGTATACAAAAATGTTATTATTTGTAATGAAATAATTAAGTCTTGTTAAACAGTACTATTATATTATATCACTCATTGAACACAATTAATTTTCGTGATAATATCTGAATAACGATCAAAAGTTGAATCTAAATAAATGCCGGTTAATAATATAAATTATAATATAATACTGTTTTCACAACACATTTCTGTTATTTGTCTGTTCTTGTTCCATTTTATTTTTTGAGCATAAAAAAAATCATTGTCCGTTTAAATACTTTCCTGATTGATATATCTGGATGACCCTAACCACCCCCTCACATATTTAAACATATGTAAATATTTAAATCATCGTATATCCAAACGAAACGATTTGCATCGTCCGTCGAGTATACCCGCCGAGACAAGGGATTCTAATCCCTTCAAAATCCTAATTGACTTTTCGATCGCAACCCGTTCACCATCAATAATAATATGTATATTATTATAAAGTAATTGAATATAGATACGTAGTAATTTGGCGTGGTGACATTTAATTAATTAGTCCAACGTTGGCACCCATCGTCATCCGAATCATTAATCGCACAACGTCCGCATGCATATTATTATACATGCAATATACGCGACCGCATCGTTGATATATTAATGCCCATTATAATAAAATGTTCGTTTCCTTCAATTATATTATAATGCAATTATTACCAATGTGGGCATGTGGCGATGTCTGACACGAATAAGAATAATTGTGTACCGAGCATCGCACATATAATAAACGCAAATCGAATAGGAATCGAATTTTCGTGTGTAAGCATATCATAATAATAATATGTAATATATTAAACGAACAGGAATATAATATTAAAGGGCAAAAAATACTATAGAAGAAAGGATTGTAGGGCATCGCATCGTTTAATGATATTGTTGGGGGTAAAGGAGGGGATGACAATTATTATATTGTTATCGTCTATTCCTGCTGCACCCCCTATACCTACAACGAACCATAGAGTGCGTGCGCGCGCGTGTATATAGTTTAATAATATAATATAACAATAATAATAATATACACATATATGCTGGAAACCGCGACATTTTCGGGGCGGTGACCGGTGATTGATGGACGCTATTTTTGCGAATGGTCGTATTATACATATACATTACAGACATGCTACCCGTCCCTACCCTGTTCCCGCAGTAGCATACAATTTGCACCCAATAATATGTTAATAAAAACCAGTCGCGACAACCGCGACGTATACAATATTCAACTATATACGCTAATAGAGATGTCGTACGTTCGAAACCTCCTCCGAATGTGTATATACAACGTGTGCGTGTATATATATATGTTATATCGTTATATGAGTGTATGACATTACCTACACTTTATTAGTATACGTTGTGTATATTTATTATATAATACTATAAAATATATATAACATGCGCGACGACGTGATAATATAAACGGCCGTTTTCGTACATGCGATCAAACAAACATCGTGATAATTTTATTGTAGAGGGACGGGGTGAAATATTGACGTGTATAAATATAATTAAATCGTATAACTGGTATTTATAATTTTGTAATATTATTAAAAACGTAATATGTTTCGACGGACGTGAGTGGAATGATCTACGACGGATGTGAATTTAGTGATCACGATCTATAATGGGTACGAGATAACGTCGTATTTTGTGTATCATATCTAGGTATACGATATATCCAAATAGTTCAAAATTGTACATTTAATTTATGTTTCCGTGAATCCATTTTTAAGGACTATTAACCTTAGCAATAGGAATAACAATTTTAACAACTGAAAATCTTGTTCGAATATTGGATTAAGTACATATAAAATTTAAAAAATTTAATAAACCATATATACTGAATAACTTAGAGGAAAAAAGGGGGAAGGCTTTTATTTGAAAAACAGAAGTTAGTTTTGTCACAGGACAGTCAGGACACTCTTTAAGTGGAAAATCTAAAGAGTTTGAAAATATCTGGTTATTAAATATTTTTAACATTTATATAAATCAGAACTTGAAATATAAATAAAAAAATTGGTGTATGGTGAATCTGTACCCAGTATGGTTGACCGAATCGACTTGACTTTGTTCATACTTTAGTATACAATATATATATATATATATATATTATGCTATGGCCGGAAATAAATTTCAAAACTTTATTGAATTATTGAAGATAAAAAAAAAAAAAAAAAACACCACCCAGAAGTTAAAAACGCAATTTATTGTAAACCTGTTGATAGTCACACGTGGTATGGCGTATTATATTATATTATTATATTATATCACCAATACGGTTTATTTCAAAACGATCGTTTTTATGATATACGAATGTCGGGTGCGGGAACAACCCTATTGTGTGTATATGACGTAATAATACGTATATACGGCTAAAGAATTCGTATTTAATGTTTACCATACATTTTATATGTATAACATAGCACATGATATGTGTTGCAGTCGACCGCTGCGGTTTTTGAAAACGGAAAGGATGACGACCTTTTTGCGAGATAATGCGACGTGCGCCCCGCAGAGGAGTCGGTCGGTCGGTCGGTTGGCGGCGGGCCGATATGGCACCGATAAATCTTTTTATGTTATACGCTGCGGAAGCCGACACGCGCGTTATCCGAAAGTAAAAAAATAAAAAGACGTTTAATTCTTCGCGGTGGCTACCATGCTGCCGATTTACATCATTTTTCTATATCACGCAACGTGTCTATTATATATTGTAATATATATATTTATCGGATATAATATAATATTTTTTTTAAAAATATTTTATACGTATACAATAGTAAAGCATACAGTGCACACCCATACACGTACTCTGCAGTAAGTAATGGTTTTTTATTTATTTTTTTTCGACAAACGGGGAATTTAGATACGGTGGACGGACCTTAAATGCGGTGCGTATGGCATCCGAACGTCCGACGTGATAAATCGATTTCGATAGACGTTTTCGCAATTCCACAGTCGCCCGCTCGCGCAGCAGTCGTACTACACTAGCCGCACAATGGTATAATTGTATTTTCTGTGTCGGTTGACAATGTTTCATTATTTTCGGGGAGCACAATTTTTTTTTTTTTTTTTTTTATGTTTTTTTCCAACAGCTAAATCCAAATTATATATATTACATTATTATTATACTCCTATGCATTATATTGTTATGTTCTAGTTTCGCAGGAGCCGCCGACTCAGCCCCTGCCGCCCACCACACGGCGTGCGATTTTTTTTTTCACAATACGACCAATGTCGGTCCCGGTGACTGCAACATCGCATTATAATATATACGCGGGCGCGCCATGTGCGTAAGGTTTTCGCTCTATTTCATTCCGAACGTTTCCCGAATAATTTACACCACATATGGTGGCACAGCGGTGCTTACGGACTTAACGGGCTATTAGGCTAGATCGATTTCGCCGTCGCAATCGTGTGCTTTGCTCTCGCGAGCGTATGCGTATGCGTGTGTGGGTGTGTGTGTGACTGCGGTTTTCGCTATTTGTGTGCACCGCGTAAATTGCCACCGTCGACGAGTCAATTGCGATATGATTGTTCTGAGTAATATATACATATATTAATATGTATGGATGTGTGTGTGTGAGTGTGAAATACAATAAAAAAATCAAAAAAAAAAAAATCCGTGGCTTGAATTGTGAGCAAATTGATTCGATCCCGTAAAATATGCAAAAGCCGAAAATATTTGCAGTACATACCGTGCAGTCCGATATATTATGTATATTATATACCCTCGTATGAGAATTATTACAATAATGGACGGACGCAAACAATAACTTGTGTACGAATATAATAATAACACATGCGAATAGGTATATAGTTATATGTATTATGGTGTATATGGTTTGATTAATGTAAATACCTGCGAGGAACCTATACAGCAAATTCGGTACTTCTAATAAGGAAAAGAATACACACTGACTGGCCGTCTTTATGTATGTCTTGATTTGAGAATTTTAATTCCCTCGTTGTCTTAACTACGGCTGTGTGTTGAAAACGCGGGTGCTATAATATAAGCATCACGGATCACTATCATCAATACACATTGTTTACAGTCATCATAAATTCATAATTACAGTTTCCTAGTGCACCGTGTACGCAGACGTATTAATATTACTCATGTTATTAGTTTTTACGCCATCAAATATTTGAACTTAATAACAACATTATATTCCTCATCATGGTGAAAATCCAAAGTCGTACCTACGAAACACCTATAAGGTTCTTTTTTGAAATCCGAGATGATTGGTTGTGCGCACATGCTGTACCGCCTGTACCTATATTATACGATTAAATGTAATTATATTATACTAGATATAGCATGCGAACCATTGTTAATTCAACTATTCAATCGCAATCTTATGATATACTCGAAATATAATCTAAACGGTATATCTACGTAACATAATAATAAAAATATAATATATGCGTATCCTATCTATAGGTGTCGGTTACAATGGATGCCGAGTGCAGTGGTCGGCATGGCATTGTGTAATTTTTGGCCGTTGCATAACTCTAATATATATATACTCATTTCTATTTATTATAATACGATTTGTGCTGCTGTAACACACCACACGATAACTGATCATACTTCTTAGTATTTTTATTTATATTCTTACGTTCGCGCGCACGTGTATGATGTGTCTGTTTTTTTTTTTTTTGAATACGTATATGTCCTACCAGATGTTCATCGGTAGGTGACCGAGAGACTTGCCCCCCGAATCATGATGGGGTTTTACCACTTGGGCAGAATGGAATCAACCTGCAAATCAATAAGTATATAATAGAATGTGCCAACTGCATAACATTAAGTTTTAATGTAGTTAAAATAAATGATTTAAAAACAAAAAAACATGATACATAAAAATTATGGGTTTTAGTTATTATTTCTTCACAACGTTATAAAAATTTAAGTATTCGTTGATTTTTATACAAAAATCGTAAAATCGTTAAGGGTGCGACGGAACCGATGCGTTTTGAGTAAAAAACTTGTTTCACATGAATAGCTCTCATGCCTTAGAATGGTGGAATTAAAATCTCAATAATTTTTTTTATTTAAAATATAAAGAATTTATACGTGTTGAATTTTATTCCGATATTTTAAGCTCGGTTATCAGAAGTTTTGATAAATGCATAAACCTTAATTTCAAATTAACAGAAAATATCAAAGTTTGTGAACTCTACAAGTTTTCCAGTACCTTGCTCATTTTAGATTCTAAGCGGAGCGAGGAATGTATTGATTTTACAATGATGTGTGTTTTTTTTTTTGTATTTGTGTCTGTCATCACGTTTGGTACAGTAAAAGTGCTTCGATTTTCGACTTCAGTACCTCGTTTAATCAGAAAGTGAATCTAGTTGGTACTTTGGGGGGGGGGGGGGTTAAGAGTAAAAATTTCCCAATATTTTTCTTAATAATTAGGATAAACAAACTAAAAATTAAGGAAAAAACGGGAATTTTTACGCACAACCAATTTTCGACAAAATTTATTTTGAATTTTGATGTAACTTTAAAACAAATGACCATAGATACATGAAATTTTCACCAAATGTTTATATAAGTATATATTCTATACACCATGCAATTTTCAAAAAATGTCGACTTAAGTTGAACTATTTATATAGGTATATGCAATTTTCGTTAATTATTAGTTTTTTAAAAATTAATATCGATAAAAATTTAATTGTTGGATAGAAGAGCTTGAAAATGTAATACAGCGCTCCTAACATATTGCTACAATAGCAGTTTAAAAATAATTTTTTTTATAAGCATTTAAATTTTAAAGTTCAAATTTTGACTAGGTAAATACGTAAAATTTACGGCAATGTTCAAATTATCTTAGATAGAAATAGTTTATAAAATTTTTTCTTATTAAATCTAAGGTTTAAAAATTTAATTCAAGATTCCTTATAAATTTGTCTACCTTTATCAAAAAAAAAAAAATATGTCCCCCGGAAAGTCAAATATTTTAACAAGTATTAATAATATATAATATATCCTAGACAGATAAACCATCTCCGCTCAGAATCGTTTTTCTTATACAATGATATTATAATATCATTAGATTCAAATTTAATTCCATCCATATTACAGTAACTCATTTGTAACCTACTGTACAGCAGAACGATATCCACTTTCCCGCTATTTATGGTTTAATTTTATTTTCGACATGGTTTATTGTATGATGATGCGTGACTTCTACACAACGCAAAACATGACATTTTCCGAATTTTCGTTTTTAAATAATATTATCCAATAGGAGAGCTTTAAATCAAACTTGCGATGACATATAATATGGTGTATATAAAATAACGTCGAAACATTTAAGAAATAAAAAACACGTATTTTACTAAGTTGCCGGTTTGTACCTCGCTTATCTGATCTAAAAATTACCTGATATAGTCGCTTTTATATTATTCAATATACCTATATTATATAATATCATCATCTATTTGGATGAATTATATTCCAAACGCCTTCCCTACTAATTTGATCAAGAATAAATAATTCAGTAGTTGTATACATCGAAGAAGTCCGAATTCCCTTCGAAGGGTTTTACTAGAGATATAACCATACCACAGTGGCACGTGGCGTACTCATGTCTTTATTTCTTCGAATCGATTTTAAAACGAATCTTAAACCGAGTCCGAGTGTATAACATTATCCATCTAACTGTTATATTGTTGTATTACTGTATGTGGTGGCCCTTATCAAATTTATAAAATGCTAAAAAGCATACATAACCAATATCTTACAATCATGCATGAATAGAAAAAAATTAAACAAATACAGTAAAATAAAATTTTTTTTCCTGTTAAATAAAAATGTTTAATGGACGTCCATTTAAATCGTTAGTTGAATCAAATACAAGTATATTATATATATATAAATAATGCATAGGTACTGCTGAACGTACAGATATCTTATTGAGGGATGTTCTAATTTCGAGTGGCGTGCCAGTGCAATTGATTTATCGTGGCATGTTCAGATAAACATGACAAAATGGTCCAACATACCACTTTCTTCATTTCTTTTTACTTCACTCTATACTGGGAATACTTACATTCAAAATATAAGACTCCTTTCAAATAAATGACTAAAAACAATGCGCTGTTTTCTCATTTTTACTGTCAAAACTGTTCAAAACACCATTGCTCGTCGGTCGTTTCACCGATGTTAATACATTATTATTATCATTAGTTTTAAGAGACCATAACATTATATTGACGTTTAAGAAATTTAAAACCATAATCTTTGTGCTTTATTGTTTTTTATTATTATTGTTGTTTTACGCGTGTACCGTAAGTAGTTATAATAGGTACAAACTGTTGAACGGAGATTTTCTATTCGACCCTACCGACCCACACTGCGTAATGTGGCTAATTGTCAGCGTATGCGATTTAATTACACTGTATTACCATGAACCCAAAAGCCATAAATGTCAGCCAGCATTATAGGGGAACTCACCATCATGCTCACATGGGTACTATGCGATGATTTACATTTACATATACATAATGTTAAATAGTGTTCATTGAGTACTTGGTGTTTACGAACAACGACGATTACTATTATTATTATAGTCTTCGTGATGACTGATGTTCAGACAAATATTACACTGATGTAACTTTTAAGACTGTCATTAAAACTGAATAATATTATTACTTTCTTGTTGTATCCGAAAAAAAATGGTAGACTAGAAATAAATAATCGTTATTATTTTCTGTAACTTTCTACGATTTTTACGTTTTGCAAACTTAATACCAACCTAATAAATATAGGCATTTCATTCGAACTATGTATTATATTATACTATTTCAATGGGTATACCAGAAATATTTCAAAAAAATTCCAACTTTTAAGTCTTCAATATTTGTTATTCATTTTTTGTTTATACTTTAGTCTATGTATGTCACAGATAATCCATAGCTTATAATATTTTAATCGAGACTGAACTTTTATTATATACATACCTAATCTAACTATTCTAATTTAAATAATAATCTTAAAGATTGTTAATCATGGCGTAAATAATTATTTTGGTCAAAATATTATGGTCATACGACTAAATGACATTCGAGTCTCGCTACAATTCAATATTATATTTATAATGTTGTACAAGCGATGATGAGCGAAATGAGTTTCTAAGAATTAGTTCCACGTTAACGTCATAACAACGAGCATAAAACATTTAAACATCATTATACCTACATGTATACTCAGACAATCGAAGAAAATATAAAGACGTTACATAAACACATGATAATATATTATACTTGAAAACCGCTACAGACAGACCTATCACAGTCGTGGACTGCGTCATTACACGATAATAATTATCTTAAATATTTTTTTGTTGGGTCAGAATATTTCCCGATAGGATTGATAATATGAGAGGATAATTAGTACACACACATATTTCCGCGGGCACTGAGTCACAACTTACAAGTAAATATAATATATGTATAATGTGTTAGTACCTACTGGTCCTTGGAAATGATGTAATGTGAATATTATTATATATAAGCATCACAAGCACCAAAGTGCGTCTTATAGCGTATACCGTATACCTAAATGACGATGTACCTATAGGCAGAGTTTCGGGTGTTGAATATTATATACTAGTGAAAATATATCTACAAATAATTCGAAAACAGCCTTGAACAACACGCGTACCAATAAGAACAAGGCACACAATAATCATATACAAATTTTCATACACACCAATTTACACTATATGTAATGTATAGTCGACACCTCCATCCACATCACGTCGCAATATATTTGTACATATTGAATATAAGGTGATTTAATTGGCTACATACCAAGCCTACAATATCTTATTCAGTAAATTTTAATTTTGAAAAAAATGTCTTTATACATATAATATGTACATAGTAATATACATAGATGGGTTGTGTGCACTCGGGGTAATAATTAGACACTATAAATTTAGGCTTGCCATTCATCCCGGTTTGACCGGGACAGTCTCGGTTTTAACAGCATGTCCCGGTGTCCCGGTCGGTCATTCATTTTGTCCCGGTTTAATGTTTATGGAAGACAAGAGAAAATAACTTTAATATTATTTTGTTTAATAATAAAACATAGAATAGTAATATACATAGAATTTGGGTTTAATTTGTAATTAATTTTATTTAAAAATTAAAAGTAATACAGCTGTCTTGAAAACAATTCATTCAACCGAAAAGTTTGAACATTAGGTTATCACTAGAGCGCGGATTTCTATGCAATGCATATTTTTTTCCTTTTAATATTTTTGGATTGTTGTCAGTTATGTCCACGAATCATCATAATTTGAAGCAAAAAAAGGTTTTTACTATTTTTATTAGCTTCTAGTATTAAACTATGATAGCTCAACAATTATAATTGAACATGATAATAAAAAAATTATACGAAAAAAAAGGTTATCCAATATGATGTCCCGGGTTGGTATATAATGGTTTTATATGGCAACCCTAACTATAATCCATAATGGTTTAAAACAAAAACAAAACACCGATCCGTAATTGCACTATAACACGTGGACGTGGCCATAATATGTGGTAATGTAGACGGTATTGGGATAGATATTGAGAATTAAACGAAAAATAAACGCACGGAGGGGGACACTCTTGCGCCATTATATATTCAATGTTGTACTTGGAAAACATAAAGATTTTAATAAGTAATCGTTCCTTTGGTATCAAGCTTTATACAGTATGTTACAACTTACAGATAATATCTGTAGGTATACTGCATACCCCCCTGCCGGCGCCAATGTCCATGAATATTTGGTATTCGAATGTTTATAATGTAATAGACAAATAAACAATAATAGTCTACAACTAGAACAACAGGCTAATTATTATACTGAATTATACAATAATATTAATCTACAACATTGTGGAAAAATACTTCCGTCGAATTACAGTAGCACATCAGTACCTATATAATGTATAGGTATAATAGAAAAGTGGCCAACCCCACAAGCAGCAGTCTTATTAATAAGAACGCGCCGTATTTTTAAATGATATATTTTTATAAGAGAGCGTGGTCTCGATTCTGAAACCTATCCTCATCGTCACGAAATGACGGCATACCGCAATAATGATTTTATAGTCATATAATTATATGAATATGTATAGTCGGAATATACTGTAATACGGTAATAATAATAATTTAACTTGACCCTCGGTCCGATTTCCGTTCTCTCCCCATACGATATAATAAACACGTATCCCTGCACCGAATCGTATTGCGGCACCGTGGTCGAATCGTCAACGAGTCTTTAGATTTTAGTTCATTTACATATCATTAATTTATTAGTTATTACAATTCAATTTTACGGATTCTGTGGGTCTGCGTGTGCATGTGTTAATGACTATACATCTACGACTTATACTAAAATCGTGAGAGGGATCATTATTTAAGTTAAATGGCTGATTTTTTATAATTTTTTTAAATATCAATATTTTTGTTAAGTAAATTAAGATCTAGTTTATGTTAGTAACATTTTAATTTTAAATAATATGAAGTTTAATATTATCATAATAAAATAGTAGATACAATAAAAATGTATTAGATTTAACATGAATCTATAAAATGTTCATATAAAATATTTTTTTAAATTAAAATGTTTATTACATAAACTAGATCGTAATTTACTTCACAAAAATATTGAAATTTAAAAAAATTATAAAAAATCAGCCATTTAACTTAAATAGTGTTTTTACCATACACATTTTTCTGAAAGTCAGATTTACAAATTGACTATATTGAATATTTCAAAAAAAAAAATTATCAATTTTGAAGTTTTTTATTTTCAATATTAAAAAATAAAAAATGTAGCACAATTAGTGTCTACGAATTATATTAAAAGAAATTTTTAAAAAATATTGATTAGAACAAAAGTTATTTGTCAGATCTCCGTGGGACACCTGTATAGATTTGAATTATTGGTACTCGACAAAAAGTTGAGCAATTGTTTTGAACACCACTTTTTAGATGCCTTAGCAGTTATATTATATATTTTCTCTAATATTATAACTGTAACGATCACAACACGTTTGTTAGAATACCAACCAAGTAAACAAATAAAATATGGATCTAGAAGATCTATCATTTATTCTAAATTACTCAGACACAAACATGCTGATAACTATTAAAATGCATAACTATAAGTTCATTATAATAATTATAATATATTATGTTGTCTAGATGATGTCTTATCTCCTTGTATATTACACACGTGCGTGTATTTATTTAACAGTTAGCTTTTAATTTTAAAGTGGTCAACAGGAAACGTTTTTAAAGAGAAAATAAAACAGTAAACAAAAATAAATATTTTAAAGCTGCACCTAACACTTAAATCAGTACAGCATGAACACATTTTCAACATGCAAGAGCACACGACTGTCACGACTAATATATAATATCTTAGAAACGAACCATTACTGTTGTTGTGCATTTACAATCCAATATAATAGATGTCCATATATAATAATTTATATGAATAATTATTGGATTCGATTAGTTTTTATCAGACTGGTATTGTTTATTTTTATTATGGGCTCCGTCATTAATCATCATAATTGGTTTAATATGTTTGTTTATTAATTTTAAACGTAATAATTTTTACATTGTCGATACCAATAATCAAGGAAATGTGTTAATTGGATGAAAAACACTTAATTAAAAACATATATATTTCACGAATCGATTTATCTATGCGTGTTTTGTAAACAACTCACATCCTGCGGCTCAACAGCTGATAACGAACATGATTTTTCTCGGTACTTAATGTAGTTATTGTTATTCCGTTTGAGCGTTTTAAAATACGAGGCAATTATGTATTCTTAAATTATTTCATACATCTCAACATGCCAGTAATTAAACAATAAATTAATGGATTTATGATGTATCAGACGATAGATTTGCCAATATTATGACAATATAATATAATAATATGCCCCCGTATACAACGGGACGAACACATTTTAATAACGCAGCTGATGCGACAGTCGATGACATTGAAAAATATACAGTTTATACAGACGGAGCACACTATAGTCTTGTCTACAATAATACTATTTTCGTAATAAGTGCAAACATAATATAATCGAATAAAGTTACGATGATAATATATCGCCACAGTGTGCGTGCTGAATCCGTCGAAAAGAGATTTTAGACGAGCGCGTGCCACACACACTCGTATATATATATTATGATACATCGACATGGCCGTTCAAACAATACATACGCACACATAATATAATACTATATACAAAATACAATATTTAGGTGATTCACCCAATGCCCTACTGCTGCTGTACATCACCACGGTGTGCACTGTGTATATTTACTCAGTCCGGGCGCAAAAATATCGCACACTCCCCTGCGTCGACAATATATATATGTGTGTATGTCGCGAGTGTCTGAAAGCCGGCCGCCGATGGGGGGGAGTGGAGACCGCGCGCAGTCCGACCGAGGGTGGCACCTCCCCGGCGGTGACACAAAAGGCGAGACACGGATTCTGTTTATCGAGTTCATTGTGTTTTTTTCCTCCCCTACACCTCCGCCCCGTCGGCGTATATATCTCCCTAAATTTTCGCCGGACTCGATCCCCGGCCGCGGGAGGGTCCATCGCTCGCGTATACTGATTTATAGGTTAGTCGGTTTTCGGAACCCGACCCGGTAGACGCGCACACACGACCGACAACCATGTCCGCGTACGACTGGCATCCGCACCAGCAGCAGCAGCAGCAGCAGCCGCAGCCGCAACAGCAGTTTGTCGTCGACGAAACTCATCTACACGAAGGCAAAGGTAAGTTGAGAGTATATAATACGTTATTATACTTCCTAGTCAGAAAAATATAGTATCGTGCACAACGGAGCGGGAGTCGGAAACGACACACTATTAACATGACTTTTGTAGGAAGAACTATTTTCGTTAAACCGTCCGTCGTGTTCCAATAACTCGTTTTATGGGTTTTTTCAAATATATATATATATGTCGTGTGGTTTTCTCCGCTTTTTCAGGCGCCAGCAAAAGGTCCAGACAAACTTACTCGAAATACCAGACGGCCGTGCTGGAGACGGTGTTCCAGACTTCCAGGTATATCGTGCGGAACAAGAGACAGCAGATGTCGGCCGAACTGAGCCTGACCGAGCGGCAAATAAAGATATGGTTCCAGAACAGGCGGATGAAGGAGAAGAAATGCCACAAGGAAGCGCCGCGGATCGTCGTCGACCGGCAAATGCCTCAGCTGAGGGGCGAGAGATGTCCACCTGGGACATTGGCTGTCGGTTATGCCGAAGACTATTGCAGCAACGTAGTCGATCCGGCCGATGACCCGCGGGAAGAAGACGCTTTCGTCAGTGGTTACCAAACTGCAGTGACCAAACACCGACCGGACGACGGCGTCGGTTACTCCGTGTACGGTGGATACGATTTGCTGACCGCACCCGATCCGTACGACCAACGTGTGGCAAAACAACAATGTTGGCCTGCTCCCGTCGACTTCCATCAAGACTTGTACGGCGACGTAAGCATATTATAATACATTAATTAACTATAATATTGTTAGAACTTATAACATGTACGTAAGTATAATAAATAATAATAATTTTTGGGCTCATCAAATGCATATACAACTATTAGATTAAAGCGCGCGACCATTATTGTGTCTCTGAAAATACAAATCAAGTTATTATGTCACTCGTAAGATATCACTCGTACTTTATAATATGGTATCTGATAAAACAAACACCGTGATCTATCGCAATAAATATGACGTAATACGAACATGTTCAGTGGGCCCAATAATTATCTTCTTAAAGAATAAAATATAAAAATAAAATGTACATAAATGAAAATAATCACACACGCGTGCAGCCATCTCTTATTTCAATGCGTTTATCAAACAAATATTGTATCATACAATATTATTATTTAGTAGATCTGATAGTAACTTATTACTTATATACATACTAATATAATATCATAGAATAGTATTTCAACTGTTGTTTTGTTGGAAATATTTTTTAAGACATTTTCTGATATAAAAATATATTTCCATATTAAACACCTGTATTTATTTGAAAAATCAATTTCATTTCATAATTTTTTTTTTCAGCACGATTCAAGTCATTTTCAAAGATTGCCGACGACTCATCACCACTATCCGTTGAATTCACAAGTAAATAATATTATTAAAATTGTTTATTGATATCTAACTGACTATATATTATTGTATATTATTAATTGTTATTAATTGGCGCGGAACGAATTACGTTCTTACATTTAATATACGATTATATTCTATAAAACTAATCGAAGAAATTATTATTCTTTAAATCTTAAATCTACGTCTGAGAGCGATTCTATTTTAAATAATATCGGATTTTTTATATTATATAATAGTTTCACAGCAGTGATAACGCGTGTTGTGGTTTTTATAAGCTAATTGCTATTAGTATTCGGTTGATTGTGCATCATAAACCATATTTCATAATTGAAAATTCTGACCAACAAACGTTTGTATCATAATTACGATTTGTTATTATATCTATACACAACCCTTGTGCCATCGACTATATTGATAATGATAATAATTTATAAAAGTCTCGATATCGTATTGTAAGTCGTCCTAACGCGTTTAATTTAAATTTGATTTACAATAAGTACAATATGCGCCTCGGAGAGAATGCACATTACGTTTATTCATGTGTTCAAATTGGTGTTCGCAGGTACAAGACTACTGTTCACCACAGCTGCAAGCTGCGCATGGTTATTGACGGCGGTCACTATATTCTTCAAAACGATTGTAATAATATTAGGTGTGCGCAGTTCGTCCCGCCTGTATAATATTATAATATTCATTATTCCATAATATCTTTCGACTGGTGCATGGTGATAAAATTCTAGTCAATTCAGAAAAAGGTGCTGTCCAGCTGATGAACAATCGTCGGGTGTCGCGTAATAGGGCCAATCATAATAATATTATCACAGCATCATGATAAAATACACTAAAACTCCGTCAGAATATTACGCACCCTTTCGGATCAGACCACCCACACGCAGTCACCAAATGATGCTGCAGCTACCTAGCTACTACACATATACGTGGACCTAATCCAATCTGACACGTTAAATGTGAACCATTCATTATTATTATTATTATTATTATTATCCTTTTTTTTTACATACAAATGAAATTATAATCAAAATTATAATATATCGTACGTTAATAATATTATTATTATAAGTATATTTCAACATAGTTTATGTATATTGTGCATGTATGCCTCTATGTTTTTTCGTGTGTTTTATGATTTTAAATATAATATAATTTATATATACAATTAAATATTAATACAGGTTTTTTTTTCAATCATTTAATAGTCGACATATCGTATAGGTTAAGCAGGTTCGGCACTTCTTTGGAAGATAACGATCATGTAATAATTAATGAACGTAATAAAAATCCAAGTAAGTAATAATAGTAAAATCAACAGCCGGATATAAAAATATGGAAATTAGATGCTGCAATACGTGCGCATTTCGCTGATCGAAACCCGTGCATAATAACGCATATTATTGCGTCTATGGCATACACGCATTGTGCATTATACCTACCCGTAGATATTGTACAGGAGTCTTTCGTTCGTCGGCACGTACGCGGGGGTTGCTCTCCTGCTGCGCGCGACCATTTAATCGCGCAGCTGCCGCGTCACCGTTGTGCACACGACGATATTTTTCAGGTAAGTCCTGCGGAGGGTTTCGTGTTCATGTAGTCTCGTGCTGACGTGCTGACTGCGGTTTATACCGGACATAAAGATAGATATAACATTGCTATAATAATGGTTTTTTTGCACAGACAATATTACGAATAAATTACGATTTTATTGTAATATGTTATTGTTATATTTATTGAAGCGGTCATAAACACTATAAAAATCGTTTTGTTTCTTGCGTTCGGCCGTTACACGTGGCTGAGCGTATTATTTCGTCTTTTGTCACCCCTATCTAATTATTAAAATATATATAACTTATACTCATTAACAGCGAAACCTCGAGAACTCGAATCGGTAATGGGTAAACAATGATGTTGATGATTTGCTGTACCAAAATATGATTTATAGTAAAAATTAGATGGATCTAATACGTATTAAAATTCAGCAACCAAGATATTTCTTCATGTTATCGATAATTTGACTTCAAGCGATTCCTTGAGATTTAGAGGATGTTTTTCAATATACCAATAATACATAATATACCTATAGGTAACTAAAAGAAGCTTGTACATGAATTTATTCTATGGCCCACGAATTTTTTTTTGCTTATTCATAGGGTTGCCATTTATTGGTTATATATTATATATTACTATTATAATTATTAGAGATATATACATATTTTTACAAATGTATTTATATTTTAAAAAAACAACAAATCTTTGACATGGGTATCGCCACAGCAATAAAGTATTATACGACTCAACACAAACTATAGGACCAATACTAAACATTACGTAGGTATTTAATATTTTTTAATTAACATTTATAATACTATGATATTATATGCTTCCGCCGATAAACTAATATAGTTATGATGTTATAGCCACATATAATAAATATAAGTCGAAGAATTCACGTACACGTTGATTGGAAGTATATTATATACCTGCTTATGTTAGCTATATCTCGTCGTCCGCTAAAATACCATTGCAGCTCCGCTTATATTATATGGTATTCGTATTCTTATTGTATTTAATACAATATAATTTAATATGTGTGTCAGAGCGCGATGGCCGATTATAGCAACGTCATCGTTGCACCATGATGACAAGCGCGACGCGGTAGCGTAGAAAATATAAAATACGAGATGGAGAACGGCAGCGCCGACATATACCTAATCTGCAGATGGACATTAAAAACACATTTACAGAATGAATTTTGCAAAACATCGCGTGAATTAACCGGTACTGTGTGGGAAAACTATGGTTGTGGTCGATGAGTATACCTACCTATTATACCTGCCTACTAACTCACATGTATTAGCAGTCGTAGTAAAGGTTGTATATATAGTAGCTGTACCTACACAGTGCAGGTTACCCCGTTACAAGTAAGACCTTGCAGGTAAATTTCGCTTTCACAAACAACAATTATTACTCAGTAATCCATTTTTATACCAAATATAAAATATTTCTGCATGGTCCAGACATTGGAGTACAGCTGCTCACCGGCCGAGTGTTGTTTCAGAGCATTTTGTGTCACACAAATGTATCTATTATTCAGCTAAAAATAGGAAGGCTTTTTTCCAAAAAAATGTGATTTCAGTAAGTATACCTATCTTTCTATCTATGATGACTTGCATAATAATTTATCGTCGTATATCTGATATCAGAACATTTTTTCTCGAAACAATTTTCATCCGTATAGCATGAACTACCGTAGCGTGTATAAGTAGCACTTATAGGTACACAAACTCAATATATATTATTAAGTTCAATTTTAATAGAAAACCAAGAAAAACAATGGTGATACAAATATAATCAATCTCCAACACTATCTGCAAAAAACGGTTTAATTTGACTAAAATGCATTCAAAATTCAATTAAAATTTTTTGATGGTTTATCATCAATTAATTGGCTTTGTTCCAAGGAAAAAGTTTATTTACGACGAGTTCAGTATATTATGAACTGACAAAATTTTGCTGACTATTTTTAAAATTGTTATTTATTTATAGTTTGAGTCTATTTAGTAAGCAATCGTATAGTATTTAGATCATTCTTTTGTAATTCAAAAAATATATGTTATCATATTTCCAGAAAATAAAACATAAAACTTATTATCGTATTCAACACGAGTTATAAATATATATATACCTAATATAATACAATATTATGTACAAAATATATTTATAATAAATACCTATAAGAGTACTCTAATAGTTGTGGGTACTCTCAAAATGCATCCTTCAGTCTGTTTAACTAACGAAATGTTATTTTTTTTTTTACCACTAATAATCTCGGATTACGTCACTACATGGTTGAACAATATTTTAGTAAGTTTCGGTCAATAAATTTTTGAGACTTGTGAATTATAATATGGTTATATTTTTTTGAAAAATAAAAATACCACAATCGAACTATTATGTGAATACTTTTAAAAGGTTTTTTTATATGTATAAAAATGCCCAAGGGATGTACAATAGGTATCTATGTATATGATATATAGTTATACAATATACCTAATATTATTATACAAACGAAATATTTCCGGAAATATTTGTGAAATATGTGAATTCATTTTTTTCACGATTTTTTCTTATATACCCTGCAATACCTATATTATATCATATTATAGTGCGTAATGTTTACACCATCACAAGAACAAAACATTCAGACACAACAGTTCACGGTCGGTGGTAGCGGCGGCGGATCTTCTTAATGGTTTTTTCCGTGACGATCTCTGCGCTCGGAAACACCGTGACCGAAACGTTGTGCATTCACGTCCACCCTGCGTCGCGAATCAGCTGCTGTCCCTTGTTTTTTTCGAGCACCCTGAGCAAATAAAAAATAATAATATTAACACACGTCCACCGATACAGCGATGACTGATGATCTCTAATCGACCACACGCACGTCATATTATTTTACATAATGCGCAATGCATAATAAATTGTATTATTTTGATACGTGCACTAAAATAAAACTATCGAATCCCACAAAATATTATCGATAGATGATAATAATATTATACTGGTACTCTATATGCGCTGTGTCGCGTTATAATAACAATGATAAGCGTGACTATATTAAAATATAAAAGACAACATTATCACGTATATATTATATATAGTTGCCAACCTTTTGCCGCGCGTACTATAGTGAAATATAGGTATATCACGCAGAGTGATTAGGTACTTCAGAATATTAAAAATTACAATACTAATGTTTTGCGTTTTACCATTATTATTGGTTTCACGTCCTAAAAACTATATAAACAAAATTATAAGTACCAAAACTAAATAAACAAATAAAAACTTAGTGAGAACCGGATTCAGAAATATTACATGTATATTATTATTATACTTAAGTTATAAACACCAGTTTTTTACAATTTTGAAATATTTTGTTGAATTTAAAATGGTTTATTTAGTTATATATACGTAATATACCGCAATAAAATTTTAAATTATTAATAAATTAGTGACGAAAACGTTTCACTCATGTTTTAAATTATAATCAAATATTTTTTTTTTATCTGGGACGCCTCTTTTGTACGTATTTCTCAAAAACAATGAATTCTAGGTGTTAAGTTTAGAAAATAACCAATACGTTATAATCTAAACTGAATAAACCAAAATGTAATCTGGAGTCCATATAGGTGACAATATTGAAAAAGGCTGGTCACAATACACTCGAATAAAATAGGTATAAAAATAATTACGTAGGGATTCATAAATACTCATAATCTGGTGAGTTCACATTCGTTTAAGTCTCCGCGAACATATTAGTCAGTACTATAGCTGCTGCAGTTGCTATAGTCACCGGACGACTACGAAGAATAATAATTTTAATAATATTCTATCTATGAACAAACCGTAGGTATATGATGCCGTGGACAGTGTTTACGGGCACCAGGTTTTCGACATTATAATATTCACACTCCCCACGCGGCGTTGATAATAAAACCTCACCCGCGGACGTTTGTAAATGATGTAAATATGAAAATTTATTTTCGCGGTTATAATCCGGCGAATAAAAGAAATAGGGTGCAGTGGCTTCGCTCCACCATACGTCGTTTTCGTGATAAAGTGAATTCGATTAGAATAATAATATCAAGGGCCACTCATGCATATATATTATACATACATATATTCGTGTTAACTATTATACTTATGCTCTTCGTATATTATGTCCGATAAAACTTTTCACGGTTGTATACTATAAAACACTGATCGATTCCATTTGTACACAGTTTGCAGGTTGCCCAAAGTCGTTTTCATACCTAGCTATATATATCCGCAGCGACATTAGTGATGAAACAATAAAGCATCTCGGCTACGATAATAAAATTATTCACGATTGAGAATGAGAACGACAAAAAAGTCTATTAAATCGAAAAAAAATTCGGAGTAACACGCCAATTTGGTCGTCATCATTAGTCAAAAATAAAACAGAAAAACAACAACAACAACACGAACCACCGCGCGGAGACCCTCTGAGAATTCCTTTTATACTCATTTCGAATGGTTGCATGTCATGCATATATATATATATATATATATATATATATATATATATATACATAAACACGACAACAACGGTTACGGGTGGCAGAGGGTGGTTGGGGTGACGACGGCGGTGGTGGTGGTGGTAGTTCCGAGGAAAGGGTGGTAAAGCGGAAAAGAAACAATGCGTGCGTACGCGGTTCGGGTTTTAAATTTTCTCTCCGGGCCAAGGGGCGGATTGTCACTCAAGTTTTGAACTGCATTGACTAATGACACCGGGCCCCGGTATTGGCACACACCCCTCCACCGCCGCCGCCACAGCCACCGACGTGTACACTACTCGCCTCGCTGTAGGGCTGTCAAATACATAAAAGATGGATGGATATTCGCAACAGGCAAATACGCGAACGCACGCACACACCCGCGAGTAAACACTCACACATACGCGCTGGTGCAGAGACCATTTTGAATTTTTTTCGCCGTCGACCCATCACGGAAAACAATACCGCACACACGTCATTATATTAACGTTTATATAATATGTAGGTAGGTAATGAATATAATGATATTTTACGTGTTGCAGTATTTAACACTGTAAATATGGTTGCAGTCATGTACCAATACGTTTTGTCATCGCTGCACCGGTTTGATTTCGTTATCTTTTTTTGATGTGTTCATACGAGACTACCGAAAGGCATTTTAAAAAACCTAGTTAAGAACATCAATAGTATAATTTTATTACACATTATATTATGTATATTCAAATTTAAATAATTATTAAAATATCGTTATTAGGGATGGCCGATATCTGCAAACATTTTTGTTTCTACGTTTAATTAATTGTTTTGAAATATATAATATATTCATAATTTCTTGCAGCTATAATATTCTCTCAAACAATTTATTGTACTATGTAGAAACGTACCTGTATGGCACTTGTAATATTATGATGTATACAAAATATATAAACATAATATGTTAAAGTTGAAGAAAATGTTCAATTGAAATCGCGAGAAACATCTCAATTTCAATATTATACGATCCTATTTGACTATATAGTTCAACCACAAGAAAGGGTATCGACAAATCGAATAAGTGTCGCCCACGTTTAATTTTACCTATATGTACTTATAGGTGCCCATTCTATCGACGTTTTTCATAATCGCAAATGGATAGATAAAAATTAAAATCGCCGGAATGATATGATTATAATATTATAATAATATATACGTGTCTGCCACTTACAGAACCGCCTGACGTGATGCCGCGGCTGTACGCATATAGTAATTTTTACAACAATAAAATTGTTAGCACATGTGTTTGTGTGTGTCATTATTTATATCACTCTCTTCGCGTGAGAACGACCGTGTCGGTGGCGTATTGCGCGTTAAACTGCAAACAGCAGCGGACCATATAGAATCGTGTTATCATACATAAAATTATACTATATACATAGCACCGCGGGGTGCGTGAGGTCGACTCGAATGATGGAATCGCCGGTCGTAGAATTTACGACGCCGCCGCCACTGTTTTATTATTACCATATTATTAGTATGATGTTAACCTAACCGGCATATATACGTATATACCGGCCATAACATATATATATATAACAGTACGGCATTTAGCTTCGATGCAGAGAGAGAGAGAGTGCTGTTGAGAAATTTATCGGCTTATGAAGCAACGGCAGCGGCGGACGCGCATGTGACAAGCATCTGGTCAATACGCACGCCGGAAACGCGCGAGTATTCGCGGCTGTTTACAATCTTTATGATATTATGTAATATCTTTGGTACCGCTGTAGTTCCGCGTAGGTATGCATAATATATCATATTATACGATTCGGTCTCTTCGATGGAGTGGGGAAGAAGAGTGAATTTTATTATTTTTTTTTTTTTGTAAACGACACCTATCCATAATATTATAGTTCGCTTATATTCCTTAAAGATTGTCCTTACACAAATGTGTTCATTCAAGAAAAATCCATGGGATTTTCATATATATACGCTCCATTCTTATTACTCCTTCATAACTTTAATCTCATAATAGTATAAAGTATAAAATAAACATAATATCGTCTTTTGAATCATTTTATCAATCAGAGTTTATTGTATCATCGCAATAATTATATACAGGACTAACTATATTATATCAAGATAACCAAAAAAAAAAAAAAAAAGATTATCGGAAAGAAGTTTTTTAGAGTGGCATGTTCATAGGAAACTGCTGCAGTAATTCAACTACCGCTTAAGTAAATATTATATAGGTATCGTGCCAATATGATATTACCTCGAATGGTAGGTACCTATATATCACCGATATATGAAATTACAATAATTGAATAATCTTGCAGTGGCGCGTGACGTCGGTACGTGGTGCATAATAAGCCAACTCGAATATCATTATATACGTCTTATGGAAATACCTGAACATAATACTTGTTGTGAATGCGCCGAAGAACCTTGAGCAACGTTTTTCCTTCTATTGTCAAAATGCAAACGACTTCGAAAAAAATCTATTTAACAGAAAAACAAGAATAATAGAATATGCATTATTACATCGATGCGATCGTGAACGCATCGTGACGTTTTATCATGGCAATATAATAATAATAATAATAACAATATTATGTCACACACACACACATGTATATACAAGTATACAACATTTTGGGATTTATCATGTTTTTGGAATAACAAAACGGAATAACCCTTATCATAATATCGTATGTGTACGCGACGACGATATCATCACGTTCTATTGGTAATTAAACATTTTTGGCACACCACTTGGAGGGTGCAGACGTGAATCTTTATCACAAAGGCAACGCGACGAGTCGTGTCAGGGGTGGCGGGTCACCATGACCCCAACGCTACTGTTACTGCAGTCTTTTGGGCTAAACACAACACTCTCATAAATACTGCACGCACACACATACACACACACATATATATAAAATTACTTTTTTTCTTTACAATCGGTCGCAAGTAAAACGCTATTTTTCATCGCCACTCGAACGAAACGAAAAACGATTATCGCGCATGTCAATTATAAAATATAATATATCATCTATATGGAGTACATTAATACAGTACCTATTATACTTTCGCGAGAAGTCATTGTGCATATATTAGTTTAAGTGCTAAAACAACGTACGTAAAACCAGCCCACCCACGTTTGTGCAGATAACGAGATCTGTAGACTGCAATTATGGTTTACGAGAATTCGCAAGTAAATTAGTCGAAATTCGTTAAACTACGCACCGATTTTCGCGGAAATATACGGAAAAAACGGTATAACTACGTTGGCCCACCCGAGTAGTCCTGTAAAACTTTCGAATCGGTGTCGATTTGTTCCTCTCGAGTGCACACGCGTCTCGTGTCGGATAGTTGACCTGCGCATGTAAAAGCGTGGGTAGGTATATTACGCCTACACGGTTCGTCCCGTTTTCGTACGACGACGAACAAAAATGTGTTATTGTCGTAGACACGCTTAGTCGAAATCTGCAAAGTAACTCTAAACAGTATACACTACGTAGTACTTAACATATACGTATATACTTAATAGTGACGTTGTAATAGAAAACTGTTATAATACGAGTCCATAAATATAATACTATCATACAACGCCGGCCTAAAAGAGATAATATGGACCTGCAGGAGTTATCCGACCTACGGCCCACAAAACTGGATGACGAATTTTGAAAAATCTCTCTAATAAATCTTTAATTTCATTAACCCTGTATCCCCTATATCACTTTAAAAAAAAAACATTTTGGCCCGCCAATCGTGATGCCGAAACGAATAACAGATTTCGTCCGCCGCCGTAAAAAAAAGGTTGGGAGACCAGCTTAATATAAATCGTTTGATAGTAAAATATTAGTCATAGGTCATAGATAAGTATATAGTATTACAGATATATTTTATACGAATTTCGTTTCATATGCATTTAAATAGTTCATTGGAATAGGCGAGTTTTAAGGTTTTAACGAATAATATTTATTAATATAAACCTATTCGACCGTTGTCAGTGTGCTACTGTTGCAGTGTATATACAAAATCCATTGACTTTACACTAATCGTCTTCCACAGTCCGTTTAGTACACTGAAGTTGCTCGTGTATTTTATAATAGTGTATATGGCACACCCTATTGTGTCGCGCGTAAGAATTCGTTTCACGCATGTTAAATAAAGAAAACAATAATAACGAATAACAATCGATAAACTGTACACATACTGTCGCCGAACTGTATAAGTATATACATACACATATATATATATATATATGTATATATAATGTATAAATGTATATTCGAATTCAATCGCGATTCGAACCAACGTGAACAAAAAATCGTATATTATTATGCTAACGGAATATCACATAGTATATGTATAATATGTATATGCGTATGGATCGGACTGCGTTCTGTCGACTCGTAATACGAATGTTATATGGATCATTAATCATTTTCAAAAAGTATAAAACATATATTGTACTTAAACGATTAACGATGGTTCTTTTTCTGCGTATATTTAATACCACTGCGGTCCGCACACCCCTTCGATGTATACGTATACTTCAACGACAAATAGGTATGCATAAAGCAGGTGAAGGAGAATAAAATACATAGGTATCGAAATAATTTCTATTACATATTCCTAAGTATACTGTAATAGATCCAATTATTTAGAATTTAAATGAGACTTGAATCATGTGGACGGAGCTGTGAAGACAATATTATAATATACCATTATTGTACACTGCACAGTGCACACGTATACTCGTATATTAAATATACGTTTTAGTTATGTCTCTTTGATGCAGTTCTTTGTCCATGTGTGAAAGCAAATTACTATGTAACATATGAGTGTGGGTGTAGTGCGTACCACAGTGATAAACATCACTGCCACTGATAGTCACGTAACAGGTCATCGCTGATACCAATATAAAACTTCAACTTTGCCTATGACAGGAGGAGATTCAAAATTGTTTCATTGGGGGAAGGGATTCAGCATTGTCGTTATACTTACGACTATGTTGTCTATAAATTATGTAAACGTATTAAACATAAAAGCAATATAAAGTATGTCGAGAGTTGAGAGGATAAAAAAAAAATTCGGTCCAATATATATTAGATAGGTTATAGGTATAGTGTATATATAATATTTTATAAATAATTTAAATTACAAACATCTTTTTAGAGATTGAGAGACACTGTGTGCCTTTCAGCCCCTGGATTTGTGCCGCACCAATAATATGCGATTTACATAATTTACCGACAGTATAATTACTTTTATATGATTTTCGAGATCGATATTTTTATGTTTTGCAATTAAATTTTGCGTGTAGTTATAATTTCATTAGCTAAAAATCACGTAATGTTCGTGTTTTGTATCTATATACAGTATAAATGGTGACCAATCTAATGGTTCATATATAACATCATTATATCATGATACATTGTACGTCTAATATTAGAATAGTAATATTTTTTTTTTTAATTTGTATAATAATAAAGGGATTAAAAAAAAAATAATATGCGAAAAACGGTTTCGAGGGACGTCCCTCGTGCCACCGCCGGTACAGATCGTGGTCGACGTAACTAATATTTTATTATTATTTGGGCACTTACGCGAACCGGTTTCATGGTCAAAGGGACTCATTCTGGAAACACTTTACTCGGGGAAATAAAAAAAAGAACATCACCATGTGCACATTATAACGCATATATAATATATATATATATATACAGGGTGATTTTTTTATCATGAACCACTCATTATTTCAAAAAGTATCAATGTTTTTTAAAATATTTTTTTACAAAGTTTCATATTGTTAAAAAAACAACGTTTTTATGAAAAAATTATATTTTTTAATATTTTTTATCCTTATAATTTTTTAAGTTTTTTACTTTTTTGAATGGCAACCTACAGTTTTAATTTCATATTCCAAAGCAGAATATTTTTCTAAGTATTTTGATACGTAAAAATCGAATTTTGGACGAGTAGTTCATGAGTTATAAGTATTTAAAGTTTAGACAAGCGGAGTAGTGGACAAACATTTTGCGGGGTAACCCCGTACCACTCCACTCCGCCAATCTAAACTTTAAATACTTATAACTCATAAACTACTCGTCCAAAATTCGACTTTTACGTATCAAAATACTTAGAAAAATATTCTGCTTTGGAATATGAAATTAAAACTCTAGGTTGCCATTCAAAAAAGTAAAAAACTTAAAAAATTATAAGGATAAAAAATATTAAAAAATATAATTTTTTTATAAAAACGTTGTTTTTTTAACAACATGAAACTTTGTAAAAAAATATTTTCAAAAACATTGATACTTTTTGAAATAATGAGTGGTTCATGATAAAAAAATCGCCCTGTATATATATAAGTGTGTAAGCCAAACGACACGAAAGCCTAAAAAATAATTCCCATAACATATAACCTCTTGTGTACCTACATATTATATGCACCGCGAACGAATTTTCTACAATATGCACAATGAATAGTCCAGAGCATCAGCGCAATTTGACAAATCGTTAAGTTGTAAAACGTGCATAAGTTGTTATTCATCGTTTATACGTGTGAATTATACATATATATTTAGTAGGTAGGTAGTTAAAGTTATAATACGGCTAATTACTCTCTGTTCTAATAAACTATATCAAACATAACATATATATATCGTAAACACAGTCATGTTTACTCGTCTCATATATTATGTACTTCTTGAACAACGTATATATATATATATATACATACAATAATATTATATTATATACTCACACGGCGGAACGGTAACTTCGTCAGCTACAACGTGACATCACGCGGTAGACGTATACAACTTATAATTATTTAGCCTAAACTCAAAAGAAGATAAAACATTATAATATTACACTTGGGGTGATTGCTGCTGCTTATCGATATAGCTGAAGCGACTAAACAATAAGTTCAACATAATACCGTTTGTTACGTGTTGTTCTAAATTACAGGAAAATTTAGTACCCTTAAAATTGTATATATCTATTATATGCTTACTCTGTCCACTGTCCAGTAAAAGAACACGACACCCACGGTCCCGACGAAATTCGGTTCTCCTGTGTATTTTCTATACGTGACATCCTGTCTGCATACTTAAACTGCGGTCTCGATGGCAGGGTGTCGCGGTGTGGAGATGCGCAGGAATTCAGAATCAGCATGTTCACTCGCTGGACGGAGTATCTATATATGTATATAGCTTATCTATACAATTATCGGAATTATTATATTAGAACTCACTTCAATAAACTCGAAACTCAGTTCATCAAGACCTAACCTAACCCGTAACCTTCACACAATCTGTATTATTTTAATCTTATTTATCTCTTAACCGCAGTTGGTTATTTTTCTAAACTATCGATTTTATATATGAATTATACGAGGAGGTAAAACGATAATACAAATATCAACTTCTGAGTTTGTTCAATTGCGGATCTCGCGATCTCTTTAAAAAATAAATAAATAAATAAAATCTATTACGCGTTATGTTATAAAATGTTAAAAACAATAAGTAAACAAAAAAAAAGTCCTTGAAACTGAACATATACGTACATCGTTTAACCGATGGATATTATATAAAGATCACGTGCGCTTCAAAAATTACTACAACGTATTTCGTCTGTGTTGGATCTACATACAAAACACAGTGTAGTAGTAAAACAATAAAATAAAAAAAAAAATGAGAAAAAAACGCGCATAACGCACATTAAAAATATTTAAAAAAAAATATTTCGTCTTAAAACACTGCCAACGAAAACGCTATACCATCTGCACGTATGTATATATATATAATATTATGTATAATACATTTTACGACATACAAATTGAACGTTATCCATCAACCGTGTCACGTCGTTTGCGGTTGAGAGAAATTGAGGGAATTCCCGTCGTACTTCGAACACGCGGCATTATTATTATCGGGATCGGTCGTAATAAAGGTGCATACGATGAGCGAATATGGAACTTAAAAAATCGTCTAGAAAAGTCATCTTGCAGGACTGAAGGTGCTGCTCCGGTATACTGCAGTTAATTATGACATGCGATATGCTGCTGCAGTCTTCAGAAGGTAGACTCGTCGCTGATTTACCATAATATGTATAGTGCATCGCACGCGTTATCGCTACTGCAAGTTCCGAGTATACATATATCGCCAAGTGACAAACGATGGCAATCTGTCCGAGGTGGCTATATACATATAAATGGACAAAGTTTTGGCAAACTCACTGGGAAACGTCAAGACCGCGAGCGTATACACACATGTTACGAACGCACTATATCTACAATAATATTACATATTGTCAATATAGATTAGACGCAGACACGCGCTCGTGCATAATATTATCCAGCGATGCTGCGGTGGACCGCGAGCAGGCCAGCGGGTTTTCAGTCGAAGTTCGTCAAAATCTTCGGTCGCAAAGGGTCTGTCAACGGGCACGTCATGTGCGTGTGTGTGGGTGTGGGTGCAGGATGGGTGCGGGCGTGCGCGCTTGTGTGACGTGTACCTACTCGATCAACCCTCAAGAATATCCGTGTGTGGGGTTGCTCTGGGGCCCCGCGCGTTTACCGGCCGTAAGACATGTGTTAGACACACTCACACACCCGCACGGCGACTACAATAATCCAATAGACACACTGTACACAGTTCTGACTTACACGTGTGCGACGAACTCGCAGTATCCTCCCATCGTATATAATATGCATATCCTGCACCAGCGGCAGTAATAACGACGTTTTATTATATATATATAGGTTAACCTTATAAGCATCGTATACGCTGCAGTATTAAATGCGTAAACAAAAGGTTAGGTGTATGATAACAGACAGAGACAGACACAGCTAGGGAGACGTACTCTATATAGTCCTTATATATACGTATAACAAGACACTATAACGATTTTGTAGTGAGAAACTATATACCTATATATACCAGCCCATAGGAAAACAAGTGGGCTGCCTACCCTTTTTTATCCAGCCCACGCTCCCTTTAAATATGTTTCTTATTTTTGACCTAATACTCCAACCCTTTGAAAAATTTCCATCGCCTTTCGTTAGAAATTAATGAATAATAAATATTATTTGAAGATGATAAATATTTATTATACTATGGCTCAGTCTCTTACTCACTGGAATTACAATCTTTGAAAATTGGCTCATAGTAAATTTGAGTTGCTCGTCCTTGCTGGTCTACATATCGTATGTATATTTTACACGAAATAATATACTATGTCACTTGAGTTAGTCGTTAGTCTGTCTGTTTACTAAATATTCATTACTACTAACTAGTATAAGTATAACTATAGATATTTGCTGTATGTCCTATATTATATATGGGCTATATATTAGGTTTTGGGTATACAATAAATTGAAAGTGAAAGCGTTCAATCAATTATGCGTATATACTTTACATTGAGAATTTGAAATATTATTTATCCGTGATATTTTTAGTTTCAGAATGGTTCTTAGAAAAAAAACAATGCGTTTAGATTGTACATTGTACACTGATCCTTCAAAATTAAAATGTCCTATTTAGTTTATACTGATTTCAACTAGGTCCAATGTAATTTTTACATTACTCGACCAAATAAAAAAATACTATTAATGTCTTTACATAGAAAACTTAAGTTTTTTCCTTTTCGGTTCGAATCGCCATCACAATTATTAATGTATAATTTTCGATAAAATTCATAGTCATGGTAGTCATGAATTATTGCAGCTTTCCAATTGAAACGCGTTGGGAAACAGATATAATCTATACTATAATTCGATCGTGAAAAATGTCAATTACGTGTACGGCATTGCATGGTGAAAAGTAAACAAAGAATTAAGAAATAAGATATTATATCGTTGGGATAAGCTGATTTTATTAAAATATTAAGCTTATAAAGTGCTGCTTTGAACTGGCTTAACTCCGCATGCTACAATCGCTACAAAAACCAACTATTCCACCATTATAATCCACTTATCACTAGACTCTTTTATAAGTTATAAATAATAAGCATAATAACAATCCAATACAAGAATACAACCCCGAATTAAAGATTAAAAATACAGCAGTAATGTTTTGACCTTCTTGCCTATACATTGATAAATGATAATAATAATTTATAAATAAAACGTGTTATGGTTATATAAATATAATGTTATGTAAAATGTATATACAATTAATGTTTTATAACCTATATAAAGAATTACTATATAAGTCTACATCTTACTATATTTGATGACTGTCGACGAAATGACTTCAGTGGAAGGTACTTCCTTATGTACCTAGTATTATGTATATCAATTGATCTTATATTATTCAATGAATCTCAAGTGATTTAATAACTATATTCTTATAGTCTATATAAAAACATAATATATAAAAAAAAAAAAATGTGTATATAAAATGATTTAGATACCGCTCCAACTGCAAATGGTAGACCGACAAGGTTCAGGGAAGATTCTCGATGGGCCGTTCATATTGTGTTATATGATTTTATTATAGGCTCCAGGGGCGGAGTCGACCATCTGGATATCTATAGAGCGTATTACAGACGTTATGAAATTTTTAGCAATTTTATGGTCTGATGATCCTTTTCACGTGTTCGCAAATCTTTCGAGTATAGCTGCAGAGCTGCAAACAAAAAACTTATATACTTTTAATTCTGATATAACATCAAGTCGAATATTATGTAACGCACCTTCATAAAAAATATTGATACCATGTGTTCAAGTTCAATATTTAAATATGATTATAATTTTGCTGTCTAATGCATTTATTAAATACCTAGTAACATATTGTAATAATTAGGCTACGAAAATGACTAGTAAATAAATAAGAATAATATAGGTACATTTTTATAAACAACGGTACTTTTTTAATATGTGGTAAGGACTGAAGTTAACATATTACTTAAGTCATACCAGATAAATTATTTCAGTAAAAAAAATTTAAAAAATTAGAAATTAATTAGAAAAATTTACTCTCGGGTAGTTGTTTTTATGAAATCACATATAAGGTTTAAAAATCTTTTGTACACACTTGTAGCTTTATAAAAAAAAAATTTACATCGATATAATGTAAAAATCAAATAGAATTATCAATATTTTATAATATAAGTTATAACAATAAATCATTTGCTAATCATGCATCGAAAGATTTCAAAACAGCTTAATCTTCGCTATACATAATATTCGGATGATTACAGGGTGACATAGTTCGCGGGCTATCGATATCAAATTTAAATAGTCACGTTGTTGAACAATAATATCAGACAAAAGTGTTGATCATTAATCATTATATTATCTAGACATGTAAAATTACGGGAAAGTATCCGAGCTGTATATGACGGGATGCGAACAATTAGTACCAACCAATTTTTGATACCTGCGCAATCACGTGTCTCGGGTTGAAAAATAGTTTGTCATTTAATACGATATGTTTTATTTGTAATTTTTGTACTTATATGTGTTTTCAATCACATTCATATGTTACGCTTTCTTATTTTAATATAAGATATGATGAATTGATTGTACACTGATACATTGACGTTCGACTGCAGTTACTAAAGACCAACGAATATTTGCTGTATACTATATATAGGTACATACCTAAATATTATTTTCCGAACGATAGGGCTGTTGTAGAATAATATATGTATTATCTTAATTATTATTTTAATATGTTATCATTTGAACAGTCAATATTTATATATATATAAATAAATTAAATGTAATTAAATAATATTATGTTCTAAGTTCTAAAGCACATTGCCATAATATGTGTTTATTATTAATACTATAGCAAACTTTTTTTTCACTTACGTAGGTAGTTAATAATAATAAATTATATTGGTATTTAGGTATTTTTGTATTATAACACAATATATACAAGGAATATTATAAGTTATAACGTTTTACTACAGCGGGTCAACAAATTATATGCCCTATACTTGGTGAAGTATTGGTGTATTAAAAAAAAAAAATGTACCTAATCAATTTGTTGATATACAATTTAAGTATGTATCGGTATATTAAAATGACATTATAATTTTTAACTCTTATTTTATTTTATTCATTAAATTGTAAATCTCTTACATTAGTATAACTCTTTTAGAAGAAAGAACCTTTACAGGTTATAAATACTTATTAATTATAAATTATAATTACCAAAATAGAGTAATTATTGCGTCTAATTATAACTTATAAATACATTTTACATTATAAAAGCTACATAACCTAAGCCTATATGGCTATATATATTAAACACTATTGACAGCCTTTAAAATGATTATAAAAAAAAATATAATTAATTAAATCATCACAAACCCATACAAGTACACATATCAAATATTCAATATTTATAATCTTAAATACAGTTTAATTATTTAATATTAAATTGCTACGGCCGTTATATTATTAATTATTAGTCTTGATTGTAGATTTTGTATTGATTATTCAATAAACGATGGTGGCCGGAGGAGAAGTATTGGCAACATAGTTCCTTCTCCGGTCCTCGATACCATAGGAAAAAAAAAAAAAAGAAAAAAAAGTCTGGATTGTAAAAACCGATAACCAAATAACTAAAATGAATTAAAAATTATGCATAGTTATAGGTGTATAATAATTACTTCTTATAAAATTATTATGTACTTACAATGTAAAAAAAAAATGTATTATAAGTACCTGATAAAATTTACAAACTATACCTACACAATGATTCTCAATTTAAATTATTTTATTCAGATTAAATCAAGAACTTAAATTTTTGTGGAGCAAGGAATGCATTATAGTTTTATAATTAAGTGTGTCTGATAACACATTTTAGAGTAAAACATATTTTGATTAAATCTTATATACATTATACATAATACATTAAGTGTGATTTTTTGGCAAAATTGATCATAAGATTCTTTGTAGTGACTTCATTTGGAAATTAAAAAATACGAAAATAACCTTTCTTAATAAATGCAAACAACTAAAAATAAAAGTTGGTTGACCAGGAATTTACACATAACCAATTTTCACAAAATATATTTTGATTTTGATTTTCATAGTATAAAAAAGAATTAACCAATATTGTATAGTCTCGAACTATTTATCAGATACTTATATATACCTAGTTAATATTTTCTAGAAAATAAATCATTTTCAAAATTATATTGAGTTGGCTATTTTTTTTATTATTTATTTTTTTAGCTACCTGTACTTTATATAAATTTTTAACATTCAATTTTTTTTTCGGTTTATATTGATAACGTGTTTGTTCCTCAGTCAAATAGTATAAGTATTTAGGTAACACAAGATTTCTGAAAAGTTTTATTTACATTAGGTAAAAGTAGTACCTAACTAATCAAACAGGTAGATATATCTTATACATTTTATTCTATATAAATATAATAAATTAAAATTTTGAAGCAATGTAAAAATTATTTAATTAAATTAATCAAAAAATGTTACTAATTTTATAGTTATTTCTATATGATTCAAAAAATATTATCCATGGGTATTTGGATAATTTATATTTATATTGATATACACGAAGTCATTTTTAAAATGATTAAGACTATTTTTAAGACTTCTTCATTTATCGATTCTAAAAATATATTCACACTAGTGACGTTATGTTGATATTGAATTAATAATTTGCGATGTTATTGCCAACAATAATTCAACATACTGAATTAAGAAATCACTAATAAATAATATAACATTAACTACTCTCAGAAAAAATACTAATCCAGTAATCCATCTACTTCCCAGAGATGGGTGTATCATATTTTATTATTTATTTTCATATGCACAATGATTTATCATTGAATTCATGTTGAACTAATCCTGAACCTACTCAATGACCAACTCAATCATTCAGGGGTACACTGCACACACAGTGATAGGTACTATACAGAAAAAGTGAGTTCCCCATTTAAAAAATAAATATATTTTACTGGTATATGATACCGGGGATTCCTGCATAAAATTTAGTTGTAAATTATTAATTATTAATTTTTTTTATGTATATTATACCATATTTTTTTCTAAATCCAAAAAAAATGTTTACATAATCTATCAATATGGTAATTTTCTGAACGACTTATACAACTTAAGTTATTGGAATTTGGAACAGTATTATTACTTATTAGAAAGGAGTCATTATTATTGTTTCTCGTTAAAAGATATGTAGACAATTAAAGTTCTCAGCATGAGTACTTACAAATAATGTCATAAATAATTTCGTTATTAAACTTAACCCGTACCATACGAAATACAATATCAATTAATATCAACTGACAATATTTAGGGAAAACTTGAGTCAGTACCTGAAGTACATGAATGCTTTAAATAAAAACTAGTTGGGTCCACGGTAATATTTGATAATACTCGAATTGGGTCCTCGATAATATTTCATCTTGTTGTTATCTGAATTAACGATTATCTTATTTATCGACGTTTAACCGGACAGTTGTCGTCGAATAACATATTGTGCAGTAATTCTATACATACAATTAGGTAACAAAAAACAAAAAAAATTGATAATTGAATGATTATTTTAATTATTTTTACATCAGGCCGTTAACTTTATGTAATAAAAAAAAACTGTTTGGAAGACTTTCTAGCCAACCTCCACGTGGTGTCTTCTGGGTAACGCTAATAAGCAATAGATCCAACACATGTATATACTTGATAAAATATATCGGCACCCAAATCATTTAGGTACTCGATAAAATACGTCCAGACCCAATATTCGTGCTATTTTTGAAATTTGGGACACAATTCAAGGTTATCTGGTATTTAAAATTCAATAATATTAAATCGTTGTACTATTATACAACAATCAAAATCTAAACCAAATATGAAATGTAACATTAGTGGTTGTTATTGATTAGTAACTACGGTTGTCACTAATCAAATATATTAATATAACCTATATTATGGGAAACGAATAACAATATAATATACACATAGAACAATTTAAATATGCGATAAATTCAAAATCAAAGTTATTTTGAAATAATGTTAAAATTAATTAATTTACCAATACGTATCAGAAAAAGAATCTGTAGAACCATTGTAAATAATAAATTATTTAGCATTATTATATTTTTATAATTATTTAAAACAATCGAATTTTCATACAGTTAAGACATGATATATTTACTTTATAACACCCGTGTCAATAAAAATTAATTTACGTAATTTCTAAGCAAAAATTGTGTGGGTACTTCTCGCAGAGTTTAGACTACAGTGCGAAAACGACATGCAATTAAATAATAAGCGTTAGGACGTTAAAATATGATTTTTAGAAAATACATTATTGTTTTCTACTCGTAGTTGAAAAAAAAAATAATAATAATAATAACGTAAAACCATGTATACGCGAACGCCTTGACCGGTCGGTCGCCGGCAACAACTCGGACACGGCTGCGTGTGGCGTACAAAACAACAGCGTTCGCGACGAAATAGGTAGTCCGAAGGCGGCGGCGGCGGTCACGTTCCCCCGCCCCCTCCACCACCGACGGCGCCGCGCACACCGGTTCATTCATGCGTCGTCGTCGTTGCCGCCGTCGCCGCCGCCGCCTCCGTCGACGGCGGCGGCACACGAGGGACTGCCAGATCCGAGCGCCGACCGTCCGGCGTTCCGATTGGTCGACGGCCGCGGTTACGTTTGTACGGATACGCGCACTCACACAAGTGCGCATGCACACACGAAAACGTACACACAAGCATACGCACACACGAGCACACGCACGCAAACACTCACACACAAACACACGCACACACCGGCACAGCGCGCGCACGTCTCCAACCGCGTCGGAAGTTGTCGGGTTTCGGAGTGCGTTCGGTCCTCCGAGTCGGTCCGCTGTACTGTTCCACTCGCCTCCGAACGCGGATCGCCGCCGCAGTCGTAAATTACACTAGCACGTGGCCCTCAGCCCCGTCCGACGGACACGTACGACCGTACAACATTATTATTGTCGTATTATTATCGTAATCTAATATTATTTGTTTTTATTCGGTCGCGACGCGCCAGTGATTTTTTGACGTTCGCTTTGATATTTTTAACAATAATAATATTTTACATACTATTATTATTCGTAGGTATTCGACTATCTCGATTTTTTTTTTTTTTTTTTTTTGATATTTCGTCTTCGAGTGCGTTCGATTTCGTGTTTTTCCGGCTAATTTTCCGACGGCGCAGACATTATGACGCGGTTTTCGAATGGCATGTTGGAGACCTGACGACGGACGAAAGATAAAAATATTTGCATACCGCTGCTCGCAAATATATATATTATACATTTAAACATTGGCAAAGCACGGTTCGTCGGTCCCCCGGTGAGCTTTTTATTTAACAGACCGGTACAGTGACCGGTCGTCGAAAGTAATCGTCGCATCGAGGGGTGCATCGAAGCGCGCGCGCGCGAACCGAACCGTTTAGATGAACATGAGTTCGTATCAGTTCATGAACTGCTACCAGCAGAGCCAGCAGGCCCAACAGCAACAGGGCCGAGCGGTCACATCGCCGGTCGACCCGCTACAGACAGGCAACAGTCCGGGCGGAGGCGGTGCCGCTTCGGCCTCTGCTGCCGACTATTACGGACAAGCGGCCCAGGGCGGCGGCGGTGGCGTGTATAACTCAGGCCCAGCCGCCGGCTGTTACTCTCCGCAACAGTACGCGTCGCAGTACATGCAACAATCGTCGCCGTCCATGATTGACTACACGCAACTGCACTCGGTCAACCACCAGCAACAGCACCAACAGCACCAGCAGCACCAGAGGCTGCAGGCGGCTGCGGCCGCTGCGGCCGCTGGCGCCCACCTGCAACACTTGCAGCACCACGGCGGTGGCGGCGGCGTCGGCGGTCTTCCGTCGCCCGGCGGCGGTGGTGCCATATCGCCCATATCGTCCGCGCTCAACAACAACGTCGTCGGCATGCCGTCCGTGGCCGGTGGCGTCCAGTGCAAATACGAGGTGACTGCCTCAGCGTCGGCCACGCCGAACGGCATCAGCTCGCCACAAGACCTGACCACGTCCGCGGCACCGCCACCCGGGTCCCGGTCACCACCGCCCGCCGTAGTCATGAAGTCTGTCCGGTCGTCCGGCGGACCGGTGGCCGGTTCCTCGCCTGCCACACAGGGCCCCGTCTCACAGACGTCCTCGTCGCCCGCCTCGTCCATATCGTCCACGTCGTCGAACGGCGGCGGTGGCGGCGGCAACGGCAACGGGCCCGCGTCTTCGGGCGGCAAACAGGGCTCCGGCCAAAACCCACCGCAGATCTACCCGTGGATGAAGAGAGTTCACCTCGGACAGAGTGAGTACAACTACACCTATATAATATAATATAAAGATTGTTACCAATACCATATTAGGTATACCTGATTTTATGATTTTAATATATATATATATATATATATATATATATATATACGGAAGTGTACCTACTAGCGTATAGGTTCATATAATATTAGGTTTATCGTTTATCATACTCGAAGGTAGGACATGAGATTCTGTGTGTTAAGTCAAATAATTTAATGACGATATACCGTGTGTTCACCAATTTATGATGAAAATATTCAAAAAGTAACCAATAATAAATAATTATAAATGGTTTTATGCGTTTTAAAATGAATCGTAAAAATGTATTATTTATCAAAATTTGAATGGCTCTCATTTAGTCAATTTTGGTTTTAGAGCCATGGTTAATTGATCAAAATGAATAAAAAAAATGTAGTCTTTTAGAATTTGGTATCAAAAATACCGGTTATTATTAAAAAAAGAAGGAGTTGTTTTGCGCATGCGCGTACGGAGAGGGTTAAACATTTGGAATTTATCTGAAAATGTGTATTTTTATACCACTAACTTCTAAAAAAATTCGATTTATTCCAATATAATCCGGCCGAGAAATTCAGTGTTCCCTAAATTGGTGAACACGGTGTATGGTCCTGTCCGTAATCGACATAACACTTATTATAATATATAGTACCATGTGGTAAGATTTTTTTTGAATATCACGATAATCGGAATACAGACAACATATAATATACGTATAGAGTATAGGTAGTTAAAGTGCGTTTTTATTTCGTGTTCAAAATTATTCGCGAGTTAAAAAAAAAGAATCGCTAACACTTATATAATACATGCAAATTAAAAATAAAAATGTATTTATTATATAAGTACCTATATTGTGAATTTTAATTTTAAGCATAGACCAAACTTACTTATTCAAAAACTTGTAATAGTTAAACACCTATGATTTTTAATCGTATTATACGCCCGTTGTTCGTGTGATTATATAATTTTAATAAATAGGGTAAATTTTGATTAAATATTTGTTTTATAGAACCTATTTATGAATTTCTTACATGAATCATCTTATAGATATATTATATTCGTGTACAAAATAAAATCAATATTCTTCTCTTTTTAATCAAATTCATTATAAAATAATTAAGCATTTCCATAATTACATTTTTATATCGTTCAGTTTTGAAGTGTCCAGACAACAATATAATTAATATTTATTACGTATGTTACATATAACTGTAAGCAATTATTATAACATGTGATTGACAATTAAATGTCGAACTTTAAATGGTTTAACTATAACTTTTAATTATCTACAAAATTGTGGATTCCGATTAGTATTTATTTGTGTTCAACGTTAGATATTTTATGATCAATTTTTAATAAATTAATCTTAAACACATTCGTTACGTACAAATTAAACACATTTAGATACAATGATTTAAATAAATTATTTTTTTGGAATAAGACCTTACGTTTTAAGAAAAAATATTGCCAGCACATGAAATTATAAATTAATATATCTAATTTAGAAAGTTATTTAGTGGAAAAAAAATTAAATGCTAACCTTTTATTATTAATTTTGATGTTTATAAAATTCTAACTCAGAGTAGATTCTGTTTGAATGTCGAATAAATTATATATTGTGAGAGTCTGGATATAAAATACATTATAATACTCCGAGTAATAAAATAACGTTAATTTAGAGTCAATAATATATACCACTGAGGTCGAACGCGGGTAGTTAAAACTCGATTTGAACACCAATAAAAATATTGTTGTGGTTAAAATATAATTTGAAAAAACAACCCTATTTTGAAACAAACAATGGGACCGTATAAAACATTAGCTATTAGCGTCAAAAAAAACCACTAACGATGGTTTAATTGTTAAAGTGTTTCTTTTATAACACTCAAATTCTATACATTAACCTATATAGATCGAATTGTGCTAGAATAATATGCACTGACATTTTTCATTGCTGACAAATATGTTATGTATAAAATGATTATTAGCAACCTACGTTGAAATATTCTATTAGTATTCAATAACACATTCGCGCAAAACACGTTCGAAAATTATTGTATATAGAGTAGGTCAAAAGTAAAAAAAAAATATATATAAACTACTTAATACTTTTGTTGTAAAACTGGTAGTTATACATAATAGATGTTTAAATACGAGTACTGCTTATGAAAAATAAAAATCCAGTTCATCAGTGGTATACCGCGTAGCCTCCGTATAAAAACCAGATCTCAGCAAACCTTACACTAAAAAATACAATCAGATTCTTTACTTCTCTGAACTGAAATGTCGGAATAAGGAGCATTCGAGTACCATAATATAGCTCAATCGTTTCGGTGTATTTGGCTCGTTTTGTTACAACTTATAATACAACGAAATAAGTTTTAAGAGCTGAGTACCTATATTATAGTATAGCAAATTTTCAGCATTATCGGCCTGACGACCTATATAAAAGAGCCAACGGAGAAGTACCAATATAGTTAATTATAGCTAACTATATATGATTATACCACAATTAATTCTCAACTAACTTTTGTAAATTGTATTAAATACGATTATCATGTCTCAGCTATACTCTTATAATACCCAGAAAATTGCTTCCTACAACACTGCTGGAAATGTCACATCAGTCAAAAGCCCTGTGGCTATAACAGTGTATAAAATAGAAAGTATAATAAAATGTTAACAAACCTACCAATATATTTGAATCTTTCTACGGTCGAAAATTAACCACTGCAAGTTTGCGTAAAAAATAACACCATCTTCATCAGTCTCAGTAGCACCATCTCTTGTATAATTATTTAGATTCATTTTTTATTTTTATAATTGGTATAATTACACCTATGATAAAATTAAAATAATCGGAAACTACCCTTCTTCATTCGCCGTCTGACTTTCTCTACTGTTCGTTCTAATAAACATAGACGACAGGAATTCTAATAAACTTATTATAAGTACATTTAGATAGCTAAGGTACTTACATAGTAGCTATTCTTTACACCTACCTTTAAATTTACATGTAAATAATAATATCTACCTATGTAATAATATTATGAAACCATGGCGTCTTATAGCTTTGTAAATTTGTATTATATCACAATATTTTATTTGGATTATTAATATAAAATGTATCAATTGGTCTTCTGCATCAAAGCTGCATTCAAAATTCTGCTCATACATGGTCAAATTACATAATAATAAATAATAATAGTGTAAGTAGTGTACCTATTGTGTACGTGTACGCGAACCGAGAGGATCGAAATCTCGTGTCGCGCATTATTATACAGCAATAAATAATCACTGGAATCGTAAATAGGGCTTTTTTTTATATACATGTGGAGGATCCCCTTGTTCACGGGAATAAAGTGCGAAATGATCACCCACCGTCATCCCTTCCTGCTTGTGTATAGAATACGACTTTTCGTGTCAAACGTCGTCGTCACTACCGTTTTTCGAGGTCCCTTCAACCCGCGTGGATGTTTACATTTTATATGTGTGTAATATGAAAAACCCGCATTGATTCCCACCAGTGACATACTTATTGTCGACAATCGCCTACTCAGTGTCACTATATTATTATTACATGGCTTTAACCTTTTACACGCGCATATCGTTAAAAAAATATAGGTACGTAGTTATCGTTGTCACAAATAATTATCAAATTATTGTTATCGTAATATTTATAGATCGTCGTGTTAACAAAAAGGTCGAATCATATCGAAAACGTCGCTGGATTACGCGTGGTTCGACGGTTTCACGAATTTCGTCACACCAACGTCTGCGAACGTACAGTGCAGAAAAACTATGAAATATATTTAAGTCCGCATAAAAGTTGTCAAAATTCTAGTCTTCGTAAGGACATAATAATAATAATATGCGAGATGAATCCGCAATCAATCGTGTGTAGTCCGCTGTACATTTTATGACAATAATAGTATGGCATATAACCATAATAATAATATTATATAGGACATAGGTTAGGTATAAGACAATAATTTGTACGTCAGCGCGTGGTTTATTTTTTTCTTATTACTATAGCCACAGACGATATATCCGCCATAATTACTATACCATTATTATAATGATAATAATAATGTATACGATCGTCGACGTTACGTAACGTTTTATAATGAAACTATATTATAACACAATTAAACGAGTATATAAATATTATAATTTTTTACATTAAACTATAGAAGCACCGTGTACCTATAATTTACGCACGCATAATCCATTTTATAATTCGTGATTATATTGTGATTAAAATGATTGGAGTTGGTTATCGGTCGTTTGCTACATAAATAGGTACTTTTGAGTTGACGCGGACATAATGATATCCACGACTTTAAAACCGAATTGTAAATAATACGAAAATGGATCTCGGACTCAAAAATACTGCGAAGATTTCAAAAAGGCGATTCGCCGACAAAAACTATTTTTATAATGACACATCTGCAGCCGCGTGTCTCAGTAGTGGTCTTAATTGAATTTAAATTTGAGTTATTTTTAACTATGATCAGGCAGTATTATAATATAATGTATCGTTTCAAACACTACTGCAGTTTGTTTGCGACACCCGACAGTCACACGAAACGTTAAATGTGGGTGCACGCGCAGGTCATCCCGATGACCTGGGTCCTAAACTACCTATATGTTCAAACAACCGACCCCCAACGTGTTTCAATATATTATCCTAACGTTTGACTATATATTACAGTCTACTGCTACTGTACAGTTTAAAAATTCGATTCAATTATATTATTTTCCACTAATCGTTTGTGTAATAATATATGTCACCCCATCATCTAAATGTTCTCGGTATAACTCTTCGGGCAGCTTATACTGCAAGTTTCAATGAGAAGCGAGATCAAAAATCGTATTCGACCAAAAGTCCCGCATGCAAAAAAAAAAAACCCGCAAATTTTGGTTTTCCTCCCCTCATACTATGATATATTAGCCAACGATTGAACTATAGCGCTCTATACTATTATTACCGTCGATCGTGTGCAATCGCATAGAAGTCGGGACGGCAGGTGTTAGCGCGTAATGGCTGTTTCCCCCTACGCTGCGGCCGCGTGCGGTGACGACTTTTGTACCCCCGCGAAAAATCAACCCTCACCGATAGAATAATGCGATGCAGCAAATATAACGCGTCTATATATAAATGATACAATCATTTTATATGTATAACATATACGAACGGTGATAAAATTTTTAAACGAAAAAAAAATATCAGTCGAACAAAACGGTTTTCCGAAGTGCGCATACAATGCGTAAGGGGGGTTCGGGGGCGCAAATTTTGGTGGTGGCGGTAACGACGGTTACATATACATACGGCAAGGGTCGTTTGGGTGCGGGTCGAGGCCTTCGCGCGTGCAGTTGTGGGACGGTCGCCTGTCAGTCAGTCGGTCGGTCGCGACGCTATGTATAGCACATAATGTACGCCACTTTGTGTGCTGTGCGTGTATATATATATTTATAAATATATATATATAGCTATTATTATTCCGGCGAATGGTGAAAATTCTCGTAGTGCCGCCGTCTCTGTGTAGTTTTAATAATAATAATATAATGTAATATATAATATACGCACACGTGCGGTCGCGTACAAGAAAAAAAAAAGGCGCCACCGAGGTCGAAAGACGTTTCGAAAGGAATTTGGATGAGCGAGGAAAAAATATGAAATTACTTGATACGCCGCATTATGTTCGAACTATACAATAAACAAATGGAAAATCGTAATTAATTAAGAATTATTAACGTTTACGACTCGACTGCACGGTGACGATTCGATTGTACCCAATCCACTTATTAGCTGACGAAGGTTGAAAAATACTATAGGTATCGGTACTTTTGGTCGGTGTACTTATATAATATTATGTACGCGGGGACGTTAATGTTTTTATTATGTAGGTACTGTGCGGTTATTATACTTAACCGATCACACGAACAAATAATATTTTACAAATTAATATTTCCCACGCGATTTCATAATAATTACGGAAATGTGTCACTGTAGTGTTTATTTATTTTTTCTCGCGACATGAACCCTGGTTACCTGCACCGGCTCGGCGTTGTGCAACTATATATTGGCCCGTGATAATAATACACGCACGCGCCAGCGTAATACGCGTCAAACCATAATGACTTTTTCCATTAAACATTATTAGGTACATTTACTGGTAATCGGTCGTCGATTCAGGAATGAAAAAGGGGAGGTGCTATAGGCAATAAGTCATATTTAATAATATACTCGTCTGTACGCTACACCTGCAGTTGTGGTTAAAGCTAAAAAAAAAGTCGCATTTAGTAAATATGAAAATTAGTTATGGTAAACCTATGATATTATATATTCATAATAAATCGGATTTTTAATGTTCCTTGTTATTCGATGTGAGAAATAAATTAAACAGTTCTATGCTTCAATTATAAATTATAAATATATTATGTACTCAAACTTGAGCCTTATTATGTTCCTATATTTTATATATATATATATATATATTATATAATTGAAATAAGATTCTATATTCTGCGTACCTATATAACTGTTTACAGAGGTATATACTCGTAGTATATTGGTAGGTACACTCGGTTCAAGTACGAATTCTATATTGACGATTGCAAGATCGGTATTTAGAACGAATCACTGACTAGGGATTACTTATATGTAGGTACATTGTATACATGTACAATGTCTACATGCATGTAGAATTATCAAAACGCCGAAAATAACAAAGAAATAGGACGCGTATTACGTATTGTTTACAAACTTTGTATATATAACTTTTATATATTATATTATTGTGCTTGTGTTTGTGTTTACGTTTTGATTTTTTCGTTTGTTAATGCAGTTATTTTTTATGACTCTCGTCGTCCGTTTCCAAATGAGAGCAGTAATAAAACGACGACATTTTTTTTTCAAACACACACGTGACTGTTATTTGTTTACTAAAATATTATATAGCGAATGATATAAACTTATAAATATACGCATCGTTACTATAGCATATATATACATACATATTATAATATCATAATGTATGATGGAGGTATTTACCTGTATAATATATATATACAAACGAATAGAATAGATAAATATCGTTCGGGGAGTTGTGTGATGTGTTTGCTGTCGTTTGGTGGAGCAGCTAGGTCGGGTCCGGTCTAACTTTTGCTTTCGACAAGAGAACGATCATAATATCATAATAATATCAGCATGGCGCAGCACATATATTATATACCACAGACCATATCCATATATTATTATTTAATATGATATTTATATATATACATGGGTTCTATAGAGTGTGTGTGTATATTATAATGCATATTGTATAATATAACATTATGCTCGTCTTTCATATCAATAATTATTGTTTAAGTCTCGCCGCTTCGGGCGCGGTCGCAGCCGCAGTCCAAGCCGCAGCCGTGTAGTACGAGTTTTCGCTTGTATCATATATATTTAATATGCGTCCTACCAGTTGTGGTATTATATTAATATAACATCGCAGTTATAAAAATGTATATATATGCATCGTAGGTATTCTGACCGGTAATTATCGTAATCGATCGAGTCGTTGACGACGGGGGCGTTTATCTTCCATGTGTAGTGTATACGAAAACAAGTATGTGTATATAGAATATAGATATATACTGGTTTATTATAAACGTATAAAATAAGTGTTATTGTTAATCCATATAAAAAAAAAAATTAACAATAATATGATATATAGAGTTGTACGTATATATATTCTGTATAATGTCATAATATTGTATATGTAATGAAATAGTACACCATATCAGCAATCTGATAGAGAGATTTAATTGTTATCAATAACACCACACGTTATATTATTATTATATTTTAATAAAACACATCTAATCTTCCATTTCAGACAGCCGTCATGGTTCTGCGCTTATTATATGTCACTCTGTTTTTATTCGCGCGCTCGCATGAACCTTTTATTCGTACACATTATACACAATTATTGTCGTACGGCAATTAGTTACACGAAATACGCATTTATACACACAGACGAAACTATATAATTTGTATGTTATAATAACGATATATTTACACTTAGGTATACAATATAGTATATACATACATAATATATTAATATTATACATTTATATATTTTGTACGCGTATACATTTGTTCAGAAGACCGCGCACGTTCGTCTATTATTAAATCTTCGAGAAACTAAACTGAATGAAAACAGATGGAACTTAACCGAATTTTCCACCAGTCGGTTCACAAAATTCACGAAATTCGAGTAACTATATAAAGGAAGACGCAACAACTGCAAACGTGCCATTATTTTTAAGGTGCATTAAATCGATAAAATGTTTGCGCTTTATCGGTGATGCGTGTATGTAAATGTCATTTGTACGAATACACGATAGAAATTTCCCCGAAAAAAGTTTCGGATTGCATTGCTAAATATTATTGTATATATAACAAGTAGATACACATAAAAGCGCAGGTAGAATAGGTAAGGCCGAAACACTGTAACCCAAAAAAGTTTAATGATAATAATAAAATGTACACATAGTTGTATACACTATTAATAAAACAAATTCACTTTAGGTATATAACTAACGTCTTGGCTACCGGTAAACACTCAACTTGGCGTTGCCCAACATTTCGGATGTTTGAATGCATTCATTTTTTATTGACGTTACCAAAAGTTTAATTCAAACGAGCAAATTAAAATTCGTAAGTGCTTTTTAAGAGACGCCGCCGTACATGATTAAATGTCGTGAAATTTAATTACTACAACAACTCTAGTTGTTTTCCTCGTCTTTGCAAAACTATTTAAATATAACATACGGGCTAATCAGAAATGTGCATGTCACTTAAATCATATAAAACTAAACATCTCGACCAATACAAAATTTATTCGAATTCGCGGAAGCACAACTTCGAATTTTATGTTTTCAGTCTCACTCTTGACAATAACATAAACATTCTTCCGATATAATCTGATCTCGCTAACGACTTCAAACACACGATACACAGAACGAGTGTCCGTATGACCAATGTTCATATTATTATTATATTATATTATTTATTTTTGCAAGACTCGATCTATTTTATGAATTATTACTACGGTACACATTGGATGAATCTAAATACGACTTTGATACACCGCGTGTGCTTAAAATACGTATACTGTGTAATTAAACAAACGTGCGTGAAATTATCCAACACACGCTCGTACTATTCATTCATACCATATAATTCACTGTGATTTAATACTATATACGAGCGATAGCCATCGTATATAATATTATTTGTTCGACAATACACAACGTCTGCATGGTTTTTAGTCATAAATGAAAATAGTAAATAATATACTGAAGATTACAGTAAATAATAGTATCGTGTATGCGTAGTCTGCAAACTGGTTGTGTTGCATCAGTATGCGCCTGCAGTTTGGCACAGTGACGCGATTCATCCGATTTCGGGGTATTAATTTCCTCATATTTAAAATCAAAACCTAAAGATTCTTACGCCATCGCCGTGAAAGAACTCGCACCACTGGCGTGTATAAGAATTTGTACGAACGCAAAACCCATTCGAACGGTGCAGGGTGCAGTATAGTCGCGTACGACTTACACTGAATTGTGCACGCGCTCGTCGCGAAGATTCGGAAATAGTTTTCCGGCTCATATGATGACTACGATGTCCCGATGAGGTGGCGGCGGCCTATACTGAATACAGTCTGTCGCGCGTGGTGTAAATTATGTTAACGAAAAAAAACCGACGAAAAAAAAACCGCGTCTGTACAAATGATGTTGATGGGAGGAAAAAATACACGCGTACATGTATGCGGGAGACGCATACTCGTATATATATATATATATATACATCACACGCGGCGTAAATAATGTGTTTTTGGCGATCGAGAAAAAAAGCGAAATAATAGTAAATCATATACAGGAGACGTTTTATGTATGCCGCCGACGACTGACTGACTGCGGCAGGAGTCAAATCGGTCAGGTTAAATGTGCCGTGTTACGCGCGTAGTCGTCCTCTCTTTTGACTAGTGCGCCAAAAAGGGGAGCGACGGCGTGTGTAGTTGTACAGTAGCATATTATAATAAGTCGTACAATAAATTAAGAGTAGTCAAAAAAAAAAAAAAAAAAATGTACACATAATGAAAATAAAAATAAAGATTCTCGAAAATAACGGCGTTAACCCCAATTATCGGCAACATTATTTTATTACGTGTATCGTGTAATACTATAGGATTTGAGCGTACAACAGTATCACAACTACTACTACAACCACTTCTACTACAACCACTTCTACTACTAGCTACTACTACTACCACTACTACTACAATTACTACTACTACAAATATTACAATTATTACCACTATTATCGACGTCGTGCGCGTATGAAGCAGACAATCCGCTGTTGTAGTACTATTACAGCGTTTTTAAAGGGGGCAACGATGCGTGCACGGGGACCGCATATTATATTGTCGGTCCGCCGAGGACGTCGTAAATTATCGGTGGCGGGCCCTCCGCCCCCGCCGTCGCACACGGCCCCGGTCGGGCGTTAATTAAATAACTGTAATGGAGATAATATTGAAACATATACGCAACACGCACGCACTCGCGCTTTAAAGCATGATATATATTTATATGAATATATGATGTAGCGTTTAAGACGTATAACAAACTACTTGTAAAATTAGTGTGTGTGTTAAAATTTCCGATGAAGACGTTTTTTACGGACCACGCGTTTGTATATATATACATTATACATATTTATATATATTACATATATTATGATATGGCCGTATGGTTGTGCCGCGGCGTGCCGGCGGTCAGATTCAATTCGTGTCGGAATGATTTAAAAGCGTACGTGCAACCGACAAATATAGATATATTGTACACACGTCTATATATATTTATAATGGCATAATATTATATGTGTCCGATATCGTTTCCGTATATTACCGCGAGTTGTAATATATTACATCATCTTTCTGTACGGACGACGAAGTCTTCTGCACAGATACCTATCTATATATCATTGTCACGTGCATTTCGAATCGCATAGTATAGTAATAACTAATATGTATATACGTAATATACGTCCACCCGAACGGCTCGATATTTCGGACTAAACGGAAACCTGCAATAGTCTAAAAGACTAAGAGTTCGCACCTTGATGTTACGGACCTAATGTATATTATTTTTATATGCATATTAGTACATTATTATGTATCGGTATCTATTATAACATTCTGTGGCTACGTTTTGTAATTGTTTTGAAACGATTGGGTGGTGGCCAATATTTTACCTAAAAAATGAACGTACCATAAAACTATACTGCTGTTGTATTATTAGGAAGAACGCATTTTTACAAATTACTCAATGATATGTGTGTTTTATAGTTATGAATATATTTGAGCAATGTTTAAGATAAACAAAAATCTATACACCTACCTATAACCTATTATTATATAGCCATATCGTTATCGTATTCGATAAACCATTGCGCGTATATCGTCTGTCATCATATATTTCTCGACAAGCATCGATTCATCAGTGCAGCTTACTCAATTTGTCACACATCTACAAACCATATTATTTGATATTAACTTTAAAATACGTTCCGGAATACTGTTAATTTAATTTTGATAAGAGTATTAGTGGTTTTATCTTTTATAAAACAATACCATTAACTGTGACAATCTGTTTACATATACTTTAACAACTTGCAAGGGCCTATATTTATTTTTTAATGATGGTGATTACTAACATTGGCAGGTCTACATTTAACATTCACTATCGTACAGCATATAATAGATTAATAAACAACACAAAATTCAAATCAGCAAGATCAATATGATATAAATTCGTTCACGTATTTAAATGATATAGCACCTATATATAATATATGTGTGGGCTGAAGAACAGTATTTTTTTCAATATATACCATTTATTAATAGTTTATCAAATTCATTTTTAAGAACTGAATATTAGTTGGACAATCATCACCTTTACAAAAATATAAATAATAGTATAATATATAGGTACCTATTAATGGAATAAAAATAACTTATAACTTTAAGAGCTTGCTTATAACATCATCATATTGTGTAATGTTAGTATAATTTTAAACTTAATACAATACTTAAATGTAGACGGAATCATTGTAACTGATCTCTTTTATATGTTGCAATTTCCAACTATGTATCAGACCAGACTATATCAGTAAGTTATAATGCTGCAATTCATTCACGTGAGGCACATTGCGAACAGACTGTATTAACCCCCAACCCCCAATTTAACACGACACTGGGTGGACTTTTATCGCATTGTGGCGACGTTCAGTTTATTTTTACGACAAGGATGAAAATTGTTTCTTTTATGAAAAGCACACATCGCGCTCGCCGTACACAAACCAGACGGAAATGCGAACGCGTAAACACAAAACATACCTGCAGCAGTGGTATACGGTCCTCAATTCCTCATCGACGAAAACACGAAACTTTACAACAGTATTATCGTTGTAGAATAGTAATAATTACAATAATTATTAATAGTAATCAATATTATTATAATAAAACGATGTAATATTACGTTCACTCCTGCGCGGTTAATTGATGGGTACTTAATATATTTTTTACTAATATTCAGGCACATATAATTATTATTATTATATAATGTATAATTTAATATATTGTAGAGACGAGTTTAGTGTTACCTTATACATTATAATATATCTGCATGCATATTATTATATGATGTGTACGCTGTCGCCCAGGCGGCGTTAGGTTCGTGTGATTTATGTCGTATAAAGTACTATAAACGACGAAATCAACGAATTTTCGTCTTTTTGGCGGCGGCGACAAAAGAAAGTTATAATTAAAACTTTGTTTGCCGCAAGCGCGCGTGCAAGTATGTGCGCGCGCTCACTATAGTGTGTGTGTGTACATAGTGTTCTGGCAAAGTATTTTTTTTTCTGTTTTTAATATTTATATATATATATATAATATATATTATAAAACCGTTCAGAGATTTTTATTTTTTAAATAAGCGTTAGTAGTGTGTTTTGTAGAATGATTTATGTGCCGAACGCAGGCGTGGGCCATATAGCGTACATGCTCTCTGTATTAAACCAGCTACTATTATAATATTATTATGTGTACCACTGCACACACCCCGCGTGCAACAGTATATATCAGCCACCGATACGAAAGAACACATGATATAATAATAATAATAATACGATTATTTAAATGTGTATAAAATACTGTGTGTGTGTGTGTGTGTGTGTGTGTGTGTGTGTGTGTGTGTGTGTGTAGGTATATAATATTATGTAGGTACTGCTTGTCTTATCGATGTACTGTATGCTGTTATTTCTGCGACTAATAGAAGTTATATTACATGATGACGGGAAAACAGGTTCGAACTCCGAACAGAATTTTATTATCGCGAGCGAATATAATATTTGGATGGGCAGTGACAGTCGTGTAGTGGTGTATTCAATTTATTATCGATAATAATGTATCTGTGGATACAGGATGCGTGTCCAATGGTATTGAAATATTTATGATTCACAAATGTATATAGTGTTAAATACAGATATTATTATTATTATTATTTATAATTTTTCGGAAAAACGTAACACAATAATGTACAAGTTTATACAATATCAAATTATAAAAAATTATTAGTATCGAGAAAATTTACATAGTATTATATTTTTCGCCGAGAATTATACCATTCATAATTTAGAATTTTAACTGTAAAATAGTTTTATAATTGGTAAAATTGTTGTCTTTGAATATAATATTATTATAGGTAGTAAGAAAAATATCAAAAGTTCTAAAACATTTTAAGTAGCTGTATAAAAACTACAAAATGGTTCTGATTAGACCTACAGTATATCATGATAAAATAAACTAATATTGTATTTCTATATATATATATACGTGTATATATATAACGAATATAATATAGAAAATTTCGTCGACGACACAAACCATCACCACCCAACAAAATGTCTGTCACACATTCACAAGAGCAATTCGCCAATCGCTATATAATATATTTATATAAAATATAATATAGAACAATAATATTTTAATAAATAGTTCGTCGTACACAATTCAAAGATAGTACATTATTATTATTAAATATTAGTTGTTTGGTTTTTTCTGTCCCTAAGTTACGATTTTGTTGAAAACTTACTTCAACCCGAATGAATTCGTTTATTTATTAACTTTTAATCACGGTGACGGATTGCTACAAAAACCACGGAATTAGACGAACACGATTTTATTTATACTTACATATATGTTTTATAACAATTTAATTACACCATGATTTATATTCAGAGAGATGAATCATTGGTGCATAAAAGCACATAACTTCAAGATTATAACATATATATATATATATATATTGTAGCTTTATTCTATATGATTAGAGAAACGATGACATTTGTTCAATAATAACGTCTTAATTACAATTTATGTTGCCTATTTTATAAAATGAATATGTGAACAATTATATTAATATTTTGCAATATTTTGAAATTTAATAAGTACGGAGTCCCAGACTACACATATATTCACTATAAATTGATATATCGTTATTTTAGTTTTCATAAAAAGTACAGATTTAGGTTCGGTAAAAAATTTTAATTTCACACATCATCGTGTTTATGAGATAGAATAACATAAATCTACATAATATTATTCATCACTTCGACACTACTAATATTATGTTATAATATTGTTCATTATATATTTTTTGGTAGACGACAGATATATATATGAGCTCCGCCAACTCATATTCGAAAGATCTATCCATAAATCTTCTGTGTATCATGCCAAATATAATTCTAATATAGGTATATCTGTTACACTTAAGAAAACATAATATATGGTGTGTATGTATACGATGTATACATTGTACACTCGTAAATGTTTTTTTTCAGTTTTTCTATACGTAACCTATGATACAGGACTAAGGGTGGTTTGCGAAAAAACACAATTCAAACAAAATGATGCGTATACACCATTGTTCCCAAGTAGGTACCCACTGCGTATTATATAGATACGTATACATTTATAACGTAACGAACCGAGGCGGTTAATTAAACAACAATATGAATAAGTATACAGAGTATATAAATATGGAATTAAATAAACCGTATCGGAATAAGAAAAATAATAATAAAATACAAGAATAGGCGAAATAAAAATCAATTTTCTCCGGCCACACTCGTTTTGTTTTTTATCGTTTGACATCCCGATCACCGCCCGTGACCCGTATACCGTATACCTATATATTATTTATATATAATGTTCCACGCGCGCGGTGGCGGCTTACTACTGCTTGTCCCTTGCAGTGTACACACGTATCTATATAATACACCACGCACGCAATCTCACGTTTGATTTACGATCACCGGGTGTGTATCAATTAAACCGTTTCCCTTTGGCCTGAAAAAAACCACACACACATGCACGGGGGACCCTAAAAAACAACGGGTCGAACCAATTCCCATGGTGTTTTATAAGTTAAAAAAAAGTCTGAAGTCTATTAGCCGCGCTAGAGCAACACCCCGTGGGAGGAGGGCGTCGTCCGCGGTACTTATATGTTTGTATATAATATGTGTACGAACGTCGAGATAACTGCTGCAAGCCTCGGCGGCGGCACTTATTCTTTATTATGCGCGTTTTTTGCACCGCACTTTGACCACGGGACGGGAGAACGCAATGCTTACTGGGGGGAGGATGAATTTGTGAACATGCTATATAAACATATAGGTATATATATATAATATGTGGTGTACAATGTGGCCGTACGTATAAGAAAACGGTAAATTTCTTTTGCGCTCCCCGCAGTGGTCTACCGCCTTAGCACACACACGAACACGCTTATTTGGACGCTCGCGCTTATATATATATATATAATATATATAAACATACAGTGGCTGAGATATCTCTAGCTAGCGAGTGACAGCCGAGGAATCCCGGGCACCCAATCTAAACGCCATAAATTTCTTTTGGGCCACCGCCGCGGTGGTTTTTCTCGTCGTGCATGTGTATTTTATTTCTCCCCTATATATACATAAATATATACATACGTACATATACAAACATACATAACTACATACGTACATACCCATCGCATACAGTGTATTATGACTAGGTACTATGTATATATACGTGCATCTGAAACACAACAAGTGTGTTTAACCTTTTATTTTGGTTTGTTTATTATGTCGTTCGAACGTCGAAAATTGATTTAAAACACACGCCCCATATAATATTAGGGATAGTATAATATTTTAATATGATACGATATAGAAGCAACTGGTAGTCGCGCATTACAAATAATAAATGATTAGGTATATTATCATAGGTATTATATAGTTACCCTTAAAATCGAGTGCAATGTTTTCGTTCACGTCTGTCTTATAATAATATTATGATAAAATTATGATTTGTTGTGTGTTGACCAGCGTCCGCGCTCGCGCTCTTCAAAGGGTGCGGTGAACGGCGCGACCAGGTGAAATGACGCGCGCGCGCGGTGATTTACGGACGTATACCGCACGGAATAAACCGGTACGACCGGTGGCGCGATCGCGGTAATTACCGCGCGGTAACGTTCCTCCGGGCGTTTGTGGGGGTCGTGTCGCACAAAATGTTCGCCAATCATCGTATAATTATATTTTCTACGACGGTTATGATGAAGAACTCCATAAACAGAAAATTATGTATAAATAGTAATATATTTTACGTCATATCATTTGAATGAGCGTCGTGCGAGGTACTCGACGAAAATTTCGTATATCACACTCTCTCTTTTCACATATTATAGTTTGGACCACCGTTTGTCCGTCTGTCTCGTCTATCGGATATTGTGTTTATATCCTTAAACCGTAGTCATCGTCGTCGTCGTAGGTATATATGGGTACCGGCTGTATATATTATATGTAGGTAATATATATACACCGAGTTATACGAATATGGACAGTCGTCCGAGTCGGTTGAAGGTGATTTATTGCGTGTGGTTTCGTGTAGCGCTGCGCAGTCACATTATTCATATAATCCGGACGGGCGGACTTATTATTGTAAGCGGCAATATGGATTTCGGTTTACAATGCTCGCTGTACGCGTTCAGAGTTTACGATATTTACAATTATAATTTTATTTCGATGGAAAACCACGCGTGAAAGAATGACGAACGCTGACAATATCATATGGGCACATTATTATTATTATATTATGTGTATTATTGTTATGTATAGTGTTGTTAGTTGTTTATCGTGAAAGATTTGCATGACCGTAAAAATACATAATCGGTATGAAAATGTGACCTAATCGTAAAGGAAGTTTTTCTACTTCCACGATAGTACCTTAGATGAAAACTCAACCGATCACCACGTCACCATTTTGAACAGAGATGAGTGTAATACTATTTAATATACTACAATAATAATGTGTGATAATGTGATGATAATGTTTTTATCACGACAACGATATAATATTAAGTGGCGATCGAGTCATCTAATTCGCAAGCATTAAATGACTGACGCGTATTGAATTGAAATTAAAATATAATATTTTGATATCTGTTGTCCTATTTCTTACTTATTACCATCATGGCTCGTTGTACTCTATAACAAGAAGACGAGGAGTTTCGTAATCATTCTCAAAAATGTGTTTGTCATATATTATTATAAATTATAGTGTACACGTTCTATAAAATCTTATCATGACTTTTCTTTAATATAATCACTACGAAGCGATTTGTAAGTATAATCTTATTTTCTGGTCTGTTATTACGCCACATACCGTCTCAGAGCTGTTTTTGTCACCGGCCTTATCATTATTTCTCGTGGTATAGCCTCAGGTCATCGTTGTGATATTATATTTTATTTATCTTAGTATTATAATGTATATATGCTGATGACTCACTCACATACATAACATATAATACTATTTAATATAATAATATATATAATGACATACTAACATTTTATGACGTGATGAGACAAGACACCGATAATAATTCACAACGCGATAAATTTTGACAACAGCGTCACATAATTTCTACATAATAATTTCTGCATCGAACCGATTTATTATGTTGACTGTGCTGATGATGGTGGCAGGGAAGGGTGGTATGAATTATGAAGTTAAATGCGTACAAAGTCATTTTCTTGTAAATATTTAATAGAATATTATCATATAATTTAATAATATATAATACCAATGCATGTTATTACTGCGCGTCTGTACGATTCGCTTAAACTATTATTTTATAATAGTGTCATGTCGTTTTAGTTATATCAAAAAGTGAACGATTTTTCGTCAGTACCTACCGGAAAAATACGGATTATACAAACTATATTATTTATTGATTTTCACAAATTCATCTTGCATATGATATAATAATAATATTCGTACTTAGGTACTAATAGAGTTGAGCATGTATACAGTTATATCCACTTGTTCGATTAATATCGAGTTCCGGAATCATATTGTATCATAGTTATGTTAATATTATATTTATATTTTAAATATGTTTTTTGACGAAATGTATTTCCGTTTTTGTTTTGACGTAACCTGAACCTATCATGTATAACTATATGCATATATTACAGTATTTTTGAAGACGTCAAAAATGTGTTGCCAACGAGTATTTTTCTATTGAATTCCTTCCTAGCCTATACGAAAAACACAATATTATTGTTGTTGTGCTGACGAAATCACTCGGCCTAATCGCCATCATCGCCGCCCGCAATCCGTGTACACCATGAACTACGCGCGCCTGGCCGGTGTCCAAAAATGTTTGTAGTTCGCACCCCAATTGGTGAGGTGAATGTACAACATATATTGTATTATTATGTACATTATTATGTACAGTGTTGTTTCGTCCAATGGATATACTTAATATACGCCGAAAAGTCGAAAACTCCTTATTTTTGTTGACATAATTATGTATATGCTGTGCAAGTGGTTTATACAAATATGAAACAAAAAACTCGGCAACTCGATACGTATTTGGTCCTGTCTAGTTTTCTTACATTACTAATGCCGTTAAGTTCAAATATCGACGGAAAAATAAACCAAATCATATGTCTTCTTATCGAAGAGCAACTACTACTCGAACTTAGTCAATTTATTTAATTCATCAATTTTTCTACATTTATTCCTTTAGGTTTTAAGAAGAAATGTATTTTAAATTATATTTGTGATCGAATCAACATTTCCCCTCCACATCCCATTCTCCTGAGATTAGTCATCAGTAAAAATAAACAAAATATCCATCCGATACAAGTGAACAATTATAGGTGTGCAGTATAGTTTTAAAAAACTTTGTGGAAATTTACTATTTATAATATTTTCATTCTATGATATAGTCGTTGGTTTTTAATTGTACATAGCAAAGGATCTTTACAAAAAAACGCAGTCCTCTCAGTCAGTTAAAATCATCTCTTGACGGTTAGTTTCAGGATCTTGGTTCAGCGATAGCTAACGGGACCGATTCGTATAATGATAAATGATCATTGTGCACTCTGTCCGACGGTTCAAAAAACAATAATATGTTGGAAAATATCGAATGAATCAAAATTAATATTGTATTCTACTTTTTAGTAAATATGACGCATGAATAATTGTGGTAGTTCGTAAAAATAAAACAATAAATGTTTATAATGGACAATGTTAATTTAAATATTATAATTATTTTAATCTGTTATACCATTTTGGTGATAGCTGATAAAATTAAAAATTAAAAATTAAAATGTATGAGATAAAATAAACGTAACACTAATTCATTGTTTTTCTACGATAATATTATTGTGTAAGATATTTATTCAAATTAACTATTAAGTCTTCATCAAAACTGATTATACGAAGAACATGTGTATATTTTGAGTACAATTAATTTTTATATGTTCCAAATTAAGAATATTGCAATAATATTGTGATTATGATGAAATTCGAATTTCTAATTACTTTCTGATTTAGGTAACTATATAAACAAATAATTGAAAATTTTATGTTTGAAAAATACTGGTTTAGAAACCAATTAAATTGTTAGTAAATTGTAATAATTATTAATGTAAAACAGCCTTTCGATGTTATAGAGTTACATCCATCTTTACATATTACCGACAGTCATTTAAAGTATAAAGGGGTCCAGAGTTATTTTTTATCAATTTATGATGAGTCACCGGATGCATATATGATGTATACTATTATCGGCTGTACAACATTTGTAACATTGAATAAATACTAACAATTATTATTTATTGCTTAATAACATTGTGATAAGAAATAAAAAAAAAATTAAAATTAAACACCTAATTATTTTAACAATGTATATATATATATATATATATATATATATTAAGCAATACAAAAGTAAATTATGCGTTTATTTAATATTTGTTTTAATAACTCAGTGTATCGTTCATTACATTATGTGTAAATTGTGTAATAAATGTGGAGATATATAAAAACCATCAACGATAATTAATTATTTAAGCCAATAATCTTAGTTGTTAAGACAATAAATGATAAAAAAAAAATCATTATTTTTAGTTGTTATTGACAAAACAAGTGTGTTTTAAATACACTAATATAATAATAATCATAGGGTAAGCACAATTAATTATAATTAGGTAAATATGTAATAATATTTTAGTACAAGTTGTACCTATACGATATACACTAAATAGAAAAACTTTTTCATTAAATTGAATTAAATAGATTTTGATTAATAACTAGGTAGCGATAGAGCTAACATCAAGTATTTTTTTTATATTTATTATAATATTATGTCTGTACTCTGTGAGATCTTTTTTGGGGTATACTAATAGGAGTGCCGGCCCTTGTACGCTTATCGTTTATACACCGATAGCAAATCGGATGTGATTGTACATTAAATGTCGATTTTTGATTATTAATAAATTTTATAAGAATTTGAATTTTTTAGCTATTCTATATACTGGATTTTCAATTGAGTTTTAATCAGTTTTTATTTTTAAATTTAAGCACTACCAATAGAGTTTCCTCATATATGTATAGTACCTATATAAAATAATAAGAATCTGTATAATATAGAGAAATAGAATATAGGATATTTAAGAAAAATACAGTTTACATGATTCCGATAGACTATACATAGATGGATGCAACTATGTGAGAGAACAAACCTATTTATTTTATTTTGTTTTGGCAACTTTAACAAATTGCGTTTAAATCGAGTTTGGATACGGTACTCGCGTTTTAAAGTATATTATAATATTATTATTACATTTTATTATACATATATACTCTTATATAATATATATTTGTGCGCTCGCGATCTTGGTCACTTTCATAGATGTGGGAGCACTTGGCAAGTACGGGCGAATCGTTTATTTTTAACCATTTTTAATCTGGCGCTTAGTAAATTATATGCACATACGAATTCGCGTACACATTCATCGTGAGTGTATCAACTCGTAATTTTTTAATGACCCGTTGTTTTTTTTTTTTATTTAATATTTGCAGAAACCACTACATACTTAAATATATTATACTGATATTTTTCACGTGGATAAGTCCCGTGACACGGTTATTTCAATGGACTATAATAATATTATATAATATACAAACGACGATATTTTATATATTTGTTTATTACATATACTATTATGATATGCTGTATATAGGTATATACACTTACTCGAGTTCGTGTCCATATATACTTTATAATATAATATTATTATATTGCAGTAGAAATTATCACGATTCACTTTCGAACGTTTCGGAAGAAAACTTCCGCGAAGGTGCATTTACTATATATTATACAAGCTATAACATCCTGTCTTCCTTCCCGCGCAATTAGTTTTATATACCTACACCATCCCCACTTTTTGCGACAGGGTGAACCATTGAGCGCGAGCACAAACACACACAATCGCACTCTCGAGAGCAAGCGATCCGGAGCTATTATAAAAACACTCCCTTACAATACACCCCTTTCCATCACCTAGCCTATGAACATATATATACACGCGTGACGTCTGTCTGACCGGTAGTGGTGGTGGTGGCGGCGGCGGCGGCGTCTTTCCCGCATGTGTCATAACCGCGATATAATTTGCCGTTTGAAACGTGACGGCCCACCCTTCCACCCCAACCACGGTACAATATTACCCGAACGATTTGTACCACGGTTTCTCGGACCGCGTCCGCGCAGTGCGCCAGCAGCGTCGCATTCAATTACGCCGCCGTCGAGCTCCAAAGAACTAGACGGCTGCACGTCATAATAATATAATATAGTAGGTAAAGGTATTTTCTTAAATGTATATATACTAATGTTATTGTATAATATATATATAGAAAAAATTCTGGCTCTCCATCCGATCCAATTTGTTTCAAAAATTTCCCGCCGTAAATGTAAGCGCGTTTACCATCACAACTACCTTTATTACATTTCGTATATATAGGCTGCATTCCCCGGCCCCTCGCTCTCGGTTTTCGTGTGACGTTCACGTGACCATATAGTATTATATTAACCTATACTCGTAGGTGAACATTTCTTGTGTAAAGGGTTTTTTTCCTCATACTTCCTTATTTTCTCTCGCTGCTCGCTACACTCTATAGCGGACCGTTGCGAATATAGCTAAGCGCCGTGTATGTATATCTACTCGCGGTTTCCATAAACACAATTTTGAAACCAGCCAACTCACACGCGGATGTTATTTCGACTGTTTATTTTTTTTTACGGGGAGGGACGGCAAAGGGGTGAATGCGCGTAACGCCGCCGTCTGGCCATTTATAACTGTCCATGACTCTCTTTTCAACGCGCGTGTGTGCGCCACGCACTCGGGTTTATATACGCTCGCGGGTCGGCCCGTCACTCAAATCGTTTTCACTTACCTCGCGCGTATATATACTGTTGCAAAGCATAATACATGTATATATAGATATACTACAACATTATTGCACCGTTGCCGACGCGTTCTTCTCGAACGTTTTCTTTTTCCTACCGCCCTCCCCACTCCCCCTCACATTTCCCATCACATCTCTCCACTCTTACTGCAGTTCCTCTTCCGAGGGCTACAACACAAATATAATAACCACGAGACGGCAACCGGAGTTTTTCGCAGGTCACGGTTTTCTTTTTCTGCGGGGCGCACATCACACGTAGGTACCAATAACACAATATATGTTGTACATACACAAATAATATATATAGTACCTACAGTGTGTCGTATCTATATAATATGTGTTCGATATCGCCAGCGAGCGCAAACGAAACAAAATAATTAATATTGCAGTCTAGATACCGATTCGCGAGTCACTATTATATATGTCACTCGTGGGCCGGTCCATTTTTCGCGCATAACATATATCTTGGTATATAATATTAACCACTTGAATACATTTGGCCGCAATCCTTCATGGCGTCGCCGGCGGCGAAACGGTTGGTCGGGATCAAAGTTGCACGGTCATGGTCAAAAACGTCAAGTCATTCGATGGGATCCTTTCAAACAAAATAATATAATATAATGAATATGGTATACGCATCATCTGGAGAAATGGCCGAAATTCTCGTGCTCGCACTACATATTATTACTATTCCCCTCTCCCATCATTAACTTGCAATACTATCAAAAACGATCAATTCTAATACGTGTTAATTTTTGTGTTTAATTTGTAAATGAGTTTATAAATAAGTATACTCGAATATCTATTATCTACAGTGATATTTAATAATATTACAATCTAATATTATTATTGTGTTGAACTTATTTTATAAATTTAATTTACTAATATTTAATTTAATGTTATGGAATAAATAAAATACTTATTGAGTATCAAATACACAAGTATACTATATCATAAATATGACAATATTTGTAAAGCTAATTAATATTTAGTCTATATACTTAAACTTGACGGTCTAGAAAAAATACTCTAAATATGGGTAATAATATTTATCGCTGACTATAATACCCAATCATAATTTTAATTTTTGATTGATGAGTATTTTAAATAAATTTCACCAAAAAACTTTGGTATACTATATTATAGAAAACAGAATAATCAAAATAACGAATAAAGTATTTAACTTGACAGTGTTTACTAATGAGTAATGATCTTTAAATTAATCATTTTTTATTTTCAAAGAATTACAGCCGATTTAAATTATACGAATGAGCGTTTGCTAAAATTGGTCTTATTAAAATACTTGAACAGTGTGCATATGTAAGAAAACGACCTTTTGAAATTCCAAATTAACCTCTTGATATTTTAAATATAATAATCAAGATTTGATGTGTATTCAAATGTCATTTGCTGCAGACGGTTGCCGCAGCGCAAACCATTTAATGTTGTCTGCAGTTACATAGATTCGACAATTTTAAATACAAGTGTCTATTTAATTTTAAGCTGTATATATACTGTAATTATTACCAAAAATACATATTTGTGAAAAATGTATCATAGGTATTCATATTATTTTATTAATTCTTTGTTATTGTATTAGAAAAATAACTTACGAAATGGGTCTATAAACCATAACATGTTATATTATAATATCTATCGTATATGTATACTATATTTGTTTTTTAATTTACCGTCGTAATAACGATATAATATAAAATAAACGTCATTATTATTCGATGGTGAAAATAATAACTATATTACATGGAAAATGACCACTGTCAAGTAAAAGTACATAATGCCTACTTTGTGTACAATAAAATCATGTATACAAAAGCACGTGGAACACTGTTTGATTTGTATAATATATTATTATAGGTACCCACCTAAATGTAAACTGGAAAATAAATTGGCAAACGAAATCGAAATAAATCTCCGTGAGTGTCTGCAGCTGTAAAACGATCGTAATTGAGCTGTTGTCAGCACGTCGTTATAGGCTAAATATAGTAGGTATTAAAAAATAAAATCCAACAAACAAAAATTAATCATTTTTATTGTATTTTACTATAAAATTATGATATTTTAAACAGATGATGTCGGTTTTAATAATCATTATTGGGCCTCATCGAGAAAAACGTAATTTTTTTCTGATCATAATAATAGACTGTCGGTAACTTCATATAATGTCTGCAATCAGAAACCGACAGCGGAGATTCAGTTCTCAATGATATTATACAACAACTACTCAAAATATCAATTTCAAAAATTGCACTCGGCAAAATTCTGATGGAGAAAGTCCACGTCTATATAGTTTAAACTTTAAAATACCTACCTATATATTGAGCATTGAGCTGCAGCTGTATCGTACCTATAATATATTATTTAGGTATGAGATTTTTTTGAATTTCAACAACTATGCGCTATTAAAGAAAGAAAATCGTTTTTGTCTTTACATACCGTTGACAATTTTGAGACCGAAAAAGTTCATGACGTATAATAGTGTCCAATAGATATATTGTATACTGTATTAAAATCCTTAATTATAAATTATTATTATTTATAGATATATTTATCATCGAGATTTAAAAAAAATATGGCTTAATATTATGATAGCTTATAATGTGACATTGTGACGACGTGGTTGTGGTGTGCATGAATATGATAGAACAATTATTTAGGGCCTGCAGTTATTTTTTGTCTCTGTTGCGATTGAGACGAATAGTATCAGCGATCTATGCTGTCCGTACAACGAAACTTGAAATAATAATATATATTTCTGCGGCGGATGGAAATATATATATATAACATATTCATGGATAATAATATGGGATATGAAAAGTCTAAAATAAAACATGAACCCAGCGATACACGTCAACGGTTAATTTGTCTGATTATTATTACTATCGTCACCGCTAGTCGTCGAAATGTCTGTTCGCGGGGATAAAATTCGTCGGTGGTTTTGACGTTTTCCTGAACAAATATGTATATATAATTATATATATATAACAATTTAAAACAAAAAAATCGTATAATAATAATAATTACTACGCGCCCACTCGACGATGGCGACGATGACGACGACGTCATTACCGACATGTCTCGTACCGCAGTCGGATCTGTCACCGTTTTAGACGCGTCGTCTGCCGCGGTGACAACCGAGTCCCGTCGTCGTGACGCGTGAAAAATATAAACAAGAACCTCGAACCGCTGAAATAATTGGTGCCCAAATCGACCATCGGAAGACTTCGAGTTCAGTCGTTCAGACGACGACGTATGATAAATATTGTATCTGCGTGTCCCTGGACGTATAGTGGCTGTATAGGAATGAATAATGGGGTGGGGTAGACACAAAATATAGCTTAAAAACCCACAAAAACATAATATAATCGAAATATAAAGTATTAAAGATACTGTCAAAGACTGAAAAGTATTACACATTTTTGTAAATTAACTACAGTATCCAAGGAGGGGATACTTCAGCACTTGTAACACATTTATTCGCCCAAGTGCGTGCGCAGTGGCTTGTTACTTTAGAAACATCGTACGTGTAAGTCAGCGATTTGCCGAAGAAGCCAGATTTTCCTGTGTGTATTTTATCAATGTTATCACACGTTTTCGACTATTTTTTATTTCGTATTTTTGGCAACTTCTGAATGCACGTGTCATATACACGTCACCACAGACAAGTAGAATACATGCGTGGAAAACAAAAAATGCATGCCCATGTCGTGTAAGTACACGAAATTTGTCTCGGAATGTCTACTCGAAAGCGACCCCCCCTACACCTTCCGCACCCGACCACTAATTCCGGCCACGGCGGTACTGCACGGTCTAGACGCTGACTGGGGGATTAAACGTTTTTCGAGTGTGACACTTACGACAGTAAATCGGATTGTACGCAGTGATATTAACAGCTGAATTTAAACGATACATATTGGTATACACTATTTATACATATACGTATAAATAATACGGGAGCCAGTGACGAAACGAGCGGATATCCGGTGTTTATGTTCCGTCGTGTAACTGCTGCTTCAGTGGTTTCGATCATCGATTTTTCCTCCGTTGTTCAAATCATTATTTTTACAACAATGACACTAATATAGACAATTGAGTATACCTAACAATATTATTACGTGCAGGTAAATTATATAATATGGTAGTAATAAACTAATAAAGACGTCAGCAGACTTCGTGGCGCTCGTTCGTTCTCCAAACAATTAACGCTTGCACCTCTGACATATTACAATAATAATAATAATACACATTAGGTATACGTATGATAATATATAACTACGTTGTCACAAGACGTGTTGAAAAAATGCTCGTTAGACCGTTTAACAGGTTGTCTAATTATATGAGAGATTTATAACAACTACATTGCACTGAGCGCTTTTCAGCGATTCCTTTACACGCGTGTGTAAACCTTTATATATATATTGTATATACGTCTTTCACTAAATATATATAATATACATATTTATACATATATAAATATGCATAAATAAAGGTTACAGTATATAAGCGCGAGTTCTGTTCCGAGCACCAGTGACGAACAGTCAATTACGTCGTATTGTTTGCTCACTCAATGTATATATCTAAGCGTAAGTCCGTTTTTATACTTGATGGTGTTCACAAATTATATACTGAGCAGTGAACATTTATATACGTACACATTATTATGCAGTAACAACTTCTGTGTTGTACACAAGTAAAATTTTTTACAGAATATTAGACTTTGGTATATTTATATAGCATAATATATATTATGTATAAATATACTTATTATTATTTTATGTACGTATCGTATAATATTATGCTATATTTAGCTGCTTGTAAATGGACGAACCTTGCAATTTGCGCACTCATAAATCAAAATATGTCCACATATATTATATTTATACACGATATACTCCTATAATATTTATATTTATAATATAGTAGATTTTCTTAATACCAAATCTTAGATGTTGCTACAACACGTCATAATAATTGTCGTCATTTCAGTTTTCGTCGTATATAAATTCTGTCAGATTTCCATTTCCACTTGTGGAAACTAATACTCAAATCTAAGGAAATTGTATGTAAATAACCTTATGACCTCATAATTAGATTCAGTAAATTTTAGATTTATTCTAACAATAAATATGTTTAAGATTATCGAATACAGCTAAAAACTGTAACTACAAAAAAACGTGAAATCAACGATAGTACAACTAAATTTAATTTCAAAACTAATGTTTAAATACAATTTTTAATCTCCAAATGAGAATTAAAATTATAATATAATATGAAAACTCTTGACTTAATTTTCTAATAATATTTAATAATTATAACATAATAGTACGTATAGAGATAATATTATAGTTAATATTTCCATAAACTTGTTTCGTCGAACTGCACTTGCGAGTTAAGAATACTTAAATAATATTATAAGACGATTTTGAACATATTTCTATATTATGTATTCAGAACGTTGTTGTAAAAAGTAGAAGTATATTTTATATAATCAATGATATCACAACATAATAATATACTCAGGCGGAGGAGGGGTTGGAGCTGAAGTATGGAACCCTGTTATTTTGGGGCCTGTTGAAATTGATTTGTAATATTTTAAATTTGGATTAGAATTTGTAGGTATCATATTTGGAATATTTGGTATGGAACACACGTCTCGTTTGTAACGGGTTGTATTTTATAGGAAGATTTGTTAGAGCCCTCAAAAATATTTGGTACATAGGGACTCAAAATTTGAAGTGGGAGGAGGGAAGACTGCAGCTATTATACCCTTAACGTCGTTTATGCATCGTACACCTTTACTGTATAGAGATTCTATGTAAGAAAAATTTCCAGACACCCCGTCACCTCATAGCAAACTCATATAGCTACCAATTACGTATCATCGACATAATCATCATCATCATCATCACAATATATTAAGTGTTTGTTCTCATGCGTTTTTTTGTTCGATGTTTGCAGGTACGGTGAACGCCAACGGCGAGACAAAACGGCAGCGCACGTCGTACACCCGTTACCAAACGCTGGAGCTGGAGAAAGAGTTCCACTTCAACCGGTACCTGACCAGGCGGCGGAGGATCGAGATCGCGCACGCGCTGTGCCTGACCGAGCGACAGATAAAGATATGGTTCCAGAACAGGCGGATGAAGTGGAAAAAAGAGCACAAGATGGCCAGCATGAACATGGTGCCGTACCACTATCACATGGCCGCCCAGCCCTACGGCACCCCGTACCCCTTCACGCACCTCACCACCTGAGATTCGTATTATTAATTTAACGGTTCCGTTTAGGCGGCGTCGTCGTCTTGGCCGTCGTTCTTCACACCGACGGCGGCAACGGCCGCGGCGCTGCTTAACGGCGAGCACGCGATAGGTAAGACAACCGTTAAATTAATAATACGTACAAAATTAAATTTGAAAAGTGAAATTCACGAGACGTGCGAAAACGCGTCACGAACGTTACACGACGGGTAGGTATACGTGAAAATCGCGACTCCGTATATCGATCGTCATAATACTGTAAAAATATGTGTGTAAAAAGTGTATAATATCAATAACGATTTTAAAAAAAAAAAAAAGTAATATATTATATATTATAATGATGTATTTATATATTTATATTTTATAGGTGAATATTATTTTATTTCATTGATTATTGCGATTTGTATTTAAATTTATCGCTTTTATAATATCATATAATAATATATATTAATATGTTGTTTCGTGTAATATTACTGTATAAATGTGTTTTTCAAATAATAATATAATACAATTTAATAAACGCACGTCCTATTAAAAAACAAAAAAATCAAAAAAAAAAAAAACAAAAAATCATTTCTCTCGACACCTTTCGTTCGATTTCGTGTTTCATTATACATAGTATATATAGTTGACCCTGGCCAAATTTAACAATATAATACAATATCGTTATATTATGCTATAACAATAAAAACACAACTTCATTGCATCTCAAAGATCTATAAGACCGATTTGAAATTCAAGCAATCATCATAAAGTCTTCGATTCGAATAATATGCGTAATATCAGTTACATCAGACACTCATGTTACACCTAGCTGCTGCTGTGTTTGAACGGCGTAACAACCGTGATGTAGGTGACAATTGTGTTTAGGCATTTTTGTAGGTGATATCTCATATCGTGCTAAATAGTTTGTGGAAAATGGATGTGCGATAATAACAATAAAATAGAAGAGTCAAGCGTGGCATTGATCGGATGTGTATATTATTATTATTATTATTATTATTATTATTATTACAGTATACCTATTCATATCGTATATTATACGACGCGCACAAATATCTCCACTGAACTGCTGTGTATATTGTAATATTTTTTTGTTCCATAAATTATCTTAGACGTACGCGATCGATTTCAACGATTTTCGTCATTTTTGGCACTCATGATATTCGCTTAAACTGACTTCACAAGTATATTATTTTATTATTATGATAATTTGTATCATTATTCGAGGAGGGTATTACTCGTTGCACTGTTGCATACACATAGGTACCAATCGTAATATTAGATAGAAAACTTAAAATATTAATATTTTCAAAATATTCGAAAAAAGTCTCTTGCCAACGACCTTCGTGATCTCCATTAAAATCAATCGCGCGTGACTTTCTCACCTAAAAATTGCCGTTGTCACAATTCAACTTTTGGCCGTAGATATCATTATATCAATGAAGACCGCAGAAAATGGGCGGGGAGTTGATAGGTACAATCCGCACATATAAAATGTCAAATGCTTTTTAGGCCGAGTTTTAGCGGAAACTAACTCATCGGCAGTACCGTTATGATATAACTTATTTGTATATGCTATGTTTTACTATTATACACTAAAACCGGTTTTCACGGAATTAAGAAAAAAGTGTACAATGTAATTTTAAAATCATTATAATAATAATATATCATATATTATATTTAAATGTCATCGTAAACGTACTAGCGTGTTTATATTATTAGTATTTTACTAAATATACGGTTTTATTGTAAATTATTCATTGTATAATATGAAACAACACATTGTAAATATTCTATATTATACTTAAATAATATAAAAAGGTATAAAATATATTATAAATTACGCTGTAACTATTTTCTGTACATGTGTTAACCCAGAGTCTGTGATTTTTCTTTATTTTATTATTATTATTATATTATTATTATCATTATTATGTTTTAGTTTCTAAGACAAGATATTTAAACATTAAAATACTTAGTTGTTTTTTTTATAATTTTGTTTTCTTATTTTATTGTTCTTTCTTTAATTATTTTATTCTCCTATTTTTTTTTTTTTTTAATCATGAACAGTTGTCAGTTTCCAATTTTTTTTTGATTATTGCTATGTCGATGACAAAATTCTATATTACAAAACTATCTATTATAAAAGTGCAATATTTATTATTTGATTTTTGTTGTAAAAAGATAAAAATGTACTAGATGTAGAAAGTTGATTCTATCATAGTGTATGCTGTATAGAAAAAAAAATTAATATATTAATTTATAATTCTTAGTCTTGTCATGTTGCTGTCACTCATGATATATTTTTTTCTCGAATCATTAGAGTATCGATCGAGAGCAATAAATAAATTATTATAATCAAAACAAAAAAAATATGTTTCAATGATAATAATTTGTACATTAAATTTTAAACACCTATAGTTTATCTATAAGGTTTATTATATAATACGAGTATATAGGTACAAATATTTTCACAGTTTTACACACGAATAATATTATATTATACCGTGAACGGGAAACCAAGAATTTTTTTAATTACTATATTTAATATTATAATATGAATATATATAAATATATATATATTATATACAATACAAAAAATTATATGTCTGTTTTAATTTTTAATTTTCTTTTCCATTGTAAATAGATAATATGTTAAAAGATGTTATGGTGTGTTTTGAATATTCTCTGTAAGAATCCAAACGATGATAATAATAAGAAAAAATAAAATAAACATAGTGTGCGTGTTATTTTTTTTCCTCAATTCTCGATTTGTGTTTTAATAGGTTATAGTTGCCATCGCTGCACTGTTTCCGATACTAATAATAATAATAACGACTACATATTAGACTTATAGGATTAGTAATTGACTTTTTTGAGGGGTGCGGTTCTGCAATAAACGAAAAGCATTTAATCAAGTCTTTATAATATTATTAGATATAGCTATTTATTTGTATCGTAAATGTAAAAGTGTGTATATTACATTCTAAAACAGTAAAAGAAAAGAGGTTTTACATTTTACTACCTAAATATTATGTAATATCCTTTGCAAGGCACGATGACGAAAACGCCGTTATTCCCTTAGTCACTCGCGTGTACGTTAAGTTGACTACACTACGCATTAACATTAACTTCTTATTATTATTTTATTTTTTTTATCGGTTACAGTAATAGTCATTACTCATTTACTTGGGCACACTCTCGAACGAACATAGGTACACGATCGCAAACTTGCGCGACTTTTAAGCGTGTCCCTTACACGTGTAGGTATACAAAAGTTGTGAGTTTATATTATGCTCGTGCGTGTAAATGTCGAAAAGCATAATATAGCTGAAAGCATTCAATTAAAAACAGAAACAGCTTATTATACGAACAGATGTAATAATTAACGAAAATAATAGATTATTGTTGTGATTATTCAAACGTTTATGCATGTTATATTATTATGTTAATTTATCGAGAATCAGTGTAAATGTTGGGTGCTAACTAACCTAATCTAACTTAGTGTGATGGTGATAACTTATCACTGATAAGTATATCACATGTTTTTACATATGGCTGGAACCCGATTGAGCACAGTTTACCTTTTTCATTACCCTATTGAGCATAGATACAATTAAACAATAGAAATCCAAAATATAACACGATTGAGCATAGAAATACGTACAACGTTGCCATTTCACACAGAAAAATAAAAATTTAAAAAAAAAATTGAAATTTTTACAGGAATTATTTTATAATAATGATCAAGCTATTAATTAGTGTATAAAAATATAAAATTAAATTATTTTACAAATATATACAATATACATAATTTATGTCCAATACAGATTAGTCTTAAAGTTAATAATAAAATAATAATTACATAATATAATAAACAATAGTTCATTTTTTTATAAATATATATAATATAATTCAAGTCCTATACGGATTAGTCTAAAAGTTAATTTACCTATTGATGTAATAAATTGAGTATAATTTTTTTTTAAATAAAAGTGTGTGTAAAAAAACGTTAATAATAAAATAATAAATAAAAGTTCATTTGTTCTATAAATATATATATATAATTCATCTCCTATACAAAAAAAAGTTAAAGTTAAAAGTCTTAAAGTTAATTTATATATTTAATTTGAATATTTTTATTATGCTATACAATATGTATTATGTGTCAACGTTTTAAAGTGGTATCCCTAAATACTTATTTCCCACTTTTAATAAATATTTTAGTAAATCTTTAGAACATTTATTTCTTAAATATTCATCGTAAGCCATTATAGTTGCATTAATTTTTTGCATTTCAATAAAACTCATACTTTTATAACTGTCGGTTTCAATTGACCGAATTTTTGTCATCGTTTCAGCTTGCGTTTCTTGTAAAACTATAATTACCAAGTGTATGTGTGGGTGAGACTTATAAAATTGTGAATTGTAAGTTCTATGAAAACTTTCAACAGCGTTTGTTGTTCTAAAAAAAAACATTTCATAGAAATTAAATTGACATTTTTTTTATATTTAATAATTAGACTTTGGATGATCTACCTTGGATCAAACATAGGTTCTTTAGCCCATATATTTGGGGGAAATGAAGATTCATCATCTATATAATTATTGAAAACATAATCGCTAAATTCTGAGCAGACTTCATCATTTGGGCAGACACTCATGAGTTCGACGAATGCATCGGCTACTTCATGACTAGGAAGAAAAGCTAATCCAAAAAAACTCTTAAGCCAATTTCCTAGTTCGTCGTTTTCTTTTTTATAGGCTATTCTGAGAATAGAATCGCTGTTTATCTATAATAATAATTAAGAATACAATTAATATATAATTTTTTGATTTGAAATTATTTTGTTCTTACTTTTCGCCACCATGATTGTCCTAAATGAAACCGACAAGCTATTAATTGTACATTTTCAAAAACTTCATACGCGGCTTGGTGGGCTGCCTTTTCAAAGTCAACGTGTAATTTTTTTAATATGAACTGACTTCCTGTATATTCTACACATACGTTTTGTAGGAATATCCACATTTTTTTATATGTATCTTTTGATTTTTTAAATAAAAAAAAATAAACCAATGGCAAATAATAGCCATTTTTATATCCATGAATAGAATATAGTTGTTCAAAATATTTGGGTGCATTATTAAATGTACCATCGGCGAAAAAATCAATACAATCATGCTTAATCATAAATTTTAGGTTGAAATCACAAGTAATACATACAAAACTATTGTCTTCGGGAATATGTATGAATGGTTGTCCACGAAACTTAAAATCATCTTGAGTTTTCATTAAATTCAACTGTAAAAAAACGTCTTCCGGTGACTTAGGCAATTTGGAAAGTACTTTTATTCGTCTATCGTACATAGCTTTACGAACCGTTTTTAAATCTTTATGAACAATTGAAGATTGTTCTAAATTATTTAAAAGTTCACTTCTGATCAACTTTAAAGGTTGAGTTGATAGTGACTCTTCAGCACGTCTTTTACAATTTTCACGTAATACTTGCCTTTCTAATTTATTAGGTGAATTTCCTACATGATTATGTTGTCCACTTGATTTAATAACGATATTTTTATCTGGCCCAGAATAAATCATAGCTGTACAATTATTTTTTGTGCACCGCCATTTTAATAACTCGCCTTTTTTAATTAATCCAATAAATCTGTACTTAAAAGCACCAACATTGGCTAATTCTTTTCCTCTCTCGGATAAAATAACTTTTATTTCACTAATGTCCATCGCGTTCTATGTATATAAAAAAAGTTATCTAAAACAAAACGGTGTAACGTACTAACGCGTAACGACGAACGACACTAACCACTAACGCCTGATAATATTGAGTCTAAGTTACTTATATTTTGCCATTTTGGCAATACAAAAGCCCACTTCTATATGACTATATTATATTATGTAGATAACAAATAATATCCAATCTTACAGTCGTACAGATAATCTTAATTGGCGTAATCGACAATGCATGAGTGTACCTATTTTGATTTTACGATTACGTCGATCCTAATTTCCTACACGACTCGTATATTATTTATCGATTAAACTCGTGCCGCTTTTCAAAATATGGGAAACCACGATTGAAAATAATCACCACGACTAGTAAAGCACACAGATTGACAAATATTTCCATTTCATAGTACTAGTATTTCAAAATACGCGTGTAGTCTAGCTGGTTGTAGTCGGACAAAAAAATTGGCAACGTTGCATTTATTTGACTGTGCTCAATCGGGTTGTTAAAAAATATGGACCGTGCTCAATCGGGTTTTTTCAAAATAGGGACTGTGCTCAATCGTGTTTCACCGTTACATATAGGTAATAGCCAAAAGGTATATTGTTGGATATAAACGCATATACCCAATAGGTTTTATTATATAAATATATATATTATCATACTAATTTATATCGTGTTACCTTTGGCGCTTGCTGCAGGTATTGATGTCAAAAATAACAATTATTTTGTGTTTAATCATGTCTATAATTTCCGTTAGTGATAATAATAATTATTAATAATAACTGATACGAATTAAAAAATGATATCTATATGACTATATGACGGAAATTTACCTTGTAGTGATATAAAATAATGTATATTCTATTGTAATACATTATATATATTATATAATATATAGCGTTAAATAGTTTAAAATTTTAAACCAATCATTTTTTTACATTTGTCAGCCTTTTTATAATGAAGATCGCGAAACCGAGGTTTTGTCTCGATTTGGACGTGAAGTATTATTTTAAGTTGAGCTCCTGTGAATCGTCTTAATGGGAGTGTATATAGTTCACTAAGTTATAATAATTGAATAATGTCTTTATAATACATACTTATTATAGTTATTAATATGTGGAGTGTATCAGTAGTATTTGCTCAGTTCTTATGAAAGGAGAAACATGTATTTTTAATTATACCAAGACCACTTCATCATAACAACGGCATACATTTTTATTGCTTTATCGTAGGTATATTTTATATGACAAATATAATTTAAAGAGTTGGGGAGATATATGAAAAGCAAACTCATACAATTAAAAAAAATATACGCTTTAATAAGTTTGTTTCATTTAGATCAATTAAAGTATATTATTAGGCAAGTAGAATCATCTAGGTTTTTTTTTTTATCGACTTCGTGCATAGGTCCCATGTTTGATGAATCGTCCGGTTCATACGGTTCCTATCGCGGTACAGCTGGTTCTGAGTATATTCTCTTATAACTTATAACACAATACGATACTATAATTACGAAGCGATTGCACGCCACGGACACGGAGCGGCTAGCATTCAGGTGGTTGCCACTCGGACAACGCACTATTATTATACACAATATACCTACCCATATTATATAGGTATACATTGCTTGCGATACGCATAATCCGAACCTTGGTCCTTCGACCGAATGTATTGTGGTGCAATTTTTCTATTTCTGAATAATCCGATACCCACTGTAAATTATTCATTTAAATGCGGCGGCGACCCGTGTTCACGGCCACATGCGTTATTCAAATTTTTAGACGAGACTAAAAATAAACGCGAGCCTATTCAAAAAAAGGACAGAAAAAAATGTACACATATTATTGCGTAACGACGTATAATATCGGTATTTCGACGGTATAACTAGTAAGTTTCCAAAGACCTACTCTTTACCTCTATATTATAATATATAATATATATATATTATATATATATATATATGTATTTATGGCATAGAATAGTATGTGTTATAGAATGTGTACTTACAGCCAGACACACACCGGCGGCAGCAGACGTTTTGACGTAAGTACATATTATAAATTCCGTTACGGTTTGTTCCGTTACCTATATTTTTACAAAGGCATCGATTGTAACGTGCAAGCAATTCTATAAGACAATTGATTTTACAATATAGTATTTTATAAAATCAATGCTCTCCGGACAGCAATAGTAATAATAATGGAATAATATAATTTGTATTGCAGCAATAGATTTATTCATTCTCACATTTATGTAATGTATGTGTGTGTAATTTGCATTAGGTCATTTTGTACCACGTATCACATGAGTCAGGCGCGTAGCTAGAAATTTCTAAGGGGGGTGTTATTCAAAATTAATTGAAAAAATTATTATAAACTCAAAGTTGATAACTTTACGTAGGTATACGATAGTTCATCATGATAATCAAATAATCAATAATTAAGGAGTCGTTAACGTTTTCTTACACGCTGCATAAAAAGATATATTAGATCATGCATGAAACGAGAAATCGATAAAACGTAACAGAACGGTCCAAAATAGTAATTAATACCGGATCCCGGCTTTAGTGCTTTACATTACGGTTATCGTAATATAAACTAATATACTTCATTTTGATAAATAAGTGTAAATCACGATTTAAGATAATTCGTGCTTATGATGCATCTTTATCTTGATAAAAAAATATTAAGTATACCACGGCTGAGGGGGGGGGGGGGTTATTACACCTGTAACACACCCCTGGCATGAGTGTATAATACTGTATATGTAATGCGATTAACACATCGCTGCGGTAGTATTAAAAGAAAATGTTCGATGTATTTATGACAATATTAATGGGTCTTTTAGCACTTAAATTGTTTTATTTTTTCAACATCCCATGCTGGTGGAAGTTGCGGAAACTATTTTCCAATTTTTTGGTGTACACTGTACAGTAACTGCTGAAGCAGTGTTATTAGTTGTCGTCCACGGCGAAAAAATCGTTTGTCAACATTTCCCCAACTGTTCAAAAATTAACCATCTACAACGACGATTTCAGAGGGAAAGAAGGGAGAGACAGTAACTGACAACTTTAAATTGCGTCGGTATATGACTTCGACAACCCTTCGAGCTATTGCTATAGTGCGCGCCGAGGGCCCGTGCTGCATATAGTGTATGGACGTAATTTTATAATATAGTTCCAAAAGTAGTCTGGACGCATCCGTTTGTTAAACAAAAGATCGTGACGTGTACGCAATAACGTTTTAACGTTTTATCTTGTTATTATTATTATTAATAACTAGTAATAAATTATAATTTATGTAAAATATGTTAGTCACCACTACATGACCGCCGGGTATATAAATTTTGACGAATGTCTGACTCGATTTTCACGAGCATGTATATAACATTTTTACATTAGTTTTTTATTTAATTCCACGAAATCGCTTTCCCATTTAAAACTATATAGGCGGCGAGCTCAGGCGACGGCTTAAAGTCATTCTGACGTTTGAGTTTTTATTCGAATCGCGAAAAACCTATTTTTGTGTTTCCTTTTTTGCATCGCCAGAGACTTTCAGCGGGCGAGCTCGCCGACACCACCCAGCCCGCGGAAAGGCCATTAATCATGCGATCCCCGCCGCCGCGCCGTTATCAATCGACTGTTTGATTTCAATAAGAAACCCACTTTTTAGAGAGAGTGGTTATTGAGATCCTTTCGTTACACACTGTAATGGTTCGTATTTTTTTTTTTTACTCTTATTTTTATACCCTACGTGAAAGGGTACAAGTGATGGAGGGGATGGTAGTGGCGTCCTGCCCTACCCCGTTTACCTCCCCGTCCCATACTCGCGGCGTCGTCTCCGCGGTCGGTTATTATTTGTGTGCGTGAATGCCCTGTGGCATAGCAGAGCATATCGGTTTTCGTCGAGTTGTTCGGCTGATTGAAAAACAGGCGCGAGCGCCTTTTAACTTTTCTCTGCAGTAATGGCTTTTAATTGGAAAACTTCGGTGCTTGTAAAGGGAGGAGGCCGCAAAAATTCTCGTAGATCGAGCGGATGGTAAGGGAGCCGGGGGGGAAAATCTCACCAGTGATTGAGGTCGTTTTTTTGTTCAGAACGCATTTCGCGCACACATAACTGCAGGCACACGAGTCAGAGTTGACAAAATTCTTATACGCAAATAATTGATAACCGCGGTATAGATATATATAGTGACAACCACGACACGCATTGTTACACCGTAAAATAAATACCAATTATAGTAATTTGTTATTATTATAATTTATGGTAGGTACATGGGGTAATTTGGAGGATTTGACAATTACTCATTAAGATTGTTATTTAAATTCTAACTATGCATGACGTATACACAAACAATAATATGGTTTAGATATATTAAGTTATTTTAAAATATCAATGAAACAAATATAATATATTCATATATAGAAATACAATTTCTTGAATCCAAATAGAGATCTAGATATATACGTATTATATGTATATTCTATTCTAAACATCATCTAATGCTATCGGGAGTGTAATCACGAGAGCCATATGGGTGATAGACAATCCACCCCATGATCTTTGTTTTACAAATCGTTTATTTTGATTAATTTATTGTAGAAATCGCACATAAAAAATCAAATTGATAACGATATATTTTTTCTTTCAACCTAACAAACCAACCTTATCATAATGAAAAATGTTCAGAAAATGTTTATTTTATCATTTTAAACATAATAAAACGGTGACTCTCGAGTCTCAACACCTTTTTTTTTTAAATGCATCATCTTGAAAAATAACAAAATAGTTAAAGTTCATAGGTCAAAAGAGATGTGGTGGCTCGCCACACAGGTTGGTGGTTAGAAAAATTAAAATAAGACATTTGTATTTGCGCAACTGATTAAGCCAAATTCAACTATATAGTACCTATATCGTATAATAATAGTATGCATATATTTGTGTTTTATTATATGCGAGTAAGACTGTTATTTTTATAATACATTGCGTTATGTCCGTTATGATGTATTATGTTATTGTGTTAGAAAGTTCGTTGACGAAAGAATAAAAATTTATATTTTACGGCTTTTCCCAAAGTTTTATAATCGCAGCCGGAAAAACGATCTCGTAAAAGGTTAAATACTTGCAAAATGAAAAAAGTGCAAATGATTTATTTAATATTTTTTTTATAAATTATCTATTTAAACAACATCGTAAGATTATGATTTGTTTTATAAGACCATTTACGGGCATAATGTTATAATCAATCGCTTACACTTGACTACTTGAGGACTGGTCTACAAAAACAGTTAATTAGAGCTACTCATCTGTATTAGTCTTATCATCGACAAAACATTTAACGAATATTAATTATATTCTACGTATACAGCTGCAGTTAGATAAATATAAATAGAAAGATGTGTTTGAGTTAGAGATGAGTTTGTGAAAATAAGAAAAATTAATTTCAGTGAATTTCACTACATTTACCAGTCTAAATATACGTACCTACTATGAGTTTCACAACCTACATTTAATTCAGCATATTTTTTCCTACGTATTCTATATAGTTACCTATATAGAATATATATTCATCATTAATTTAAATTTTGATTTCATTTAACACCGTGGATGAAAAATACTTTGGTGCACATGTTAAATTTCTGATAGTTACATTCAAACGCATCAGATCATCATATCATGTTTTTACGCTTAATATTATCTAAAAGACTTAGGGTTAAAACAGTATAATTCACAAGATCTTATAATATATTATATTCAAAACACGTGATTCATTTTAGACTATCTATCGTAATATATTTATCGCTTTTGACCTATCTCTAACCCCCACAGTGCAATGTGTACGTTATTTTCGGGTTTTTTCCTCCACCCAAACGTTAACTAGAATGAGCAGCATTTACCAAACACAGACACACACACACCACACACTCTCTCACACTCTCACTCTCTCTCTCTCAAATAACCTTTTCTCAGTAAAACGACGGCGATGGGTCGACCCCGTTCACAGACTTGTTATGTACTCCATATAATATATATACCATCACGACCCTATAGTCTTTATACTCTGTACAATATAATATTATTATAATCAGATAACCTATAGATATAATATGTACGCGACGTATAGTGTTTATCATTATCTCCCGACAACTCGATAGCCGCGACGGCTAGAACACCGTCAAAGATTTTCAATGTTCAGTTTTTTCGTTTTAAATTTTTGTTCAGCCGACGGTTTTCTTCCCGTCGAAAATTTAATTTTCTACGTCGCTTATTGCATTATACACGCGCGTTTAAGTATAGCGACGTCGTCGTTGTCGTCGTCACCGCTACCGCCACCGTATACCTATAGCCACTAGTCATATTACTAAATACATTGTTTTTTTTTTTTTAGTCATAACTATTATTATATAATAATATAGGCCCGCACTAAAGATCCGTTATTAATTGATTTTTCCTATAGGATCTCGCGCCCGAGGAAACCGCTCATTTTCTACTTAATCACGCACGGACTGCGCCTGCCGTGCCATCGATCAAATCGTTTACCATGAACACGGAATGCACGGACATTAACGCGTTTCACGGCTGCTTAGTCGGACTTTTTTTCTACTCGCCTCACACACACACACACCCTGGTCAACCCGCTTCAGTCGTTCTGTACCATATATTATATATATATAATAATTATTATTATTGTGCTGTTCAGGTGATGACCTCGTCGTCGGCCGCACGTCTCTCTGCACCAAAGATAATGCACTTTAAATACGCCACTTTTCTCGTACCGACGCACCCAGCACCGCCACTGAATACATTTATTATTGTTACTATACTGATATCATATACATATTATACATCTATAACCTAATCATGACAGTGACTTATTGCAATAGAGACTTATCGTACCTTGAAAATGTAATATTATTATTAGACTGTGATACATACCTCATCAGCATAATATTCGACTCTGAAGCGTGTTTTCCTGCTTTAAAGGAATCAAAAATAAGAAATTCACAGTATTCTATACCTATGGGCTATGGTTAAAATCTTATGAATTAAGAAATGCTATAAACAGCTTTAGAACTGAATTATATTAAAAAATTGTAACACCAATTTTAGATAGTAATTATTTATTCATTCATTCATAATAATATTTTTTTTGATTTACAATGGTAGAATGCTACCTAATGGTTTTTATTATATTTATATTAGTTATGAAGTTACTACTCAAAAATTCTTATTTACCGTATAGAAATTCAGGATAATTGAAGTTATTCAATATTCAATTAAAAAAACTCAAACTACCCTTAGAAACATAACGTAGATAAGTCCCCTTGTTATTTATACACTAATCTAGTAATTTTCTTCGCTTAGAAACGTGTATATATGCACCTAATACCTATACAATAGTTTATTCAAATTTATCTCATCCGGATATGGACATAACATATCATCATACCTCATATGACGTGTATTAAACTAAACCTACCATGAAGGGTGATTTTTTTATCATGAACCACTCATTATTTCAAAAAGTATCAATGTTTTTGAAAATATTTTTTTACAGAGTTTCATGTTGTTAAAAAAACAACACTTTTATTAAAAAATTATGTTTTAAATATTTTTTATCCTTATAATTTTTAAGTTTTTTTCTTTTTTGAATGACAACCTAGAGTTTTAATTTCATATTCCAAAGCAGAATATTTTTCTTAGTATTTTGATACGTAAAATCGAATTTCGGACTAGTAGTTTATGAGTTATAAGTATTTAAAGTTTAGAGTAGTGGAGTAGTGGAAGAACATTTTGCGGGGTAACCCCGTACCACTCCAGACTACCAATCTAAACTTTAAATACTTATAACTCATAAACTACTCTTCCGAAATTCGATTTTTACGTATCAAAATACTTAGAAAAATATTCTGCTTTGGAATATGAAATTAAAACTCTAGGTTGTCATTCAAAAAAGTTAAAACTTAAAAAATTATAAGGATAAAAAATATTTAAAAACATATTTTTTTAAATAAAAACGTTGTTTTTTAACAACATGAAACTTTGAAAAAAATATTTTCAAAAACATTGATACTTTTTGAAATAATGAGTGGTTCATGATAAAAAAATCACTCTGTGTATTATTCGAAAGAAGTTAGTTTCCCAATTTATTTTTTATACTAGATATATAATATTATATAAGGATGAATATCAATGATACAATAATAGGTAACTACAATTTAATTTACCGGATATTTAAATAAATTATTATTTTATATTAACCATATTATATACTTATTAATTATTATCAACTATGATTTTTCTATTATTTCCAATATATTGATTTTGCATGGGTAAATACCTACGTTTTATTGCTAATTCATTACAATGCTAGAAAAAAGTTTTGTTAATATTAAAATTATATTTAGATTAGCTGAACCAATGCATTTCGTATCTCGTTAAAAAGACTGCTTATTAAATGTCTCAAGCTGTGTGTTAAATTCGTTATCTGTGAATTGTGATCATGCTAGCAGTATTTTTATAAGCATAATAGACACGTAATGGTTAAAATATACTAAGTAATAATCCTACACTGATAATTAATTTAGTTAATTTTTTTTATTTTTTAAAGTTTATTAAGGCTTCAACAACACAGGTTTTTAGCCTATTTTATTCAAAATTTATACAAGAAAAAGAAAGGAAAATATATACAGGCGCGGGTGTCCCAAAGAGATCTGACATTCTGACAAATGAAATAACTTTTGTTCTAATCAATATTTTTTAAAAATTTCTTTTAAATATAATCCATAGACACTTGCACTACATTTTTAAAATACATTTTTGATTTTTTAATACTGAAAATAAAAAACTTAAAAATTGATAAATTTTTTTTTGAAATATTCAATATAGCCAATTTTGTGAATTTTATTTTCAGAAAAATGTATATGGTAAAAACACTTATTTAAGTCAAAAGGCTGATTTTTACAATTTTTTTAAATATCAATATTTTCTTTAGGTAAATTATAGTAATTTATAGTTTATACATCACATATTATTAAAATAAATACAATAAAAAAAAATTAGATTTTAACATGCACTTATTTAAAAATGTTCTTATAAAATATTAAAAAAAAACTTTATTATTATTTGAAATTATAAGGTTTCTAACATAAACTAGATCGTAATTTACTTAATGAAAATATTGATATTTAAAAAAATTGTAAAAAATCAGCCATTTGACTTAAATAAGTGTAGTTTTTACCATATAAATTTTTCTAAAAATTAGATTTACAAATTGGTTATATTGAATATTTCGAAAAAAAATTTTATCAATTTTTAAGTTTTTTATTTTCAGTATTAAAAAATAAAAAATATATTCTAAAAACGTAGCGCAAGTGTCTATGAATTAAATTTAAAAGAAAATTTTTAAAAATATTGATTAGAACAAAAGTTATTTCATTTGTCAGATCTCTGTGGGACACCCAGTATAATATGTGTACATTAAATTTTGGAATAGATTTTACTACATTATTATAGTTATTATTTACAATGGGTATTTAGTGTTTATATTATGTAAAAAAGTAATGATTGCAGCTGTGTTTTCATCTTTGAAAGCTTGATAGAGTGATGCAGGATTTTGGAGTATTTTGCGTGCTTCAGTGTATTTGGGGCAGGTGATTACGATATGTTCAATGGATAGAGTTACGTTGCAAGTATCACATATGGGTGCTGGTTCTTTTTTGATGAGATGTACATGGGTTAAGTAAGAGTGGCCTATTTTGACTCGAGGGACGGTCACTTCCTCTTTTCTTTTTGTGCCGGGAGGATAGTTTAAACTAATAACAACCATCACTAATAAACAGCCATATATGAACAAAAATTTCCATCGTAAATCTCAAAATATCTGTTTGAGCACTACTGGGGTCGGGGCTATCGCTTTTTAACTTAGATATCTTCTGCCTGTGTGTGTTTGTGTGTGTGTGTTTACTAAATTTACTACAAATATTAAACAAATGTATTTGTTTATTATATATCTTATGATAACATGTTTGTGAAGTTAGCCCCCCAACTTTGTCCAAATTTCCCCGGAATAATTGTAAGTTGTAGTTCTGTATTTGTAAGTAAATGTAAGTAGATTTTCGGAATTTGTAAGTTATATGGGCCGATATTTTGACCATTTATAACTTGGGGGGCTAACTTCACGCTGCCCCCCAACCTTGTTCAATTTTCACCAATTTTATTGTAAGTTGTAGTTCTCTAATTGTAAGTAAATGTAAGTTGATTTTCAGAATTTGTAAGTTCATAGGAACTAAGTTATGGTCAAAATTAACTTAGGGGGGGCTAACTTCACACTTCCCCCCAACTTTGCGCAAATTTTCCCGGAATAATTGTAAGTTGTAGTCCTCTATTTGTAAGTAAATGTAAGTAGATTTTCGGAATTTGTAAGTTATTATAGACCGACGTTTTGGCAATTTATAACTGTGAGGCCAACTTCACTACAATCCTCTGGATGGAAAAAGATCTTTTTTTTTCAAGCTTCATCCGTCATCAGAAATATTAAACACTTGGTGCAGGTGTTTTTTAAAAATTTATAAATTTTAATATTTTTAAACGTATCTCTTATAATTAGAATAATATAAAAAAGAGTTTTATATGTTTTTTTTTATCCTTACATTTTGTATTTTAAAATAGAAAAAAAAGTAAATTTTTATTATTTTCATTGTTTACCACTGAAGCATTTCTATTGTTTTATTTTAATAATTATTTTTTCATCTTAATATATATTGAGATAATTTTAAATAAACTGTATTATGTCTACCTATACTTCTCTTAAAATCAAAATTTTTCATAAGTATTAGGATTTAGGAGCATATTAAAGTGATTAGAATTCTGATTTTGATGTTCTAATATTTAATCAGGATCATTCTATTGATTTAGCAAAACAACCATGATATTTTTTAGTATATGATTTAAGCATTTATGATAATATTACCTATAATATTGTGATAATTTCTATTTTATGTTTTGTATTTTTAGTAAAATATTAATTAAAGTATAATACACTTTATTATTTTGCTACAACAAATAATGCAATAAAAAACACCTGCACCAAGTGTTTAATATTTCTGATGACGGATGAAGCTTGAAAAAAAAAGATCTTTTTCCATCCAGAAGATTGTAGTGAAGTTAGCCTCACAGTTATAAATCGCCAAAACGTCGGTCCATAATAACTTACAAATTCCGAAAATCTACTTACATTTACTTACAAATAGAGGACTACAACTTACAAATATTCCGGGAAAATTTGGGCAAAGTTGGGGGGCTAACTTCACATACATTATGATAACGTTGTGATAATAAATAAAAATATAAAAGTATCTATTGGTAAACCAACTATCTACGAAATACAGTCTAATAATTTTATTAGTTATCTCAAAGTAATTTTGATCACTTATTAATGTTTAAACATTAAAGTTATAAAACTTCTTAACTCTATATTAGATCGTGGTATTAACAAAGTCAACGTGTTAATAGCATTCGTATTAAACATTAAATGGTGTAGCATCAGTGACACAGCATTTAAGTATTAACCGTTTAGAAGGGCGATCTGTGCAATCAACAGTAATCTGTCTACAGAGAAAAATGTATAAGATAAGTTTTTAATTAATTATAAATATACTACAACTAAACAACATGCTACCTACTAGATATTTTTCCTCTGAAAAAAAGATTGAGGAATTATAAGTATGGCCTTTTGGGCGCAGTGGTAAAATATATTGTTAGGTACCCATCTATTAAATTAATAATTAAGAACTATAGTTAGATTGTAACTATACATTTGTCTAATGATTTGCGTTTCTATAGCAATAAACAAAGCGTTACGCAAAAAATCATTTATAAAAACAAAGGCTTTACATATCATATATCTATTTAAAAACTACGAAAGCAAAATTGATCTTGCATACAAAACAAAACTTAAATATTATTTACATAAATAGAACACCACCAGGTATCTAAATAATAATTATATTTTAATTTTTAATACACTAAATTAATAAAAATAAATGGCAATTCTACATTCCACCAGAAGATCAATTTTTTTACGGCCATAAGTGTTATCCGTTACCTATGAAATACAAATTATTATCATCGGCTCATACACATGTTATAACTATTTCATTAAATCGTCTACAATATTATATTATTTATTGACGTTAATGCAATATACCAACATTTACGGCGAAAAATTCATATTATAAATAAATCATAAACCTAAACATAATCAGGTATAATAATATAATTAAATAGTATTTAAATAACAAACATAGGTATGCATATAATATTAAATTATATACTAATCAGTAACATTTATTAGGTAATTAAGTATACATGTGTAGGTATGATGCTTATTGCTTAATGTCGTAAATGCTATTACTTACTAATCAGTGTGTACAAATAAATCCAAATTTTTAGCTTGAAGTGAAAACAATATATTAATTAATAATTATAAAGTTAAAATTAATCAATTTCATTTAAAATTTTTACGACCACTTGTTTTTTATATTCCAATTTATATTTACCAAGACTTTAAGCGTCGTATTATGTTTTTAATAATTATTATTCAATAATCTATTTTTAAAATAATCGATCTAGATTCGATTTGTTTTAATTTTATTAGATCATTATTATAATTAATATAATACAATACTATGATGTAATAGTAATAAATTTGTCTATAATATCAGTGGATACTGAAGAATATAGAGAATCTGAGAACAGCTGTCACAAAAAAAACTGTTAATGGTTTCATATGTACTATAATCAATACTTATTTTATGTTCTTTTATAAATGATGTTAAAATAAATTTGTTAAAATGACTCAGCATTGTTTAATCTGTAAGTAAAAATACTCTCTTACAATATGTTATTATTATTATTATTATTATTATTTATAAATAAAACTATACCTACACAAAATATTATATCGACGTGAAATAACTATGAATCTTTGTACTTGCATTGTCGTAAACAAAGGTGTAATGGCTTATAAATTAAGTAGATACGTCGTACCTATTATAGTTGTAATTCATCACTATAACGTCATTCAAATATTTGTTTGTAAATGGTGAAGTAAGCCATTTTTAATGTTTGTTTGTATATGAATTGTATTTGACCTCGTGAAAACAATGTTAATTTGTTTTTAATACACAAGTTTGCGTTAACTGCAGGTTCATTGGCCAACTTATATTATGGTCGGATCCGAAGAACATGAATATGGCGTGGCATAATAAGAGTAAAATAATGGCTCAGTATCAAGATCTTAACCAAACGGCTACTAAAGACACCCTTTTAAATCTCTATTAGAGTCCAACGAGGGGATTTTTGTGGCCATCATTTAATGATATGAGGGTGAAGCAAATTGGCCTTGTACTTAATTATAGAAAATTTTAGAAAATTTATGTTCTTGCTACTATTAAAACAAAACGAAAATTAAAGAATCCAATACATTCAATTATACGTGATATAATAAATTAGGGTAATAATTTCATGAAATTAATTTTTTGAAATATTATTTAATGTTGATTAAAAATAAAAAACCATATTTTAATTCAAAACTGTAGTTGAAAATACGGTAAACACATCTAATTAATATAGTTACAAATTGAGTAAAAAATATTATAGAGATATTACTTACATCAGTTACACATTATATAAATCACACAATAGTTATTTTAAACATATTTTCTCTACATCGATGATCGAGAATTAAATATTGATTATCAATAATCAAGTACGATCTGAAGTGATGATCTTATAAAAACATAAAAAAAATATATACAAAATTGAAACAAATATATTTCTCAATATTTCTAGAAGAGTAAAAGTTCCTAAGTGTAATTATTTATTCATTTAACATAAAAATTTTATATATTATTATATACTATATCTGTTTACAAGTTGATGACACATCAAACAATGTATAACACATTTTCATGTGCAATCCAATCGATAGTTAACGATTTTTTATAATAACTATGATTCACTTATTTATTTTAATTGCATATGTCACAAGTGTTTCAACAATACACAAACAAAAGAAACGTCTAATACTATACCCGGGCCGAATTTTTTATTTAAGCAATGCTTAATAGAACACGCAATATCACAATATTAATATCAAAAAAGCGGGAAAGTGGTTATCGCTTTGCTAAACATAAGGTTATTAGTGGGTTACTATAATGGATGGAATTCAATTTGAATCCTTATAAGTTTTTCAACCTTTATCATAAAATAAATATCCACCAGAAAGTCAAATTAAGTTTTTACATGGGTTTGAAATTTAAATTTTTACAACGTTGAATTTTCAATAGATTTCTCATTTAGCACTTTAAAAATATTAAAAATAAATTCGCACGATTTTTTTTTATACGCATTTAAGTTCAAATTTTGACTAAATACGTGAAAATTTTGACAATGTTCAAATTATCTTAGATAGAAATTAGATACAATTTTTATTTTTAAATCTAAGATTTGAAACTTTAATTTAAGAGGACGTGATACCCGCATGTGTTGTCTCCGTCTTACAAGTGCGTATCATACCAAATTTTATGCTCAGCAGATCACGTTTAACTCCCTTAGTTCAAATATTAGAATGAATTGACCTTTTGTAAAGCTTAAAAGTAAGATTATTATTTAGACGACCTCATCGGCTTTTTAGTATAGGTATTTCAATTTTGAAGTGAGTTATAAGTATTTTAAGAAGTATAAAATATTTATAATTTTATATATTTTATAACTCGCTTCAAAATTAAAATATAGTAAAAAGCCCATGAGGTCGTCTAAATAATATTATCCTTACCTTTAAATGTTATAAGAGGTTAATTTATTCTAATTTTTTAACTAACGGAGTTAAAAGTGATCTGCTGAGCATAAAATTTGTTATGTTACACACAAGTGTCATGTAAGACGGAGAAAACAAATGCGGGTATCACTTCTTCTTAAGATTCCTTATAACTTATAAGTTATGTTTGTCTACCTTTATCAAAAAAAAAAAAAAATGTCCAATGTATTAATAATAATAGTAAGTAATAATAATCTATATATATCCTAGACAGATAAACCGTCTCCGCTCAGAATCGTTTTTCATATACAATGATATAATATCATTGGATTCAAATTTAATTCCATCCATTTCAGTAACCTACTTATAACCTATTGTACAGCAGAGCGATATCCACTTTTCCGCTTTTTGCATACTTGAGTGTTTACTTTTAAATATATCGTTTTCCAAAATAACATTAAAAAATTTAAAAAAAAACGTATTTATAAAATGTATAGGAATCGTGATTCAAGTTCATCGCGGTCAGCGTAGCAATACACATCGCTGTATATTGCTCCGCGCCATGCGTATACTACCTAGCGCAATTCTTAACCGATTTTCTTCTAACTTAGATCAAAATCTTAGGGAAATTATCCAACGAATTTTATATAAATTTTCGTTTGAATTAGCCGTTAGTCAAAACCTACGTGGTCAAATAAGTGTTAAAACTAATTAGATCGATAATCTATTAAGCGCAAAGTCAAACTAATCTAATCGATTAATTACCAATAGCGCACGGTTCCAGGCACCGTACTCGTACGCGACCTTGGTACCGTAGATAACACCGCGGCGCAATGCCGTCTATGAATAACACGACTATCAACAACCAGTCCTCCTCACGCAACAGTATACAGAGCGGCTCAAATGATGAAGCAAAAAAATTAAAAATTTTCATAGCCAAAAACACGCAGAACACTTCAACTGACAGCACTGATTGGATAATCAACACTGGTAAACGTTCTACTTCTCCAGGTAACTCACCTAAATCAAAAGTAAACAACAACAACCATAACAAATTTACATACACCACTCCCAACCGCTACGAAGCACTCAATGTCATAGACGAAGAAACAAATAAAGTAAAAGGCGTCGAAAATGACCAAATGCAAACCGAAAATGTCATTCAGCCACCACCTCCTCCACCAATATTTGTTACCACACAAGTCAACTATCAAAAATTCTGTGACCAAATAAAAAATACGATAGGCAACGACGAGTTTCTATGCAAAGCTACAACTAAAAACTTCAAGTTAATTCTAAAATCTCCTCAATCTTTCCGTCAAGTAATCAAATTACTAAACAATAATTCTATGGAATACTTCACATACCAAGCTAAGGAATACAAATCTTACCGAGTAGTATTTAAAAACCTTCACAACTCACCGTCTACTGAACTTATTACTCAAAACCTCAACGAGCTCGGATTTTCGGTCAGAAATGTTACTAATATAAAGAATAAAAACCAACCCAGAAGTCCACTCCCTCTATTTTTCATCGACCTGAACCCGGCACCAAACAACCCTGAAATATTCAAGCTTACAACGCTATGCCACTCAATAGTCAAGATAGAAGAACCTCACTCCAGACATGACCTACCTCAATGTCACATATGTCAAAACTACGGTCATACTCGTACCTACTGTAATCGCCATAGGCGAATCTAGGAATTCACTGCAGGGTGTGCCTTTACCTCAAAAAAGCCCTCTGTAGTTCAAAATACCTCTCAGTTATCATATGTTTAAAATATGTTTACCATTTGAAATAACATTAATAATATTATTAAGATTAATTTTTATTGCCTAGTTTAGATGCTATTTTTCATGCTGTAGAATACACATGTAATGTTTCAAAATTATTCAATTTAATAAACTGCAACTATTGCAAAGTTGCAAAGTTCAATATATGTTACTCAATTTTTTTTTTGTACATACTTACAACCATTAATTAAATTGGTAATCAATTATGTTTAAAATTCTTGGAAGTTTAATATAACATCTTATTTATATTATTATTAATAACAAAGAATTGTATGAAATATATAATATAGGTGACTGATATATAGTAATAGGTGATATGATATTATACTTAATACTTCTGTGTTAAATGTTAATACTTAAGAGGACGCCAAACCCGTATGTGTTGTCTCCGTCGTACAAGTACGTAGCACAACAAATTTTACGCTCAGCAGATCACGTTTATCTCCGTTATTTTAAAATTTAGAGTGAATTGACCTATTATAAAAATTAAAGGCAAGATTATTACCGAGTGCATCTCATAAGTTTTTTATTATATTTTAATTTTAAAGCGAGTAATGAGTATTTTAAAATTGTAAATAATTTTTATATCTAAAAATACTCATAACTTGGCTTAAAATTAAAATATAATAAAAAGCCTATGAGATGCACTCGGTAATAATCTTGCCTTTAATTTTTTTAATAGGTCAATTCACTCTAAATTTTAAAATAACGGAGATAAACGTGATCTGCTGAGCGTAAAATTTGGTATGCTACGTACTTGTACGACGAAGACAACACAGCGGGTGTGGCGTCCTCTTAATACGAAATAAAGTATTTTTCATTTTGTCAATAACCATAAAAATGATAATTACTGATAAAATTAAATTACATAAAATAACTATGATTATGGCTACAAATTACGACTATAGTCGTGCTATAAATAAACAGGCATGTTTTCTCTATTCTTGAAAATATTGCTAATCTTTTATTAACTATGCTTATCATTATAATATTTATTGACAATATTTTTACCCATAATAATGTATTAAAATTAAAATAGAAATTATTTAATGTTTAGACTCAATATCATTGTAACTGAAGTCTGAAATGAGTATTATGGGCCCTACACAGGTTTATACGAGTCGCAGGGTGTGCCCTGGCACACCAGGCACACCCTGTAGATTCGCCTATGGTAATCGCCAACCAAGGTGCGTCCGCTGTGGACAAGCCCATCTTACCGACATGTGCGAAAAATCCAAGGATCTACCGGCTACATGTGCGCTATGTGAGAAAGATCACCCTGCCAACTACAGAGGTTGCGTTGTACACAAAGAACTCCAAAGATCCAGAAACACAAAGGATGTTAGCAAGGACCCATCCATTCCAACTATCTCCAGCCAACCAGAAAACAACGAACAACACACTCAACAAAACAACACAAAGGGTAAGTCCCTCAGCAATGCCACCTTTCCTATTCAGACACAGTCAAGTCATCCAGCCGATCTAATCTTCAAAAATGTGAGCATAACAAACCCCAACTTACCACCCAACTTTCATCCTTTCTTGAACATTTTCAATCCCTTATCACACCTTTAATAAATCTACTCACGACTCTAATTAACAAAATTTTAATCAAAAATTATCTTCAACTCAAATGCAAACCGTCCTTTAACCATCTTCTCCTGGAACGCCAATGGCCTCAGAAAACACTTAGAAGAACTACAGCACATCCTAACCGAAACAAATACCGACATTGCTCTAATTTCTGAAACTCACTTTACTTCTACTTCCTGCGCCAAAATGTATGGTTTTAATTCATACTACTCGTGCCACCCTGACGGAACTGCTCACGCTGGTTCGGCAATTTACATCAAATCTAGCATACCCCATCACCTACTACCTTCTTACATCTCTCCTCGCATACAAGCATGCAGCGTTTCAATTGTTACTCATAATAACATACTTATTACTGTATCCACAATTTATTGTCCTCCAGGCGTCATCACCACTATTGATCATTTCTCTGAATACTTTTCTACACTGGGACATCGCTTCGTTTCAGGAGGTGACTTTAACGCGAAAAACAAAACATGCGGAAATCGCTCTCCCAACACTAGAGGCAGAGCATTACAGTGCTGCATAAACAACAATAACTTTTCTTCTTTAGCTCCTCCTGGTCCAACCTATTGGCCCTCTCACAACAACAGACTACCCGATATCTTAGATATTTTTGTCAAGCAACTACCAAGTAATATACACAGTGATCTCACCAACTTTTATGACTTGTCTTCCGATCACACCCCAATAATCCTCAAATTAGGTACAAATGTTTCTCCATGCCAAAAAGAAACTCTCACACCCGGTCAAACAAATTGGCATATCTTCAAAAACATTTTAAATGACGACATAAAACTTAACGTTTCCCTAAAATTAATCGATGAAATCAACAACGCTGTTAATCACCTTACAACCTCGATACAAAAAGCCGCACTAGCAGCTGTAAAACCTCAATCTAACAAAAAACACAAAAACGCAAAAAACCAAACTCCTCCTCATATACTAGCTCTACTTACCGAGAAACGTAGAACTAGGGCACACTGGCAAAACTTTAGGTATCCCAATGACCTAACCAATGTTGACCAAACTCAATAAACTAAATATCCAAATAAAAAAGAAAATCCAAAATTATAAAAATCAATCATACAACACCTATGTAGAATCTTTAACAACTAAAAACATGTCTCTGTGGAAAGCAACAAAAAACATTCTACGAATAAACCAACCCAACCCTCCTCTTAGAAAAGAAGACAATTCATGGGCCATTACCGACACCGACAAATCTAATATTTATCTCAGCACCTTAAAAACTGCTTCTGTCCTCATGATATTCAACCCAGTCCCACTCAACTGCGAATAGTTGAAAACTACCATGAATCTCCTCTCCCAATGTCTCTGCCTGCTAAAGCCACATCCCCGAAGAAATAAACAATATAATAAAAAAAATCCCTATCAAAAAATCCCCAGGTCACGACCTAATTACCAACTTTATAGTAAAAAACCTACCACGTAAAGTCATAATTTATTTATCCCACTTATTTAATGCACTGTTTAGATTATCATACTTTCCTAGGGCCTGGAAACACTCTATCATAATTCTTATTCTAAAACCAACCACCCGAAAATCCGGAATCATACAGACCAATTAGCCTTCTCCCCACAATATCAAAAAATTTTGAAATTTTTTTATTAAAAAGGCTCCTCTCCATCGCCAACAATGCTAATGTCATCCCGCACACATAATTTGGTTTCAGAGCCCACCATTCAACCATTCACCAACTACACCGCACGATCATATCTCCAACGCTCTGGAAAAAAAAGAATTCTGCCCCACCGTTTTTCTCGACGTCTCCCAGGCCTTTGACCGGGTCTGTCACGATGGACTCCTCTTTAAATTAAAAAAGTTCCTTCCAGCCCCCTATTTTCTACTATTAAAATCCTATTTATCAGACCAGCGGTCGCCAACCGGTGGTCCGCGGTGAAAATTTAGGTGGTCCGCGAAAAAATTTGAACTTAACTTGCAATATTATTTAATATATATAAATAATATTAATATTAATAATCACTATGTGAAAAAGTATAATTGTATCGTGTTGCTGTGTAGGGTCCGTATTAAAATAATAATAAAATCATCATTATCGTGTGTTATCGTTTGTTAGAACAGTTATAAAACTATAAAATGTTACGAGACCTTATACTCAGCGACTAATGACCTACAATATAATGTATATATATATACACATATATATTATATATATTATTGCCGAATCACAGAACGGATAAGATTATCTATAGATGCGTCGTTACATACGGGCTTGGTAAAATGACTATTTTATCTTTTTATTTTTATTGAAATATTTAGTTAACGTTTGGTCGCGTTGTCGTAATATTTTATTGTATTCAACGTGCGTGTGGTTTTTTTTAAATTGTATTTTGTTTTATTATTTACTTACATTGTATAATGAGTGAAAAAAAACAAAGTAATGGTTATAATTTCTTTATAAATAAAAAAGACAATTGCAACGATAGTAATAACTATGAAGAAACTTTAGAGCCCCCACAATTTTCGTCAGGTGTCATTAGAAAAAAACATTCAAACCGACGAAGGATAGAAAAAAAAATTTAAATAGTAAGAAAATATAATTCAAACTACTTGAAATCTGAATTTATTCAAGAACCTGATAGTGATCTACATCCACTGCCACTTTGTGTTGTGTGTTCTGACATATTATCCAATGATGCTATGAAACCTTCGAAACTTGAAAGACACTTCCAATCAAAACATAAGAATTTAGCAAATAAACCAATTGAATATTTTGAAAGAATGCGTGATGACATGCGAAAGCAAGTAATTACTATGAAAAAAATGACAATCGAAGATAAATCCTTGTTAAAGGCTTCTTATTTGGTAGCAACTTATCTGATAATCAGACCGTTTCTTCACTGTTCGTCTCAAAAACAGCTACTCAATATGTCACCCCATAAAAGCAGGTGTCTTACAAGGAAGCGACATCGCCCCTTTTATATACCCTGTGTTCACCCATGATATCCCAAAGACTTTTTACACGTTCATTGGCACATACGCTGACGATACTCTAATATCGGCGTCACATCGCGATCCTGAAATTGCTAGATTAAGGATCCAAAACCACCTTAACATGATTAAGTTATGGGCAAATCGTTGGGAAATAATAATAAACGAAACCAAATCAATTCACGTAACATTCACTTTACGAAACTCTGACTGCCCCCCAGTTACACTCAACAACAAAGTCCTTCCTTCAGCAAACGAAGTTAAGTACTTAGGGCTCACATTTGACAAACGTAATACGTGGGGTCCACACATAAAACTAAAGCGGAAACAAGTTAACTCCAGGCTGCACCTCCTTAGACCCCTTTTAAAATCTAAACTATCCCTAACAAACAAGGTGACAATATATAAAGCGATAATCCGCCCGGTCTGGCTCTATGCCATAGAGTCTATGGCATTCAGCTATGGGGGTCTTCAAAGCCTTCCAACACCAGAACTCTATAAGCTTTTCAATCAATATGCCTACGCCTAATAACCTCCACCCCCGTGTACGTAACAAATAAAAATCTTCACAAAGATTTAAATCTACCTACCCTTAACGATTTGGCCAAATCCCATTATACCAAATTCTTTTCGAAACTCCACACTCATTACAACCCTTTAATCCAAACTTATCCTCTGCAACACACGCTCCCAAAAGACTAAAAAGGCTGTAGCCCCGAGACATGCTTAAAGCATAAACACAAAAAAAAAAAAAATCAAAACTATACCAAATAATTAACTTAATGTTTCTTGTCAGGTGGCACTACTGAGGGCCTTCCTTTTCTAATCTCCTTAATGTCATATAAATAAAATTTTGTCATCATACTTACTGATTATTGTAAAAATAGATTGTAAATATATTCTTCTAAGTAAATAAAAAAAAAAAAAAAAAGGAATCGTGATTGATTGTTTCCGGCCAAAATTCGATTGTATTTAATCGAATTTACTTCAGGTGGCCAATAGGCGCTACAATATGCATCTTAACAAGTAAACTCTGTTATAGGAGTCACCACATAGGTAAGTATGTACTCAAGCACTCAGCTGATATTCGAGAATCGCTTTTCATGTGTCTCAACTCTCAATAAATATTATTGTAAACACACAATAATAATAATAATATCATTTTATTATAATTATATTAACACTATTGTTGTTGTTGACACAAGGCCCAATCTCGCGGCACATTAAATTATTAAACAGCACTTCCGGTATCCTTATTATATATACCTAACTCGCATAGACGTTATAATCGTGTCTCGTCGTTAGTTTTTATAAGGTTTTAACTCTGTAGGTCAGTCGTTCGTCCACCACAATAGATTTATTACGATATGACTTGCACAGACGCGTCTCATATCGGATATTAGTCATTTCTACCATAGCGCAAGTACCTGTATCGATAATATTTGATTACAAACACAATGTCTATACATAAAGTCTTATGGCAAGTCTGCTGGAGCGTGACGATACTGTGATGGTTGGTAATTCGGAAACGAAGATATCCGATTATCCTGTGCGGACGGTGCAGCGCGGAAAACTTTAATGTGCGTGAAAAATGGTCGTCGATGGCAAGTGAAGAACGTGTCGCGTACTCAATTCGGGTGCCCCGCCGAGGAGAAAAACGTGATCGGACCCCACAAGGAGCTGTGGCAGACGGCAGACATACGTTTATTGCTTTTTCTGGTACACCGGAACTCTGCTCCTGTAGGTGACAATGACAATAATAATTGTAATAATAGCATCAAGCGGCCTATATGTATTATTAGATAATAGATAGGCTCTTACATGTTATATGTTATAATATTATAGCCATGCATATATTAGGCACAACTATCAGTAGGCACGAGTGTGAAATGCATCCGCACATACCTATCACATTACATCGATCTATAATATAGAATTTCTATATGAATATAATCTCGTTGATTACAAAAATATTACCTTGAACGAGAAATAGGTCTAAACACAATTCTATGAGAATAAGAATATTTCATTATTATTTACCTGATTTTCGAGGAATTTGATAAGTATACGTATGAAATAAACTAGAAATCTAATCATGAAGTTGAAATCTTTTGATTTTTGGGCGTACAACCATGGGTGAAAAATCCTCGTCCCTATAGAGTTCGGCCGACGTTTTAAGCTTTGAATTATTATAAATATACAAAATTAAGTTTTTCAAATTTTTAAGTATTTTTAATTGATTACATCTAATCATTTCATGAGGAAATAATGTATACACCAAGTTTATTTTAAAATACGTTTAAATCTGTAAGTATAGGTTGCAATTTGGTTTTTAATTTTTCCATAAAATATTCTATTATTCTCATATTTATGATATTATCATATATAGGCCTTTGTATGTTACACATATAGACATGATATGGCATTGTTAATATTTATCTCGTGTGCTTATAAGATTTATGTAAATAATTTACAATAGCTTACCTAGAATCATAGCATAGTAATATATGAGTGATATTCAAATATATTAGCATATTAAAATAATGTATTTAGAGGAATGTAATTTACAACGTTGTCAAATTGAATATGCTATTATATTAATACATTTTCATAAGTTATGAATCATAACAAGTTAAGTTTGTAAAGGATGGAATATAGTTTTCAAGGATACAAACTATAAAGCTAAACATATTATTCTGAACAAAAATTAGGTACATACACGAGATACATGAGTGACATCCAATATCACATTTGACACAAGTCAGTAGCAAAAAACAATCATAATCAAAACAACAAGAGTATTACATATTTTATTTTTAAATAAAATAAGCATAGTGTCTTTAAAACAAAACAGTATTTTTTATTGATTGCATTGTTTATTTTTAAAACAAATGATTTATTATTTTGTCCAATTTAATTAAAGGTTAATATAATTAAGACATATTGTTATATCATGAAATAATCATGCAATAAGTATTGAAACTTATGGTTATTATTAATTTTTAATGAGGAACCTCATCGATTGTCAATGCTTAGCAGTCGAAATTTAACACTTTATTCTACAAAATACCAAATAATTAACCGTAAAATAGGATACAAAGTCCCACTAAATTTTTTCCTGATTACATCTTGAAAACTATTGAATTTAAATAATACACATTGAAACGAAGAACACCTTGAAAAGATTGGCTTTATAAATTATTGTATCTAGTAGAGTTTCGTTCAATGGGTACATGTAGTGTTAGTATCTTATAAAAAAAAATATGAACATTTTCTGAATATTAGTTATTTCTAGACAACATTAAATTTGAAAAAACAAAGTTCAAAACTTTTCGGAATAATCAAAATATAAAATTTTTAAAAAGTTAAATGTCTCGCCTTAAATTGATCATAATGTTATATATTTTTATAACTTGTTTTATAAATGAATAACAACTTTTTAGATGCGTAATTGAAACCAAAACATTAATATATGTACAAACACTATGTATGACATGTGAATAAATAAAAAACACCTGCGTTAAAAATTGTTTTCTAATACCTATGCCTTATAAAAATTTAAGTTTGCAAAAACGAATTATAACAATATCCAAAAATGTAGAATGTATAGTTATAATACTTATTATAGTTTACATTATAATATAGTTAAAGAAAATTACATTTAGATCGAACTGGATCCAAAATCATAATATAAATTTCTTTAATGTATTACTACTATAGGTCCGGCTTTATTTACAGATTGGAATACGTTTTTATTTTCTAAAGCTCATAAAGAAAGTTAAATACTTAAATTTCTGACAAGTAAAGTTATCAAAAATAGTAGACGATAAAAAAATAAATAGTTGTTAACAAGTTAATTCCAGTGTGATATAATTATTAATTTAACCAGTATGAATGATATTTTATATAAATTATAAATATACATATTTCCCAACACCACAAAAAAATATAAAGTTATTTTTTAAATGCAAGGTTTACCTGTTGATTATATAACAATCAAATAATCATGCGATAATTATTGAAATTTATGATTATTATATATATCTGAAATAATTATATATTGTATAAGTTTACGATACCTATCCAACAGATTTTTTCCCTATATAATCCGGATGTGCATTACGCTGAATGTGCTATATCACAGTACGTTGTTAAAAAAATATGGGTTATTTATTTTCGGTCATATTTTTAGATATTCGAGTCAGCAAAAACGTCAGACTTATTCTTCACAAGTAAAAAAACTGCGTATTCAAGAGATATTATGCTTGTTTACATGTTCGATCGCACAACATCTACAGGTCGGCGTTAGAAAATCATTGGTATTCAATTCGATCCCAAGAATGTGCAGTCATCATTATAGCCTGATGGTCATTTTGTCTTCACTTTCCGAAATTGGGTTACCCAAAAACCACATGAGGTTGTTATAACACATCCATTCAGAATTCGGTGTTTGGCATCTTATTCTTATTACCGCGGACGACGGGCAAATCTCATGAGCAGTGTAATCTTAAAATGTTAGTTGGTTTGCTTCTTAATTCTTATGGAAGTGCATACTCAAACTTTGTAAAATTATTCAATTCATCAATTATTTTTAAGCTCGTTAGCACAGGCTTTAAGAGTTTAGAACAATTACATTTTTTTCATAAATCAACATTTCACCTTCTCCTGATAGCTGATAAATTATTATTCTGCACTTTAGACGAAATGTTCAAAAAAACAATTATCATAAAATAATATAAAAGTAACCAAAATTATCTATTTTTATTATAATTTCCTACAAAGGGGCATCGTTTGCAATGATCGAATAGGGTAGAGTTTTATTTATTTCAGAAACACTTATTTCACAATAGAATACTGATTCAATACATTACACAGAATTTTTGGATCTTTTTAAATATATCTAAAAATCATATAATAACAAAAATAATTTTATGTTATAATTTACAAACGAATATTCGTAAAATTCAAGGAACAAACATTGAAATATGTTGGTTCTAAATATTTTACTAGATGGTACTTGTTTTCATATTTTGGAATTCTTTAAAATCATGTATTTATTCAAGTGCTATTGTGTTATTGTAGCATTTTTTTATATTTGTATGTATTATGTACTATAAATACAAGAACACTGTAAATTTATTTTCAGTATTCAAAATATTCGAACTTCTGAAATACTTATTGTTTAAATCATGGCAAAACTCAAAAAAATTAAAATGTCTTTTTTTTTGGAAATTTATTGTTAGTTTTTTTTATTGTAGGTTTTGTGGAGATGGTGCTGGGAAATGATGATAAATTATGGACTGATTTAAAATATGAGGTCAAAAAGGGTCTAGGTTGGTATATTAATATATTAATATATTCAATGCGTAACGTGTAACATGTAAAATGTTTAGTAGGAGTATAGATTTAATACATATTTAATATTTGATTTATTATGTTTTCTTGTAATCTCAATTTATTATTTTATTTTTTAGAACCCATAATTGGTAAGTATATGCTGTATTAAATATCAAAAAAATAAAACAAACAGTTTGATTCATTTAACTTAAAAGGTGTATACGAGTATATAAAAAAAATATTGACTCTTTAAAGATATTTTCCCAACATTTTTGTTGACGCGTATAACCACACAATACTACGGTGGTTGTATTCTCGTCGAATATGAAAGTCGGATAACAGGTATAGCAATTAGTATATAAATAATCGAATAAAATTCATATGACTATAAATTAATATTTGTGGATTGTACTAATTACATGACAAAATACCATGATATACATAATTGTCTTATTAGGTCGATAACTTACATACTAAATTTTTACAATTATAATATTTGTCGAAGCTGACCTGGTTCGAAGTCTTCGCAATCGCCGTCCAAGTCTTCACGTTAGTTGGTGAGAGACAATAAATTAGCTGGCAGCACACCACAAATCTGTCAGTCCTATGTGGAAAATACAATGGCCGTTTGCACACGTTTTATAACCACACGACCGATCGTATGTAAGCCGAGAACATACAAAAGGTAGCACATCAACTGCTTGCATACAAAAATAGTTTTCTTTTAATCCGTCTGTTGAAAATGGCGGCGTAAAACGCACACGTTTTTGAGTATTGGGTATCTTTACCGTGTTAATTTTTATCAGTGTCCTGCAGCCCGGCTGCAGGCCCTGGTTATAACACTGACTGTATCATACAATTTTCGATCTGACGATCTATGTTTTTCTAGAAAAATGTAAACTTTAAATTTTGTTCAACCTTGCATTTATTAGGTTTATCAACTGTCGAGTTTAAAATAGGAATCTATACCTACTAAAAATATCATAAATCAATAATAAAGATATGTATATGTATATATGTATTTTTTTTTATAAATTATCAAGTTCAAATTTTCATTTTAATTAATTCGTCGATGATATATTATAGTTCTTATAAGTTTTTACGTGGACTCAATAGTTGAACGCGAGATTGAAAATTTTGATCCGATCGTAATATTTGGTTAAGGTAGTAAGAAGCATATGTATATTATTATCACACAGCCACTTAACAATATTATATTACAAACAAAAAAATACAATGTGATCGCGCGGACGATGAGTTATATTTATTTGTCCACTGAAAAATTGCATACTTTGCATACACAAATTTAAATTTTTACCTGAAGACGAATTAGTTTTTTATGATAGTTGTTGTTAAATAAATAATACTGATTTTTATGATTTAATTTATATGAATTACTGATTGTCAATTGATATGCAATATGCTTAAATCTGATTCACTTTGAATTAAGTACTAAATTATTTTATAACTTTGTACCAGATACATTGGAATTAGAAGGATTCAATGGTATGTAATACAACGTACAAAATTTAAACATTTAAGTCAAAAAAAAAAATAATTTATAAATATTATTTTATAAAAAATCAAATAAATTTAATCCATATCAAAATAACAAAGTTTGACGCTGATGCGATTTTATTTTATTATTTTTTAATTTAATTTATTATTACAGTATGATTATCATTAATTATATTTAACACAATAAGAACATTAGATATAAGTTGACTGGTCATGAGATTTTGGTTCCATGTCTTTACGCCGACGGTATCAACGCCGACGGTATCAACGCCGACGGTATCTACGCCAACGGCATTAACGCCGACGGCATCTACGCCGACTAGTATCTACGCCGACGAGTTTATCTACGTCGATAGTAAATACGCCGATGGTATATTTTTTTACAAAACGAATGTATTTCTATGGGACTAATATAAGAATAAAAATTAACTAATATGAAACTGAAAATTATGGAAAATTAATTATGTTATTAAATTTATTTTTTAAAACGACGAGTGCCCCCTTTTACTTGCGTAACCCGTATATATACAGGTGCCGGTTTAATGATTTTTGTTTAATGATTTGTTCGATTCTAACATTCGGTCTTATAAGAAGTCAAAAGCAGCCATGCCACTTGAATTTGTTTTAAGCCAGAAGGGCAACCAACAGTTGGTCAATAAAGGTTTTGTGTATACCACGGACAAAATCAAAGAAGACAAACACATACCCATAACTGTGTTATCGAGACACAGCATTGCGAATTAAAGAAATCGTTGAAGACTATAGGAATCGCGACACCTACGATTATTTGCAGGGAATTTCTCATAATTTCCAATTCCAATCTTGCTAAATGGCCAAGTTTAGGGAGCACTCGTCGTTTTAATAATGTCCTTTTTAGGGCATAAAAAGGCTCTTTTCAGAGCAAAAAAATATTTATTATTAAAAAAAACTAGGCAACAACGAGTTAGGTATTTTATTTTTAATTATTTAATAACATAATTAATTTTCCATAATTTTCATTTTCATATTTTTATATTAGTCCCATAGAAATACATTCGTATTCGCTGAGTGCGCTGAAAGAGAGCTCTTGCTCTCAGTTTTTTTGACTATTTTATTGCATATGTGCACAGGTAGTGGATCTGATGAAGGAGGAGCTGTAATAGTATTTGTAGCTGACCAGGCTGCAGTTTGTATATGACATTGGTAAAATTGAGAATTGCTAAATCTATGTCATCAAGTGATTTTAGTTTAATGTATAAATTTATTTCTTTATCAACTATTTCGATAAAACTTAGAATGGTCTGTGAATTTATTAAATAGTTTGTTGGATTCTTTATATGTTGGGGAAGTATTAAGAGTTAGGAGCACTGATGAGTGATCGGAATTTAAATGAAGTAAATTTTTAGTATTACTAAATAAGTTATTCAGTATTTTAGTCACAAATATATCCAGAATATCAAGATTTTTTTGGAAGACGGAGGCCAAAACGTTGGATCAGGCGGGGCTAGAACTTTAAATCTTTTTAAATTGATAAAATTATACAAAGTGACTCCACGTGGGTTATTCACTCACACTGGGGTTTGGTATTGAAATCACCGGATATCAGTAACGATAAGTTTAGGGGAGAGTATATGGCAGCAATAGTGAGTGTTGTAATACTTATTTTTAAATTTGATAGCACAGGATTGGAGATAAGCTTGTGAAAAACTAGGCAAGGAATAAAAATCTATAGTGGATTTAACAAAAATAGTAGCCCCGTGCGTTGTGTTATCTGGGTGATTTGTTTTCATTAAAGTATAGCCAGGAATATAAATATTCGAATATTTTGTAAAATAAGTCTCAGAAATGAGAGCAATATTAATAATATTTTATTATAGGTACAAAAAATGATACAACAAGTGCATATTCTGGTACGAATGGTAAGTAGTACCCAGTAGGTACGAAGAAACAAGGTAGTCTGAGTATAATCTATGTATATATATACTGCGTATATCTACATGGTGAGTATAGGTACCTACTAAGTTTATCGTTCATTGGTATTAAAATAACAGTATAATATTATTACGTTTAGTAAAAAATAAATATACAATCGATTTGTATGATTATTGTTGTTTTTAATATTTCATATAGAATAAGAAGCTATTTTCATAATAATATATTTAATTTCGTGATACTCGTATTATCCATCATAGTTCATAACGAGCATACCTATTCGCCATATGACAACTGATAATAATAATACTATTTTTACTATTTTTAAAAAGTAATATTATAAAATTAAATATATCCCAAAAACACCTTTCTTTACACTATCAATCAAATTTTAAATTATTTTTAAGATCTATGTTCCCCTCCCCGAGGACTAACCGTTAAATGTTATGTATGCCATGGTAAATTCGTGAAATTAATCCTTTGAAAACTTCATAAAATGAAAAATCGGCTTTTTCATATATTCAAAAGTCAAAATTATTTTACGAAATTGTCACTTTTTCATAAAATAGACACTTTTATTTGACATCATGTGTTTTATAATTTTTTATTTTTTTATATAAGAAAGAATCCGCGGTAACATATTATAGGCCATTGAGTGTACGGTGAAACTGTTGGGGTTATTTTTGTGTATTTGTTTGTAGGTTTTTAAGTTGGTAGGTTGTAACACGTATCTGTGTATGTGTGGTTATAAGGATATGTTGCTAAAAATCTCGGGTGGTCACCCATCCAGGAGGTAGTAACTGCGGCCAGTGCCCAGTACGCTCAATGCGTTTCCACACCTCACCAAGCAACGTAATTTATTTATTTCACAATAAAAGGGATATTAAAATAGATGCAACTATGCAAGTAGTTAAAGTAGTTTTTATTACGAGAAGAAACTTTGATAAACATAATATGTACATATATGTGTGTGAGTCTCAGTTAACTCAATCATATTTTTATATTTTTCAGAAACGGCCAAAGATTACCTTCTATTTTTAAAGAAAACGAGTAAAAACATATTATTACGCTGCAACTCGTTTGCGCACATTCAATATTTTTTACCTGAAAATCGACAACTCACTTGCGCTCAGCGAAATCAGTCATTTACCTGAAAATCGATCAATCGTTTGCGCACAACGACACATTCACACACACATGTATTATAATTTATAGGTGTAACGTTTCAGACTGAAATACAAACTATCAAATATTTGATAGCAATATTATCTTATAACCGATAGTTTAGATTATATCATTTTGAATTTTTCAAACCTAACTACTTTTAGTACAGTTTCAATAGTTATGATTCAATACAATATCGGTAATTATAAATTCAAGTAAATATCGTGTTTTAGTTAGTAGATATTACAATTTTAGATGCACTAATAAAAATGTCGTGCGAATGTAATTGTTATTAAATTAAACAAAATTATAAAAGTAGCCGAAACTCATTATCATGAAGAGTAATATAAGATAATTGTACAACAAACTTAGATCACAATGATGTAAAATTTCTACGAAGATCAATGTATGAATCCAGAAAAAAACATTATCAGCATTATCCTAAGACTGTTAAAGTGCGAAGGAAAATGTGTGGGTGAACAAGTTATGATAGTAGGGATTTTTGTCACGGGTAGCCAAAATATTTGTGCTCATTCGAGTTGTGTTTTTTTGCACGAATGAGTTGTAAAAATGATAAATGTGTGCAAACGAGTTGTAGCCTATAATTATTATTAATTCAAATTAAACATTTATAATAGTTTAGATTAAGCTCACATATTATTATTGTTCTCAAATCCTTTCTTTTTAAACATTTATTAATAATATGAAATCAAAAAAAAATGTTTTTTTCTAATTTCTAAGTTGTTTATACTGTAGTCTGTAATCAAACATCTACATAATATAAAATAATTAGATTTTTAATTTCAAATTTAAATGATATTAGATATTTAAACGAAAAATATCGATTAAAATTATTTTTTCGTTATTCAAAGTGAATAAATAGACAAAGACATTATGAAATGTTGAATTTTCAAATTCAATTGGTTTACAAAAACACACATCATTATAAAATCAATACATTCATCGCTCTGCCCTGCAGAATCTAAATTAATGTCGTCACTCAAAAATGAAAAACCATAATATATTATGAGTTTAGACTTGCCAATGCGGTTTTCATTGTTTTATTTATTGTTTGTCTTATTTTGCAGATTTTAATTCAAATGATTACCGGAAGATTTATGCAGCAAATATATCATTGTTTAGAAATGAACCCAAGTATTTTTGGAGACCTGCCAAAAACGAAATAATTCAGTGACAAGGTTACAGATATTATTAATAATTATTTATTTGATGCTATACATCGAAAAATGTATGTTTAAATAAAGTTACATAGAGATAGCTAGTAGTTAAACGAGTAAATGCTTATATTTTAAATAGGGCCTGAAAATTATTTAATTTTAATTGAATTAATTAAATAAATAATATCAACTAATTGTACCTAACTATTTTAAAATCGAATATTTTTTTTTTGTTATATAAAAAGTTACTAAATATACTCCGAATCATAATTTTAAGTAATTATTATAAGTATACAAATTGTTGGTAAAATAAAGTTGTTACCATCAAAAAAATCTAAAGTTTACATGTAGTGTTAGTATCTTATAAAAAAAAATATGAACATTTTATGAATATTAGTTATTTCTAGATAACATTAAATTTGAAAAAACAAAGTTCAAAACTTTTCGGAATAATCAAAATATAAAATTTTTAAAAAGTTAAATGTCTCGCCTTAAATTGATCATAATGTTATATATTTTTATAACTTGTTTTATAAATGAATAACAACTTTTTAGATGCGTAATTGAAACCAAAACATTAATATATGTACAAACACTATGTATGACATGTGAATAAATAAAAAACACCTGCGTTAAAAATTGTTTTCTAATACCTATGCCTTATAAAAATTTAAGTTTGCAAAAACGAATTATAACAATATCCAAAAATGTAGAATGTATAGTTATAATACTTATTATAGTTTACATTATAATATAGTTAAAGAAAATTACATTTAGATCGAACTGGATCCAAAATCATAATATAAATTTCTTTAATGTATTACTATACTATAGGTACGGCTTTATTTACAGATTGGAATACGTTTTTATTTTCTAAAGCTCATAAAGAAAGTTAAATACTTAAATTTCTGACAAGTAAAGTTATCAAAAATAGTAGACGATAAAAAAATAAATAGTTGTTAACAAGTTAATTCCAGTGTGATATAATTATTAATTTCACCAGTATGAATGATATTTTACAAGAATTATAAAGATACATAATTCCCAACACCACAAAAAAATATAAAGTTATTTTTTAAATGCAAGGTTTACCTGTTGATTATATAACAATCAAATAATCATGCGATAATAATTATAAATATTTGAAATAATTGTATATTGTGTAAGTTTACGTAAACTTTACGATATCCAACAGTTTTCCCTATACATATAAACGGATATGCAATGTGCATTACGCTGAATGTGCTTATCACAGTAAGTTGTTAAAAAAATATGGGTAATTTATTTTCGGTCATATTTTTAGATATTCAAGTCAGCAAAAACGTCAGACTTATTCTTCACAAGTAAAAAACTGCGTATTCAAGAGATGTGCTTATTTACATTGTTTGATTGCACAACATCTACAGGTCGGCGTTAGAAAATCTTTGGTATTAAATTCGATCCCAAGAATGTGTCATCATTATCCCGATGGTTATTTTGTCTTCACTTTCCGAAATTGGGTTACCCAAAAACCACACGAGGTTGAAAAAAATTGTTGGGTGACAAAAAAATAAGAAAAGTCTGTAGGTAGCTTACTATCTTCCAAACAAATTGGCCTTGCCACCGTATTCAGTACGCGCGTTCTTCACTTGCCATTATTATATTATATTAAATGACCGAGTTAAATTATTATATTATTATACCTAATTTAAAATATCTGAATAAAACGCTATAGCTTGTTTCAGTACAAAATATAAAGAGGCTAGGTAAGCGATTGATTCCGGTTAAGTAGTTACGTTAAAAACTTAAAAATATTTAAACCTAAGTTTAAAAAAAAATCATTTAATGTTAAATGTTTTTTTATATACAATTTAAATTAAAACGGGGCGTGTGGGTATGATGTATCTATCTCATGTCAAACGACTAAAATTTAAAAAAAATTAAATAAAAACGTCATAAATGCCATGTTACGTGATTAGAACAAATCGAACGGGTGAATTAGAGTAATAAATAAAAGAAATAAAGAGAGCTCTGGGGATTGTTTTTTTCTATTAAATGAAAATAATATTGTGGGATATCATTCGATTGAGTGTTTATGCGTCTTAATGAGGAAAATACGCATTGGTTCACTTTATAGTACAGTCATTTACGTAAATATATATTTAACTTTATTGCCGAAAGAGGGTTTTAAAAATGTAATGTGAAATCCAAATTACATTTTATCGATCCATTCATTTCAATTGAAATATTTGGTTATATTATTTAAATTTTTACACTATTGGTGAAGTGAATTGTGTTGCGAACAAACTCTGTTTAAATTAAAAACTTTATATGAAATTTCATAAGTCAAAATCATAACAGGAACATACATAGCATTTTTGAATATTCTACAATTTTCCTTCTTGGTTCTATTTAAATTGAGGATTCAAAGTGCACCATTTATAAGGGGTTTTATATAGGCAATAATTTGGTTGATTATTGTAATAACAAAATAAAAAATATTGATTAAAGGATAAATTGATCAATTTTCATTACTTAATATTGGCCGTTGCAATTTCTATATTGTATAATTTAAACGCATTAGTAATAATATGATGTTTACTTTGGATCCTTCTAATGAATTTAATCCATTTATAATATAATATTATATATTTATATCTGAAGCAATGTAACATACTATTAGATTATATTAGTAATATTACTTTTTGATATTCATTATTCATATTTTAATAGGTGAGAGTCCTAATTCATTAAATGTTGTTGAAAGGATCTAATGAAACTAAGATAACGGTTTTTCAAAACCTTTGTAGTGTAGTTTTGTCAACAAGCATGTCAACAATTAAAAAAGGTATATTTGGCAGGAAAATCTGTTAGAATCCCCTAAAAATAAACGTTTTGATCGGATACTAGCCGCTATCTAGTGTGTACTTGAGACATTACAAAATAAGAATGTTTGACTTTTAGAGGACGCCACACCCGCATGTGTTGTATCCGTCTTACAAAATCGTAACATGGCAAATTTACGCTCAGCAGTTCACGTTTTACTCTTTTAGCTTAAAAATTAGAATGATATAAACCTGTTATAAAAATTGATGGTAAGAACATTGTCCATGTTTTGTTGGAAGTATTTTTACAATGAATTCAGTTTTTAAGTGAGTTTTGCGCGTATACTAAATTGTGAATTAAAAATGCCAATAACTCACTTAAAAACTGAATTACAGTCGTTGACAGGATGGTGGTATGAATAATATACTATATTATACTGTTCTTGAACGCTACTGCTATAATCAGTTAGAACAGCACGATGAAGGCTATAGATTTGTAATTTTTCTTCATAATATGTAAATAAAACATACAACTCCTTCCCATTTTTCTCGGCCCTTACTAGTTACAAAAACATGATTTTGTTTAACCAAAATAAACTTGAGAAGTTTTTTATATAATTACATGTCAAATTTTCAGAAATTTCAAATGTAAATACAATCGATTTGAATAAAATTTGAAAATCTGTCACGTGATTATATAAAAAAAACTTACCTTTCAAGTTAATTTAGACGGAAAAATCATTTTTTTGCAATTAACCAGTTATTCAGATGGAAAGTACAAAGCGCATGTTATACGGTAAATTTTGCTACCAAAACGACTTTTTAAACTCTTAACAGAAGATTTTAATAATAATTAAATACAATATATAGATATGAATCTAATACTTTATAGGTTAGATAAATAAAATTATATAATGTTATGCATATATATAGTTTGATATGATTAATATACAATGATAATACAAAAAGCGGGTAAGTTGTAGATGTCGCTCTGCTGTACAGTAGGTTACAAGTGGGTTACTGTAATGGATGGAATTAAATTTGAATCCAATGAGGCAATGATATTATATCATTGTATACGAAAAACGATTCTGAGCGGAAACGGTTTATTTTTCCATAGGATTTATTATAGATTATTAAAAAATTTCAAATCTTAGATTTAAAAAGAAAAATTTTTATGAATTTTCTAGTTTAAAATAATTTACGAATTTTAGTGACTTTTAAGTATGTTGTCAAAATTAACATTTGAATGATTGTAAAAAAAAAAATGTGGCTATGTATTTCTTTTATTTTCCAACTGCTATTGTATAAATATGTTAGACGGCCTTGTATTAATTTTTTAAATCTTAGATTTAAAAAGAAAACTTTTTATGAATTTCTAGCTTAAAAAAATTTGCGAATTTTCGTGATTTTTACGTATTTTGTCGAAATTCAAACTTTTAATGCTTATAAAAAAAAAATAGTGACTATGAATTTCTTTTATTTTTCAACTGCTATTGTAACAATATGTTTAAAACCTTGTATTAAATTTTCAAGATCTTCAATCTAATAAATACATTTTTATCGATAATTATTTTAAAAAAAATTAATAATAGAAATAGTTAAATTTTTGAAAATTGCATGGTGGATAGTATATACTTATATACACATTTGGTGAAAATTTCATGTATCTATGGTCATTTGTTTTAAAGTTACATCAAAAACCAAAATCGATTTTGTCGAAAACTGAGTGTGCGTAAAATTTCCCGTTTTTCCCTTAATTTTTAGTTTGGTTTTCTCGATTATTTAGAAAAATATTGAGAATTTTTTTACTTTTGACCTCCCCCCCCCTCCCCCAAACTACCAACTAGATTCACTTTCTGATCGAACGAGGTAATGAAGTAAAAAATCGAAGCGTGATGACAGACACACAAAAAAAAAAACACACATCATGGTAATATCAATACATTCATTGCTCCGCTCAGAACCTAAAACTTTACGATAGGTACTGTCGTTGAGTCGTTCAGAAATATAATTTAATTAGATTTTAATACGGGCTAGTGCATTGTAATTGGAACAGCTGCAATATTTCAACTTATATTAGTGTGATCATAATAGTATTATACAATCGGGCTAAATGAGTGAAGTTCAAAATGATATTAATTTAAAAAAATTTTTTTATATGATATACTAATATGTAACATTTGTTAAGAAAGAACTTTTAAAACATACCATTTATTATATTGTAATTTATATAACTTTATATACATAATTTTTTTTTTTTAAGGAAAAAGCCTCGGTAACGTGACTATGATAACTTCATATTAAAATATCCAGTATTTTTATTTATTTGTTAATAATAATTAAGAGTTTAAAACTAGCAGTACACTTATGATTTGAACAATGAAGGTATATTTCTCAGTTTGTACACTGATTATTGTACACATCGCAAATTGTATAATGAAACTTGTACAATCTAGTTACTTTGTACAGCAACATTGTACGATTCGCGATGTGTACAAAAATCACTGTACAAATTGCGGAATGTACAATTCCGGACATTTTATGTAATGTATTTTTTTGCACAAATGAGTTGTAAAAATGGTAAATGTGTGCAAACGAGTTGTAGCCTATAATTATTATTAATTCAAATTAAACATTTATATTAGTTTAGATTAAGCTCACATATTATTATTGTTCTCAAATCCTTTCTTTTTAAACATTTATTAATAATATGAAATCAAAAAAAAATGTTTTTTTCTAATTTCTAAGTTGTTTATACTGTAGTCTGTAATCAAACATCTACATAATATAAAATAATTAGATTTTTAATTTCAAATTTAAATGATATTAGATATTTAAACGAAAAATATCGATTTAAATTATTTTTTCGTAATTCAAAGTGAATAAATAGACAAAGACATTATGAAATGTTGAATTTTCAAATTCAATTGGTTTACAAAAACACACATCATTATAAAATCAATACATTCATCGCTCTGCCAGAATCTAAATTAATGTCGTCACTCAAAAATGAAAAACCATAATATAATATGAGTTTAGACTTGCCAATGCGGTTTTCATTGTTTTATTTATTGTTTGTCTTATTTTGCAGATTTTAATTCAAATGATTACCGGAAGATTTATGCAGCAAATTTATCATTGTTTAAAATGAAAAGGAGTATTATTGGAGAACCTAACCGAAACTGAATAATTCAGTGACAAGGTTACAGATATTATTAATAATTATTTATTTGATGCTATACATCGAAAAATGTATGTTTAAATAAAGTTACATAGAGATAGCTAGTAGTTAAACGAGTAAATGCTTATATTTTAAATAGGTCCTGAAAATTATTTAATTTTAATTGAATTAATTAAATAAATAATATCAACTAATTGTACATAACTATTTTAAAATCGAATATTTTTTTTTTTGTTATATAAAAAGTTTTGAATGTGTGTCTGGCTGTGTAGGTACCTACTATTTATATTGGATAATTTAAGATAAGTTTTTTCAGAGAGTTTTTTACGCAAATGCGAGATTTTTACGGAACTACTTCATCAAGGTTTTATTTGAATTTTACGAATCCGTAGTTTAAGATTTGTTACATTGTATTTAATATTATTAGTTATTACATTACATAACAGTAATAATGTAATAATACTAATATACCTACTAAACATTTTATGCAGTTTTAATTTCTGACAAAAAAATGAAGATAGATCCCTCCAGCCCTCAATGCCTCACGTCTGCTCAATTCAGAACTCACATATCCTACAATGTTCATTGAAATTTAGGTATCTTCAAATTATCAGAAAAACAGTGGACAAATAATGTTGATACCTATGGCGTGTAATTAATAATCAAGTTATCAATGTTATAATATAATACATACCACAAACAGTTTAATAATGGTGTCAATGTGTTCGTTTTACTGACGTAACAACAAGTAATTTTATTATTTCCTAAAGTAGTACAGAAATTGATTGACTATAATCATAATATTTACTGTGGCGCCATCTCGTTGCTAATTTAATATATAGGAAATTCCATTTTTATAATTTAATCCATGACTAGATCGTGTGACACATCAATTCAGAATAAAAAATGTAATGAATATTAATTTTATACTAATATATAATACATGGTATACTTAGGTCCTAACGAGTAAAAATAATATATTGGTTCGTATTGTGTTGTACAAAAACTATTTACATAATTGAAATTTTTGAATTTTAAATTTCTTTAAAGTTATATTAACATTTTTTAAAATGTTTTTAATCTTCCGGATATGCGATGACGAATACGAAATAAATTTAGAGGTGACACTATCACGGAAAGATATTTCCGCCAAATTACTATTTAATGTTAAATCTGTGTAGTCAAAATTTTTAAAAGCAATTTAGGCCAAAATCCCATGTAAAAAGTTAGAGTGGCCGCTCTCGCTCATCTGCACAGTTCTTAAGAGTCGATTTAGTACGTTACCGTAATAATATTTTTGAATTTGGTATCATAAATAATTGCGTACCCAAAAATCAGTTCTGTCTTTTAATGTAATGTTGTAGCCATCGTAGTAATGTCATACTTGCGGTATTGTAACATTTGTAACGAACTAACGATAACGATGCTTATATTTTTTTTTTATTGATCTTTATAGCTTCAGCGGCATGGGCCATTAGCTTTATACATCATTTACATTATACTATTACTTAAAACTTACATGTTTTAGGTGACAATTTAATTACAATAATAAGGGCTGTTGACTATATTTATTCTAATTAAATGTATTTATCTATTTTGGTTGTCCTGAGGAATGACATGATTTTTTCGGGTTGACAGTCAGGTCCGATTGATTCGTATAAGTTGGTTGATATATATTGTTTTTCTCTTTCTTCCTCATTTCGATGCTTATTATTGTTCTTCCACACTTATTATAATTGCGCTTCACACAACACGTACGCACCCACGCACGCACATTGCTCGCTCCAATCAGAATCTAAAAGACTACCTTTTAATTAAAATTTAAAATTGATAAATATAAATCTTTGTCAAAATATTAAAATGCAATAGTATTTATACTATTATATTTACAATATCTCTGCCCAAGAATAGTTGGTATATCAATAATAATAATAATGGTATTTGAAAAAATAAACGGGCTCAAAATCCAATTGATGCATGGCCATTTATATAATAATATTATTGAGTACTAGCTGGCTACTAATAAACAACGGTTCGTTTGAAATTATCGGCTTTGTAGGTTTACGACGAAATCCGGAAATGGTTCATTTGATTTTTTTTCTGTCTACCTACACGCGCGTTATTTTACACCTGCAAAATAGCTGCATCTTATAATATCAAGAAATCCGACCAAATTATTAAAAAATACCATCATGAGAAAATTTATCGACAAAAAAATAGCAACATCGAATACGATGAAATGGAGACCAAGTTCGCAGATTCGATGACTACAACAAAGGAAATAACTCATGGGGATTCGGTGGGTCTATTGAATTATGCAAAGGAGTTCAAAAATGATGACACGTCGACTACCATAATCGCTCAACCGGACGAATCCTCCAACATTGGACCGGCTGAGTTGAACATTATTGCAGACGATGTGATTGCAGCGTCGCCGTCGAAGTAGGTCGCAGCCGTAGAAGAACATATTAAGCGAAATGGCGAAGCGTTGGACGTCACGCTGACCAAGAGAAAGGAGGTCACACCCCCTTTTTGGGGGCTTGTTCATCAGGCTGGACCCGGCAAATCACTACAGCAATACGCGCACCTCCACGCCCGGGCATCTTGATGAGGATCATCAACGCGGTGTGGAGAGGAGTAACAAGAGCCGTAAGCGTATTTGGCTGTTCCCCCCCCCCCCCCGAAATGAAACCGTACAAAAGTCCCCCCCCCCCCTGATTGAGGGCAGCAGACAAAGGCGAGGCGATGTGGAGACAAGTAAGGTACGTGACAGAGCACAGGGTGATCGGTGGTAAGTCACCAATACACGTTATTCGGCCACCGGCGGTGACGCGACGGGATCGCATACGTCGCGCGCTCGGGGTCGCCGACACTTGAGACCCTCTGCCGGCGCGGTGGACGCTTAGCTGTTTCGGTTGCGATCAACGATGACGACGAAGACACGACGACGGTCAGGCTAGCCGTATTGACGCGGGCAACGACCATAGGCGAATCTAGGAATTCATAGCAGGGTGTGCCTTCACCTCAAAAAGACCCTATGTAGTTCAAAATACCTCTCAGTTATCACACGTTTAAAATATGTTTCCCATTTCCCCTGGCACACCAGGCACACCCTGTAGATTCGCCTATATATGGCAACGACGCTGCCCTGGCGATACCACTGACGACTGCAATGCACGAATACGACTCGTTGCGACAGTGACGACAGATACCGCAGAGCTTATAGTGGGTAGGCAATGGATGACTATAATTTATGTAGGGTAGATAGCAACACGGATGTCAGTATAACACCAGACACGAAGAAACGAAACGATCAGAGTTACGGTGGTGCGTGACTCCACGGCGGGACCGACGGCCGCAGCAGACTGCTCGGTGCCGACTAGTATGGCCAGTGTGAAAATCACGGAGAGTCTCACTACCGACTCTCTACCCTTTTCGCCAATAGTCTGACACTGCCAGCCTTGTCACGACGCCTCGGTTCGGTCAAATCTGATTCCGCAGTACCCATTATATTTTATAGTTTCGTCTCTCGCTCCGAAAGCTTAGGTAACCTGCACTGTCAATGGCACAACGATCATCGTATTCGGCACCAGCAGTATCATCAAGCGCACAACGTCGCGCACTAGCCGCTCGGCGTAAATCGTTCATCTTTACGGCATAATCTGTTCAAAATTTCAAAGAACACATTTATTATATGTTAAAATTGTTCATTACATTTTTCAATAAAACATATTTTGTTTACATACAGAAACATTTTATTTTTCATTTTAGATTGTGAACGAAGTGATGAATGTATTGATTTTACAATGATGTGTGATTTTTTTTTTTTTTGTGTCTGTGTACAGTATAACTAGTCGAAATAATGCTTCGATTTCAAACTTTGGGGGTGGTTTCCGATGTAAAATTGAAGATCCTTGATGCATTATAGAGGTCAAAAGTAAACATTTTCCAACAGTTTTTAAAAAAATCGAGAAAAACAAAAAAAAAATGACAGAAAAACGGGAATTTTACGCAAAATCAGTTTTTGACCAAATCGATTTTTTTATATAGTTGTCATTCAAAAACTAATCACTGTAAATACTTGAAATTTTCACCAAATGTTTATGTTAGTGTTATATATATACAGTTTAATTTTCAAAAAGTTTTGACTTTTTTTGAGTTATTTATAGACCACTGAAATTTTCGATTTTTTTGAGAATTTTTTTTTGAAGTGTCGGTAAAAAAATGTTGGACGACCAAAAAACTTGAAAATTTAATACAAGGTTCCTTATAAGTTGTTCTTATTGTAGATAAAAAAATTAAAAATCGTTAGTCACAATTTTTTTTTGTAAGCGTTTATAGTTCAAATTTTTACGAAATATGTCGAAAACGCGAATATTTGCAAGTAATTTTGAAGTTTAAAAATCATAAAATTTTTTCTGTTCACAACTTAGGATTAAAAATATAACACTAAGTTTTCCTTCAAATAGCTTTAAAGAAAACTCGAAGCGTCGTTATAGGAAAAATTTTAAGTGTGTTTGAATTTTAAATTTTTTCGAAATAGCGTAACGATAACGATATATCCTCAAACGATTTTAAACATTTGTTATTATTCAAAAAGTATAAGTCGTAGATCCGTGAAAATTATACCAGTTATTTAGATTGGCATTTTCTTTACATGATTTAATTTTCAAAATATTTTGACTTTTTTGAGGTATTTATAGACAACTGAAATTTTCAATCTTTCTGCAAAATTTTTTTGGTCCTATCTAACCTACCTATACTTGGAAATTTAATACAAAGTTCCTCTTAAGTTATTCATATAGTGATTAAAAAATTACAAAAATACATAAGCACGATTTTTTTTTATTAGCATTTGAAGTTCAAATTTTGACTAAATACATAAAAATTACGGCAATGTTCAAATTATCATAGATAGAAATTCATAAAAGTTTTTCTTTTTATACCTAAGATTTGAAAATTTTATACAAGGCTCCTAAAATATTTTTACAATAGCAGTTGAAAAATAAAAGAAATGTATAATCACATTTTAATTTTTACAAGCATTTAAATTTTGACAACATACGTAAAAATCACAAAAATTCGCAAATTATTATAAGCTAGAAATTCATAAAAAAATTTTCTTTTTAAATCTAAGATTTGAAAATTTAATACAAGATTCCTTAAAAATTTGTCAATCTTTATCACAAAAAAATATATCCACCGGAAACTCAAATTAAATTTTTATTAGCATTTGAATTTCAAATATTGACAAAAATTCGTCAAAACCATGAATATTTGCGAATTATTTTGTAGTTCAAAATTCACAAAATTGTTTGTATTTATATCTAAGGTTACAAAATTTAACACCAAGTTTTCCATAAGTTTTGATTCAAATAGCTATAGAGAACATTTGAAGCGTCATTATAGGAAAAATGTTTTGAGCATTTGAGTTTCAAATTTTTATGAAATCGCGTAATGATAACGATTTATCCTCAAACGAGTCAAACGAATTTAAATATTATTTGTTATACTTCAAAAATTATAAGTCGTAGATACTTGAAAATTTCACCAGATATTTAGATCGGAAATTGAAAAATTGAAAATTTGTTCAATAATCGTACCTCAGATTATAACACATATATATTAGACGAGATGATTATATTGTGATTACGAAATGTTTTCATGGATATTAGAGAAGAATTTGTTTGAAAATTTAATACAAAGTTCCTCATAAGTTATTCTTATAGTAATTAAAAAATTATAAAAATACGTACGCACAATTTTTTTTTATTAGCATTTGAAGTTCAAATATTGACTAAATACGTAAAAATTACGAAAATTCGCAAATTATTTTAAGCTAGAAATTTATACAAAATTTTTTTTTTAAATCAAAGATTTGAAAATTTTTAATTATCTATAATATATCCTAGACTGACAATACATCTCCGTTCAGAATCGTTTTTCGTATACAATGATACCTATCATTGCATTCAAATCTAACCTACCCTATAGTCAGTGGTCCACCCCACCACCTAATGTACAGCATAGCGACATCCACTTACCCGCTTTTTTGTAACGTAGGTACCAAATTGACCAAAACTCAATAAAATATACAGTAGATTTTGGACAAGTAAAAGTATTCGGTATCACCGTATCGATGTGGTAAAATTTAAAACGTGATTAAAGAAAAAAAATAAATTTAAAACACCACACACACAATATCATAATAAAATCAATACATTTATTACTCGTCTCAAAATCAAAAATATTAATAACTATGTCTAACTAGACTGTCTGAATTTTTTACACTCTGACATATAGGCAACCCAACTGACGGGCAGTTCACTTTAAATAAAATTGTTTCTCTCTTTTGTTATTGTTGTATGAATACCGCATTGTGTTTAGTGTTTACGTAAAAGTAGATATTGCTCCGTTTCACAAGAGTCAGACGATCAAATAATCCGTGTTGAAATCCACACACGCTGTCAATAATAGTATTGATGCCGTCAATAATACTTTTCGTGGATACAATAGTAAAATAAAACATTTAGAATTATAATATAATTAACTAATATTATGTGGTAATACATAATTTAACATTTAAAAAATACAAATTGTAATTAAAAAGAAAAAAATACTTCTATATGCTAATAGCCTTTTTTATTATTATAGATTATTAAATAGAAAAAAAAGTGACGATAAACAACGTAAAGCAAGTAAAAATATTTCGAAAATGTTATCAAGTATAGGAAATGATAAAATTAATTTTGGTGTAAATTTCAAGCATCAAAAAAAAAATTAAAATAAAATGTCGTAAAAGTAAAATTGCTTACCTTACGTTGTTAAGATCGATATCATGATAATGTGAACTAAATATAAATGTTAAATAAAAATGTTTGTGCAGGGTAAACTCTGGAACTACTTATCAAATCTTGTTGATTTTTTTTAACAAAAGAGTAAGTAATACTCGATGTAAATAATAATCCTTGTATTCTAATGGCCTATGTAGCAGGGAGTAAATTTTGTTAGTAAAAAAAAAAATCACACCACATTGTGAAATCAAAATACATTTTTCGCTTCGCTCAAAATCTAAAAATAAATAAATAAAACATAACAATATTCAGTGGTTTACTCAGAGGTAGGGTTCTTGGGTCCTGACCCCCCTGAATTTTTTTCATTTTACAAAAAAAACTTATTTACCACCATTTCAATACACAGAGTCGATAAATTGTTGGTAATAATTTTTAATAAATATAAATTAAATTATTAATTTATTATTAATTATATAAAAAATGTTATGGAAATTATTTAAATTGTTTATTACTGTTTAAATTATTTACTCATGTAAAACACTAACTAAACTAAAATCCTGCGTACGCTAGGTATTGACAATGTTAACACTTTACACTTAATATTACTATATAAATACTAACTTATAGTACGGACTGATATTTTAAATCCATGAAACCTAAAATATTAATGGTTAATAAAACTATCAATGTATTTCCAATAAGAAATACTCTTTTTACTTTTGTAATAGCAAACAATAATAAGTATTAAAAAAGTACGAAATATTGTATAATGAAAAAAATACTAAACACTGTTCATTTATGTATATTATATTGCATATACAATACACTAAACGCATTTCGTACGCACTTCGTTTTGTACATTTAGTTATCTTGTTCATATAATGCTTTCACTTTTTTTAAACTCACGAACGTAATATTTAAATAAATCAATATGTACATTTTAGTTTTATGTAAAAAAAAAGCGGGTAAGTCGTGGATGTCGCTCTGCTGTACAGTAGGTTACAAGTGGGTTACTGTAATGGATGGAATTAAATTTGAATCCAATGATATTATATCATTGTACCTATACGAAAAACGTTTCTGAGCGGAAACGGTTTATCTGTCTAGGATATATTATAGATTATTAAACATTTTCAAATCTTAAATTTAAAAACAACAATTTTTATGAATTTTCTATCTTAAAATAATTTGCGAATTTTCGTGATTTTTACGTATGTTGTTAAAATTAAAATTTGAATGCATGTAAAAAAAATTGTGACTACCTATGCATTTATTTTATTTTTCAACTGCTATTGTAAAAAAATGTTATGAGCCTTGTATATAATTTTTAAATCTTATATTTAAAAAAAAAAATTTTTATGAATTTCTATCTAAGATAATTTAAACATTGCCGTAATTTTTACGTATTTAATCAAAATTTGAACTTTATAATAAATGCTTATAAAAAAAATACATGACAACGTATTTTAAATATTTTTCAACTGATATTGTTACAATGTGTTAGAAGCCTTGTATTAAATTTTCAAGCTATTATACCTAACAAATACATTTTTATCGATATTTTTAGAAAAAAAAAAACAAAAAAGTTGAAAAATTAAAATGTCAGTAAACAGCTCAAAACAAATCTAAACATTTTTAAAGTTATATCAAATATATGAAATGCCTATATGAACATTCAGTGAAAATTTCAAGTATCTGCGGTCATTTGTTTTAGAGTTACACCAAAATAAGAAAATCGCTAAATGTGAAATCCAGGTAAAATCCAAATTCGCTACCCTAACAGTAACAACATGTATCTGCAAAAACCTTATTTTTCAGGAGAGCTTAAAAACCATCTACTTTTCAATAAATGTATAAACCTGAAAAAATTATTGATCTAATATTATGTCATCATGCATGAGCTTATTATACTTTTTATTGAATCGAACTTATAAAAAAATATCTTATATTATTTTATGTAGATACGTGTTATTCACAAATAATATTACAGATAAGTGTTATTGTTTTTGTAGATAAGTGTTATTAAATTATTAAAAAACATAAGAAACAACACATAACTGAAAATAACATTTTTTATTTAAAACAATAAATAATTATAAATAAAAACATAACAAATTAAATTACCAGTCTTTGGTTCACATTTGTAAAAGTAATAATAAAATAAAAAAATATTATCACCACGTTGTGAGTATAACCACGTATGTGACTCAATCAAAAATATTTCAGTTTTCAACAACACGTATCTGAAAACATCAATTCAAATAGGATTTTAATACAAATTTAATACATAGATCAATAATACTTTAGTACAACATACTATAGTATAATATTTATAATTAAGTTAATAATTACCTGAAATTTGAGACCAATTCACTACATTTTTCAAGAGTGGTGTACAATTGTACGAATTACCAGTGTAAATATTGTAGATACGTGTTGTCACATTACATTTTCAGATACGGGTTATCACTAATGTCAATTTTTTGAGGTCAATATTTAATTTACTATAACCATGGTTTTAGATAACAACGCGCGAAATTCTTCTGAATCGATTGATATCAAAATATTAAAATCGAAAATTTGCAGATACGTGGTGTTACTGTTAGGGTAACGCAATGTTGTAAAAATTTAAATTTCAAATGCTTATAAAAATTTAATTTGAATTTCTGGTGGATATTTTTCTTGCGATAAAGATTGACAAACTTGTTAGAAATCTGGTATTAAATTTTCAAATTTTAGATTTAAAAAGAAATTTTTTTATGAATTTCTAGCTTAAAATAATTTGCGAATTTTCGTGATTTTTACGTATTTTGCCAAAATTCAAACTTTAAATGCTTATATTTCTTTTATTTTTCAACTGCTGTTGTAACAATATGTTAGGCGCCTTGTATTAAATTTTCAAGATTTTCTACCCAAAAAATAAATTTTTATCGATATTAGTTTAAAAAAAATTAATAATGATCGAAAATTGCAAATACCTATGAAAGTTCAAATTAAGTCGAAATAGTTAAATTTTTGAAAATTGCATGGTGGATAGAATATACTTATATAAGCATTCGGTGAAAAATTCATGTATCTATGGTCATTTTTTTTAAAGTTACATCAAAAACCAAAATCGATTTTGTCGAAAACTGATTGTGCGTACAATTTCCCGTTTTTCCCTTAATTTTTAGTTTGTTTATCCCGATTAATATTGAGAATATGTTACTTTTGACCCCCCAAAGTACCAACTAGATTCACTTTCTGATCGAACGAGGGACTGAAGTCAAAAATCGAAGCACTTTTACTGCCCCAAAACGTGATGACAGACACACAAAAAAAAACACACATCATGGTAAAATCAATACATTCATCGCTCCGTTCAGAATCTAAAAGGGTATTAATATAAACAATATATTGTGTTTTAAAAAAATGTAACGATTAATGAAGTTCAAAAATATAATATTAAAGCTTTCCCCTCCATTAAAATATTCATGAGGTGATAGTGGAAATTATTATTAAGTATACAGTAGTCCCCTGAATATCTATATTATATTTACTCAACCATTTATTTATTTGTGAAATAATGTATTATACATAGTTACAAGCTCTATAATTAAAATTATTTGAACGCACTGCTTAATTTTAAAAACATAATTATTATGGACATATCATTTGAACTAACTTACTTAATAAGGATTTCTAATGTTAAGTCCATGATTAGAAACACATTTTAAATATAAAATTAACATGAGTTTATTAAATATTATCTATATTAAAAAAAGTTGTTCTCCTAATCGGTTTAAAATTGCGGTCTATCATCAATACTCTATAGCAGGGATGGCAAATAAGTGGCACCCACGAGATTTTCGATGGCACACGAAAAATTTTCATTTGTCCATATTATATATTTATATATTTTTAAGTAAAATGCAATAAATTGCAAATATTAAAAATATATATTTCACAACGACGTATTATTGTTATCTTATCTTTACTATTATAAAATATAATTTAATCAAATCAAATAATATAAATCATTAATTATCCCGATTTATTTGATGTGCAAGATTTTGATGATAACTATCTTAATTGGATGGAATTAGAAAATTTAGAAATGCAGTTAATCGATTTGCAAACTAATCCAATTTGGATAAATAAATTTGTGAATATGCGAGAGCGTATCGAAGAATTGGAACGTCATCGAATAGGTACATAACGAAGGAACAAATTGTGGTGTTGACAACATAATATTAGAAGTATGGAATAATATTCCCGATAATTTTTATTCCATCAAAAAATTGGCAATTTCATTGTTAGCAATTTTCTCTTCAACTTATGTTTGCGAAAGTCTCTTTTCGGTATTAAATTATACACTTTCAAAGGCTAGGAACAGATTAACAGAGGAAGATTCGGCAGCTTGTATTGCCTTGCAATCAACATCATATGAACCAGACATAAAAAAGCTTTGAACCAATGTGAGGCAAAAGGTTTCTAACAAACAATAATAATAATTTTTTTACATTATTTCCATTTTTACAAAATTGTCTACATTATTATAAAATTTATAATCATTAATTTTTCGTTTGTATTTTTCAGTGTTAATAAAAATAATTATGGCACGGCTGAAATTTTTTTTTAATTATGTCATAAATTGGCTCGTTGAAAAAATCCTATCTGCCATCCATGCTCTATAGTCATTACATTGTTGTTATATTACTTATTTTCGTTGATGATAACATTGATAACCATCTATTATAATATGCATAATGCATTCATTTATCATATAAATATATGAGTACGTTAGTCGTAATATTAACTAATGTCACGGAATATATATTCTTTACATTAAGATAGTTTGGCAATTCAAAATTATATTATTATTAATAAATAATAAATTGAATTATTTCGGAATAAACGAACTGACTTAGAATATACAAAATTTACACTACTCAAGCTTCCATTATTTAAGAATATTTAGTATAATAATTAAGACAATTTATTACTAGTATACTGATATACTGTTTGTGTTTGAAAATTATTTCGTATATTTTAATTTTAAAATAGATTATAATATATTATTATCGTTACTGACACACACGCTATAGCCGACAAAAACTAACCGTCTATTTTCTAAAATTGTTTTCTGTATATTCATGCCTTTTCTTAAAATAGTGGTCACTTTGAATATTTAAAAGAGAATAATAACTTATGCTTAGTAAATTGTTCACAAAAAAATATTTTTAAAATATAAGCTACCTATCCTTTAGCTACGATTTTGCAGTAGACAGTCAACTATCACTTAGATAGTGTAAGAAAATTTGGTTTTGTTATAAGTACTTACTGTCAATTGAGACAAACAATTTTTTCGTACTTTATACTTTATTTTCTTTAATATCTAAAATATATTTTTTTGATTTGGTTACTTTAAATACTAAACTTTACTATAATTTATGCAAGGTAATATTAAATGTAATAAATTCTTTACAAAGGTTACTATATCTCTGAAATGGAATAATCTAATACTTGTAATGGAGTATGGGGTTCAATTAATTTACAAAAAGAATTAATAATATAGTTTTACATTAGCTATTTTATTAAGAAAATAATATATATAATAAAAACTATATTATTAATTTTTTTACGCCTAACTAATAAGGTACTTAGTTTATATTTAACCATTTCCTATTTTTTTTTTTTTTTTTTTTTTTTTGTTAATCAATTCGCTTCTAAATATATTTCTAAATTAGTTTTATAAATCTGATTAAAAAAAAAAAATTATTCCATTGTTGTTTATTTCTACTTGAGGTCCTATGATTTTAAATATTGGAAGTGTTTCTTTGGCAATTTAGAATCCATGTAGTAGCTTAGTTTGGCCTATTATTAGTCTGTAGTCTGTTTAAAACTGATTTCTTTTTCCTGTTTGGACTGAGGGCCAATTGCCAATTGTTGTTTTTATTTAATTATGTTTTAGGTTTTGTCTTTTTCCATCTTTGGTCCCTTTCGAATTATAACAGGTGTCTTACGCTATCTGTTTATATGTTTTATTTTATGGAAACACTATTTATTGCGTTTCCTGACAGAGTGCGCCACGATGACTGTAAATAAGCACGCTTGTAGAAGTTATAATCACTACACGTTAATTTATGTATAATATTTAAAAATTTTTGATAATAAAATAAATATAAATTAAAAATAATATATTTAAAAGTGAAAAACTAGCGAGGACAATAATTGTCGGAAATTATTTCCACTCTCCGACCAAGTAATTATCGGTGATTCAATCTTTTGTGTTTCCTTTAAATGGTTTGTATATTTTAAATTTGTTTAACTTTTATTAAAAACAATAAGAAATTAATGAATTTTAAAGCAACTAAATATGAATCCAAATATATATTTCAAATACTCATCCATTTGAAAAAAATTAAAAAGTAATATTATCTTAACATCAGCATCGCAAATATATGTACACATGTACCTACTAATAGTAACTATAACGAACGGACATAACGGGCAGTGGTGTAGACATGATTTCTGAAAGGCCGAATAAAAAAATAAAATTGACATAGCTTAATGGAAGGGGAAAATTTGAAAATTTCCCACTCAGTATTGTCTTACATATAAATAATAAGATATTAACCCATAATAAAATATAATTATAGTCATCATCGACGATTTCGACCAAATAATAAACATTACTTTGCTATGAATAAATAAAAATAAAACTATAATGGTATTCAGTATTGCCGAAATGGTCAAAATTCAATTGCTCAATAGATCATAATATAAAAAAATATTACATTATAGTGCATACACTGTATACAACGTAATGTAAGCAAAACCAAAAAAAATAAACCAATGGTAGGGGATATAAGGTGTGCTCAACTCTTATCTAGATACTTATAACATCATCATTCATCACATTAATGAGATTTATTTTATGAAAACATAAAACGTTTGGTATAGTAAATAATATTGTTTAAATTTAAAACAATGACAATTTTTTAGGGGTCCTGTTTAATATTTTTGTTTAGAAAAATGGAAATCTGAATAATTTTCAAATAGTTCCATATAAATAGTTAATACCACTTTTTATTTATTGATTAATTATTTCAATATTAGCTGAAAAATATAGAAACAAGTTTTTACCTCTAGATCATCAGATATTTTAGGTATAGTATTTTTGTAACTGTTGTAATGTATGCATGTGTAGAAAAAATTTAAAAAGTTAAATTTAAGTAAATGTTAACTTTTTAACTTTTTTAAATCAAAATTTTATTAACTTAAATTGTATCTTGAATGATTTTTATTGATATCAACTTAATAAATAACGATGAGTAACCTATATTTAAATTATAATATATATATTTTTGATACAAGTAATTAATTTTAGATTCTGAGCGGAGCGATGAATGTATTGATATTACCATGATGTGTGTTTTTTTTTGTGTGTGTCTGTCATCACGTTTTGGGGCAATAAAAGTAACTCGATTTTTGACTTCAGTACCTCGTTCGATCAGAAAGTAATTTAGTTGGTACTTTAGGGGGTCAAAAGTAAAACAAAAAAAGCGGGTAAGTGGGTATCGCTCTGCTGTATATTAGGGGGTGGGATGGACCTCTGACTAGGGTAGGTTAAATTTGAATGCAATGATTGGTATCATTGTATACGAAAAACGATTCTGAACGGAGACGGTTTATCTGTCTAGGATATATTATAGATTATAAAAAATTTTCAAATCTTAGATTTAAAAAGAAAATTTTTTATGAATATCTAGCTTAAAATAATTTGCGAATTTTCTTGATTTTTACATATGTTGTCAAAATTTTGTGTTGGTCGAAAACTGGTTTTGCGTAAAAGTTCCCATTTTTCCATCATTTTTTTTTTGTTTTTCTAGATTTTTTTAAAAACTGTTGGAAAATGTTTACTTTTGACCTCTATAATGCACCAAGGATATTCACTTTTCCATTGGAAACCACCCCCAAAGTTTGAAATTGAAGCATTATTTCGACTAGTTATGCTGTACACAGACACACAAAAAAAAAACACACATCATTGTAAAATCAATACATTCTCACTTCGTTCAGAATCTAAAATTCTTAATATTTTTCTAAATAATCGGGATAAACAAACTAAAAATTAATGGAAAAACGGGAAATTTTACGCACAATCAGTTTTCGACAGAATCGATTTTGGTTTTTGATGTAACATTAAAAAAAAATGACCATAGAAACATGAATTTTTCACCGAATGTTTATATAAGTATATTCTATCCACCATGCAATTTTCAAAAATTTAACTATTTCGACTTAATTTGAACTTTCATAGGTATTTGCAATTTTTGATCATTATTAATTTTTTTTAACTAAATATCGATAAAAATGAATTTTTTTGGTAGAAAAGCTTGAAAATTTAATACAAGGATCTTAACATATTGTTACAATAGGTAGCAGTTGAAAAATAAAATAAATTCATAGTCACAATTTTTTTTTATAAGCATTAAAATTTTAAATTTCGATGAAATACGTAAAAATCACAAAAATTCACAAATTATTTTAAGCTAGAATTTCATAAAAAATTTACTTTTTAAATATAAAATTTGAAAATTTAATACGAGATTTCTTACAAGTTTGTCAATCTTTATCACAAATAAAAAGTCCACCGGAAATTCAAATTAAATTTTTATAAGCATTTGAAATTTAAATTTTTACAACATTGGATTTTCACTTTGATAAAATTTTCAAAATACTTAAATTTGTTTTGAGCTGTTAACTGACATTTTAAATTTTCAACGTTTTTGATTTTTATGTTCTATAAATATTGATAAAAATTTATTTGTTGGGTAGAAAAGCTTGCAAATTTAATACAAGGCTTCTAACACATTGTAACAATAGCAGTAAAAAATATTAAAAATACATACGCACGATTTTTTTTTTTCATAAACATTTAAAGTGCACATTTTGACTAAAGACGTAAAAATCACGAAAATTCGCAAATTATTTTAAGATAGAAAATTCATAAAAAATTTTGTTTTTAAATTTAAGATTTGAAAATGTTTAATAATCTATAATTTATCCTAGACAGATAAACCATTTCCGCTCAGAAACGTTTTTCGTATAGGTACAATGATATAATATCATTGGATTCAAATTTAATTCCATCCATTACAGTAACCCACTTGTAACCTACTGTACAGCAGAGCGACATCCACGACTTGCCCGCTTTTTTTTTTTTTACAGTTATTTGAAGAAAAAATTATGGAGAACCTTGTGTTGGGTTATTTATCCTTAGGTACAAAACACAACAATTTTAAGAATTTTCAATCATTTGAACTTTAAATACTTATACACAATAAATATTTTTTTTTTACGATATACTAACTTTTGATAAACCTTATATTAAATTTTAAAGATATTTGGATAATCAATTGGTTTGATAGGCATTTTTAAAAAAAACTTCGAAAAATCGTCAATTTCGACTGTCTATAAATAGCTTAAAAAAAAGTATAAATATTTTGAAAATTTAATCGTAAATAGTTAACGCTCATATAAATATTTGGTGAAAATTTCAGGTATTTACAAAGATTCGTTTTTGAGTAAAATGAAAAAATCGATTTTGACGAAAACTGATTATACGTAAAAATGCACATTTTCTCGTTACTTTTTATAAGGGTATTCCTGACGCTTTTGAAAACTACTGGAAATTTTGGACTCCCCAAAGTACCAACTAGATTAATTTTCCTTTACAAAGAAAAGATAAAGTTAAAAATCAAAGCGTTATTTGTACTATAAAACGCGATGACAAACACACAAAAAAAACATACATAATTGTAAAAATCAAAACATTCCTCATTTCGTTCAGAATTAAAAATAAAATAACTTTGTTAATTGCAAAATAACATGTAATATTTTTTTTTTATTATTATTATTAATTAAGGCATCCTAGCTAGGCTCCTAGCTAGAATAGCTGTCTAAGCTTACTGATATATACAAAATGTTTACAGTTTTTTATTTTTTTTAACAATTTTTCTTTTATACATAATTGTGATATAATAATTAAATATTAAATAGGTTTAAGCTAGTAATTTTCTGGCATGATGCATTCCATATTGCGGTAGTTGGTGGTAGCTGTCATTTTCTGCGGTCGTGGGGTCTTCCTCTCTTGAGACGACAAATTTTTGGAGGGCTTTCGTGTATGTTATAGTGAACAGCACCATTTGAGTTTGTAAGTGAGTGAAAGAATCTATTTGCTATATGGTTTATGTGCTCATCGATAGTAGGGATTTTCAAGTCATTAGGCATGGCTTTGTTGCTCACAAACCAGGGAGCATCTGTTAAGATTGCGGAGTATTTTGTTTTGATAAATTTGAATTTTGTTTAAGTGGCTTTTAGCACAACTGCCCCATATAGAACTTGCGTATAAAATTAAAGGTCTCAATACTTGCTTATAAATAATAAGTGAACATTTTTTAATAATAGTAATAATAATCCTTTTTAAAATTGGAAAGAGAACCACTAATGTAATGTTAAACACATGAATGTTATGTATAACAAATTATATTTATACGTGTAAAAAAATGCTATTATACACTGAGTATTTCACATATCTATCTACGGTCATTCGTCTTGAAATAAATAAAAGAAGAAAATCGATAAATTATCTGAAATTGGTTTTGAGTAAAAATGTCCTTTTTGTTGTTTAATTTCAATAACTCAAAAACGCAAAAATAAATTGTAAATCTAAAGTCATCTCCAATACACATACTTGGACCTTGTATAAAGAAAAAAAAAATTTTCCAGATTGGAATACTTGATGATCGTTGAATCCAAATTTCAAATTTAATTTTGAGGCACCTATTCATTATTATAATATAGCTATTAATATATTTATTTATTCGTGATACTATTGTCTAACTAATTTAAAATAATACTCAAAATTATAATTTTTATTTTTTACTGATTTTCAAACTAATTTCTATATCACTAATTTTAATATCACTGTAAATGCTTAATTAAAAATTATTAATAACAACGATTTTAATAAAATACACTTTTTTATAAAATTGATTTACGCTTATAATGGGTTTTTAAAAAGGTAATTTTTTGCGCTAAAAAGTTATTTATTTTTGCATGTTTGAGTCATAGAATTTTGCGCTTATGGGCTATAGCCATTATTTTTAATTTTACTTTTTTCCAATAATGATGTAAGTATTTAGAAGTTACTATGTATTCCCATTCTTAACCTCCTCCTCATTTTCATAAGTACCGAATAAATTAATTTTCCTATAAGGTAATGGCACAAACACACACAATTATAAAATCAATACATTTATTGTTCCGCTCTGCAGAATCTAAAATGATTAAGCACAGAAATATAATGGAATATGTAGTTATGAAAATAGTTTTATATCTCGAGCGCAGGGAGAAAACTTTTATAATTTGTCATTTGCTTGTTGTATAAGTATATAAGTCGTCAATTTCATTAGCCACGACGCGACGACACCTCACAAATATTACACTTCGTGCGTAAAGGTTTGCCGCGTTCACGACAAAGGATACGACGAAAGTCCCTCGCCGAGGTCGTCATGGTAACACCGATGTGGCGTTCTCCTCCGAAAACTTTTTGGCGAGGGCCGGACTCGTGCACACCCGGGATTATAATATCATACTCTCGACCGTTGTCACGCGCATGCGCACGGGTTTATACTTTATCACACCAGACAATTTTATTCGGGGATGTCTTGCGCTGGTGTGTGTGCGCCGTGCGGTCGGCCGCCCAACGATAACATCGCTGCAGCCGCTGTGGCTCGTTCGATTTCCGCGGGCAACAGTCACGGGGTCTTTAGACTCGAAGACTTTCATCCCTCCCCACTTTCTGAATCCTTTCATTCGTCAACAATACGACTTGCGCAAACATTTTTTCCCCGTATTCTATGGGTTTCATCTTATTAAAATATTAGGTAAAGGTATAATTCTGCGTTTGAACTATGGGAAAAATATATCGTGGTACTTACTTGATGTGTTTTTCATCTTCAAGGGAAATTGAAAAATCATATAATTAGTATGTTTTTATTGATTGATATGCGTTTCGATAAAAATCAGTTATTTTATTGGTCACGATCAGAGAAAAAAAGTCATCGAACCAAATTTAGTAATATAATGTAGTCATACCTAGCTATTTAGCCATGCCTAAATGTATTATAGTTATGAAGTCATGTATACATATATATAAGATACATATAAAAAAATAAATTATTATAAAATTCGTATAATAGTTTTATAATTATAGGCTATAGATAACAGTCTTTTGAATATTACATATAACATATATAACATAGAGTACATATCTATATAGACTACATTACATAATCTATACATAGTTAATCAGAGAGTAAATTGTATTTTATCTGTCAGACTGTCACGCAACTCTAATATTATCAAAGAGATTCCAAACTCATATTTATAATATTATTATGTTTGATGTTCGCACTTCACAGTAACGCAGATTATTGATTTACTATCCAGATTATTCTTGATACAATGATATGTGAATTATAGTTCATATTGATTTCGGTCCATATAAATTAAAAAGGTTAAAACCAATTGACTATTTTTATTTTGGCATAGGCTTATATTTCAAAAAAATATCGCTTCATACAACTTAACGCCCGGTTAACTGTAATACAATAGTCGATATAACGTTATAACTTGCAATTGAATACTAAATTTTCACACTCTTATATAATAACATGGATGTGGTTTTGTGCAGTCTCTTTGGTAGATGCAGAATGCAGCTTATGATTGACAGTAGCCGCCGACGCGCGCAAACCACCCTTTGACCCTCCCGGCCATGATTGTTATAAGGGCGGCCCCGCGGTCTAGACGGTCGTAAGTTAAACGGTCGTTTATCATTGGGAGAGCCGCTGTCAGCACCGAATCCATCAACGCGGCGGAGGTGCCGGTCGTCACCGCATTTGATTTGTATCCGGTATGCCAAATTGTGGTTATATTATATAAACATAAGTAAAATCCGCCAAAAAAAGAGTATAATATCCTAAAGGTCCACGACATGATTGTAGGTACCTACTTGGGACCACTCATGATCAATAACTTCGTATTATTTTTAATTTGTATACGTTATAATAGAGCTTATAACTGTTTATTACGTATTCTAAAAGGTTATAATTTAAATGTTCAAACGTTCATCTGAAATACAGTGCAAACTGCAATGTACATTTTCCCTTTATTTCTTTATAACATAGATTTATAACTAATATTAATTATAAACTATAACTTGATCACTATAGTGGTTATACCTAATTGGTTTTGATTCAAATACGTGATTTTGAAGAACGGTGATACTTTTCTTTTTGAAATAGACTTTAAATACAGGTTTTCAAAAATAAATCGATATCTAGGTACTACGCACCATACCAGGTGTTGCTTTAAATGAAAATTATAGGCTTAGATAGACATTTTCGGCCGTGCAGTCTTCTAGTTTAAGTAGATATAACAATAATCTAAATTAAATATTAATATAAAATGATATAATAATTATGATACAAATTATAGACACGCAGCGCAGTGACCTGGCCTACCGCCGACGTTTCACAAATTATTTTCAACCCAAACCATTATGGCAATTATTATTATTATACAGTAATAATTAAGAAATTTAATTATATGAATTTTGCATATTTTTTTGGTTAATCCAGAAGATTGTTAAGTGAGATCCGTTTCACTAAAAATGCACTATTTCTATTTCATATATTTTTACATATTTGGGCATTTATATAAATAAATGCATATTTTAATATTTTGATATTTTATAGGTCATATTATTGATTTTTAAGCAATATTATTGCAATTAAACATTTTTATTGTCGGTTGTATTTGTTCTAGTCAATAAAAATTGCTAATATTTTATTACCTTTATTGACTGTCGTCGAAAAAAAAATCATATACCTATATATAAATACATATTTTAACTTTTAATTAAATTTTTTTTATTATCATATATTAATATTTTTAAGTTTATATTTTTGAGCATTCTATAATGGCACATTTTCAATACATAATACTTGCATATTTTAATAAGAACACATTTCATGGTTTTTTTAAGGCATAAAAACCCGTTCCCTAGTTATGTTTATTATGATTTCCATACCACAGTCTACGGTACTACGGTGAAACCTCCTTTAACGGATACCTCTCAATAGCGGACACCTCCAAATAACGGACGGAATTTTGGGAACGGTGAAATATGTATTCGCTGTATTTCCCTTCTTAATAGCGGACACCTCCAAATAGCGGGCGACGTTTAAGCGACTGAGAGTTTCCGGTATTTATAGGTTTCATTGTGTTGCTACTTAACTGTTACACTTCTGTAATGGCACGAATAAATAACTATCTCTTGCAGCCCTCGCCGTTTTTTAATACCTTTCACTCCATCTAGATATCCCCATCACTTTTTTCGGCTATTACCACCTTCGTAATTTTTTTTACATTTGTAAGGAAAATAATTAAAAAAGCAGGTAAGTCGTGAATGTCGCTCTGCTGTACAGTAGGTTACAAGTGGGTTAGTGTAATGGACGGAATTATATTAAGGAAAATAATTTAAAAAGCAGGTAAGTCGTGAATGTCGCTCTGCTGTACAGTAGGTTACAAGTGGGTTAGTGTAATGGACGGAATTATATTTGAATCCAATGATATCATATCATTGTATACAAAAAACGATTCTGAGCGGAGATGATTTATCTGTCTAGGATATATAATAGGTTATTAAAAATTTTCAAATCTTAGATTTAAAAAGAAAATTTTTTAGGAATTTCTAGTTTAAAATAATTTGCGAATTTTCGTGATTTTTACATATGTTGTTAAAATTCAAACTTTGAATGCTTGTAAAAAACATTGTGCCAATATTTTTCTTTAATTTTTCAACTGCTATTGTAAAAATATATTATGAGCATTGTATTAAATTTTCAAATCTTAGATATAAAAGGAAATTTTTTTATGATTTTCTAGCTTAAAATAATTTGTGAATTTTTGTAATTTTTACGTATTTTGTCAAAATTCAAACTTTGAATGCTTATAAAAAAAAATGTGACTATATACTTATTTTATTTTTCAACTGCTATTGTAACAATATGTTAGGAGCCTTGTATTAAATTTTCAAACTTTTCTACCCTACAAATAAATTTTTATCGATATTCATTTTTAAAAACTAATAATAATCGAAAATTGCATATGCCTATAAATACTTTAAAATCGCATGGTGGATAGAATATACTTATAAAAACATTCTTCGAAAATTTCATGTATCTATGGTAATGTGTTTTAAAGTTACATCAAAAACGAAATTTTAAATGAGGCATCAGTCATCATGTACTCACCTGGTTTTTAGAATGAATTCCTTGACGTAATATTATTAATTACTAAACAAATACATTTTATCGCTTTTTTTTATATACAAATAGTCTGTAAATATTAAAGTAGGTACTCATTTTTAGGTTAAACAAAATTGCGTATAAAATACAATTTATCTAGAAGCCTAAAAATGAATAATGTACAATATTCCGTTATTATCTCCATATGTAATTATCTTGAATACAGAATTTTATACCGATATTTCATATTTATAACCCAGACTTAAAAATGTCAAATAAAAAAATAAAAAACCATTTTATTTTCATGACTACAGCTATTATGGGTTGATTTAAGGTTGTATACCAAAAAATAAATCGAATTGCCGATAATAAAAAATTGTATTTGGATGTTTTTGCAATAAAAAGAATTTTGTTGTACCTATACTATAATAAAGATATTGTTTCGTTTCCCAAAGTATGAATTATATAAATTATAGCGATAACGAATATTTATTTCTCCGACCAAATCAAATTCACTAAATAAAATTTAGATTACTTAATACCAATAAGTGTTATAAAAAAGTGTATTGTTTTTCGAAATTTTATAAATTTTTACATTTATAAATATTACTGTAAATAAATGTATACATGAATGACTAATGAGTATAATTTTCATTAATATTAGATTATTAATAATTTAATTTACATAAATGTATGAGCACTTACGATGTGTCTACAATAAAAGTATTTGTAGATATCTATAAAGTTATAAATTACTTTATATTCGTCAAGTACGAACAATAATAATACAATAATCATAATTATCATCTACTCTTGAGTCTCTTAAAATACCTATTACCTGCGTATACAAAACATTAAACAATTTATAGCCAAATAAATTAGCTACAATAACGATAATAAAATAACATTGAGATTTGAATGATTGGATATACATTTTATAAAGCTATAAACGCTATAGAATTTTCAATGTTGTATGTAGGTAAATCTAATAAATCACTGAATTATTACGAAAAAATATTATTTTTCTTAATATAATAGTGACAGAGTTAAGAAAAACTCAAAACAATTTTTTTTTTATTGTTATTAACAACGGCTTAGTGGTTATAAAAACTCAACAACATAATAAGTATATAGTACATAACATTATAAATAGTATTAAGTCATAACTCAATAATTATATTTATTTAAAAAAAATAGAAATATATTTTTTACTACCCTTAAGTTTCTTATTGTGCATTCATAACAAACTCTTAAACTCTTGGGTCACTGAAAATTTCGATTAGGTATGCAAGCTGCAAAGAATAGTGCATCAAAAACATACATTATTCATGTGTATTAAAAGTTTTATGCCACACTTTGATAATTTATTTTGATTTATAACACTATATAAACATATCACTCATATAAACTAACTATATTCTACGTATATATGTATATTTATATTGATCAAAATGAAAATACTAAACAAGCCTAAGGTAATATTGGTAATAATAATAGTATTGTGAGATAATATTTCTTATTAGATACATCATATGGCCAATCATACACCAATAATACATACTCAAGTCTGAGTGTTATTCGGTGCTGAAACTAAATATCGTTTTTTAATTAAAATCGACTGAATATATATTAATAACAATCTTGAGAAAAATAAAAAAATAATTTAGCTCAAATATAGATCACAATGTATTAGTCTAACTCTAATATATTTACTATATACCTATCACAATATTAATTGTAATTATTAGTAAGTATTAAAGTTAACCTTTTTATTTCACAACATCATTTCTTTTTTTTTTTGTAATAATGCTATAATAATAAAATAGAACATTCACATTAAGTTTGAATCATTCATTGATCATGAAATAAATAAATAACTAGAGCTAAGGACTATATTATATAGTACTTATAAACCGGAAAATATGTACGCATTTATGAATTACTAAAAACAAGAAATATGAAGTTGATATTTTAAGTGTTCTAAAAACATTTATATTACGAATTTCGGTATTTATATTATACAATAAATATTAGTATAAGAAATTAAAATCAGAAGTTCACTTACAGTGTAAGACTTGAAATGTTCCAATGTATTTATACCTGATACATCGCTACATACAGTTCAGGGTTTTTATCTATATTATAATCGACCGATAATGTCAGCATCAAACTGGCTCGGTCTACCAATCGCTCATCATGATTGTCAACCGATTAAAATCGATGTGAGTCAACAATATATAGTATAATATACCTACCGCGATTAGCGTTCTACCATTTTTTTTAAATTTTTTTTACATTCAACCTTCAACTGTTCAAATGTGTACATATAATACATCCTCTTCATTTCAACAACATTTTAAACTTGAAATGTTTTAAAACATTTTCTTATTTATTTTCTCTAAATTAACTTAACTACCTACATCGAAAAATGGCAAAATATGATCTAATTTTTTTCTAATATACTCAAATATGCATTTATTTGCAATAAAGACAAAATATTCAAAAATAAAATATTCAATGTAACCACTTGTGTTATAAACTTATAAAGTACCTATACTTATACATCACTCACATTTTTATGTGACCTTTTTAAACAAACAAAAATCTATAAGTTCTCAGTCCTTGCAGTTACACAATAAAACGATGGCGATAATTCATGTTGTTGGAATAAATTATCATATTTAACATCCACAATAATTGTGAGAGAGGGAAGCTCTGAGGAGAAGAAATCCTAGCCTTAACCAAAGGCCTTAAATATTAAAAATTAATATTGAATGGAACAATGATTTTTTATATACAGTTTAGAAATCTTATACTTACTTTCGATAGTAAGTAAAATTTTTAGAGAACGTGATTTACAAAACGCTGTTTTTATACTATTATAACAACTGAAGTATGAAGACGATTACTACATTATAATCTATACGAGTATTTATTAAAATATAAGTCATGCAAATAAATATACATATATTTTTTTTTAACTTTTGCTAACGCAATTACAGACGCAATTTACAACAAATAGCAATTAACTAAGCCGGTGACCATGGTTAGTAAATTCATCATTGATTCAATTTCACCGAGAAATATCACAACGAATTCTCTGTAGTATTTATGGGGAAACTATTATTTTCGACGAATGAAAACGTAGCTACATTAGCTTTTATATATGTAAAAATATATCACAAGCCGGGTCGTTGAGCTGTTGCCAACTTTACTGTACACACGCGCAATATAACATTAAACTGAACACAGGTACTTACCTGTAGTGTATACAACTCTAAAAAATATGGATGCGCAGCATTTGCAAAAGGGTTGTGTGCTCGAATATGATACAAATACCATGCGATACCATGATTTTCGTCGTATAATAATTTTATAAGCTCTGTATTAAGGTATATATTGTATAATATGTACCCGTGTATACCACGGCGCATTCAGTCTGTATGGATATGGATTGATACCGAGTGTATACCGCTGCAGTGGTAGACTTGTCTGAGGGGTGCGAGAATTGCAACTCACCCCAGCAATTAATTTTTTCCTGTTTTTATCTACATCCAACACCTCATTTTCCTCTATATCTCTTACTTGTTCACACACTCTCTCCGTAACTGTGTGTAGCGACAGCTAGTACTACTGGATTTAAGTGGCCGACGACAGAAATATATTGTGAAACCCTAAATTACAATTGATTAATTTTATATCATAGGAGTGATTGCTATAATAAAACAAACAAAAAACAAAAACAAATATTTTGTTGTGCCTATAAATAGATAGGTATATGAGAATAAAATAGTAAAACAATTACTGGTAAATGTATACCTAATAATAAATTATAATAACAAAATTACCCGAAAACATTGTGGTTTACTCTTTTTTTTTTTTTTTTGGTTCTTGTAATAAAATCTTATGAGGAAACTTTGAAGAAAATGTTCATTCCTTATGTAGGTATTAAAGATTAAAAATCTTATGCATTACTAACAATTTCCTTACGAGGAAATTTTATCTTTTTACAAAGGTGCCACTTTAATATTTAATACAATAAATTGTTCAAAATACATGTTATAGGACTATATAGGTAGATATACCAAATTAAATTAATTTTAAATGAAAAATAAAACTTTAGGGACTGACTAAGCAGTTTCCAATGAAACATCATCATCATCATTGTACCAATAAATTGCCAACCCTTCTATAGTACTATTGAATAGTCGAATATTACCATGATTATAGATGAACTCAGAATTTGTATAGTAAATAAATAATAAATAATTTTTTTTTTATTATTATTATAAAGTGTTACAGACATACAGGGTCATTAAACTTATTGATAATACAATAGAAAATATAACATATATAATTGGTAAGCGTAAATGATTAATTACAATATTTACAACAAATTACAGTAATTTACAAATATTAATAACTAATAAGTATTTATTGTATAAATCTTACGTAATTATACTAATTTAATAAATTATTTAAAAACGAGACTCATTGACATGGAAAGAATTTTGAATCATTAAACTAAATTTAAATATTGTAATTTATAATATTTTAATAACGTAATCCGGTACGTAGGTACTCGTAGGTGTACACCAAATTAATTATTGGGAGGAAAGGTAAAGTTGTTAATCGTAGGTATCCAATATCTAACTATCCAAGGCTATATATCCCGTAGATAATATAAGATATATATTCTTATATTATCTATGATATATCCAGACAGTATAATATAGTTATTTTTAACTCAAATCAAATTTCATACTTTTTATAATTTAAATTTAATCGTAGAGATATTAAAACCGTTATTATTCAATCCACCCTCTGGCATTCCCGGAAAAATTCTATAGCCAAAATAAATTATTTTTAACCGTATTATGTAAATTTCATCGTATCCGGCCGCCATGCCTCGTGAGTCGTGACTCGTGACGCACGCAGGTCGCAGACCTCGAATCCATCATAATTTTCTGGTCGCAATCAAAGTCTATAATATTAAGTATAAATGTTAAATATATCGTTCGTACACAACGGTTACACGACGTAAGCTATATATAATATTATATCCTACAACGCTGACCTATTTTTAATTCCACTCTGTGTAAAGGTCATTTCGTAGTTACGTAAACGTGTTTCTGCGAGTAACAATTAAAACAATTATACTTAAATCGTTGTACAATTTATGTAAAATATTCGATGATGATAGTTATAAGATTTTAATTATTTTAAATATTGTTAAAATATCATGCAATTTCAGGTTTATTCGATAAAAATGTGTTGCCTGACAAATTGCGGGCAGATGGAGTTTAGCAATGAATCTGCGATGCTCGGATGCGCACATTACCTACATATTATTATATTACTAAAAACCGTATGTGGTAAATTCGTTATTGGTACATAGACCATACACACTTGGCTGGCGTGCAATAGAAATAATAAAAATATTGCTATTATACTATCGTATTTTATTAATTGTTTAAGTGACATATCTCACTGTTGCCGCTGTCGTTGGAAAACAAATTTAATCGTGAAGATCTAACGCGCACGGTTCTTAGCATATTCTAAACCGAAGATATATTATACCAAGGAAAATACCTACATATCGGGCGTAAGACCAATAAAAATAAAATAAAAACAGTGCAGCATAGCAACGAGAGTGCGATTTATTTATATATATTTATACAATTTAACTGTATGTATGTTTATATAGACGTATAATTTTCCTAGGGGTGTTTTTTATGTGTAAGAGTCTTCTATATAAGATTATATTATAGTGAGTCGTTACGGAAAATTGTAAAATTACGTACAACGTATAATGTGATTAAGACACGCAAAATTGTCAAAAACAGTACGTAGGTATATAATGTAATATATAACATGGTGCATGTTCTACATTATATAAGCCAACGTGTAGACAGAAACTATAATATTATAATATAACAAATCGAATGTTAAGTGTTGAATCGATCATAATAATAATAATATGTCAATATAGAACGTTAATATCGTTGAGACTCCAAAAAAATGTACACTTCATATATGTTTCGAACAAAAAATGTTTTATATTTTGGTTCATCGTGTAACAAAAAAGTTTCGGTGAAGTATGATAGCGCGCGTTTTACCTTTTTGGGCATACGATTGCGCGTGGTGCCGGAATAACAAAGAACATGCTTTTGAATATTCAAAAGCGTACGATTGCGCATGAAATTGGTTGCGACATTGCCAACTTATTATTAAAATATAAATAATTTATTATACTATAAAAAAATAACAGATGCTTTATATTCACACTCAGTCTACCTCATAAGCAAAAAAATATTCAATAAAAAAATAGTTATAATAAAATAGTATAAAATATTCGAATACATATCGAAAAAATATATTCATTAAAAAAATCGTTATAATAAAATGATTTATATAAAATAATTTAAATTTTAAAGCCCTGATACCTATTTCCAATTATGCCAAAATACTCAAGTAAGTTTTCTGGTGTTTTATTTTTTAAATATTCTTCGTATTGTTTACTCATAAATTCAATTTTCTTTAGTTCTTCCTTTGATTTTAGCTTGATTATTCCTTTGGAAATGGTTGATAATTTAGTGACGGTTTCTGCCTGAGTTTCCATAAGGGTACTTATAGGTACTATAAGTTATAACAACAAATGTCGGTGGATGAGCACTATTAAACTGGGCGTTATATGTTCTATGGAAACTTTCAGCCCCTACAACACGAACACAACTGACATTAAAAACTGACCAGTAAATACGTATATAGACATACAATGCGAGATCATAATTTAGATATATTCGTACATGTATGGGAATTTACAATAAAGATAAAATATTCAATATAAAAGTATGATCTAAAATATAATTACCTACTTCTTAGTGATGGAAAGTTTGTCTGGTATCGGCAATAATAAGTAATAAATAACGTCCAGATAGTCACATTCGGAATCTAGCCGAATATTTACCGTGAACCTATAATCTGTATATTTGGCAACGTTGCTGAGAAGCAAAAATAATTTAGCACGCGCAATCGTACACCTAAAAAGGTACCGTTAAGAACTGCGCGCAATCGTATTGTAGCCAAAAATTTGAGTAACAGTTTAATTCAAAAACTCGTTTCAAATTAAACAACATTTTTATGGGACACGTTCAGTTTAACATTGCATACTATTGAGTATTGATATTAAAAGGTTCGGTTCGTAGCCATAATTCTGAGTTTGACCCACCCCTAATTATTATGTTAAAAAGAAAGTTTGTATTTAATTCTCATATTTTCAATAATTTATAACGTTTAGAGTTCAGAGTTTTAAACGACAAAGTAAAATATTGATGAACAAACCTAATAATATATAGGTATATAATATCAAACAGAATACAGATAAATACGAAACATGGTTCTAACGATGTGCTAACATGAAATAACTATTAAACGGTGTAATTGGTGCTCTGAAGGAAACTCGGCAACGGAATAAAAAAAATAAGGTTTTGATAAGTACAAAAAAACCTTTGACATAGTGAGTATAATATATTTTCGGTGCCGTAACTCATAACAGTTTTATAAAACCTATATTAATTTTGTCGAGGTGCCCATTCGTTGCCGCAAAAGAGGTGGATTATAATATTGTTATAACGACAGCAATGTAATAATAATAATCACACTGTTCACTACGAAGACATTAGTCTCTCGAGGTGGCGACGGGAGACACTATGAGGTATTTAATTTTTTTCAGAAATCACCACCATCGTCTTCAAATTACCAAAGGGGTCGTCGCCCTTGGAATAGAGTTCTGAATTCTGATGCATAATATAATACTTATACGATATATATGACGTTGTATGAGTTAGATCAAAATAGGAAATTCTGGCATAAATATTAAATTATGGTTGTTTTAAAACTACATATTATACTATGCTCGAGTGATTATCCTCTGCCAAGAATCCTGTCGGAAAAACGACTTTTGTGTATATTTATAAAAAATTAATTTGATACGATTTTTATAATAAATTTGGTATACTGGGTGATTAATTAAACGTTATAGGTATTACACTTGTACACGCATTCTAGCCGTATATGTTATTATAATATAATATAGGTACCTACTATGAATGTTTTATTTATTATGTTCATTGTGTAGTGAACCGTGAATTCACACTTATATTATAATGTAATTATAAACTGTATAGAAATATGTACATAATATATTTTCGTTTGTTGTGAGCTGAAGATTTGTTTGTGTATACCTCTATGCCTCCGTTATTTTGGCGCTAACTTTTAATAATATTTACGAAAATTTTTTTCTAAATAGTAATAAACATGGCTTACATCCGCGAATTCATATACGAATATACGACATCGCTGTATAGAACTGTACACGACCCGTACGCTGCACCGAGTGTGTTTATGTACACAATCGTATTTTATACAAAATATATATATATATGATATACATAGTGCGCATTGTGCACCGGATGTATACAACCGTGCGCTATATCTTACCATTTACCAAGTACTATCTATATAACGCACAATAATAATATGATATCGATCCAAAACGAAAACGCGTAACATAATATATATGTATATGCACCGTAAAAGCCGTATACCGAAATCGCCGCGAACGGGCGAGAAGAACGGAGAGAAATGGTAAACGCGTAACACACACACACCCACATATTTATGTGAGTGTAGACCGCGCATTTACACTGCATTGGGAGTATACACACACACACACACACACACACACACATATATATATATATATATAAATGTGAAAGATTCTAGGGGTGTGAGGTTTGGGGGAAGGAAACCGGTGCGGACGGGCGGGGACGGGCAACTGTCACTGGGTCAAAATTTATGGTACGTACGCCCCAGCTGCCTGGGTATCCCGGCCAGGGGTCCCTATGCTGCCGCTGCATAACGCGCGGTGGTGTGTGTGTGCAGCGTGGAGCGCGTGTGCGACCGCGCCGCCGTCGACCCAAAACCAGTGTTATGTGACAAAACAAACACACACGCACACATAATGTTGTTATTATATAATATTTTTGTGCCGATGACTGCTGCTACTGTTATAAAGTCACTTACAAAATATTCGCATATGATAGGTATATGTACCTATATTATTATTTTAATAGATAAACGGGTCGGTATATAGGTATTTACTGAACGAATAATAATAATAATAATGTGCCTCCTAGGACAAGCGTAGATGACATTTGCGACCAGCCATGATGCATGATCAGATAATATTATTATTTTTATATAACGTATTGTACTGCTTTTACCATTTTACCTTAATGTCGACGCACAGTTGTGGAATAGTTGTGATTCGATACATACATTTTATCGAAAAACTTTGTACACAGAAAATGTGTTCGTTAGCAACTCTTATCGTGATTAATGATTTACCTTTGTAAATAAACCTACATTATTTATCTAGCTTATTGTTCATAGGTAGTGAACGTAATGTCTTAAACAAAAAATGTTAGGCTTTCACTGATACAAAATGGCATATCAATATATAATAGCTTAATTTATTAATACACTAGCTGATGTATCTTAAGCATATTTCCCATAGATTTAGGAACCTCAATCCTCTTTCCGATCTATTTTCCACTCTGAACTGTACAAAATCGAAAATATCATCCCAGTCCGTTGTTTTTAGACCGGAATACGGGTTAGTATAGGGTGATTTTTATATACGCAACAAAAGGACATCGCGATATCGTTATATACTGATATCAAATATATTAATTACGCTTGTGCACACTCGTCCTCACTATACAGCTGTAATAATACAATACATAATACGTACATAATATACATATACATTATAAAATCTATAATATCATATATCATTTTAAATTATATGTATAAATAATAACGACCGTCCATTAACATTAACCTGCGTCCTGCGCGCGTGCAAGATAAATGGGTTATCATATTTGGGAATAATAACTATTACTATTATTATTTCACCACTTTATAGCAGTTTATAATATTGTTTGCGTATCTACCTAAATAAATCATATCGACGATACTTGCCTGCTATACCAAATTTCCGAACGTCACGCGATGTCTTAAAAATTTATTCGAACTGCAAGCTGTTGATCAGGATTATTAGTAACGTTGTTACTTCTAAGGTAGATATATAAGATTTATATTATATATCTTACAATATTAAAATCCGTGATGGCGTCACGCGTCACGGATATGGAGAACGGACAGATGAATAAATTATTATCGTACACAGTGATCGAAATATTACACTCGTCACGATTGTCCGTCTATCAACTGGTTCTGCAGTATGCCTACATATTAAATTAAAATTAAACGATCTACAGTGATGAAGTTTTTGTCGTCAACGTCAGTTTATACCGTCGTGTCCGGCTCGGCGACTCCATTAACGTCTACGATGACGCCGCGGCCGTTTTTAAGCGTCGACGCTCAATTAGCAATAATATAGTTTATTATATTATGTATAGTATTGTTTCTATGAATTGTAATATTGCAAATTTTATCCATATATTATGTACGGTGAGTATAAATTCGACTATATACAGTAACTACGGTTCTTCACTGCTGCAGGGTTCAAGTTGCTATAGGTAAGTGTCACTCATGTATTATATACCTAGTCATATCGAAAAAGTTCTATACTCTTCATGTTCATATTCCATGAATCGTGGATTTTTTTCTTCATCATATTTACACATAATAACATTTACCATATTGTCGATAAATTTATATTTTATGGACGAATTAGACAATACATAATAAATTGAAAATTGAAAATAACGGTCAACATTCTCGATGCCATATGATATTCATATAGGTAGGTATTATAAATATCATATTCAAATAAAATACGATATTACAAAAATATAATGCAGTGAAGAAACTTCAATATCTGACCGAAACTAAGATATTAAAATGGCCTTTAGGCCAACCTAACCAATGAAGGAGTTGTAGCATTGAAACATTTTTCAGAAATTTGCATGCATACAATTAAAAACTTTTGTAATAAAAAAGGCGCTATCTTTTTACGCAAAATGCCCAAAATTGTAAGTACCAGAAGTACCTATATTTCTAACCTATCTCTAAACTGATTTAGCCTTTCCTTCACCCATTATACCTATGTGTCAGGATCCGGATACGACCACATTATAATATCTTCTCCCTCTTACACTAAAACTGATAATACAATTTTGAATTATGATATTATAAATATATCAAGCGTAATATTAAACTTACTGATTTTCAAATTTTATTCATGAGGAGAAAATCGAGATGACATATTTACGAAAATTCCGCTCAAATAAATTAATATTGCCGTCATGCACTCGTGCACGAGTGCAATCTACTGTATACACTGTATTGTGCATGACGCCGATCGGTTCAATGGTTGCGTTTGATAAACAAAAAAAAAAAACAGTTCTTCGTGCCTTATCACTAAATTGTAATACACAGTCATCCTCACGAGCGTGGTTAGAGAACCCATAACATTATATTTGGTTATTACAAGACTTAGCACAAAATATATTATAAATATGCATCGAATCATATTTTATTTTATTTTAAAAAATACATGCAAAAAATCTTAAAAACTATCAATACATTTTAAATAACGTATTAATAATTATTGTAATTTAAATCCTAGCTTTATATATGAATCCATATTAATCATTTATTATTAAAAATTCATTAGTACTTTTTTCATTTTTTTTTTTTTTTTTTATTGGTCTAAAGTCTATTAAGTATTAACACTATGGCCATTATAATTTTGTGGTGGGGGGATATGGTTGGGTTTGAGTAACACATGTGTTCTGTGTGTGAAGGACGAAGAATCATCGCTATAAATCCGGGTGGTCACCCATCCAGGAACTAGTGACGCCGGTCGATGCTTGACCTCAGCACACTGCGGCTAACCATTAAATCACCAAAGGCCCCATAACTCAAAAATATGATTATTATTAAAACAATTTATCATATTTTATGTATTTTATGTAATATGTTATAATATGTTTGTTTAAAAAAACTTTAAAACGTAGATATACTAAACAGATATTTTAACAAGAAAAAAGTGCATCCTTACACCATACATGCATATTTTTGATGAATTATATAAAAAAAAAATCTCCACATGATTATTCATTATAGTTTATGATTTATATCAACTTGGACATAAGGAATTCGTAGTTCATGTTAGTTTTTCATTTGCGTGCTATTGAATTATTTAGTTCTCGCATACAGCGTTTCAATTAACAAACACGATGATGAGTCGCAATTTATTTATTCGGAGACGTCGTCGCCGGTCTCGGTCAATTGTGTTTCGTTTAAAATGTTCAGTAGATACTAATTACAACATACATTGTATAATATTTAATATTTGTTTCGGGTTTTCAGCTGTCTGCTCGTTCAATAACGACGCGCATCGCTTGGATGTCATCTAATATAAATCGAAGTATAATATTCATAAACACAGTGATTCTAACACTTAGACGTAGGTACACTATTATTAGAGAATTACCGATGATACGTTATTATCATAATATACATTTAGGGTGATTTTTTTTTTACCACGAATTACTCGTTATTTCAAAAAGGATAAATGCTTAGGAAAATTGTGTTTTTTTACATGGTTTCAGGTCTGTACAAGTCCTGGTCGAAAAAAATGTATTGACAGAAAAATAGCATTGAGTATGATGCATCACCTCTACCTGAAATTTCAGTATTTGTATTATTAGATATATGACTATATTTATTATATTATTTTGATATGGGCTATGATTTTTGAAAAAGTAAAACAGCTAAATAATCAGTTTATAATATAGTATAGCCGCATACATTAGAATGCCTAAATTATTTACACAAGCATACTGCACTAAAACATAGGATTAGACTATAAATGCACATAATGGGACATGTCAATATTTGTCATAAATAACACATTGGCGTAGTATATATTGATGTCGAGCAGTTAATTGATTTAATTCGAACACATTCAATAAAGTATAGATAGGTTAGTTGATACATTTTTAACTATTGTAGGTATATAGTTAGGTACCTAATGTCAATAATAACCACAAATTTTCTATAAATAAGAAAATTATTATAAGAAGCTTATAATTTTTATTTATTTTATTCATTTGAATACAATTAATTAAAATGGATTTTTAATAACAGTAAAGTATAAACTTTTTAAAATATTATGCATATAATTAATATCATTTTTTTTACAAAATAAATATATTTGAGAATATTATAAATACATTAGAAATTAAGTTTATATTGCGTAGTTTATTCAGTAGTTCTATAAATACGATATTGATTATAATTTATAACTAATGTAAGAAAATTTTTTTTTAAATTGTAAGTTCTATAGTGGTAAATTTCTAGTGTTATTACTACAATAATCGTTTTTAATATTATCCTTAGTAATATTATTATTTATAATTGAAATTAAATAAAAATACAAAAGCTCACTAATAATTCAATAATCCTTTTTTTTTTTATTATGAAAAAGCCTCCTTGGTAACGTGACCATTGGCTTGTTTTTACACGATAATGATAATTTAAATTAAATTGTACAATTAAATACCTTTCAAAAATAAAATTATATTTTAGATGGATTCTTCGTCAGGGCCCAGTACGTCGTGAAGGTGTTCCGGTATGTTGTATTTTTGTTGGCCCCTTTTGTGTCTCTGCATTCGGTATTTCGGTAATAATATGTTTGATTGTAGTTGTAATTCCACATGTAAGGCATATTTTTGGTAGTTCTTTTTCATAAGGTGGCCATCACAGTTAAATTATATTCCACCAGGAAAATAATAAAGATTTTTAATTCAGAGCTATATATAGTATTATAATGTTCGATAATAATATAGAATCAATTCAGAAATTTTTTAGTATGTTTCCAACGTCCAATTCCTTAAAATTATTTAAAAATAAAATATCGATTCAATGCTATTATACAATAAAGTAAACCATATTATATTTTAGTACTTTATGCGACGTATTATTATTCTATAATCGATGTTGAGTAATTACTAATTACTTATTACTATAAGGTTAAATGAAACATAATACTTCTAATTAGATTATATTCTATTTAATTTATTATTTTGGTTAATTTACTGACGTAATAATTATGTCTATTGTTCAATAATGCTGACAACAGTTGCGGATATGTGTGGAGTATCCCACTTGCTGATTAATGTATGTCGCATATACGCTCAATTAGCAATTAACTATTCGACTATAAGATTGTTGAGACATGCCTAATTAAAACAATTAATACAATAAACAGTAATTTTCTTTTAAAGTTTTAACAAATATCGAAAATAGTATATGTATAAACTATAAAGCATTAAAATCATTAAAGATCAAATAATTGGTAGGTAGTAGAGAATCTGCACGGGCTGAAAATTTGTCCTAAAGAAACATTTTTTTTTTTTTTGTTAATTAACTTTTCCTGCGCTGCAGTGCTCAACTAAAAATTGTATTGATTAAGCACAGCATGGTTAAGCCCGTTATATTTTCGTCCGGCATGAACCTGGTAAAATATTTTGTGAAAAAGCTCAGTCCGAAATTTTTGTAGTTTAATTTAAGGAAAGTCCGGCCCAACCCGACCCGTGCAAGTCTTTAGTATGTAGTTTATTTATGTATGTGTAAACTTTGATTATTCTAGATATACAAATAGTATTAATTAAATAACATAAACTATTATTTATAACTATAATTTACTGTATGATGAAATATTATTTATATAAATATTATAATTCCTTACGATTCCATTAATAATCAAATTGCATGGCATTATTTTATATACCTACGCAAATTGCAATAACAATTTTTACTCAATAATAAACATTCGTGTAGTTCAAATCGATAAAAATAATTAATTTTGATTTTTATCCAACGGTTATGATTAAACCCCTCTTGTATAATTTTTAAATAACGACTGATATATAATTTAATATGAGATAAGGAATCAGTTTCTTCTTGATAGCTCATAATTTTAAATCCAGTAAGCTTAACGTAAGTATAAATAACGAATAATGATTGTAGCATAGTCATAAATAGTTTCTTTTAAAAGACGAACGTCCCCCCTCCCCCCTAGAATGATTTTCCAATTTTTTTCATAATAGTTATTTAGTATGGATTTTGTAATATTTTGTATGAATTTGTACGATAAAAATCAGAATTAATACGGATTTATTTTTTAAAGAATAGACGCAAACTTATGGGGGAGGGAAATTTGTTGTCTATTTTTCAGGAAACATGGCGAGTGAATAATATATAACTCGACTTTTTTAAGTGAAATAGTTATTTTACCACAATAATTTAAATACATATATATATATATATATATATATATATATATATATAATGAGTGTTTGTCAGCTAATACGTTTGCTATTTATAGGTCTACGATCAAAGTCTACTTGATTTTGCTTTACCTGTCTCTAAAATTCAGTTATTGACTAAAAATAATTTTAATCGTAAATTTACTACACATAATACAGTAGATTATGTTTGCTTACATTTGTTTACATTTATTCCATTGGATAGGAGCTAGGCGAAGTTTGTACTCGAAACGCCAATCGCGGTCATTTGGGCCAATATACATTATTACCTATACATAATAAACGTACAACGCGCTCATTTGCCAACGGTGACATATATTCTGTCGGCGCACGCGAACGGGAAACGCATCGTGAAAATATATTATATATTATAATATCATATTATACCGTATAGCGGTGGCGATGGTGATGCATGCGCCATTTTTTCGACTAGAGGGGAAGGGTGGTTTTTCGCGAGACGACTCGGGCTCGGTCGCGGCGGGCGTCGTTTCGCGCGCCATCGACCCGTTTTTGACGAGGAAGCAAGTGCGCCGCCGTCGTCGTCGGCGAGGCGCACCCGTGACAACCGCGGGAAAAGCGGCGGATGTGGTGGCGGGCGGTAGATTATGGTTTTTAATTTGTTCGTATAGCCATACATGCACCTATCTATAGATGCGTAGTGATACGCGAGAGGTAGTAAGCGCTTTGTAGACCCGATGGAGGTGGAGGCGGTGAATTTTTGGAGGAGGTTTATGCTAATGTGGTCGGGAGCTTGGTATAGTGGTGGTGGTGGTAGAGGCGGTGGCGTTTTTCGCGACGACAGAGGTGGCTGCAGTCACGCGAAAAGGGCGTTTTGGTGGTGTGGGGGGGGGGACTTTCGTTCTCGCCGACCCGAGAATCAGTTCAGCAGTTGTTACCTCTTGCAGAGTACCTTCACATAGGTGCATAGGTATAGGTTCACCAGTTTCCCTGTATAAACACCCGCACCTACTTACTGCATGCCACCGCGCAATGCCAAGCCGAACAACATAACCCACCCCCTTCCACGGTCGACCAGTGTTACGTCGCTCCTAGGCCCGGGATTATGATCTACAGTGCCCATAGGCCGTAAAAAATTTGGTGCCTCTATTTAAAAAAAATATTGTACACATTTCTCTACTCGATACTTGATTAAATAATAAAATATTATTTTATGTTTATTAGCCACGATATGTACATGTATATAGTATGTGAAAACAAGTAAAAACATAAAATTAAAATTAAATAAAATGTATTTTAAATTTATAAAAATATAAAATAATCATATTATAAAAAATAACGAACCATTAATTTATACTTTTCTTTTTTTTATTATTGATTACATAGATAATAAATATTAATAAGATTAATATTATATAACAATATTATATATGATTGATTATTACTATTTCAAATTTCCGATATATTTAAATAAAAATTTAAAATAACATCAGGATAGTATGCGGTGCCCTTGTCCCTAAATCCGTGGTTATGTAGGCTGAAGCCTACACTGCTTACGCCTTAATCCGGGCCTGATCACTCCCCTTCTCCGGGAAATCGGATGTGGCAGTCTAGTGGTAAGCGGGTAATTGGCTACGGTGGATTCCTGAAATCTGGATAGAATTAATAATCTGTGTTCCATCGTAGATCAATATTATTAGGTATATATGTTGACTCATTGTTGCCGTTGTCGGTGGTATAATCCTCAACATTTTCACTATCAGGAACCGACATTGTCAGTGATCCCCCGCACCTTGTCTACACTCTACATCAGCGTTTCCCAACCTTTTTGCAATGGCGACCCATACATTTAATCTTTATTAGGTACGCGACCCCCCCCCCCTCTTAAAAAAAAGTATGCCTTAAATAAATAAGATTTTTACTATAATCCATTTTATCATTGAGTTTTTTTATAAAATACAATACGAATACAATATACTGAATAATAATAACTTAATCAATAAATAAATAAAATAAATTATAAAAAAATACAAAAAATTAGTATAATAGAAAATTTAGTGTGAATATCGACTAGTCGCTAGTCATTAGCACATTTACCGATAAGATAAAAAAAATTCCATAATCATAATAACTTTACGTCATTTATTCTACAATACTAGTTATTTATACTATTTATCAATTTACGACTAAAATAGGTAACTGTAATCGTAACCGCGAGTCGCGACCCATCAAAAAAATTTCGCGACCCATGGTTTGGGAAACGCTGCTCTACATCATAGTGAGGAAGATGATGAAAATCGCAAGAAACAGTTTTTTGGAATTAATGTGTCTTAGACTGCGAGTTTGAAATTCTGAAAGTTAATACGCAGTCGTCATTCGTCATTATGTCGAGTGGATGAAATATTAAAATATAAAATTTAAGGAGCTTAATGTCTGCGTCCTGGGTTTTTAAATATTGAATCAGTAACTTTTACAACAGAAAAAAAAAATAAATAAACAGCTTGTACCTTTATTTTTTGATAGTAATATAATATGAGAGATCCCTTTTTCCACTAAACTCGTTCTTTTCGGCAAATCATACATTTTTTTAATTCAGTGATTACCTTCAAATAATTTAGGATAACTGAGTGCGCCATTAAATAGAAATATTATTGATACAAATTATTGTACCTATTTTATGGGAATACGAAAATTTAAACAATACGCGATTGCATCTAATTTGTAAAAAAGGCACCCGTTGGACGTTATTATAATATATTGATAATAATAATAAATATATTGATTGTAGAATAAAGTATAATATTATTATGTTACAATCGTAAATATATTTTTTGTACGACGAAAGTGAACGACGGAGCGGAAGAAAAACTACCACTGCAGACTATTACAGGGCCACGCTGCAGGTAAAATTATTGGTAAAGACTCTTTTTGGGGAGGATGGTGATGAAGGGGCGGCAATGTTCTCCTACGTTTCCTCTCGTCGTCGAGTAAACGCGACGAAACGCCGGGCGGCTTTACACATCTGTGACCCGAAATCCGCCGAAAAATCAATGCCCCGCCGGGTCGCGCGTATACCATACATATATATATATATATATATACTTGATCGGCGGGTGGACCGCGATTCCGCTCGTCGCAGTGCACTATTCCTGCAATTTTTCAACAACACTCGACTGTTATCGTCCGGATAGAACATCATCGTCCACATTCACCAGGACTTCTCTGCTCATCGTCCGTATATTGTGAGTGACACACACCGTCGGTACACATCTCACCGAAAGACAACAACAATATAATAATTATTATTATTATTATGATTATTAGGCAATAATAATGAATGTAACAAATAACAATCGCCTTGGACTAGAATCGGTCAATCGCGCGTATCATATTATTATTTCCGTGACGAATTTTTCGGACGTGAGTAGGGTCAGTCGCCATAATCATTTCAAACTCGGCCGCCCTACTTTTTACGCTTAAGTTGTGCCCCAGATGTCGCTAGATGTTTCGACAGAGTGTTGCAGCCGCCGATACTGGTATAATAAGAATAATATATATATATATATATAACAATATGGTGTACAGACTATGGAGGTATTAGGCATCTAGTTATCACGCTCGTCGCCACCTATATCACCACGACTGTGTTTTGATTATTAGTTTTATGTTAAGTTTGTTTTAACTTCTTTAAGATTGATATGAAAATGATATGACAATATGACATTATTGGTATAATATTACGACATCGTGCAGTCGAACTGAAAATGGAAATAGCTTTGAATTATTTTATGAGTTCATTTTATGTTTAAACCAATATTTATCGGTATTATTAACGTCAATAAATTTTAACCACAGACCATAAAAACGTATAAAAAAATATATTGAAATATGATACAGTGTACAAAAATATGATATAAATGTTAATAGTACAAATGGTTTTGAAATACTTTCGAGCAATAGTGTAATGTGTTGCCATTAGCGACGCATAAAACAGTGTTATTTTGTCCCTAGTTAATAGTTATACTATAGCACACGACGGGCATTATTTGTTTTTATCATTGTTTCGTGCGTGTTCGATATTATTATAATTTATAACGCAAGATGTAATTCTTATACGCTGCGCGTCGTGCGAGTTGTCAAACAATAATCCGAATTTAAAACATTGTTCAAAATACAATTGCGATCAAGTTTTAATTTATGTTTAATTATATTTACGTACAGGTTTAATGGTTAAACAAAATTGAAAACATGAACATTTAAAAATAAAATGACAAAAAGTACAGTGAAGGGGTCGATAATTCTAGCGAATTAAATGTATGTAGGTATTTTGTCTATTTCTCATTTTTAACGGCGTTTTATCATTGGGAAATTGTATATATATTGCCTACTTTTCTCGCCTTTGTTTCGTCAAACTTTCTCACACGATTTAAAATTTAAACCCCACGGTTAAAAATATAATTTCAATTTTATTTTTATTTTTAATATCATAACCAAGCGTCAATACTGAATCATTGATCGCTTAACAACCGATCACGTTATTTCAATATCTACATATTTTGTTAATCAAATTCTCATATTTACCACACTATACACAGTACCTATACGGTATGCTTAAAAATTACGATTGGTTAAAATAAAAACAAATAAATAACAGTGTAATACTATAACTAATAGTATACTATAACAGTACAATACATTTATACATATGTAATGTATATTGTGTTGTACACATAAACATGATATTACAAGGCATATATATATATTATGTAAATATTATCAACGCCGTAACGAAAAAGATTATAATATTATTTAAACAGATGTTCGAACAGGATATATATAGCATATAGCTGGTTTAAATTATAGTACCGTATAATTTTTATATGATTTAAGTGTTTATTAATTAAATCAAAATATTACTTAAAATATTTATTCACAGAAATCGTAAAACCCTGAATGGATAATAGTGGATAACGATGTTTGCACCATCCACAACTTATCCGTGGTGAGTATTTATTCCGTGCAAAAGGATTTGCAAGGTATGGACTGACTTCAACTGTTAATTCAACTCACTTTTAGTGAGTAAATGAAAAATAATATATTATATGGAATACGTTTTTTTTTTTTTAAACGTAGAATGAATAATAATATAATTACATTCTCTAAACGATTCTGAACTGAATTCTGTATGTAATAATATCATGTATATTATACAGTAAATTTAGCAGTTTTTGACAGTTTTATGTAATTTTCTCAAAATGAATGGTCATTTTACAATCTCTTGCAGTACACCCAGGCGAAATAGCTTTTACATCCAATTTTATACAACCATAATATTATACACTAATCCGGAGCACTTTTATTACTTCAAAGTTTTTAGTAACGGTAAAAACATAAAATATACACAATAATTACCTAATATGAATTTATTAATATTTAACCAATAACTTTAGTTTTCAGTTTTGGTTTAAAATATACCAACATTTTCGCCGCTTGTGTTTAAAATAAAAAAGTCTCAATCATTAAATTTTTATTCAATTTATAAGTGACTAAACAAATCGATGAATTATTTGTATTAGAAACATTATACTAGATGTATTTTTAGTAAAGTTGGAATATTTTACTGAGGATTTTATGAACACATCAGCAAAACACTTTTTGTTCGGCGAATATGTACTCAAACATTATTTACATCGATTTATATCAAGATAGAAGGGTGACTATAATGACTACACTGTTTATGACTAAGGGTACATATATTTTTATACCAATTACACATAGGGTAAAAATTTAGACTGTTGGGACACGTTATTCTTTGTTTAGACATGGCATCTAAATTTCAGAGAAAAACAAATATTGGTTAAATACATTATAGTTGTACGTTTAAATATTTAATTAACTTAATAAATAAGTATAGTTTTACAATAACGTATACTGCATAATGCAGTTTGCATTCAATGCAAACATTAATAATAATATTATTAATAAGCACTTCTTAACGATTTTAAAAGAAAGTCTACATTTATATTGTCAACTATAAAATACTTTTATTAAATATATTGTATACAATAATAAAAGTATAAATTGACTTGATGCTTAAAAGAAATAATTTCATATAGATAAATGTGTCTACATTTAAAAATGTAAATTTAAATTAAACCTTTTCATATTATTAACAATAGAGTATTCAGTATTTCAGTATATAAAAGGTTATATAAAAGTTAATAAAAATAAAACAATGTATATGAAGTACCTATGTATATATATATATAACAAACGATTAAAAAGACTGGCACTATTTGCGTGTAAATAGGCTATTTTGTTTTAAATAGGTTTTAGGGATATATACAATTTTAACATAATTCGAAACTACGTGATTTTTAAGAGTTTTTTTCTGATTAAAAATGTACGGACATGATACTTATTATTGACATGATAGGTACTTCGCTGGCCTCAAAGCATGTCAGTGTTACATTAGTTTCATTTATTATTAATTATAAAACTATGGTGGTGTTGAATTATCATAATATTAATTTTAAAAAATAAAAAATATTTATGTGATGGGAGCTAAGTTGACACTATACTTTAATTATTTATTAAATATAATATATTAAGTAAGATTATATTAATATTTTAGTTCTTGTAATGTATTTTAAAATTATGTTATCGTGAGATTTAAAATAATCATCATAATTCTAAACGTAGGTTTGTGTTGAAAGATGATATGTTTGCTATAAATAAATAGCATATTACAAATATTTTGATAAATATTAGTTTATCAGCTGTTGAGTTCAGCCCAAAATAATCAATTATATCATATAAAAATATTCATAGGAAAGATTAACAAATTAATTTTAAGTTAATTTATAATCATGTACTTTATTATTTGTAATTGTATATAATTCGGTTATTATTAAATTTTTCTTATAATATTACAATGCCTACTTCCTAGAATATACAAATATATTGTTAAAGAACCAAATTAAATTATATTTTATACATAAAATAACTGCAGAAAAATGTTTAGTAAGATTAAATATTATTGTAATCATTCATCAAAATTTAATGAAATTTGTGGACATTGTGTTAATATTGAATAGGACAAAACAAAAGATATATTCAGGTTTTACGCGCGTCATTTTAAAGCTACCCTTGAGTTCTATAATATTTAGAAACAAAAAAAACATCGTGACTTGCAAAGAAAACATTCCGTAATAAATAGCCACCAAAGTAAACTCGCTGCCACATTGATCTGACATTATATGAGTTACTGTTTTTCAAAATGATTGTTCGACGCTATATTTATGAAACATATAAATTATACAACAATAAATTATCTTTATTAGTTAGTCAACAGTTTCATAGTATTTATGAAAATGAGATAAAAAATTATGCCTTATTGTACACATGGATTTGCACACTGGCCACCGTCAATATAGCTTTTATTTGTTACGATGTTTTAATTAAATTCTTTAAATATTTTAATACTAAGAAAATAATGTTCCAATAACTGTCCAGATGTTGAATATCCTGGTTAAAATCTCATTGGTGAAAAAAAATAAACCTATGAATATATTGATCGGGTAAGATGAATTTCGTCTGAAAAAACAAATATTATCAGCCCCAATATTTTTTAGTGTCTGTCATCACGTTTAGGGGCAGTAAAAGTGCTTCGATTTTTTACTTCAGTGCCTCGTTCGATCAGAAAGTGAATCTAGTTGGTACTTTGGGAGGGTCAAAAGTAAAAAATCAGATTTTCTGGAGAATGGGTACCATATTTAGAAATTATTTCAAAACATAATCGAAGGTTTAGAATTGATCGAACAATATGGGAATGGGAATCTGATAAATAATCAATATTTTACAAAAAAAAAACTATTCATAAAAAATATATTTGACAACAAAATCTATTGAATAAAAAAAATTATATTTAATAACGAACTATATATTAATCAAAAATCTGTATTTGATTTAAAATACTATTCATTAAAAAAAATCTATTTTTGATAAAAATGCGTGAATTTACCTCCCCTCGATTTAAAAAGCTTATTGCGATGAAATAAGAAGTTCTAAAAACTTGTAAGATTAAATTAATTAATGAAAATAATAATTAAATACAATTAATATAAATAATGCCTCAAATTTACAATAGTTAAAAAACTAATACCCAATTAAAATTTTTAAAAATAGTGATTGCAATCTTATTGAAGTCTAATTTATGGACCATATGGAGGGAGAGCTTTTTAGATGCTAGTGGGCTACGTGAAGTTCCCCACCAAATATTATTTATAGCACCCAAATTAATGAGTTACAAATTCTAAAAAATGTGTTGCAAATTGTTACAAATGAGTTACAAGAGAATGGCGTTGGTTTGGAGTCGATCAGACAAAGTCGAGGAAGCCAACTTCACGCACATAAACCTTATGACTTGTATGGAAAATTGTTATGAATTTCTAACTCAGAATAATTTTCAAATTTGTACGAATTTTGTCAAAGTTAAATGAATTTACAATTACAGTGTTTTTTTTTTTAACTTCCACTTATTCAACTTATGAGAAACCTTGTGTTATATTTTCTATTTCTAGCTTACAATTTTTAGCTTACAATTAGATTATACATATAGTTGTGTACATAAGGGATTTTTACAAAGAAGTTTGAAAAAAAGTAAATTTTGTTAAATTATGTTATACATTTCAATGTTTTTTAAAAATGTGATTATTTTTTTGTGTCCTATAGCTTTGTATAAATTGTCTGGAATTTCGCATTCTTTTCTGGCCTCCGTCAAGACTTGGAAAATTTTTATATTGACACTAATTTAAAAAAAAAAATCCAAAATTTGATAGTCTATAGTTCTATACTCAACATGAGTCAACATTTTATGGTGTATAGAAAATACTATTGATTATCATTGAAAATCTCATGTATCTATGGTATTTTTTTTAATAGTTACACCAAAAACCAACATTAATTTGGTCAAAAACCGATTGCACAGGTGGTTTTCTGTTCTTAAGCCAATGTTTTTGAATATATTTTAATTTTTGACGTTCAGCCGTTCAGGAGCCTGTTGTAAATGATAAATACCCCTAGAAATATTTTCAATTTTGACATGTGTCTCTGACTGTATTTCATTCAACGTTTCTATTACTTAAGTATATAAAACAAAATTACAAAATAGTATATTATGTTGTAATATTGTCATATAATATGTTATCACCAAAATGCAATACGTTACAATAAAATACCTTTTAAACGACCTATGTGCAAACGATGTAAAAACCAAAAATCGAACGATGCGCAACAGTCTTATAAAAAAGTCAAAGATAACCATTAACCATATATAGTCTTGCACAAACGACAACCGCTGCCCATGCAACCATGGTTCAGAAAACTATACAAGATATGTCTAAAATCAAGATTTTAGTAATTTGAAATATTTTTTCTGTATTATTTTTTAAGTACTTACTGCGGAAAATTTGATTTTAAATACAAATACTCTACAATTTATTCAAGTCCTTTTTCAAAAGTCTTAAATACTTTTAAAGTCTATTCAAGTACTTTACAATAAGATTGTTATGGGTCAATTTTACTTGTGAGTTTTTGATGAGACAATTAGAAATAGTGCTATAACTAAATACGTATGTAGAAAAAAAAATAAGTACTCGTAATAAAGTGATAATTTCTTTTTGAGTGGGGGCTGCGGGATAATACGTGAAAGCGAAAAACGGATTTTCCTTGGAAAATAGAAAAATGTTGGATTCGACGTGAATCGTGCAAATGCATACTAATGGCATTCTAATGTTTGATTTGTGGAGGACTGGGGTAACGTTACACCAGCCCCCTAATAGATTTTTATAAATAACTCGTAAAAAAAGGTCGTGCAAATTCTTAAAATAGTCGTACAAATGCATACTAATGGCGTGCTAATTCGTGACCTAGTTTCTTGTATAAAAAGTTCGATGAAGGGGGCCAGGGTAATGTACGTAAATTCACCACCAAACGATCGGAAAATCCGAAGTCGGTAAATTGCGTCCCCCAAAAAAGGTCATAGTTATATACTATGTAAATTGCGGCCCTTGTACTTTTAAAATATACGTAAATTGCGTCCTGGGTATATTTGAAATGTACGTAAATTGCGGCCTGGGATATTCAGATTTCCGGTCGATTGTACAATTTAAAGATAAGTACAGTAAAACCTCGATAAAACGGAATCGTACGGGGCCATGAAATATTTCCATGTTAACGGGGTTTCCGTCTTCGACGGGGTTAAAAAAATTGAATTGAATTAAATTAAAGATTACGAACGACACGAACATAACGATATACGATTTGATACTGAACCAAGCAACTCAGATAATAATGTTGTATAGTGTATAATGTATACATATCGATTTTATTAGTTTTTAATATCATCGTACGAGCTTGTATATTGATTATCTATGGGTATCGACAGTACGATAATAAATTTATTACATGAAAATCATGTTGTATTTGCGTCTTAGTGAGCGTTTTCATCAACTTTCATTACAAAAATGTGTCCGTTTCCGGCTTGGCGAAGTTTCCGTCTTAGCGGGAGAAAGTTATATGTAATTTGAAACGGGACCAAAAAAATTTTCCGTAATACCAGGGATTCCGTCTTACCGAAGGTCCGTCTGAGCGAGGTTTTACTATATTAATCTTTGAATGATCGATACAGATAATAATAATATATTCACTAATATAATATATTACTAGCAGTCAGTGTGCATATTTTGATCAAAGACCTTATTTAATAACACATTTTTACTGACACATTATTACTAATTGGTAATAATATATTTTTTAATTCAAAACCAAAAAAAAGCGGGTAAGTGAGTACTGCTCTACTGTACATAAGGGGGTGGGGTGGACCTCTGACTACGGTAGGTTAAATTTGAATGCAATGATCGGTATCATTGTATACGAAAAACGATTCTGAACGGAGATGATTTGTCAGTCTAAGAATATATCTTATATATTTAAATATTGTCATATATTCTATTTTGAAACAAATATTTTATTTTTCAATTAGGACGCATTTTACATAAGGCATGGTTAATCAATTTTTCAAAAAAACGTTGCATGTAATTATCATAATTCATAATACCTTATATTATCATAGATATACATATACCTGGTTTGAGGATAAATCGTTATCGTTACCTACGCGATTTCATAAAAATTTAAAACTCAAACGCTCAAAACATTTTTCCTATAATGAAGCTTCAAATTTTCTCTATAGTTATTTGAAGCAAAACTTATATAAAACCTAACCTTTTTTTTTTTTTTTTTTTTCCGTTTTAACCGACGACGCCGCGAGATCTGCTTTCGCATTGCTTCCACGGCGCCGCCATCATTTATTGACATTATCAAATATTAATTACATTTATATAAAACCTAACCTAACCTAACCTACTTGAAGAAAAACTTATGGAAAACTCAGTGTTTAATTTTTAACCTTAGATATAAATACAAACAATTTTATGAATTTTGAACTACAAAATAATTTGCAAATATTCATGGTTTTAACGAATTTTAGTCAATATTTGAACTTTAAATGCCAATTAAAAAAAATTGTGCATATATATTCTTATAATTTTTTAATCACTATAAGAATAACTTATGAGAAATTTTGTATTAAATTTTCAAGTATTTTGATAGGGCAAAAAAAATTTTATCGACACATAAAAAAAAAATTTCCGTTGTCTATAAATACCTCAAAAAATCAGAATATTTTTAAAATTAAATCATGTAAAGAAAATGCCAATCTAAATAACTGGTAAAATTGTCAAGTATTGACTACGGCTTATACTTTTTGAATAATAACAAATGTTTAAAATCGTTTGAGGATAAATCGTTATCGTTACGCTATTTCATCAAAATTCAAAATTCAAACGCACTTAAAAGTTTTCCTATAATGATGATTCGAGTTTTCTCTATAGCTACTTGAAGGAAAACTTAGTGTTGTATTTCTAATCCTTAGTTATAAACGAAAAAATTTTATGATTTTTCAACTTCAAAATTGCTTGCAAATTTTCGCGTTTTCGACAGATTTCGTAAAAATTTGAACAATAAACGCTCTTAAAAAAAAATTGTGACAAACGATTTTTAATTTTTTTTAGCTTCAATAAAAGCAACTCATAAAGAACCTTGTATTAAATTTTCAAGTTTTTTTAGTCATTCAAAAATATTTTACCAACACTTCAAACAAAAATTCTCGTAAAGATCGAAAATTTCAGTTGTCTATAAATAACTCAAAAAAATTCAAAAACGTTTGAAAATTAAACTGTATATAGATAACATTAACGTAAACATTTGGTGAAAATTTCAAGTATTTACAGTGATTAGTTTTTGAATTACAACCATATAAAAAAATCGATTTGGTCGAAAACTGGTTTTGCGTAAAAATTCCCGTTTTATGTAATTTTTTTTTTTCTCGATTTTTTTGAAAACCGTTGGAAAATGTTAACTTTTGACCTATTATATATACCTATACCTATATTATAGATTATTAAAAATTTTCAAATCTTAGATTTAAAAAGAAAATTTTTTATGAATATCTAGCTTAAAATAATTTGCGAATTTTCTTGATTTTTACATATGTTGTCAAAATTTTGTGTTGGTCGAAAACTGGTTTTGCGTAAAAGTTCCCATTTTTCCATCATTTTTTTTTTGTTTTTCTCGATTTTTTTAAAAATTGTTGGAAAATGTTTACTTTTGACCTCTATAATGCACCAAGGATATTAACTTTTTCATCGGCAACCACCCCCAAAGTTTGAAATTGAAGCATTATTTCTACTAGTTATGCTGTACACAGACACACACAAAAAAAAACACACATCATTGTAAAATCAATAAACACTCCGTTCAGAATCTAAAATATTTGGGTAGAGAATAAAAATTATACCCAGGCCGCAATTTACGTATATATAAAATACAGCCAGGCCGCAATTTCCGTATGTGCAAAATATGCCCGGACTGCAATTTATATAAAAAATTTAAAATGGGCCGCAATTTACAGTGACCTGGAAAATCCACAACAATTGTGAGGCATTTATAACGGTGGACCCGTGGGAGGAGGTTACCTATAGAAAATATTATTAAATAATATAATCCAAATTTAAAGCTGTGCTAAGCCATCTCAACTTCACTACACCATTCAAGCTTTCCAGTCGATCACTCTCCGTAATCACCTTCGCAACTAGGTTTGTATCCCAACTCCACACTGTATGCCCTGACTCAAAAACCGAATTAGTTGACCAATTAGCCACCAAACACTATAGAACTTTTTACTCCAAACTAAATTCCCAACCTAACCTACTAGTATCGCAAATCTCATTCAATAGTCAATACTCATAAATCCCATCTATCGGCTGAAGAGAAATAATTGCAGAGATCCATTAACTAAAACACATTTTAGGTTGAGTTCCATCACTGGTTGGCACCCTTTCTCACATTATTCATGTAAAAATGTATATACATTTCACATATTTTGCTTTTTATGCTACTGTGATACAGATTGTAAAATATTCTTTATATATAAAAAAATAATAATAATAATAATTTATAAAATTTACTAAGGCCTCAAACATGTTTCTACAAAAATATAAATATAAATTTATAAGTATATTATGATGTGTGTATGGATAGATGGAATTTACAGAGTATACAAAGACGATAGTCTTATAAGTATAATATTGGAGTAATAATGATGAAAATAATGCGTACGAAATTATTCTTAACTCATATCTTAAATAATGTACCTACTTAAATCGAAAAACACGCTGCGTACAGTACATATTATGCATTGCTGTGATATAAGCCTTTATTAAGCATAGGTACACTGATGCTGCTGTTAAAAATTAATATTTTATTTTATTTTTCACTGTACAGATATTAAATGTTTTCTCTGCAAATATACTGTAAATATATGTATGAAGCAATAATAAACGATATGTATGAACCCTTAAATAATTTTAATATTCCGAGTAAATTCGTTAACTGAATATTATACAATTTTTTGCAACAAATAAAAATAAAAATAAATAAATTATACCTAAGATTTGTAAGCAAGTTTTAAATTTTACCTAAAAATGAGTTGTGGACTCATTTTATATAGTTAAATTGAATGTTGATATTTAAATATGATATGAATAACTTATGAATTAAATGGGCTTTGTGATACATAGTTGGTTGAAGATTCTACACATGTCCCCTAATAAGCAAAACATACCCACAGTTATAAAATGCTGTAGGGTACAACATTATAGGCATTATTCCAGTCAAAATCAAATAACCTGTTTTACGTTAATCTTAGCATAAATATACACAATTTTATGCATATTAACGCTTTAAATAATATTTTATACAAAATATTTAACACATAACTACCTACATAACAATAAACAGTAACGGGCATGGAAATCCTTGGTAAATTTGTCGGGAAAAAAATTGTGTACCAGAAAATATATTGGTTGAATATACAGGTAAGATATTAGAATAAATTAGCAAAATATAAATTAGAATACTTAAACGTTTTATTTAAAATTTTACTTGTAGTTAAGTACCTATAATATATTTTATTTTCATGAATGTAATTGACTTAAACTTTTAATGAAACACGATATTAAAAATTTATAATATTTAATCATCAATTACGTATTGCAGTTTATATTAATTAATTAGTGTTTTAATAAAAATTATCTCAAAATAAAACCAAATTTTTGGTATACTATACATGCCTAACCTCCTAGTCTTCTGGATAATTCTGATGAGCTAAACCAGGAATATAGGGGCTAAGTAGTTAATTAACTTAGACGAATCAGTAGTAAAATACAACTGCAATCTTCACCTACTATAGTTAACAAAGATACAAAATTCCCCTAAGCCCGAATTATCGGCTTTCACAGCGTATGACTAGTATGAGCATCCGCTGTGTATACTGAATACATGGTGGTTTTAAAATTATTTTATTTTTGTTCTGAAGTCAACATTTTTAATTTCATATACCTACCTAAAACTTAAAAATTACGTATATCTGCACTGAGTGCCAAGATAGATTATAAAATGAATAAATAAATAAATTTATAATTTAAAATACGCCATAAGTAACTAAATTATATAAAACAATAGCTGTGTAAACAAATATTCATCTACATTTACATTTAGAATATAAAAATTAAAGATAGAACGGATTATAGGCAGTTATTATATCATATGCCTATTAAAAGCATTAAATATTCCTATTTAGTCTTAACAAAAATAATCTCAAATTCATCATTGTATATTAGCGTTTAATAGACCAATAAGAAATTAAAAATATTATTTAGGAGTGATTTATTATTATACTATAATTATTATTATTTATCTAATAAAGATGTACCTAGGTACAGTTGATAAATGTGGCAAGTATTTGATGTACAGAAAAGGCGAAAAACAACTTTTTTCATATTTAGATTATTCTCACGCAGATACCTAAGTATAGATAATAATCTACACTATCTTGTCATCTTGAATATATAGTGATTTATTCACTTTAGTAAATGTACCCATAATTATAGTAGATAATACATATATTATATTTATTATATTGTATCATATCATATTATATTATATATAATAGTATAAATAGTATGTGTGTGTTTGCAAATATTTAATCCATCGAATTTTTGGTCTTGCAGATTTGGTACACTACACACTCCTCTGAGTGACCCTTTGTGTCAAGACGACAATATTCGCGCCGATCGATAGGTTATAGCCGTAGTCGACCACAGAGCGCGCTTATATGGGATGAAACCTAAACACAAGGATGCACAGCATATGCAGTCATTATGCGTTTGAATCTTATTTGAAATCTACCGACTTTACGCAAATTTTTTGAAAAAATACATAATTTATAAACCATGGTACCTATTATTACAATATATGTCAGAAAAATATATTATTATGGTTAAAGAAGAAGACTTCATAAAAAATTATACCTATACAGAGGACACATATTACGTCGTCCTAAAACCAAATTCCATCTGCAGTGGCGTAGCCAGGATTTATGAGATAGGTATGAGTGAGATGGAGGAAGTATAAATTAAACCAATTTTTTTTACAGTTTTCGTGTAATAAATACCTAATATTAATTGTACATTTGTTAGAGGAAAATATGCCAATGGGTGGGTCGAGGGTAAAACACTCAATTCTCTCACCTCGCTATGCCACTGTACATTTGCGTATGTGCGGTGTGCTTGAATATTTTATGAATAATCATTATTATGTATACCGTATACCTATATTCAAATAGATCTGCAAGGTGCCGACATAATTTTTTTTTAAATCCGCTTTTTAATTTTTTTTATACATACATAATTAGTTAATCAAAGATTTCACAAACAACCGTTTAGGCATAGTATTATTTAAATATTTATTGAGGGCGTATGAGGTTCAATAAATCACCACAATCAACAAATTTTCAATTATTTAACAGTGATCTAAATTCTAAATTGAACTTTTGGTTTATCATTTTATAGTGTTAAAAAAAAAATTCTCTATCCCTTATGTATTGGAATATATAGAACTATTAAATTTGGTTCAATTATTTCTTATCTCATCAGACATTCATACAAATTGCAAAATTAAAAAATTTCATCAACTTTACTGTAAAAGTGTAAAATCATTATTTTTCCCATGTAACACAACATTAGTTACTACTATCTTACATCCATTAAGTGAACAACCATTTACCATAGATTATATTTATAGTGTAATACCATAAACTAATAATTGTTTTGCGTTGAAATAAACAAAATAAAAAATTCTATCAACAATACAGCATCACCACAACCTCCAAATTATTTTAGTTTTAACATAATTTCACATATTTTTTTATATAACCAAATATTGTTTTCTAGGAAAGAAATTCAAAGCAAAAATGTTCTGACTAAGTCAAAAAAAAAAAAAAAATATTTACAATCAAAGGTTTATTATATTATAGAACTTTCTGGTTTTAAACTATTTTGAAAAATTATATTTACTATAGATTCTAATAAATTAATTAATTCTTACACTCTTACGATAATACTATGTGGATTTTTTGCTGACTTAAATTTAGGGGCTTCAATCTTAAGCTTTCAGCATGATTTATACTAACAAATTTATGAGGTTGGATCTAATAAAAAATAAAAATCCCCTGTAATTTTCAAAATAACAAAGAAAAACAAAAATAATACTTATGCAAACCAAATTTTAAAATCAATTTTACACCTTATTTATCGTATATTAAAGTGTTCTGGACACCATATAATTAAAAAAAAAAACATTTTGGGCTCTTTTTTGGTATAGATAAATATTGTAAATAGATGTAGGAAATATTGGCATTTTGATTTATTGACTTAATGTATTTATTTTTTTTTAGATGAAAAGCAATAAAATTTAAAACAACTTTTCTCACTTGAATAAAAAAATATTGAAAATAAATATCGACAGTTTTATTTTTTATAATTATTTTAACTTTTAATTTCGAATGTCGAAAAAATTCATAAAAAACATGTAAATTTGAAAATTATTTTTGTAGTTGAAAATTCATAATATTTTCAATTTCTATTACTCAGGATTGAAAACGGACTACATAGTTGCTCATAAGTTTTAGCAACCTAAATTCAAAAATACAAACCACAAAAATTATCTTCGTTGAAATTTTTCATTTTCTTGTTTCGTCATGCATAAGATTTGTAGGGGGGATACAGTGGAACTCATCGCCATGTATTGTATTATTATTATATAATATATTATAATGATAATAATAATATATTTACATATATATATATATATATATATATATATATATATATATATATATATATATATATATATATATATATATATATATATATATATATATATATATATATATATATATATATATATATATATATATAAATATATATAATATAAACGCAGTCCGTGCTCGTATAGTATCCCGCCCGGCAATATTATAATTGGTTATATGAACACACACATACACACCACGGCGCGTGCGCGCTCACACACGCGCAATTTAGACAATAGTAAAACCCTTTGTGGATGATTTATACCATTGAAAAATTTGCATTCCCTTTTCCTCCTTTGCCTCCCTCACTCTATCTCACTCCAATAAATATATATATATATATATATATATATAGTAACTGATGTGCAGCACTACCACTACGCGGCCCCCTCAATCTAAACATTAACTCCCCCGACACCACCGTGGCTGCTGCCAATCCAGTGCACCCCTAACGGAGATCGCATTTCGTACAACACTCACGTACATAATATCCTCGTTTCGCATATGTGTGTGTGTGTGTGTGTGTGTGCGTGTGTACAGTTTGAAGTATAAAGGGATGGCGATGACGCCGGCGTGTATGAATTCTAAAACCCGAAGCGGAGAAATTGCTTCGATTCGCTATACAGTGTGTTTCGCTGTACTCTTGTCTCCATAGAAATAACTTTTTTTTCAATACGCGAATTAAATATTTTCCAAATTCGTCACTGCAGATTAGATATATGAGGTATGAATAAAGACCGTTATTCGTCATTTTTCGTTTACCCAATATTTCAAAATCAAAACATTTTTATATGTATTCTTGTTTCTAAGATTTATATGGAGATAAGTAAGCGCAGTAAATAAACTAAATGCTTTAAAATTTACTTTGATATTGAGTTATGATAACTTTACTGTGAGTACTTCCCTATACTCGAACATAATATACTACAATTTTAAATTTGGACAAGACACTGCAGCTTGAGAAGTTTATATATTTATAATAATTAAATACGTCAATACGTATATACATATAGTAGGAAGACGGGTGTCCTACAAATTTTTACTAAATATCATATAATATATTATGTATACCTTATATGATCAAGACTAAAACTATGTGACGCCGTAGAGACCTGAGATACCCTGTATAAATTGTGTATTTTATACGACTGTCTATATTGGTGCATATAGAAAATATACCCAGAAAAACAACGATATTTCATCATCTATGTGTATAACAATACCGTTTATGTTTGAAGAGTGATGTATATATACTAACGTATATATTGTACTTTAAAATTTAAAAGCCAATATCTATTATATACCGGGCGCGCATACAATACACGTAAAGAAACTATTCCTCATAACGTATATGGTTTTCCTTATCTTTCAATGGCATAAAATCAGATGAAAACAATGTCATGATATATTTACTTTCATCCATACATACAAATATTTCTGCAGTCCTCTGCTCAATTCTGCTCGTCTGCCTATGCATTATAATATATTATTACCTACATATGCTATACCAAACACCATATTATCGAGTGCAACGGTTTTAGTGCACACGGTAGGGGTATTTTGTACCTTGTATAGAAATAAGTCTTTACTGCTATCACTGCTTTATTTTTTCCTGTAGTTTTTGCCAATATAAAAATAACATTATAGGTACTGTTATTTATGTATATTTATCAAAATTTAAAGTATCTTCTTTTTAAATTTTCCCTGGCTAAAACGGTATAGACTATAGGTAGTCAATATATTGGTTTGATTTATGTGAGACACACGATAAATAGTAATACCAATAAACCATAATACAATAGAACATGTTTACTATATACAAATATAATCCCATATTTTATATTTTTAATAATGTGAGATATGTAGGTCGTGTATACGCTTCAAAGATAGAGAAAATTGCATTCACAAATATAAATGTATAATATGTAAGTAACGTAAAACTTGAAGAATCTGTGTTTGTGTGTTAAATAATATAACGTGTATATATTATATATATATAGTAATATATTGTAGGTGTAATAAATTATTTAACACTTTAAAACTTGATGAGAATGAAGTAAAAAAAAGTTTCCAACAAACTTTTCAGTGAGCACAAAAAATAAAGGTGACATTCTGAATAAAAAAAATCCGGGATAAAACAACCAATCGCTGTTGACTCATTTCAAATTCAATTTCCGAATTATCGATTAAATCAGTCACACTATACTCGACGAACCGTGAATATTATTATTTGAGTTACAGGATTCATATATTATATCTTTTTTTTTTAGCTAGGTAAGTATTTCCACCAGACATATAATAATTTATAGATATTTGCAATTTTCAAATCGAATATTATTTACACTCTCCATTCTCCAATATCTCCTGTGGGCTGTGATCTACATTAAATTTTGCACAACGTTAAGAACGATCGGAAGTCGAATGACTACGGTAGTTTATACCTGATTAGTTAGATTTCGAAACAATAGAATCTTCAGTTACTTCACTATAATAATATATTATATCTTCAAGTTGATCTGTTTATATAAAAACATCTGAACATTCTGAACTACCTGTTATATATGCTTATGTGTGCTGGGAAAGTGGAAAATATAATATGTAAACTGTCAAAACATTTTGGGTTGATGGAAATAAACAAAACGACGAATGAGTAAAAATAACACTTCAACCGAAATGGTCGGTAAATACAGAGAGGATGAGCAAATAGTGCGAACACCTCTTTATAAAGAAAATATTTTTATAAAAATGCCAATGTATGATCTATACTTTTTTATACTTTTGTCTAACTGAACCGAAATGTACACGTTTTGCTCAACATCTATAAGTGTTATCTAGACAAATGGATATTTTCATGGGTTGTATTCAATTAGTTTATGTTGTAAGGACATTGTTGATATGTGAGTATTTTTATTGATTTTATTTATCGGTGGTGTCTTGTATAGTTACTTTTATATTGGTATATTTCTTGGTACCTAAAAACAGATAAAAAATTATCTTCATAACTACTTTTAAAAATACCATAAGTATCAAATTGAGTTGACTAAAATAATGATAAAATATACACATTTTTTTAAAATTTATCTTATTAATTAAGTTAGGTTATGCAAATGTTTAATTAATTTTAATTTTTTTCTAAACATGTAAACACATGATATATAATGAATAATGCCTATGAAAATATTACAAAAAAGTGAACAATTATTAATACATATTTTATAGTAACTATTTTCCAATACTACAATTATTTATTGTGTTAATTCAAAAAAAAAAAAAAAAAGAGGAAGAAGAATTAAAATTAAAAATATAAGTACACCAAAATATTTACTCTTAGATATTTTTTTCTTATAAGAAGTAAGAATAAAAAGGATTATTTTTTTAATAAGTTCTTAATACTTATAACATTTTCAAGAGACATGTTTAATACAGATTGTATTTACAGAAAACGTAATTATGTAGTTTTAACATCTTGAAAAATAAGTTAGTTAGGCAAAATTCTCTGAAATATAAATGTAAAATTAAATGAATTCGCCAAGACTATTGCAAGGAACAAGTTTCAGGTATGAAAAACAATAAAGAATTGTATAAAGTATACTTATATATCTCTATAGAGACACTTCCCTTCTTTTTTATTATGAATATAGACTTTTTCTAACGTTTTTAGAACAGTTTTTTTGTTCTTTACTTCACAAAGAGATTTTACTTGAAGCGTTAAAAAAAAGCAACATTTAGATAATACCTACATATTTTTATATTTTATCTAAAAAAGTTTTTTCAATGTACGTCAAACATTTGAGTTGGACACTTGCATTATGTTCATTTTTGTGTAATTAAAAACTATGAACTTACTTGTAATTTAAAAGTGCTTTTATATCATAAATTCTTTCTGATTAAAATTTTGAACCGTAAATTCGAGTGGGTAAACCCTAATATTTATTTTTGTTTAATTTTCATTCGTATTAATTCTGCTTAAGATAATTTTTGTATTGTTTGAACATTTCAGAAATATTTCCACGTTGATAAATAAAATTAAATGAACACAAAATAAATAATTCACAACAATGTTTGTACTTAAAGTATTATTTATACTCTTTATTTTAAACAAATTATAAGGTTTATAAAAATAATTACCAATATAATTGTTTTATCTTAATAAAATTTAACTATACTTTATTATAATGTTTATCTTTTTCAATCGATATAATAGCTTTAAATCTACATAAATTAGTATCGTTTAAAATAATCTTAATGAGATTCATTTTTCTTAAAAAAAATTTAAAAAAATTAAATATTTAAATAATTTAAAAATAAAAATAAATTTACTCAAAAGTATATTATGATACATACCTACTATGTTTATTTTAATAATAAAATGTATTGGAGTAAGTAGTTTCGTATTTTTGACAGATATCCTATTTTTTTATTCAAATGGGATAACATTTTTTTTTCAAATATATGATATAATATAGGTGGGTGCAAAAATTATAATGTATAATAGGTACATTATTTCTGGCAACTAGAATAAAAATAATTTTAGTTTTAAATTGTTTACAACATTACCAACACTATAACCTGACAAATATTTAAATCACATACTTTTTTTAATTAAAAATAAATTACAGATAATAACAAGTTAAAATATTAAATATTGTATTGTATAATTAATTTAACAATAATTTAAATTTACGGATTCCAACCAAATGGCACAAAATTAGAAATTAAATTTAGTTAGGCATACCTAAATATTAGTATAATAGAAAATGTAACGTACTGTATAGACAACAGCAACACGCTAACCACAACATTTAAGATAATAATATGTAATCAAAATTATTAAAAAAAAATTGGAAAAGTAAACCACTCTGTTGTACAGTTTAGTAGGTACGAGTGTAACCTCATCATTGAGTAAAGTCCAATAATTTTTGTGCACATTTTGAATTCAATGATAAATCATTGAACATGAATAACGACTCTGAGTGAAGACCTAGATTACAGCCTATATTACTGAGAAATCATTACATTCAAACAATTAAATAGACATTATGTGTGTGTGTGTTTTTTTTTTCAATAAATAATTCTCGGCGTCTATGGCCATTGGCATACAAGGAGTTTAAGGTTAATAATTTTTAAAGATACAGTATTATATAAACAAGAACAGATTATAAACTATTTATAAGATTGGTTTTAATTAAAAAGGTCATCATGTGACTTACACTGTGTGTATAAAATATAATAATATTATGTAAAAGTTGCAAGGACCTGCGAATAATATTTTTGAATTACCAATAATAGTAATAATTAAAATTGTTTTTCCTAGTTTAAATATCTAATTTCGTTTTAATTTGAACTTCAAATATCAAATGTCTATAAACAAAAATTGTGTATACACAAATATAAGATTTTTGGGTTTCAATAAGAACTACTTAAGAAATAAATCTTGTGTTAAATTGTCAGGATTTAAAGCTTTATACTTATACAAAATTGAAGATAGTTTGCAAAATATCATGGTTTTCAAGGGTTTTGTAATTATTTGAACTTTAAACTCATAGAAAAAAAATATTTATGCTCAGATTTTTTTTTAAATTCAAATAATAACAACTTATAGGAAACCTCGAATTAAATTATCAATTATCATTTATTCATTTGATACAATTAGAATGTAGCTTGCTGAAAGTAACAAATATGACAAATTAATATTATTTCGATGAAAGAAACCATCCATTTATTACACTTCCTATATGATTATTTAATCATTATAATATTCTTACAATTTTTATGAAAAATCACTACACCACTGCACTTTAAGCGTCTTGAGAGATTAACAGAATGGTATCGGAGGTTAAATTAATGATAAGGATATTCGAATGAGTTCTTAGGTCTTAGGTAGTTTTGGAATCTTTAAAAAAAAACCATTTAGATTCATCAGTTATAAACTATAGTTTTTACTATTTTTAGTTTCAGGTTTGAATATAGAGAAAAATTAAAGACGTTGGGAGATGCACTTGTTAACTTTCTTAGAGCAATATTTTGAAATGCTTGAATTTTGTTAATGTTTGATTTTGTCCCATTACATCACAGCTGCAGACTTAATAATATATGTATACATATATTGGAATATATTAGTTACAGAATTGATATCTATTTGAAGTGGTTTAAGCTGCAAATATTTCACATGCCTATCTATGTATGTACATATACAATGGTATCTGATCGCAGTTTCATGACAATCAAATGAAGTTTTCCACTAAGTATTCTAATTCCCAGCAGTACCTGGTACATTGAAATCGTTTTCAAGGTCTCGCATATACATCAAATATTCACATCTAATATGCCATAATATAACTGTATACCGCATGAACTCCGTCATCAATCTAATATTATCCCAGTAGTCGGTTAGCATTATTCTTGTTAGAATATTATATTTAAGTATTAAATTAATTTGTCTTCAACTTTTTATTTAAACTTCTACGTCAAATATATATATATAACGATTTATCACACTTTTATGTATTTATATATTATATATATTAAACTATACTGGTAGAAACCATCAGTATAAGGAGCATAAGTATACAGGAGAAAAAACCATATAATATAATAATATACGAAACGATCTTATCCATCCCTGCAGAGCCCATCACAGTGGCATTAAAGAGGTCGCTTTCAGGTTCTTGATTACATCAAGCCAATTAGCAAACCCACAAAAAACAACACAAAGGCAAAGACCAGTGCGCGTATATATTAAATATATATATATATATATATATATATATATATATATATATATATATACATGATTTCCCTTTTTTTTAGCGCCCGTTACCGCGGATGAGGACGACCTCAGAGAAAAACTCTCTCACAAAAATTCTACTACCCGACTGCCACCACAACGGCACCAAATTTCATTACCACCCCCTCACTCACCCTTTTTGTAGTCGTTGCCGAGCGCTTCGTGTATATATATATATATATATATATATATATATGTACATTATACACGCGTAGTAAAGTCTGTGTGTGTGTGTGTGTGTGATTGTGTGTACAGAGGAGCGGCTGTAGCACCGAGTGGAAGAGGGTCGAAAAGTGCGGATCGTGTGCGCGAGGGGCTCGAATATGGGATATACGCAGCAGTTGGCTCGAGAGAGGTAGGAACTAGGAACATGAGGAGAAGGTGTAAGAGTAGGAATGGGATGAAAAGGAGCAGAGGTATGGTGGTGGTATAAGAGGAGGAGGAGAAGGAAGAGGAGGAGGAGAAGAAGAAGAAGTAATTTACGAGCTTTGCATAAATATACGAGCGAGGAGGGTCAGATGATCGCGACGGTGGAGTGGTCGAGCAGCGCATTATGTAGGTTGGAGGGTGAAGGACCGAGCGTTCGGGCGGCGCGTGGTGGCTGAGCCGGTAGCAGCGGTGGTTAGCCGAACAGGACGAAGTATGTAGTGGACGAAATACGGCAAAGACCACGGTGTCGGCGAGGGTTATTTGGCGGGGTGAAATTCGGAGGGATGATTTCGGAAGGGTCGCCGATCGCAGGAAGATGCGTACAGTGGGAGTCTGCGTATGACCCCTATATGTGGCCACCAGGTGGCGCACCGATCGGAAATCGTCCTACCTCCACGCACGTCCTGCGTCCGAGAAAAGGGCGCGCCGCCGCCACGATCGATACAGCCCGACGCGCCGGGACCACCGAGCTAACCCCGAAAAAGCAACGCCCGATGTGCGATACTTCGACGACAGACTCAAAGCGGACAACACGGCTGTTCATTCACTTCAGTCTGGTCAGTGGCAGCCAGCGAGCTGGTCCTCTCTCGATCTGCTGTTGTCGCCTTCAGTGATGACTCACTCACCGGGGAACCCACTCCACTACTGCTGAAAAAAATGCTCCTACTATACAGCCGTACTGTACTGTGTATGGTAAGCATGAACACTTTTTTATTTTATTTCAATAATTTAAACAATATTTTTATTCGTTTATCTTTTTATTTTTTCTCAATATGCATTCAATTAACTTAACGTTTTATTATTTTATTATATTTTCATAAGATAGTATATTATACCAATATGTTGTACACTATTACTTATATAGTATATTTCCATGGCAATAATAATGTATTTTACATTATTAATTATATATAGTATTCGAACGCCAATAGATGAAAAATATTTTTGAACTTGTATTTTAGTTTTTGATTTTCAAAACTTATTACTTAATCGAAAACTAATATTTTGTTCGACAATCGTAATCTCACAAACATAATCCAATTATTAGTTTTAAGTATAGGATATATTACTGTAATATTGGCATATCATTAGATTTAATACACAAGATTATTATAATTTATACGAATCGAGTGCAGGTGTCCATTATAATACAAACATATTATTAAATTATATATATTTTTTATATTAATACCTATGTACATAAACGAGGGTTTGTTCATTTTTTTCTATTTGTATACTTAATATACATAACGGAAACCGGGTGGCGGTTAATAAACGTACGGATCGCGTGCGTTCGCGGAGATTAAGCGCGTCGCGAGAGAAGGGCTGCAGTTAGGGCGGTCAACAGCATGGTCACGGGCTGGTGGGTGGGTGATGAAGTGGCGTTGGGTGGTGGAAGGGGAGTACACTCGCCCGGCGCCGAGTAATTTGCATTCAGCGGCGCTCGTGCCCGATGCCGCCACCGTCGACGCCAACGCCTCGCGACACCTCCACCCCCCCCCCCCCCCCCCCCATCATCGTCGAGTATTGATCGTACGCACGATTCACCCTTTTCGGTAGACGCGGGGAGGAGTGCGGGGGCGTAGGGGTGTGTCGCGTTATACTTGCGCGCGTGTCGTGCTTTTTGTTTTTATTTCTCTATATAAACGATTTATCGTCGCGGGAGAAAGAGTAAGCGAGTGGTGGTGGTGGTCGTCGTCGTCGTCGTCATCGTTGTGTGAAAGAGAAACGGAATAATAGTAATAATACGAGAAAACGAGAATAAAAAAATTTTGCGGACCCTTCGCGTGTACGCGACCCTTTTTATTTGGCGTGCGTAATGCCGGGTGAAGGGAGAGAGTTCGTTGACACGTCGCGGTCGTGTGTAAAAAGGGGACGATGTCGATGACTAACGCAATGAAATCACGGACAGACAGCTTAGAGCTGTCGTGTGAATAACATCCGAGTGCACACGACCTATATATGTATACGAAACCGTTGTGCGTTTTAATTTTAATTTAGTTTTTTTGATTTTTATACTACGTCTTATCCTCCGCACATAATGTAGTCAAAATTTGGTGTTGTTTCGTATTGTTTCAGAGTCCCACTTGGCTGCGTGGACACTGTGCAGAGGGCCACCAATCTCCGTCTTCACACGGTGGTTTTGGAAACCGACCGTCTTCGGTGTAGTGATGCTCTACATCTACCCTGTAGATCCGAATTTGTTTGAAAAACGGCGACAAATTCGGTTCTAGAGAGGTTTGTGTGGTGCATATTCCTTACGACCAGAATTTTTATCGTCTATTCGTGGTGGCCCCGACGGCAGTTTAGTTGCTTTATATACCTATCATATATTATTGTCATTTGTATCTGTTATAATTATACACATTAAGCATGTTTATTTATGAAATAAACATTGATCATAAACGTAATTAAATTATGTTGTGTATTTTTTTTTTTAGTTATAATATTTTTGTGACTGGAAACAATTATTGTAATATACATTATGCACATACTTCGACATTTCAATTCAAACATTTTAAAATATTTATATTATAAAATTATTCGATGGTTATAACAAAAGACCATTTTAACGATAAATTTGTAAACACTATCTATAAGAAAATAATGTTTCGAATTGTAGTATTATATAAATATATGCATAAATACTTTTTGTATGAAACAATGTATTTAATCATAAGGTTTTGTAAAATTATTTTTGAATTTATATTAAATATCCTTTTATTCCATTATTTACCCATATTCTACAATAACAAAATAAAAATTTAATATAATATGTTACTTTTATTTTTGGGTGCTTTTTACAAGGTGAGCAGTGGTTAAATACGTTCGTGCCACTTGATGAAAAATATTCTAAAATGAAAGTTCATATTATTATATATAATCTTATGAGCGAGTATAATTAATATTCATTAAAAGTAACATATTATATTTCTTTTAAATATAATTTTTTGAATAAGATAAATTTCATTAATCAAATACATTCAATCAAACCATAGTTTTGATCATTGATAGTTGTATTAATACTTAATAGTATTAATAAAATTAGATTTAATAATATGTTATAATATGTTAATCTTATTTTTTGGGTACTTTTATCAAGTAGGTAATCAGTGTTTAAATACATACAAAATACATATAACTTGATGAAAAATATCCTAAAATATGCAATCTCTATATATCTTAATCGTTATATGTGTAATGAATATTTATTATAACGTATAAGGAACATAATATTATATTTAATAATATAATTTTTTGAATAGGATAAATATTATGTTTAAACATAATAACTTGTAAAGCCGCGGTATTTGAATTTATTTTAATCCCATTCAATTTTTATCCATTTATGATTCAGCCTTGAATTACCTATATACTTAATCAAAAATTCACTTTTGGAGTATGAACTAAACTGCTAGAAAAACATTTTATTAATATTCATACGAAACATGAATAATTTTATTCAGAGTATACGAAAACGTGCAGTGCATGTGATGTTTTGGAGGAAATGTAGATGTACTTTACGCATTCCAATTAATTTGATTTGTACTCCGATAATAATTTTGAAAAAATATTTGAATTTATTATGTAGTCTATTAGAAAACCTAAACAGCAGGCCAAACAGCGAGTGTAGTAAGTGTAACTGCGTAACGCAATACGCATTCACATGAAGTGTCATTAAAACTGCTAAAATCAAAATTATTTTATATTTCAGACATGAACAAGTTATTCCATCATACCATCTTAAATTTTACACAAATAATATTTTTGAAAACAGATTTGATTTTTTTGTTAATCCAACTCTGAATCATTTCATCCACACTTTTAATTAATATTATTTTTAATAATAAAATTCTCATATTATTATATTATTTTTATATATACATTTTTTTTAAATATAAATTAAAATATATTTTCAAAATTATTATCGGTGAAGGCGTAAAGATAATGGAATTGATTCAAAAAACAATAATGTGAATTCCCTTAATGTGATTACTTTTCTATAAAAAATCCGCTTATGGTACATTCATAATATATTTTTAATTTAAACTACTTATTTTAAATTGGATTTTTATTGACTTTACTACTTCATACAACTTTATCGATGACGTCATCCACAATAAACTCGATTACCCTATATACTGCAGACTCCATGCATATAATATTCCGTAGTGTCGTAGTGAGTAGTATGTATTTGTATGTTCACATGCAGCCAGCTTTTACGCGGTAAAAAAAATTTTTCTAGTGGAAATGTTCACCTCCGAGAACACCGATTTACCGCGTAACATACGGTGATTACACAAAATTGTCCGTCAATTTGCCGCTTACACGAAAATATTTACCGCATCAACCATTTTTTTATTAGATTTTCAGTTTTTTTTTTTAAATTTTTATAAAAAAAGTTTATTAAATACTTTGTTCTTTACTTGAAATATTATTTTTATAAAAATTAGTGATTTTTGATTGAAAAAATAAAAACAGAAAATCTAATAAAAAAAATAGTTGATGCGGTAAATATTTTTGTGTAAGCGACAAATAGACGGACAATTTTATGTAATCACCGTATTGTGTTACGCGGTAAATCGGTGTTCTCGGAGGCGAACATTTCCGCTTAAACAATTTTTTTCCTGCATAAAAGCTGACTGTGATTTTTTTTAAAATTTTTTCAATCAAATATCGTTAATTTTTATTTTTTTTTATCGAAAATTGAATATCATTTAATAAAATACGGATATCAGTACAGCAAACAGATGTTTATCCGTATCTACACGAGAGCTTTATTTATTTAGAAGGAATAATATCTGATCCTGATAAAGTGAAACTGTGTAATAATAGTTATTCATACCTCTTCGAACAAATACGATTATAAATAAATGGAATAGAAGTAGATAGCACACGTGTTCTTGGAATCACAAGCTCGCTGAAAGGATTCTATCTTGTACACCAGATAACTATAATTGTTACGAAAATTCTGTCTGGAATTTTAAAAATGGATCACAAATAACAAACGATAAAGGTGAATTCAGTGCTTGCATTCCATTGAAATATTGGTTAGGTCTGTTTGAAGATTATAAAAAAATATTAGTAAATTCAAGATTGGAATTAATATTAACTCGAAGTCATACTGATTTAAACGCGTTAAGCCTTAAAAGTGGTATAGCCGCTGCTTTTGGTAAAGTTGTATTAAATAAAATAATCTGGAAGGTTCCGCATATTACTGTTGATGATAAAGAAAGGTTAAAGTTATTGAAACTTGTAGAAAAAGAAAAAAGTTTGTTTATTCCTTTTAGATCTTTCGAAACTTTTGAATATCCTAAACTCGGAACTACTAAAAAGGTAGTATGGAACTTGAAAACCGCTTCAAAATTAGAAAAACCACGATTTATTATAATTGGATTACAAAAAGATCGTAAAAATACAATAACAAAAGATTGTAGTATATTCGATCATTGTAATCTAACAAACGTCAAAGTATTTCTAAACTCGATTGCATATCCGTATGATGATTTGAATTTAGATTTATCAAAAAATAATTTTACTTTATTATATATGTATACGTCGTTTCAAGAATCGCATTACGAAAAAAGTATACGGAACCCTATATTGAGTCCATCTACTTTTCTAACGAACGCACCCATAATAGTTATTGATACTTCAAAACAGAATGATTCGGCAACAGCCTCAGCAGTGGATGTTCAATTGGAAATTGAAGCATCGGAATCCCTTACAGGTGTAACTGCTTATTGTTTATTAATTCATGATCGTATTGTAGAATATTATGTACCTTTTACTAGAGAAGTAAGAAAACTTGTATAATTTTATTTAACAAAATAAAATAGTTTATTAAATAATTTGTATTCTTTACTTGAAATATTATTTTTATAAAAATTAGTGATATTTGATTGAAAAATTTAAAAAAAAAACTGAAAATTTAATAAAAAAATAGTTGATGCGGTAAATATTTTTGTATAAGTGGCAAATAGACGGACAATTTTGTGTAATCACCGTATTGTGTTACGCGGTAAATCGGTGTTCTCGGAGCGGAACATTTCCACTTGAACAATTTTTTTTACCGCGTAAAAGCTGGCTGTGAACATACAAATACATACTACCGTAGTGATATTAATTATAGACACGAGGTGGCAGTATTATACTGCCAGTATATAAAGTATAGGTACCTATACCTACCTATTGGCAGACTATACAGTATTATTATAAATTTTGTGATTATATAATTTATATTGTTTAAGAAACCTCTCAGCTGTTTCGAGTTAGCAGCTGTTCCCTTTAAGGCAAACGCTCATTTCTTTTAAAATATTAACATTTTTGGAAATATCCTCTTAACATTCAATTAGGTACAAAAGAATATTTTTGAAGAAAAAATTATGTTTTAGATATTGAAAAAATATTGATTTTACAATGATGTGTATTATTTTGATTTTTGTTTCTGAAAACACGTATTTTGCTCTTGTAAAAAAAATTCTGTGATATTAAACCAAAATGGAGCAATAATAATGGTAACGATAAAAAATGTGTGTCTTAAATTTTTAATAACTCGTGCTTATCTAATTAACTGTGCGAATATTTTCAAAAACTTTTCAACATGAGTATTTATATACTAATAAAATAATCACCCTGTATGTAAATAATGATCCAATAAACGCGGGAGTGCCCGTGTTTGTATGCGTTGTAAAATATAAATGATTATAAGAATAGATACGACTCGGCTCTATCAACACGCGTGCCGAAGTTTACGCACGCGAGCGTAGGTGGCCTAGCTTGGTACAAGTCACCGTCAAACCGTCGTTATTTTCCGGTACAGCTGTCAGGTCGGTGTGGCCGTGCGTGTACCACCGGTATACATTAGACCTATACAGTATACACCATAATATAATAACTAATAAGTGTACCTATCATAATAAGTAATTATATACATAACATTAAAATGCAAAATATACCGCAGCGAATCTTAGTCCCCCCCACACCAAAAAAAAAAAAATTAAGCATACTATGAATAAATCTTCCAACTCGCATAATATCAATTCAAAATGAATCAATAATAATTATAATAATACACAATGGATTGGCGAATTTTTTCGACACTGGAAATATGGATCAAACTGACCCAAGCACAGCAAATGTGACTTTCATCAAAAAAGGTCATAATTTTACTTAAATTTCAAAATTTGTTAGTTTCACCTCTAAATTAGTAAAATATAAAGGTAATACCTCTATAATTATAACTACAACAGTTTTGGGTTAGTGGGTTAGTCAGATAAAGTTAACTTATTATAACTTGAACTTGAAATTTAATCTTATTACCAACATTTTTAATTATACACATAAAATATCCTTAAATTTTTATTGTAACCACTAGACGTCCAATTTAAACTTTCATTTGATTATAATAAATTAATACATACATTCGATTTAGAAAATATAGCATGAATATCACCACATTTTTTTGCATTATTAATCATAAGTTTTTTTTTCTCGTACCTCTTTAGTCTTTAGCCCCACCTTTTTTGGTTTTACACTATTCACACATAATTTATATTATACATCGCAAAACGTAAATTTTCAATTGAAATTATACACAAAACACACTTCTGTCATTGATTTAAAAACTTGTTAATTTAAAAAATCCAAAAACAAAATATATACAAAAAATGATAAATTTATCAATGTTATCTCAGATTTCTAAATTATAAAATTTTTAACATGAATTAGAGAGAAAATAGTGTATACTATAAATAAAATTAGTTTAAGATATTAAAATAACAACTTTATAGGAATTTGATTTTTAATATATTTTATGCAAATTTTCAACTCTATACTTAGACTGTTATATCCCTGTTCTTTGGAAATTATCAATCATCACTATGATCCCCAAACCTGGCAAACCCCCCGACTCTCCCGAATTATACAGCCCATCAGTCTTCTTCCCCTATTTTCAAAAATGTCGAAACGAATTATCCTAAAACGCATCCTTACTACCATATAGAAGCCAGCATACCTAATACCCATTTTGGATTTCATCATAACCACTCTACAATATACCAATACACCAAGTCCATCATCTAGTGGATAAAATATCGTATATTCTTGAAAAAAAGCTTATTTGCACAGCTGCCTTCCTTGACGTATCACAGGCATTCGACAGAGTATGGCATAAAGGCCTACTCTTCAAACTCAATCTTCCGCCATACTATTTTCTATTATTTAAATCCTATTAAGAAAACAGGAATTTTGCCGTTCGGTCTGGCTTCTCCTTATCCAAAACATCACCAATCCACGCAGGGGTACCTCAAGGATCTGTAACAGCACCTCTACTCTTCAATCTATTCACCTCAGATCAACCTACCACCCCCAACGGTCCCAACACTACAACTGGTGGCATTGCCGACAACTAGGCGCTTCTAACTATCCATTCCAACCCCGAAATAGCCTCAAACCTCGTACAAAATCATCTCAAACTCTTATCAACCATGTATAAAGACTGGAGGATAAAAATTAACTAAATAAAATCCATCCACTGTACGTTCACATTAAGGCAAATAGTCTGTCCTTCCACTACCTCAAAAATGTACCTCTCACAACAACCCAAAATGTCAATACCTTGGTCTACATCTAGACCGCAGGTTAACTTGGGCAACTCACGCCCACAACAAAAGACTTATGCCTTAAATAATCGCTCTTACCAGTTAAGTTATCTCTTCAAATCTCAACACATCAACTTAAAAAAAAAAGCTACTATTATACAAACTCTTACTCAAACCGATCTGGACATACAGTATCCAACTCTAGGGTGCAGCCAAAAAGTCCAACTTAAATAAAATCCAAGTCTTCCAATCAAAATGTCTCCACCAAATAACCAAACCCCCTACTATATACCTAACGACACTACATAAAGATCTAGCCGTTTCAACAGTACAAAACGTCGCAAAAACGTTCTACAAACGCACATACTCCAAGTTCTACAGCCATCGTAATTCGTAATCCCCTTGATTTCCGAGCTATCCACCAACACTATTCCTGGTGATCCCAGAAGGCGCCTTAAACGTACCTGGTGTCATGACCTACTCATCTAAAATTATATATACCTCTACTTCCCCTTAATCTTGCATACTCTCTCTTGCTAACACATTTAAATCCTAGCCTAACATCCTAACCTTAAGTGCCTCCAATTGGTGGTTTCTTATTTGCTGTCACCTCCATCACATATGCTTATTGTAAAATAATATTTACAGATTGCGTATATGATAATATATGATTAAAAAAAAGCGTGGATATCGCTCCGTTGTACAGTAGGTTACAAATGAGTTACTGTAATGGATGGAATTAAATTTGAACCCAATGATATTATATCATTGTCTACAAAAAACGATCCTGAGCGGAGACGGTTTATCTGTCTAGGATATATTATAGATTATTAAAAAATTTCAAATCTTAGATTTAAGAAACTGAATAAGTAAGTGGATGTCACTCTGCAGTACAGTAGGTTACAAGTGGGTTACTGTATAATAGATGGAATTAAATTTGAATTCAATGATGTAATTATCATTGTCTACGAAAAACGATTCTGAGTGGAGATGGTTTATCAGTCTATGATATGTATTATACTATATTAATTATATTGTTATAATAACAACAACAAAACAAAAAAAACGTCGTCCGAAATTATTAATTAATATTATGAAATCGTGAAATCGTACGTTTTTCTCCTTTAACCGCTTTTACTTCAAAAATCGAAAAATGACCTCTCTAAAGTACCAGCTCAAGAACATTATCTTTCAGAAGAAATGCTACACTTGATACTTTTGAGCAAGTTTAGAGGGAGAAAAGGTGTATACAGAATAAAAAAGAAAAAGAAATCAAGATCATTGTAAAACCAATACATTCCTCGCTCCGCTCAGAAAAACTGACAATTTTGAATGCTTATAAAAAAAAAATTGTGACTATATATTTATTTTATTTTTCAACTGCTACTGTAAAATATGTTAGGAGCCCTTGTATTTAATTTTCAAATCGTAGATTTAAAAAGAAAAACTTTTATGAATTTCTATCTAAGATAATTTGCGAATTTTCGTAATTTTTACGTATTTAGTCAAAATTTGAACTTTAAATGCTTATAAAAAAAATCGTGCATATGTATATTTAATATTTTTCAACTGATATTGTAACAATGTGTTAGGAGCCTTGTATTAAATTTTCAAGCTTTTCTACCCAACAAACACATTTCTATCGATATATACATATATATAGAAAAAATAAAATAAAAAAGTTGAAAAATTAAAATATTATCAGTAAAAAGCTCAAAACAAATCAAAATATTTTGAAAATTATATCAAATATAGAAAATGCCTATATAAACATTCAGAGAAAATTTCAAGTATCTGTGGTCATTTGATTTAGAGTTACACTAAAATAAGAAAACCGCTAACTGATAAATCTAGTTAAAAACCAATGTTGTAAAAATTTAAATTTCAAATGCACATAAAAATTAGAATTGAATTTTTAATGGATATTTTTTGGTGATGAAGATTGACAAACTTGTAAGGAATCTTGTTTTAAATTTTAAAATCTTATATTTAAAAGGAAAATTTTTTATAAGAAAACATAAAATTTTTTAAACAAACTAAAAATTAAGGGAAAAACGAGAAATTTTACACACAATCAGTTTTCGATAAAATCGATTTCGATTTTTGATGTAACTTTAATACAAATTACCATATACATATATACACATGAAGTTTTCACCGAATATTTATATAAATATATTCTATCCACCATGATATTTTCAAAAAATGTTCACTTTATTTGAACTATTTATAGGCATATGCAATTTTCGATTATTATTAGTTTTTTTTAAATTAATATCGATCAAAATTTATTTGTTGGGTAGAAGAGATTGAAAATTTAATACAAGGCTCCTAATATATTTTTACAATAGCATTTAAAAAATATATAAATACATAGTAACAATTTTTTTTTTGAAGCATTCAAATTTTTATTTTGACAACATACGTAAAAATCACGAAAATTCGCAAATTATTTTAAGCTAGCAATTCATAAAAAATTTTCCTTTTAAATCTAAGATTTGAAAAATTGTAATAATCTATAATATATCCTAGACTGCAGATAACCCGTCGCCGCTCAGAATCGTTTTTTGTATACAATGATATAACATCATTGGATTCAAATTTAATTCCATCCATTTCAAGTAACCCACTTGTAACCTACTGTACAACAGAGCAACATCCACGACTTACCCGCTTTTTAAAAACATGAACCTTATATTTATATACGTAGATAACTTAAATTCCAAAAATGTAACGAACCCTTGTGTGGCTGTGTATAAAATACTTGTGGTTGTAAGTTATAAAGCCAAAGTATTTAATAGTTATGATAGCTTATAAGTTATTATTAATATTTGGGATAACACTAAATCATGCATAAGCAAAATATTAGGTATAGTTTATTCCCGAAATTCTGAGAAAGTCCACGTGAAAAATTTTCCAACAACATTCAGTTATTGAAATACTTGGACAGTAATAATATTATTACAATGAACCTTATTACTGTACGTCGACAGTACGTTCGATGTACCCAAAGATATTACTTGGCAGTTCGCAGTTGGTAGGTAGGTACCATATAGGACAATATGAACATTATGAACTATAAATGTTATAATATTATAGAAATAATTAATATAGAATGAATTTCTTTTTTACTGAAATCATCTGGCATCACGACGTCCAACGACATCTGCGATATAGTTACACAACTAAACTCGTTATGCGTGTTTCAGTAATAGAGAGCGCTGTAAATACAACCATTTCGAAAATAAATATTATTATTACCATACAATCACCCTACGTATGATTATTGTTGGCCATAGGTGTTATGTCGGGAGTAAAAAGGATGCACTTGCACCCCCTGGTATTTTTATGGCAGTTCAAAAGTATTATTTTGCAAACTTAGAAACCCTGAAATTAGCATAAATTTAAAGCCAAAATTTTGATGACTTTTAAATTATTAAACAAATATTTAAAATAAAAATAATTATTAGGTAATGTTGGTATCACCTATCATGTTTAATTACAATTTATAGCATTTTAACGTATGATAAAATTTTAACAGAGGTGGTTATTATCAAAAATTTTATTTTAAAATAATTAGTGACTTTTACGTTCCCATTTTTGAAGCTTATAAAGTTATAAATTATAGATAAACTTAAAATTACCTATATAGGCTATTAGACAATTATACTTATACCTTTATCATATACGACCTCGTTGGTGTCTTGGACTCTTGGTACGTATTTATTTTTATTTCGATACTAGACGGGAATTTTTTTTACCAATCTTTATAATGTTGTCTTCAATAGATATCAAACATAATATCCATAAAAGCCATAATAGATTAGATTCCAGTCAAGATTGCATGTACGAGCCACGTAATAGCTAGGATGGATTGCCCAATCTTTAAATTCAACTTACAGGCAGTTAATTCCAAATCAGCTTGAAAATGTTCTTGGGCATTTTGGTCAGCATCTTCATTTCCAAAAAAGGTATTTGAGGATTGGTATTCAAATACAATAAAATTTCAAATATTAAATACATATACTTGATCGACCAAAAACTTTTTGAGTATTTATATTTTAAATACTATTTTAATATATGTAATACAGAACATCAGCGTAATGAATAATTAAATATTCCTCCAAATACAAATCTTCATTTCAGCTTAAAATATTTGGAATTTTGGTATACAAATATGAAATAAACCATCTTTATCAAAATCTTTTTACGTAATGTGACTGCTATAATATAGTAGTTAATAGATAAAAATCGTGAACAAACAGTGTTTTTGAAATGTTTCAAACACAATATGTCACTGTGAAAATTTATCATTTTAATTTATTTTAAATAAAAAAAACTTACATTAATAAAATATGTCCAGTTTAATAGTTATTTAAAATTTGAATATATTGATAATTGGTGAAGAATTAATAATAAGCTGTCAAAATAAGTTTTCATATAGTAATTACGACAATAAATAATTATTTTTAATTAGTATTTTGTTAATAATTTTAATGTAGTCAAAACTTTCCCATAATTTCACCATGTTTAAAAATATAAAAAATACGAAAAGGGAAAAATGAAGGTAGTCTATTTGGACGTCAAAAAAATATATAAATAAATCAATAAAAAAGGCGGGTAAGTCGTGGATGTCGCTCTGCTGTACAGCAGGTTACAAGTGGGTTACTGAAATGGATGGAATTAAATTTGAATCCAATGATATTATATCATTGTATACGAAAAACGATTCTGAGCGGAGACGGTTTATCTACAGTCTAGGATATATTATAAATTATTAAAATTTTTCAAATCTTAGATTTAAAAAGAAAATTTTTTATGAATTTCTAGTTTAAAATAATTTGCGAATTTTCATGATTTTCGTGATTTTTACATAATATGTTGTAAAAATTTAAATTTTTAATGCTTGTAAAAAAAAATTAAGACAACTCATTTCATTTATTTTTCAATTTCTATTGTAAAAATATGATAGGAGCCCCATGTATTAAATTTTCAAATCTTAGATATAAAATGAAAATTGTTTATGAATTTCTAGCTTAAAATAATTTACGAATTTTCTTCATGATTTTTACGTATGTTGTCAAAATTCAAACTTTGAATGCTGGTAAAAAAAAATTATGACAATGTATTTTTTAGATTCTGAACGAAGTGATGAATGTATTGATTTTACAATGATATGTGTTTTTTTTTTTTGTGTCTGTGTACAGCATAACTAGTCGAAATAATGCTTCGATTTCAAACTTTGGGGGTGGTTGCCGATGAAAAAGTGAATATCCTTGGTGCATTATAGAGGTCAAAAGTTAACATTTTCCAACGGTTTTAAAAAAAATCGAGAAAAACAAAAAAAAAAAATTACATAAAACGGGAATTTTTACACAAAACCAATTTTCGACCAAATCGATTTTTTTATATGGTTGTAATTCAAAATCTCATCACTGTAAATACATGAAATTATCACCAAAATTTTATGTTAGTGTTATCTATATACAGTTTAATTTTCAAAAATGTTTGACTTTTTTTGAGTTATTTATAGACCACTGAAATTTTCAATTTTTTTGAGAATTTGTTTTTGAAGTGTCTGTAAAAAAATGTTGGACGACCAAAAAAATTGAAAATTTAATACAAGGTTCCTTATGAGTTGTTCTTATTGTAGCTAAAAAAAATTAAAAATCGTAAGTCCCATTTTTTTTTTATAAGCGTAGGTATCAATTTAGGTAGAAAATCTTGAAAATTTAATACAAGGCTCTTAACATATTATTACAATAGCAGTTGAAAAATAAAATAAATTCATAGGTACAATTTTTTTTTATAAACATTCAAAACATTTTGACGAAATACGTAAATATCACAAAAATTCACAAATTATTTTAAGCTAGAAATTAAAAAAAAAATTTCTTTTTTAAACTAAGATTTAAAAATTTAATATAAGATTCCTTACAAGTTTTTCAATCTTTATCACAAAAAACATGTCCGCCGGAAATGCAAATTAAATTTTTATTAGCATTTGAATTTCAAATATTGACAAAAATTCGTCAAAACCATGAATATTTGCGAATTATTTCGTAGTTCAAAATTCATAATATTGTTTGTATTTTTATCCAAGGTTATAAAATTCAACACTAAGTTTTCCATAAGTTTTGCTTCAAGTAGGTTAGGTTAGGTTAGGTTTTATATAAATGTAATTAATATTTAATAATGTCAATAAACGATGGCGGCGCCGTGGAAGCAATGCGAAAGCAGATCCCGCGGCGTCGTCGGTTAAAACGGAAAAAAAAAAAAAAAAGGTTAGGTTTTATATAAGTTTTGCTTCAAATAACTATAGAGAAAATTTGAAAAATTTGAAAAATTTGAAAAACCAAAATCGATTTTGTCGAAAAATAATTGTGCGTAAAATTTCAAGTTTTTCCCTTAATTTTTAGTTTGTTTTTCTCGATTATTTAGAAAAGTATTACTTTTGACCCCTCAACATTCCATCTAGATTCACTTTCTGATCGAACGAGGTACTGAAGTCAAAAATCGAAGCATTTTTACTGTCCCAAAACGTGATGACAGACACAAAAAAAATAAAAATAAAAACACACATCATGGTAAAATCAATACATTCATCATACACAAAATACCATAACTAGGATTCTGAACTCTCATTTTAAAATGTAATCATCAATTATTAGTAGTTTCAGCGAAGTTTTTAGTCTTGGATTGGCTCTTAAGACCATTCAAAACTCGTAGGTGTTAATTACAAATATAGTGTGAAAATAGTGCTGTCTGACGACTTCTTCCATTTCTATTAACTCTCCCAGCATTGCTCTCAAATCATTCAAGAATGAAAATTGTTAACATTCTGATAAATCATAACCTAATTATAGTATGGTATCTAGGACCAAGTCTTTAAATAGATAAATGGAAGAGAAACAAACATTTTTGTCAATATTGTAAAACTAGAATCATTTTTATACCTTGAATCAATGCACATTGCACATATTTTGTTCATTTTGATATAAAAATTTTTCTCCAAAATTATCCTGAATGTCATGATCCAAAAAGCCACAACCAAATAACAATACGTCTAAACTTCCATACCCAAAATACCTCATCCAAGAGGCTACATTCATTTATCCTTAACCTGGAAAAATATGATAAAAAAATAACCATATCTGAGACAAAAATTTACTAATTTATAAAAAAAAATAGCATTTCATTATTTAATTTGCTTTACCTTTTTAAAGTATTTGTCATTTTATTAATAATTAAATGTTTTTTAAAAGTGTTGTTTTATAACACTCTTGTAATTTCCTTTCCGACAAGACTGAGGTATTGTCCAATAATCCAAGGAACTATGAAGAGAGATATTATATTTTTATGATAGTTTAATTTGTTATTATTTTGGATGAAAATTGGTTGCGATGTTTTTAGTTTATGAATACTGCATCTCAGGTTGGTTAAAAAATCAGACATAATTAGATATGATTTATCTTTGTTATGCTAATAATTGATTGATTATAATTCTTAATAACTTATAATTCAATACTTTATAAACCCCTAGTAGCAATTTTAATAAAAAAAAAAGATGCTAAATCTATGCATTTTCTCATTTTAGTTTTTTTTTTTTTAAAAAAAATTTTTGTTTCATAAACACAGACATTATTTGAGGGTGCTAATTAGGGTGCCATGCTCCCTAAGTCCCCTATTTATCGTGGAACAGTGTAAATAGATTTGACGTCGCGTCGTGATATTATATAAATAATTTTAAATAGTTCTTTGCAGTTAATGTATGAACAAATTTGTTGTGTAAATAACTCAAAATTAAACTAAATATATTGAAAAAAAATTTGAACTAATGTAAAAAATAAAAATAAATAGGTACCTACTTTATATAACAAAAAAAATAGTGCCTACGAGTCATATTTATTACACTCTGAGCAAAGCAATGAATATTTTTATGTTACAACGATATATGTGGTTTTTTTTGTATCTGTATTCATGATAAGTATAGGGGACGGATTTATATGCCCAAAAAAAACTATGAAATATGCTCTTAAAAATATGCAATTATGCATTAAAAATGCCATAGATATTCTCGAAAATATGCACTTAAAAATGTTGATATGTGCATTTATTTCCAAAAAAAACCATAAAATATACATTATAATACAAATATGCTTTAAAACTTATATATTTATATTTATTTGATTAGTAATCGAAATAATACTCATGTTGAGCTATTTATAGGAAAATTAAATTTTCAATTTTATAAATTTTTTTAAAAATTATTATTGATAACAAAATATTTATACTCGGTCAAAAACTTGAAAATGTAATACAAGGTACTTTATTAGTTGTAAGTGCATGGAAACTAAAAAGAAATACAGAATTCACAATACATTTTTATGACCATCTGAAGTTAGAATTTTGACAAAATTCGTAAAAAAAACACAAAAATCCGCAAATTATTTTAAGTAAGATATCCATGAAAATTCTCTTTAATCTAAATTATTTAACTTAAATTATATTAAAATCTAATGTATGAACGACTATTAATTTAAATAGTATCAATCTCTATACTTTTGATATTTTATTATTTACTTATGATTATTAACTAGTTATTCATTTCTAATATGCATAATATAATGAATTGTATAGATAACATTATACTATACATATGTCTATGCATAAACATAACACATAAGTATATAATATAATGGTATTAGTTATATTAGTGTATTGATATTTCTAAAATGTATTGCATGCCTCAAATTATTAATATTTAAACATTTTATCTATCCAGGTTATCCATTAGATACGCCATTGATGACATCGCGTGCTCGTAGATTTAGTATTATTATTACTTATTATTAGATTATAATAATTAATATTGAGATATGTTTACCGCGTTGGCCTTTAGAAAAACTAAATAAAACATGATATAGCGGTCGATCTATTGTGTACAACATAAATCATAATTTATTATTGGCTATATAGACTATCGAGTATCCCGCGAGGATTTACCCATTGAGATACCGCCGAAATAATGGAGATATAAAAATTCTGGTTTTGTAATAAGACTCACAGTGATAATAACTAAAATTATTTCATATTTTAATTTATTTTAATGTTTTAGTAAAAAATTTAATAAATATATTTTTTTATTTAATTATATCCAAAAAAATTGACTATACATATATACTATATATATACATAATATAAACTATACATAGTCATGTTGTAGATGAACTTTTTTCTCCTAAAACACTTTATTTTCATTAATTTCGTGATTTTTAATTTCGAGAAAAATTGCAGATTATTTAAGACCGGAGTGTTATCACACTTGTGAGTATGTGACCCACTGCGCCGCGCGCATGCTTATGTACGGTCGGTCGAACATTTTCAGTGTGCCTAGTTATAATAATTATATTTTATTTTTTCAAAACTAGAAAAAATATTAAAAATCATGAAATTAATGAAAATAAAATTTTGAAACGTCAATATTTTCAGAAAAATAATCTCTACAAAATGTCCATCTTTAAATTTTTGGAAATAAAAAAATATATTTCTTAATTTTTTTACCAAAACATTAAAATAAATTAAAAAATGAAATAAATGTAGCTCTTATCCCCGTGAGTCTTATTACAAAGCCAGAATTTTAATATCTCCATTATTTTGTGAGTAATCGCAATGGGTGAATCCTAGCGGGACATCCTGCATAATACATCAGATATTAGATAGAGCTATGATTTTAATAACCTAAAAAATCTGAAAAAAATTACCTTAAAATAACCTAAAAATCACATAAAAAATGCCAAAAAAAATTGTAAAAAGAACTGAAACTTAAAAAAATACAAAAATGCAAAATGAAAACTACTTATTTGAACTCATAGATGATTATATCACATATTGTGCTAGAAAAGCTATATTCAGTATAATATAGTATATTATTAAAAAAAATGCAAAATAGCTCTATAGATATTACGTACCTATATAGTATTATTGTATAGCCATGTCTTAGGTTTTTATATCTAAAAAAATCTATAGTGTGTATTGTGTGCAATTGCTATGGAGATATAGGCATAATGCATGCAACATATTTTATTATATACTAAGTCGTACAATCGTATACATAATATTTACGTTTGTCTGTATATAGGTATTACGACGAAGGTGTGCGTTTCAACTTGCAAACAGCAATAATTAACGGAGAATCTACATTTTTTATTTTATTTTACTAATTTTTTTTTGTTTTGTCCATCGTCGCTACTTCTGTGTTTTTCATCATTACTATAATATATTATACAATTATTGTACCGTAAGAGGTTGACCTGTAAGGCTGTAAGCTGTAGTATTTGGTATTTCTGTCCATCGACTATCAAAATCTTAGATTAGCCATGTATAATAATATAATATGTATGTGTATGTGCGTGTATGTGTAATTAATTTAGTGTTTTAAAATATATAATTATACTTTATTATTTTAATGATATAATTTTGACTTGTGCGCGTACGACACACAAACACTTTAGTACATACCAATATAATAAACAATATATTTCATATAATCATATATACATACAGGACATGGCATAAACGTACGTGTTAAACGTCGCTCTCTCTAACATGCGATCACGACGACGACGACCGTATATTTTCTCATTCTTTATTTTTCCTCTCGTCGGCCCTTCGTTTTTTGTATTTATTTATTTATTTTTATTTTTATTTTTTTATTATTCCGTTTGTAACGTTCGTGTTTGCCGCCGTTGTGTTTAACACCAAGCGCGCAATGTACGTGTGTGCGTGTATGCATATACGTGTGTTCGTGTGTGTGTGTATACGCGCGCGAGACTACCTACACACGTATATATCAAACGACAATCATTAATCTTTTCCAGACGCACAGAATTAACTGTCAAATGCACATCGCAAACACCGAATGTGTACCACCCCACCGCACTTGCGCGGCCGGTCGCCCGTCAAGCGCCCGTGCCCGTCTCGTGGCCGCCGAGGCCGCCGCGCACAACAACCCCTCCACCGCCGCCGGACGGCTATGACGCGGACGACTACGGCGACGACGACAACGACGACGACGACGACGACGACTATTACAATACACACACACACACACACACACACACGTCACAATTGCCGCCGCCATCACCGCATTACCCGCTTTACGCTCGTCCACACATATGCACACTTACGCGGATACATACGCACGAACGTCACACAGTTGTAACGCCGCTGCGTGTGTATTTACATTATGTACGCATTGTAAATGTTTACGTGAGCGTAAATATATATCGGACGCGAATTTTGTTTTTTATTTTTCCGTACCCCCAAACAGTTTCCATATATACCGCTTTTATTATTATACATATTTATACTGTAACGATGTTCACGCCGACGTGTATAATATATGTATATATTTTATAATTTATATATAGCCGCATAGATCATATACGTCATATCATATTGTACCTACTCACAAAGTTAATTTTTTTTTAAACTATTTTACGTTTCAATATTGTCTAAAATTTATGCTCATATGTGGCCAACAAAAATGTCCTAATATCAACTTAAAGCGTCGACGATAAGAATATGTCTAGCGCTCTAATATCTGAATCCAAAAAAAAAATATATTTATGTAATTCAAATTTATTCGAAATTCTGCGGAAAGCTGAATTTAAGGGAATGGCCATCATGATGGCTATCATACTCGTAAAAACTATAATAACATAGCACAATAAACGTATCGTTATAGTATTATACTATACTATTAGTACAATCATATTACATATTTTTTTAAACCAATTGGTATTATAATTATTAGCTAATACAATTTTTTTCTATAGTAATGCAACAAATTCCATAAATAATATGATTTTAGTACAACATAATATCAGATAAAACTTAACATTAATTCAATTTTTTTCGTAGTATTAAATATATAATATAACCCAATCGAATTTCCCATATAAATTATGTAAAAGAACAAAGTAAATTATTTTCTTTATCAACAAAAAATAAATACTACTTTTTTATCTTTTAATCAAAAACCTTGTAATATTTAAGCCTCGCCAAATTATATTGTTAATGTTCCATAAATAAAGAATATATAACCTTCAAGAGACTAATCGTGACAAATCGTGCCATCTCTGTTTTAGTATACCTGCCGAGTTCCGACTCGATAATAGATATCGTTAGTATTATGTAAATAAATAACAATATAAGTAACAACATAAAATTTTCAAACAGAATCCTATATGTAAGTTTAAAAAAAATAATATATAAAGTTCTACATATAAAGTTAAACTTGTATTTAGGTTATAGGTATATTCATTCATGCAGGTAATAGGTACAATATCACTTATACTTAGGTTGTCTGAGTTATAATATCATTATAAGCGCATGAAAAATTGTAGATAATTTTAATAATAATTTAATGCATTTAGTTACTTTTTGTTAGTTATTGTTGTAATGTTGTTAATTTCGATTTATTATATATATTATGCCAATACCTTTATGGGCTATATGCTACTCTAAGGTAAGTGTATAATATAAAACTATTAATACATTTATAAATAGATACTTTTATTATATTTATAAAATAATTCAAGTTTTACCAATATAATACAGTTTCTTATGTTTTTTTTACTAGTAATATAAAACTTAACTAAAAATTATTTATATTTATCAGATTTACATATTACATGTTTACATAATTTATTTTCCTTCTTTGAGTGGGTGCTTGTGGTTAACGCAGATAGTTGAAGTCACAAAATTATAACAGATATTAAATAACAAATTAACAATTAAATGTATACAGTTAAAATATAGAGAAAGAAAAAAAGATTGGCGATAGTACATAAGATAATATAGGCCTTGTAAATATATATACCACAAATTATAAAATATGTAATGAAAATAACCATTCGAGCATAAGTTTTTATAAAATTAATTTTCCCACTTAAATAAATGTTTGTTTTTAAATTTAAAAGCATAGAATTATAATAGGTTGGTGCAAGATATTTCACAAATTTTTACTGAAAGATTTCTTAAAAGATTTTTTTAGAATTCATTTTAATCAAAATTCAGTGTACTATTAAATTATATTTATTCATTTTAGTAAATAATATTCTTATTTTATAGGTACTAGAATATAGGAATACATAACACAAATAAATATTTTTTTATTTTTGTGTGTTTATATATAATGCATATATATTATGAAGATAAGATTAATGTTTGTAACTCTGTGGTGTATATGATTTAAGTTTAAATGACATATTATATACGTTGGTATATTGTCACTTAATGGCATTTATATAATACAAATAAACATAATGTAGCATACAATAATAACATTGAGACATTTTTTTCACGGCACTATAAATCTTAAAACGGATTAACGTAGTTTATAAAATATATAAATCGATGTTTTAGTTCCGATTTACCGACATTCCTATTAAATTGCACAACAGGGAGATATTTTTCCTTTCTTTTCTTAAAGGTGTATATTATACCACTGCAGATATAATATATAGTATAACACATTTATAACGCAAAATATGACCCGGAATGAAAGGAAAAGTCCATTTGGAACCCAATGACCATTATTACATATATACGTAATGTCGACCTACTACTGCGTCACACGTGGAATTCGCACATAAACAGTATTTCTCTATTGTATGTTATGACTATCGATGCAATATATAGTAACAAATCGTTGGGAAGATGAATATTTTTTTTGCCTCTATTATTTATTTTTTTTTTCAGTAGATCTTAAGACCCTAAATCATCGCATGCGGCTATCTACAATAATACGCGATGACACAATGAAGTCAGCCCACTACCCGGGATACTGCATACTTACGATTTACGAGATGTTAAAAAGGTCACTCGAGGTAGCAACACCCATGGATATAATAATATATTACTATTATAAACTGCCATGTGCGAGGACACACAAGACGACTTAATGAAGGGATTTGCGAATCGTTGCCGTTTCCCTTCGCGCTGCGTCCGCGGGGTTTTATGGATTCGGGATGTTTTGCAAATAGCCACGATGACAATGGGTTGGACCTAAAGGTTTTGAAGAAAAAAAGGCGATATTTCAAACGAGGCGTCTCGCATACGCTTTTTTCATTTTATTTGTTATACAACTATGTACACGTCCTAATATTCCAAGTCCTAAACATTATTAACGTGATTGATTATACATAAGGGTATTATTATATTGATTTAAAAGGGATTACGATTTACGACATATTAACGAAAAAAAAAACCTATCGTTGCGAATTACATTGAACGCATTATGTCACGGTAGCTTATATATAATAATATAATGTATTATATATTATGTCATAGATGTATTAAACTGTATTATTATTGTTATCATTTTTTTTTTTTTTTTTTTTTTTTTTTTTTTTTTATGAAAATGACAGCGACAATAATAATATAATATTGTAATATCACTGTATATGGGTTTCTGCCAAGTAGTACCTATATATGATAATATTGTGTATTTTTTTATTATTTTAAAAACCATTAGTCAACATTCTACAATTATGATAGTTCAATAATTACAGTAAGTGTTGCTTATATCGAATAATATGGCTATAGATAATGTGGTGAATGGACTTACCTATAGATGGTACAATATGCTGTACGTTGGTATGTAATCTAAGTTATTATTTATTATGAATAAATTATGCATATTTTGTTTTAATAATATGATGTTATAATGTTCTATATGGTAACATAATAGCCAATAGGTAATGTGGCGTATTCATATAAATTTCAATCTGTTAACAGTCCAATTTATTGTTTATTATTGAATTTAGAATTTACATGTTATTCAATTGAGTATTTACAGAGTTTATGTTTATCACGATGAAATATGTGAATTTTAAATTTTAGTCAAGTGTAAATTCAACGTTTTTGACTATAAGTAACAATCGTCAATCGTTTTATGAAATCAAACTTATCATCAATAAAAGTTTTAAGTATGTAGGCACTAAACACTTACAAAATATCGATAATTTATACAAAAAAAATAAATTAAGCGTTAAGCAATATATATATATATCACTGTAGCACGTCCTTCTTCTAATTCAAACTATAAAGTTTAGATTATAGACACTTTGTATAAATGTATTGATTTATTCAATTGAATGTTAAGTATTAAAATTCTTTGTTAATACATTATAATATTGCAGTAAGGTGTGAATGTCATGCATTATAATTTATAATATTATACATATAATTAGGTTATAAATACCACAGGCCTACATAATACGTCACAAAAAAAAACTATTACTACTAAATTTTAAATTATTTAGTATCTTTATGCAAATTTTCGGTGAATAATTTAACGATAAACAAAATATTTAATTACTTATATTTAATATAAATAGGTTTATAATATTTATATTCATTTAGCGATAATTCATTAAGTTACAACCACTCTAGACGACAATGCATAGCCCTCCTCCCCCCCCCCCCCCCGAAATGTTGAGAAAATTATATAAAAGTCTATAAAAATCACTAAAAAATCTTAAATTGTATTATTAAAATATAAAAAGAAAATTCATCGCTATTTTTATTAGTTTTTCCTAACCTTGGTAAACCACCGCTGTGTAAAAATTGATTAGTCCCCCTCTGAATAAAAATCCTAGCTGCGCCACTGGTATAATATCAATACTCTATATTAGTATTTGAAATTTGTGAATAATAATTACTGTGTACTTTAAAAATAGTCCTGCTGTAGTGCTGTCTTACAATTAATGTTGATCTCGATAATACAGATATCAGTCATTTAAAGGCCAAAAGTTTGCCAAACTTTTGGATAAATCTTATCCACGATGTAGAGAAGATAATATAGTGTTCTTATCACTCACCAATGGGGGAAGAGGATGAATCGAGATTACCAGATTCATTTAGATATTTTTAAATCAAACATCTACAACTGTTCATAGATTGTGTCTTGCTTTTAGATTAAAAATACATGAGTGAATTGTTTTCACAGATACATATTTAAGTATCTGTACACTATACAGGAGACTATAAACACCACCTACTTGTTTGTAAAAATCATTATCTATACTCAATACTTGATTTTAAAAATAATGAATTATATTCTACATACTATTTATACTTGTTCTAAGTTGTTCCCTTGATAGGATTAAATCAATTATTTTAGAGTTATATAATTAAACAATCCATAATAATAAGCTTTAAGCAAAACAAATTTATATATTATAAGAGTTATCTATTATTATCATACACTCACACTCTCCGCCTGAAAAATATTTTATACATAATAATTCGAGTTTTACTCATCATTATTACTTCATAATTAATTTATTATTTGAGATAACTTATACGACTGTAACAATAATGAAAAATTAAAAATGTCAAAAGAAATTTCATTAAAAAATATCGTCTTGCATACTACCTAATTTTCCATTTGGTGCCTTTAAATTTAGTGGTTGCTTATTTATACAATGTATAGGTATTCTATAATATATTATGTAAGTATGCATAGATTTTTAGTTGTTCGGGATATATATATTTCGGAGTGCTGACGTTCGTCGTCCTTTGTATCTTAGTAATTTAGTATACGTCTGTATCAAATAAACGATACAAGAAAATTTTATACTCGTAAAATAATTTAAATAATTTAATAAGTAAACATAATTCGTAATTTTTGTGTTCTTTTTTTTGTCTGAAAGGTGTTACCATTACAATAGTTGACGTTTTCAAAAAAAGAAAAAGAAATAAACAAAAAAATTGTGTTGCACATAAGAAAGAAAAACTTATAATTTCCTTATTCCTGTTCATCAATTGAACATCAATATTTTTGACACCGATTGATTTCTAACGTTTTGTCGTTGTCTTTTTTTATACTGATATATCATACAATAAAAATAAAAAATAAAACGAGTAAACGACATAATATTATTAATAATTTTAGTATCACCGAGCCAATACATAGACACCAGCGCAAAATATTATTACGTAGTTTTTCACACCTTCGTGTCATTACTTATTATACGAGTACCCATTATACTTTATACCTAACTACACAGCCTGCATGATACCGAAATACTAGGCTATGGACATTCTAAAAATATAAGCGGTAATATATTCTTGGAGGAATATAATATTGTTACATATTATGTATGTATAAGTATAATGGTGAAACTGAATTTTTCAAAAAATATTAAAAATGTAAATTTCGTTAAATAGATTTTCCTATGCTTCTGGTATAATTTCTTATCAGTGACTATTCCATTTATTTTTTTTGTAGAAATACCATGGTTACCATGGCATGGTATACAGAACAGTTCGATGAAGAAAATATGAAATTTCATCTGAATATACACATCTACGAGAAACATACTAATCGCAATTTATTATTTACATTATACCAATGTAATATAATGGTAAATAATATAGTTATGCGTATTACATATTATTATTGTGACGAACCATGAACGTACATACATGCGTGATATTATCTGTAGATATATAATATTATGTATAATAATATCATATTTGCGTGCGCGTAACTATATAATATTATTACACATCGGACATGCAAAAGTAGGGTCAAGGTAATCAATTTCTCGTGATCCGGCGTTTACCGGTAGCCCGGCGTATAATAATAATAATCACAATGACGGTGTAGGCGGTCAGTGTTGACGGGGTGATTTTCAGTGCGTGTGTATTTATGTTTGCGTTCGTGTATATATAGTATTATAGAGATGATATAATATATATATATATATATTATGTTATAGGTGAAAACACGATAACTGTGTATGTGCGTGGATTACGGTCTTTATAGCCTTGTGTCCGTCCCTATCCTCTCCCGCGCTCGACCATTGTGCACATAATACGTGTGTGTGTGAGGCGCGGCTAACCCTTAATTAAATAGCACTCGGCGGCAAACTTTGCGGCTTTCGACCTTTCACCAGAAAATCTGACAAACTATAGTCCTTTTCCGACGACGTCACCTCTATACCACGGGTTTACTGCTTCACCGACAATTTATATAGAAATTACACGTGCATATAAAAATATGTTTATTATTAATATATGTGTTAGCACATGGGTTTGAGTATTCTTTAACTCAGGCACTGGCAACCCGCGGCCCTCGGAACTTTTTCCTGTGGCCCTCCAATAATTCATGGTGTTTAAAATTTTAATTTTTTAGTTTAAATTGTTATAAAATATATAAATAATATTTAATCATGACTAATGACTATTGTATAACAATGTGAGATAAGCTATGATCGAGAACGTAATCTAATCTTATATAATGTATATATCGTCGATTACGACAAATGCGTATCTGGTTATGGCCTTAGTGCAGTTCGTTTCAAAACATTCCAACGTGAAGTTTAAATTTCAACTGTTTTATAATAACCTATCAATTCAATGTCAAAAAAACGTAAAATTAGTGATGAACATCGTACATTCAACGAATCATGGACGGATTTATTTTTTTTTTATCAAAAATAAAGGTAAACTGTTATGTTTAATTTGCAAAAAAACCATTTTAACTGTAAAAGAGTATAATGTTAAACATCACTATGAAACAGAGCATAAATTAAAATTTGACACTCTCGCTAGTAATCTTAGACAGATTAAAATAATTAATTTTAAAAGTTCATTAACTAATCAACAAAATAGTTTTAAATTACAACATAATCAAAACGAATCAGGAGTACGAGCTAGCTTCGTAGTTGCTGAAATGATGGCCAAGTGTAATTGTCCATTCAACGACTCTGAGTTTATAAAAAAAATGTATGTAAGCCGTTGTAAATGAAATATGCCCTGAGAAAAAAAACAATTTGAAGACATCAGTCTCTCAGCTAGGACCTGTGTTAGACGTACCGAAGAGTTAGGAACAAATTTAATATTCAAACTGAAAGAAAAAGTTTCTAAATTTGATTGTTTTTCTATCGCAACTGACGAAAGTACTGATGTTTGTGATACTGCTCAGTTATTAATATTTATTCGAGGAATTGATTTGATAATATTTCTGAAGAATTAGCTGAATTATGTAGTTTGAAGGGAACTACAGCGGGAGAAGACTTATTTATCGAAATTGACAAAACATTTAAAAAACTTGATTTAATTTGGAACAAACTAGTTAGTGTTACTATACAGACGGTGGTAGAAATATGACTGGAATTAATAAAGGATTAATTGGGAGAATAAATGCGAAAATGGTGGAAGAAAGATATGAAGCACCTATGATATTTCATTGCATCATACACCAAGAGGCATTATGTTGCAAAGTTTTAGCATGGAAAGATGTAATGAATATTGTAGTATCGACGGTTAACTACATACGCAAAAATGCTTTGGCACATCGTCAATTTAAAATATTTTTGGAAGAATGCGATACTGAATATGGGGATGTAATATATTTTTCCGAAGTAAGGTGGTTGAGTAGAGGTGTGGTTTTGAAACGGTTTTTTATTTTGCGAAATAAAATAAATATTTTTATGTCAGAAAAAGGTAAAAATGTACCAGAATTATCAAATGAAAAGTGGGTTCTTAATCTGGCATTTTTAACTGATATAACAACTTTATTGAATGAACTGAATACGAAACTGCAAGCTAAAGACAAATTTTTGTCAGATATGTATTCAATCTGATTCAAATATAAAATCATTTCAAGTGAAATTAAAACTATTACACAAACATAATAATGAACAGCACTTGGATCATTTCGTATGTTGTAAACTTGTATTAGAATCAACCAAATCAACTTTAAATTTGGAAACTACAAAAATGAATTTTTTAAATATAGTTGAAAACCTACAAAATGAATTTTCAATAAGATTTTCTGATTTTTACGTACAAGAGAATAAAATCAAATTGTTTTAATATTTTAATTTTGTATGCGGCCCTCCATAAAAAACTGAAACAAATTATGGCCCGTGTAGGTAAAAAGGTTGCCGACCCCGACTCGGTAACGAGTTAAAGTTTAACTTAATTCGCGTTCATCGTCCTTCATACACGATTGAGATAGATTCGTATGTTATAATATGCAAAGACTAACGCATCCAATATATATAGGTACGCTGCAACGGCAGTATGGCACCATGCCAAATCGATTAAACATATACAATACCAATAGATACTTATATATTCTATATAACCACTAATAATAGGTTATTATCTACAATATACCATATCTATTTTGAAGGTAAGTACTGGGCGCATAAATTATTTATGCCTCTTATATATCTCTAATATGTATAAAAGTTATATAATATTATACTTATATATGTTACCTACACATAGTATATATATATCTAATATATACCTATAGTTAAATACATGTAGTTGCTTAAACAATTGATTATAGCCAATATATATTATTTTATCAAATTATAGAATACCTATTTACCTATCCATAATGTCTAAAACGTCAATTTTGTCCTCGTTTAATTTAAAAACAAAATTAATATAAACAATGAGCAATATTTATGGCACGAAGGGGAATAAATAAATTAGTATCATATAGGCATAATGTGTATATATATATATATACATTACCTTTATAGGTAATATATCTGGTATAGGTACTATATAAGCCTAACCTTATAAAAAGCTCTTAAAAACTTAATTAGAAAAATGTTTTTAATGATTGGATTACTCATTAATAAGAACAGACCTACACGATAACTTTAGAAATGAAATTATTAATTTCTGTAATGTTTAAGACTTTTAGTAAGTACCTATCATTACTCAGCACTAGTATTTACTATATACTTCAAAATCATATATAGGTACCTGATACATAATTTATACCACAAGATTCATTGTAGAAATTATAATAAATTATTTATAAATCGATAATTCACTTAAACGTCATATAATATAGTCGCATATTGTTTTTTAAATAAAAACCAATAATCATGTGTTCCTATATAGGTGTTATAATAAAGTCACATAAAACTATAGTTCTATTTAAAATAGTAACAAAAAATGTATACTTTTGTAAAAAAAAAAAAATGATACGAGTACTCATACAATAACTAAATTAAGACCAAACATTTAATTCTACGGTTTTAAAATAACAAAATAACAACAAATTGAGAGTGCCTATAACCGAAGAATAAACTATAATATTCCTATATAAATGTATTTAAGCATCATTAAGGAATGAAATTGAATATATGACAAACGATTGTAATAAATCAAATTATAATGATTTCATCAATACATAACGATAGAGAAGTAATGATGTATAATATGATCACAAGGCAGTCACAAAAGTTTCATATGAAATATATTTTAAGATCTGATAAGTAAATACGTATATTTATACAAATACAATGCATATTATGCATTATTCATATCATTGATATATTTATTGTACTACAATGTCTAATTCTGTTAAATAGTCTTTCGGTAGTTATACCCTGTGTAGTCTGTTTACACATAATAAGATATGATAATATTATGTCTAATAATTCAATATCTATCAGGTACCTAGAATTAATTGAAATCGAAGAACGAGAATATACATGATAAATATATATATATATATTCTGCGGTTACATATAAAGCAATTCTAACAATATGTAGTCTATATTTTTACCCGTGCCCGATCCCGATCATTTGACTAGTTAGACTATTTCTATATTATAATTTATAATTATCTACCCATTATTACAGTACCTTTACCTACAGTTGTAGGTATAATGTATAAATTATATAATACATAAATTAAGAATAGTCCATGCGTATATTTTCTCAGAAATCAGAACTAATTGTCATATGGCCATTTGAACATTTTGAGCATTAACTATTTTTGTTATCTATCAATGCATTATAATATACGATATTCGTTGACAAAATATCTCCGACCACAACGGTCTGTATTTCTGCATCATAAAACTACCCATCAGGCCAACCACGAATAAATGTTTTATTGGGATAGAAAAATCTCACTGATGACAGAATGCGTCGGTAGATTTTGCGGTCGACGACGCACCCAATATCGTTTGAAACCAATGTCCCGCGGTACTGGAAAGTGGAAATTCCACGAGCCACACTTCACCGGTGGCACTGTAGGTGGCAGGATGTGTCACAATGAGTGACGTTCGTTATTTACTGGTACCGAGGTAGAAACCTATGTATTTTATGTTGTACCACATAGCATAGGTTTTGTTAATCCCGTCATAATCAATTATGGTTGATTTAAAATTAACTGAAAATAAATTGCAGTTATATTTGTGACAGCTTATATATCATGCTGTTAGTTGACAAAAATAAAAATATTTTAACCTATCGTTACCTATTTCAAAAACCGCACGTATGGACCCCAAACTATATTATTTAGACGATAATTAATATAGAAACAAGTAATTACGATTTATAAAAAAAAAGCATTTGTTCGCTGATACGATAATAGGTACATCTCTATATTGACAACTCGCGTATGCGTATCACGTAATTGTATACTGCATCGAATAGTACCTATACTCCTGCGTTTACTAAATAACTTATTATTTGTATGTATCTTAATCGTATAATTTAATCGTAGATGGTTAATTTATGTTATCAAACATTGACATTGATAAGGAATAAGGGGTAGAAAAAAGTACCAGTGTTTGAACATTTAGAACAAGTATAATAATATTATGTCTTTGTAGTTGAATGGATGAGTGGGTGGTTACTAGTTGGTAAATTTGCTAGTGAATAATTTTTAGTTATATTAGATGAACTAATAATAACTATATTGTGATTGTTAAAAATGCGTCAAAATTCATATTAAACTTTTTTGTATATTTTAGGAAATGCACTTCCTGGGTATATCGTAGAAATTGTTGACACCCTTTGTAGAAAATCACATTGACTAGCCGCCAACCGCATTTTCCTCGCGACCACTACGCCATCTGACTCGGCGATTTCTTCAAGACTGACCTACGGCAAATAAAATATAAATAGTATGCTGCACCATGGTCAATATGGGTCAACTATATTTAAGAAAATTTAGAAAAGAAAACTTTTTTCAATATGCACATGATGTGGTAAGAAATACTCAAAATCAGGTACCTACCACAAACAAAAGTCATTCGTGGTCTACCGCAGCTTATCGTGCAGTAACCACTCCATTGTGAGATGACAGTATCATTTGATATTGATCAGTTCCAAATCTATTATTGTACTTCGTTGGTATTTGAATTGTAAATTATAAATACCTATAATAACGAGTAACGGCCAATGGCTATATTATATACGCGAACATCATTGCATCGTTTGAAATTTACTATTTGTAGAAAAATTCCGTGAGCACCTACCTATTACTATAATACTCATCTGAAACGACGCAGTGAGGTTTTCTGTTGGCTTGGTAATTTTTATGTAGGAACCATCGAAAAATTCTGTAAGTAAAACCTTCAATAATTATAATGAAGGACGATTGGATCAAAACCACTCCTCCGAAACTTTAAGACAAACAAAAAAAACTCATATCATTATTACTGTATAACTACGGCTAATACTCAATAAATAATTTTAATAAAACTAATGTATTTTTCATTTTATCTGTTATAAAATCGATGTAATAATGTTTACCTAAATCCGGCTAAATAACATACCAATACTACCACATAAAATTTTGTCCGATATTCTAAAACATCATTTAATTAAAATATTATGAGAGTTTTATAAGTTTAATATAACAAATCTGAAGGAAAAATAATACAAACATTATTGTAATACCTCATCATATTTTCATTTAATGGTGCTATATAGCCTATAGTGAGCTACATTTTGGTTTTATTATTTCACATTTCACTACCCATGTCTGTATATTTTTATTTTTGTAGTAAATGCTTTTCGAAGAAGCAACATTTTGATTTAAGATTTGTATAGAATGTATAAATCGATCACAGTCCTAAGATATAGAAATTTATGTTAAATGACTTAATAGATTTTCAGCAATATAATTCTCTAAATTAACAGTTACATAATGATTTCTATGGGTATTTTTATTTCATGTTAACATATTAACATTATTATATATAATATAGGTACTCGTGATTTCATTTAAAATGTATTTATTTAACTATTTTGAATAACCACGCCAAGTTTAAAATCATTCCCGTGCAAATAAGATGATTCATATTTATATGTACCTAACACCTATATTGTTCTAATATATCCTAATATTCGGATACGTATGTATATTAAATAGCAATACATAAATAAAATTTGTTATTTTACAGCCATGTTGGCCCACGATCAATTTTCAGATTTAATATGGTCAAAAATATTAATTATAGTAACTCCCTACTAACTGTATATAGGCATACTAGAATTAACTAATAGCAGTTTTATATTTTTATTTATTTATTCCGGCTAGAGAGCGTCACTGTTTTCCGCCAAAATCGACTTAACCGTTTATCGCCAGTAAAATAATATATATTAGAATCGGTCTTAACAACCTAATTTTAAGTATCACTGGAATACGTGTTCGTAAAATCATATATCTAATTAAAAATTGATTACCTAATTATTTTTGTATTTTGTTATTTTAAAAATCAATTATCAATTATCAATAACTCCACTTGTTTACATGGTATAAGAGGTTACCAAAATATAGAAATTGAAATTTGTAATGGTGGAAAAAATAATTATATATAAGTATTATTGTATTGGCTGTAAACAAACTTGTCGGTAAATGGTATAAGGTCGATTTTGGCGGAAAAGTAGATCACCCAGGTCAGATCAATACAATTAAAAAATTACAATAAATTAAAAATATATATTATAATATAGACTAATATATATATTACGAAGAATCATTAACATAATGATACATCCCACAAACTCTTCTAGAAAGTTCGAAATTATCTTAACAAGGTTCAGGATCGGATATACGCAAATTATTCATGATCATTGATCACCTATTGAGTAAAAATGTAATAAACTCTCGGCAATCTCTCGGTCACAACAGATCCTCAATCGTAGCTAGCTAATGTCGAGTTTATCATAAATAGCAAATCTTCAAAACAAACCATAAAAAACTGTTATAAATAAGTACAAAAATTTATTAATAATATTTTATTTATTTTAATATCATTAGAATTTAAAATTATGTTATCTTTGTATAATATGCCTAATACTTGTAGCCCGATAAAAAAAAATGGCTGATACGGGTACCAACTGATCTACAATCAATAATAAATCTAACGAAGGAACAATTTATCTTTTTAAATAATAATACAAAGGTATAATTAAAAATTGGTAACTTCTTAAATAAATAAAAAGATTTAAAAATGACATGTGTTTAAAAATTTTTAAAAAGTTTTTTAAGTGTAGTTTTTAGATAGGTGTTACTACACTTCTAGAGTTAGAATATCAGAGTTAATAAATCATAACTTAATTCATCATATTATTTGGTTTATCATACTATCCTTATTGACATTACTCCACTGGAATTATCTATACTTATAACTATTGCACATTTTAGTGAAAAATTGTGTTTTAATGCATGTACCTATATGCATCAGTTTTTGACGCATTTCGGCTTTCAGATGTGTTTTATAAAAACAACTTTAATGTTAATTATATATATTTTAATTTATGTTTTAAAACTCTTTATTTTTATATTTTAGAAATTTAATTTTACGAAAAATGCATGGTACAACTCCGCAGATATACGTATGTTGCCTTGTCATTTAATTGAAGTGCACTTGAGGGATAGGTCACTGTAATAAAACGAAACAACGAATTTTTGTAATTTTTATCGCACATCAGTAAAGTTTTATGTTTAATCAACCTATAAACAAATTTCAAAGAAGAAAATGAGACAATTAATAAATTGTTTGGCTTATAATAAAATGTTTTCATATAATAGATGACATGCATTATGCATATAAATTTAGTAGGTCGCTAGTAAAACATTGGTTGGCACCAGTTATCTGGTAAGTCACCTGATAAACGAATATCAAAATCATTTTTGTTGAATAATAAATTAGGTAAATATAATTATTTATTAAAATATTCAATATAATCTATACAGTTATTGTTTTAAGTGGGTACACTAATTATCTCGAAAAGTATTTACTTTTTTCAAAATATTTTTTTACATGGTTTCGAGTTGTTAAAAAACCAACGTTTTTATTAAAAAATTATATTTTTAAATATTTTTTATCCTTATCAATTTTTAAGTTTTTTACTTTTTTGAATGAGAACATAGAGTTTTAATTTCATATTCCAAAGCAGAATATTTTTCTAAGTATTTTGATACGTAAAAATCGAATTTAGGACGAGTAGTTTATGAGTTATATGTATTTAAAGTTTAGACAAGCGGAGTAGTGGACAAACATTTTGCGGGGTAACCCCGTACCACTCCACTCCGCTCATCAAACTTTAAATACCTATAACTCGTAAACTACTTGCCCTAAATTCAATTTTTATATAACAAATTACTTAGAAAAATATTCTGATTTGGAAATTGGAATATCAAATTAAAACTACATGTTGTCATTCAAAAAAGTAAAATACTTAAAAAATTATAGGGATAAAAAAATGTTAAAAATATAATTTTTTAATAAAAACGTTGGTTTTTTAACAACTTGAAACCATGTAAAAAAATATTTTGAAAAAAGTAAATACTTTTTGAGATAATTAGTGTAACCACTTAAAAGAATCACCCTGTATATAATATTTACAGAAAAATGGTTAGGTTAAAAAAAATGAAGTGTTTTAAAATAAATAAGCCTTCTCCTCTTCCTATTATAGTCAAATTTTCAATAATTCTTAGTAAATGTAATTTGTGTTTAGTTCTATGTAATACACGTTTTGATGTATATTCCCATTAATTTTAACTGAGTAAAACAATATATTATGTTCGGAAAAACTTTCTAAAGCTTAGGTTTATATGTCAAGCACGATACACGTCGTACTACATTATATATACGCACAGCTGTAGTCATCGCAGACATAAACGAGTTAACTATTATTGGAGTTTTTTTTTTTAAATAATATTACGTGGAATAGCAGTATGGTACCGATATAAGATATTCAATGTGCGTAGTTTACGCAAAGTTCCGTGAAAACGATTATCTATTCGGTCAAACGATATTTTGAAAAATGTTCGTCGTGATGGTAAACGAAGATGGTTATAATATGGTTGTTGTGTATCCAAATATAATACAAAATATTACAATATATTAATACCCATCATATTAGAGAGCATTGATATATCAAGCTCTATATCTGCTACTTTATTCCGAAAATTTTATCTCGACAATAACTATAATATAGTGCATTTATTTTTCTGGTGTTGAACGTACATGAAACGTTCTATAAAATATCCTCCCCGAGATGGCGATGAGAAGATGTGCTCGCGGTAAACTGAATGCCGCTGAGTCCGAATTTCTGAAGGGTGCGAAAAATTACGAGGAGCGAGACTTTACCCATGAATACGACTATATTTCTGCTACCATCACCACCACCACCATCTACTACAAGTCTACTACTACTACTACCACATACATGCTACCATCTTTACTACTGCTATACTACTACTACAACTACCACTATTATCTACTACAACTACATATTATATAATATACAATATACAGTTATACGACGTTGTCGGGGACGACTATACGACGACTACGACTACGACGACGACGCGTCTACTCTGTCGACGACGGCGGCGGTGGCGGCGGTGGCGGCGGCGGCAGCATAGCAGCAGCCGGGGAGGCGCATCATTAATCACTCGCCGCCGCCGCCACCAGCCTCTCTCTCTCTCGGTGCCACTGCCGTCGCGCCGCGGTGTATCTCTCTTTCTGGCTCAGCTGTTTGGTTTCAGATGGGACCGCCGAGCGTCTGACGGTTTTCAGAAAGAAAAAAAAGAAAAGAAAGAAAAAAACTAGAATCAAAAGGTCTCCTCCCTTCCGCCACAGCGACAGCAGTCTTCCTCTTTCTTTTTTTCTCTGCTCCCTTGTCCCCTTACCCTCTCCTCTTTTTTCTCAATCCGAGGGAATACATCCACCCTTGGTACAAGCAAGTAATGTAAACGACGTGCGCGCGAGCGCTGGTGTGCGTGTGCGTGTACCTATATAGTGATGAGCGCGCGCACCAAACTAAGTGGTAAATACCGTCGTGATCGGCGTCCCACGAGAAAAGACCTAACCCCCTGACGGTGGTATATATCTACAACTACAGAGCGACCCCGAGCCAAATAAGACGTCTCTCTTCCTCGGTTTGCACGCATCGCCGCCGTTTCACGACGATTATTTGTACAATTGTGCACCGCACCGGCATCGTGATGTAATAATAATAATAATAATAATAATAATAATAATAATAATAATAATATATCACGGTGTGATGGTGGTTGCGTAATGCGTGTATTCGATTTTACGGACGCGCCATGCATCGATCGATTAGATATTAATATTATGTATTGTAAAAATGTATAGAACTATTGGCTGTTAAATACGATTTTTTACGGATGCGTGACTGCAGTTAGAGTGTGTGAAAACGCGTTTGTTATTGACCCTACATAGACCAACGGAAAAACGCGTTTAAAAAACAGTTAGAAGGATTTTTTATAATTAAAACGATTAGAAATATTCGTGAACGTATATTAATATGTAAAACGTAATATATATATAAGTAGGTTTATTTCTAGTGCATGTAACAACTGACAAAATTTAATTACATATTTTATATTAATAAATGTTGAGTTATGAGATCTAATATTTAATAAATTCCATTTTTTTGTCATTGTTTGGCGTAGTTTTCTTTGTAGGTAAAACGCGTTTAAAAAACAGTTAGAAGGATTTTTTATAATTAAAACGATTAGAAATATTCGTGAACGTATATTAATATGTAAAACGTAATATATATATAAGTAGGTTTATTTCTAGTGCATGTAACAACTGACAAAATTTAATTACATATTTTATATTAATAAATGTTGAGTTATGAGATCTAATATTTAATAAATTCCATTTTTTTGTCATTGTTTGGCGTAGTTTTCTTTGTATATATATGTACAACTTCGAATATAGGTATATGATATAAAATGGTCTGATAAGTTATTTATTTTAATTATCCTTTCCTTTATTGCATTTTTATTGATTTCAGTTAACTTTTTTCAATAACTAGCATAAAAGTGTTATGAATGTTTAGTGGTACCTATTATGATTGGTAAAGATACACACCCACACACCTATTTATATTTTTAAATAATAATACGACACCTATGAGTGATAAATGAATAAATGCGATAATGATTACTTACTGATATGTTTTTATACGTTATGCATAATAACTGGTATATGCATATATTATGTATTCATTAAAATATAGGTATATATCACTTTAGTGATTGAGTAGCTTTAAATTTCCACTTATTTGTTTTGTATAGCTGCAGGTAACAATAAGGCAATATAAACAACCGATTGTTGTCCAAGTTAACCTTATATAGTTGGTTTATAAGTACCTACACAACTACACCTAACCGGTACTACCTATATACCAACCTGTTTAGACTATAACAAGCCCTGAGTGAAGTGTAGATGTTAAAGTAAAATCCTTAAACCACACCAAAAACATTTATGCCGTTAATTTCATTTTTGTGTAAATGAATAATATTTTAAAATGTTCATTTTAATTTATTTTATTCTTGTACTTAGTTGAATTTTGAATTTTTATACTAAACAGTTTTTTAATGTATAACCAATTTTTTCTAAACGTTATTATTATTGTTGTTTTAGTTAATTTTGTTAGAGTTTTTAATGTAATTTGTTAAGGATTTAAAGTGTTTTATAGACTTTACAAAGTTATAAAGTATTTATTATTTACCTAATTCCTAATTGGCTAATTAAATCTGTTTGTTTTTACCATTTAGTATTTTAGTTAGCTAAAATTGTAGTTCAAAAGACATATTTATATTTTAAATCGTTTTAGCGATAGGGAGTACAAGTTTTTTATAATTTATAAGGTATATCCACTCGGGGCCTTTTATAAAGTTTAAGATATTATAAACAAGTTTTAAAGTATATAATATATATATATATATTATAGTGGTGCGCTATATACGTTTAAACAAAAAAGGAGACTTTCATGGCGGGCGCAAATAGGACACTCCCATTTTATCATGTGGGTAGTATCGCAAATCGTCCCCTTGACGTGTAAACAGCAAAGAGGGAAAAATCAAAAAACGGAGGAAATTAGGGAAAAATATACTCATGCTGTGAATATACGTGTACACCATTTCGTTGTAGGTACTTAGTTTTATGTATACATTTTTTTTCAAAATCATTAATATGGTATGCCAAAAATTTGGAATAAATATAATGTTTGTTGGGTTAACATTTAACTGTTTATAATACTACATAATCGTAATAATTATTATTATTATTCATATTCGTAGAGTAATCGTATATCGTTTATTGTTTTGTCGAACGCATCGCGCTGACGCCGCTGGCTGGTATAATAAAACGTGAACTAAAAACGAATACCTACGTTGTAAGTACCCGCATAAGATTATAATTTATATTACACTTCGTGGTTTTATATAATATGATATGATAATAATATAATAAATTATTACCACGCCGGGGTTTCCTATATAAACATAATATTATAATTTTACCCTTAGTACTAGGTATATATATATATATATATATCATAAATATATTTGTATTTAATATAATAAACGGTCGTTGGTATATTATTTGCTAAGTTCATATCACTACTAATACACTATAAACGTCGTGTACGAAATTATATGGGGCACATAATCACATTTTGGTATAGTAATAATATATACTATCATAATATATGTGTGTGTGAGTGTGTGGACAGGGTGTGTGTTATACTCGGTGGTTACGGTCGCGGGTAAAGGGTGCGGTGGTGCGCACATCAAGAATCGCAACTGTCACGGTGGAGATATGACAATCCCAGGAATACGTAAAACTCTCGGGGGACCCAACGTATGAAAAATGGATTTGACGACGTCAGCGGGCTGTGCGACGGCGGTGGTGGCGCGAGGCGGTGACGGTGGAAAACCGCGGTAAAACGACTCGGGCGTCTATATAAAGCTTTTAAATCCATCCAATCCAATTTTCTTATATGAACTATATATAGTATATACACTATCACTATGTCACCGGAACGACCATTTTTCATCGCGCGAACAATGAGCAGACAACTCAATCAGCCTGATTGTACGCCTCCGGGATAAAAAAAATAATAATAAATAAATAAAGAAAAGAAAATACATATAGAATAACCTCGTGCGCAGCCCGGAAAAGTACCTATACAATATCCGCTTTTATATACATATATATATATATATATGATATAACTATAATATATTCTGCTCGAGTTCTCTGTCATATAAATTATAAATACATAACCATCGTTCGTCGCAAATCAACTATTTTTTCTAGTTATAATTTTCTTTTCTCTCAATGTTCTATATAATATTTATTATATAATATTTCAATATTCTTTAGTATTATAGTTATGTAGGTATATCTTTACGACAACAAAAAACCGACGTTTATATTTTAGAAATTACCTATTGATGGGTATTGATTTTTTCTTCGTCGATCATTAAAGGGTGTCCAATTTATTTATCCTGTTGAGTGTTTTGGTAAGTGTAAATATATGTTTATATAATATGTATCATGTTTATTAACTACACGAATGTACAATGATATTATAAACAAAAATAAACACATTGATTACCATTATCTATTTAACTGTTAAAATATTTTTAAGATTAATCTGTATATTATAACAAGTTTTAATATTTATATAATATATAGGTATTATGTAATAGTTATTTGTGTCATATTTGTTTTACAAAACCATGACTTATAACCCGAAAATTATTTGTGAAAAACTTTTTAAGACAATTCAAATGGTTCAAAAATTCGACTTATAGAATTCCGCTCAAGTTGAGAGAATCTTAACGAGCCTAGCTGGAAAATTATAACAATTCAACTGTAACAGTATAATAGATAGGTACATAGATATATTATGTATAGTGAGAAAACCACTTGATTTTGAAAAAAATTAAGCGAGGTACGTAAATGGTTAGGATATTTAATGATATGATATTTTAAATTATGGATCTATAACTCTGAATGTCAAATTTATTCAATGAGTTTGTTGTTTTCATATGACGTTTATATGAACCACAAATTTGTGAGTTTAAACAGTATAATAACAGCCAATAGGAAATAGGTACTAAAAAATGTAGTAAGTATTTTTTTTTAAATACATTTTCATAATATTATCTATATATTTATATAAACATTGTAAACTGAATAAAGCGAGATAACTACCCAAAATATTCTACAGTATCTGCAGTTTATCCACATCTTGTTCTTATATAATGTTTAATAGGTAGATTAAAAGTTGATAAAATAATATTATTTTTATTTTATAAATTGTTTAATTTTATATTAACTGTTATATAATACATAAGAAGGTTTCTTAAAAAATAAAGAATCATTCATTTTTCTCACATTTTTATTAAAAATAAGTTTTTTTTATTCATTTCCAATTGCCCCTACAGTATATGACTGTATAAATTATAATGGTTCTCATTTGCCCCAGCTCAAGTATTGATATTGCAGGGGCAAATGTAAAAATGAATGATGATTAAATGGCAACGCAAAATAATAAACTTATGAGAACCGAAGAACAATTGCCCCAGAGTTTTATCATACCCAATGAACACAAACTAAAGTATTCATTTACATTTGCCCCAAAAATATCAGGGTAAATGTAAATGGATGGGGCAATTGTAAATCCGCTATATTTAATAAAATAATTGAAATTTTTTTAAGTGTAGAAATCAAATTATAGTCCTCTGATGTGCAACTCAATGATAAGTCTAAAAGACCAAAAAAAAAAATGTATCCTAAAAGCCATAGTTTAAGGCCATGTACAAAACTTGTAAATTTAGTTTACAATTACCCCACTTGACCCTAGGTCCCTACCTATTATTTGTTTGTATAATATGTTAGTTTAACCGTCGAAACTCGGAGTTTGTGTTGCTTAAATAACGTACGTAAACGATGACAATTCAATATTTACTTTTTTTCAATAATATCATCACGCGAAATGTATAAATAATGAGACTTAAATATACAGCAAATGGATAACGGGCATAATATTATAATCGATCATCACACAGCCGTGGCCGCCGATCGATCAACTGCTAGCAGTCGATCATAATATTGGTAATGTATAAATCCGTTTTTACTGTATTTTTGACTTTTGTCAATCTAACGTTCATATAATATTATATCATAACCAAACCATATTTCCGTACACCGTATTACTACAACAGCCACTGTAAGAAGAAATCCCCATAGGAGCAATACATGCGAAGATTCACCTGCCTGGGATTATATACTATATATAGGTAGGCATATATATGTATAAATGTGTTCACAGAAACTGGTCTCTACTCGTATTATTTCTCTCTCTCTCTCCCTTTTCCTGTATGTCTCTCTATTACACACACACATGATCACTACTATTTTCCCTCAGCCAACTGTTGTGACCGCGATTTTGCCGAGTCACGCCCATGCAAACGATAGCGCAGGATCCCCACGCGGCATTCGACCATCACTATACTGATAAAGAAAATAAATAAATATGGACCAAGAATATTCAAACATGTGGGTGACTCATATTATTTCAATATAATATATACATATGATGTATATATATGCGGTGTATATATTTTACATCGTTTGAGAGATGGAGGGAGCGGGAGAGAAATTCGTAAAGGAAAAAAAAATGTAAAGAATAAAAATCAATACAGTCAATCGGGCGCGGGGGACGCGACTTTCTCTAGAAACTTAAAACGCGCCACCGCTTTCGAGCGCAAAAGAAAAGGGGAGGGATGACGTCATTTCCACTCCATCGGGTTTGTGTATTTTCGAAGGTGGTGGTGCAGGCGGCCGCCGGGAGTCGCACGCGGCCAAAAGGGGATTGATTGACAGCACAATTGGACTTGGGGAACAATAATAATAATAACGACTCTGGGGCGAAAAAAGCAATATTATTGTATGGTACCATCGCCGTCATTGCTCCCGTACATAAAAATGGGGAACCACCTAAAAAAAAAAAAAAAACAAGAATATAAAGGAGACGCGGTTTAGAGGATCGTGACGAATATTGCATATAAATAGCATAATATATTATACATACATACCTCGTGCAGTGTACGATTTGTTTCCTTTATACATTCTTATATATGTTATAATAATAGGTATAGGTACCTATGTGCATTATACTTAAAAGTATTCTATAGAAGGAATATTGTGCAATCGATTTCCCGCTGTTATTTTGTACTATTAATACTACCATAGATGTTTATTATTTAGTATTGCCTACATTTTGAATTCTATTATAGAATTATCGTGTATTATATCTCTAATATAGGTAGGTACTTTCTCTATTAATAAGTTATGATATCAAATTGGTAGTTAACAATATATTTTCACATTTTATATTGTACACATAAATTATGTTTGGATAGTCACGACATTTAAAAATTCACTGTATTTTTATTTTCTATGATAATTTTATTGATCTACTATTAGTACGTATTATTATAGACAATCAAACTCCATGTTTCAATTGGATAATTTTAATAATTTATTTCATTTTATTTAACAGCATGTATATGATCTTTATTCTTTATTAAGAAACAAATTAGTTCTTCGGTAAGTATATTATAATATTGTCAGTAAGTGTGTTGATAAAACGTTTTTGCAGCTCCGATAAATATCAATAAAAAAAATATTTTCGCTTATTATTTCTATCTTTATCCTAAAGAAAACAAATTATGAGTAAATACGACCACTCGTTAATAACCTCATTTTTTATTAAAACTTTTTTTGTAGCAGTTTCCTTAAGGTTAACAACAATCGATCACCGCTGGAATTTACGTTCCATAAATATTTACAGGGTGATATCTTTAACGTACGCAATACTCATGCGTAAGTAAATTATTGAAATTTTGGAACCAATTTAATTTATAATGAATTTATCTTAATTATATTATAACTAAGCTGCTAACTTGATGCAGGCAATTCAGCTTTAGTACAACTAAAAGTATCAAGATTCGTTAGTCCTCAAATTATATTAAATTAAATATGGCAAAAAAAATTAGTTATAGGTCTATACTTATATACTATATAGTATTATATATATAAGATTCAGACTGCTAATAAAAAACAAATCGTTTTAATGTAACTGATATTTTTATAGAAGTGGGTAAACATAATATTAACAGTTTAAAAGACAAGCAATAGCAAAAATAGCAGAATATGTTTTAATTATATATATTTATAAATTATAAATGAGACAATTTAAAATAATTATTTTTTTTAAATTTATTTTGATAGAATTAGTATAGCTTTCGATAATAAAAGTATACTTTAAGCAGTATGTTAAGTATGTACTCATACCTAAATTAATCACTATTTATTCATTATTTCATAAAATATTCTAACTCTTTATCTATCATTAAAGTTTAGTATTTAAAAGCAATAAGAAATAAGTAGGTACTATTATTATAAAAATGTTTATGAAGTATATTGAACTTAATTCGTTTTTATAAAGCAACTAGTTAATTTATCACTAAAAATTAAAAATATATAAATATAGATTCAAAATAAAAACAAGGGACAGATGAAGTAGGTATTAAGTACATATAATTTTAATGGCTGTGTTTATTTAAATTCAATGAAAATTGTTGCATAAAAAACTGGTCTAATCAAAGAGACGCCAGACTAATGATATTTCTTCCATACTAGGTATTTCTAAGGATATTTTATGATATAATTCCATATCAGCACCTATATCCGTATTTTCTTAACTTGTGGTAGGTTGAACTAATTATTTGTCCAAAACAACTAGCATATAACTTATGATACGATACCGATATACCATGTACCATAAAATAGGTATACATGAATATAAGTCTATATATGGGGTCTAGGAAAGCTTAATACAATGAAACTAAATAATTAACTAGTCTAAAATGACACAAAACATTCAAAAAGCACATAATGTTGTTGTAAAAACAATAGATATACCTTTCTCCACTTAAAAGTTTTAGTATGAGAAATCATTTATCACTATTCGAGTAATGACAATTTTTAACTACTTTATTCATACCTATTTTTTAATTTTTTTTTTTTTTTGTAAAAATGAAGTGTGACGCGACAATATTAATTTATTGTATAAAATTAATATATGTATGAAAAAATGGTTGAAAATAACGTTAATGCCGTAGCAAATATCGTAATATTTTTCATCTAAAATAACCACTAAGTATTTTAATATATTATATTATAATATACAATGAGTAAGTATATATTTTATTGTAATAATATACTTGTATAAATAATTCGATATAGTAGATAGCGCTCCACATCGTCTCTCCGTGGCACATTTTTTGTTTTCCGCGAACGATAGAACGAAATACTTTTGAAAATTGTTTCTTGATAAAGTTTTCCTCGCTGAGACGCTGCCGCCGCCGTTTCAACGAACAAGAAAATCCGATAACGACCCTTTATCCCTGCTGCTGCATTCGCCCCTCCAACCACGATTCTCACTTCGCACGTGTAATTAAGTTCTAACTTCACATTTCATTTAATCTGCCACCGCCGCTGTTTTCGTTTCACTCGTCTCCCACAAAACTTTTCAGGTCTCGTCTATCTCGTTAACCAATTGATACGCGACGTGACACTGTAAATAATATAATATAAACTTGTGTATAATATTATTACGTAGGTATATCAGCATCAGCTTATTCCGTATAGAAAACGTACTCGTGGTGTTTTCAGTGTCATGATCCGTGAGAACGGCAACTGGATAAAAAAATATTACTGCTTCTCTGCGAGAAAACCAGCATTTTAATCATTTTAATTTCATACCGTGTGTAATAAAACATGTTTTTAATGTACAGTTTTATTAATGGAATTTTATAAGCTTATAGATTTTATCAGTTAATGAACAGAGTCAACAGAAATGGTTTAAGCCTTAAAACTTCAGTCGACGTATTTTTTGTATCGTAATATTGCAAATATAATACGGTAAATAAAATAAATCAATAAAGATGTATACATCTTAAGTCTTCACCGAATTCGGAAAAATTACATGTCATAATATATAATAATAATTAACTCTGCATATACTCATATAGCTAAGATAAACGCTTTGCAGCGTCTGTGTGATATATGTGATATACCTACATACATAATACATATATGTTTATTACTTTATTAATAGTTTCGTTTCGATGTTAAATCTTAAATAAATTCTCAAAAATGTATCCTTCTATATATCAAAGCTAGTCCGGTTCGACGGGACGACCACAGATTTCCAGATTTCCCTGTGGCCTGGACTGATTCATATCCACCCTATAATTGGCCAATTTCCTATCATGACTAAAAAATTTCCCCAGTCTGAAATATCGTTCCAGTCCATCCCTGCCTAAACAATGGATAGAACACTTTCAAATGAGCTATCGGTCTGACCATCTGCCACTCGTAAACTTATTTATATATTATATACCCATGAGTTTTGGTGCTACGTACCGCACACATTATACGACATTGGACTTTAGGCAAAGTTTTTCGATGTTTTGTTTCCGATGTGTGGCAAGTGTAAACTGTAGGTACAACACAATGTCACGTATGCATTACGTAAGCCACATTTCTTATGATCACGTGAATAAATTATGATGTATGCAATACACTTTGTTGCATTTTATATAATTTTTAACGTTTCCGAAACTTACGCTGGCGTTATAAAAACGCGCTGTCTAGTGACATCGCGTGATCGTCCATATTGTCATTATATGATGTAATAATATAGTATATTGTTGTCGTATGTATATACCTACGTATACATATTTATATAGAAATAGAATATTATCTTAAAATGGGTCTTCTATATTATATACATGTACCTACCGAATATTATTCTAGCGTCGGCGTCGTCGCTTGGAGATTTTAATATAAGAATCGGGTGTGGAGCTGAAACGCGCGTTAATCGTTCCGGTCGCAAAATATAGATATACATAATACATATACTCGTATATTATGTGTTTTCAATATACCGCGAACGCATTGTTTAGTCCTTGTTAGGGCTCATATACGTGTGAGTGCGAGCATATTGTGTATAATATATTATATATAATAATATAATATATTGTGTGCGCCTTACTCTTACGATCGCTGCATGTGATGGCAAGGGGGTGTCTTATTTACGGGCAAGGGTGCGGCGTAGTGCTGTGAAGCTCGCAGAGTATATGTTATATAGGTTGCGGCCATGGAGGAAAATATTATCTACACATACATACATATAATATATGTATATTCATATAATAATAATAATATAATATAAAACGATAATGCACGGTGAAACAAAATTCTCCTCTCTTGTTACGTCGACTACGACAACGACGACGACGACGACGACGACGAAAATAAACAGAGCTCGTTCGGTGTTTTCCTTTGCCGCCCGCTGCAGCGTGTATATAAAACGCGCGCGCCGTCGTCGTGTGTAATTAATCACTCGCGCGGGCGACACTTCTTTACACCGACTATGTGTATAATACGCCGCCGCCGCTCCACCATAATATCATCCTTCTGCAGCACCATCACGTAACTATAGACGCCGCCGCCGTTAAAGATGATATTGTAACCTTTTTTTTTTTTTTTAACAATTTATATTATTATATAATACAAAATGTTTGAAAAAATAAATCGATATTTTTGAGGGTTCGTTAAAATATTATCTATATCATCTCGTAGATAATTTATATTCGACCCGCGTGTAGGTATATACGATATTATAATTTTATTATTTACGCCTACCTATATAATATAACCACTCGTTTTTAAGGATTGTGAAGTAGTCAAGTTTCACGCATCGCCCGCGAGTGCATAATAATTATTTTGAAAGTAGGCAGGTACCCAACCCCCCAAAGTGTAAAACATCACCGATCATACCTTTCGCTGCATTATTGAAACTAATAGCAGCATTCTCATGGTCTAACATAAAATATATTATGTAAACAAAAAATATTTCACTGTTCAAAATGTTCGGATGAAATGGCGATACCATTCTTCTTTTTAATACAGCCGCTTATAACTTATATTATTATGTGTAGGTTATATTTTTATAATACTTATAATCATATATGTGCTTTAATTTGCACATAGATGTATATATGAGTTAATTTAAGTACTTTTACGAATGGACAAATGAAAAGTTAAACATTTTACCTAAATAAGGATATTATACGATAATTTATTTTTAGCTATGGATATTATATTTTTTAGGATAAGCCAATATTAGATATAGGTACAATAAAAAATGCAGGTGATTCCTAATATAAAAATATACTGCTATAAACCTATTGCCTATATATCAGCTGGGAATTCAATGAGCACAGAATATATTACATTAATATAAAATTGCTCGTCATCCATATCTATTGATAAAATGTAAATATCGTTTTATAAAACGACCATATAGGTACATCTATATTTTTAGCATTCTTTACCTTGAACAATAATGAAATTCCATCATTTCACTATCCGAATAAATTTTGATCATTGATCGCCATAAAAAAGGCATGAATATCAGAATATTATGTAATCACAAAGTCGGCAACGCGCGACGTTTTAAAGCTATCAAAAAATTTGTTATAATAAACCAAAATATAGCATTGTCCGTTAATCGTTATTGGAATTAAATTAAAATACGAAATACAATAATCAGTCAAATATTTAGGATATAATTGATCATAGTATCTCACACAATACATATAAAATGTAACGCAGATATATTATATACATCATATCATATTATATGTGTAATGTTAATGCATAAAGCATGATACATTTTTCGATTATGTTATTTATACTATGATAGTACGATATATTAATATGTATAGTATAATCTAATTTAAGGTATTATACGTTTACCATATATACTCAAATAAATATTAAATCGGGTATACCTATGTATATCGTATAGTTTATATATATGAAAGTAAAATATCATGTATTATTATTATAAAAGCACTCCCACTGAAAACTCATTACAAAACTGTATTTCGCATGGATGCAACGCATATATATATATATAGTCATATAGATACCTACTACCTGTGTAGTTTAACAAATCAACTCGACTCCTGCAGGAAAAAATGACATTTTTTTCAGGTGAATATTATACTTCGTGCACAGCAGACTAATGCTCGTATTATGTACCTTACACGATGCGTAATATAACACGAAAGACATTTATACATATTTATTACAGTATTACGCGCATTATAAAGTGTCCGGGGAAGTGGTATATGATTTATATCCTCTTTAGGTTTCTGTCGGCCACACAATAGAACAAGATCACTTCGGGAACCAGCACAATTTTATTGTCGACCATTTTAACAAGTTTTGTTAGCTTACATCCGTTGCTATTAGCACAATTCGACACAATGAAGGCGCGCGTGGAGGTTATATTCTATTCGCAAAACCACGTATCCATATGTTTATTATATTATATATATGTTGCTCTGTGGAATGAGGGGGCCATAAATAAATTGAATCTTTCTGCGTATATACGCACTGTAGCGTACATAAATATCTATAATATACAATACGCCAGTTTATATGCATATTTTTATCGTATAACATAATAATATTAATATACATATAATGAACAAATTATCCGATTTTATATAAGATTTAAGGAGAAGAGGAGAACATAATATAAACCATTGTAGAAATAACGTCAACAATAGGTACGCTCTACTTACATAGAGGATATTAAATTTTGAGTGGAGTAATATATCTATTTTATATTTCATATGAAATAAAAATGCTTTTTATTATATTTTAAGAATTTAAAAATTCATTAAGTAACTTACCGAGAAACATATACTTATATTTTAAATTGTCATTTTTTTGGTAACTGTATAGATATAATAATAATGGGAGTTAGATATTTCCATCACCACTGTAGGTATCTGAAAATACTGTTTATACTTTGCACCATAATAATAAGTATCTATAAATATTCGATATTTCGATTGCTAACCTAACTTGCGAGATTTGAAGGACTCAAATGACACTAATAATTTTTAGATATTTCTAACTAAACACCCGCTTCCCTAGTCTGGTAATCATTACTAAGTTTGAACACCGATCCATTGAAATCGCGTTAATACTTATTACACAGTATTAAATATTTAAATTTATTCATTTTTGACAAAAATAATACTTTTTTATATTATTTATTCATTTAAATAAACACCTATAGTAGGCACAAGTGACAAGTATAATATATTAGTAATATACTGCAGATATAGATACATCACACGTAATAAATATAATAGCACACATAAGCTAATTTATCTAGAATAACAAGATAATACAGTTTAAGTACATAAAATATTCAATAAACGTAATACGCAATATATATATATTATATATATATATCTACTACCACTAGTTTAATTATTGACGATTTATTACAATATTATGAATGTTTTTCTTAATAGTAAATTATATTATTATGTTATTTTTTTTTATTAGTAGGGACCCACGGCAACATAAGTCATTGGGCATGATGGCAAGATAGGGGTTATTTCTGTGTATTTCTTTGTAGGTTTTTGAGTTGGTATAGGTTGTAACACGTATTTATGTATGTGTGGCAATGATATGCTGCTAAAAATCTCGGGTGATCACCCATCCTAGAACCTAGCATCTGCGGTCGGTATACGTACGCTCAGTGCGTTTCCGCAGATTGAGCGTACGACCACAAATTATAATATAATTGTTTATAAAGTAGCTTAAAAAATCAATACTGCAACATGATGTAGAAACCGTATAGAATTATGTAAATAGCTGTTAATGAAGTAAAAAACTAAAATGGAATATATGGTGTGTATTTGTTTCTCATGTCTAAACATTGTTTCAATTTTCAAAAATGTACCGGTGTAACTACTGAAATTTCAAAAAAGATATCATTAAGACTAATAAGACTAACATTATAATAGCTATACTCGTATTTTAGATATTCGTATAATTTTCGTTTTTTTTTTTTATTTTTTATAAATGATAAATAAGCCTCAACATCTTAGCTAAGACCAAGGTTTTTATTGTTTTGTTTTCATTATAAATGTTAGTAAAAATAATTGTTCCTTGTAAAACCATTTGAAAATTCAAAGTTCTTCATAACATGCGCATGTTATTAGTTCCTTCAATAATTTAATAATAAACAAATACATAGACAGAAGACACATTTTTTAAAGTCACCACTGTTTTTCGGCACTGTACTAGCTGTATGAAGTTAAAATGTTAATTAAATTAAATATATATTTTTTTTTTTCTTTATTTGTAATACACAATCTGTACACAATCGGCACAATAAGAGTATGAGCTAAGACAATAAAAAACATGAAATTATGAGCTAAGAAGCCACCCACCGATGACACTTATGTTTTTAAATTATTTGTTTTAACTTAATTATTATTATTATTATTATTAAATATTATTTTTTTTTTTATTTTTTTTTTTTGTTAGGGGTTAAGTAGGTCTCTACACCATTTACGCTTGAGGCGACGAGGGGGATTACCAGGAATGGTTAAAGAAGCCAGATTTCTTACAAGTTCGTTTGGATGATAATTGAGGCGTTGGTGAAATCGTTTGTAATAATTTTTTGCTTCTTCCTGAATTGTTTTCATATGAAGGTCTTTATGTAGGGAGTGATTTGAGACATATAGTGGAGAGTTGGTAATTTTTCTTAGAATTTTGTTTTGGAAACGTTGAATTTTATTTAGATTAGATATTTTTGCGTTGCCCCACAGCTGTAGGCCATACGTCCAAATTGGCTTTAAAAGAGATTTATAAAGAAGTAGTTTAATATTTAATTTAGAGTGTTTGTTGTTGACTATTAGGGTTTTGATTATTTGTAAACGGGAATTTAATTGAGAAGTTTTGGCTTTGATGTGGTGAGCCCAGGTTAGACGGCGGTCAAGAGTTATGCCGAGATATTTAACGTTTGGGGATGAGGGGATCATGAGTACCAAAAAGCGTTACCTCTGGGCATGGTGCTAATCTGAGTGTAAATGTAGTATGTGCTGATTTGGCTTGGTTAATTTTAAAACGCGCAAATTAAATATTTAAATGTAAAATATTAATTTTAGTTATTTTATATTTATTAAAAAAAATATTAATTGTAGAAATTATTTAAATTTAAATTTATTTAAGTTTTCCAAATTAGATGTATTAAAATTTTCTATAAATGTTTCTTCTAATAGTTTTAAAAATAATTAACTATTTTCAAACTGTATTTACACCACGAACCGCGGTATGTCGACATGATGTTATATTGACCTATAATAATAATCATATCAATCAATAGCGTATTTTAATACTACTATATAATTAATCTGATATTTTTTGCTAACATTATAAAGTTCAAGCTACCATCATATTACTTACATCAAAAAAAATTACAAATAGTAATAAATTATAATAATTAAATAATAAAGAAATAAAAGTAGATATCTTTAGAAGTAGATGCTGACAGACCGTTTCCGCTCAGAATCGTCTTTCGTATTCAATGATGCATCAAACGCGTATACCATTAAATTCAAACTCAATTAAAACAGACCCTCATCCTTTGCTATCGGCTCTAAATCGAAAAAAAAAAAAAAACTTAATACATCTACATTACAATGTCCTGCTCAATTATACGATGTAGATACACTCGAAAAATATTATTTTTATATAAATTATTGTAACAACCGATAATTAATAAGTCCTAAACCTATTTTATAGGTATATATAATATAGGTATTGATTCATTTGAATCTATTATCCCTAGTTTAATTTCTAATTTGTTTAAGTTATTTTAAACTGATATTTCTTTAAACATCGTCAACTTCTTATGTATTTATATCTTAATTTACATAGATTTTTTATATTTCACCTCAAAGGAATCTAACTACTCTAGCTTTTAACTCAGATATTTTTTCTTAAGTTTTCAATTTGTTATTCGTTTAAATTGCAAAAATTGAATAAGTAGTTTATCTTTTTTTAATAAATACATTTCTGTTACTTTATTAATTTCTATAAAACTCAATTGTATGTGTGAAATTATTTAGCGTAAGTAAACATTTCCACAAAACAATTTCAATTATTTTTGGTGAGAAAAAATCGAGACCAACAGGGTTGCCCACTTTATTTAAATAAACTTATAAACTTCAAAATAACAATTAAATTTGATCAATTTGATCAATTTGATAACTTAATAACGATAAATAAATAAAGAGACTGTGCTTACATATATACACATACATTGCCGTAACAGGAACAGGAGTATGGCCACACAAGACGGCCTTCTTCTAATCTTTTATAGAATACATTCACTGTAGTTGCGCATTGACCAAGAGATGAATGCCCTGTGTGTTTTAACAGAAGTATAGTGTTTCAATTTGACAGTTATGCTAATCTATATTTGCATTTATAATTTCGACTCACTACTTACTAGTTTTCTAGTTGTGATGACCCCGTTTTCGGCTATATTACCTAATTAATTATTGTTATCATGCTAAATTTTTGTATAGTGTTACACATTAATACTAGCTACAACATAATATATACTATATATACAGGTATACAATTTTTTTTATTTATCAATAACCGCATTAAATTGTGTATATGTAATGTAGTATACCTATTATATCGTTTTTACTGTGTATTTGTATATATTTTATTTGAAGGATGATTATTTAATAATGTGTTTTGTATATACATACATATATAGGTATACTAGCCGATACCAGTATTATATATTATATTTATGTCTATGACGCATTATACAAGCGATGACAGATCGAATTAAATCGTCACCTACTACAGCTATAGGGCTACAGCAATATAATATCATATGGGGGAATACTACGTAGGTAAACCATAAACGCAATACCTATTCGTGTGGTTGATAATTAATATTTCTAAGTCCACATACGCTGTAAACTTAATATATGGCAACCGGTGTCAACCGTGGTAATGAGAGTGCTTTTTTTTAATAACACTTAAATATAGGTATTATAAAGAGTCTAGCTTCTTCGACATTAATTATTTGGTAGAATGGAAAAATATTATGGTCTTGTTTAGTTGGGTTAAAATTAGAAATAAAAAACATGGCAATAGTATTATTTATTTAACTTGAAATGTTTAAATTTCTTTGGGATTAGATTTTTTAATCACACCTCATTATTGCAGTAAACCATAAATCCAAATATATTTGGGAAATGATTTATACATTTTTATTTATTTCTTTATATTTGTAAAATTATTGTTAATGATGAGGTTTTTATAAAATTAAGGATTAAATGTGTCTGTTGATAAAATATATTATGCGTTCATTTTCAATATTATTTTTAATTCTAAGGTTAGATTGTATAATCTAAATTCTAAATTATATTAGTTATATTACTAAACAAAATTAAATCATATTATATATTATATATAATAATTAATGTACTGTTGAATGTTATATAATACTTCATTTTATATAAAAAAATATACATATATAATATATATGTATATAATACTATTTATATAGATACTCGTAATGTTATTTGGGTAATTCTTTAATCATATCTATTTTGGATTAGATCTTGTTATTGGGCAGGAAATAGTGATATTATTCGAATATATCTTAATTTAAAATAAAATATTTATATTAATAATTATTTGCCGTTACTTGTCTGATATGTGTATATTATATATATATTTTTTTAACATTTATTAGAAAATACACAATCTGTAATAATATTTACAATAAGCATATAAGCTGAAATTACAATAATTACGAGTGCGTGAGGTGAGTAGCAACCCAGCACTCAGCAGTAACACTCGACGTATATTATATGGAAGTAATTTGTAGAATTTTTAGACTTTTGAATTTTACAATGTACCTACATTTTACATAATTTGTTATTAATATTGTTTTTGGTAGATAGGTAATGTAATATAGGCTATTTATATATAATATATTAGTATACTAAAGAACCTAAGTAGGGGGCCAAAGGCCCCTTTGACTTCCTGTTGCTGCACCCCCGACCCCAATGCTTCAATCTACTAATTTATTACAAATATGCGTATTATTATTTATAATTCAATATTCCTATTTACCTAGTGGAAGTATATATATACGATCGTCACGTAGGTACGTATATATATATATAGGGTATATAGAATAAGATGTGTTTGTATAAAATATTCACAAATTTAAGTGGTGTCATAATAAATGGAAATATATATAATATGTGTGTGTGAGAGAGTTATATCTCCCACACTGCAGGAATTGATGAGTACGATACATATCGTGAAGGATCGGACCGCGCGCGCGACCAATGATAGACGTGTCGCGAAAGCTGCTATAACGTTTCGCGCGAGAGTGATTGATTGCACGCCCATCGGAAAACGGTGGCAACGGTGGCGATGGCGATGGTGACAGGAAAAAGGGAATATAAAATAGTATAATGTATAAACGAAACGCGACGCACGCAAAAAGGGTGAGAATAATAATCATCATGATGATGATAATAACAGCGGTAGAAATATATATTATAATGTGTAAATGTGTGATGTATATAATATGTATATATATAAATGCGCGAAACCACTCTTTCTCACACACACACACACACACACACACACACACACACACATACATACACACACTCACATGCAAATACTTACACGGGGGAGAGAACGAAATGATCGACGAGTGAGTGTGTGACCAGAGTTGTGTTCGAGCTGCAGTCGATGTACTAGTCGGGTTCATTACTGTAATGAACGGTTGCGGCCGGCACGCTACAAAAACGGCAATGCAGATCGGCGGTCGAAAGGGTTTTTTCTGGTCCCTCGAGAATTATCATATACCTTCCAACATTATATATATATATATCGCTCCACACACGTACATATATATATATATGTATATCATTGTACGCTTTTAAATAGCCTGTAAGTATATATATATATATATATATATATATATATATATATATATATATATATATATATATATATATATATATATCGGTACCTATGTAATAAACGTGACTGGTCATTCATATATAAAAGTTTGTTTTTATGTATTTACCTATGCTATATATGTATAAGCACGCTTATTTAGATAGGTATATATATATTTATATAAAATATGTAGGTGATGCTGCAGATGTGTCTTTGGCTGCGAAAACGGCAATCCCGTTAATTGCTCGACGGTCTATATACAAGCGCACTGTATAGGTGTGTATATAATAATAAATGCTCTTAACGTGCTGGTCGTCATCGTTTAAAAGGATACTACATTATATATAATACCCAACGCATAATTATCTGCCACCACCCATGTTTTAATGTATATACATGTGTATACTGTATACTCAAAAACTTCAGCACACTCTTTTCCGAAGACCAGATATAAATAAAACACACACCCCACTCCAGCCATGATCATTTTGAGCGCTTAAGTTTAAGAAAATTTGCCATATAGTACTCGTATATATGCTCTAAACTTCATTAGGTTTATTTAATCTATAATGTTACACTAAACATATAGTATAATACGAGTACCTAAATTCAGTCTTATTTTATTGAATAATATTTTTTTCTTCCGTAATAATAATATATCATGTCGAAATATATCAACATAACTTCTTGTATATGCTTGATGGTTTTTTCGTTTTAATATAAGTTGAAAACTTATAGGTAGGTAGTAGGTACCTACACATTATTAATTAAACACAAACAATATATTCCTCAAATTAAAATATCATTAAATACATATTGATTTAGTACCTAGCTGTAATATCTTCTATGTAAATATAAAATATAGGAGTCTCGATTTTATGATGATATCTATCATAATATTATCAATTTTGTCAAAACAAACTATTGCACACTCGATACACCTATATACATTATCTTTATTATTTTGTATATAATGTAATTAATGTAAAAAGTTATTTTAATTATGTAGAATATAGATGCAGAAAACCTATATAATTATTACACATCTATGTAGATAATAAATTTAATATACCTACCAATAAAGGTACAAATAAAATAGTTAGTATAAATAAATATGCACATGCTAAATTATCTAATAAAGCAGCATTTAAATTACGTGCTTGTTGTCGATTGTCATATAGGGTAAATATACGTCTAATATATAGATACATATATAATTCATATTATATATTATGAAATAGTGTTATAAATAAGCTATATGTACATTATATGATATGATGTATATAAGCAAGTGACTATATTATATGTACTATGTGTATTGTGTATATATATAGTATTTATTTTTATGGTCGTTCTAGTATAACTAGAATGACGATGAAAACTGGATAAATACATATAAATACGACACGGAACATTTGTTATACAAGACTACACCGACTCCTCAAATAGGTATAATACCTATATATATATAATATATGAGTGTGTTGCGGTACTATGTAGGTTGATATATTATTATACGAGTACATCGTATACAAGAGGTTCCGGTTTACACTTTTATAGTAGTAACTGCATGATGATAGGTGTGTATACCTACATATATGTATAAAAATCGTGGGTAATCGTGTTTTACACGGATATTTGACGGCGTGTGCTGGACTTCATGGCGTCATTTACCGTCCTCTCCACGCTGTATATTATACCGCAGCTATACGCATATTTAAATTATTACAAGAAGGTAATCTATATTATAATATACTATGCACTCGCGGAACAAATCACGCACGGGCAGAAGGACGCCGGGCAGACATATTATATTGTATATAAGCGTGCACTAAAATATCATCTCGATAATATAATATATATATATAGATTTTTACAGTAAGCTATATAACTATTACAATACATTATATCCAAATATTATTATATAATATATATTTTAATTACACGCGTTTCTATAGCGTATAAGTGAACGCCTATTATATTAGAATATAGATATTAGATACACGTATTTGCAATGACGTTAAACATTATTGATACAATAATGTATATTATAGATAAAGGAGGCATATTATGTGAATATATGTAATAGGTATATTGGTGGGTTATATAGGCGTATGTATAGGGTATATTGCCGTGCTTATGGTAGAGGTGCATATTCTTATTTGCTAATGATATTAAAATATTTATTTTATAATATACCTACATATTTTATACACTTCATATCTCATTATATTACCCATACTTATATAATATGATATATGTTTAATTACTTGAAAATTATCTCAATAGTTTACATTAGATAATGTATAGAGTTATAAATTATTATAATATACCACTCTAATAAATTATGCTTTTATACGAAATGTAAAATTTGTACATATATAATAGATGGTTAGTTTTTCACAAAAAAAAAAATCAGCCTTTATACACAATAATACTTCTTGAATGTGTTGAATATTGTATTATAACTTATTAGTCCATTGCAGTCAATCACTATTATTATTATATATATATATATATACATAAACATTCATTTTAATTTATCAGTCGTAGGTAATTTTAATTTAATTCACATATATACTCGTATGTATACAATAGCTATATATATGAACATTTTATAAGTCTATTATATGATATGCAAAATAAAGCATATATAAGTATGTATAATAGGTAGGTACCTATTACCCATCTCATATTCAATGTTATAGGTTTTATCTATCAAAGCTATTAACATTTTAGTAGAAATAGGTATAATACCTAGCTGTGAGCCTTAAAATATTTTTGTTACATATACCTATATATAATATATGTACTATGTACTGTGCTTTCGTTCAATCAACTACGTGTCTATTTATAATTTATATATATAAGCTATTTCTATTATATATACCTATATAGCTAACTTTGAGACTCAGTTGTTTGATCTCCATTCACTATTTATATATTTCCTATCCAATGTAACCTAACCTAACCTAGTAACCTATATAATTTAGGTATTTATATAAAAATAAAATCGATTTTATTTTTTTGATGTAGGAAAAACTAATAATAACAGCTAGAGAACACTAAACTTTTCACCAAATATTTATATTAGCATTTTCCATATATGGTAACACTTTTGAGCTATTATTATATATAGGTATATATTTATATGGACTCGAGATATTTTTTGAATTTTGTTAATTTTTTGAAATTTATCTTGATTAAATTTTTCCACCAGGTTAAAAATAAGCTTAACAATTTAATGCAATAGATTCCTCATAAATGTATTTAATATAAGTTTAAAAATTTTACGTTTGATACACGCTATATGACACATCATCGTCGACATCATCATTGCACGAATGGGAGAGAGGAAGAATCGACATGCAGATCCAATAAGGACCGTGGCAGTTCTAAGAAGTGTGACAAGAAATGAAAAGATTTTACCGCACATAATATATTAAGGTTGTGTTAATTAAGAGTGTTCAAAATTAAAATAGGTACATACAATATATATACATAAAAATATGTTAAAGAAAGTGAAACAAAAAATCAAAATTATAAATTTTGTTTCATAATTTCAGTACACACGATTAACCGGCAATGATGGTTTCTACTATTATATCTATAACAATATATGCTCGCCAGTATCTTAAAACCATGTCGTGCTTTTTGGAACTTCCACCACCGCACTTCTTAGTCCTTACCTGACGAGATCAGTTTTACCATACTTACAAAAGTTCCTCCTATCGCCATATCTCTTGGTCCGACGTACAATAAGGCACACTTCTATACCAAACTTTCTAATCCAAACCATGACTGGCCGACCGCCTATATACCCACACAATAAACACGGTGCTGATTTCAAGGACGTAGCAGCATTTATTATATTATTATAAACTGATCTACAGACTCGTCATCTATTTATAGCTGGTCCTGATCCTATACGGCTCCTATGGCTGCTGCTGCTGTATAGTGCATACCTACCATACCTAATTATCAACGTCGAACATCACCTTTCATCCTCTATTGCTCCGAGTATTGACGGCTAAACCACAGTCGACCGTACGTGTTTTAGTGCACTACGCCGTCGTCGCGGCCCCACGAGAACCCTTTGCTGAAGGTTCGGTCGCCGCCCGGCGTCCTGCAGATCCGACAGTCCACCGCAAATCCTCTTGTTGAATTTCGTGTGCAATATGCCAGAAAGACGGTGCAGGTAATGGACATTTTCTAATTTTTCACCAGCGTTTCAAAGATTTGTACGAATTGTCCGGTTATTGCCTCTTGCAGTGATCGTGGGCCAAATAAAACTGTTGAGAAAAACGCAGCAAAAAGGCTTTAGAAAATATTACCTAATTATAATATGTTTTATATAAATAAAGAAAAATACATAATAGATTAATATTGATTTTTTTTCATAACTTATATATTTGTAATATGTACCTACCTACCTATAACTAATATAATTAATATTGCTATACAGCTACACATTCTTAATTAATGGTTATAATTTGTACAAAATACAAAGCCATTAAACGTGAAGCGAATAGCGAGTACCCACCTATGTGAAATTGTTTTCAAGAAATATCGATGGGTGAATTGGTTTTAAGATTAAACACAATCAATATAGATCATTCGTATTGTTCCATATAGGTACACTCAACAATATATTTTAATGTTATTATTGGTGCAATGTGAATAAAATATCATATTATTGTTTTTATTATTATTATTATGATTCGCGATTCATTGACGCCGAGAAAATCGGCGCGGTCGTCGCGCGGAGGACGGCAGCGTGCGCGACGTCGTTGGCGGCCTCGGCAAACATGGTAGGCGATATGGCGGCGCCCGGCGATTGGTTGACTGCCGGTCACGTGCGGGGCGTGCCTTCCGGCGTCGGTTTCCCCTCCACCAGGGTGACGGTGACGATTGCGGCGCGCACCGGCCCCGACGGCCGTCGTCACCGCCGCCGCCGCGCATCAGTATGCCCAAAACGGTGTTCCGAGTGTGTTTTCGTTTGTGTGCGCTGCCCGTAGGTATATCGTACCATATGATCGCAGGGAATAAAAAAAATCGTCTCGTCATTCGTCAGCCGTTTAATGTCGAGTGTTGTTGACTGGATCATCGTTGGAATACTTGGATATATAATAATTATATAAATACAACTCGTCGGACCACGCGTGCGTGCGAATTACCATCGTCAACGTTTCGTTCGTTTTATTTAATAATCGTTATAATATCGCCCGTATGTAACACACGTTTTTTTTTCTTTTTTTTTTTTTAAAACCCTAAGTTTGTCGGACAGCCCTTTGCCCCCGTATATCGATCACCGTCGTCGTCGTCGTATAATAGTAGTTTCGTATACTTCGTAACTCCGTACGTTTTTAACTAGGTGCAGCCGTACTCCAGGTACGCGCAGTAATTTATCGTATAATATAATATAGTGTGTGTTGTATTGAATGCGCCAACGATGAATTCGTTTCTCACGCACAACACGCTGCCGTACCATCAACCGACGCAGATGCACCAGATGATGATGGCTGAGCCCAAGTACTCGCCGCCGGACGACTACGGCAACATGCAGAACTACATGGGTTCACCAGATTTTTTCGGCAGCCCTCACCACCAGCATCACCACCACCAACATCAGCACCACCACCCCTCTCATCACGGCAATCACCTGGGCCAACAGGCACAACACGTCGGCGGTAGTGGCAGCGGTGTCGGAGGTGGCAGTGGTGGCCACCAGCAAGTGCAGGCCAGCGGTGGCGTGGGTGTCGGTAGCTCGAGTGGCCTAAACGGCGGCGGCCATTATCAGGGACACTATCAGCAACAGATCCAGGCCATGTACCCGAGCCCTGGCCAGACGCCATCGTATTACACCAGCGCGGCAACCAATTACGGCGCGTATCAGATGCACCACGGTGGACAAATGCCACTCGAGGCGCAACAACCCCCTGCATCCCTGATGCACAACGCCGTGGGGCAACAGTGCCAGGGTGGCAGCATTATACCGTCCGGGGCCGGTGGCGGCCTACAGGCGGTGGCTCTCAACGCGGTCATGTCGCACGACATCAAGGACGATTCGTCGCCATCGCCGCTGCCGTGCCACCTACAACCCAGCCCGTCATCGTCCAACCACATGTCCAACAACCCGCTGGACGGATCATGCTCTGACGACATGGATGACTGCAACACGGACACGGACGAGATGATAATGACCACCGTCAATGGGTCACCGATCATGATGGACGACAGCGAGTCTTCGGACCGGGTCATCTATCCGTGGATGAAGAAGAACCACGTGGCCGGAATGCGTAAGTCCAGATTACTTATACATATATTAGATATTAAATATTTATAAGTCTATATTGATGTTATACAACAAAGTATGCATTATCTATATTTGTAGCATTTAAGACTTTCCCAAATTTATCGATACTGGGTACAATTATTCTAATATAAATTGGTCAACGTGCTTGTATATATATACTCTATATAGCTATTATAGGTATATACCCCATCAGGGGTGGTTCCAGGAGGGGGGTCCTAGGGGTCGTGGTCATCCTCTGCAAACTCGTATTTAAAAAAATTGTTTTTTGTTAAAACAAAATGTAGGTACAAACGTAATTACTTTTAAGGTTGATGGGTAGGTGGGAATTGAGTTCACGACTTGTTTTAAAATACATCAAGTCTACTTAATATTTTATAATTACGAGTTACCATTTAGTATTCGGTCACTGTGAACTGCAAAATATCATAAGACGACGGTTTTAAGTTTAACTTTTAATTCGTAATCGATATAATTGTATAACAATATGCTCATCACGGAATATGCGTTCTCTGTTTTATACAATTATACGTCTCTATATATCTCTAATAAATATTTCAATGATGGTACCTACCTGTAATAATACGATAAATTCACGTTTACATAACTAAATATTTCAAAGCTACAACATCGAGTATATTATTACATATTTCAATGTAATATACCTGCCGCTCTTATATAATATACCTACACTACCTTGCTCCCTGCTATGGTATGTAACAATACGTTTACCATCTATTTATAGTGCAAACTATATACATGTTTCAAAAGGTCAGACGTATTTTTTTCTCACTTAATAATACGCCCCGAGTGTATCACGCAGTGCAAGTGATGCGTTTAGTGCTTACATGTGCAGGTATATACGTATGTCCATTGATACGTCATGTTCATTCATGGTGTCTGTTTTTTAGCGGTAGTTTATCGTCATTGATGCGTCCCCAGGATCTACCTGCTCATGTGTCGGGGTATTCGCAATGTCCTGTTGACATGTCGTAATACAATTGAATTGTGGTCATGAGAAGTTTGAGTTTAATAGATCACGTATTCCGTTTACATAATACACTTAACCTTATAAACGTCATTGTCGCCGAAAAGTACCTACCAATACATTATGTTTATCTAACAAAAAAACTGCGATATAAACCACCGTAACAAATTGAACAATATCACATACTGCTACAGCAAGAAGCATTATATAATCTATATTATGTTTTGGCCATTTCTCAAAAAAAAAAAAAATTGGCCACTGTCCATAATATGTATAGACACTACAGTACCACACCATAAAAACATCATCTTACCCAAAAAAAAAAAAAGGTTTTTTCTTCCTCTATTATACCTAATATATTGGCTAAATACAACTTCCTGTAATATTATACGGTTTCTTATTATATCCCTAACCCATGAATAATATCTACTAAACGATAATATCCACGTTTTGTTTTTGTTTTTTTTCGGAAACATGGAAAATTTAAATGTCTTTCTCATGCGGAATTTATGATATTATGTTAAATATTTCTAAATATTAATATTAATTGTGATAAAATATTATTATAATCATAATATAGTTGTCTTTCATACTTTCTGTCAAAATGTTGCATTATGTAATATGTATAATCTTGTAAAAGGACATTAGCCTGAAAATAAACAGTAAATAAATAGATCACAATATATTTAATCTATAATATTATTGAAAATTGTATATTCCGTTGCGCAGCTTTTTTTTGGACAACGATTATAATGACGATTTACAATTATTTTGCTTCTTGGTTTTAAATAGATAAAACTTCATCAGCATGGTACACATACCTATTCGAAATCAATGTCCCGTGGGATCATCGTATTATTCTTATATCGATTTTTAGGCCGATAATGCTGATGATTTGGACGTTTTATTGTTTGTAGGCATGGCGTCCTCGATAAGATTTGAGTAGGTACCCATATTATTATAATACTTCGAGTTTTTATAATCGGAGAGAACAACATGTATTATACCGTATAAACGCATGTGCTCTCGACGCTGCAGTGTCCGAAAGAGAGCGACCGTTGTCGTAATAGCTATAATATAATAATATGTTGTGTATAGAATATGAGATAGTCAGCGAGATAAGGCGATCGAATAGGAAACAAACGAAACAGTATTATTCGAGTTATTTTGTGTGTGTATATATATAATATATATAGTTTTATGCTGCTCTGCACGTATGGTTGACCCTGACCCCTGCTCTTGTCGGAGACTCAGCAATTAAACCGATCAGAAAGAACACAATATTGTGTGATAGGCACATATATTATATATAGGTAAGGTATATAAGAGGATAAAAATGTTTTTGAGGGATTTATATAAACATCATTGCTAAAAAAAACTCCAAGACGAAGTGACGTTGTATATATATATATTATATAATAATATGTTATGAATTTTTATGAATAATGACGTAATGCCGTTGACACAAAAACATAATACCCATCATGTGCTAAAACCTGATTTTCCTCGAGAGACAAAAAACGTTTGACAAAAAAAAACAATTTTCCAAAAATCTACTGAAACTAATTGTTAAACTTTAAAACTATATAAGATCTTAATCTGAAAAAAAATTAAGTATCTAAATAATTCAATATTTGTGGAAGTATTGAACGTTATTAATTTATTATCAATGTTATAAAACATATAGTAAGTTTTATTTTATTTTTATTTTTTACTATGCTTACATAGGAGATTTTTTGAATGATAGTTGGTGTCATATTATAAATCTATTCATACCTTCATGTAGAAGGTATTTCATAAATGATTTAGGTAATACAAACATTAGTCGTTTTATGTATTATTGTTCATTAATTCTAAAAATGAGATAGGTAGGTTAAGATGTTAACTCATTCTAGTTCATTCGTCATAAAATAATATCTTTTTTTTTTAAATATAATGATATATAATACATTATTTTGTGGTGATATAATTTATAGTGGTTTTTAAACGTTTAATATGAAACTTGGTACCTACCTTTAACCCATATATATCACTATTATAATATATATGTAATAGGTACAGTGTTCTTGACATAAGAGTTCATTTCGTCTGATAAAATAAGTAATATTATGTATAATAATATGATTGTACTAACCATAAAGATAATACTCGCTGATAATATTTACGAGCAAAATCGGTCGTGGTATACCTACATAATATTATAATATAATATACTGCAAGATACGATGGAAAACCATCATCGGCCGTCGAGACACGTGACATTGACGGAGATTTTTCGCACGCACTTGACCGTTCCTCCGTGTTTAAAGACATTGCGACCGCCCTCTCGAAACCGACGAGTCATCATGTTAGTTTCACGCGATTGTCTATCACGTTTATAATATGTTTGTACTCGTTCGTTCGTTTGTCGGCACACTCTATAGTCGATCGTCAACAGTCTGAGTAGGTATCTCGCGTGCGATGTTCACTGTATTTGGCCATATATATATAATATACTGCAGGGTTAAGTTATATAGTATTGTATTGTAATTATTATTTATACTTTGTTACGACTACATAACTGTCGTCATATTTTATAGTCACCATCATCATATTTAAGAGGTGGACGGATGATCACCAGGTTCGATTCTCTTTATATTTATAAGATTACATACTCGTAAACCATGTTAATTGGCAATTAATATAGGGTATGTATATCATTATGCACAGTGACAAAAATTTATTATGCTTTCCTCTGATCAATCGTTAATAAGAATGCAGTACCTACCTTTCTATATCATATCATTATTCCTCTTATTCTTCAATGGATTCGATTATCTTGTGCAGTATATAATATATATAACCGAAATCGGTATGACGTGATCGATATGACTTTATTGATATACGAATAAATTAGAAACCACAGCTGACCTTCTGATACAACTTTGACAATTTCACGCAAATATTTATCAATTATTAAATAACTCAATAATATTTATACCTTTACAATAACCTGCAGGTATCTAAAAACTGTAGATTTTTTTCTTTATATTATAAATTCGTATAGATATTAAATTGTGTAGATCGCATTCTATTTTAGATTCATTTAAATTCTGTTAATTTTTAATTTAGAATTCAATTCTGAAAATATACAGCATAGGTATCACTACAAATTGTACACTAGCTAAACAAATTGAGAAACAAAAATAATTAGCTTTGCGTGAAACCGTTCAAGTTTTATCGGGACGTTAGTAGTTCCTAAGTTGTAAAAGAGTACTTGTCAATCTGACGATGTGCTTGTTTTTAGTAGTATACCTTACCTATCGTATAAAAGTATAACCATAGGCTATAGTATGAAATGCAGCAGCTATACAAAACTGCCATAACTCATTGTCCTGTTTAAAAGCTTTGAATGAAACAAAAATTCAAACAAATTGCTATACACAGAAATTAGTATACATTAAATTATACTTTTTAAACTTTTATTTCATTCTTTTGTATATTTAACATGACTAAAATATTTTTTATTTCTCAACGTAACCATATCTTTGAATAATACAACTTACATTCACATGTCAATAATATTTTGATATTTTATATATGATATTAAATTAATTATAATAAATTCATAATTATATATTATGTTTTAATTCACAAAACAAATGACCACGCATTGTGGAAAAATTAATGTCAAATTGAAAAGATCATTTCATAAAATTAACAACTTTTATCAAAAGATTGATTTCGAGGAATTGGCTATGACCACTATATAGGTCACACAATAACTAGGTATGACGAAAGACGAAAATAGAAAGATGCATAGTATATAGTACCTGATATTATGCACCTTGATTTATATACACGGTGCAGTTTGCGTTCTGCAGCGCATATATCCATGTGATATGTTAGACCTTTGAATTGTTATTTTGTGTTTCATACTTTCATTTGGAATGGTTGCAAATTATAATTTTTGGCACTATAACTATAAAGAAAAATATATTACAATTATTGCAGCAGTAGGTAGCATATGAGACAACGCAAAAGCTATAGTTTATACCTATATATAAAGCTTCAACATTTATTAAGTGATATGAACCCCTAAAAATTATTAATGAAAATTCCCATTCATGAAACCATTAGTATTATGCTTCAAATATTGTATATACATATGAGTTTTTACTTATACAGTTATACCTAAAACGCTTGTATTGTATACTTTACCTGGAATATGATCGTTCTTCTGGTTGTTATATGCCAAGACGAGGTGTTTTAGGAGATAATACAATGTAAATAGTTTGAAACGTGGTCATTTGAGTTGAATCTGTATAAGGTAAAATCGAATTTACTAAAAAGAATGCATATTTAAAATGTATTATTATATTAGTTATAACTGTCTAGATTTCGTTTATAAAATAGTATTTTTAATAGAAAAACTGAACAATAATATTACAGCAGCTATACAGAAATTTGAATCGCAATAATTGGTATTATCGATAACGATCCTCATGGCACACTACTATATTTTTAACTTAAAATTACTTACGATTTTTAATTGTTATGATAATTGACTAATCAATTTTTATTTCATACATTTTGTCAGCAATTATTTACGAATTTTTTTCATTTGTCAAAACTAAATCGATTTTTCTTTTGATTGACAACAAAAACACGCATCACACAAATCCACACTGTCACATTACCACATTTAGGTGCGTGTCAAGTACCTAAACTATTTTAGTTAAATTAGTAAAATAACTAGGTACGTATACTATTAATATATAATTATACTGATTAGGAATAAGATATAGGTACCTATATATAGTAACAAACTTACAATCATTAAAATGTTAATTCTATTTTCGCTTCGAAATTCAATATAGATCAAATTATTGAATTGCTTAGTTATTTACAATCTTCATAGCCCAATAAGAGTTTGATGATTTAGTAGTTTTCTTTCATAAACATATTTTAATATCGTATAATATACTCCCTAGATAGTAGACCAGAATTAACCAAAACTATCATTACATGAATAATATATATTTTAAACCATAATCAGAGCTGTATAGTGAGATAAACCCGACCTCGCGCGGGGATTATACTTTGGGGCCCCACTATTTTAGACCACCTTTCGTTAACTTTTTCAAGTAACTGTTATTCGTCATGTTCATCAAATTCTTATTTTTTCTTTAGTTCACAAAAATAAAATTGAGTAATTCCAAATATCTGGGTCCTTATTTTTTATCAGGCACGGTGGAAATTCCTTCCATTCTTCCTCTCGTCAGATCTGATCATAATATATGTGCATACATTATACTGATACAAATTCCACATGAGAATGTATATTGTAATGCACTGTGCGTGAATCCGGTGAAAACGAAATGGTCAGTGCTTGTCGAACTATTGCTGCAGCTGAACACATCATGTGCATACGTTATGTTTACCTCTGCACGCATTTAGTTATACGTCTGGAGAAAATATTGCAATTAAAATATAGATACCTGCATTATAATATACAGTATAATGTATACACGGAAAAAAATATTTAGTTGAGTCAACCAAAATTATATTTATTTCAAATATAAAAAATAGTTGCCTGGGGGACAGCTATAAAATTAGCTCATGTTACTAATACGATTTAGTTGAACAATTATAGTTGAAATAGCAATACATATTATAGTTGAATTACTTACAGAACTATCCACAAAATAATAGCCATTTCTATTAAAATAAATAGTTAAATCTGTTATCATACTTAATAGGGCCAACTAAAGTATTTGTTTGTTTTGACTATAATATATTTAAATTATAGGAATATCTACTATTTTTATTGAATATACCAACTAAAATTATAGTTACTTTTCTAGGACATTTATATTTATTACAGCTATAATATATAGTAACAATAACTATTTTTTATTTGCAGCCCACCTCCCCCACCGCCAAAATTTATTTTTGATATTATAAACTATAAAAGCACGTGTTATCTTATATAGGTATATATTTATTGTAAGAATGTACCTCCCCCTAAACTATTATATTATGGTTGTGTAAATTAAATAAATTAAATAAATATAAGTGTACAATCAATAAAAACTTTTTATTTGAAATTATTTCCATAAAACATTGGCTTGCTTTACTGCCATTAAACAAATAATAATAGGTAAATAAAAAACATATTTTATAAAGATAATACAATAGATAGATATTAATATTATATATAGAGATACATATAACATAAACAAAAGTAAAACATTGGCTTACTGTATTGCCATTAAACAAATAAAATTTAAAAAAAAACAACATATATATGTTAATTATATATTATAATATGAACAAAAGTAAAATATTGATTTGCTTCATTGCCCTTACACAAATAATAATAGTTAAATAAAAACATATTTTATAAAGATAATACAATAGATAGATATTAATATTATATATATATAGAGATACATATAATATAAACAAAAGTAAAACATTGGCTTACTGTATTGCCATTATACAAATAAAATTTAAAAAAACATATATCTATGTAGATATAACATATAACAAATTATTTATAAGGGGATAAAAGTTAAATCTGAGCCTGATACACGGACTTCGTGTGACCTTTGATGAAATTGTTCCAAACAAATACAAACGTATTTAGGTATAGGGGTAACATTAAACGCTTGATAATGCTCATCAAAATAATTTGTTTTAAATAGTTGGCATATTGCAAATGGTAGGTTGACATCTGTAATAAAAATATGTTTTATTAATCCAAACGATGGTAACATATCTTCAATTTCACAAGCATTTATCACTATACACATATTTTTACAATTAAATACAATATTTTTTATTTTTACCCAAGAAACAAATATTATATTATCATTAGAGAAATCAAAATTATTAGTCATAAAATTAATATTACAATTATTATAAAACTGCAATGTTAACTCATTCAACTTTAAAACCCGTCCAACTTCCATATTTATTGTGTAAAAGTTATCATTTGAAGACAAAAAATTGTGAGACAGTTTTAATTGATGTTTAAGAGATAATGTATATTGTATATTTTTCCGTGAAGTAATTGCATGAGCAGTGTCTTTGAGCTCCTTATGCTTGGCTTCAAAGCGCATTGACCAAAAAAGGGCCAGTGGCCCAGATTTTTGAATTATTAATGGATAGTGAACCATATGATGATGTTTGGGTTTGAGATTAGAGCGAAATAATCTTAAATATAATTGGTGATGTTCTGAAATTAGTGTCTTAAGAAGTACTGAGTCAGATAATCTTACAGATTTACATAAAATAATATCTAGAATTTTTTTTAGTATTTTGTATAATTCCCATAAATCTGAATCTTCTGGAATAAGATCCCCGATAATTAACCCTAAATATCGTGTAAAACATAGCATTTCCGATGCTGACATTCTGATTAATCCTTGACGACGAAGGATTTCGGAAGATAATAATGTAGGTCTATTACGGATATCTGAGCCATAATTAAATGCTTCGATTCGGTTGTTTAAAGTTTCAATAGAAAAGTAATTGAAATCAAAAATCATTAGTTTTAGAATCAAACCAATATCAAATTTACAAACCCCTTCCAACATATCGTGCATTATATCTACACTGAAATTGTCTGTTACTGTGAACGAAATTAAATCATTCCATACGCAACGCTCTTTGATTCCAGTGTAAGACAAGTCATTGAGAAGAAGATCAGAAGCATAATTAATTTTATTTCTCATCATGTCATCGAGTTGTTGTCTTTGTACATGACAAACTTGTTTTGGACATCTGCAAAATCTACATGGATATTTAGCTACAAAACTTTCCGAAAATCCTAATATGGAGTGAAGACCTAGATTATCTCCAAGAATTAATCCAACAGAAAAATAAATATGATGTACTTTATCATTAATTTTTAGATCTATTCCACTAGTTTCTAAAAAGTTAAGTTCTGCTATAAGGTCTTTAAATACTAATATATTTCCATATTCTTTTTTATCATCAGTTTTAAATAAAGAAGCTAAAAAAATATTGTCTATAGAAGAAGCCAATTCAGGTGGTAAACAAGCTAATGATATATATACAGCACCTAGCTTTTGAGAACCTGAATGGGAACCCAATGGATCATTTACCTCAAAGTCATCAAAATAGACAAAAAGAGGAAATATCTTTTTACCATCATGTATTTTTAACTTTTCTTTCCATAATTCAGATTGAATGAAGCTATACATAATAGGACCTTTATATGATTGCAATGAATCAACATAACTAAGTAACATATTAAAAAAATTGGAATGTTCAAACAGTTTTTTAAATACTTGTCTTAGGGGAATCAAAGTTATTTTTACTTCTTTAGGTTCTAGTACAACAACACCGTTACGAAGTCGATCATTTAGTGTATTTGCTATTACAATTTGATTTGGTTTAATCAATAAACCAACTTCATCTAAATGTTTAAACCGCAAATACTCTGTTTGAATATTACAAAAAGGGTCAGAGAAACTTGATAGTGCATTTGAAATTGAAGATAGGTCAGAAATAACATCAGTTATATCAGTTTTTGAAATACAATCATTTATTTTTAACTGTAGTATAGATATAAATGAGCTATTAAATTGTTTTATATCATCAAGAAGGGTATCAACTTTGTTTCTAGGAATCGAACTACAGCTATACCACTTTGAAGCCAATTGAATTGCATTTTTTGTTAATAATTTATTCAGAAAATCATCAGTTATAATTATATCACTAGTTTCATTGCTATTAACTGTACCACATGTACCAGATGTACCTTCTGTAAAGTGTCTTTCTAGTGGATTTAAAAGTGAACTATTGGGATCTATTAAATTCGTTGCAGTTAAAAGTGAATCTGTTTCTAAGGAAAATGAATGGCTATTTATATGTTTTTTAAAAGAGTTTAAACTACCAAAGGTTCTAAAACAATCAGGTTCTTTACATACAAACTCTTTTATAGTTTTCACATCATGAAAAATATTTAAATGCACAAATAAATGAACGGGAATTTGAAAATGTTCATTACATACAAAACAAATGGGCATTTTAATTTTTTTTTGATAAATTATAGAAAGAGAAACTTACTACTTACAATTACTAATTATTGATATCTTTAAGTAAACTTTTAACGGACAAAAATTGTTGATCAGATTTGCTTGCAGATTGAATTCCATAAAAATATATTTGGAAGAATGTCCACACTTGCTTAGCTTCTACTGGGTACTCCAAATTCAATGTGTGAAAACTCTTGAAGCACACATCAAATGCTTTTATGACTGTTTCGAGCTTAAAATATGTATCTTCAATAACTGCGTAGTATGCAATTTCTGGCGTAGTAGAAGAACCAACAACAACCACATATGGTTGCACAGTTAATCCGAGTGAAAAGGCTCTTTCAATTTTTGCGGAATTTAGCGACTTTAGCTCATTGACATTCTAAACAATAATGAAAATTTAATTAATATTTAATAAACTTAATCAATAATTATACTAACAATTATGTTAACAATAAATGCAGCTTCCTGTTCTAATTTTGAAGGTTTGTGGTTTATACGTGTTGACGATGAACCATTTATTTTTTTAATTACAGTGGACACAGGTTGAAATAAATGTGGCAGTATATTAAATGCAGCTATATCATCATCACCTAATCAAATAAGATCAAAATAAATTATAAATTAAACATCGACAATTATTGTTAATACTATTATTATTAATAACTAGCCTAGTTTAACTGGCGTGAAAAGCTGTTGTAATAATAATTCCTCTTGAGAGCCCAAATAAGGTTTTTTAATTTTCAACATTTTTTTTAAATTTTCTTTAAAACATTCAAATTTATTGAGCAATCCCATTTCCTTTGTAGGAAACAACTGAATAAAATCAATTTCAATCTAAAATAGATAAGAAACTAAGATAGGTAATAAAATTAATTTACCTAAATTATTTTAAAATTTTAACACTTGCCAGTAAATAACCAGTTGGTTTAGTCAGACCTGGAAAAAGTTTAATGTTATTTAAGGACTGGTTAAACCTAAAATTTGATGTTTCTTTCCAAAGTTTAACTAAAGTAGTTTCGGGTTGAATATTATTTTTTAACCAATTTATAGAATCTTCAAAATCTATGACATAAATTACATAAAATATTAATATTGAGTTAATACTTATGTTTAAAATATAAAACTACCATGTTCGACAAAATTAGTATTTTCAACTGTCTCAGAATGGTTTCTTTTTTTATTTGGAGTAATTCTTTTCATTTCTTTTTTTAAATGACAATATTTGTCATACAATTTGCCTCTATTTGGAGTAATTTTGTCCCCTACTTTCAAATAAGGAATAAAATAAGTTTCCCAACTTTCAGTTGGGAACAACTCTTCAATACCTTATTAAAAAAAAAAAAAAAATAAAAAAAATAAATTAATAGTTCTTAAAAAATTAGATAATAGATAGATTGTTTTAATAAAAGTTCTTAGCATTAACACTAGGTACCATCAAGGTAGCAAAAGGTTTAAAAAAAAAAAAAATATTTTATATGGACTGTTCACCACAATTTTTTTCAATAATCCTTTTTCACTTCAAGGCAGTTTATAACAGCAAAATTAAAAAATGATGTATAATATATAGTATAATATGAAATATACCTAATATAGGTAATACCATATACTACCTATCAAAGTAATTTGAAATTTCAAATATATAATACCTTTTGCTAATTCCGTAAATTGAACCTTGTCAAGTTTTATTGTCTTTTGTATACGATCTTTAATTATTACTGATGATAATTTATTTCTCATTGATTGATTTAAATAACCACATGAACCATAGAAACTTAAAACACACTTTCCATCATGATATTGTTCCAATAAATGTTTAATGTTTGTGGTCAATGTTGATACTAATAATTAATAAATTTATAAGAAATAAGGATACATAATATAATACATAATATACATAATATTTAAAAAATATAAATACAGTTTAAATTTTGGATAAAACTATTAATGTAATTCAATTTATATACTTAACTATAATTTGGTAATTTAGATTATTTAATATAATACATTTTAGAATTATTATGCAAATGGTAGATTTATTATTCGTATTTATGAGTAAATTAAAATACTATGAATAGGTAGGTTGTCATTTTTGTAATAATTTTGTATTGATAGCTAAATAGTACTATATGTTATTCCTAAGTTAATAATTTGTAAATTCTAAGTTTTAATAACAGAAGATAGGTAGGTAATTCAAATAAAAAAAAAAATAATAATAATAATTTGTAATTTAGAAATCAGATAGTTATTTAAATATCAAAATGTATGAAATAAATTTTACCTGAAGAATATTCATTATGTTTTTTAGTAATACTCGTGTTTGAAGACACTAATGCACTATCATTTAATGAAATTTCCTCCTCAACAACATTGTTGTCAAATGGTAATAATATATTATCTGTATCTGTTACTTCAAATTCCAAATTGTCCCAATCAATTGCAGGGTGTTTTGGTTGTAATTCAATTTTTTGAACATTTAAATTCTAAAATATTAGAAGAGTTGTATGAGAAAATACAAGATAGTTACATTATTTCCTAAAAATAAATTTATCAGATAAACCAAAAACAATCTTTTCACAATTCCCCCCTCTTTTCTGAATATATAAAATAAAAAACTCCTTTAGGAGTTCATACTTTTAGATCTTTTAATTCTCCAAGTTTTTTTAAAAATACTGAGCGTTGACCAATCTTGGGAAACAATTGTGTGATCATAGTTTCAGTTAAATTTAATAATGCCATTTCATTTATTTCTTCATCTAAATAAAATATACAATTTATTATTTGAATAGGTGCTATATTAGAATAATGGTACTTTTTATGCCTAATTTAAATTAAGCTTTTAATTATGGTACCTTTAAAAACTTCAATGATTTCTGTCGAGAATCCCCATTCTTTCAATTTTGACTCTGTATATAAATCCATATCTAATATAACACTAAAAATAGATCAATTTTATAAAACAAATATTCAAAATATCATTGAAGAGAATACTTTTAAGTTTTATTAATGGGTAAATTATAATTTTTTTTTTATTTTAATAAATTTGTAGGTAGGTACATAAAAAAGAATATTATTTATAAACAATTAATAAAATCATGGCTGACTTTCAATAGTGTAACTAATACATTAGGTACCTACGTTATTATATATTTTTTTAAATACCTAGGTATTTTAATTGAGTAAGTATTTAAATAATGATTTAGGTACTTGCATTTATTGTAAGTTTAAAAAAGTGTAATGTTAAATGTTGATAAATTGATAAACTATATTTTTGTAATTAACTGATGTGTACTAACATTGATTCATAACATCACAACATTCATAAAGATATTATAATTAGTTTTACAGCATCCAATCGATGGGATAATTGATAGGATATCTAATCATGTTAAAATATGACTATTGTCTATTATGACTTAATATTTATTAAACAATTATTCTAAACTTTTAAACAGGTTAATGATATTTAAATTATATTTACATATTAGGTTTTCCTAATATTTGAAACTAAAACACTAACTTATCAATCTTAATGAGTAGGTAATGCCATTTAGACTGTAGTTATAATATAAGTATCCATATAGCCTTATATGTAGCATAATATAAATACAATAAATGTTGCGTAAGTAGCATATTTAACGAGTAGGTACAAGTTACTACTGAAGACATAGATTTTGGTAATAACTAATAACTAATAGGTAGGTATAGTAAAACAAATAAACTTACCTCAAGGCTCAAGTAGAAACTCACACTTTCTTCAAACAATTTGTTTTATAGTGTATAATTACTTATACAGATAATAGATATAGTGTTATACTTATAAACGATTACAGATCCAACTTAACTTCGGATAGTGCAATTAAAAGAAAACGCGAGAAACAATATTAGCACTATGGTAAAATAGTAAAATAGGTACACCGTTCACTCCGGTTCACAACGAAATTATTGTATTTCCTTATTAATATACCTCGATTAATACAATACGTAATGGTCGACAACGGACACACGATGTTTAAAAGCGGCATACACATCGGGAATTAGCCATGGATGTAGACATGTAGTTGGTAGGGTAGTTAGTTGGGTAGCGGTGGGGGGCGGGTAGAGGTTCGACGATAACGGAATATTTAGCTTTCTAAAAATAAACTATAATTTTGATATAAATTATAGTTGAAACGACTAATATTTATAGTAGATACAACTAAACTGTTTTTATACTAAATCTTAGCCGAGATAAATAGTAACTGTAACTAAATAATAGTAATTGTACCTATAATTTTTCAACTATGACACTTTAGTAATACTTGCTAAATTTAATTAGTAACAATAACTAAAATATAGCGATACCACCTACAATTTGAATAGCTATAATTTTATAGTAATTTTTTTTTTCCGTGTAAGTGTAAAAGTTATTCAAATACTGTACGTATAAGATACATAGATAGTTCTATACTGCTGTAGGTGGCAATGACCGCTAAAATGATGGAAAGTTGCGTATATATAGTGACTATATAGTATAATAATATACGCAACTACTATATACCTACACATCATCATACTCGAATGTGATGACGCCTAGCAGTTTTGGATTATTATTTGACCGGTACACAATAATACATAATATGATCACATTATTATGTGGTTTTTAATTATTTTCGAAAAAATTTTCATTGATTTGCTTTGCCCGTCGTTTAGGATGTTAATACGGAAGATATACAAAGAGATTATCGTCCAGCTCTGCAGTGGCTCATTCCGTCCACTATGATATCTTGATAAAGAATTTTGCAGTATATTATTATTGTAATACTGAAGCATGTTATAATTTATATCGAATCATTGCATACTTTTTAAGGATATAGTTCAACACTCTTACTACGTATTTTATATTTGTGTCTAAACAAAATGTGATTTGTTTATAATTAATTCTCTAAATACCTCAATTTCTTATTACTCCGTCAACTATTTGAAAATATGGTCTTTAAATATATTCATAATTTTCAAATATCAGATTTTTATTTACTACATTATTGAACAAAAAGCAGTGGGCTTGTGCTTGGCAAATCACCCTGAATAATATGATAAATTTATGATCACAGGCTTAATTAAAAATATTCAGTGATAGTATTATAATGTATTTTAATTTTTTTTTTATTAATATTACACAGACTCTACTACACATCACTCTATATGTTTAGTTTGTATTATTATTACTTTTAGTGCTTAAAATAATATAATGTACCTCCCAATAGTCATGATAACGAGGGTAAAGCAATAATAACAATAAAATGTATGAATATTTCACAACAATATTCTTAATGTAAATCAACTTTTCAATACTACAGTAATAATTAAATGATAATTTATACGAATTGTAAATACAATTAAATATTGCTCTTATTTGTTTAAGTAACAATCGTGTTAATTAATAATTAATAAATAAATGAAACAATTTCAATACAAATACATGCGTAGTATTTTAACATATAGCTTATAGTAATAGTTATTTTATTAAGCGCAGTTACGGGCTAATAGACGATGGCCTTATAATATGTTCAACATACTATCTTATTAATGTAAAGCTGTGATTAATTATCTCTTATAGGTACCTGCCAATTATTACAAAAATGCTTAAATATATTTTACATGGATTGTCGTATTTATTTGTAAAAATAACGAGATTGTACGTATTAATACGAACTGTTGCAACTTGAGGTCGTTATTATACCTATATCTATATTTTACATGCAATATTATAATAAAACATCATACAACGAGACGTTAACTGCTATTAGTTTACCTATCTATGCCCATGCATAAAATAAGCTTATAATATATTATACTTATTATACTTGTATAATATTAGATTATGTTGGCATGTAATAATATGTTAATGTAACGGTATATATTATATATATAGTATTTGTCAATGTTTGTCATTGAAAATTTTAATTCCTCGACGCCGTCAATCGGTAAATCACATGCAGTAATAGATGCGATGTCGCGATTTCGGTTGTTACAGCGATCTTAATTCTAGATGCGGTCTTATCGCAAGGAGATAATGAGATTTCTGCTGCTGCAGTGGCAATGATGGCGCGGCGAAGGATGTTTCCGCGATCACGATCCTCCATAAATCATTAAGCGCGATCCATTCGCGAGCGTTCGATTCGGATTTCTCGCGGCATTCGTTAAGTCTCCAAGTATTTATTCATGAAATAAACCGTACCCACCTTAAGTATAATACATATATATGTATTATATGACTTTATAGACGCGATATATATGCTGCTGCATCGACTAGATTTTAAGTCTTAAGACTATCTTGTCACGGTAATAATTGAAACCGTGACGGTATACCTGAGTACAACACCTACCTTATACGTAATATAATAATTAGGGCCTGGAATTGTATGCGTTTGCATATTTTTATTAATTAAATTAAAAAATAGCTAGGTAAGATACAAAGTTGAATCTTAACTTAATGTGTTGGTAGCAAAATTAAATGTTGCATATTTTTGCATATTTGGAACATTTTTAATTTTTATGCATATTTTAGCATTTTTCTAATATAAAATGCATATTTATGAAAAAATAGTACCTATTATGTTATTAATACTAATACTTAATGCTATGTCATATGAAAAACCCGTGGATGTAAAAGAAAAAAATTTCCTAAAAATCGAAGAGCATTTATTAATTTTAAAATGTATCCATGTCTTTTGTAGTTAACTGTAACTCTCCGTGCAGTAATTTTGAAATATTATAAGAATACACTAAATTTGTTTTATTTGATTTTTGTTCATGAATTTTTATTTAGCTGAGTGAATGTTCAAAATGCAACATACTACTGAATATATCATACAAAATATAATTATATTTTATCAAATTGGCATTTAATACATTTTTTTGTTATTAATATACCTTATTAATTATTTAATGAATTATATACATTTTTTAACTAAATAAATTTAATTAAAATGCATTTTCGTTCACATACTTTTGCATATTTTAAGTGCATATTTCAATATTTGAATGAAAATCAGCGCATATATTCATGCATATTTCATACATTTTTAGTGCATATAATTCCGGGCCCTAAATTAATAATATTGACACTCGCTAGGTGCATTTAAATCGGTACAGTGAAATATTTGCGTTTTCGAATATTGCATAGTTTTAAAAACGGTATTTTCAATTAGGTTTAATATGTTACAACTTTACCGCTACAATAATATTGTAAACCGGATCGTTAACCGCAAAATTGATTCTGATGATACCTTCAATCAATGCAAGTCTAATACAATATTATATAGGTGTACGTACGCTACTAACTGTCGCGTATTTCCATATACTAGTGACCTGAGGGTTATTTGCAGCAGTGCGGGCTACCAATATGAGCTTGAACGCGTCTGTGAGACCTATTACGAAACTAACATATTATTACTATACAACATAACAAATATTATTTGATTTTAATCGAAGTCCTTTCTCCGCGGCGCATTTCACTGAAATTTCTTTTAGGCCGTGTATCATGCAGGCGCGGCTTAAAATTATCGGGCCCCTCACGCACATTCTCGAGTATTGCACTACATAATATATGCATACATATATATATATATATATATATATGTATATATACGTGGTTTTCTCTCTCACATCAAAATTTCTGTATATATATATTTGAGCATTTTTATTTTTTTTTATTCTGCTCTTCTCTCGTAGGTCCTACAGGCGCTTTGTGGCCTTTTCCTTGTGCAGTTTTCATTCACGACACGTATTTGATTAATGGTTCAACGGGGTCAGGAGCATCTGCCGTTATACATCCGGATGGGGATGGATGAGGTGTATAGGGGGTGTACCGGGGAATACACAATATACAGGGCGCGCGCGATAGACGCAGAGAATGTGTGTGTGACGGAGAAGAGTGCGGCGGGAAACCCGTGGCGGACCGTACACGGGCGGTAAAAAGCCAAAACCTTTGTGCGCCCTTTTTCGAACCCCGTCGGAATATTGTCGAAAATTTAGCTAGTGACATGTCCTTTGAACGCTCACGCCGTGCCGCCGCAGCCATCGGCGTGTCCGCGAGAATACATTACACCCTAGAGAGAGAGACATACACACACACACACACACGCACGCACTCGCTCGCGTCCATTTGTATAAAGCTACTGTTCCTTATTCGTATGCGATTTTCTCTTTCCCCTTTTTTTTCTACATACGAACCGTTTTCACGCCGCGTTGACACGTTAAAAGAATTTATTTTTTTATTCTCCTTTTTATTTTTTAAATTGCATATACCTGGCATACTCGTGTGTACCTGCCTACCTATATAGCAGTATAGCGACAAATCGTAAGCGGCCCAAAATCAAATCGATTTAACTATCAATAAGTATTAAGTACTCTATTATATACAGTATAATATGTACCCCTTCTTTTATGGAAAAATTTAAAAATCAGATTTGTAGATGGTGTCCATAATTTAACCAATATAATATATTATATCTATACTATTAATATACCTATATTTCAGCAGAATGTTAGTTATTTCGTTCATTATCATCAATCATACCTACAGATTTCCCCTATAAGAACAATGATAGAGGATGTACGCGCGTATATATAATATTATACCTACTATTAACATTTTCTTGAACAAAACACTAATAGACTTAAAATCTGATCAGTTATAAAGTCATATATTGACATTCGCTCTCTTCGATGATTTTTAAGGTTAGAGTACTTAACATTGGGGAGCGACACTTCTTTATTTCGACCAAAAAATATTTATTTGCTCTACAGTTTACTGTTAATCGCCCTAGCAAATAATAACTTTTACTCCATTAATAATGTTTAAATATTTAAAAATTATAAGAACGATACAGATAGTTTTTAATATATGACATTGTTTGTGTTATTTTGTTTTGCTTTGAATTATTTCTGCTCTAAATAACTTTACAACCACGCTTGTAAGACTAAAATAATAAACCTTTTTAATTTGTAAGCAACGAGGCGTTTCCTGTATAGGGCGTTTTTTCTAATATACGCCCTCTCAAGGGAACGCCTCATAGTCACATTTTAACTACCTTCAATTTCATTTTTACGTTGGCGTCGTATATCTCGTACCTACATGTATATAAAACAAAACATTAATAATATTAATCCGTACCTAAAATATTTAGTCTTGTTCTAACAGTTAGTATAGAAAAAACTGAAAGTAAAATCGATAGAATAAAAATATGACAAATTGTCTCGTAATAAATTTAAGCAAAATAAGTTATTATACTACTATAATACATACATATTATTCGATATATATGTTGGGCACGGATCAATATTGCACCTAAAACAAAATTTGTATTTTATGGTCAGTATACCAATTGAGTATGCACTTATATTTTAGGTCAGAGTACCAATTGCGCTGCTTATATTTTATGCCCCTTATAGGTATACTGTTTACTATTTACCGTCAATACATCGATTTATGATACACACATTTTTTTACTAATGATCTGTGGCCAATATTCTAATAATTATGTTGAGACTTTTTTGAAACATCATTGTAACAAATAAAGTATGAATTTGAGTGATAACTATATAGACGACAACAGGTTTTCATTAACGTTACCTATTTATCCACCTAATTGGTACATTCTCCACATCACTTGTATAGTATATACAATATATTTCTTTATTTATTTATTTATTTGTGAACGGGCTTAGAGACCAAAAGTACAAAACAATATATAAAATAGAAAAATGTCAATTATGTAAAAAAAGTAAAACAAAACAAAACAAAAAGTAACCTAATGGTAAAAATAATAAAACAGACTGAAATAGTACTAATAAAGCATTATATTTATATATATAGTTTATACGGAGTAATACATGTACCATAGATACTTTTATGTGTATATATATATTATATACGAATGTACGATATTGTCAGTTTAAACTGTTTATAGTATATTGAAGTACCAATTATAGTTTTATAAATCCTGAAAATGACTGAGTACAATTGGTCTATCAACCTATTGAAACTACTGAGCGTAATTGGTATATCGACCCTAAAAATTACCAAACGAAATTGGTGTATGAAAAGATAATTTTAAGCGTAGTTGGTAACTCCCATGGATATTAACCCTTATGTCGACAAGGAACATCATGCCTCATGTTTACTATACAGCTTTATGTGTGTTTATCTCATCCACTTTTTTCAACTTTTTATCATGAAATAGGTATCCATTTCTTGAACTGTATGTAAATCAAACTTAGGTATATGTTCGTAAAAAGAACATGCCTCTATTTTATCCAATTCATGAAATGGAAATTCTTATTTTACTTTTAATAAAATAATTGTAACAGTTCCTATAAAATAGATCGAGGACCGGTCAGTATATTGTCAGTCAATATAATTGCGCAGTTATTATCAATGATCAATCAGAGGGCTTATTACATAATAATAAGCTTCACAATATAAATGCGGTTTAGTAAAAAAGTGGTATACATTTCAACAAACTAACCTGTTTTGTAAAAATTACTATAAGTTAATACCGATACTCACATTACGTGAAAACAGATTCCCGTATTTGTGCAGGGGTTGTCAGACATCCGTTGTCTCATATTTAATATATTTTTTTATTTTATATACTCCAACGTGAAACAAAACATTTCTATCGGTTTAAACTGTTTAAAGGTTCTTTTAAGTGTAAAAATTGTTGCATTATTTTTGTAATAATAGATACCTATGTATACTAATATAAAATATATTAATGATAACTGTTGTAATGATAAAAAAAACTTCTATAATTAAAAGATAATGCGATGAAACTATTTCAACTTCGCGAAAAGTGATCCGTATTAATTTAAAAATATTACTCTAAAACACAAAATGTCAAATTATAAGGGTTTTCATATCAAGAAATGGATAAACTTCAATACGTCCATCTCATGAATCTAAGTCTGAATTACACGATTTGATCCTATACCTAGTGAAGTTTACATTAAATATTTCATTAAAAATACACGATTGCACTAAGTGGATACCTACGACATATCGATTGTCACACTCAAACGTGTTGGCCTTATATCCATTATAACATATTATATATACGTATTATTATATAAATTAATATATATATATATATATATATATATATATATATATATAATACATTGATATTATATACATACATGATCCGATACTCGTATGATAGATTAGCATCGTCAGTATCGACATTGACTTTGTCGTCCTCTAAGTACCTTTAAATTATCAATGACGAATGGGGCGATTGCTGCAGGGGGCAAGCAGCGGTGGCGGCGAGACGATGTAAGATGTAGATGTTGATAAATTACAAGGGGCTGTGTGACTGTATATAATATGTTTAAGATACTGTTGCAGTGTATAAACACTACGACGAGTGCCATGCATATTATATAGTCACAATACGGTTGTGGTTGCGCGACTCTTGTACCTATACATATGAGTATTATATATTATTGCTATATACATTTTACATAATATATAGGTACCTATTATACGATAATGATGATAATAATATAATATGTATAAGAGACCCAAAGAAGGACATAAATCGCTAAATCGCACGCAATTCAATGATATATAATAATCTACCTATACACAAACATATATAATATATATATATAATATTATGATAATGTACGCGAATCAATCACGTCCGAGAAACGGCGTTTAATAATAGTCGTCGTCGTCTCGGTGTGTCCTTCGGTGTACATTAATTTTTTTACACAACACCACGCTCTGGCGTCGAATCCCCATAAACATCGTTGTGCGGCACACATATCGTGTATAGGTACTATATACTACTATTATACATTGTCCGTGACCCTCCCGTGCAGCGCAGTATATCACAATCAAAATCATAATAATAATAATATGTACAAGAACACGCCGTTATTAATAACGCGTATTATGTATAATATTATACACAATATACAATACTTATGTATATTATGAAATTGTATCATATTAAACGGCTTCAAATCATCGACAGCAAGAGGGGAAGTTTCGTATATTCGATATGACTATACACGGGTGTCGTGTGCTTGTGCGGCGATGTTAAGTAGGTACTTTATAGCCGACGATCACACACACACACGTGTATAATGCGATATACACAGTACTATATATATGTATATATTATTATTATTATTATTATATAATACAAACGGGGACGCATATAAATTATATATTATTATTACTATACACATGGGTACCTGTATGTGATACCATATACCTACACGCGTGTATATAAACGATAATGGCCACACACTCGGCTCGCGCGCGTTTCATGCGTGTGCGGTGCAGTGTGTCGTCTCGGGATCCACTTGGGCGGCGCGGAAGAGCGTGTAAAACGCGCCAACGACAATGGCAGGCGATTTATAATTTTCGGACCGCGGCGCGACCTCACCCGGCGAACGCGCCCGGACCGCCGCTGCAGCCCGCGCGAGATTAATATCGCGTTCGACAGGGCGGTCTCATTGTGCCCTTTAATGATCGCGTGTATACATTTATACATATTATTATACCCACACCGTCACACCAGCGCGTTTATATACATCCAAAACACCCATTACAGAGGTCACGTAAATTACGTGTACAGCAGGTAGGTATATAACATATATATATATATGTATAGACATCTAAGTGTGTGCACATGTCGTTGTATTATGTATTATACGTATATATGGATGATGTATGCGTACCCATTATATATTATATATATATATATATATGTACCGCGCATCGAGAACTGCGTTGTAGACGATGAGCTCTATTCATTGCTAATTTGAACATCTTTAGACCGCTATTGATATATACATACAAACGCTCTCGTGTAGGTAATATTATATAGGTGCAGGGTGAACACATATGCGTGAATGTGTGTGTGTGTGGTGTTTATATACGCACAGCAATATTATTATTGTACGTATACTGATGCAACGACACGGCCTGCAAGCTCATTTGTACCCGCCGAAGGTATATTATTATTATTATTAAGTATAAACACGCACACACGTCACATCGCGCACTGCAACGACCACCGGTGGTCATCATCGTCCTCGCTCCGCTTGCCGCTGCCTGCAGACATTATCGCATACACGCAACATAATACGCACACACGGCTCGCCGGCTGTTTTACCGTAAATTATGAAAAAGATAGGTGATAGGTCCTCGTAGACGAGTCCCGTCCGCTCCGTGCACACGTTAAAATGCTAAAATATTATTGTATTATCAATGGTCATTTTTTTATCAATACGACCTATTATTTATTTTTATTTTTGATTAATATCATATTATTTAATTTGAACATCGTTGAATCGTTATTCACTGTATTTCATCATCACGGCTAAAGATGAAAGAAGTCATACTATGTATATAAACATTGTGATTTTCATACTTTAATTTCGTGTAGGTATCCGTTTATTTTATAAGTAAAAAATTAAATTTTTTTTTTCGGATGTGTAATATTATTATTTATTATTTTATAGATTAGGTAAATATTATTTATATATAGGTACCTACATGTGTTTGCACCACGAAACTGTACCTACCCTGTTTAAAGAAATACTTAGAAAGTACTTAAGCAGTAGTTTACAAAATGTGCAGAGATTAAATGTTATACAAGCCGAATCGTAATAGTTGGAGGACGTTATTCGAAAAAGTTTTATAAACGTGCCCAGAGAGGCCGGGAGGGTAATTTTATTACATTATTATTGTTTAAGTTTTTTTTATTAATTTTTCGACAGAGTATATATTTTATACAACAACCGGCTGACGTTTAATCAATAGCCGGTAATCAAATTTTGAGCATCAAAAATTGTACTCGATCACCGTTCAAACAAACTGCTGTATATAGTGATGATAATATTTTAAGTCGTTAGGTATATTCAACTGTGTATGAAAAAACCTAAAATTCACAGCCATTTTTCACTACCACTTATTTTTAATCGTGATTGCTTGAGTTTGGTTTTTGAAATGTTTAAGTCTTTAGGTACCTTTATCATGACCAATAATACAGTGTGTAATAACCACTTTATTTAAAAACTTTTATTTCGTGTATAAATATATATATATATATAGAAATTATAAGCTAGTGATCAATAATATCATGTTGTGCAATCTCCGAAGATTAATATAATAATATAATTTTATATATAATTATTGTAGTTAAAATTTAAAAACTTAAGATTGCATTTTTATTTTGAAAAATCTATTTCTAAAATGTTTAGACAGACCTACAAACTGCGTCCGAGAAACTAAAATCTCATCAGTCTTATAATTATACCTATAATACCTATTATGCCTATAATTGGGAAATATAAATGTGTAATCGTACATTCATAATAATGATAATAATAATAATAATAATACAACACGTTTTGCATTTATTATAATAGCTGTTACTATTAAATTACCTATCCTATATTTATAAGTATATATATCATAATATATTTATCCGTTTTATCCTAATACACCTATATCGGCTTATCGTTACGCAACAGTCAATATTTTATGGTGACTGCGACGGCGGCCTCTATAAGGCTGTGGATAAAATAATAAAATAATATTATATAGATGTGATTTTTTTTCTTCTCGTCTATATAGAAGTGTTTTGCGCTCAACAACACACACACGCTCTGCACAAACTAGCACACGATCTTAACGAGCTGCAAGGCCGTCGTCATCACTGAAGTGCGTTCCTTATATATATATATATATATATATAACTGTATACCTAGTATGTTTTTTGTGTAATGAAAAGTTGATGTCGAACAACAAACACACACAAGCGCGCACGCACTCGTGTAATACTTAGATTGTGTACAATAAAGCATAAAGGTAGTAATAATAATAATAATAATAATAATAATATCAATACACACACATACCGCATAAACACATACCATATAGATAGAATAATAATATAACGGCAGCAGAAGCAGCTATTCGTCGTCGGGTGACCCGGCAACGTCGACAAACGCACCCGAGACAGCGGCGGCATATTATATTATTATTATTATTACTATCGTACTACGCGCAGACTGCTCCGGCAACGTTCCCCCATTTAAGGACCGCCGCCGCCGCCGTAACCACCACGCCCTTGTCCACGGATCGAACATGGCTCCGGCATTTCAATAATAATCATAATGATAGTAATAATGGGAAAAATATTTCGAAATTAAATGTTTGGGCGCAGAAAGACGCCGCCGCGCAATAATATTATCATGCTTGAATATGTATAGGTGTATCTGCGTATTATAATATATTATGAGAGTGTGTACCAATATTCAATCATAAATATTCATATTCTCGCATCTTGCGCGATCAAAGAGTTACTAAACATAATATGCGTAAAACAATCAACAGTTGATGATTGATATATATATGGTATCCATGAACCGTTTAGGCCATGAGATTTCTGCATTTGACTTTAATTTTTAAACTTTTAGACTTAGACGGGAAAAACAGGAACATTGTTCACATTAATTATTTTCTGTAGATACACAAAAAAAAGAAATAAGTAACTGCCTATTTCGTTTGTTAAAATATAATTAAGTAAAGTTAAATAGGTATTGACTGTTTATTTTTTATTTTATATAGGTATCTCTCATGGAAGTCGCGTATAGGACATGTATTCTGGTTTGTGCGAGACTTGAGCCAAACAGTTTTCGGCACTAATTTCTTATATACATTATTATTTTTGATAATTTAACAAGGAAATTAGTCTGTTCTATTATTATTCTATTATTACGTAGTAATAATGTAAAAGCTTATATTTCCGGATCAACTATACAAATATCCGTACCTAACCTGCAATGTCGCTCATACTCGCTTAAAATAAATTATTACATCCTTATATTATAATAATATTATCGCCAATTACCTATACATAATATTATATATCTTATAATGTATTGTGCCGAATTCTGCGCACATTAAATTCCTATAAGTTATATATAGGTACCTACATGTAAACAGTCGTCATTTGAATAGAATTGTTACCACCCAATCTCCTATTTACTATACCCATCAATTACACTTGTCACATAACAATAAAATATGTTTGGTGTAACCGTAAGTATTATAATAATATAATATACCATAAAAACTGGTATGCACAAGATATATTTTATAAAAAAGTGTTTTTAAAAACCTGCATAACATACATTCTATTGTGTTTATTACTATGTATATTCCCACAACATATCGACTGCCGATCTTTTTTTAAAGCTTATTTTAAAGGTATTTTTTCAAGTTTATATAATGATATACGTGTTGTTCGTATTCCAGTTAATATATATATACCTAAACGTATAGGTAATCGTTTTTGATGGTGTGTAAAACTTATGTTTTTTTTTCTGATTTCAGCGAACGGCGCGTATCAACCGGTGGACGTGAAGAGACAACGGACCGCTTACACTCGGTACCAGGTGCTGGAGCTGGAGAAGGAGTTCCACTTCAACAAGTACCTGACCCGGAGACGGAGGATCGAGATCGCCCATTCGTTGGTGCTGTCTGAACGACAGATCAAGATATGGTTCCAGAACCGGCGAATGAAGTACAAGAAGGACAACCATCTGCCCAACACGAAAAACGTGCGTCGGAAAAACGGAAACACGCAACCGGCAGGTAAAAAGTCCCGAGCCAAAAACAACAACAACAACAACAACAACAATAGCAACAACAATAACAACAACCATCAGCAGCCACTATGCTCGCCGTCCGGGTTGAAAATTGATTCGCACGACATGTCGCCGCAACAACAACCCGAGTTGAGGTTACAACAACAAAACGACGCCGGGTCGACGTCGATAATGGCCGCCATAATTCCGTCGTCGTCGACGTCTTCGTCTTCGTCATCGTCGGTCGCAGCTGCGTCGATCGCTGGACACAACAATCCGGCCGCAGCCATGCAGCAACAGCTTCATCAACAGCAACAACAACAACTCCAACAGCAGCAACAGCAACAGTTACAGCACTGTCTGAACCACCGCGGGCCACCGCACCTGTCCCAACACCTACAGCAACAAGGTTTGGCCATCGGAGTCGGCGCCGGCGAGTACGGCCTCACTCAGCTGTAACGGCATGTTAGCAGACCGTGAGCCGCCCGTTTTCCAAGGTATAAGTTACTTGACATAAAATTAAAATAAACGAAAAAAAAATACGAAAGTGAATAAGCGATCACCACGTTGTAATTGATACATTATATACCTAGGTACTATTTAACATAACCATATTGTCATTATACACTGCAGACACATCTTAATTTCTTCAGGCATCATATACGTCATGACCGGTGTCTTCTTTGCACTGTATACGAGTCTTTCTCCCCACGTTCAGATGATTATTATACATAGGTATATATACCTTCAAACCTTCGGGTCCAAAAGTCCCCGAGGGATCGATTGATTTTGCGTCCGTTTGACTGACACCAAACTATCCTGATTTATAACCAATACCTAGGTACTTATGATATACGCGATTGCTGCGGCCGATTTTCCATATTATACCATAATAATTGTCGTCTGTGATTATACCAAAAACGCGATGAATATTGTAGTATTGCGTGTGATGAATTTAATAATATAGTCTGCAGCATAAATTTATTAATTTGAGTTATCAGATTTATGGTCTGCAGCGGGTATATTATGTTTTAATTACATTTAAAAAAAATGCATGCCTAATTCCTATTTTGTGATCTATAATATCGTATTAAGTATTCATGCTAGCTAGACAATGGGCTTATTGAAATCTTCTGGCGAAATAATTTCCAACGCACGTTGTGTACACATAAAATATAAATCGGTTAAAATGTCTATATTTATGGGAAAAAATGTTATTTAATGTTAATATCTCTTACAATTTAGATCTTTTTTTGTCCAATCGTTTTGTTTTCGTTACGATAAAAAGATTCTATATAGGTATACTACATAATAATTTATATAATTTATAAAATAGAAGATATTATTTATGTACATGCTCATATATATGAGGCATATGAAATATATGAAGATTAAAAATTATATACAGCTCATTTGTAAATTATAAAAAAAAATGTACTATTTAAGGAATCGTATTATTATTATTATATTTTTTTTTTTTTTTTTTGTAATCTTGTAATATGTACATAAAATATAAATCACAAAAACACAAGCTCATTTATTTATTGACCTATAAAAATATATAATATATAGGTAATACTACTTACTTTATAATATTCACATTTATACTGTAATATGTTTATGTTTTTCCATGACTATGTATAAACTATAAATGAAAAGGTATTTTTTGTTTAATCGATGTCGTCGATTGATTTTAGAAAGTGTTTTTTTCTTCTTTTGTATACTCGAAGAAAAAGAAAATATTTTTAACTTGTGTATTATACTTATATATACTATGTATAATATATTATTGTATACTTTAAAGTCGCTATATATATTTTCAACCTTTATTGTTTTAAAATATGTATTTATTTTATTTTCGTTTTTCCTATACGGTATTCTGAGTCTGACGATACGTTTCAGTACATACAGTAAACAGTGTTATTATTATACAATATACTTATATTATATAATATTATATATAATTAATGTCCAAAAAAAAAATAATCCGAACATATTAATATACAGCATGGAGAAAAGCAAATTAAAACATTAATACTGTCATTAAAACAAAATAGTTTTATTTTACCAAAATACAGTATTTGGTAGTTACCTTTACCGGCTACAGGGGTGGATAAAGTTTAAAGGTTTAAAGTGACTATCGATTAGTCTGATTACATAAGACCGGCCCGGTTATTATAACTATAGCCTACCATTACTACAGACTTGCAGTCTAGTATTCCGAAATAATTTAGTCTTAATATAATATATCTTATGAGTATAACTTCAGTCTCCATGTCTTATGCGCAATACTTTTTAAAATATAACTATCCCCTGAAAATAAAAAATACTTTTTATAGAATTTTACTTTTTAACGTCCCTTTACATATTTTTTGATACATCATTAATATCAATCAGCTAAAACCGCAAAACTACTTACTAGATGATTATTAAGTAACTGTTTTATACATTGTTATTTTTAATAAGAACTGCTGTTAGATATTTTCTTATGAACAATAATAAGTTACAAATACATAATGTTATCCATAGCGTGGTTCAAAAAATAAAACTCAATCGAATTTACAGCAAAGGTCAACACTCGCTGCAGATGATCTACACATTGACAGTCCGATCAACCATTAGTATAATTTACCTACATTTTTCTGAATAAATAGATAGGTGTCTCGTGAATTAAGCACCCTTATAAGAGTACTTAGTACACCTGCAGTATCCGTTCTAAACACATCTTTTACATCGGTAAATAATTATTCCTGCAATTTCGCAAACTCTTATGATATCATGGCTGCGCTATAAAAACGTATACTAAAAAATGTATACTTAAAAATATACCTACGTGGCTTGATGCGTTCTGGACAGGGTATATTCATCTCCATTGTAGTCACTTTATACAATTCTATCTTACAACTGGACAGGTTCCAATCAAACACGATGGATTCCTGACATCACGAGCAAAGACTGCATAGTCCATTTCTCAAAACCGCGATTTGAATAATATATGCCAATGCGACGAGTACGGTACATATAAATTATAATATTATTATCATCGCAATCGAAATAACAAATGCGTATACGTAAGACATAATATTATGGATGTTCTTGTGGAAGATTCAAAATTTATTCTGACTAAGTGGATTATTCATACCATGTCTAAAAGTGGCTCATATGGTATTTTTTTATCATCCCATGCTCGTTCATAGATGATGAAATGAATAATGAAGAACAATCTATGCTTATTCCTTAGATTCTTTTTGAATATATTGTATCAATAGACAATAATATTATCTTATGGTTATCTATATTATATATGTTGTACTTGAGTAGATCCCACGGGTAGTGTATCATCGATGTAATCATGGAAACAACAGCTCCGTGTAATTATTAAACTATATCATATATGTACCACTGTACCAAATCGGAAACAGGTACAATTTTAAAACTGTTTGGGGAGTAGGTAATTAGCACCCCCGGTTTTTTCGTTGACATAGTGTCACCGATCAGAGATACGACACAGACGTGGATGGACGGGAATTCGTTGATATTAAACTTATGAATGAGGCATACACGACTCTTTTAAAAAAAAAAAACTCGATACCTACCATGATTGATAACTGCTGCAACGGTTTTCATTCTTATTTAAAATATGTAAGTTTCTTTATCGCTCAGAACCTTCTGCCCGAGTGAGAACCATCGTTTCTTTTTCCGTTGTATGTTATAGCAAAAAAGCATAGTACGTTTAGTGATCAAACTATAGATAGGAATGCCGTGTCAACAATATAATTATAATATTTAGTGTCAATGCAACGTATTTTAATATAATTATGTTTTATATATTTATGAATTTAATATTATTACGGTTTCTTCGTCTCCACATCAACTATTCTGTTACTAATATTAATATTATTATTATAATAATATAATAAAATCAAGTATCAACACCATAAAAGTTTACCGCGATCGACCTTGGGTACGGCCCAGACGGTATTCGGGCGCGCGACAACAATACGATGTTGGCGCGCGCATGGTGGTGAGGAGGACGACGAAAAACAATGGTCCGAGAGCGCTGAGTGCGTCTCGCGTGTGCTAGGTATGCCTATATATAATATAATATATTATATTATTATTATAATGTACCCTTTTGTTTTTGTCTGTATCGCTCGCGCGCGCGCATATAGTATAATATTGTACACACAAACCGTGTCATTAACTCTTTCTACGCGTGCTCGCGACATGTAGGAAATCAACACAAAGAGATTATAATATTATTATTATTTTTACTATATTAATAATAATATGAGTAGGAATAATAGTTTTAATAATAATATGGGTAGGAATAATAGTAATAACTAATAATAATATTAACAACAGATGATACGCGTATTCGGTATATGGCCTATGGTGGTGCCTATACGTCCACGCATCATGTACCTAACTCATATTTTTCTGTTTTCGCAATTTTTATTATTTTTCCACGTTTATACAACTCCAGATCAGATCCATATCATAATATAAAATATAAATGATGGTAATTTTTATGGTCTATACAATCTTCGAACGGGCCTATATATTTAAGGGCCGGCCTTACAAATAATAATCTATTATACGCGAGCGATGCATATATATGCACTTATTATTGTGGCTGCAGCTGCAGACGCTGCGCTGAGTATCGTATTATATATACATTACGTTTACGTGTATAATATTATATTATTATGCTGCACCTATACAGAGTGCCGCGTCACGTACTCCCCGCCGATCATCGTTCGTTTAGCGTAAGTATTATAGTACATATAGGTGTAGAATATAGGTATACAATATACATTATATTATATCTCCATATATACAGAGTGGTTATAGTTGTGGAGGTAGTGGCGTATCGCCCTTCACCAGTTCACCCTCAATGATTGTTTTCAATTGCGGTTCGTCACATTTTTATCTTACCTATTGCGGCGACTAGAGTTATATGAGTTACTTAGCGCTTTAATAATGCTTAGAATTTCGTAACGCCTTCGTGACGAATTCGCCTATAACGACGGTGATCTCGAAGATTATTTAGAATTATATTTTTATGTGATTATATGTTATGTTTATTATATTATGTATTTTTCATGTGACGTAAATTTAATCAAATTAGTTAGATAAGCTCACTCTGCAAGCGTACTAAATTCCTGGTTTCTAAACGTATTTTAAAACAACACAATACAATATAATTCTAATATTCTATACATAACTTATGTACAGTAACTATGAAGAATAAATACCTAGGTATTGATATCAACAATAATTGTAACTATAAAAATGTGCTTATCTAAAAAAAATCATGTGTTGAGAAACCAAAAAATATGCTGTAGCCTTTTAAAAAGTCTGCAGAATATAACACAGATATAAACTATAAACTAGATTGCAAATTGTGATAAGAACATATGACGTATACTTATAAAACACTTACATAAATTATCAATACATTTATAGCAATCAACGATAACGACAAATTATTTTTAATTTTGGATGCATTCATTTTCAAAAAGCGGGTAAGTCGGATGTCGCTCTGCTGTAGAAGGTTACTAGTGGGTATTACTGTAATGGATGGAATTAAATTTGAATCTAATGATATAATTATATCATTGTATACGAAAAACGATTATGAGTGGAGATGGTTTATCTGTATAGGATATATAAAAATTAGGATTAAAAATTTTCAAATCTTAGATTTAAAAGGAAAATTTTTTATGAATTTCTAGCATAAAATAATTTACGAATTTTCGTGATTTTTACGTATGTTGTCAATATTCAAACTTTGAATTCTTTAAAAAAAAAAATTGTGACTATATATTTTTATTATTTTTCAACTGCTATTGTAAAAATATGTTAGGAACCTTGTATTAAATTTTAAAAAGAAAAACATTTATGAATTTCTATCTAAGATAATTTGAACATTGCCGTAATTTTTATGTATTTAGTCAAAATTTGAACTTTAAATGCTTATAAAAAAAAATCGTGCTTATGTATTTTTAATATTTTTCAACTGCTATTGTAAAAATATGTTAGGAGCTCTTTTTATTGAATTGTCAAGCTTTTCTACCCAACAAATACATTTCTATAGATATATATTATATAGAAAAAATAAAATTAAAAAGTTGAAAAATTAAAATATTTTGAAAATTGTATCAAATATAGAAAATGCATATATAAACATTTAGTGAAAATTTCAAATATCTGCGGTCATTTGTTTTAGAGTTACGCCAAAATAAAAAAATCAGTAAATGTGAAATCCAATGTTGTAAAAATTTAAATTTCAAACGCTCATAAAAATTTAATTTTAATTTCTGGTGGATATTTTTCTGTGACAAAGATTGACAAACTTGTAAGGAATCTTGTATTAAATTTTCAAATCTTAGATTTTAAAAGAATTTTTATGAATTTCTAGTTTAAAATAATTGAACATGTTTGTGATTTTTTGTATTTTGTCTAAATTCAAACTTTGAATGCCTATAAAAAAAAAATTGTGAATATGAATTTATTTTATTTTCAACTGCTATTGTAACAATATATTAGGAACCTTGTATTAAATTTTCAAGCTTTTCTACCCAAAAAATAAACTTTTATCGATATTAATTTAAAAAAAACTAATAATGATCGAAAATTGCATATGCCTATGAATAGTTCAATTTAAGTCGAAAATGTTTGAAAATTGCATGGTGGATAGAATACATTGATATAAACATTCGGTGAAAATTTCATGTGTTGATGGTAATTTGTTTTTAAGTTACATCAAAACCAAAATCGATTTTGTCGAAAACTGATTGTGCGTACAATTTCCCGTTTTTCCCTTAATTTTTAGTTTGTTTATCCCGATTATTTAGAAAAATATAAAGAGTTTTTTACTTTTGACCCCTCCAAAGTACAAACTAGATTCACTTTCTGGTCGAACGAGGTACTAAAGTCAAAAATCTAAGCACTTTTACTGCCTCAAAACGTGATGACAGACAAAAAAAAAACTCACACACATCATGGTAAAATCAATACATTCCTCGCTCCGCTCAGAATCTAAAATGTGACAACGGAAACAAACATTGTGAACACTCTGTATATACTTCAAACAATAAATCATTATCATAATTTTCAAACGCGTTTACATCACTCATTAAAATAATATTATATATCATGCATAAATAGGTACTATATTATAATATTACATGTTTATAAATTAATTATTTTGTATGGATATAGTTTTTAAAAAACTATAACTGATTTTAAAAAATCACACACGACTACTCGGCATATTATTGTATTATATCATTTACCTACGTTGAACATCCGTTTTAAGATATAACTCTATCGAAAGTCGTTGTTTCACAATGCTCGAAAGTGGAGAATATTTTTTTCCTTTTGAAAAAAAAGCATTGCTCGGTATAATGTATTACGTACATATCATACATACATATATAGTATATTCGTATCTAAATATATATATACGCATGTGTACGCGTAACTGCAGCAGTTGTGCATGTCGTATTGAATACCTCGCGTGTATACCTAAGACCTATGTATATTTTGTATTAGTGTGAGAGTGTGTTTGTGTTCAGAGACGTTATATTATTATTATTTTAATCGTCTTGTGCGGTTTGCGCAACATTCTATAGTGAAACACTACAGCAATGCCTGTCGAGATGTGGTATCGCACAAATCAAAATAAAACCATCTATCAAACGGGTGTACCAAATATAATGTCACGAATAGAAACCGACAATTCTGCATGGTCAATTTGACATGAAGAAACAAAAACGTGATACAGGTATGATAATATTATTATTAAAATATGGGCAATGGGCATATGCGACGACGAACGTAAATACAATTTTTTTTTCTCTTTTAAATAACAGGTCCAGTGACTTCTGTAGGAAAAAGTTACAAAATGTAATTCAATATGATGGACCAAATGATATCATAATTGAATCATAACTGTATATATATACCAGCTGGCAGCTAGCAGCTAAATTGTATTAGATACGCGATGTTTATCATTTTTTTACGTCCCACATTTTTAGACATTTTTCTTCCTATAATTATACAATTACCTACATACCTATAAACATTGCAGGAAAACAAATATATAATTGTATAAAATAATGTGGTTTGGTACTTGATTAGTAAATTATCTACTTATGCGTATTATGTAGTATACGTTAGTATCTTTCACGTAAATCGCGTCTACATTGTTTGCATATTTCGTAAGTCGGAATAAAACCTATACGCAGTATTATTGAATATAAATTTAATTAATTAATTTTAACTATAATTAGTATTAGTCTAAAATGAATATACCTATTCAATGGTAGTGTAAGTATGGTAATTGCATACAAATCATTATTAGAATTAAGGAGGAAAACTGTATAATATTTATAAATTAAATGCATTTACCTTATTTAAACACATGTGACACATATAATACCAGATTCTAAGAAAAAGTTAGTTGAAAATTAAAATCTATTTAAATGCATTATACAATATAACTCCCCGCGCTCACCTACGCTATCCTCTCATGGAGTTATTCGTTTCCGCCAAAATCCCATCCCTTCCCCAGCAAATTATAAATTGGTGTACCATGGTTTTAATTTTTAGAAATATGATAAATCTTATAAGATTAGCATTCGAATAATATCGAAAGATTTTAAGTATTAAAGGGGAGAGAAATTAAATTAAATAGACAAATGTTCAATTATTTTTTATTTGTGTGTGATCACGTTTTTGTTTATAAATAAAAAAGATTAAAAATTTAATGAAATATAGGTTCCTCAAATTAATTGTGATTTTTACCACAATTAAAAAATATTAAAAATATAAAGTCACTTTATTTTTCAAGCGTACAAAACATAAGTTTAGACTTGATGAATTGGTCAAAATTGTGTATAATAAATATATATAAATAATTTTCCCATTGTTCAAATAAGGTGATAAAATAATCTAAAAAATAACAGTTTTAGTTTGTATTTTGTATTAAATATATTATGTAAATAATTAATATGAACAAATGTATTAACAATCCAAGTGGCTTACGGTATAGGTACTTGACCTATGTTTATTGCGTTAACACACACGTAAAATGACTGGACAATTATAATTCTAAAAGTCATAACCATAAGATATCGTAGGAATGTAAGTCACGTGATTTTAGCGAAAGAGGGAATCCGCCAATTTATGAATTGCCAGAAAAGGGAAAGGTTTAAAAGTATAATTTAAATAAAAACCAGCTAAGACCTCCATATTTTCAGAAACACATTACCTCAATATAATATAATAGTTATAGGTATATGATCTAAACAAAAATTAATATTGAAAATTATCTACTCATACATTGAATAAAAAGTGCTGGTCGCAATTCCCGTGATCTACTATCAATAATTTTTTTTAAGTTTCTCAAACGGCTGCTTCAAAAAAAAAATTTAAAAAATACTAAATAGTCTCTATGTTGCGTCAGTGTCATAGTAATATATATTTTATAGGTACAGCTGCTGCTGCAAGTAAACCCGTTTATAATATAATTCGAACAAATAGCTAACTCTGTTCCAAAAGACGAGGAGAAAAACTCACACACCACACAGCACTGCAAAATATACATATAGGTATTGCTCAATTATATAATATTATTAATGGGTTATAAAATGGCCATCAAAAGTATAATTAAGTCGTTTAGCAAACATTATATATCTATCTTAGAAAATAGAAATAAATAAAATAACAATGGGGTGAAAAACGGAAGATAACGCGCCTCTTGTAGCGGCCCTCGTATAAGCCTCGTATATATGCTGCAAACGCATATACTACTTAAAAACATATGTATATATATATATATATATATATATAATATATTTATAAACGGATTAAATCGAATGCCGAACGGACTGACTGCGGCGCGTAATATGTATAGAATAACATATAATGCAATCGCGGTGTATAGGCCCGTTCAGTAGAGGTTGTGGCGCGACAGCAGGCGAGAAACTCGCAGTAGTTGAGCGCCGCTCGCGCCGGCTGCAGCGAGTTAAGGGAAACGTTGATAAATGGCGAAGAGTTGCCCCGTTAACGCCGCCGCGCACTCCTCATCGATTATTTAAACAACCGACACCGCATTTGTACCACCGCCGCCACCAGGAAAACCCTCTATTTTTCAACTCTTTTTTTCCAACCTTTATATTATAATACACAGTAAAGGTATACCTATATAAGCGTCAGTCGATAGGTCGACCAATTTCCCGCGTACCTATACCAACATATTATAATATTATATATATCATTTTTAACTATGCTATGCATACAGTGTATGAATTTGTGACCACTTGATTAATTTATATCCCCCACACCCCCTCCAAAAAAAAAAAAAAAACTAAAACCTAATTATGCCACTGCTGTACACATTTGGCAAGTATGTATAGCAATGTAACTCATGTAAATGCCATACTACTGGGATTGTGGATAGTGTATATCACACACATTTTTAAAATCAAAATCAAATGAACATGGATTTTATCTTTTTTTCCGAATAAGAAGCTAAATACTATTATCAGTATTATAAATGACAAAAATAATAATTCTTTTTTCAATGTGGTTTAAAATACAACAAAATATAATTTTTCTCCGACGAAAATAATCCTAAAAATTACACAGGATTCACAAATTCATATCCGTTTGACCACTAGCTATATTATTCTAGCATGCAAAATATTTTTTTCATACAAAATTTTGAACGGAGATAATTGTAACCGTACCTACATCACGTAACCGACATGGTAATCTTGCATCAATAATTATAAAGTTAATATATCAAATATATATATATATATATTTATAGTTTATATTTATAGTTTATACTCATATATTATATTTGTATGATTTATTTTCTACCTATTTGTTTATAGTTAAGTTTGTCATTAATTATTAAAAAGAATATTTTTTTGATAGGCATATGTTAAACGCAGACACGTGATGCCACTCAAAATACCTACGCGTATCACTATGTATATATAAATATATATTTAAACATAATGCATCCGCCTGCATCTACCAGTCACTGGTAAGCCACCCCTAATAATATTATTCTATATGTATAAATTCTATAGATAATTAAATTATCTTTTTTACATATAAATTACAATATACTTAATAATCATATACTCCATCATAGTCTATAGTACATCATAGTTTATTATAGTATTTATTCATAAAATACCAGATAAAATTGTAATAATTTTATGTAATGGAACAATACGGTGTTATAATGCTATATTATTTTCAGACTTTCAATGTTACATTTTATTAATAGGGTATAAAGGATATAAAACAAAAATATAATTCAAATAAATTAATAATCATAAGTACTAAATAACATGTATAAACGAAGTATATAGTATGTTAGAATTGTTAGTATAATTATTATACTATATAATATATTAGTTATAGGTACCTTATATATAAATTATTATATTTTAACTATTACTATTCGTATGTATGTATGTATGTATGTATGTATGTATGTATGTATGTATGTATGTATGTATGTATGTATGTATGTATGTATGTATGTATGTATTATGTATGTATGTATGTATGTATGTATGTATGTATGTATGTATGTATGTATGTATGTATATATGTAAAGTATGTATGTTCTTCTTGGGAAGAACAACAATTCATACTTTTAAATTTTAAAGTATTATAGCATTTAATACATATTTTTTAAAGATAAAGAGATATGCATACATTTTAATATAAGTACACACATACCTCCTAATCCAATAAATATTTAGGTTCTAAGTAGTATATATTGAATAAGTATTCAGTATTGCATGAACATATTTTTTCTACTTTTGTTATGTAGGTATTTCGTGTATAATATGCAATATCGAATTCGTTTCACTGGCTGCACATGTTAACTTTTGTGATTAATGCAAACAGTTTTTAACGGTTTTAAGTGGTACGTGTTCATACATTCCAATAACATACATCCATTTTGTTTAACAAAAATAAATTATACAGGAATTCCAAGTACCTATGTACTATATTCCAAGTACATGGCTACATCCCTTTCAAACCATCATATGTTCACCGTACATAATATATATATATATATATATAATTGCGGTAAATTAACGCATATGGTTGTTTTTTCTGTTCATATCACCCTCTAATCCCTGTATGAAGTACCTCTCATTTGTAATGTTTTCCAGTGATGATTGTATATAATGTCATATACATATCAGTATATCCCATAATATTAACACTGAATGTCGCCCGAGGTACTTGAATTCTATACCTACAGCTTAGACGAAATTATGGCGAGTACTAAGTAGGTATAGGTACCATGTAAATTTTTAACCAAAAATGTTATAATCACAAAATCTCAAGGTTGAATTCTTTTACGAAAAATTTGTGAATCTAAATCAACTAGTGAAAAATATTTTGTTTACGGAATTATTATTTATATAATATTATCGTGAAACAACTACTACATCGACTACTATAGCCAATATTTGTGTGTGCGAACGCAACTATTTATGTATTCAAAAACAATAATGGTTGTAACTGCATATATTAATATATATAATAATTATTATTTGGAGATTAAGTGCAACGTATATTAGACAATAATAATATATACCATACGCGCACACGATCAAACATCATATCCGGTTCCGGTGGCGGGCTGACGAGTTTTTCGTCGGGGTTGCCTCTGTGAGGGGGTGTACGTGGCAGACGGCGACGTCATCGCATGGGTATAGTACTAAATAATCAGTTTTTCCCCACGGTTGCAGCTGTTGCGTGATCGTCTATATAATATATTATACATTAACATAATTATATTATAGATACTACATATATAATAATAATATATATTATGCATATTGGTGATATTTTTTCGATTATCGATAGTAAACAATTAAGACCTGGGAGAATCCACATATGACGGTCTCGGTGCACGGGACATGGACCAAACATACCCGAATAGTATATATAGGTAATAATAGTACAGTATAGCGTATAATATAGGTATATAATATAATGCTTTTATGTATTATACTAAAACGATATTGATATATTTGCTTGATATGCATATATATATAGAGAGAGAGAGAAAGACAATTAGGAATATATGCACATTATACCTACTTATATAAGCAATGTGGATCATCACATTGATCTTTCGTTTGTGATGATGTGGGAAAATACCATCATAGCCAACTCCGTGTATATGTTTATGTATGGTGAAGAACACTGCTGCAGCGACGCGTACATCCTGATGAGTATATATATACACATAAAGTATATATACATGAGTATAACGCAAGAAAAAAATGCGCGTGTGTATATATTTATATACATATATAAAAACCAGAAACGCCATTCGTCGGCCACTTTCGGGATCGCTTTTCAAAAATCAACCCCGCTGAAACGCGACCCCTTTTCATGTGCGCCGGAGCGTTGACAGCCGAGTGCACACACCCCTCTGCGCCACCGCCGCTGCGTTATATAAACGCGTGTGGAAGCCATCATGTCCCGCCAGCACCGCTCTGGCGTTGGTCGTATATGATGACGATATATCTATAGGGCGGGGGTGAGCTCAGTTTATACCACTCGCGAAAGACAGCCTCCATCGTCGAATCAGTGGTCTGTACACACATATGGTGTAATATTAATATTGTTTTATGTAAACAGGCAGACAAAACTCATTTTACAAAATATAAATTTCAAAATGACAAAGGCATTAAACCTAAAACTATTGAGTATGATGTAACTACGTAAGTACCTATAGGTTATATAACATAATAAAATATGCGTTCCAAATTGTTGCTATATTTGGCATATATATAGGTATATTGTTTTATTTATATTGTATTTAATGTGGCTACAGCCTACAGGTTTGTTATTTATGTGAACGCACGCAAAGTATTTTCATGCCAGCCCCTTAACATCATGAGTCGATAAATAGTTGGGAAACAATTTGCATTTTTGTTTTTTTTTTCGTTTCTTCTGCTAAATTAAACGCAATATCACACAAATTGAATGATTAACGTCGATTAGGTATTTAGGTGTATTCAATTAAATCTACAATACTATATACACGAATAATTTTTAATCATTAAACGTTTATTTTTTATTATTATAATGGAGTAGGTACATTCGTACATTGTACATGCGCGATTCATATGTGTATTGTGTATAGATAATTAAATTATAAATATAGTAAGCAATGACTCTGTGATGTGAACAATACGACTTCAGAGTGCATCAGACGTGGAATTAATATATTTCGAACAACCAATTATTTTTGTACGTTTTGAATTTATTTGCAGCTAAGGCGTTCCGCATCAATAACATTGCAAGTAAGTATAAATTTATAGATATCTAGGTGTAAATAGTCATTACTCATAATTAATGACTAATGAGTCATTAGGTACCTATATTATAGATAGCTTAGTATTTATCTGGGCGTCTATCGGACTACAATACTACATATATAATAGAATAATATAAACAACAATAACCGTAACGGATTAGCCACGTACGAGTTAATACACGAGTCTAATATTAAATAAATACAATACCTAACTATGTTTGTACCTTATATACCTTTTTCTATATAACCAACTCATGTTATTTATACAATAATTATTTTTTTATTACATATACATATAAAACAAAAGACTATACCTGTAAGTACACAATACAATATAGTATAATACTACAAAAAAGTAAGTAAATAAGTACTATACTATATAGATATAATAGTATAATACTGTAGTATTGTGTACTACTATATATTATTAGTATTAACTAAACGATATTATTCAATAATTGTAATATTATTATATAAACTGGTGTATAAGTAAGACCAGACAAACACAAGTACCTACAGAATAACAGTTTTTATTTTTATTTTTAATATTAAATTTCATTTAACCTTTTTTTGGAAAAAATCACAGTAGTCAATTTTTAAATATAATTTATAAACAATTTCTTATGGTAAAATTAAGGTTTAAGTAATGTAATTAATTTTTGAAAAATTAAAAAATTTAAGTTCATACTTTAATTATTATTGAGGACTTGAGATACAATATAGTATATACCATAATGTCCATAATAGCGCTGAAATGTATTTTAATTTATATAGAATTTTTTTATTATTATTATTATTATTTATTTAAGCCTCGACAACTAAGGTTATTGGCTAACATTAATATTAATAAAGATACATTGAAAAATTATATAAGGTCACAAAGTTTAGTTCTTTGTAGAAATATTATAATGTTGCTGTAGTTTTCAAGACTGGGTCCAAGTGCTTCATATAGACGATCCGGGATGTTTAAAGATGTTCTGTTATATAGAGTTATTTCAATACATAATAAAGGTTCTTATTTCATTAACCATATAGATATGACCATTGACCATATGTGAAACTTAAAAACACAGACATAACTCGAAAACTATGAGCACTACAACATTCTTACTGATTTATTTTGGTAACTCTACTATACAATGTAGTTAATATCTAATTTTTACTTTATACATTGTTGGATGTACTTAACATACTTAATGCAGTTTTATTACCTTTAACTAAATGAATAATAAATAGAACTACCTGCAGTATAGCTGATTCAACCATTAAGTAGTCAATTATTTAATTGTTGACGTAATGCGCAAGCAGTTCCGGCAGCGTCGTCGATAATAAGAAAAAAAAAAAAGTCAATTATTTAGTGTAACCAAAAACTGAAGCTCCCAAAAATAAAATTTATATTATATATAATATTTAATAATTTTAAATGATAACAATCAGCTATAAATACATTGAAATATTGAATAGATAATATTGTGTTTTAAAGTATCTTTTCAAGTATCTTATAATCATCATTATTGGCTTGGCCCACACTGCCAAAAAGTTCAGCGAACGCTTATGCATATTAATGATTTATTGGTTTTTTTTTCAAATTTAAATATTTTAATATTTAATGTTAGCTTTTTAAATTCGATTAAATAAATTAATATTTTATTAATTTCGATTAAAAACGAATAAATACATTAAATTTTATATATTTCGATTAAAAACGAATAAATACATTAATTAAAAATGTAATACGGTTGAATGTTGATATTGTTTTAACTACATAATACAAGATGTGCATTTATAGGCAGATAAACTAATAAGCTGTACAGTCCTAAAGAATATTATGCTTGATAATTCATAAGGTATAGGTAACTAATATCTCTCAACTAGAATCAATTGTTTTGTGTTTATATTTAGTATATTGTCATCCATAAAACAAGAAATAAATAATACAATCAACTTATTTCAAAGTATTTATACTCGAACAACATAATATATCATATTATAATGAGGATTACGGGACAGAAAATATTTCACGCGTTTATGCATATATAATGTTATTGTAATTAAATACTGTATAGACTCGAATACGACAATATATTACAATTTATAACCATCATCGCGATTCAATATAATATATAGTATTCAACATATGCCTATACTTGTCTTCAGTGTAATTAGGTTTTAAAACATCAATTATAATAATATGTATACCTGTTGGTAACATGACTACTATAAGTATAATATTATATAATACTTATAATGGTATATGATATAGGTATACGCTGATACGCGAGGTTATGGCAAACAATGTTTTCTATTGTAAAACCATAATGAGTATAATATATAAACTGGTTATTATTATTTCAATCGGGTTTTAATTAATTATCGCATACGCGGACTCCAGGACCCCTCTTCAATTTAAATTACGCGTACAATGTACACTTTGTCTACCTGTCGACCTATCTACGTTTTACGTTTAAAATAATAATAACATTCATATACAAATATATAATAGCATTATTTTTCAATGCAACACGAATAAGTGTGCGAAACACACGAAAAATAGCCCCGCCTATCGCTACCCGTTGACGGGTGGTACCTACTACCTATACTACCAATAATAATATTGTCCGTCGTATAAATCATAGTATTATGAATGTAAGTACCTATTAAACTAGTACCTACTTAGTAGTACCACCTAAAATCTACATAGTATACCTACATATAATTGTTTGAAAAACGAAACGCATTTCAGCATTTGTCCCTGTTATTGAAAAACAACGTTATGTTTGTGTAATATTATTATTATTATTATTATTATTATTATTATTTACTAGACTATTATAGTTTGCGAATATAATATATGGATATATATATATATTATTATAGTCGTAGTCCAACCCCTGCAGCATCAGGTTTTCCGTCGAATAGTATGCACACGTGCTCGCCATAATATCACGAAGTCCTATATTATAATGTATCATATTACGTATATATATATATATATATATATATATTATATACATGGTATGCTGCAGGGCCGGATTTGGACTGACGTGCCAGCAACTATCTGTGGTACAATACGCGTATGCCTACACATAAAGTGTATATAATATGTAAATCACACCCCACGAGTAGGAATACTCTTGCAGTTGCATCATCTACGTATGTGTGTATAAAATATATGGTCGTATGCACACTCCGAGCTACGACTTTTTTTCCCCCGTCTATACGCGACGCTGCCGGATGCGTGCACCGATGGCTGTACATCACGGCAGAAAAAGGAGACGAAAATATTTTTCAAAACAAAAAGTAATAATAATAATAAGCCGACGCCGCTGCTGTAGTCGTCGGCGGCCAATCGTCCGCGTGCCGTATGGTCACCGCCGCCGCCGCCGCAGGAGTGGTCTCCGCGGTGCACCGACGGATAGGTAATAAGAATAATAATAAAGTGGCCGCCGCGTAAGTATACAACTCCTATATAAAACGTACACATATATATATTATATAAAACACACGATGTATAATATAAAATATTATTGTATATCCGAGAGTCCGTATACCTATGTGATAATAATATATAATATTTATATTTATTATATATAGGTATATACCTACGGTCTTCGGATGATGAGAGGCCCCCGCTCAGTCGCGCACGTTGGGTGGTCCTGCAGCCGCGCGTATGGTCGTTGTTTATACGCCGCCGTCGAATAATAATAATGATAAGTCGGACACGTAATAATAATAATAACCGAGAACGCACATATACATATGAATATTATAATATGTAATATGTATATAGGTGTACACTGTACATGCGCGTGTGGTTTTTTATATAATATATTCAAAGCTCACGCGCACGCTTTTTGCCCGTTTTACATTTATCTCCATCTCTTTTGCTCTCTCTCTCTCTCTCTCTCTAATTCTATCCATCTCGCCGTACATATACCTATGTGTATGTGTGCGTGTCTTTTTCTGTGGGTCCGTCGTTTTTGTTCGACACAATATATAATAATATGACGCTTATAATATACCTATTTAAATACACACGGATACGTTTATATAGTATATTATTTATTTTTTTTTATTCCGCCTTTCATTGTATGTAATATTATTATTATGACCCCTGCAACAGTTCGTTTCTCTTTTTTAATTTTTCTATTTCGTGTGTGATGCGCGTCTTTGCGAGCCCGCTTCCGACGCTCCGCGTGTCGCGCGCGACGTTATTTATTGTATTATATTATTATTATTATTTTTACCATTATTATTGACGTTGTTCACTGTGGTGCGCGCGTGAATGCTGTGCGCGGCGCACACGAACCGACAGCGGCAGCGGCGGCCACGCGGACAGCGACACAAAGCACGTCGGAAACAAAACGGGAAAAAAATGTATACAGCTATAGAGAATAATATTATTAATATACAAATCGAAACAAACGCTCGGCGAGAGCTTATATATTTATACGGACCCGATTTGTACTTGCGCGCGTGTTTATGTATATATAGAGGATAGTATATAGGTACGCTGCGTGCGACGGAACACGATTTCGTTTTTCCCGGCCACCCCGGGTGAAAGTAAACAATCAGAAAGGTAGGTAAAAAATAAAATTATTCATCAAAGACGAATATGAAATTCCGTTGGAATAAATAGGTGAGAAGTGTATCTAGTGACGATGCGGCCGTGCAGGTTATGTGCGAATGGAGGGATTGGAGCGATTGGAGCGCTGCGTGACATGGTAGGATTATGACGTGTTGAATGCAGTATAATATTGCAGTAAACCTATAGAATAATATATAAATATATAATAATAAGACGTCTATAACATATTCTCATATAGTATTTTGTATACAGCAATGTGTATAAATATGCGTTGTGTACTTTACTGCTTATATGTAAACGTTAAAATCCTATATAAGTATTACTTATGGGTCATAGCAGGTACTTAAACTTTGTATATCCTTCGTATACGCTAGACAACGCGGGTTAAAAAACAATATCGGAAAAATAAAAAATGAGACTTCGACCAAATTTCAATAGTATTCGATATACAATGTATTGTGTTCGTTTTCGCCGTATATATAGATAAGTTATTTGTTGTGTTTACTATTATATTTTTCATACAATTTTTAGAACGATTTTTTTTTTTATTGCCTATCGTATGTATACCAATATATAATGATATAATATCTTGTGACGTTTTCGAATGGTTAAAACTTTTAACTTAAAAGCTGAAATAGTTTTGTATTTCATTTAAAACGTATACGTTTTGTTTTATATTAAATTAAAGAAAGAAAGAAATGGTTAAATTATTTAATCGGTTAAAAAAATTACCTATCAACATGTACCATACGTATTTGCTATTTGGATACATTCTTATCAATTAAACTCAAATAAATGTACTACGGCTATATACAAAAAACAAAAATTTGCGAATTTTCAATTACTTAATGGTACAACTAAATATAGCATTAAAACGAGTGGCATTGATAACAAAATAAATACGTAAGCGCCAAGTCCCTCGAGAACAAAGTATTTTTTTAAGAGAGCTTTTAGAGAATTACTTCTGGTATATATAAAACTTTCAGTATTAACTTCACGCAATTAATAATAATTATAAAAAAAAAAAAACAATTAATTAGTGTAATATTATTTAGTAAATATTGATATTTAAAATAAATGTATATAGGTATTTATAATTATATTTATATGGTCAGGACTTATATAATATTTTAAAATAAACATTTTTGTTCTCGTTATTCTCAAAATATATATAATATATTTATTTCATTTATATAATTTCCATTTATTTTTATAAGTAGTATAAAAAAGTAGTTTTTTTTTTATTAGCTTCTGGAATAATTATTATAGCTCAACAATTATACAACAATAGCAATTTTGTAACGACTGTAAAATATAATTATAGCCGAAAACAAAACAAAGATAGAGTATTAAATAGCATAACATACAATAAATTGATAGTTTGAACATACGACATTAAGGTTTACATATAAATAGAAATATAAGATATGAATGTACAATTGTACATAGTATAAGATAATTAATATTTAAAAGACAGGTAATGAACAGATAGTAAGTAAAGAGGTATAACGTGATTAACACGATTTAATATATTTAAATTGTTGATAATTGAGACTTATTTAGAAGTGAAGTAAAGAGGGAGCGGAAGGGTTATATGATATTAGAAATTTCGGAGATGAAGGAGGATAATAAAGTTTCAATACTTGAAGGAAGCTTAGAATAGTTTTGACTAGAGTATGTGCAGGAACGTAGCTAAGGGAGGGCAAGGGTGTGCCTGGCCCACCCTAATACGTATGTGTCCGGCCTTAGGCCGGCCCACCCAAAGTATTCAGGGGGGGCCCATTATTATATAATGACTTTTAATTGTTTTCAAATTTTTAATAGATTTTCCATAAAACATAATAATAGAAAAATACTTTTATATTAGTACTTATATTATATTTATTGTATTTCATTTCAAAATTGTGTTTATATATATATTAAATATTCGGATTTTATTATCATTATAATTTATAATTATTAAAAGCATTATTTGTATTGTATTTTAGATTCTGAGCGGAGCGATGAATGTATTGATTTTACCATGATGTGTTTTTATTTTTTTTGTGTCTGTCATCACGTTTTGGGGCAGTAAAAGTGCTTCAATTTTTGACTTCAGTACCTCATTCGATCAGAAAGTGAATCTAGTTGGTACTTTGTGGGGGGGGGGGGGGTCAAAAGTAAAAACCTCTTAATACTTTTCTAAATAATCGAGAAAAACAAACTAAAAATTAAGGGGAAAACACCAAATGTTTATATAAGTATATTCTATCCACCATGCAATTTTCAAAAATTTTCGACTTAAGTTGAACTATTCATAGGTATTTGCAATTTTCAATCATTATTAGTTTTTTTTAAATTAAAGCTTGAAAATTTAATACAAGGCTCATTATATATTTTTACAATAGCAATTGAAAAATAAAATAAATTCATAGTCACAATTTTTTTTTATAAGCATTCAAAGTTTGAATTTTGACAAAATACGTAAAAATCACAAAAATTCACAAATTATTTTAAACTAGAAATCCATAAAATTTAATACAAGATTCCTTGTTTGTCAATCTTTGTCACAGAAAAATATCCACCAGAAATTCAAATTAAATTTTTATGAGCATTTGAAATTTACATTTTTACATTTTTGCAATTTTCACTGGATTTAACATTTAGCGATTTTCTTTTTTGGTGTAACTCTAAAACAAATGACCGCAGATACTTGAAATGTTGACTGAATGTTTATATAAGCATTTTATATATTTTATAAAATTTTCAAAATTTTCAAAATATTTTGATTTGTTTTGAGCTGTTTACTGACATTTTAATTTTTCAACTTCTTTAGTTTTTTTTTCTATAAATATCGATAAAAATTTATTGGTTGGGTAGAAAAGCTTGAAAATTTAATACAAGGCTCCTTACATATTTTTACAATAACAGTTGAAAAATAAAAGAAATAGATCGTCACAATTTTATTTTATAAGCATTTAAAGTTCAAATTTTGACTAAATACGTAAAAAATACGGCAATGTTCAAATTATTTTACGCTAGAAATTCATAAAAATTTTTCCTTTTATATCCAAGATTTGAAAAATTTAATACAAGGTTCCTAAAATATTTTTACAATAGCAGTTGAAAAATAAAAGAAATACCTACATAGTCACAATTTTTTTTACAAGCATTCAAAGTTTGAATTTTAACAACATATGTAAAAATCACGAGAATTTGCAAATTATTTTAAGCTAGAAATTCTTAAAAAAATTGTATTTTAAATCTAAGAATTTTAAATTTTATTTAAGACTCCTAACATATTTTTACAATAGCAGGTGAAATATAAAAGAAATATATTGGTGCAATTTTTTTTTACAAGCATTCAAAGTTTGAATTTTAACAACATATGTAAAAATCACGAAAATCACGAAAATTCGCAAATTATTTTAAGCTAGGAATTCATAAAAAAATTGTATTTTAAATCTAAGATTTGAAAATGTTTAATAATCTATAATATATCCTAGACAGATAAACCGTCTTCGCTCAGAATCGTTATTCGTATACAATGATATAATATCATTGGATTCAAATTTAATTCCATCCATTACAGTAACCCACTTGTAACCTACTGTATACAGTAGAGCGACATCCACGACTTACCCGCCTTTTTATTATTATACTTATTATAGTTACTGGCAAAATGATAAAATATGGTATCATTACTTATTAGATTATATATACTTATATATCTGTAGTAATTATATGCTGATAACAACCATTTTATAATATACAAATGTCGGGAAGAAGCGGGCCTAACATTAGCTCTCCTAGTGAATATTTTCTGACTACGTGCCTGAGTAGATGGCTTGAGTATAAGAATGCTGATTGGTAGCAAAAGAGGTTTTGGTAGTATTGTTTTTTGGTAAAGGAGTAGGTATGGGAGAATCTCGCCTAATTGGAGGACTAACACGTTTAAATTTTTTGTAATCGAGGCAACCTTTGTAGTTGACAATGTGGTTGCCATTGCATAGGCCCAGAGCCCAACTTAGGGGGGGGGGGGGCTAGGGGGGCTGCAGCCCCGGGCCCCGATATTATTTGGGGCCCCGAGCCTCTGTTGATATTTAATTATTAAAGTGGCATTTTGAAATAATTGTATGGTATTATTGGTTACGTAGTTTCGTTAGTCACGTAGGTATCGTAATGGAATTTATAATAAATTATTTTCTAATTGATAACATAAGCTAATAAGTTTTAAGATAAAGTTGGTCAAAAGCACTTTATTACATTTCTTTATTTATATTCATATTTTTAATTTCATCGTTTCATTTTTATTAATATTTATTAAGTAATTAAGGTACGTTTTCCTTACAGCGTCCGGACCTTGCGGTTAGTCGACACTAGACGCGGCATTCAAACGCTGCGTCAAAACGGTTTTACAAACAGCGTCTAAACGTCGCGACCGTTCCAAATTTTTTACAAATATTCAATCGAAAATAACCAAAACCAAATGTATTGTCAACTTTTTTTCTAAATTGTTAAAAAACTTTTACAAATCAAAATCAGGAATTAAGAAGCGTCACCAATCAGTCGATCTTTATTGGACTGTTGGTCGATCGCGATAAAAGTGTAGTATACATGATACATTATATTGTATGAACTTTATGTTCTAGTATAAAAAAATGCAAATAAATAAATATATGTCGATCTTCTGTTTTAAAATTAGGAATATATTATTATTATGGTATAATTGATTTATAATCTTAAATAAATTGAATATAACAAATCTATATAGCATAAAGACTACATTTATAATTTAAGTTGATTATTTAAAATTTAGATAATAATTAATTTTGGGGCCCCATTAAAAAATTTGACCCGGGCCCCAAAATTCCTAAATTGGGCTCTGCATAGGCCATAGGCCACATCTGGCTGCAGATAGAAAAAAATATTTAATTTAGCACAAATTGGTGTTAAAATAACTAAGATGGCGTGTTGGTTTTCACTCACCAGAAGCTTGGTGTTGATACCACATCAGACGTATAAGTCAAAACAGGTGCTTTTAAAGGTAGTAATTTTTAATTATTTTGGAGTTAATTTAACATCTATAAATGTTTTACCATAAAACAACCAATTATAGATTATTCTAATTCCACTTATAGTCAAAATAACATGTAGTAGGTACCTATACAAATTTAAAAATATTTTATTGTGTTCAAAATAACTTTTATGTGATAACAATAGCTGAGTGTTGAATTAACAACAAGCAGTTTTAAAAATATTGTAATTCTTTACAAAAAAATTTATCATATAATCGGGGTTCGAATCCTTGACTATCATCTACATGTACTACCTAACAAATGTTCTACCTACATTCATATGTGTTAAACCATTAGACTACCTATCGGGGTTGTATTTCGTAAGAAAAATATACTATTAAACAAGTAAAGTTATGGGACATGGATTATATTTCATTATTGGCAGTTTTATAGAGTCCACAAAACACTGTTTCTCACTGTCACAATCTTCGTATATTCCCCATTTTGTGATAGGTACAGTAATAACTAATAATGATTTTAATAAATGTACACTACCTATATTATACCATAATATATTTATTATTTTCCTACTTTGGAGGTGATATATTTACTATAGTCTCCAGGATTATTGGACTCTCCAAAGTCATGTACCTATAATATATTTTTAATTATTTAACATTTGTAAACACCTATACATATATATATATATATATATATTTATATAATATGCTATTTTCATAACCTGCGTGTCAGAAATTCAGACAATTTTTAAACGAAAATTATCTAATTTAACAAACAACTTCATAATTCAAAATCACATTATGTAGTAATTGTTATTATAAGCATAGTTAGTAATAAATAGCAAAAACTGTTAAAATTTAAAAAACACTGTTGTTTTAACCACAAATATTATTATACTATTTAACAATTTATTAAGAGTAAAATTAACATTTCTATAATTACATTAACAATTGCTTGCTGTCGGTTATCAAAATATTGGATGTTAAAATGACTAAACATGGAATTGTTAAGTTATTAATGTATATAATATTTTAAAGTGAAATAACAAAAACTTAATTTAATCGTTCATATACTTAGAATACATTTTTTTTCTTCATTTAAAATATAGAATATGGTTAGCAATGAATATGTTACTGTGAATTACCGCAGTTGGTGAATGCTGACAGTCACCGGTTAATGTCGTCGTACACCAAAGTCATTGGTGAATGTTGACTTATTGATTAAATTTGTGGTCTTAGTAAACATTCACTAGTGAATGTCGACATTTATACAACGATATTGGTGAATGTCGGTAATGCCGTTATTATTTAATCTAATTTGGCTAGAGTTGGAGAAACTGTCCGTATTCGAGTTCCAGATGTTGATCGAAGTAAAATGGATCCCAAAAATATTTTAGGTGTAGTATTAGATATAATAGATAATGATTATTATAAATTAGCAACTAAAAACGGTGTTATAAATCGATTATACACCAGAAACCAGTTTTCAGTCTGTAAAGAAAATTTAATATCAATCACTGATGTAAAAAGAGATCAAAACATTTCTTTAAGGGAAGTTTCTACATCAAATTCGTTGATTGGTGGACAAGGCTATATAAGATGTAACTGCAAAACAAATTGTACTACAAAAAAGTGCAAATGTAAAAATGTTGACATTTTATGTAGTACACAATGTCATGACAGTTTGTTATGCTGTAATAAATAATTTTTAATTATTTTGATTTAATTAATATAATATATGTCAACATTAACCAAAATCTTGTTGTGTATGTCACCATTGACCAAAATCCTAACGTAAATGTCAACAACCACTAGTAAATATCTGTATTATTTTAATTTTTCAACATCCACCAATTCATTAGGTGTATGTTGACATTCACCAGGTGACTGTCAGTATTCACCAATTGCGGACATTCACAGTAACAAATATATGTAATATGTGTTCTAACAATACGTAGTGATGTAAGACTCAAAATTCAATACAACACTCCAATGTTGTTATTTAATATACAAATCACAGTTAATTTAACATTTAGTTACTTAACAATTGATTGAAACTGAATTTAACTCCAATATTTATATGTGTGATAGAGAGTCACGTGGCTTGATACAGGAACCTGAGACGTGGTTTTCTCTACATTTTACACAACGTGGATCATAGTAACAATATTTTCGAGTATGACCGTAAAACTGGCATGTATAGCACTGTGGAGCGCTTTTTGGTGGATGTGGTTTTTCAACAATAATTTTTGAGTTGAGAAGAAACTCAATCTTGAATACATTATAATTGTTGGTAGCTTTTTGAATATTAACAAAGAAAAGTGGCAAGGGCGTTTTGTCTGAAAATCACTTAATGTTGTGTATGTTGGTGACATGGTGGCCCAATTCTGAAAGGCCGGCGATGATGTCTTCGAGTGCAGTAGTTGGGTGGAGATTTCGAATAACTACGCGTAGCGGGCGCATAGAATCCGGCTGATATGAATGATAACTATTTAGAATTGTATGCATTATACATATATCACATGTATAACATATATATATATATATATATATGTGTGTGTGTGTGTGTTAAAATGTTGTGAAGAACGTAAGAGTCGTAGGACGTAAGAGAATCATAATGTTTTAACCGTCTACATTTTTAATATAAAATGTCTAAATTAATTTAAAATGGAAATTGTTATTATATTAGTATTATTGAAGTGACTATATATATTTTTATAAATATAAATTATAGGTATAATATATTACAGGTACGTATATTTATAAAAATAATGTATCAAACAGAATGTACAGATACATTAAATTATTTGTTTTTTTACTTAACGCACAATCAGTATAACCCAGTACAAGTAAATAGGGGTGATTTTCACCCCAAGGTATCGTTCGAAAAAAATGTAGATGGGATCGTTTGAGTCGGCTTGTACCGCCCGCGGTGTTATATTAAAATTAGAAATATTAACCGTAAATATGATTCTGATGGTTATATAACAAATTGTGTTTTAACTATATGCTTTTCTATTCGGCACCGTGTATTCTTCATTGTTTAAATCGATATCCCATTTTTCATTCTGAGTGCAGGGAAAATAATAACAGGCCCCAGTACGCAACAAAATGGCGAAATAACAATATGAAGTCTTTTGTGTGCGAGCGCAGGTGCTCCACTCTGTCGGTTTTTTCCAATCGGCACCTTCATGAAAATATATATTATAAGGTACCTATAACATTTTTTTTTTTTAACGAACATAAATCAATTTGTTGCTAAAATCAAAATAAAACATTCGTCTTTACTCGCCATAGGTTAACCGACCTAAACATCAGAGACATTCAACATTCAACGTTTTATAATTTATATCAAATTTCAAAATGTTTCATCTGAATTGTAAAATGTAAACTAATATATAATTTTTCTCACATACCTATGTATTTAAGTACCTAGTACATGCAATACTTTTTTTTTATTCACCGAACAAATAATGGGCTCCACTGAACAATATGTTCCTGCGTTAGTATTTACCTGTATATAATAAAATTATTACCTATAATGGCCATAATTGGCCAAGAAGAAATTAAGAAAATTTAAGCAAAAACGAACAAAATTCCCCAAGTAATAACTTATTAATATTATATTTCATGTTTTTGATATAATTTTAATATAAATATTAATAATAGGTAATAACAATAATAATAATATTATACATTTTTGTATAAAAATCACAATGATATTGAAAATTCGATACCTAGTAAATTTTGACCATCGCGTCAAGGCGAATATATTGAAATACTATTTGCAGACTTCGCGAGTATGATAAAACCAATAATTAGGTATTATAATATACTCACATATTATGATGTATAACCTAAATAATACGAGACCGACAAAGCATGTACCTATAAGTATACGGGCGCGCGCGTGGACGTATACGATGAGGATGTACGTGCGTTTTGCGTGTTAAACCTTTTCTTTCTCATTCTCTCTCTACCTCTCTCTCATTCTCTCAATCTTCGCATTGCAACCAAACGTCCCGGACGCAATCCCGACGGGAATACTTCCGGGGACGTGTACAAAAGACGTGCCGACTTTCAACAGATCGATATATATATATATATATATATATATATATATATATATATATATAGGTATAATTGTATACCCGCGCACACATCGAGTTTATTATATGTATTTTATTCGCATATATATATATATATATATATATATATATAAACACCATTTGGACAGAACGAGACTTGACCGACGCCGATGCCGACGCCGCCGATACAATGACAAATGACTCTTTCGCGTATCTATACACAATATAATATGTTTGTATTTATATATATATTGTTGTGCAGCGGTGGCGGCAACGAGGACTCTTATCCTTTTGCAGTTCGGCCCTTTTGTGCGCTACAAACGTCGTCGCTTTATATAATATTATATAACATAATATGTATAAGTGTATAACATAGAAATGCGATTTTTTTTCCGACCCCTTTTCTTGTTGTGTGTGTGAATGGCTGACTGTGACGCAGAACATATAATATTACCCCGTGGAGCGGCTCTGACGAAGTTCACGTCTTGCATAACGAAAATTTCGTGTTTCGCACACGGCGAATATCAAACATGTATGATAATATATATTATATTATGTCATATAATTTACCTGCTATATAAATACTATATATAATATTACATAAAAGCATATTATTTAGAAACTGATATACCTTTGTATATGTACATATTGTACATAATATTTTGAATTTAAAAAATAAAGAAGTGTATAATACATACTTAAACCAAATAAGAATGGCATGAAGAACTTTATTTTCCAATCAGTATATCAATATTTTACCGAAGTCTAACCGAAATTAATATTTCAATTTTTAAAGTGCTGGAAATTACGTTGACCAGGAGCCTAAATTCAAAACTCGAACTTTTTTAACTATAGTAAGAATTTATGAGTGAGTCCGTTTTCGACCAAAATCTTACCCTTCCCTTTTTGGCCGATTCACTTTTCGACCAGAATCGTACCCTTCCCTTTTCGGCCAATTCACTTGTCAACCAAAACAAAAATTTATGTGATGAATTTAAAATGATAAAATAATGATATACAATATTTGTCAATATGATTATCAAGTATAATATTAATATAAAAACAATGTTAATATATAGGTATTTTTACATTTTAAATAATGTTATAACATTTTATGCAACTTATAATTTCAGTAATTTTCTATAAGTATGACATAAAGTATATAATATTTTCCATTATTTTACAACAATTATATACCTATTAGTTTATTTATATAATATAATATTATATATTATATAATTATACACATTAGTGCCAACAATGTTATATTACTATTTTATTTTTTTATATAATATTAATGTATAGATATTCTTATATATTTTAAATAATTGTCTACATTTTATTTGAAATTTATTACATACATTTTTGTTTTGGTCGAAAACTGCCATGACCCAATTCATAACTAAAGTAAATATAAGAGACTTAACGAATTTGTTACCATCATACACTTTTTGAAGTACTTACATGAAAATTCGGAGTTCTACCCTCCTCTCCACTTTACTATACTTATGTAATACATGCATTTATATTTTATAATTTCCTAAGTAAATGTGTTCAATAAAAATGAATAGTCAAAATAAAATAATGAAAAAGATTTTATTCCAATCAAAAGAAAATATTTTTATGCTAAAAGTGTTGGTATAAGTTTTGTTATTATCAATGATAGCTAATCAATAATATAAGATAGGAACGAACCATTGTTAATATAATTATTATTTTAATATATCCAACGTCTAATTCACCATAAATACTGAAAATAAGTATTTTATTTTCATACATATAATATATAAACTTATGCAATAATATACTAATAATAAATGTTTTATCACCACTGCAACAAGTGTTTAATGAAGAAAATACCGAACTAATCTTTAAATTGTTCATAGTAAAACTTAAAAACTATTAAGTTTTAATTTGATTTAAAATATCATACTTTAGGTACCTCAGGTACTTATATATTATTTATATCTAAGCAAAATTTTGGTAGTAACCAAATTGATATTGAAGCTTTAACAAAAAAAAAAAAAAAAAAAAAACTAAAGCTAAATAAATATGGTATCAACTATCAATTGCAGACATAGTGAAATATACATAAAAATATGCATTTTGAAAGGTGCATTCAGGATATAATTATTCATTTATTTATTTATTTAGTAATACATCACGTTTATATAATTTAATATTACTATAATAATTTATCAATGCGATTTAATGTGCGACACCTTTCATATATCTATTTTAAATATTTATTCTCTATTGCGGACGTCCAACAACACATATAATATAATATATGCGCTTTACGCCTCTATACCTATAATCTATATATAATGTTATTATTGCAATGTGACTATATAATCTTAATCTATACATATATAAGAAGGAACGTGGTGTCCGGCAGCTGATGCAGGTGTGCAGATAATTATTTATGATAATAATATGCAATCGATCCAACTGCCGTCACCGCCGCGGTAGAAAACACGGATAGTTTTTGACAGGCGGTTTGGCACCGATGACGACGTGCCAGCTATATAGCGTAACATCGTCCGCCGAATACTGGTGGTTGTTAAATCTCTCGCTGACGACTTGTTACATTTTTCTCAAAGACCGCGATCGTAATTACGGACGCATTATTATAATTATTATTATTATTTATTACCTATATATAAAAACATCTACGGATAGACGATAGTCCCACGTAACACATACACTGTTTCAATCCAATAAATATAATGTTTAAATGTTTAAAAGTTTAAATAATTAAATTTTTAGCTGACAATGGATGTCTGGTTTACTTGAGTATATTTTATACATATAAAATGGTATCAATCACCAACTAAATGTAATTTATACTAATAATTTTAAGAGGACGCCACACCCACATACGTTGTCTCGTCTTACAAAGTTACAAATGTATATAGAACATAGCAAAAACTGTACTTGCGTGGGACAACTTACTGTTCTCCCTCAGTACTATAAGTAGAATTGCCTATAAGAATTCCACAACGGACCAGTAAGCACTTTATCTGTGTCATGGCGTCGTTATTTTTTTTTTTTGATAACATAAAAATAACGACGCCATGACACAGATAAAGTGCTTACTGGTCCGTTGTGGAATTCTTATAGGCAATTCTACTTATAGTACTGAGGGAGAACAGTAAGTTGTCCCACGCAAGTACAGTTTTGCTATGTTTTAAGTTTGTAGGATAGAGACACCGAATGTCGGTGTGGCGTTTTCTTAACTAACTTTAAACTAAAAAAAATATTAGTATGCAAATAGAAGTAATTCATTCTATCAGTGATTCTAATAGTATAAGTACTTAGTAGGTACACTCGTCTTCATCCAAACATTAGTGACCAAGTTTTAGGACAATGCAAGGTATATATAAGTACTTCGTATACTTGTCTATATTGTTACCGCGGAAGGTATGTATTGTGTATACTTAAATGATTGTAATTGTATAACATTATACATGAATTGCTTTTGAAGTCGTACACCTAATCATCAAATACAATTCACGACTGTGGTGTATTACTAATAGATGAGGCACCCAAATGCATAAATCAAATGGTAGGTACACAGATATGAAAAATGAGCTGCAGAAATATATTATATTGTAGTTGTTAAAAAATGAACAGCGCTCAGAATTTGTTTTATCAACACCTATTTTTTTTAACACTGGAGTCGTTATATAACTGGTCATTGTGACATTTTCAATTGTTACGCATCTTTAAAAGGTCATTTCCATTGTAAATAACACAAGATTGATGCAAGATCGATTCTAAGGGTTTTTATATTTTAGTGTCTACCCTGCAGGATGTCTCTTTTTTTACACACATGACAATTCCGGTTTACGTTTAAATTCATTGTGGTTGCATAAAATGTCAAAACACAATAGTACCATACAAAAAATGTATGAAGCCCCAAACTATTATCCAACAATGACCTGAGCAATGGCAGTTTAATAAAAATCAAATCACCCGGTGTCTATGTATATAGGTATACATTCAACAGCAGCGCCACTATATATAATATGATATAAAATATAAATTATTATGCACTTCATTGTAACTATCATTTGACAAATAGAATGTTTTTCGCTCTATGATTTTAGGGTCATTATTATTTTTTAACAATAATATACACTCTCTGTTATTAATGCTAAACATATTGTAATATTATATATATTGTATATTGATTATTTCTAAATTTTTTTATTTACCTATTATCATTGATTTCGACGTTTTATTTTTTTTTATACCAAATAAAGTGTACATTTACAAAAAACAAATTACAATTTTATAATATATAATTTTGTTATATCTGTAAACGTATTAAAACTATTATGGTATTGTGATATTTATAAACTTTAAGAATTAATTTGTGTAAGAAAATTCATGATATGTATATATGTATATACTATATATATTATATATATTATATATATATACTGGTAATTGCTGGTGCTTTTTTTAACGAATTCTTCTTAGTTGTTAGTTGTATTCAGATTATACTTCGTACCTATACATTTTAATATCCCATAATCTTGATTTAAGTATAATATGTTGAGTTGTCGATTTTTTGACAATACTCATAAATCATATTATCATAAACTATTAGGACGAGAGTTTTTATGTAAATACTTAGGTATAGGTACATTTCTGATAAGAATTGAGCACGTTATGGTTACATAACACCCTAAATACAATAATATGTATTTCTTTTTACATATTTTAAAGTAAATGCATATTTTATTATTATTAAGTAACTATTTTGATTTTTATACTAACTTATTTCAGAAATTAGTAATAACCTTTATGTTAGAAAAGTTCAAACAATATTTTATCCAAAAATGTTATACTTATTTATCTTGTGTAGCACACAGATTTGATTATTTAGCCGAAACAATGAGAGTCCAAGTAGTTACATAAATCACAATTGCAAAAAAATGTTTTTTTTAAAGATCTAAGTAGAGTTATAAAATTCAAGTTATAAATTAATGTTAATACCTATCCAAATGTTTGCATTCCACCTGATTCCATATAGTTAACCGCGATAAATTGGTTAGAAGCAGTTGAATATTAGGCATATTCTAAGAATTTTAAAAATATTGAAGATATTATGTCTAATCTAGCTTCAGATCTTAGATGGGTACTTGTAAAATTGTATAAAAAGCAATAAAATTGGTTTTACAAAAGCTGCCCTAACTAAAAAATAATTTGGCATACATTTCAGATTTTAGCAAATTGATTTTTTTGTTATTAAAAATTAAAAACATCAATTATGATAGTAATTAAAAGTCTTACGATAGTGAAAAGCTTAAATACATTAAATGAAGTTCAAGGAAAATCTGGAGTACCCAAGTATAAAAAAGAAAATAATAATTACGGGGTTTCGCCAAAAATGTGAAAATGCTTAACAAAAATTAAAACACATCATTATGGAATTTCTAGTATGAAATAAATTCCTTTACTACTATCATAAAGTAATCGGTATAAATCAACTCTGAAATTAAATCATGGTGAATTTATAAATATCTCTGATTTAAGTTGTTTCCAAAAAGACACAAATTTAATTTAATTTAATTTAATCAAAATATTAAAAATTAACATTTATTTGTTAAATATTCCGTGTTTTTAAAATGTTTTTCCATTGTTAATATTTTACCAAAAATAACAGTTTAAATATTTACATATTTTTTACCTTTTTACAGCTTAAAAATGCATACTCTACTCATAGCTATAATTTGTTTATTCATTATATATAATAACCGTTGTAAACATTAACGGTAAAAAACTATAAAAATAAAAATCTGAGTTCATAAGTTTTATTCAATTTTTAATTTTTAACTTTTAACTTTATTATATTATGATAAATAATAATTGAGTATTATCATTTTATGCATTCCGTTTATTTCCGTAAATGATTGTTATACAATTTACACAATCATGTATTTGTTAGTTTTCACATTTTATATATAAATAAACATAGGTCGTAGGTATTATATTATACGTATATTGTATTGATCAGCCATTATATTATTATATTTAATTCGCCCCCGGCGATTTCGATCGATATCGTTCAGCTACATCGTACAGAACTATACAGTTCTGTTCACACCGTATGTCAGCGCTTAAGGCGGGTAAGGTAGACATGGTGGGAGGGTGGGTGGTAAGCGCTTTTCATGGAAATTCTTAAGAACTAAACCAGTGGAGAGGTGCCAAAGGGTACGTCGGCCGGCTGTCAAACTTCTGACAAGCGATCTGCAAGCGGCTGCCTGTGAGCTTCGTTTATTCTACGCTGCAGTAAGCGTTCGCCCGATATTATACATGTTATTATATTATATACCTGTATAGGCAATTGCAACGAAAAATTCCATCCAAAAACCCTTAATAATATGATGGCGTACGTTGAACGTCGGTGTATTACTTTCTCACACGGCCATATGTGATTCATATATAGGAAGATTAAATTAGTTCTTGTATATGTATTTCCCAATATATATTCGTTTTAGATACAAAACATAAAATCGCAAAAGAAAAATAGCGATTTCACTCCGCGAAAGCTTCTTTATTCGTAAACGTCAATAATTATTGATGGATGTATAATATAACATTAATAAAGTAATGTAATATAGTAACTATTAATATGTCTATAACTATAAAGTATTAACGTCAAAATTTAATTTTGGGTATTATAATGTTTAACAGATTTTGATACAGTTTAAGAAATACGGTATTTGATAATATACCAACCAATTCAATGAAATAACCATACAATTTTATACTTTATTTATTAGCTATTAGCATTATGTTACCAAACACGGAAGACTGAAATCTTCAAGTTTACAGAAAATATTTATTATTAACTACTACTTATATTATACTTATATTTATATACAATATAATAGTATCAGCAAATATATTACTATTAAGTAAAACAAAATCATAATTATGTTGATTAATAAAAAATGGATATAAGTGTCTTATAAACATTAAAAACACATAATCATAATTTATACGAGACAAGTTATGATATAATAAATTGATAACACAAATCATAATGCTTATATCCCTTATTATTTTTATTTAAAGTTGAATCACAATAATCGACAATTGTCAATTATTTATAACATTGTATGAAGAATATATTGTTGTCTATACAGACCATAGCCAATCATTGGCCACCTGTGTAGAATACGAACTATTTAATCAAAAACCGGTCGCATTACTAGTATAGTTTACTTAATTTAAGTATTTCATATTTTGTTACCAAAATAATTTATATCCGAAATAAAAATATATACATTTATAACAATATAACACTTTCCATTAATGATTGCATTTTAATAAATTGTTAGTAAAATGACTCGTGGATAATACACATTATTTACCAACCACAATGATCAATTTTAGTCATTCAAAAAATTAACATTTTTGTGTTTTGTTTTGTTTTTATGCTTTTTTCATTATTTCTTTCAATAAATACTAAATAGAGGGTATGTAGTTCTAATCTGATGCAAAACAATAAAATGAATAATAATATTGATTTGACACCTTACATTTTTGTCACTTTTATAGTTAACTATTTTTAATATATAATAGACAATAGTTATAAATTGTAAATTGATAAAATAATAGTTATTACATAGGTACGGTTAATGATAAAAATACTATACTACAATAATTTTCTTCACTTTTTCATACAACAAAATGTAGTGATTACTTTGCATTGAATTTAATGGATTGAGGTTTATATTATGGTGATTTCAATGTTTAATATTTATAAATTGATAAGTGTTTTTCTGTCATCTCCAAGCTATAATGAATATTCAGAACATCAACATCTATAAAATATTGATCTACTATTATTGTTAGTCTTATCTGTATGACTGTATAGTTAGCTGTACAGTTGCTTACTGATATGCCACTGCGATACTTATAATAGTAATAACACTTACTTCATTTAGTTTTTGCTTTATATATATATAGTGCCTACCTACCTATATTTATTGATACGTACACAGGTCATGGACTTGATTAGATCCCATTCATCAAGTTTATATTATGTATAAAAAATAAACAATGTCAGAAATCGTTATCATTATCATTTATTACTGCGTGTCCACTGTCCATACTACTGTACCATCAGTCTTCTCTGGAGACCACTACACGCTATACAACCGCGCACTCCCAATGTGCTTGTTTGTTGTGTGTCCGACGTACGTGTATAATATAATATATACATATTATATGACTTCTATTGTTAGTGTCTGTGAAACTTGATGGTTGTCGAACTCGGGCCAAATACCAAAGCTACATATATGTGGCTAATCTATTCCGATGTATTGTGTATTGAATATTGTGAAATGCCGGTATAGATATATGTTTGCGTACAAAATATTATATACCTGTACATACCTTTCCGTAGAAAATGTTAAAAATCTTGCACAAACCATTACTTGCATCGGTTGTTGGTCGCGTCCGTTCAAATATATATGGTGTTGCGTGGTTTGTTGGAATACAACCGCAAGAATATAATATAATATAATGTAGGTTGTAGGTAGCTGGTGTGCGCAGTCTTTGAATTCGTCGTTTTAATATATAATATTATATTCTCGACAATGAAAACGCAGCATTCGGTGAAATCAAAAAGACCAAAGCAACACATGGTTGATGAAAATGATATAACTATATACTACTCACGTCCGTTTCCCAATGTGTAATATATACATATATATGGTATACGAATTATATATATATATATATAAATTACCGTTCTTTTCTTTATGTGGCGACCCCACACGGTATCATGTTTTCTTGACCGGCTACTGTTTCGGGCCTAATGAACATTGGAGAGCAGTTTTCGCTCATTAATCAAAATAAATAAGTATACGTAATATTTTTTTTTCAAAACGTTTTCCCATTGACTGAACACCACCACCTCCACCACCAGTCTCTTTGACAGTGTTAAACGTCTTTATGCGCATTGTCAGATTAATTGTTCGGACACGGTTCGGGTAACTAGCACTGCACATGGAACGCACGAGCTCCCACGTTGCTTCCTGACCTGATGATGTGGTCGTTGCTCATAGAACTCCTTGGAAACCAGTTAGTGTGACTGAAATTTAAAATCGTGGAAAAGTGTGAAACATATACGGCAGGACAATATTTTGGGAGGCTAGTACAAGTGAGACCGTCAGAATTTACCACGAAAACTTAAAACGATCCATCATCTTGCTATTTTATTTGAGTCAACGATTGAAAATCTAGAATCTAAAATATTGTTGTATAAATTGAAAATATATTTATGTGATATGAATTATAGAATACTGAGTAATTACTATACATCACTAAATCAGAGGTTGGCAATCTTTTTTGATGTCAAGGGCCAAAAAATAAATACATTAGACATTGGAATTTTAATATACTTATATTATTTTATTTTAAACATAATGTATACCTACTCACATAAATTATAGTTTTTTTAAGTTTACATAATTCTTAGGAGTATTAATTTAATAAGGTATCTACGAAAAAAAACAACGTTTCAATCCGCAGTTTCCACTCCATAGTATCCATTAGTTCGTAATTTTTGTACAAATTATAAATTTTATTAACAAAACATATAAAATTACAACAAAGTCCAAATGTGACCGACCAAGGCAATAAACCAATACATTATTATAAATTAAATGTTATTGTATCTCGTCTGCAAGATACATGTATTATTAGGTACGTATATTGAGCTTGAATTAAAGGGGACGCCCGCAGATGGAGCTCTTTTATACCTACATAAAATAGTTTTAGCACATGTTCTTGGGTTTAACCCCCACTCCCCTTCCATTGGCCTTTTTTTTCAATCCGCATTATATTTATAAGGTATGTGAAAATGCATTGTCTCATCATATAATATATATTTATAATTAGGTACAACATAAATATATTAATTGCTGCACAAAAAAAAAATATTGATAATATTATTTATTGATATAAAACGTTAAAAAATATTAAAAACAAGAGAGATAAATTTGTTACTTATTTGATGTTTTAATTATGTATACAAATTTATAATTTGTAATGTATTTTTATTGATTTCAAATATTTAAGCTCAAGTTACCAACTGTGAAAATTTAAAATTATACAGCATACTATATACATATTTTAAATAGTAAAAATAATAACAGCAATATGATCATCTGCAAACACTAAAAAGTATAGGTATTATTAAGTCATGTGGTAGTATTGTGATAAACAGTTACCACCCATTCCTGATTTTTGAACAGGAAAAAATAAGGTATTATAAGTCTAAAATTTAAACACGTTAAATAATAAAAAGATTTGTTTTTTCAATAACCTCTTTATCAAAAAATAAATTAGTTTAACTTAGATATGTACTTAATGAGTTAAGCCGTTAAGCGTATAGCTTTGTAATTTGTAATTAACTAAAGAAATCATTATTTTTAAGATCTTAATATGATATACATATTAAATAACAAAGACAAATGTGCGAATTGTAACCTACCTATTATAATATATATAGGTATTTAGATATTTTAGTATTTATTATTATTTATTGTATATATAAGATATAACCTATATAGGTAGTAAACAGTAATATGGGTAATGGATATTATAGATACATGATATTGGCTCTATGTCTACACTCTATACATGACTGCGTAAATTTAATTTTAACATGAACTAATAAATGTTTGTGTTTTGTCATTAATTTAAAGACGTATAGGTATTAATTTTATAGTTTACGATCTATCTTAAATTGATGCGAGAATTTCCAATAATTTTTCTTCAAAATTAAAAAGCATTATTTTATATTAAGTTTTTTCCCCAAGTCAAAAGTGAATGTTCAAATATATATTCAACTGTTCAAATTAAAAACAGCAGTACATATACATATCTATAAATTATTATACGCTTGTAATAAGAAACTATTCTTGTACATATTATTAAAACTATGATATTATTACAAAAAAAAATAAATAATAATAATAATATCCACGGTCTACAACAAAAACAACCGCGAGGGGTGGTGAAAAAAATGAAAAAGGGGGTATTAACCGACCTCCTGGGGTTTTCGATATTCGTTATGTGCCCTGTCCCTGGCACTGGCTGTCTCCGTCGACTGACTTAAGACGCGGCAGTTCCTTGCCGAGCGGATCATTAATCAAAATATTTCACCCCAGCCAAAAGTATCCCCGAAAACCCCCTGAATAGTAATATTCCCTCTCAGTCTTTCATTCTTCCTCGCTTAGGCTCTTACACGCACGCACAACACACACACAAACACATTGCTGTGTCTTTCTCCCTCGCGTTCCCTCTCTATTTCTCTTTCTCTTTCATTCTGCTGCTTCCTTGCTTTTGAATTTCATTTTCTATAGTATTTTTTACTTTTTATTTTACCGCACATCGTCAGTAACTTGCAAAATGCAGACACACCCTGGTGCTGTTGTGTGGGCGACACTTCAACCTATTTAAACAATAAAAAATTAAAATTAAATAAATAAATATTGAAAACTTAGAATTTAAAGAAACTTTAAAATAATTATAACTTAGTATGTTTACGAATAAAATTTTGTATTATCGATCAATATTTATTGTGAGATTATTTTTCACAATTATAAATAGGTTGGATGGTATAAATATATATATACTTAACTCTTAAAATATTTATACCAGTACCTATGTCTCATGACAAATTTTAACAACACTGGTTTAAATAATGTGATATTTTTTACCAAACTTATTATGAAATATTTATCATATTACGTAAGTACAAAGTACCAAACAAATATAATTAATATTTACATATAAATGACTATAAATTGTATAACTACCGATTAATTCGTATGCAAGTACAAAATATTTTGGATTTAGTTAACATCCAAAAAATATCTTATAAAATTACGGTAATAATTTAATTGTGTTATAAATATTTAATCTTAATATTTTTTTTATGAGATGATTAATTAAATAAATGTTATTTATAGAATATTATATATTTATATGCAATTTAGATGCCCGGGTTGGTTTTAACATCATATTTTTATAGAAATTCTATAATTTCTTAGGACCTTAGGTGACCATGCTGATATATTTCTAGTAGGTATACAGGCGTAAATATACGAAGGGGAATTTTTATAGTTCTATCATTTAGCACGTATATAATGTCTAGGATCAACGTCCTGTAAGTTCAAGGAGGATAAAATGTAGGTCTTGGGATGTGGATTATTTTACTCCAACTTGTACAACTACCCTTATATTCTTTTACAGTCATCTAGTTTGCGATTAAATTACACTTATATAACTTTAAAACTTTAAAACTGTTTTTTTTTTCAAAAAATAATCAATAAGCTGGTTTGGCTGTTTATCAGCAGCTGTTAAATTAATATTTTTCTTATTCCAAAGATCCTCGCATATTGCATACGCTGTTATATAAAACAAATGATAAGTAATAATACATTAATATTTAAAAATGTACACCTATTATATCAAAAAATATAAAAAAGAAATATTAATACTATTAAGCTGGAAGCAATAAATATCGGAAAAAAATTACAATTAAAATTCCGAAATGTTAAAAATGCGTGCAATATTAAATATTTGGTACACTTAATAAGAATTAGAGAATAATTACGATTTACCTATTTCATATCATAATATATTTTGTACGTAGTATTCTGTATCTATAAAAGATGTGTAATACAAATAACTGCAAATAGCATACATAATTGAATCTATAATTTACAACATTTTAATAAAATGTACTTATACTGTCATGTTTATAAAATTATAAATTTGTCACATGTTCATAAGGTAACTTTATTATATCCTGTTATGAGTGTTTTGGGGATATGCAATGCCCATCCCGCCACATCAAAGTTGCGATTTTGCTTATATCGTATTCGTATAAGTATTATATTAAGTTTTTTAAGATTAAAAACAGTAACCATCAGTATAAAATTCTATTAGTTAGATTTAAAAATCAAACCAATTAAATCAACATTTTTACTAAATCTGAATGGATGATAATTAAATAAAATTACATTTTTGTTTTTAGTAAATATAATATTTTTCAATTACAATTTTATCATAAATTATGTATTTACTATAATATTTAAATAAACAATTCATTAGCACGTTGACTAATTTGGTATAATATTACCGACAGTCATTTTTAAATTATCATATTTCATACATAATTATCTGCATAATACATATACAAAATAAAATATAGATATAGATCAATAAAATTAATTTTATAATGTAAAAATAATGAAATAGTAATAAAATTATAGACACCAGAATAACATATAGAACCCATAGAGTTATATTTCGTCGAAAAACTAAACAAAAATATTAATTTTTCATAGATAAATAGATAATTAAGAAAAATATTGATCTATTGTCTTTATGTTTTTCGGTACCAAATTATGTGGTGTCTTTAAAAATGGTGATTGGGAGTAATAAGGCGACAAGCACCGTAAAAAAAAATGTTAGAAAAAATAAGGACCCCAAGAAATTGGTCTCGAAACAATTCATTAATCTTAACTGGGATATCGTCCCTCCCGTTGAGAGTTGGCAGTCAATTTAAAAAGAGCGCCCTATTTTAGTATCGGCAGTGATATAATACTTTTAAATTGGCCATGTTCGTTTTATGTGGGGTGGGCTTTACCAAAAGAATTGGAAATATTAATTTTGAACACCATGTGTGTTTGGGATGCTGGATAACTATTATTATATAATATTATGTTATGAGTTTTTAAACAACAAATTGATAAATCGTTTTTAACACAACATATAAGTACCTACTACCACAAAAAAATTGAACAATAGGTACATATTATAAAAAAATTATAAACTAAAAATATTAATCTTATTTGGAATACTATACGTTTTGTTTAATTTAAATAAATAATTCACAGGTACGGATCCATTTATCAACTACATATTATTACTCTCTAAACATTCTTGATTGATAAATAATAAACATATCACATATTTCGTAGGTATTAAAAATAATATATTTATGCTAGAAAAAAATAGGTATAGAAGATTTGGTCACTCTAAGTACTTTAAAAGTGCCGAATGGCATCATCGTTATAAGAGGACATAATATGATACCAGACGTTATAATATTGTATTGGTATTCACAAAATTATGCACGAATAGTTTGTTAAATCTATAGGTCCGATGTATGTGTAATCGATAACTTTTTTTTTCCATCAAGTATCAATCACGTAATGGGGTCAGATTATGTGGATTATGCACCAGCGTAATAAGTTATATTATAGATTTGGTATTGGTTGTAGTTTTGAAGTGATTTCAATCAATAATTTTTCAGGGAGTATTGTATAGGCAATTTATCTAGCCCAGTAGAATATACGAAACGCCAACAGACGATCGTTTTATGTAATATTACACAAAATATCCGACGTTGTACAAGCCCCCCCCCTCCGGACCTATATCAATACGACTTGGTCAATGGTCAATTATTAATAGAACATGTAAATAAATGAATAATTTTGTTTTAATAAACGGAGACTGATAAATTCATATAGTCCGATAGTCTGTGGTTCAATCTCTACCTAATACAGGTGTTAGCAAATACTATAGATTCTATATATAATCTATAGTACCTGGTGTTAGGTAAGTATAGATACTGATGAACAGAACAGAACTACGAGAAATGTTGAAGAAAATTTAGAGACGATAATCTTATCATAAGAAGCTATAAATATTTTAAAATAGATATAACTAGGTACTACCTATGTACCAATTATAATAAAATAACTGTTATCGAAATGGAAAAACCCACAAGGCCACTATAATAATCATTAACAAAACAATTCGAATTAAACACTCCAGCGTCTATGAATGCAGCTGCAACTAATAACGATACAAAGTACAAACTAAATTATGTAAATTATATTATTAAACTAAGAACTATATTATCAAGATCTCCAACTCTGAAGACCACCGACTTTTGAGGATAATTTATTTTTTTGATTATTAAATTTGTAATTTTCGCCAATCTTGGTGTTCGAATAATCAAAAAATTCGATACAATCCGTTTCCACTGACCCTTTTTACAAACATTATGCTTCCTTATAAAGTTATAACATAACCATTTTAAGACTACCTAGTGTTTAAATATTTTTAACGAATAAAGTACTATAAATAAATAATTAATTGTCATTTGTTAATAAAGTAGGTAGGTAGTAGGTACTTATAATTGTATAATTGTGTTTTTTATGTGCAATGTGCATGTCTTTTGTCGTGCATTGCAATCCAGTGGAGTATATGGAAATTCATTTGGGCGGGGGGGGGGGGGCTGAACCCAAAAAACCCTCCTAAATACACCACTGAATTGCACCTGCCTATTTCAGTACGACAATTATTACCTATAATTCTTATTTTATAAGTAGTTAAATTCATCCAAAAATTGACAACTAACCAAACATACACGAGTTGAGTGTTAGTTTGTTCGGCTTATAAACTTTGACGATTTAAATTTTCATCTTGAATTTTTTTCTTTTTTTGATGCATCATAATAATGTGATAATATTATAATTTATAATATATATGCATAACTGCATAAGTACTTCAGTATTTGAATCGTTTTAAGTCGCGGCATAGAAAGTAAGTTGGCACCACGGTTAGTTTTTATCACATAATATGTACAAATTGATAAGAAACATATTTAATATTTGAAAATTAAAACCGAAATACCGAATTCACTAATTTAGTAATTTAGTATTCCTTTTCCTCACTCTTCCTGTCTATGATAGTCCGATTAAAACAGAGTCGAATTATTCGAATTTCGAGTATAGAATATAGATCGACAATCATTGACATTATTGACCAATCACAAATGGTAACTTGTTGATTGTTCACATTTTTTTCCAGCTTCGGCCATCCGGGCAACTTCCGTCTTCTATTTATCGGTAAAAATTGGAGCCGATTGTGTAAACTGACTAAACTGAAATAATATAACTCCTATATTATAGTTGAGCTATATAACTATTGACGTCGTTCACTGTTTTATTGTATTTTAGTATCTGTGAGGTATTCATTCATTTTTAATAAGTTTTTAACTTAATAATTAATATGGATGTACCTCTTGTTTACTAGGTTTTAGGCAAACGTATCAAAATGGCAACTCCAAACAACAATAATGCATCCGACGAAGAAAAAATTGATCCGATGAAAGACGTACGTGCAGGAATTGTACGAGAAGTGGGTAGTCAAGCCATATGGAGTCTATCTTCATGCAAACCAGGTAAAATAAAAATTGTTCTACTAAAAAAGCTGAAGACAATGTAGCTATTTAGCCAATAAAAGAACTTGTTTTTCTTGTGTTATGAACTTGGCAAATAAAAATTAATGACTTATACTGAAGGAAATGTCCTCAGTAGTCCCCAAGACATACAAGTTCATAGACTTGCACAACTTACATTTTTCCGACTACGGTGGAGGGCGGCAAATAATTTCTAATAGAATCTGGATGATTAAAATATTAAATAGATGAGGTTCAATGAAAACAATTTTTGTCAAATCTTTATATTTTTACAATAGTTATATGAAGACAAAAACATTTTAAGATGTGTGGACAGTCCAGTTTTCTGCCTTCCACGGTCTGCCAATATCTTACTGTTAGACTATAGTATACCTACAATATTAAGCTTTTAAATTATTTTTACTATTTTATTTTAGGTTTTGGTGTGGACCAGTTAAGAGATGATTGTATGGAAACTTACTGGCAGTCAGATGGTCAACTTCCACATTTAGTTAATATTCAATTTAGACGTAAAACAGTTGTGCGTGATATATGCATATACATTGACTATAGACTTGATGAAAGCTATACACCTGGTCGTATATCAGTACGTGCTGGCACTAATTTTAATGACTTACAAGAAGTCGAGGTAGTTGAACTAAACGAACCATATGGTTGGGTAAGAATAATGACTAAAGATATCAATGATTCACCATTGAAAACATATATGCTACAAATCGCTGTTATAACCAATCATCAAAATGGAAGAGATACACATATGAGGCAAATTAAAGTTCACTCACCAGTTGAAAAAAGAGATCTTCTGATTGGTAATTTTAGCACAGTAGAAATGAGACAATATACAATCATAAAATAAACTATTTTGTTTTATTATTTGTTAGCTAATATTATGCTATGATATACTATGAAAGATTAGATTAAAAATTACAATTATCATTTGGGTAGTTACCTTCTAAATTGTAAGTTTATATTTGACGTAAAATGTTAACATTTTGTATTAAGTTATTGAATTTATTATTCTTCTTTATAACATATGAAGTTGTTTTATTATGAAATTTATCATCTTGACATTTTTTTAGAATCCAAAAAATATTTGTTAATAATATATTGTACCTTTTTTTCTGATTTTTATATTTTACATTTGTACGATAATTTTATGATGAACATGACTTAAGTACTCCAATTCCCTTAAAATGTTGTACTGTGCCCTTAAAATATTATAGCCATATTGGTAATTTGACTATTATATTATTGACATTTGACTGTTGTAGCAATGACCAAATAATATATTATATATTATTTTGTCATAGTTGTAGCTTTCCGGATGAATTAAAATCAATTATCTTCAGTTGTTCAGCTAATCTATCCTTTATTACTAAAATATTAAAAAACAATTTAATTTTAACTGCAATTAATTTATCATATTTGTGTTTTCTATTTACTACTTAAACATGTGATTTTTTCTTCATTCTGTTTCATCTCACTGCCTATCAATGTGAATTATTTATTTTTATATTGTATGTTGACACAAATCAAATGCTTAATCCAGTGGGATAAAAATAATTTTTGTAAGGTGTGTTTATTATAAATATTATAAAATATATATACAAACTATAATTTTGACTTTAACTTATAAAAATATATTTGTACATTATATCAGTTATGATTTATGATCATTAGATAATGTTAATAAGTTATCTACTTATCATAACAACAATGTATAATTATATAGTTAGTTAAAATCAAAGTTATAGTTTGTATTTATACTGTTATAACCCCCAAACAATCCCCTTATATATCCTAGTGGTTAAATCTTACAAATAATAATAAAATTATTTTATTTTTAAAATAATATATTTATGTTTATCATTAATTTGACATTCATTTCCTCATCAATTGTAATCAATAATTATTGCTATTCATTATATCTGACTAATTAAATCTAAAGCTGTTATTTTTACTTGATAAATTATGATGAAAAATTTATTTTTGTCTCATTAATTACATTATTGTTACATAAAAAATTTTTAAAACTGTTCATGTAAGACTAATATAATTTTATATTAAAACAGCCGCCATTGTATTTATGTCATGACATATTAAACAAATTAGTTTCAATAGAGTGGAAAATTATGCTATGCTTTCTTTGAAATTATCGGTATCTTTATATATATAATAATTTGTAGATGAGCAAATATTAGTTTATGGTTGATATTTGAGTTATTTTATATTTTATGTACCAGTAATCTACAGTAATCATTAGAGTATTAGTGAATCTGACATTCTAATTCCATTATATAAACATACTAGTTAATAAAAAAATTAATATAATATTACATGTGTTAAACTTAAAATAGTATAACTAGATATTTAATATTTGATACTTGATATTATTTATTGTTGTAATTTTTTTTTCCAAAAGAAAAGATTCATTCTTCTCGATGTAATAAAAAGTAATAAAAAAAATGTTGCAGTATAAATTAATTTTATTCTATTTACTCTAGTTGATGTGTGTATTTTAAGTGTAAATATTGTAGAATAGTATTTCTCAAACTGTGGTATATGGAAAGACATGTAAATATTATTCAGATCTAATATTATTTCATGTTCTATATGAATGTTTACTAAATAAACTTAAATACGCCTAAATTATTTTTTTCATACATTATTATTATTAAATATATATTGAAACTTTGTATTGTGGCCGATCCATAATACGCATGAGTGTTAAACAAACAAAAAGTTAGAGAATCTCTGATTATTATACTCCAGTATATATCATCATAGCTAAAATAAATAAATGAACAAATAATTAATAAGTGTATAAATCCAGTACTGTGATTCTGTGAAATACATAGTGATTACTGATTAGGTTTAATAGCTTTATGTTTACATAATATTGATTAATACTTATTTGGACATTTTGGTAGTGTAAACAAAACATTATTTTATAATTATTATGTAAAATTATACATATTGTGGTTCAACAAATTTCAAAACTTCATAATGGCGTTCTTATGATTTATCAAAATTAAGTTTTAATATTGGTCTTCTTTAGTTCAATGTTTGTTACTTTGTTCTATTCTTACATTAATAATTAAATTGAAAATAAAATCAACATGAACCACACTAATGCAGTAATACTGATTCTTTTACTATAAAATTTCTAATAAAAATATATAATCAAGGTGGATTGCATACTTGCATGTGTTATAATATTGTAGAGTTATGAAACATTAAGTATAATCTTTTAAATTCTAGGTAAAATACTGAAAATAACTATAAATATTCAATGTTCAAATTCACATAAAAATTTATTTGAGTAAAATATTAAATTATGTATATTTTTTTTTCAAAGTAGTATTTTTATTCGTGTTATGGTCAAATAACATATAAAATATAATTCCTTATTTACCCAAATCCATCATTATCACTTTTAGTACAAAATGTATGAAATCAAACCAAAATTTAAAATCACAATTGATTTTAAAAATATAAAAAATTTTCTTAAGAATAGTAAAACTTATAGCAAATAAAAACAGTATGCGGTTATAGATTGAAAATTAAATTGTTAAGTCAAAATTATTGTGTTGTGTCTATAGTTATCGATCTATTTGACTATTAAAAAAATATAATCAATTACTAATAGGTACAAATCTTAACATGCCAAATAAGTAGTGCACATAATTTAGCACCTACACAAGAGTGCAACATAGTTTTAAATGTTTATAAATATCTTAATATGAATTTATCAGTTCCACCATGTAGCCAAATTGTTAATCCAATAACAATATAATACTAAAAAGGAATTTAATTTAAACAAGTAAACGACCTAAATTTTTTTTAGATTTTTTTAAAAATCTATTGCATTATTTTATTTTATAATTTATGACTTTATGAGAGTGAGCATATTATATTGTAGCACTTGTAAAATATGAATGTATACATGATGACCAACATTGCAATTATATTATAAGAATGTAAAAAACAACTACTAAGTGATAATTTAATTATTTAAAAATTGTGGTTTAATTTTTGAATTTGTATTATTACCAAAATCTTTAATTTACTAGTTTTTAGCAGTTACAGAATTTAGTGAATTTTTTTACAATACTAGTCTTATTGTGCCTAAAAATTTATATTTTACTTTCATTCAAAATCTTTTATCAGTTAAGTACAATCTAGATATAGTTCTTAAACCTTAAAAATAATTAACAAATTATATATTGTATTAACAAAGGTACAAAAAAGTTGATAAATGGACAATTATGAATTAAAGAATTTTATTTTTCAAAATTACTTACAATTTATTGGTTAACTATCATAGCTTTTAATAGCATGACAGAATTATTTACAAAAAACATATATAATACCAAAATAGGGTAAAACATTATCACAGACACATTTAATACAAAAACAAAACTTAAATACAAAAAAATACAATTCTTTTGACTCAAAATCTATTAAATGTGTACATGTTGTATTCTAGTTCCAATGTGAGTATCAGTCAGACCAGGTATAATAGGAGTAATTATAACATGGAACTTTAATGGAATTCTGTCTGATAAAAAGTATGAGACATTAGTGTCATTAATGTGAATTAAGTCTTCATTAGTTATCGGTTGATTAACTGCATCATACACCATCAAATCATCAATAGTTATCAGATTTTGATTAGTGTTAAACAATACAACCTTTTGTACAACAGTTACAACATGAACAATTTTATTCTGAACAGCATACACCAAAATAGCAACACGAACATGACGAGAAACTTTTCCAATATCTTCTGGTCGTAATTTCATTTTAATTGTTGCACGCACAGTTTTGATTATTACTTCAGGCACTTCTATTGAACCACGCCAAGACATCAACATTGCCTTGCCAAAACACATACCTCTCAAGTACATTTCTATTTCCTGTTATAAAAAAAGAACTTAAATTATTAATAATTATTGATTGTAATTGTAATTGTACTGACCCAATTAGATTCTTCGTTAGGTTCAAATTCTCGGTCAAAAAGATTGCTACAGGTTACAATTTCACGCTTTATAGATTGGTAGTTTTGGATAGTTTTTGTGCGTATTCTAAAAGAATTTCCCCATCTCTCACAAGTGTACAATCTTGGTGTACATTCTAATAAATGTTCAGTATCTGAAAGTTTTTCTTGAAAAACGTAAGGTTATCAAAATAACGCACTAATAATTAAATAATTATTTAATTGTAATAAATATACCAGTTTTAACCAAATTATACTCCATGGCTGCAGCCATTTTATCAACAAAAAAGTCTTTATTCTGTTTGACAATAGGTACCATTAACAGTTGGGCCATCTGTCTAGGAAGAATCATTGGGTATCTAATGAATGACATCACATGTTCTGTTAAGCTACTCATGTATTCTTCAATTGTATCTGAATCATTACATTCAAGTAGTTTTTCTGCAGACTGGTAGTTTAACCATGATGCAACACATCTATGACACATTTATATATTATAATAAATTTTAAGTTTCATCAATAAGTAACATACAGTGACGCAATTAGTGGCTGAAGATGCTATGGAGATAAGTCCCCCCCCCCCAAATTACTTTGGATAACATCAAGTCATCAACACAAATTAGAAGAAAAAAACATCATAACTTTATATTGTTCACTATTTAAACTTTAAAGGAATTACCTATGTTTAATTTTATATTTTAGAATATTGTATTAACTACAAAAGACAGAGGTATAACTCGCTCTCACCCATAGCACATATTCAGATGATACATAATATTGTTAACAAGGAGACACTTATTACAAAAAAAAATAGTTGATTATCTGTGTAGTGTATAATGTGTATAATATGACAAAAAGTGTTGGAGGGCAGAACTCCTGTAGTACACATTTGGTTGATAATATTATGGTAAGGCCTCACCTCCTCTCCGCCAAAGTTTATAATCTAATTGCGCCATTGGTTATATTAAAATTAAATTTAAAAATTTACCCAAACAACTGCATTTCATCATGTACCACAAGATCAGACTGTTTCAATAGCCCAACAAGAATATCACATTGAAATGTATTGAAACATTTGATACAAGAATCAAGATTCCATTTTATATAATTTCTGCAAGCCTAATTGTTTAATTTGTATAAGTATTTATATTAGTTGTTTAAATTACAAATCATTTGCCCTTAATTTTTTTTTTTAATTGCGTAAAATTATAAACTCACTTTAAGTAATTTATTCCACGGTGCCTTGATATCCATACACTCAGTATCTTGCCAAATTTTACTATAGTATAAAGCCTGAAACAATTTTTTATAATTTATAATTCATGTGATTAATTAAAATTTGTAAAATACAAATTATATTTGAATTTCAAATTCATAATTTTGAAACATATTCAATTCAAAGAACAATCACAATATGAAAGTAAAAGATGAAAATTTTAACTCGAAATTCTAAACGTAATACTAACAATACATGTAAAATACAACAATCAAATAAATACTTTTTGAGAATATGGTTGAGAGTATGGTCATAAATGTGAAATGTACAACATTTTTTTCTTTTATAAGAATAAAATCTAATAAGATAGAATACAAAGTAATATTTACATTAATTGTGGTTGGTTGGTTTAATGACAACACATATTGAAACCAAGTTACTAATTGACCCTGGTCAGCGGCATCAGCTATATGTTCACACATATATTCAACACACAGTACTGTAAGATCCTAAAATATGTTAAAGTATAGTTACATTTTTTGTCATGTGAAATTGATCTTTAAACTGTACAATATACCTTGACATTATACTTGTCAGCCAACACTAGCATTGGCATAATATTAGATTGCTCGAGCGTTATTACACCAGTATAAAAATATTGGAGAAAAACTGGAAATACTTCGATACACTGTGGCACTTCTTGTAGCTCGATGACTTCTTGATGCGAGTCACTCCATATTGAGTTCATTAACATGGTCTGTTAAGTTAAAGTAATAAGTATTTACATTTTAATTAATTTTGAATTGAAAATCACCTCAAACACATCGCTGGATATACATAACATGAAGCGGTGAGCCGGATATGATATTCCACCCACGATGAGGGTAATATCATTTAATAGTTTGTTGGCGTAGACATTTTGAATTTTTTTTAATAGAGCGTTTGAATTATCATTCTAAATGGGAATTTATACATTTTTAAAAATTACGATATGCTGACAGTTTATAATTATTATGATATAGGTAACTCACAACATTAGGCATAGCATATGAATGATCCATTTCACATTCAGCAGACATTCTTCGTCGCTTCATTCCCAATCAATAAAATTAATAAATGCGTTTGTAGGAATATTTTTAAATTAAATCATAGTTTGTATAATAATTAGTAATTAGTAATTACTACAACTAATAAATTCATTTTTGATTTGTATTTTGTTTTAACTTTTAATCTATTATTTCAAATTATCAAATTTCTTATCAAACCTAAGATAACAGAATCAATATAAAAACTAAAAAAAATACATGGGATTATAAATTATTGTCAGTGAGCGAGATCATAATTATTTATGAATGGATCTTCGCAGGAAAACACTCCAGATCCATGACGTCATTAGTTAGTGTTATCAATATTGTCCTTATCAAATGTTATGGTGATTAAATGCGCGGTGATTTATTTTTAGCATATTTTGTTTAAATGTAGTTTTGAATGTGCTTTACGCTGTGATATATTGTGCCATATTTGTATACATTCTTACAAATGTACTTCCTTGAATGATGTTATAAACTATAGCATTTGTAAACACATTCATCCATCCGATCCATGCACTGCAGGCTGCAGCAGGTAAACCAAACCAAATATTAAACTTTGAATCAAAAGTTCCTGTACTGTAATGACACCAGTTAATAGCCCATTAGTGATAGATCGTGTTAACAGTAAAATAACAAATAAAATAGAGATGATACTGGAATGTGCAATCGAACAAATTTAAATGACGAAGACCAGAATAATGTTTTAAAACACTGTGACAAAATACTTGATATATTTGCTAACAATAAAAACTTGAGTTTCAAAAAAAACGTAGACTAATTTAAAAAGTAAAATAGAACTGCAAGCTCGTTTTATGCAAAAAAAAAAAAACTGGAAACAACTATTTTTTCTTCTGCTGAAGAATTAATTATTAAAAAAATCACGCTTTCACCAGTTTCACCCACAAATTAAGATATAATATATTAAATTGTGGTTTCACCTAAAAGCACAGATAGCAAAAATTTTAAATTATATTCTATAGTATATGGCATACTGGTTTTATTTTTATTTATAAGGAATTTGATTGTACTTGACTTTAAAAAAAAAAAAAATGTTGACATAAATCTCGTTTAACGGCCACGCAAATTTTTCGTTATTTTATTTAATCAGAAACATAAGCATTTCAATAAACTTATAACAATGGTGCAAAATTAATTTTCGAAAATGTATAGTTTTGAAGTTATAGACTTGTGAAGTTACGATTTTATGTTTATACGCCTGCGAGTATAACATTATTTCAATGCCACGTGGGCTGTGGAATAGAGTTAGTCGAGTATCGAGTTGTTTACTCGGACTGTTGGTAGCCTAGTAGCTAGGTAGTCACCGGCGGGGCTGGTAGGTGAAGTGGGTACCTTAAGTTTGGTGACCAAAGTTGGTAGGCGAATAGATCCACTGACCACTATACTTGTGGCACCTACTTTGACTATCAAGGTGAAGTTTATTTGTTAGGGGATCCGTCAGCTAAAGCGCAGTGATGATTTCCCCACACGACCCCGAAAGGGTAGCCGACCTTCTCATCGCTACATGTTGGCTATTTTAGCCCCAGGGGCATAGGCGTAACTAGACCTTAAAGTTAGGGGGGCTGAAGCCCTAACATATTTAATATATATAACAAATTTTAGTACATTACTACATTATAGTAAAATAATTTTTCTATAATGACAATCAAAATTTTTTTTCCCAAAAGCTAGTTTAAGCTACTTGTACTAAAAATAAATACCTAATTAATTAGTATTTATTAAAAGCAATTTAAAAATGACATTTAATCTTTAAAAACGTAGAATGGCAGTCTATGCTCAAATTCAATTTGATTGATTGATTATTAAATTCAAATTTAGCACACCCATTACAGTGACCTACTTCATCTCAGATACACACAACACATATAAAAGAGCAGAGCATTTTTTTAGATTTTTTTTTTATTGGTCTTCAATAGTGTTTAGTTTTTGCAACTTATTGTTGCGCTCTACCAGCAACATTGTAATCATAGTATGTACTCTACCATTTGTTATTGAGCAGCAATATTTATACAATATTATATTTCTGAAAGCAGTTTACTCAGTTTAGTAGTGAATGTAAAAATGGTTTTAATAACAACATAAATAATACTTGGTTATTAAAAATTATTACAATAGGTAGTCATAACAATAACCGAAACGTACCCTAAATAGGTATATATTTCATAAATAATATTATTTGTAGACTAATAATTAATAATGCATACTCTTTCTACAGAACCAGATTTAAAGTAACCCACCAAGATTTTCTCGATAAGTTCTTATTCAATCCAAGCCTGATTTTGTATTAAAATCAGCAAATAAAAAATACACAAAATAATATTGATAAAATATAATTTTAATTATGAAAATATTGATCAATTTAATAGTAATTTTGAAGTCAACACAAATAGTTCCTTAGTGTTTTTTTCGATAAGAACATCCTGAAAAATAATATATAGATTCATTAGTCATCAATTTATTGTAAGAGAATGTCAGAACTTAACACACTTTTTATTTATCACTCTGGCCCGGTAGCCCATGTAAATCTAACATTCCAAATTTGCAAAATCAATCATTTGCTTTTAAGTTTTAGTTCTTATTTAAATAAGTTGACTTATTGTTAAACTTAAAATTAGGAATATTTTTTTGTATGTACATTTAGTTACTATACATTTCAATTTATGTACAAGCTGAGCATGTAAAATATTACAATATAAAAATTATGATATATTGCAAATAATTTGAAATATCATAAAAAAAATCAATGTGCAATTACAGATAATACCTTATCAAAAGTTATAAATTTAAGTATTAAGAAGACGTTATACCCACATGTATTTCTACTTCTAACTAGAGTGTAACATAGCAAATTTTAAACTCAGCAGATCATGTTTAGCTTCGCGATTTTAAAATTTAGAGTGAATTGACCTTTTATAAAAATTGAACGTAACATAATTATTGAAGATATCTCATAGGCTTTTTATTATATCTTAATTTTAAAATGAGTTATGAGTAGGGCTGGGATTTCGATGCACTTTGCATTGTTTTTCAAAGCTTACTGTGCAATGCTCGTCTTGTCACAAATTTGTTTTATGTACATTTGAATGAGAATAAGAAAGTTTTTTTGCATTTTTTAGTTTTTAGGTCATTTTCTTAATTTTTTAGGGCATTTTAGAGTTTTTGGAGCATTTTTTGAGTTTTTAGAAATCAAGTGTACCTATGAAACTTGAACGAAGTCCACGTCTATGAGATTAAGTCTATCCAACTTTTTTAATAGATTCATACTAAAACTATGTATTTACAGTTTACACTTGTAATAGATTTTTATAATGTATTTTTTAAAACTTTTTATTATAATTTATACTAAAATTATTAAAAATTAAAAAATTTGTAGATTTATTGTCCTTTTTTTAGGGCATTTTTCGGGGTTTTTTAGGGCATTATTAAGAGTTTTTATGTCATAAAAGCATTTTTTTAGGACATTTTTCGGGGTTTTTGAGGGCATTAAAATCCCAGCCCTAGTTATGAGTATTTTAAGATATTCAATCAATTTACAATTTTAAAATACTCATAAACACAGTTTAAAATTAAAATATAATAAAAATCCTATGAGAACCTCATGATCTGCTGAGCTTAAAATTTGCCATATTACGCACTTGTAAGATGGAGACAACACATGCAGGTAAAACGTCATCTTATAGAGAAAATAAACATTGTACATACATTCTCTTAAGAATAACACCCGACCATGGTAGGTAAGATAAAGTAACTACGCTTTTAGCATATGTTATCTTACACACCATGGTTAAGTGCTTAGATCATATACTATGGTGCTAATGGATAGATCTACTGGCTAAATATTTGAAGCCAACATAACAGGGTGAATTGTGGAAAATGCGCATGCGCGGAATGTATATCTCTCATACTACCTGGAAAAGTATATTTCTAACTTTTATTAAGTTTTATAATAATTATGCATGAACAATAGATATCAGTCACTTTAATAACGGTGTCTCCAACACATAGTATACGTTTATAATACAGTAGCTTTATCCATAGTATATGATCTAAGGTTGGGCATCTAAGACACAGCGTAAAAGTAATAGTAACCAATAGATTATAATTTTTATTTTTGATTGTATTCTTGAAAAAACATATATCAATAAAATAAAATGATTTATTTAATTACCGTCAGACAATTTTCCTTTGCCTCCAGTTGGTCTGCAAAGTACTATTAGACAACCATCACATCTTACTTTCTCTTGAACATGGCTAAAAACGGTTTTAATTTTGTAACAACCTACAAATAAAATTATAAAAATATATTTCATTTTTTATTTAAGTATACATTAATTAAATAAAAATTATATTACCTGGACACTTGATATCCATAAAATATGAATTTGGACGAGGTACAAGCCGCTTCAATTTGTGGGTACTTAAATCTTGTGTAGCAGATGGATGAAGTATACTTTTGGCTAACTAAATAAATAAAATTGTAATACAATCATTCTAAATAATATAAAATAAAAGTGTAAATTTATGATTCTTTAAAAAGTAGATATACTGATACAAAATTAGTATGTGATCATAGATAATGTTAATAAATGCTTATTATTTAATAGGAATAATAATTAAATAAAACTAAAATGATGAATTAATTTAAATGCTTAAATATTCTAAATTATTGATTTTTATGGTTTAAAATCACTACTTAGATATGAATCCAGCATAGATGTATGTGCGAGGTTATTGGAATATAGGATATTAGTTCATAAGATAGATAGTTCTTAGGAACGCAAGAGCTCTTTTCTATCATTAAAAAAATTTTTTTTCTTTAAATACATACCTCAAAATTAATTAATTTTAAATTTAATTTCAAAAATTTGACTAAGATATATTTATTGAAAAAGCTACAAACAAATTAAATCAGTTAAACATTTTAATGCTAATAAATTCAGGTACTGAACATATTTTTATAAAAATTTAGGTAGGTAGGTTACTAATAAGAAAATTAATACATTAAAATATAAGTTGTGATTTAATTTAATTATTGCACTTATTTCATACTGAAGGGCCCAATTTATTTTATTGCATACTCAGCCAATAAAGTCCACCATGATTCCTATGATAGGTCATTGACTTATCGTAATAGAATCAAGCCCTTTTAAGGACATTGGATTTTAGTTTAAAAGAAGGGAAAAATATTAATACAACTACAAAAGTGTTAGCATAAATCATGATTGATTAACTTATGTTAAAATTACAGTTATAAAATATTAAACTGTAACTGTAATTCTTGAATCACAAATTTGAGCTGATTTATAGGTACTTTGATTTAAATATTTTTAAGTATCAAGTAACTGTTAATAAGTATTTTTTGATATCATGAGGTTTTTTCAAATGTTTATCTCACAAGCAAATGTAACAAAAAGTAATATTTTTAAGTGAATTCGATCTCTTTCTATTTTAAAAATATTTTAATATTACTGGATCATAATAATAAATTAATTGTAATTTAAGTGCTAATAAAGACGTAAATCTACTCAATGAAATGCAATTACATTTAAATAACTTTAACATTTAGTACTTACAGGCATTTTAAATCAACACATATAAATATCTGTAAAGTAGTTAAGAAACGTCGAACTTTCTAAAAGCATTCAACGAGATGAACAGTAGCAGCTGACAATTTCTAATTTTTATGCAACGTTCAAAGAAAATTGGAAGATCGTCAACGAGCGTAATAAGGAATTATTTGTAATTATTTGTATCAGCACTAATAATTACACAAACAATAATTATTGTACTATTAAGTTCAGATCTGTATCAAAGCCACAACGCGCCGACAAACCATTATTTATTACAAATTTACAATACTCTTATATCTATAATCTATATAATAGTATACCAGTTTATGACATATCAGTATATTATTATGGTATACGTATACACCATGTCAAAACAAATCATGTTTTCCATAGTATGTAGGTATTTACTATTTAATAATAATATCGTATATGATTCCATTTCTAACTCCGGTATGTGAAGTGCGAAACGATTTCGGCAATTTTAAATAAATGTCATGCAAGATTTTCAAAGAAGAAATTGGAGTGTATCGATACGTATCGAAGGTTATAAATATATAATGTATCGGAGAAGAATGAAGATACACGTTCACTATACAAGCGATACGTACCGGCCTGTACCGGTCTTAGACTTCGATACGAGTCGGTACGTATCGAAACGCATCGAATTCTTCTTCTTGAAAATCTTGATAGTTTAACCTTAAATATTGTCTTTCTACCAATTTAATCTATAGTATAGTTTTCATGGAATAAATGTTGATAAAATATAAAACATTGAAATTACTAGTTATTTTTAAAAGATTTTGAGAATTAAAAAAATTATATTAGTATGGTCATCGTCCATCGACAACAAAATTGCACGTCATTTTCAATTTCACCATACAACAATAATTTTACCAAAGAACGTTTCCGGAATAAATTATTGTCATTAACCATAATGGTAACGTTCGGTACATATCTCGCCCCTCCCACTTATACCGTGGTCAGACATAACCTGCATGTCTGAAATTCTTGAAAATCAGTCGTCGTGCAGTTTGTTTACATTCTGTAAGTCGACCTAGCCGTTCTTTTCGTTTTTCCCGTCGTGTTACACTAACGTCAGAGACACAAGATGGGTAAGTAAAATTCATCCATTTACATCCGCTTAAATATTTCATTTACACTTTTGAACTACTCTTATTCAATTAATGTCTTGTCGATGGCAGCTCTTTTTTATCGTTTTGATCAGGTCCTGATGTCTCGCGCACATAATTTAATTTATCCAAAATATTACTTGCAGTTATCTATTAGACACTCGTGCAGCCTAATAACGTCAACGTTTTTCGTTTAAGGTATATCCCGTGATACATGGCATAAACGCAGGAAGACCGGAGGCAAGCGCAAGCCTCTCCGCAAGAAGAGGAAGTATGAATTAGGTCGTCCAGCCGCCAATACCAAGGTATAACATTTGTACTAATTATAAGATATGTTTTCTGAAATCATCTGATACGTTAAGTTCTTCGGTTTGCTAACAGTTAATCAATCAAAACTTGTTAAAAGTATTCTATTAAAATATATATTTTAATTGCATTGATGATGAGACGAACGACTGAATGTTTATGACGATATTCATAATTTATTTTTCACCTCTAACGTTCTGATATGCTTTTTTGATCTATGTTCAATGTACTTTTATATTATTATTATACTAAGAACTATATATTATCTTATTGAGCTACATTGTGAATAATAATTAAATTTAGCATTTATGATGAGACTTTTGTCTGAATATTTTTGAAGATATATTTAATATTTTTCACCTCTAACGTTCTGATTTGCTAAATTTAGGTATTTGGTTTTTATTTTTAAAAGTTTATTGTTGGATATTTCAATATTGTATTTCCATGTACCTTTGATTTTAACGACAAGAGTACCTATATATGATGAGACTTCTATCCGAATACAAATGAAGATATTATTCATTATTTTCACCTCTAACGTTCTGATTTATATTATGCTTTTAAAAGTTACAATTTATTATCTTTCAAACAATATTTCTTCGTTAACAAATAATAATTTAAAAACTTTTGATTGTTTTTTTTATTCCAATTTTATTGAGCTATAACAGTAGTCTATATTATGTCTATATATGATGAGATTTGTTTATATGAAGAACTAATGATTAATTTAATCTATCCGCTTATTAATATTCTGATATAGACTATATATTGTTATTGTTAGGAATATGAGGAATATTCTATAGTATACTAATCTATACAGTACTTTTATGTAACTATAATTTAAAGAATTGTTTATGATGAGACTTGTATCCGAGTATTAATGAAGATATTTTATATTTTTCACCTCTAACGTTCTGATATAAACTTGCTTCTAGATCTATAAATTATATATTTACACTGTTTATTTTTTCATGAACTAATATTATTTGAAGCATTTTAATATATTTGCCAAAAATTACTTTTTAATTCTAAATGTTATCAATGTGTAGGTAACTTAGTTAATTTTTGTCTTTTTATGATGAGATCAGTTATACTGAAGAATTAATGATTAATTCAATCTATCCGCTTATTAATATCCTGAAATAGACTAGTATAGGTTTTTTCTTGATAATATTGTTCTTTTTTTTGTTACATAAAAATATTAAAAAACAAACTAATGAACAAAAAGTCAAAAAATTTAAATGGTTATAATGATTAACATAAATGTTATATTAGTTGAACATTAATTAAAAAAACCATTCCTAAAAATTATTTTAATTATTTTGTAACAAATGATTAAATTGTTAAATTGCTTTAAGTAATCACGAATTATGTATTTATTTTAGATTTTTTTATGGAATTAATTTTATTCCAAACTTAATTGAGCTGTGATCAAATACAATTTTCGTCTATTTATGATGAGATTAGTTATACTGAAGAATTAATGATTAATTTTATCTATCCGCTTATTAATATCCTGAAATAGACTGAATAATTGTCTTGATATTATTATATGTTTTCTGTTATATAATAATATTGAAAAAAATAACTTTTATTTATAACAATAAATTAAATTATGATCAAATATATTAGTTTGTAATAATATCCTCGAATAAGTTAAAATTTCTATATCCATTTCTAGCTATTGTTGTTAAAATAGGTACTATAAATATTATATATCAGTTTTATTATATTACTCTTAATTATTTTTAGCTTGGAGCTCGCCGTGTACACATTGTTCGTACCAGGGGAGGTAACAAGAAATACAGAGCATTAAGATTAGATCAAGGAAATTTTTCATGGGGTTCTGAAGGTATGTTAAACTATGAAATTAATTTTATACTTTTTTCCTGATTGTATAATATACTTATTTGCCCTAGGTATTTCTGCTAAAACTCGTATCATTGATGTTGTCTACAATGCATCAAACAATGAGTTGGTCAGAACCAAAACTTTGGTTAAGAACGCTATTGTAGTTATTGATGCGACACCATTCCGTCAATGGTATGAAGGCCATTATGCCTTACCTATTGGAAGAAGGAAGACTACGAAATTAGTATGTATTTTTTTAATATTAAGTTAATAATTATTTTTCTAGTATTAATTTATTTAATGAAAAATGTTAACTCACATGTGATATTATCATACATGATACACTACAGTTTGTATTGCTCTATGATGAACCTTCATTATTGATAGGAATTGCCGTCTGATTAATTGATGACCGTGTACTATCTGAGAGCACACATCCATTTTCATGTAATGATATATTAAGTCCAAATTCAAATGATGAGTAATTTTTCGGTTCCTGAAATATTCATATGAGGATAATATGACTTATTCCGCAGCGCTCTGATGATAAGTTTAATAAAGAATCTGCTAGGATCAATCTTTTTGATAGGAATTGCCGTCTGATAATTGATGACCGTTTACTAGCTGAGAGCAGAAATGTAAATATACTATTCAAATTTGTAATCATTAAGAATTAAATGATATCTGTTATATTTGTGTACCTATAATATTTTAACATTGGAATATATTACACGATGAGTGATTTTTTCGGTTCCTGAAATAATCGTATGAGGATATGACTTATTCCGCAGCGCTCTGATAATAAGTTTAATAAAGAATCTGCTATGATGAACCTTTCTGATAGGAATTGCCGTCTGATATTATTGATGCTGTGTACTAGCTGAGAGCAGAAACGTGAATATACAATTCAAATTTGTAACCATTAAGAATTAAATGATATCTGTTATATTTGTGTACTTATAATATTTTAACATTAGAATACATATGATGAGTAATTATTCGGTTCCTGAAATAATCATATGAAGATATGATTTATTCCGCAGCGCTCTGATAATAAGTTAAATAAAGAATCTGCTATGATGAACCTTTTTGATAGGAATTGCCGTCTGATAATTGATGACCGTTTATTAGCTGAGAGCAAAAATGTGAATATACTATTCAAATTTGTAACCATTAAGAATTAAAAGATATCTATTATATTTGTGTACTTATAATATTTTAACATTCGAATACATATGATGAGTAATTATTCGGTTCCTGAAATAATCATATGAGGATATGACTTATTCCGCAGCGCTCTGATAATAAGTTAAATAAAAATTCTGCTATGATGAACCTTTCTGATAGGAATTGCCGTCTGATAATATTGATGACTGTGTACTAACTGAGAGCAGAAATGTGTAGATTATCTTGTGCATTAAATATTTTCTTTGATATTTGTTTATAAGATAACTTTTAAATCTCAATGATGAGAAATATTTAGATTCCTGATACAACTAAGAGGACATAATTTATTCTGCAGCGACCTAATGTTAAGTTTTAAAAGGCTAGAGAGAAAAATTGCCTTATTCTTGAAAAATTTAAAATGGTTCAATATCATATTTTCTACCTACCATAATGTTAAAAAAATTATTTTTTCAATTTATTAATTACAAACTGTTAATTTATTTAAAGACTGAAGCGGAAGATGCTATTTTGAATAAGAAGCGATCAACAAAGGCTGAAGTTAAATACAAGAAAAGGCAACGTTTTGCCAAAGTAGAACCTGCAATTGATGAACAGTTCCAAACTTCTCGTTTATTAGGTAAGTACCATCTAATATTACTAATTTTAAGAACAAAAAAATCAAACGCCATGATGATTCTTAAGCTTTTAGTGGTGATATTGAAATTTTTGGTATAAATCGTTTTGATTAATACTAGTCAATAATATGAACATTTTTGTCATAGTTACACTGAGCGTTTTTAATAAATATTAATATTGAGTTCTTAACATAAATGTTATGATGACACATTGTAATTTAAGATAGGGTAAAACTTCCTATCTTATGATGTTTTCATAGTTACCCTGAACTATATTTATGTACAAAGCTTCAATTCAGGATGTTGAAAAAATATTGTTTAAAATATAACACTGACTATACAACAATACAATGATGTTTAAGAAATCTCGTTAATATGATTTTTATATGAAATATGAACTATATTTTCTGAGTATTGCTTTTGTGTTATAAGCTTTAAGAATATTATTGTGTTACGAGTGGTTATACCTGCAAAATCAACTTTCACTGAATTTTAAATTAATGTTGATAACTTGAATATTTAAGTTTCATAATATTTGTCATTCTAGACACTTCTTATACATTTTAATTAAAAACAACATTGAAATTAATTTTTGTATGTATTATTTAGCATGTTTGGGAAGCAGGCCTGGTCAATGTGGACGTGCTGATGGTTACATCTTGGAAGGCAAAGAATTAGAATTTTACCACAGGAAGATCAAGGCCAAGAAAGGCAAATAAATAAATGTTATTTTGTAATGTTTGTATTGTTCTGACATTATTAAATAACAAATGTTTTTTTGACACAACTAGTTTTACATGTTGTATTTTTATTTTTACAAATCAATACCTAAACATAATACTGTTATCAATCTTAATTTATGAAATCACATTAATGCAAGATGCACCACTACAATCCAATTTTAAGAGTATTAAATCCAAATTGGTGATGCTAGTGGATCGGTTATTACTCCAGCTATAAGACTGACTTTGGTGTGTATGTCCATCACAAAATAAACAAATGGTTTTGACACAACAAAATCATGTTCCACATATTTGCGCTGGATTTCATATACTGAAAAATATTTAAAATGAACAATTGATGACAAAATTGCATATCATTATATTAGCATTAAAAAAAGTTATATAAATTAATTCATAACTCCCAATTTAATGTATTTGTCATAATATTGTGTGCATACCCAGAGGCGGATTTCCCATTAGGCATTGTAGGCAGCTGCCTAGGGCGGCAATTTTGTAGTGTTTTATTAAAAAACATCAAACATATAGTACATCGTATATGATATTCATTATACCAATCTATTTTGGTTCATTATAATTTATAGTCATTACCTATAAATATTATAGTAAACAATTATATAGAAAACAGTTTTTGATAATACTATATATTTTAACACTTCGGTATAGTCCGCCCAGAGCCCGCATGGGTCATAATAATATATAAAGCAACAATGGTTTTATTATTCTTATCGGGAATCGAAGTCGCGCGTCGTCGTAATTTCGATAAAAATAAATACTCACACTGCCACACTATATTACTAATTCGACATACGACAATCCTATGTTGTTATTATGAACTCAGAACTGTAACGAATAATGATAATAATAATCAAAAATTTGGTATTAAAAAAATAAAGTTTTTTATTATAAAAAATATTGTAAATTGTAGCATTTTACTTAATGCTCCTAACAATGGTTAAAGTTTTATTTTATTATTGATGAATGATGGTTTATAATTAATAAAAATTATCATTGTAGGTTTTTTGGTTTTTATTCAAATTCAGTGAACAACCATTGACATTTTTTTCAAAGTAGGCTAAATAACTTCGGGCGAAAAAAATAGTCTAAAAATTAAAATGGATGTCCACTACTATTGTCTATATATTAAATATTTGTAGGGGTATTGTAACTTTTTCACCTATTAATATTATAGGAGCGGCAAATTTTTGGTGCCTATAGCCGTAAAAAAGATAAATCCGCCTCTGTGCATACCATAAATAAGTGCTCATTCAAGATAAGTTTTTAGTTTGAAATTATTGATAATAAAAGTTTATAAAAAAAAAAAACCTTATGTACTAAATAATAATCAGAGAATAAATGCCTATAGTGCTACTTCTGCAGTTAAACTTACTGCCATATATTATAATATAATATTGTAGTTTTTAAATTTAATAAAAAATAAAGCTATCAACACTCATCAACTTCTCATTATTTATATGGGATTATCAAGAGGTTCACATTGATTGTCCAAATGTATGGTTGTTTTGAGTGTATACAGTACTATACTAGTTATAGTAAGTTTAAATTTAAGTTACACTAACATAATAATATACTAAAGACAGTGGATACATATCCCTTCTATTGCAGCCTATTTTTTTTTTTTTTTTAACACTATATTTGTCATGGAAAATGTAACTAGTGTAATCATGAGCGATTACGAGACATCAGAAGGGTTAAGCTGTCCAAAATTGTTATAGTTATACATGATAGGCCATTTAAGACTATACTACGAATATCAAACTATATGGTCGAGACATCAATTACTGGAGAACAATAATATTAGTATAGCTGACGCATTAAAATAAAATAAAACTTAGTTATAGGCCACCTTAACGTAACTAGATGAAATACGAAAAACGTAAGAATTGTTAACAGTTTTTCAGTTTCACATGGAAGTTAAAAATGTTTGAGCTCCTCTGACCTGACATGTAACGGATGCCCGACATCTGTTCGATATACTTAATTCCTGGGGAAGGACCCGGTATTGGCGATGCTACCGAAAAACCTAAGGTCTCTGGATAACAGATATTTTCACGGTGTGTTAACGTTGGCCTTAGAAGATCAAAATAGAACTATTGCATTACCTTCCGCGTATATAGTGTATCGTATATGTTATAATATAGCAATGTTCAATGCTTAATCCTATACCCTATCGTGCATAATTGGCTCTAAGGACGTTTTTTTACTTATCGTATTGTTCGTTTTTTTTTTGTATTAATAACACGAAAAATAAATAAATATAGGAATTAAATGATTTTTGTCTGGCAAATCTCTTCTATTAACCGAATTTCTAATGCCTGTTATGGTAATATCTAAATTAAAAAACAGCTAACAGGCATACATTTAAGCAACAATAGTGTTAGGATGGTTTTATATATTTGTTAGACTAATTTTTCTTTGCATCAGCTAGTTATATAGAGATATTGGATATCACAGTAGTGAACTGGGATGTCGGCGAATTGGGATTCGGCAAATTGGGTTTCGGCGACGTGGGAAGACACGCAGTAGTGAATCCCTATTGTCTTCTTAAATAATTAATGGGACGCAGATTAAAACAAATACGATTCTTTTTTTCGTAATAAAATAGTAATTGGTTGGAGGTTGCTAGGTTAGGTAAGAAGTTCATGCAGCAAATCGCCATAAATGAGACATACTCACGTACTTTTTAATTTGGAATCAAAAAATATTAAAATTTTCTAAGATAATATTTAGTACAAAAGTATGATATGGAGTATCATAGGGATCAAGCTACCAGCTACCTTTATTACCGGCGATGGGTAGTAATATATGATATACAACTTAATATGAACAATTTTAAAATATAATACCCTCTTTTATAATATTAATAAAAACAAACAAACATTAATTTTATTACCAATATTTTTCTTAGTAGTTAAAGATAGCTCCTTTTAAATGCAGTCTACATAGGTAAGAGACTGAATCCACTTTCCCTCTCTTAAAATCTTAACATCTGCAAGTGCCTATCGATGGCATGGCTATATTGACTTCGAATTCTACTACATTTTTATCCATTATTTTTTATTTATAAAATAGATATACAATCCGTATACAATAAGCAAATAAGTTGACATTAATTAAATTTTGTGTTTTAGAAGTGGCATGGCAGCTTGAGTTAAGAGAGGGTCCATCGACACTACTACAAATATATAAAAACTTAGGGGGTAATTTTCCTTAATATAATAGATACTAAAAATTAATGAATTAATCATGTGGCGATTCACGTGTGAGCCGACGGGGAAGGTCGTCGTCAAGTTATGTGCTAATGTGCATGAAGAGAGCTTAGATATTTAGGAGGCTTATGTAAGTGAAAGTGTTGTATTGAATTTTTATGAAATTTGTGTTAGTGATAGGATTCCTCTCAGAGGAAGTATGGATATTGATATATTTTAATTGTATATTGAAGTCAATGAAGTCTTGTTGATTAATATAGAGTAATAGGTATGTAATGTTACGGACTTCTTAGGTAGGTAACATAAGGTGCGGTATTACAGACAAAATCGAAAATCCATTTTTAATTATAAGTAAGTAGGTACAGTCGTACAGACTACGCCCTGCTAAAAATACCAGATTATTTACCTAATTTTATATAAATATTCATTGATAACATATAATTTAATAAACAACTCCTTATGACCTTATGTGATGTCTTATTTTAAAGGTTCCCAAACTATGGGTCGTGATTATGTTTTTGGTGGTTGGTTGGGTGGGTCATATTAAGTTTTGAAGTCTTTTTATATTTTTATAATCTACAATTTTTAATATTAGATTACTTTAGAATATAATATAAACATAATAAAATAAAAGACATATTGTAATAGATTACATAAATTAAAATAAATTTTATACAATATTTCCCATGTAACTAAATCTTACATTATTCAAGTTTGAATTTAGTTTTATCATTGATCATACTAAGTGCTTGTAAGTTAAAAGAGCTATAAAAGAAAAAAATATGCACGAACAATTTAAAATATGCTTGAAAAAATGTCGAATTTACAAAAAAGATTAATGAATCTTCACAAGAATTCATAAAAATTCTAAATTCTAAATTCTAAAAAAAAAATTGTTATTGATTGCACTAAAGTCTAAAAGAAATGTAAAATATGGAAAAAATTGATTTATCACATTTCAAGTATGAATATAACTGTATTTTGATATTTTATTAAATAGAAAAAATAGTTAAAAAATAAAACTGAGCATTTGAGTATTAGTGCAATAGATTATTAAAGTTTTATTAAATGCACAACGCACCGTTGCCGTTAAATTAAAAGTCGATTCTGATGATATCAATTAACAATAAATATCTGAGTTAAATAATATTGAGTTTTATATTCAATATTACCTATTATTAAAATACTCAGCTTAAGAAAGGCAAAGATTAATTTTTTTGGAAAATATTATATTCTAACATATGCATATATGTATGTGCGTGAAAATTAAGAAATATGCTCTTTTTAAAAATCTATCTATAGTATTGTTAAAAAAAAAAATAAGAAATTTAGAATTTTGTTTCCTTAAAATACTTATTTACATTATGTTATTTCATAATGTGTAACAATAAAATGGAATAATAATTTATAAATATTAAATAATAAGAAACAATTCAAAAAATTCAAATTTAATAAGATTTTTAAATATACCTTACATAGTTATAATTTAGCCAATTTTGAGTTTACAACAAAAGTTGATTCATCAAATTATCAAAAAAATCGATCAATCCAAAAACTATATTTAAAATAGAGGTTGCCATTTTAAAATTTAAGTTTTGTTACACATGCGCAAAATACATGAGTTAAAACATTTTTAACTCATATGAATTTATGATTGATTAGTGTAATTTAATATCCCACAAGCATAATTAAAAGATATTTACAGAGTAATCAGTGATAAAACGCACCTTGTTTTTTGGGACATACTGTATACGTAGTCAAGTAGATACCAAATTTTTAAATGTCTAAATAAAATATTTTGATTGCTTCCATAAATTCGAAGCATAGATATGCACTAACCACAATTTAAAATATATCTTTAATCGATGTACCTATATATAACGTTTAGACAGCTGATATTATAGTTAACATGATCTAACGCATAACTACAGGCTACAAAATACAAATTTAATAATAATATATAGGTACATTGTAGTATTTATGTTTTATATATTATAGGTATCTACTTATATAAAGGACGAATTCTTATTTAAGTACCTACACAAAACTCCACAAATGACGCAATATAAGTATAGGTATAACGTATGTAATACATAATAATATAACGTTTGAACTCTGATTTTTTTTATCGTAAAAAAAATCGATCTGATCGATTGCTTGCTCAAGACAATATAATTGCATGTCGTATATGAGGACAATGTGTGTTTACTTCGTTTCGGTTTACCGATCAACCGAGAAGAAAATGTTGTATGTATACGGACACGGAGTTCAAAAAAGTATTTATTTAATACTATATAAATATATCGAAGGTATATAAAATACATATAATAATCTTATTTGATTATGCCCACATGCAAGCTGTGACGTAAAATAGCGTACTTACACGTGCCAAGACACCTAGTATAACACATTAAAATATCTATCTATTATTTTCTACACGCCGTTCAATAATAGTCGACGTACCTATAAACTGCATATAATAATATTATATTTTTATGTTCACACATTATTACCTAATACCTTTACCTATGTCTTCTTTTGTATCGACAGCAAAGAAAGGTGTTCGTTGGTCTGGTGCAACTTAAAATAGGAGCATTATTGTGCTATGGCGATGATAAGCTTGCACTCGCCACACAAGGATAGACGAATAGTAGATATAAATGTACAATAATTATATAATAATTGAGATGTTAGCATATAATTTATTATTATTACTATAGGTACCTACCTATTTAACTATTTAAGTTCATAAGTTCATATGACCTAAAATATCAATCGAAAGAAATTTGTATAGCATCATTCTAAATAATTATAGGTACCAATTAGGTATATCATAGATGCGTAGGTGTCAAGTGATATAGATAATATCCAGAAAACAGGGAAATCGTAACGCTAGGAATTAAAAAGTCGTGATCGATAAAGAAAATATATAAATTATTTGCTGCGATATTGTATATAGATATACGAAAAATACTAAAGAATCGAAACCTTCGTAATAATGCATCGTAGCTTGTAAGTAAATTATTTGAAGCTATAATATAATTATTGATTACTCATAACTCATAAGGTTCGCAACCTACCAATGTGGCTATATATTATATATTATATTTATATTATAGTATAATATAATATATTATGTATGTAGGTATTATACCTAAGGTGTATATAGTATATTGATTATAGTAAGTACAAGTGTAGTACCACACATAAAATTGATAGTTTAACATAATATAATGTACGTTGCATTGGCTGAAGGACAGTGGCGATTAGACGCGGTGGAAAGTTTTTTTGGTGATTTCCGACCACTGTAGACACCCGCGTCCGCGAATCCGATTTCAAACGGGTGACGGATACCTAAATGGCTAAATACGATTTTTCATGGTCACTGTTTGCGTTCCTACGCGTATTACGGGTATATATAAATAATATATAATATAATCTATAAGTGTCATAAGCCTCATAACATTATGTAAGTTTACAAAAGGTATATATAATGTTCATTCGTATTTGAAAACGTCTCGTTAAACGCATAATATAATATACCTAAGTAATACAATCAAACAGATGACTATATTTATATATGCAGCAATTACCTGCTTGGTTGCATGTGAAAATAAACTATTTTCTGTTTATCTATATATGAGACATGAGTATATTATAACTATTATATAGGTATTATTTATATATAAACGGGAATTTAGTACACCTCGTCCCTGACCACTTGGCACTTACCCGGTGGCGTGTTGTACTTTTTCACCGTCACAGACACTACTTGTTGGATCGAATTGACGAACAGCCTAGCGTCCGGCGACATGAACGATAGGTCTGCCCTGTATCTGTAGAAAACATCATGGATGCCGATCTGTGAATCGAAAAACATTGCGATTATTATAGTTATAGTAGGTACGTTGTTTATTTTCATAATTAAAGTAATCATTCAACAAGAGTACAATACGTAATCACATAGATATTATATAAAAGTTGATAGTGACCGAAAAAAGACTACAAGAAGTTGTTGGATTATAACGTTTACATACTCGTATAATACCTATAAATTTAGCTTTTTATAAGCCATAAGGCATGTATAATATAAAACGTCAATTATTTACTGCTGTACAACAAAATTAAATATATAGAAGTCAATAAACACCGTATCCTCTTAAATCTTTGATCGAAAGATTTTGGGTTCATATGTAAGTAAATTTTATATGAGGGAGTTAAAATGCAGGTTCGCAAGTGGTTATACAAAGTTAGAGCTTAAAAAGTTGATTGATTTTCCATATGCAGTTCATTATACATAATTATTATATGGATTAAAATATTATACTCGTATATTTATACATAATAATAAATAATTATAAATAGCTTAATATCATTTATAATATTAAAAATTAAACTCATGTGTGGTACGCCAAAATAATATTATATTGATAAGTTTTGAGTTTTTGACCAACATTATTACCTATCAACGGATTGCTGTCAATTTAATGCGCCCGGAAAAACACAAAAAAAAAAACTTGATGATAACATGAACTATATCTATATAAATATTTTTAAGTTTTCCGACTGACCTCTCCCTCCCTTAACCGAGTACCATTTCTTTAACCTTGACAATCCTACACTGTCTATTATATTTTTACGTACGACTGTACGAACTGTATTTCATAGTCCATACGATTTATTTTGTACACGCGGGACGTGTGGTATATAAATAACGAATAAGTAACTTAATAATAATGGAATAATAACAATGATTGAGTGGCTGGCTTCGTGGTGGGTCTTTGACGCCTAGTAGTGCCCTTGAACCTAATGTCGATTTAGAAACTAAAGAAGACTACGATCTCAACACTAAATTGCACGGTCTGCTTGTCCGAGTAATGAACACATAGGTGTATTTATTGTGCGAATTTTTTATTTAGTTATAAATAATATCAAATATGTACGAATGTATATTATAATATAATAATATATCTATATGGAGTATGTACATATTGTATTAAGGAGTTAAGTTTTTTTCATCGAAATGATCTCGATCTCAGCGGTCAATCACCTGTTGTAAAGCTGAAGTCAAATCCACTTTGGCCGTGTATTTGAACATGGGCACGGTCGCGTGAACAGCCGTCGGTTTCAGAGAATTGTGTATGTTACGCAATGACATGGACGGTAGTAGCAGCAACAGCTCGGACAGACCATCAGGATGGTTCGGCATAAGTATCATCAACGTATACTTTGGATCCTATATATACAACAAATATACAAAAATATGTCAAACAATATAAACATACCAGTACAGAAGTGTTTAGAACTTATTATTTACACCAGAGTAAACATTTTATGGGGTGTCCCGTCATTTCGAAGCAGCAATCTTGACGCACGTCAAATGGACGCGGCCATTTGGACGAACGACAATTGGACGCATACGTCATTTCGACAAATGGAATTTTGAATCCACCACTTTTAGGCGCAAAACAAAAATATAATTTTATGTGTACCATTTATGTGACCATAAAAATTAACAAACTACAATATAAAGATTACAAGGTAATCGGTCAAAAAGTCTTTTCGTCCGGGATTTAGATTACAGATATATAGATACCAGGTTTCTACGTTGAAATTGGCTAATACCTATGTATGTTATAAATATTTTATTTTTATAAACTATTTTTTTTTTAACCTATACTTATGTGGCTCAATATTATTAAGCAAATTCAAACTTATATTTATTGTTAAATAAGATTGTTAAGAAAGACTATCGAGCATTAAACAAAATGTCGTATTATTTTACTATATTATACGTATTATAATAAGTATAAAATTATATTTTTGTTTTGCGTCAAAATTGACTTGCGCCTAAAAGTAGTGGAGTCAAAATTCCATGCGTCGAAATGACGTATGCGTCCAATTGTCGTTCGTCCAAATGGCCGCGTCCATTTGACGTGCGTCAAGATTGCCGCGTCGAAATGACACATATTCATTTTATGGTATATGATGTAATCCTTCATTACTCTTTATACTTATCATTAAAAAAGCATGTTTAAATACAAAATATAATTACAATATGCAAAATCCTGTTAAACATTTAACATATATTTATTCATAGCCATCATAAGTCGGAGTTCAAATCTTTTATTTCAGGATTCCTGTGTCTAGTGTTTCTTAATTATTTTTAAGTCATAGGAAAACATAGCTAATTAGTACTACCAACAAACCAACAAAAAACACATTATACTGTTTTTCCCAAAAATATCTTATCTTATATAACCGAAAATAAATATTATATTATATCAATATCACACATGTAACTTATTTTAAAGTAAAATAATATAATGATGTAGGTACTAACTAAATACGAAAAATGTTAAAATCATCGTACGAATAGTATTTATTTATGTATTAAAATTAAATCATTATTACATATATGATATATTATACTATTAAAGGTAGTTCTTTTAATTTTTATTATGTATGGTTACGAAAAATGTTGTGTAAAAGCATATATATATATGTGTGTGTGTATTAATAAGCCCACCCACCAGTTGAAAATTTCTGTTAGCGTCACTACATGTCGTATGTTCTAACTTCTAATGATAATAATTAATATTTCTTGCTCTTTATTGCGTGAACGATAATCATGACAGGAAATTACAAAATTAATTTGAATAGACATAATAATATATGAACTCCACATATAATTAATTACAAATATCTTAACTGTAACACTTCGTAAATAATATATTTTCTCACAACAATCAATTTTTTCCATAAAGAATATTGGAAAACTGAATATTATTGTGTCAATGGGTAATCGTAAAATCGGCCTGGCAATAGCAGTTAATAAAAGATTTAATTTATATACTTCATAAGCACACACGAATTCTATAGATATATTGTTGTTTTCAATATAATATTAGTAATTAACTATCAGAATGAAATGTATTTAAATAGGTATTTTTGGCTATTATATTATATCAATATATCATATATTATTATCATATATTATAGGAATCTCATGATAATACTACTCTTAAGACTTAAGAGTGCGGAACAGTGGTATTTGTTGTCTCCGTCTTACCAGTGCGTAATATAACAAATTTACGCTCAGCAGAACACTTGTAGCTCCTTTGACCTTTAGTTTAAAAATTACAGTCAATCGACCTATAATGAAACTTGATAGTAAAAGTACTAACATTATCTATATTTGTACGTTGGTTTTTTTACGATAATTTAATTTTTAAGTGAGTTATGAGCATTTTTAATGTACTGTATATTATATGCTCATAACTCACTTAAAAATTGAATTATCGTAAAAAACCAACGTACAAACACAGATAATGTTCTTACCATCAAGTTTCATAATAGGTCGATTCACTGTAATTTTTAAACTAATGGAGCTACAAGTGTTCTGCTGAGCGTAAGTTTGATATATTATACGCACTGGTAAGACGGAGACAACAAATACCCCTGTTACGTACTCTTAATACTTTACACTTAATATTTCAAATTCAAATTAATACTTATAATGGTATACGTACATCTAAGGGTATCTCGATAACTTGTGACTTTAACTCGAAAAGAAATCCAAAAGGCAATACAGCTGTATACGTAAAAAATGGGATACGTTGATAGCCAGAATTGAACAAATTAATTGACTCAAATGGATTGGACGACCTGTCGATCCAGCCAGATGGTGATCCGTAAGTCTTGTAACCATTAAACCATTGATTGCGATTTGTATTGTACCTTTGATCTAAAAAGTTAAATTAATGTAATATTTTACTCGATATGTTATAATATAGCTGAAATATATAGGTACTGTATGCTTTAAGCTTTTAAAATTACACTGATTCAAATGTCTTCTTCTACGCTTCTTTGATCTCCTAAGTGTAATTGAAACGCCTGAATTTAATGGGTATTCCGTTAAAATCCTATCTGGTTGTATAATGGTCCTTTTTTTTGTATGATTGCTATTGTTTCCTACATCTTCTTTTCGTACTACAAATTCTACATTGAATGTAGGTAAATTATCATTAGACTCTATAGACCTTCCACTCTTCTTTTCCAAAGTGGCTATTTGATATTGTTGAATGGACTCTGCTTCTTTTATAATTTCGTTTTCAGTCACGTTGTTTGTACTCACGATTGTCGATGGAACATCTGTTGAGGATGTTAAATGTTGATTAACTGTTGTTACTTGATTGTTATTTAATTCAGGATTCGTGTATGACGTTGTTTGATCAGTTATTTTTTTAAGATCAGTATTCGTTTCAATCTCTGTTATACCATCGTCGTTAGAAATAGGTTTTGTTGATGGAAATATTTGTGATGTACTTCCGACATCCATGCTTTTAGTCGTTTCGTCTAAGTCTATATTTGATTCGCTAGTTGTGGTGATCACACTTTCCACGGTGTTTTTGAGAAAAAGGTATTTATCTTCCACTGCGGTGTTCAGCCCGCTACTAACGTCGCTATTAACGGTAGTTTTTATAGGGATTTCTGTAGATGCAATTATCGTAATATCCGGATGGTTTTTAGCATAAGTAACACCACGAAAGTTACTGGGTGAAACAATTTCATCATTAACACTTGTAAATACGTCTTCAGTAGTTATGTAGGATGAACCTTCGATTGTTCTTTCATGCTGTGGCCATATAGTAGTAAAAATGTCTGTAGGGCTTGTCTGTGATTTGATATTATTTGTTGTATCAATAATACTCTTGATTGGTGAATTAAATTCACCTTTTTTGTAATCAATGTTTGTTTGCAGAATTGTCGTAGCTGCCACCGTCATAGGATCGTCAGAAGTCATCGGTGTAGTACTTACTACGATTTTCTCAGTTGTTAACAATTCATTTGATTCTGTATTGGTTACTTCTATTTCATTAGATGATTTGGGTTCTTGTTCGTTGATAAAAAAAGTTGTTTTTGCTTGATAAGTTGATAATTCCAATGGCATTGTGTGAGGTTGTGTATCAATGTCAACGACCATTGTGACTGTTTGAGAATTCATCGGTAGATTGGTGTTTGTATCGATATTCGATATAGTGAAACTAGCATCTCCCAGGTAAGTTACTTTGGCTGGAAGTTCAGTCGCCGCCGTTGATACGTCACTAGCTGATCCATTCGTAAAATTTGTAGAAACTTGAATTATCTGGCTAGTTGGGGTAATTTCCGTTACTACAGTACCATGTGTAGTAACAGACATAGGCTGCAGTGGTTGAATCGTAGTCGTAGCACTTTCGGGACATGAATCGAAAAGAAAACTATTGGGGTCGTCAAAGCCGTACAGTCGAAGTACTCTTTTGAACTGTGGCCTAAGACATACTTCTTCTCTGCTCATAGTTAGGCCATTCAAAAATCCATCACTTTTGAAATATGTCTAAAACATCAACATTTTATCCGTCAATTAACACTTTAATTTATTACAAACATAACCATTTAACTATTTACTTTAAGGTAACGATTTAAATCCCGAACTCCGATTCTGACAGCAAAAATTTCCCAAGGTAAATTGAGGGATTGTTTAATTTGCAATGCAGAATACCCACTCGATCCTTCGTAAAGTAAAACCGATACTGCCATTAAACCAAAAGGAGAAAATGCAATATTTCCAATCGCACCACCAGCAGCTATTACCTTTGAAACATAATATATATTAAAGTACCTACTGAAATACGTTTTAAACTTTGCTATGTGTTGTGGCATGGTTATTGGTTATCATCATAGGTATAACTGGTTTAACTGATATAATAGGTAATTGAATTAAATTGATTCTATGACATTTTTGATTTTTAACAATCAGATATTATATTTAACATTATAAAATACTAAACTATATACCTATTTAATTATTTTAAAAATTTTAAAGGATGGAACTAATGGAAATTTATTCATTAGCATCATTTAAAAAGTTTTTTTTTTTTTATTGACGATAAAAGTTTATTTACAATCTATACATACAGTGTATAATAAGTAAGTGTGGTGACTTAAAAAGAAAAAAAAATAACATTAGTTACAGAGAAGGAAGGCTCCCAGCAGTGCCACCTGACAAGAAGTTAGGGTTTGAGTTTATTTATTTATTTAAAAAGTTAAACATATAATATAAGAAATATGAAGCAACATATATATATTATATATTAGGTGTATTTAACTAATGTATCATTTATAATAATCTATACAAAATATAATTTTAAATAGGTACCTACATACAAATATACAATTTATAGCAGTAATTCTATAAATTAATAAAAATATTATAATAAGTAGGTAAACCTAATAACAGTAATAACTTTTAATTAATTGATTAATGAATATACAAATATGCTCCAATGGGATACTGAGTAGTAAATATACTAAATATTTGTACTTTTCTTTTCTGAATAACGTAGTTATAACTTTTCTGTTTCCAATATAATATACGAGTATAATATTATATTCTGTGAATATTCAATATCATAACGATTATTATTAATAATTATATGCATAAATAAAATTTTATACCTAGATATTTCGAATTATTATTGTTATTATTATTTATAAAATAGAATTTATTTTAAATTTTTAGTTTTAAGAAATATATAATTTACCGTGTAAATAAAACTAATTATAAGTTTAATAACAAATAATAATAACATCAAAAATACGATATAGACAGTGGCGTATTTTGGTTGATTTCTCGGGGGGTGTCAACATTTATATTGAACCTCACAAACAAAATTTTTAGTATTATTTACTAATGTAAAAAGACATTGAATTAATTTTTTAACAAATTAATATGTTAGGAATTGACAAGAAGTTTTACATTTGATAAAAATAGTATACTATAAAATAAGTGACAACACTAATGTCCAATATATTAGGACTTTTTTTTAAATGTCGGGGGGTGTCAAGACATGGAGGACACCCCCCCCCCCCAAATACGCCACTGGATATAGATAGACATTTAACCAAACCTGAGTGGTAATAGAATACTTTCTAGCCAGACGTAAGCTAAACCAGTACCAAATTTTGAATTTGAGTGGCAAACATCACGGAAATAATGTCATGCACAGTTAAACTAATATATTATAGTAAAATTGAGAAATTTAATTTACTTAAATATTATTACAAATGGATTTAACCTTGATTTCAGACATTTCAGTCATAAATGTGAATTTTATAATTGAAGTTGTTTGGATTCTTTATTAAAACTAAATAGTTTTATTTTTATATTTATAAGAAGGTAAGGATGATTTTTGTATTATTAGTTTCGTCCCGGTCAGCGAACCGTCACGGTTTTATAAATACATAAGTGTAAAATTGCTGTATAGGTACCCGCAAAACACATATTCCAAGGTCGTTGGTTAAATCTGCCATTGTATCCAATGGTCGAGGACTTAAAGGTCTCTTCTGGTATAACGAATATTGGTTGTAATCATCTTGTAAATGTGAACCAATTGTACCTGTAAATTAAATTGAGTATAAGTAGGTACTACTATATTACCACTGCAGCGGGTGACAGAGCTTGGCTCAGGTATTTCAAAAATAATATATTTATTTTAATAAAAATCTTTTTTCATTATTCTTTATTTTTCTTAAAACAAAATAAAAATAACTAATAAGTATGTTTATAGAAAAAAAAGCGGGTAAGTCGTGGATGTTGCTTTGCTGTACAGTAGGTTATAAGTGAATTACTGTAATGGATGGAATTAAATTTGAATCCAATATCATGGTATACGAAAAACGAATCTGAGTGGAGACGGTTTATCTGTCTAGAATATATTATAGTCTTAAAAAATTTCAAATCTTAGATTTAAAAAGAACATTTTTTATGAATTTCTAGCTTAAAATAATTTGCAAATTTTCGTGATTTTTACGTATGTTGTCAAAATTAAAATTTGAATGCTTGTAAAAAAAATTGTGACTGTATTATTTTTATTTTTCAACTGCTATTTTAACAATATGTTAGGGGCCTTGTATTAAATTGTCAAGCTTTTTTACCTGACAAATAATTTTTTATCGATATTAATTTTTAAAAAACTAATAATGATCGAAAATTGCATATATGACTATAAACAGTTCTACTTAAGTCGAAATTTTTTTTAAATTGTATGGTGGATAGAATATACTTATATAAACATTCGGTGAAAATTTCATGTATATAAGGTAATTTGTTTTAAAGTTACATCAAAAATCAAAATCGATTTTGTCGAAAACTGATTGTGCGTAAAATTTCCCGTTTTTCCCTTAATTTTTAGTTTGTTTATTCTAATATAATTATTAAGAAAAGTGTTGAGAATTTTTTACTTTTGACCTTCCGAAGTACCAATTAGACTCACTTTTCTGATCGAGCGAGTAGGTAATTAAGTCGAAAATCGAAACACTTTTACTGCCCCAAAACGTGATTACAGACACAAAAAAAAAATTGAAAATTAAAAAATAAATAAAAACACACATCATGGTAAAATCAATACATTCATCGCTCCGATCAGAATCTAAAATATGTCTGATTGTCTTCATCCAAAGCGTTAAAAGGAACTTAGTAATTTCTCCCAATTCTACATACCTATATTGATTATTAATCAATGATTAACATTCACGGTTTTCTAATTTAACTTATATTCTTCATAATTACCTATAATATAGTACATCCAATATTGGACATATCACTGTATCCAAAAACGAACATTTCAACCTTAGAAGGTTATATATAGAACTATATAACTTTTGTGTTTAATTTAAAGCAGTAATCCGATAAGCCTTATTAGTGATTTGTATTGCTTCAATTACGCCTGGCCTCCCTATTATTGTAGTCTTCAACTAAATCTTGTACGAGAGACGAGACCATCACGGAAATGCCACGTAACTAACATTATTTTTAGTCGATTTTTTTGATAACAAGTATTATAAAAAAAACTTGTTCCGAATATTCTATGTTTTTGGAATAATTAAACAAAAACTATATTTCTGACTCGTAATATTTTCAAAATTTCTAGCATAACTCAAAAGCACGAATAGTTACGGCAAATAAGGCAAAATCCTTGTTACGAAATCTGTGAAGTTGTTTTTGAGAAAAAATTTACAAACAGTTAATATTTTATTAATTTAAGATACGAATAACTTAAATAGAATATGTTTCTATTTATTCTCTAGTATTTAGTATCGATATTGTCTATCGTAGAGAAGGAAACATAATAATAATCTAGGTTTATTATTTTGTATCGTGACTAGTGTTAGTGTAGTAGTAATATGTATAATGTGCATATACCTACATATTACTTATTACCTAGCTATACTATAATAGGTAGAAGGCAGAAGCCATCAGTAAGTACTATAGTAGGCACTACTTTTTATTATAATAATATTAATACATATCAAATATACATTCCAAATTATACTAAATACAGTATATGTAAATAATATATTAGTATAGACAATCGCTGGTTGTTGTAAGTATACTCTTATATATCAATATGTATTACAACATAAAATTTTAATAATCTATTTAAATTTACGTATAGGGTGAGATATTATAATTTATATTTATGATGAAATGTATTAATAATGTAATATTTATCAACATTTAGGTTCAAAAATACCTATATTTTTATATTATAAAAAATGTATAAAGATACATTTGTCTTAATGAATATACGAGTAATATAGTGTTTAGTCATCTGGTTATAATATATGTATTAATATAGTGTTATTTGTTATTTATATATATAATATAATTTAATAAATATATTATACTAAACTATATCAGCATAATATGGTATATGTAATATCACATACGGTGTACTCGTAAGTTACCTATAATTATAATCCCATCAAAAACACATCATCGAATTCCGTGTATAAAATAGCTTAATAAAAAAAAAAAAAACTAGTCATAAAATTAAACCATAATAAAATTGTGATATCACGAATAATACTGAATAGGTAATTTAAATTTAAAATAAATTTATTCTATCTCAATAATTTGTTTACTTAGCTAGAATTTATTTCCACAAATAAACATGTCCGTTCCGCATTCGTAACTATACTATTTAATACATTTCCATAATATGTAAGTATGTTACTTAATTTGTTTTTTAAAAAGTTCTCAATTATTCATTTATATTTATATATATAAGAAATCCTCGGAAAGTAAAGATTGAAAGTCAAAATTGAGATTTATTTTAAATTTAAATTACTTTGCATTTATTCATGATATCACATCTTTATGATGCTTAAATCTAATAAATGATTATTTTTATGTACCAGCATGTAATATGATTTTCAGGTTTTAATGTTTTTATTTATTTATTTATTTATTATATTTTTATGTTTGTTTATTTATTTTATTCGATTTTTTTTATATAATCATTTTTAATATTTTTTTGCATTATTATTATAACACATCTTCACCTCGAGATCATCGTTCAAAATTTTAATAATAATTAACAATTTATAACATGTTGTAGGTATTATATATTACGGCACGACGGCGGAAATAGTAAAATACACAAAAATGATTATCGCCAAAATTAATACAAGTGAAGGTGTGTATAGGAAAGGGCGCGGGAACAATATATTATACTATATCATATTTTGAAGTCAAGAGTATACACTTATAAACATAATGAATGACAACCAAAATTATAACAATTATTATACAATAATAATAACTTAACAATTATATCTTATACTTATGTTATTAACCTATATGCATAACGTAGTATATTATAATTTATAAAATAGCCATAAAGGTATGTAGGCTCATATTTATAAAATTATTAAATCTTGAACTAGGTTTATAACTTTATATAATATACGTAGAAAAGTATATTAAATTTTCAAACCTTTTTCAGACCGTAAGATTGTTTGATCGACAATTTTAGAATAAAAAATTACGCACAAGTATAGTCAAGTATATACGTATATATGTAATATGTAATATAATATAATATAATATATAATATATATATATGTAACCATTTTGCTGTGTGCAGTGTATAAGATATAATAGTAGATATCAATGTACTTCTTCATTGAATAGGTCACTGTAATAAATGTGTTAAGCTTTAAGCTAGAATTCAATGTCTCAATGATACATTTGTATCATGGGCCATGGGCGTAAACACGGAGGAGAAGCTATCGGAGATAGATTCTTAGCGAAGTGATGAATATATAATGATCTTACAATGATATTTGTTTTATTCTTCATCACCTTTGAGACAGTAAAAGTGTTCCGATTTTCTATTCCAGCATCTTTTCTGGTAGAAAAATCAATTTAGTTGGAATGTTGAGTAGTCAGAAATGAAAAATTCCCAATAGTATTCAAAACAGATAGGAAGAACAAAAAAATAAAAATAAATAAGGAAAACAGAAGTTATTACGCAAAACTAGTTCTTAAAAAATAGATTTTGATATTTTGTGTAACTCTAAAAAAAATAACCGTACAGTTGATGCATTGAATTTTCACCGAATGTGTATACTGTATATTAGCATTTTATAATATATATTATATACAATAAAATGTTAAAAATATAATATTTTGACTCATTTTAAGCTATTTATGGTTAGAATATAATTTCTATTTTTATTAGTTATTTTTTATAATTAATAACCATAAAAACTTATTAAAAATTTAATACAAGGTTTCTCATAAGTTGTAGTCATTATATAATTTAAAAAAAACATTGAGCTTAAATCCGTATTATACTTTTATGAACTTCTTAAGTTTGATTTTGATCAAATTTATCAAATTTATCATCCAAAATTATTTACTAGATACAATTTTCTAAGACCTAGAAGGCCAAAACTAAAAGCTTCAACAAAGTTTATGACTAGAGCATTTTTTCTGCTAATAAAAGTGTATTCATAAACAAAAACAAATTTAAAAAACCATACATCATTATTGTAAAACCAATAAATTCTTTTCTTTGTTTAAAATCAAAAAAATCGTAAATTTATCGTATATTTAAATAGCGCAATAATATATTCAACATAAAACATTATACCATAAGTAGAAAATTTGAATACAGAAATTTGATGAAAAATTCAAGTCTTTTGGATAATTACAAAAAGAAACCGAAACTGATTTTGTTTGAAAACTGGTAGCGCATAAAATGCGCATAAAAATTGTTCTGATTATTAATGAAACATTGTATTAGAAATTCGCTATTTTTACCAAAGTTACATTTTTTACTTTTGAGTTTTGCCAATTGGATTCACTTTCTTTTAAGCCATAAAATATTTTAAAGTTGAAGATTGAAACACTTTGATTGATGAAAAAAATGATGACAATTTAAACACAAAAAAAAGCGGGTAAGTCGTGGATGTCGCTCGCCTTTACAGTAGGTTACAAGTGGGTTACTGTAATCGATGGAATTTAATTTGAATCCTATGAAATTGTATATATCATTGTATACGAAAAACGATTCTTAGCGGAGACGGTTTATCTGTCTAGGACATTTATAGATTATTAAAAAATTTCAAATCTTAGATTTAAAAAGAAAATTTTTTATGAATTTCCAGCTTAAAATAATTTGTGAATTTTTGTGAGTTTTACGTATGTTGTCAAAATTAAAATTTGAATGCTTCTAGAAAATAATTGTGACTATGTATTTCTTTTATTTTTCAACTACTATTTTAACAATATATTAGAAGTTTTGTATTCAATTGTCAAGCTTTTCTACTCAAATAAATTTTTATCGATATTAATTTTAAAAAAACTAATAATGATCGAAAATTGCATATTATATGACTATAAATAGTTTAATTTAAGTCGAGATTTTTGAAAAAAATCATGGTGGATAGAATATACTTATATAAACATTCGGTAAAAATATCATAATATATCTATATGGCCATTTGTTTTAAAGTTATATCAAAAACCAAAATCGATTTTGTCGAAAACTGATTGTGTGTAAAATTTCCCGTTTTTCCTTTAATTCGAACGAGGTACTGAAGTCAAAAATCGAAGCACTTTTACTGCCCCAAAACGTGATGACAGACACAAAAAAAAAAAAATTAAAAATTAAAAAATAAATAAAAACACACATCATGGTAAAATCAATACATTCATTGCTCCGCTTAGAATCTAAAATAAAGCACGCATATATCACTCCGCTTAAAAATTTAAAATACAAGTATTTTGTAAAAATATACCGTATACTTTTATACTAATCATGTAAAATACCTAACATTTATTTAAGACTTAGATATCTACTTCATACTTGTAAATAAATAATTAAAAAAATGTACACTAAAAAAACAAAAAAAAATTAATATTGGTAGAAAATTTCATAGATTTGGTGTAATATATGAAATTGTACATTTTTACTTAATTGATATATTTATGTAATCGTGTAAAATTTTTATAGGAATACAACATAAGTGTATAAATTATATATAATAGATATATGGACTAAATGCGATAAAATGAATATTGATTTTTTTAACTTACGGTAACTCTGGATCAGTAATAACGGGGTAATCCATATTATCTTCATTGCAGAATATCTGCAAATACGGCGGTAAACAATATTAAATAATCAAGCTATATTCTCTGAAATAAATAATAAGACAACAGTCATAGATTTCATATAAAACCAATATTTTATTAGACTTCCGAAATTAAAACACAACATCAAACTGCAGACTACTTGATGTATCACAATTGTTTATACTGTTTTTAGCACTTATAATTATATTGATGCAATAACGAGCTGCGGTGTGCTACTAAATTCAAAATATCAATGTAAATTGCGCTCAAACGACAAACGCAGACCTGACATCAAAAAGCAGTGCTGAAAACGTATTGAATTGATCGCACTGTAAGGTTATCAGATAACGATACTAACATAGAACAAAAAAATCAATGATAACCGAAATTTTCAAGATAAGGATGTAAATAGGTATTTGAAAATCATCATTGTTGAGCCGTCGAGTGTTACCTCAGTTGGTTTACACTGTTTACAGGGCACTTAAGTACAAATTACATATATATTGTAATACCGTTTTATGTACACCAAAGTTGGTGCCATAAATTTTGTTAACTGTCATGCTGACACTACATTTTTCTCACACGTCCTTTACCAGCACAAAAATTCAGTAGTATTTACCTGTTGGGTAAATGAGATGATTGGTACAAAATGGCCTTTACCGATGTAGTTGAGCAATCGGACTGTAAACACTTGCTAAAAGATATTCAAATGAGAAGAAAAATAGAGCATCGTATTACCTTAAGGAAACTGGTCATGTTTTTTGCATTTCTGACTTTATTTGGTATCATATATTTTGGTTATTTTTGTTCAGACAACCGCTGTTCACTATCCTATAACCCTAAACCTGCAATTTATTCAGAATGGACAGTAATGAATCTTCTATCGACCAACATAACTGGTAAAAAATGTCTTACAAATTGTTTCCAAACATTAATTTCTTCAACCTATTGTTTTTATCTTAGATTTTAAAAGTGCCAAAGACACAGGTACAGGAGTAAGTTATAATGATATGCAGAATGAAAACCAATTACGTTTTGACATGAATGCACATGATGTCATGGTATTTTTACATATACAAAAAACAGGCGGTACATCATTTGGCCGTCATCTTGTTCAAGATTTAGACTTACAGCGTCCTTGTACATGTCAAAGAAAAAGAAAGTTATGCTATTGTTTCAGACCTAGTCGAAATGAAAATTGGCTCTTTAGTCGATATTCTACTGGATGGAAATGTGGACTTCATGCAGATTTTACTGAATTATCTGGATGTGTTGATTCTGAACTTGACAAAAATGAAGGGAAATCCATTAAACGAAGGTAATTAAAGTTATAATGAATCAAAGTTCAAATAAAATCAATTCAATTAATTATCTTTGCAGATATTTCTATCTTACTTTATTGAGAGATCCAGTTAGCCGTTATCTTTCTGAATACAAACATGTACAAAGAGGAGCTACTTGGAGAATGTCTAGACATTGGTGTGGAGGTCATCCAGCATCACTTGAAGAATTGCCTAAATGTTATAATGGTACATTTTGGACAGATGTTACATTGAATTCATTTGCAGATTGCCCACATAATTTAGCTGCAAATCGGTAATCAAAATGTTTAATATTTATTATTTAATACAATTAAAGGAGTCACAACCATTTATTTTGTTGTGATTTTACTAACATACAACAAACCAAATTTTACATTCATTATAACAAACTTTACTCTGTTGTTTTTAAACTTGAGTAAATTAACCTTTTATTCAATTTAGAGGTAAGATTCTGATTATTATTTAGAGCATCAATGAGGATTTTATTGATATAGATACAATAACTACTAAGTTATAAGGATTCTAAGACTGTACATTTTGAAATGATCATAATTGTTTGGAAATCAAGATATAAATAAAAGCATATGTGATGTTGTAAATAGTAATAACTGCCAATAACTTTGATAAAAAAAAATTAATTTAAAGAAATGGATATTAAATTATGTAAAAATATTTTTTATCTTTTTGTCTATTTTGATTTTCTTACAATTATACAAATAATAATCATTAGCTATTACTAAAATATTTATTTTGGGACTTTGATTACTATATTAATCATGAATTATTGTTATTAATGAATGGAAAATTATAAAGTTTCTTCTTATTATAATTCTTTAGACAAACAAGAATGTTAGCAGATCTATCTCTTATTGGTTGTTACAATTCTTCATATATGAATCAAGAAGAACGGAACAGAGTCATGCTAGCAAGTGCTAAAAGAAATTTATTATCAATCGCATTTTTTGGACTCACCGAATTTCAAAAAGTAAAGAATACCGATTTGGAATATTAGTTATTATAATAGAACCATTATTTTCAGCTAAATCAGTACATATTTGAAGAAACATTTAATTTAAGATTTGCAGTAACATTTACACAACACAATACAACTCTATCTGCAGTTTATAAATCTTTATTAAATGATGAAGAGTTGGAAAAAGTGAAAAGAATAAATGCATTGGACATAGAACTGTATAATTTTGCAAAACACTACTTATTTCGGTACTACATTATAAAATATTAATTATACTTACTCAGTAATGATTTATTTTTTTCCATGATAGACGTTTTGAAAAATTACGAGCTAAAAACCCAAATTTTAAAGAAAGATGGGCACATTTAGGCCAACTGCCAAGTCAAACTGCATTTGACTGGGAAAAAGAAGTAGAGACTGAAGCTGCCGACAACGAGGTAAATTATACGTAGCATTAACTTTTTTTTTTTTAAGCAAAAACAAAAAAAAGTAACAGATCTCTTGCTTATTAAAGTATGTATATTATATAACAATATGTATAAAATAGATTTTAACCATTTCCTGAGATTGTTTCTGCCAGTGGCGTAGCCAGGGGGGGGGGTTTGGGTGTTATAACCCTCCCCCTCAGCCGTATTTATATCAAAAATATAATGTTTATAATATAGGAATACAATCATTTGGTCGTGGTAAAATGTATTCTGTTATTAAAACCCCCCCCTAAAAAAAATCCTGGCTACGCCACTGGTTTCTGCCATGCCAAAATACTAAAACTAAATTAATTGTATTTAGTTTAAAAACAAATAAACACATTTAAATAATAATCATATTATTATATGATTAATTATAGTTCATATACTAATATAATTTAGTAATTGTTGTACTATGGAACAATGTTCTTATAAATATACTCTCATATCATAAGAAAAGGAAAATAACTTGTAGAGGTTAAATATAATTTTAAATAAATCTATTTAATATTCATCAACAATAATTAAGCCATTCCAATATTATTTTTATTTTTATTAATTTAACAATTGATATAAATGTAAATAGAATGACCATTCTACAATATTTTTAATTGAATTAACATTTATTACTAAAATATACATATCAGATGAGAGCAAAATAAGTCATTAAATCTTGGATACATTATTATCAAAGTTATCATATGAATTGTATATGTATCCTTCATTATCAAATATTACTTTTTTCAAGACTGCAAAATTAATTTCAAATTACGTACATTGTTTTAATTTATTGATAACATGTATACCTGATATTCCAAACTATTTTAACATTTTATTAGGAAACTAAATAAAATTATAGCTGTGAATTTTGTAATTTATCATTTTAATTTCTATAATATACTTATAATTTACCAAAAATCTTGTTATGTTTAATATAAATGCATAAATATGTATACATTAAATCAAATTGTGTGTATACAGTAAGTTGACAATCTTAACTGTTGATATCTCAAACTTAATTATATTTTAGTAATTTGTATGCTGTAGCGGTGAAATAAATATATTATATGCTTGTATACTAGTTAGTTAATCATATTTAAAATGTGAATATTTGTATGTGTCCACATGAGTCTGAATTTGATTAAGTATAAAAGTTATTATAGTGTTAACATTGTATAAGTTGATATAAAATAAATTATATTTGTTTACATTATATTCTTTATAATTTTATTGTCTACAAAAGTTTATAATAAGTAATCCATTCTTTCTTCTGTATTTTAATTTATAAAATATGATTAATAGAGGTATTTTTCTCCGGATTACTAAGATTCTCTTTATAATTTAAGCTGATAAACTATCACATCATTATCATTGACATATTGTAGTAAAAGATTATTTTATTTTCAAAAATGAATATAAATTGAAGAATAAGATACAATATGATTACAAAAATTAAATATATTTTTGATAAACTGAGATTCACGATCAGTTGTTCAGATATAATTATAACTAATTATATTATTATATATTATACACATAACACATAGATAGGCGAATATTAAGTACACCAAATAGTACAACATTTTCAACTAGAAATATTAAGAGAGTAAAATGTTTCTATAACATAGTTTTAATGTATACAATCAGTTAAATAACAATAAATAAAAATAAAAAAGATACATTGTAACTTTTAGTTTCTACACTAAACAATTTATTAGTCTTATGATTCATTTTAAATATTGTTTGAACTATGTATTAGTTTGTAAACTAAGTTTAAAATACTGATACATGTCTATAAGTTTTGTTCAAAGGGCTAACAACATTTCTGATGTAAAGATTATATTTGTAAAAATAAATAAATAATAATATTATCTTCAATTGAATTGGTTGATTATGAGTAGTAAAATCAAAACAATTTATCGATGGGTGACTAAGAACAGTTAGAAGGCACAAAGTATACATTGTTTTGTTTATAGCAGCACAACAACAAGTATTTCAAGTATTTATCTGTTATAAATATAGATTATAAATGAATATTTATTATTAATTATAAATGAATTTGTTTAAAGTTAATAAATATTTATTATAATAATTATTATTTTGTTGTATAACTACTAATATAGCAAACCTTCTAAATGTTCAGTTAATAAAATTACTTAATGATATTTATTTCATTAGTTTACAAATAGTCTTAATATATTATACATAAAAATAACACAATTTATAGAAAAAATATAAAATTATAATTTATGATTAATGGAATGATTAATAAATTTGTTATTCGTTTTAGTTTTTACACAAGACAATATCATTAAAGTATAGATTGCTCTAACATGATTTTATCATAACCATTAGATGGTGGATATGAAAATTTTTCCAATACAATGTCTAATATTGCACCATCATCAACTGCAATACATACAATACAATTTAATCATTTTAAACACTTTAAACATTTGTAATAATAATACAGAGATACATTTTACATAGATGATCAAAAAGTTATATATATGACAAAACAAGCATAAAAATGATTTAGTAAAAAACCTCACATAATTTTAACATAAAATAGTTGTAACCTAAATAATAAATGAAAAAAATCTAATATTAACTATTTAAAAAAACAATTTGGTACTGGTCTAGTTGACCCCCACCAGGAAGGCAATTCCCCCGCCACTCAAGTTTAGTTGACGCCCGCCACTAATGTATAATATACTGATATACTGCAGAGTGCAGATAAAAAAGGTACAAAATCATATACGTTAGGTATTTGTGTGAAATTAGTGTGGGTGGCGGGCGTCAACTAAACTTGAGTGGCGGGGGCGCAATGCCATTCTGGAAGGCAATCTTCCTGGCGAGGGTCAACTAGACCAGTACCAACAATTTTATTTTTAATAATTTAGTTTTTGGTAATTCGTGGTAAATTATCATAATTGTAAATTTAAGTAAGTTTGAGAAAATTAGTTTAGAGAATTGTATGCAAAAACCTAACAATTTCATTTTTTCAAAACTTTTCAGAAAAAAAATGATTATAAATTTTGAAGCTATTTTATATTTTGAACAGGACCAGAACTAAGTATTTATTAATTGTATTGATTATAATATTCTCTTGGAACTGTATGGGTTTTTGTTAGAATATAAGAACCAGACAGCACCAAGTACATTATATTGTCTATAGAAGGTGTTGAATCTTTCTCATTCTTGCAAAGATATACTCATCAATTTTTTTATTTATAAAAATTGTATAAAGCGAATTTTGAAGAAAATTAATTATTCTAAATTTTGAATAGATTCCTAAATTTGTTATATTATGCTGGGTTGCATTAAAAATTGATTTAATATTGTTCTCTAGAATTGAATGAACCATTCATTAGTCACTTAATCACTACATTAAAATTTCTAGTCAACCATAATATGTATCAAATAGAACATGTACCTAGTAACCAGGAACATAATAGTTATTATTTAATAATTTAACATATTTTATAGTTATAATTTAATAAGCCATATGTTGAAATGAATGTATAAACCATATAATACTTTCTAATGTTCATTTTTAATAGATAATCTCAACTCTGCAGTCTGCATATACCTATTGCTAAAATAATTTAAAAAATAATACAATATATTTTTTTACTGACCAAATAGAGCTGGGAATACAGTTCCTCTTATTCCTGTAATAGGTTCATTCACTGGCTGGCCATTAATTGAATAGTTTAATTCAACATGGTCATAATAAACACCCTAAACAAATACATTTTATTGATTTATACCAACTGAGGAGAAAAAAATGATTTTAATACTTACAATAATATCACCTTCTTCAATGGTATTATCTATAGCTTTTAACACTTGCTGGTTATGTCGCTGTGCTCCATCATTGCACAACACCCATGAGTATTGATCATGACCACCAGGTGCTTTACACAGATCTACATCATTCAGAGCTAAGCCAACTCCCCAGATTCCTAATCGTAAATATAAATATATATTAATTAAATCAAAGGCACACAACTGTTAAACTTACCAGATTGTTGTACTTTTACTTCAAAGTAACATTTATTTTGCACTATTGGTGCAGTACATAAGACACCTCCACTACCACATATCCTGGTGCCATTTTTCACAATCACTACTTCATTACCTAAGATGATTAGAAAATATTAAACAAAGCTTACATTAATCATTCAACAGCTTGTATATCGTCCTGTACCCATTCGGCTGGTATCCAAACATATAGGGTTGATTAGTGGAAAGGATGTATGTTCTGTGTACTTGATGCCATCGAGGCATCTTTTGAAACATGACAGCACTATTGCCATCAAAATGACTAAATCTAAATGCTAAATACCAATGGAAAATTGTTTATAAAAAAAAAAAAAAACAATTTACACAGGAACGGCAAAGTTTGCAGTTACTTTTGTATACGTATATATAATATTGTTAATATTATTATCATCATCATTATGATGTTACTTGTTTGTGTGGCTGTTATCAAACAAATCAGGATTCAGGATGTATTCTAAAGATAACAGAATACACACTACACAGCAGCTGCAGTACAACAGCACGCAAGATAAATGAAATTATTATGAAATATGAATAATTAATGAACATTAATTATAAGCACATCATTTTTATCATAATAGTTGTACTACTTTTATATAAATTATAAAATGTACTAGATGTAGTACTTTATAGGAATAAAGAATATTGTGTTTCGAACATCTCATAATGGGGTCTACGGGTCATTTTCACTAAATAATTGCAGATAAACCTTAAAACATTATCTAATTAATTGGCAGAATAATAATATAATTGTAACTTGTAATCATTTGTTTTAGTTATTAAATATTACTTTATTAAATATCTCTTTTCTATGGGCACAGGTCATTATCATAATCATAGGCGTGTCATTTCTCTGACAGGAATACACAAAAAAATTAGGAATATTAGGTTGTTACAATTTGGTTATTTTTTTTTTATAAAATATTCAATTATTATATAAAACACTTTATTAATTCAATATAAAAACATTTATCATATAATATTATATAAAATCATTTAAACAGTTTAGACTAAACATGTTAACAAAAATCAATTTTTATTTATTTTGATACTTAAATATGTACTAATTTTCTCAGAAAATATATCAGTTGTACACATTTACTCTTCTTTATTTTTATATCACATAACAATACAATTTCAAAATCAAAAATGATTAAATAGATCTTTTTTATTGCAAAAAACTTTAAACGTCTTATTGTATGAAGATTCAAATAATATTTCACTGTATTGTGGATCAGTATATTTTTTTAATTGAAATCAAGTGCCTGAAACAAATATTAAATACAAGTCTATTATTTAAATTATTATAAAATTGTTATTGTCAAAAATATGTATATTTATTATTTTAAGATCATAGACATGCGACTTTGTTCGCAGAGTATTCGGCTGATAAAATGTGTCTCCCTCCACAGATATAAATACCCCTAAAATTAATATGCAAGACATTGTATAATAAACTTATGGTACTACTTTATATTAGAAAAAAATAGATTTTTCATCTTTCTTTAATTAAAGGTATTTTTTTTTTTACTAACATGTTAATTTAAATGAAAATTTACATTATGCATAGGTAATTGATATAAATCATATCTAGAGAAATATCAATAGTAAATATCTACACTAAAAATAAAATCCCTATTTCCTTAAATTATTGAGAACTGTCCAAAATGAATTTAAAAACAAGTTTATGCTCCATATGGATATCGCATTACCATTTTATAACCCAGTCTAAATTATGAACTAAGACATTGTTCATGTGCCCCCAAGCATCTGGCCATAGAGTTTGCAAGCACATACGCACATACCTCTTGCACACATCTATGTTTAAGATGATTGTTTTGTGGTAAATCTTTGTTTTTTATACTGTAATAGTATCAAAGTGAACTATAGTTTAAACTATATTAATTTTAAATGCCTAATAATGCCACAGAATATATGACATATTGTCAATTTTGTGGTCTTAGCCATTGACATAATATAAATGAACTGCGCTTGATGTGTTGATTGAGGAATCATTATTTGCCATGGTCTCATTGACATAATATAATGTTTAATATTTAATATTTTATATTATTATATAATATTATATTATGTCAATGGTCTTAGCTCACACACTGAAGCAGTTATAGAGAAAATATTTTATCTATAGGCAGTAAAAATATAATGTCCATACTCATTTTCCCGTTATCGCTATAGTGTGTAAGAATCTTTAAGGCTTGGACACATAGAACGTAGTCTGTCATGGCGGGCCGCGGTCCGGTTGTAATTAAATACAGAACTTGACCATCGCAATAATCATATATACATATACAATATCACGGCCTGCCGCGACAGACGGCGTTATGTGTGCTCGGGCTTTTAAAGGTATTAAAAAAAAAAAAATTATCTAGTCTATAAACGTGTGAGTTAGTTTAAAATTATAATTTTATTTTTTTACCTTAAATCTGTATTTTTGTTTAAAATATCTAAAGCACTTATAAATTTCTTGTTAATTATTCCTAAGTCAGCACCATGTTCGAGTAGTCTGGTTATTATATAAGCATCGCCAATTGTACATGCATAATGCAATACACTATTGCCACTTTTATCCTGACTGTTAATATTGCATTTTTTGGAATCAAGGAAAACATCAATAACTCCTTTCATCTTGTTCTTTACAGCCAAATGTAATGCGGTATACTGTTCAGATGTTGTCAATGAATTAATGTCTGCCCCATATCCAATCAACATTTTTGAAATGTTTGTTTGGCCTTTGGCTGCTGCGACGTGAAGAGGAGTATAGCCTTTATAATTAGAACAATTTATATCTATAAACGTATTTATGTTTTGATTTTCATCATCAATGCCTAAATAATGTTGTACTAAACGTATGTCTCCATCAGATATTGCAGTTATTATTTTTCCAATCATTTTTTGCTGCGATGTTATTTCAACACTACTTCTTCTCACTCTTTCCGTATTATTTTTCTTATTGATTTTAAATGTCTCAACCATTTTGGAATTGTGAGCACAATCAAAACAAGTTTGACCTCTACGATTACACACTAATGGATCTCCATCTTGTTCAATCAGTATTTGGACTACATTAGTATAACCCCATTTAAAACTTAAATGAAGAGGTGTGTCTCCCTGATTGTTTTGTACATTTATATTTAATTTTGAGTCCGAAAATTCCATAAAATATAACAATGCTTTGACACAAAGATCATGACCATTTGAACAACACAAATGCAAAGGAGTATTACCCTCATTGTCTCCAACCATTAATGCATTATTATGTAATAAAAACAATAATGCATTCTGTTGTCCTCTAAGCGCGGCATAATGAGCCGGTGTAAATGAAAAATTATCCAAAGCATTTATGTCTGATCCATATTCCAAAAGTAATTCAATAATTAGTGGATAACCATAAAAAGCTGCTACATGGAGAGGAGTAAGACCCTGTTCATCTTTATACTTTACACAAACTGCAGATTCTTTTAATATCTCTTTTATACAAGAATCACATTCACATAAAGGATGACATTTTGAGCTTAACTGTTGTATTTTTACATATTCTAAGGTTTCTTTAACTTTGTAGTATTCTCCATTGCTAATATAATCATAAAAAACACTATAGTTTGAATCAGGGATGTTAGTTGATAGTTTAAGATTAAAATTATGAACTTTTATATGTTCAATAGCAGCTTCTAATGAAGTTAAATAGAAATTATCATCAAAGTCTTTAATATTGCTGATAACATAATGTTTCATAAAATATATTTGAGCATTCCAATTGGGTATTTTACAATGTATGACTAAATGAACCAAAGCACTTAGTAGTTTATCCACTGTAAAATTATTGTTTCCATTAGACAATTTTAAAAATGTATCTTTTAAACATTTAAACTTTCCAATAATAGTTTTGTGCATATACAACTTGGATAATTCACACCTGGCATTAGGTATCGCAGATTTTACTTCTTGGTCTACTTCAATGTCAATCATAGCACTAGAGTAATTTCGAATAAGTTTATTTAACTTGGCATCTTCAGTTGCCATTAAGACGTTTATATTATCTATCAAGACAGTATACAGTTTATTTTGTAGATAATACTCAACTGCAAGTTTAATATTATTTTGAAAAAAATTATTGGTCTTTTTAGTATGATGGCTTGCTTTCTTTAAACATTTAATATACAAATTTTCAATGGACTTTTTCTTGACATCGAGAGACATATTAATATAATCATTGGTTGATAAAAAATCATCCATTAAAGTTCTTAGATCTTTCAATAACAATTTGTTGCTTTTGGAATACAAAAAATTCAAACAGTCTTGAACAGATGTTATTACAATAATATCTTCCAACACGGTAGCACAATTTAATGGGCCGCCTATGCATATTACTTTATAACTGTGATTATCTTCTGTATAGCATGTTTCAATAAATAGTATGTCTACTGTGTAAGTCTTGTTTTCATATTGACATTTAATTGCATGGTTGTCCACAGAAACATCGTGGCCACTTATTGTGATAAATTTTAAATCTGAACACTTACTGGGAGTTAAAATGTGATCGTTGAAATCTTTTTCAGTATACTTATTTTTAGAGAAGGAACCTTCTCTGGGAACACATATAGGCCATCCATTTTCAACAGCTTTATAAAATATTTCTGTAGAAGATTTGCACAGAGATATCAAAAATTGATTAAATAAAACATCCTCGTCGTAGCAATGATCCATTAGATGGCTAAAAAAATATAAGAATAAAACCAATGACTATGATTATTATGAAAAGTTACAAAATACTTACATTGGGGCAATTCGTAATAGAATAGAATAAATTTAACCCAATAAGTATAAGTATAAATAATTGTTCATTTATTATGTTTAATGTAATAGTATAAATAGCGCAGTACCGCAGTAGTACTATTACTGTATTATAATTGTCAAACCATTAAACCTATAAATGTATAATAGTAAAACATTGAAAGACTAGTTTCACAGCATAAACATGGTTCAATAGTTGTTCAGCTACTATTACGTAATACGTAATATTATGGTAATAACTTTACTAATGTTTAATTCTCAATATTATATTTAAATACTTTATAATTTGTTATCAATTCTTTTTATCATGGCTCAGGTGAGATTAAAAACAACATCCTTAGATCATATCGTAGAACACTAACTTTTGTTCTAAAGTTAATTTGTTCAAATAAATAAATGTCCAAAATTAACATTTAATTTTTTTATTTATTCGTGGTGATTTTGACTGAATTGCAGAAAAAAATCCCCATTAGCATTATTCCGGGGATTTACTAAATATAAATAATTTAATATATAATAAATTATAAATAAAATAAAAATTGTACATTATGTTAAAGATTGTTATTTTATAAAAAAAATTGCCTTTTGCACCATATTATATATTAAAAAAACTTGTAACGTATTAACGTATTTATTTATCTACGATGATTATAGGATATGTGGTATCTACTATCTACTATTAATTATTATATCTTATACCGAAACGTCCGGAACTGAAACAAATTAAACAACTAATTGGTCAGTTGGAAGTAGGCCCCAGGAAGCACAGGCAACTATCATCAAAATAGACGATGTGTTGCTGATAATAATCTGAGGACCTACCTACCTCTAAAGAAAGACTATTTAGTTAAAAATATAGGAAACTGAATCGTAACACGTTGCCTCCATTAGGTATCTACAAAAACAATATACGTCACCAAAATTCATTTAGAAGTCACATATATTTCCATTTTTTTTTTTTTTTTAATTAATTTTAAATAATAATAAACAAAAGAAAATTTGTCAAATAATTTTTAAAAAATTGTCTCAGGTTATAAGTAGCAGAAAGTTAAAAAACATGTTTAAACTTTTATTTTGTTGGTGGTTTCTTGTGGCAAACTGGATCTATAATTCAATAATTTGTACCTATTTTGAAAGGTAAAAGTCAAAATTGGCAGAAATACTAAAAATTATTATGAAAATTATGAAAATTATTTAGAAAAAACTGTTATTTTTATGCAAAATCGATTATCTTTCAACTTGTTTTAATTCAAAAATGAATATGTTATGACTTTAGTTAAGTGGTAACTAATTATTTATGATAATCAATGACTCATTGTATAGGGTAAAATCAACTTTTTATTTAAATTATGTTTTGCAGCATTGCAGCTGAATCATGGATATGTTAGAATATAATAGGTAAGTAAAAATATTAAATTTAATATACTAAGTAACAAAATACAAATATTTTAAAATATTATAAAATATGTTACATACCTTTAGGTGCTAAAATTCAATTTTTATCAATCAAATTAAATTTAAAAAAATAATGTAAGTAGGTATAAACTGTAAAAAATATAATACATTAAGGTAAAATACAAAATACTTTTGTTACAAAATTATTTGTTTTTATATAATTTCGGGTCACTATTTATTTTAAATTTAAAGTGCCAAAATTATAGTAAAATTATTTACATCTTTAGAGGCAGGCCAAAATATGTTGTACCTTCCTTACAATAATAATTGGAGAACGGAAAAAAGTCTCCTAGAAAAAATTTCGAGGAAAAAAATTATAAAACTTTGTCTCCAAGATTTTTAAAAGCTGTAGCTCAAAATATTAAGTTATAGCGGTAATAATTTATACAATAGTTTTTTTTATACAAATATATATGATATTTTTTGTAAAAATGTCCCCGAAAAGTCATCCAGGTTAGTGATATATTATGTATCAGTGGCGTAGACAAGGGGGGACATGGGGGTCAGATCCCCACCCATTAGCTTTATTTTTTGTTTTTGCTTACATTATGTAGTATGCACTATAATGTAATTTTTTTTCATATTGTGAATTGTAATCTATCGAGCTATTGAATTTTGACAGTTTTTTCAATATACTGATTACTGAATACCATTATAATTATATTTTCGTTTATTTATAGCAAATTAGCAAAGTAAACAGTAATATTTATTTGGTCAAAATGGTCGATGACGATTGACGACTACGATTATGCTTTATTATAGCTTGTCTTATTATTTATAGAGACAACAATATACTTAATACTAAATACTTGTATAATATTATATATTATATAATATGTATGACGTATGTCTTTTTTTTTTCTGTTTTAATCACTGCATGGAGGCCGAACTGTTTTCACATTGCTTAGCCCCCATGCAGCATCGTTTATTTATAAAGACATCAATTTATACACATAGAAGTATTCATAGCAGTTTTGAGATACCCCTTCCTCAGCAAGCTAGTATATATGCGAGTACCCATATCATGTTATGACTTTACAAATTCAACAACATTGAGTAGGGATAAGCAGGAATGCCCGCTTATCCCTTCACAGCAAATTATATACACATGAATTATATTTTGTCTTTCTTCGTCTGTCTTCTCAGGCCGATCAAGTCCGCCATCCTAGACGTCGCGTTCTGATATATCGTCTTCTCAAGCCGGCCTAAGCCCGCCACTTTGGAATCCCGTACTGTTATTTTATCCATCATCTTCTGCGGCCTGTCGAGCCCTCTCATCCTCTTCCTTGACGGTAAGGATGTTTTTTACAATCTTGTAGAAGAGTCTGAGGGTCTCTTCAGCGTCGCAGAGTACAATCGCCCTTTGGTGGCCGTCTGCCGGCAGGTCTTCGAATAGAGGACCACAGAGTATGTTAGGTACATCAACTGCTGTTGGTGGATGCCCGAGTATGCTCACGGAGGTCTGTACGTAGGCCGTTCCAGTTCTCGCAGTGGATCAAGGTGTGTTCTGCTGTATCCGAGGGACACTGGCAGTGGACACACCTTGGGCTTGCGACCCTAGCGAAGCGATGGAGGTAGAACTGGAAACAGCCGTGTCCAGTGAGCGCCTGTGCCATGTGGTAAGTCCAGGGGACTACTGGAGTCGTCCTGTTATACCACCTAACCAGATCGGGGATGAGGCGGCGAGTCCAGGCGGCCTTGCTTGAACTGGACCACCTCATCTGCCATTCTACGATGGTAGCCTTCCTTTCTTCATTCTTGATCCAATTTCTGGAGACAGGTGGATCCCCTGAGATCGGTTCGTCGTTGAACCTACCCTTGATTCTCACCCTCTCCCGAGCGATAAGATCAGCTGGCGGCATGTTCGCCAATAGGAAGGCGGCTTCGTCCGAGACCGTCTTGTAGGCTCTGATAGCCCTCAGGGCGGCCACCCTCTGTGGTCTCCTAAGATTTCTGATGGATTTAGCAGTGCCGCAGACGGGAGCTGCCCACACCCGGGCGGCATAGAGCAGCTGGCTCTCGACTACGGATCCCAGGAGTATTCTCTTCCATTGCCCAGGCCCGTTGATGTTGGGCATGATCCTGGAAAGAGCTGCCGACGAAGTGGCCGCTTTTTTGGCGACCGTTTCGACGTGTTTCCTAAAGGAGAGACGGGTGTCCAGGATGACTCCTAGGTACCGAAGGTGCTTCTTTAGGTTGATCGGCTGACCTCTAATGCTGAGGCGGGGAGGGTTGTACGCCCTTCTCTTCGTCAGCATTACAGCCTCAGTCTTTTGATGAGCCAGCTGTAGTCCATGTCTCACCATCCATCCGTCTATCTGATGGATGACGTATGGCGTATGTGGTATGTCTATAAAGTTATGTTTACACATTTTGAATTTTTCAATATTATAAATATTTAAAATTTATTTTTTACTAATTTTATTAGACTTTAAATAATCATGCTAAACATGAATACCATAAACATTAAACTAGGTATTTGCAATTTTCGATCATTTTTAAATAAATATCGATAAAAATTTATTTGTTGGGTAGAAAAACTTGAAAATTTAATACAATACTCTTAACATATTGTTACAATAGCAGTTGAATCTAAGATTTGTAAATGTAATACAAGATTCCTTACAAGTTTTTCAATCTTTATCACAAAAAAATGTCCACCGTAAATTAAAATTAAAATTTTATGAGCATTTGAAATTTAAATTTTTACAACATTGGATTTTCACTGGATTTCACATTTAGCGATTTTCTCATTTTGGTGTCACTCTAAAACAAATGACCGCAGATGGCGCAGATACTTGAAATTTTCACTGAATGTTTATATAAGCATTTTATATATTTGATACAATTTTCAAAATATTTAAATTTGTTTTGAGCTTTTTATTAACATTTTAATTTTTGAACTTTTTTTCCTATAAATATCGATAAAAATTTATTTGTTAGGTAGAAAAGCTTGAAAATTTAATACAAATCACCTAACATATTTTTACAATAGCAGTTGAAAAATAAAAGAAATTGGTAGTTACAATTTTTTTAATACAAGGCTCCTAAAATATTTTTACAATAGCAGTTGAAAAATAAAAGAAATACATAGTCACAATTTTTTTTTTACAATCATTTAAATTTTGAATTTTGACAACATACGTAAAAATCACGAAAATTGGCAAAAATTTTCTTTTTAAATCACAGATTTGAATTTTTTTAATAATCTATAATATATCCTAGACAGATAAACCGTCTTCGCTCAGAATCGTTTTTCGTATACATTGATATAATATCATTGGATTCAAATTTAATTCCATCCATTACAGTAACCTACTGTACAGCAGCAGAGCGACACCCACTTTCCCGCTTTTTTTTTACAATTATTTCATTTATTATTATTTTTTTAAATTTATCTGTTGTATTTATTAGCTATTATATGGTTACATATTAATGGCAATTATTTTTATATAACACAGACTTTTTTTCCCCCGAAACTTTGTTTTCTACCATCTAATATTTGACAGGGAACAACCCGCATGCATGTGTCACTTTTCTCCGTTTTTAGTCTGTTGTTAAAATAAGAACTGTTTCATTGATTTCCAAATTCAAAGACATTACACATTTACAGTAACAGTTTTACACTGCTTGCTAGTTGCTACAGTGCGCAACCAATATACATAGGACATAGGCAGGGATGGGAAAATTACCGAAAAAAAAGTAATTAATTACAAATTACAAATTACATAATTGAATTACTTACAATTACCAATTACATTTAAAAATGTTATTACAATTGCGTTAGTTAATTATATTATTATATGAAAAAAAGTGTATAAATTAAATCAAAAAAACAAAAAATATAATAAAATATAATATAAATTAAATAACCCCGTAATTTTGGTTACCTTTTCATTCATCAGCGTTAATTTTAGTATTTTTTTACTTATTAATAAATAAGGAAAAAGTAAAATAATTATCAATTTTTAAGTCGTTATTAGTGACGGACGAAAACGAGATGGTTACTAAAACCTGTACGTAGACACGAAGTGTACAATTTGTACATCGTACAGTACGATTGTCAATTTATACATAGAACAAGGACAATAAGATAGGTAGCATAAATGTATAATATTATATCTGTCTATATTCTGTATTTTGTAGTAATGTTCATCATAAAATTATCTTTTAATATCGGTACCGAATGTTCGATAAAACTTATGCTGTATAACTTATATATATATTTTACATTGTAGAAAATCCTAAATTTTTATCATTGAAAAATTGTAATTCTTTATACCAATTACAAATTACATCAATATTTAATAATTAATTACCAATTACAAATTACTGTAATTGAAAAGTGCCCAACCCGGGACATAGGTACCTATTAATAAATTGAATTATGGCGTATTGGTTAAAATTGCAAGACCACCACAATACCATAATTCAGAGCCCTTCAAAATGCTTGTATTAAAATCATAGACATATAAATTATATATAAATTTATTTATATGTTTATGATAAAAATATTTTTTTTTCAGGTAACTACTTTTTCCACTAGCCATTTGTTCCACACGTTTCTCAAAAATCATAGATAATATAATATTATCTCGATTATATATATTATATATATATATTATCTATAATCTCGATGTCTACACCGTTATCATTTTAAATATTATAGTACATGAAAATGAATATTCATATTCTTTAATTCCTTTTCATTTTAAAGGTTTCATAAAAATATTAATAAATAATAATTATTAAATATTAGAAAATATTGATGGTGCCGGTACCTGCTGTTGAATTTAATGTTATACCTAATAAGTTATTTTAAGTACCAACCTTATTAACTGTTGAATTTATACTATGGAAAAAATAACTTTTTGTAATAGCTGGTCATTTCTGAAAACATTTACAAGAAACCACAGTTCAAAAGAATGGCTATTACGACAAAAAACTGATCCTTATGTAGAAAAAGCCAAAATAAAAAGCTATAGGTATTGTAGATGTAATATATTTAATTATTTTTTAATTATATAATATAATATTAAATAACACACAATAGTTTAATGTAATTATTATTAACATAATGCTGAACAAAAACAATAAAATATGTATTTTACATTTTTATTACAGGTGTAGAAGTGCATTCAAACTATTGCAAATAGATGATAGATTTTCTATTTTGAAACCAGGCCAATGTGTAATAGATGTTGGTGCAGCTCCAGGTAGCTGGTCACAAGTAGCTGCATCTAGAATTAATTCAAATGCTTCTAGTAAGTTATGTTTTTAAGAATGATACTTTACTACTACAATAGTACCTAGCTCAAATTCATTTTTAAAAGTAAATACAATTTGGTTACCTACCATCAATGTTCTACTTTGTTACCATTGGAAATATATATACTAGTAAAACGTTTGTTCAATTATTTGTTTATATAATAAAAAAATGAATTGTTCAACCATAACAATGTTCAAATTGCTGCTTAAGTTGAATCTGGGATTATAATTTGAAAATATATTTATTTTTATAAAATCAAGAATCGATTATCTTCTTGATGTTGATATTTGAACAACTCTGTACATCTGCATGATTTAATGCCATACTTGTTTTTTACACGTTTCCAAAGCAATTTGATAGGTTGTGTTTCAGTCTTATTTCCTGTAATTTTGGCTATGCGAAGTTCTCGGTCCTTTAAAAATTGTGCACATATATCTTTATTCCCAAGTAGGTGCCAGTAAAAATAACTCACGGTTAAATAACTCATTTTAAATTTAAAAAAAACTACACTTCAACTGACTTGGTATACATTAAAACATCAATTAAATTAATATTTGTTTCACATTCCTAAAACAAAATATTAGTAGTATGACATGCGTTGGCAGATAACGTTCTTTCTGTAGATAGCTGCATACTAAACAACAAAATATGTAGTAGATAGCATATTAAGCAGTCGTTAAATTTTGCAGTTGTATTAAGAATACAAATGAGATAAATAATTTTCCTTTATAATGTGCTTTTGTAATTTTTACTATCACTAATTCAACTTGTTTAATTGAATCAACATGTACTTTTTGTTTATCTAATTAGATAGTGAAATTCCAACTGGCTTACTGATTGGTATTGATCTTCAACAAATGTATCCAATAAAAGGAGTAACATTATTAGGAAATTCTGATTTCACATCTCCTAAAACTTGGCAAAAAATAAAAGAATTATTAAATGGCCGACCTATAGATGTTGTTTTAAGTGATATGGCGCCTAATGCTTCAGGAGTGAAACATTTAGACCATGATTTAATCATAAAACTAGCATATTCAGTAGTTAAGTAAGTTATTGAAATATTTATTTATTATAATGATAAGAAAATGCAAAACATAAATTAAACTATACTATTAATATCTTACAGATTTGCTGTTTTAAATTCTAATGTTGGTGCAACATGTTTAATTAAAATTCTGGATGGTAATCAAAATGCAGAAATTGAAAATACTTTGATAAAGTTTTATTCAAATGTAAGATTTGTTAAACCTGAAGCTAGTCGATCAGATTCAGCTGAAAAATATCTTCTTGCACGTGGATTTAAAGGACTTAAACAAAATTAATTTCTATATTGTTATAAATATGTAAATAATATATTATAATAAAAATGTTAATGTATTTAAAAATGTAATATATTTCCTTAAAAAATATTTTTAAGAGGTTTTCTCCTTGTAACATACTTAAAACATAAAATTTGTGTTCAGTAGAATCAATTTTATGTTGTGATTTAGATATTAGAGTGACTTTACCGTTGTTAAACCTAAAAGATAACAGTATCTATGCTTAAAAGTCAGCATTTTTAATTTTTAAGTGAGATTTACAAATTTTTAATTTGTCATATTTCATATACCTACTGGCTACTCATAATATCTTGTATAATAAACTAAAATATTTAATACACGTAATGTTCTTACTTCTAAGTTTGATAATAGTTTAATTCATTCTAATATTTGCTAACAGTAAATATTGGTTCTACTAAGGCTCTATATATACGGGTATGCTCATCCGCCATTTTCTATCCAATCCTATGTTATCATAATAATCGTAATCATAATATTGTATTGTTTATATTTTCTTTAAAAACTTAAATAATGTGTAAAATTATAATTAAAATATTAAATTACAAGTCAAAGCATCAATTAAATTAATCGGACGTTTCATTTTCATTTACGTACTTTAATGATACAGGAATGTTGATTTAACAGTGATTTATAAGTTTATTTCAGGCTAATAACCTTTGCTGTAGAAGCCTTTTCTTCTCAACAAAAAAAAAAATAATAATAAGTTTATTTAAACTAAGCAAAATATTATTTACCATTTTGTTTGAGCTTAAATTTAAGCGAAGGAGTTAGGATAGAATTGGATAGAAAATGGTGGACGAGCATACCTGTATATTTAGAACCCTAGTTCTACTAACTTCAGAGTTGATATGACTATATGAGATACATTCTATGGTTAAAATCACTGAACTAAGTAGTTCAGTGGTTAAAATAAATGTAAATTTTATTTGTCGTGGAAGAGAAATGATTGAATATTAGAAATATATATATAGTATTGTTTATAGTATTTAATATTTCATCAATTATCATAATAATATATATGTTAAACTTGGTATTTTCATCAGGTTATTTAATATTTAAAAAAAAATATTGGGTCAACAAACAAGGTATCTCATAAGTCATTCAAACTTTAACCAATAATCATAAACATGCCATAAACATAGATTTAATTTAAAGATATTTTAAGTTTAAATTTTGATGAAATTAGATATTTAAACAATGGATAACAATTTTTGTTATTTTAATTTAAGAATATTATTTGTAACTGAAAATTTTAAGCTTTAAAATTTAAAGTATATAAATACTGAGTAGAAATAAGATGTAAGTAAAAGTTAAAAAATACCTTTAGTATTATATTTTGTATAGGTATACTGCAGTAGTGCAGTCTGCAATTATATTTCAAATACAATATTTTCGGAAAAAATGAATTCAATCTACTGCATATATTACTAATTGTAAAATAAATTACTTTTAGAGCAAAATTTAATAATAATTTAATATATAAATGGATAGGTATATAACATACATGTGTTGCGACTGTCCCGTAAGGAAATACTCATTAGCCGTAGAGAGGGACTCGCCACCCAGATAAAAACCAATTTTTCGACATTTTATCCATGAACTAAAAAAAAATTATATTTAAAAAAATAATGAAAAATGTTCTGATGAAAAATTTAAGTGTGTGGTGCATTATACAAAACATTTAAAGCCGAGCTAAGTCTCACATACACTTCTTTGTTCAGTCCTGTTTATAAGATAGTGACTGGGAGTATAATATGTCAAGTGTAAGAGCACCACACACTTTTAAATTTTTCATCAATACATTTTTCATTATTTTTTTTAAAATGTTTTTTAGAAAAGTATTTTTTTATCTACTACTTTTTAGTTAAGAGTAAATTTTTTTATTAAACGTTTAAAAAATATTTATGAAACAAAGCGTATCACTGCAGAAGCACACAATAGAAACGGGATTTTTACGGCGACGTCGTGGGGACAATCCGTTGCTATACCGGGATCTGCAGCTTGGGCTTTACAGTCTTATTCTGCTGTACCACTGCAGAATCCGTGTAGGGTGGATGCCGGGAGTTCCTCTGCAACGCTGATTTTTTTTTCGGTGAGTAATGGTTAGGTTAACCCGCCTTGACCCAGAGAAACCCTTCGTACCTTTACTTCCTCGGAGATGACTCTACACACCCCGTCATCGCCTACCTGGAGGTCCGTGTCCCAAAATGACAACGGATTATTGTATTGTCATCCAAGACCAAGGTCTATACCAATTTTCAGAATTTTTCATCGTCAAAAAGTGCCTCAAATCGAGCGCGCAAGATTTGATTACAGACAAACAGACGTGAAAGCGACCTCAAGAAAAGTGTGTAATAAAAATTATTAAAAATCATGAGATTGAGATTAATGAAAATAAAATGTTGAAAAGTTCAACATTTTCAGCAAAATAAATTCTATAAAATAGGTATCTTTATTTTTTTCTAAACTTAAAAAATATTTTTTAACTTTTTTATCAAAAAATAAAATACATGTAGCCTTGTTCATGTGAATCTAATTAAAAAAACAGATTTATAATGTATTTATTATCCCAGGAGATATCGCATTATCGCAATGTATAAATCGTTTTTGTATGCAATGATTTTTCATTGAATTTTAAAATTGAAGTAGGTACCTATTAAGAACACCTCCACTGGCTCCACTCTATGGTGACCGTGACCTACTACTTACTATATAGAGTCATATTGTACACCAAACTACTAAAGGCAATCTACAGAGTGGTAGGTACCCACTTGCCCTATAAATAGTTTTATTCTTATTATTCAATAACAAATCCTATCAGCTCTGTTGAATACAATCATTTTTTTGTTATCAGGAACAGTAAAATTTACTTCGAACTTCGGAACTTCCGTCTTTCACAAAAAGAATAGATTTATTAAAGTATTAATATTTCATATTGAGCGATATTTATCCAATAAATAGGTACAATTCTTGTAAAACAAAAATTGAACCTATGGTTACAGACGTTACAGTCTTACAGTACACTTTAATAGTATCTTAGCACCTTAAATGATTTAAGCATTTTAATAGCTTAAAGTTAGGTCTTACCATATCTATACTCCATGATAAGACGTATAGTCTATGATAATATTATTATCTATATTCTATAGCCGTGGACCCGTGGTTATATTTTGTATCTATTTCGTTGCTTACGTATTCGAGTAATAAGCAATTTTAGTTGGTAGCTTATCTATATTATGTAAGCACCAAGTAGCCACTATATAGTTAATATTTATTATTTTATAGGTATTAATTTGTGATTGTTTAATGATCCTAAATCTTAACACTACTATATAACAGCATTTCGACGAATGTATCCAATGTTAAATATTATTTTAGATAGGTACCGAAACTAACAAGGATAGTTGCTATAGTTTCATATTTGTTAGATCTATGATATATTCGTTCATTACAGTGCCTACTACCTATAACTATTTAAGTAGGTAAAAATATTAATAACATTCTAGGCGCGAGGCACTTATGTTATATATTTCACTAAAAATATAGTAGTTTCCATGATATATAATTATGTCTACTTCAACATATTATACATTTTATCATCTTCCTAATAAAGATCCAGTTGGACTGAGTAACAAGATTGTTCAAGGATATCTTCTCAAGTGGTGTGTAAAATTTTAATTTAAAACATAATAATAGCATTAAGTATGTAAATTACTTAATAATTGTTACTTATGTAAATTGGTAATTACTAATTAGTAAAAATATTGATAAATGTAAAAAATAATTGAATGTATACCTACCAACTATTTAAACATTCACGATTGTCACTACAACTGGCTAGTCTGCCTAAATATATAATTATAAATAATGATAGGTAACGTTATCTAATCGAGAATTATTTGGATACCTATATATATATATATATATATATATATATATTTATAAATAATAAATATGTATTATAAGTATATTATGTTTACCCTACTCCCCAAAAAAATAAATAAAATAACTAAATCACGATTTTATATTTAATCGGCAAATATGACACTTGGTCAAAGTTCTCGGTATTTTCAGTACTTTTATATTATGACATTATGTTCAAAAAATATTTATAAATATATTTTATAATTACAATTTTATTAGGACAAATTGACGATGATGACGACATCGTCACTAATACCAGACGCGTACTTGGTACAATATGTATTCTATCTACTTATTTATAAATTACAAATAATAAGTTCTAAGCGGAGAAATGAATGTTTTGGTCTAACAAATTTACAATGTGTTTTAATTTTTTATACGTGTCGCATTTTTTTTATAATAAAAGCCAATTAGTTTTCAAAATCTTCGGAAAAACCAAAAAATTAAGGAAAACGGATTTTTTCACAAAATTAGTTTTCGATAAAAACGATAAAGTAGCTAACCATATAAAACAAAACGTAAATACATACATGGTACATGAAATGTTCACCGAATGTTTATATTCGCAATTGATAGATACCATATACAATTTTCAAAATATTTTAACTCTTTTTAATTTATTTATATTTTATGGGCAAATGAAAATTTCGAATTTTATTAGTTTCTAAACTACCTATTGACGAAAATAATATTACTATCCATTGTATTATTTAAATTGTTTTATTTTAAACTGATAAATATATTTTATTACATTTTCGTAATTGATATCTTAAATTATATAGGTAATTTACTTAAATGAATTATTTTTTTTAGTTTGAGTAAATGGATTCATTGATGCTGTAATATTATGATAAATTTAATATTTATTTTATATAATTTTATAATTTTATATTTTTATATCCACGCGAGCAAATAAAAAAATATTAATATTAATAAGCTAAGCTAATGTAATATTTAATAATATAATTATAATTAATTAGTACCTATATTATTAAACCAAATATTAATATTTACTGTTTAGTTGCTACTCACAGGGTCGGACTGGGTACCAAGGGCCTCACCGGCAATTTACTTATAAAGGGCATCAACAATAGTGATAAATAATAATTCGCTTAAAAAAGATGATTCATTTTTTTCACAATAAATTATCATAAGTTAATAAACTTTATAATTTACAAAATCGTTAAAAATGTTATTTATTAATTTAAGGCAAGGAGGAAAATGTAGAAGAGTATACCTATAATAGAATCAAACGCTTTGTGTTAATTGTTAAGACATAATATAAACAAATAATGAAATAATAATATTTCATTTCATTTTAAATACAACTTTTATAATATTATAAATCAAGGATTGTAATAATTATAATTATTAAGAAAAATTTTATTCTAAAATAACAAATCGCTTCATTTCATTAGATGTACTTGCAAGCTTATCAATAATGTTATCATAGTTCCATTCGGAAATAATATCTGCCTCAGAATTTCTTGTCTTGACCAATAAGTGATCTGAGACGAGTTTTGATAATTTTAAGCTTAGAGAAAGAACGTTCACATGAGACTTGGGTAAAAGAAATTGTTAATAAAGTTTCATATACAATATATAAATCTAAGTATGCGCTACTATGTAAATTAAAATCTTTCAATAATTTAATAGCACATGGAATACACTTTTGACAGTTTTGATCAATAGAACAACGTGTTAGAGTTTCATCATCATTTTCTGAGTCAGTGACATTTGACGATAATACAAACGTTGAGACGTCACGAACATGTTTTGTCCGTCTAAACTACTACACTGTATTTATGTTTATTGTTTGATTATTTTTATTTTATAAATTAACATTTGTACATAAATGGCAAATGCACATTACGATGGCAAATGCAGTTGATATTAAATTTTATAATTATGATTTTTCTGTTAGGTAGGGCCCGATATCGTCATACAGACAAGGGGGCCTCACTGGCTAATGCCAGTCTGTTGCATAGGCCAGTCCGACCCTGGCTACCCAGCTAATTTGAAATTTAAAAAAATTGTTTGTTTTGGCTTATTTATATACTATTTATTTTATATTTAAATAACTTTTAAATATAAAATAAATAAAATAATGTTTACATCTTATCAAATTTCATAACATTACACATGGGTATTTGTACCTACTTATATTTACATAATATTACATAACTACCTACATAAGTATATGCTTTATATAAATATATAATAGTACAGTGTACACGTTCTAAAATAAAATTTTTTATCAGACTGTATAAAGTGTCTGCGTTCTGTAATGTACATTTTTAAAAGTATAATAGTTTTCATTTGATATATTGAAAATAACGTAAAATTGTCTAACAAAACTAAATACTATAAAGATGAAACTAGAAAATTGTATTAGGACAGGCCAAAAGAAAAATATGAAAAACAAATTCTAATTATAAAATAAGTTTTTTTATTTAAATTTTAAATTGTATTACCTATGTCAGTTAGTATATTAGGTCAGGCCATGGCCTTAGTGGCCTGGCCCATAGTTTCACCTATGATTATAATTATAATAGATAATAATATGACTGAGTTCTGATCGGAAGTATAATATAATATTAATATCTATAGCCATATAATATTATATTTACCATTGTAAATTATTTTACATGTAATTTTTTTTAAATTTTGTTTTGCAACCTTTGATAATTATTTCTTTTAGACTATAGCAATATTCTTATTATACACGTTATTTTGTCACAGGTCAATGAAGGAATGTTTACATGTGCAGTATTACGCGTTCAATCAAGAGTTTATACCAGATGACATTGACCAGTTTGCATTGGTTTGATACCCATACTAGCTATAATATTTTTTGATCTAATAAATATTACTTTATATTATATATAAGTAGATACGATTATAACCAAGTCAGAAGTCAGTGAATAGATATAGTAGCGTAGGTATGCAGAATTTTTCAATGGAAAGAGAGAGTATTGAAAATGAATTACAATTTTATTTTTATATTGTTCAGTCTAATAATTTCAAACGTGAGACGTTTAGACGAGGTTCTTAAAACTTTGTATAACTCCAACTACTCAACTTTTTAAGTAGAAAAAATACTCTTATCATAAATTTCGATGGAAGTATTTGGAAGAAAATTAAATCCAGTTTAGGGATTTGAAATTGAAAATCCTCAGTACTTTTTAAAGTTATCAGGAAAAACAAAAATAAATAAAAGAAAATTTGTTAAAATTGTTTTTTAAACATTAAGCCATCTTTTTTTGGATTGAATATTTGATTAATTTTAGTTTTTTATTTTCTAAAATTATTCGTTCGGTCAAAATATTTAAAATTGTAACAGAAGGTTTCTTTATACGCTTTAATTATAGCTACTTAAATGATACAGACGGTACATTATTGATTATTTTTGATTATCATTATAACAGTTCAATTTTTTATAAAACCATCCTTAATTTTAAGTTCAAAATAATAAGGTTTCTCATATAAATATATAAGTATAGTTCATACTTTAAACACAAAATTTCTGATTATTTTACAAAATATGGTACCTATAAACAAATATAGGTACAGTGTTTTTGCAAAAATAAGTTAAACCTACCTATATATATTTGTATTATTAGTTATTGGCTATAGATAATCCGGTAATGAATTTACGTCCTTGAAATTTAATAAATATTTTTTACTGAAATTAATAATAATATAGGCAATGTGGAGGGGATGAGGGACTTCAGCCCATTAGACACCCACTGTGTACGCCACTGGACACTAATATACATGTAATAAGAATATCTATTTTTTTAGGATTTCTTTCGGGACTACAATGTAGCAAAAAACATACAAGCAAGTTTTAGCCAATTTGTCGGCAAGTATTTAATTTTTGGTATAGATCATATATTCAGGGTGTCCCACGAGGATTTACCCATTGCGATATCTCACGAAATAATGGAGATATCAAAATTCTGCTTTTATAATAAGATTCACAGGGTTAAGAACTACAATTATTTCATTTTTAAATTTATTCTAATGTTTTTGTAAAAAATTTAAAAAATATATTTTTTTATTTAATTATTTCCAAAAAAATTAAAGATAGCCATTTTGTAGAGTTAACTTTTTTGAAAATATTGACATTTCAAAATTAATTTCTTGATTTTTAATATTTTTTCTAGTTATGAAGAAATAAATTTATAACTATATATATTAGGAACACTGAAAGTATTCAGCCGACTGTATGGGAATGCGCGCGGCGCGGCGGCTCACATGTTTGATAACATTATGGTGTTAATAATTCGCAATTTTTCTCGAAACTAAAAAAATATTAAAAATCAGGAAATTAATGAAAACAACATTTTGAAACTTCAATATTTTCAGAAAAATAAACTCTAGAAAATGGCTCTTTAATTTTTTTGGAAATAGTTAAATATAAAAATAAATTTTTTAACTTTTTTACCAAAACATTGAAATAAATTAAAATATGAAAAAATTGTAGTTCTTATCCCTGTGAGTTTTATTACAAAATCAGAATTTCGATATCACCATTATTTCGGGAGATATCGCAATGGGTAAATCTTCTAGGGACACTCTGTATATAATATAGGTACTAAAACGGTATAATATACTAATTATACCATATAGGTACTATATAGTCTATTCACACATAGTATGCAGGTACTATTAAATATTGATTACAAATACTAAAAAGTAGTATTTAATATTTATAATTCAATTATCATAATTTATATAAGTATAATATAGTACCTATACCGCCTATTATACTTACTACTAAATAACTCTATAGATCATAACGTTATTAATTTAATTTGGAATGTTTAGATACTTCTACAATTTCAGATTAATTTTTGCGAAATGTTTAAATTGATTTTTAAATAAAATTAAAATTAAAATTCTTACTAATTATTCTAAAAAAAAAAAAAAAAAATTTAAAAAATTTAAAAAAAAAATCAATCAATTTGAGTGTTATTAGTGGATGACTTCTCACGTCAAGCGTATCATGTTGTAAATTCTCTAACCATATAAACTTATTGTGCCCCTAAGGTATAGATTGTTTATCTCAAATAAAGAAAAAAAAAAAAAAAAAATTAAAATTCTTGAAAACCCTTCATACAGTAATACAGTAACCAGCTAGTATTACTTACCGGTATTTTATATTTTATATTTTATATTTTATAGCTGTTAGAGCAATAAAGTTATAACTTATATAGGCTATTATAGTTTTTGTTTCCATTGTCCAATTCAGTACCTACTTTAGTCCTTACCCATTCTAGTTCCAAAGATTATTCATACAGTCATCCTGTGTCAATAAAAATATCGTTATTTTTATTTAAAAGTTTAAAAACCTTCTGTCTATGATGATTAGTTTTTGTTTGAAGTGATGGATTTACAAATATATCTTTATACTGTAATCGTATTCATAGGAAGCGATGTAGCTAAAGTGCAGACCGAATCCATTCCTTGTAACGTCACTTCGATGACATTCTTCGACAAAGTCTTGGACCCAAACAACGGCATCGTTTGCTGCAGTGGCTCTGGCGATAACGATAATCACGCGATACGCCAATGTATGGAAGTGTTCAAAGACGGCATGTACATTTCAAATAAGCTGAAAATGGTATAATTATTGGTATAAATATATTCATTTTCCATTTTTAGGCTAACACTGTGCATTTATTTGGGTTGATAATTTGACAATTTGTATAGTATAATACCTACTATAATACCGTCATATAACAGTATAACACTCATAACCGTGCGCTGCAGACCTTTTTGGCAGGATATGCCAAGCCAATTATGATTAAGATATACCTACATGAAAAGTTACTTTAAAATACTTAATCAAATTAATTTTCAATGTATTAATAGTTAACTATCATCATTCAAAATTATAATTTTTAGTTAGCCCTAATTTTGTTATTATTTCATCTTTTTTATTAGTTGATAATGTAAAACAATGGGTTAATTAATTTGGTATGTTCAATGACAACAAATAATTATCATCACTGGTAATATGGCAGTGTTCTCATACAAATCGATGTGTCATACCACTTTTTTTTAGTTGGTGACATGATCGATAAAAACGCGTGATAAATGCAAAAACTACGTGACATCTCGATTCAAATGAGAATTTTGCAAAAAATACGGCTAGAGTGTTTATTTTTACATTTAAGATAATATTCTTATAATAAATAAATTTAAAAGCCCTAGATTTTAAAGTTAGAAAAAAAATTTCAAAAAAATTCTTCATTGTGGCATCACAGTGAGTATGCATACCTAGGTATACTAATTATCTCACACACTTCAGAAACACCCTGTATATGTTAAAGGCTTATAGACTATAAAAACTGTTTAGTTCTTACCTACAGTATAGTTACGTAATACCTTAGAAATTCAAAAAGTTCCGAGAATTAAGAATTTGGCCGGTGTTAACTATATGCAGGGCGCAAATAGGGAAAGGGCCGGGTAGGCCTGCACACATAAAAATAATGTAGTTGATTTAACTTCAAACAGCAATGTTCAATATATATTAGTTATATCAACTCCATAGTCATTTATATTAACCACAATAATACGTGGATTCAACGCATAGTGTCGAGAAATGATAAAAACTCATTATAACACCCAAAATTAGTTGAATTTATGAAGTTGTAGATATTTAATTTAATATAATACCGGTAGTTGATTTGAAAAAATAGAGAATGTTGTTTTACAACATGAGTTCGATTCATTATCAACTAATTATGTTGTTGTTTCTACTCCTAAATAGTGTTAAAATTAACCATCAGGAGTGTTATTTTTATAAGCCCGAAAATCGTCCACATCATATTGTGCACATGACATAACAACATAACCTATAAATTATCTATATTATATATTATATATGTTATATTTTATCTATGTATATTAAAAATTGTTACCTACTTAAATTTATTGTTCTTCAATAGCACATTTTTGCCTTCATGATAAATATACAGGATATATCCTAATATACAAGTTACTTTGTTTATGGTTTCTACGTTTTAAATTTATTTATCAATTTTAAATCTTTAGATATTATATATGTATATATAAAATAATATATCTAATGTGTGCAAGTGAACTGTAAAACACTGATAAATCTACCTAGTTTAATCAAATCTTATACAGTTATACCTACACTCCAATTCGTATTCATCTTTCTTTTCTTCTAAAACAAGTTTCACAAGTAAGTATGCAAAGCATAATAATTGTGAGCCTGCTTATGGGAGAGGGGAGAAGGAATCTGAAGGATGTTCTAAACTTCTAACTCTTAGTTCTAAAGAGTACAGAAAAAAATATTATTTGATTCCCCTCCCTGCCATAACTTGCCCATAACTTGTCCTCTGATCGAGCCCCAGCATATACTTATAGTTCTTAAATCTAAAAATGCAAGAAGGTTTATCCTTTTTTTCTCCACAAACTTAGTGTGTGACGTACATTAGCTTACAAAATTTCTTTACCTAATTGGTATATTTTATCTCTAAATACCCATAGTCCCGTTAGGTAGGTAGGATAAAGCGTTAGGTTAATAAATGTATAGATTCAGTTCGAGTTCGAATCCAACCTGGGAAAGAATTAAATTACTATTTTTATTTATAATATAACCCATCATCTCCGTAAATGAATAATGAATTTCAACTACTACAAAATCTCAATTTAAAACCATTTTTAAATCTTAATTTTTAACCATTTCTTGAGGTTATTTCAACTACTACGTAGTTTCAATTTGAAACGAATTTAAAAACTTAATTGACAATAACATTATGAAAGTTAATCTTACTACGTTAAGATGACGCCACGCCCCCATGTGTTTTCTTCGTCGTACAATAAGTGCGTAGCATAGCAAATTTTACGCTCAGCAAATCTCGTTTATCTCCTTCAATTTAAAATTTAGAGTGAATTGGCCTATTATAAAAATTAAAGGCAAGATTATTACCGAGGGCATCTCATAGGCTTTTTTAATTTTAAAGCGAATAATGAGTATTTTAAAATTTAAAATTATTTTTATATCTAAAAATATTCATAACTCGGTTTAAAATTAAAATATAATAAAAAGCCTATGAGATGCCCTCGGTAATAATCTTGCCTTTAATTTTTATAATAGGTCAATTCACTCTAAATTTTAAATTAACGGAGATAAACGTGATTTGCTGAGTGTAAAATTTGCTATGCTACGCACTTGTATGCCGGAGACAACACATGCGGGTGTGGCGTCCTCTTAAGATATCTTAATATAGCATTATAATGTATTTGTCCTAACAATTTATTTATAGTAATTTTAATGATGTTGAACAGTAGTAAAATCAACACTTATTGAGTTCTAAGTCAAAATCGACGCTCAAATGTATTGGACATTAACTACATTTGGAGTTAAAACAACTAACGATTTTTATGCGTGTGCAGGGGTCGGCAAGTAATTTCTGTTGGAGTCCGGAAGATTAAAATAGTAAATAAATGAGGTCCAATGAATAAAATGTTTGCCAAATCGTTATGTTTTTATAATAGTAATATGAAGAAAAAATGTTAAGACATGTCACATGTCAACGATCCGGAGAGGCTTTCTGAGTTCCACGGTCCGGATTCGGACGGCGGTCCGCCAGTTGCCGACCGTTGGGTTAGGCATATAGCCTGATTTACCAAATATATGATCCCAGGGGCGTCCTCAAGGGGAGGGGCGAATGGGGCAGTCGCCCCCTCCATGACCTCTATTTTCTTTCTTAAAATTAATTAAAAGGTAAAAAACCTAGTAATTGGTGTATTTTCATATAAATATATAGGTGATGTATGAAGTTCGCCCCCCCCTATGAAAGGGTCTAGGGACGCCACTGTATCATCCAGGCCAAAATAAAAAATTGGACCATAATATGTATTATATTATATAGTTAGTGTTAGTCACCGGTCGGCCCCATGGGCCCAAAACAAATGTCTTTTTTGTCCGTTCGTAAATATATGGCCCTGGGGTTAGGAGCTAAGCCTAACTGCCTAACTACACTAAACACTTCCTAGATTATTTTAATTTTATTCAATATTTATATAGTTGGGTTTGGCCACCCGCACCCAAATATAAAACATAACTTGTGCAGTTGTGCTTATAGTGTAAATGTAAAGGGTGCTATATAGTTATGGTTTATGGATTTTTTGTCAATATAAATTACAACCGTATAGGCCAGAGGTATTCAAACTTTTTCAGCACGCGGCTCCTTTGGGTGTTCACAATATTTTTACGGCTCCCAAATTATTATGAAAAAATTAAAACAAAACACGGATACAATAATATGGGAAATATGCTATATGGGTGATAATAACAGTGACTAGAAATAAGACTTCAGATGGTCGAATCGTAAGGTATGTCGTTTTTATTTCCATAATGATTGCAAATAATATTTATAATAATTATACAAGACTTAGGTATGATATTGGTTTTCGGTGCTTTGATGCGTGGCTCCCTTGGCAAACTCTCGCGACGCCCATGGGAGCCGCGACGCACAGTTTGAATACCTCTGGTATAGGCGAATATTTGATTGAATTTTAGAGGGAGCTTAAATCATTCTTTACAAAATAAGAAGTGGGGTACTTTGAAAAATGTTCAATAATTTTTCTGGTGCTTTCAATATTTTTTTGGAAGAGGTTAAGCCCCTGAAGCACCCCTCAATCACCACCTATAAATGTTACTGACCGTGAAGTCGTGAAGTACCTACCTATGTACATCCTTTGTACTTATTATATTATACCATTTATACGTCTTTAATCTTTTGTTTGATAACTAAATTGTTTATATTACTTGGAATCAATTAAATACTATTGGCCATTGGGTAATATTATATCGATCACCAAACATCCAAACTAGATACCTATATATATGTAAATATACAAGTATATATATTTTATATATATAAATATATATTAGTACTTACCGTTACCAAATATTTTAGTATAGGTAACTTTATTGTTTGTAACGACGTACACATACGAATTTAATACTTAACCCTGAAGAAACGCCCTACTCCTACAATTAACGTGAATATTTTATAAGAATTAGATAAGTATAGATATTCCGGAAATTTTTTTTCCTAGATTCATTTATTATGCATATATAAAAACCTATGTCCGATATATAGGTAAGCGGGTCACGCGCTCATGTGGTAACGTATATAAAATTTATGAATATATTAATATGTTATAACATTGATAGTTGATACGATATTGCATCGATTGAGTAATACTGTAATTACCATGAATATCTTAACGTCTAGATGTTGTTTGAAGATGAATGTGAAGAATATTTTTTGTATAGTGAAGACGAACGATCAGAATTTATGTTTCGGTTGTTGCGGCATTTCTCAACCGGTGGTCAATGGTGTCAAGACGACGTGGTTATCGAACCGTATTTGAATGCAATAAAATACGTTTACAAAGATCTACTCGAGTAAAGAAATCATAAAATATTAAAATGGATTATGATAATAATTTATTCCTCTCATAAATTTGAAGTGATTCATGTTTTGCTTGTTTCAGTGTCGAAAAAGTTCCCGGCTCCGGAATAAAAGTCTCGTCCAAGATGTATAAAGTTGTTGCTTTCGATTCTAACAACACAGTCTTATTTCCAAAAGAATTCAGAAATTCTATACCCTATAGTTTTGCTTATTTAGCAATAAATCCTAAGACTCGGACTGTTGCATTATTTTATCATAATGTCGGCGACACAATTTATACTTGACACAATAATATATTCATTATTTATCATTGTTTAATCATTTATTTTTTTCAAGAATTCATGTTTGGGATACATATAGTCAAACATATATGATAATAATAATATATATTTGCAACAATAAAATACAATTCATTTTTGGTTATATTTAACAATTTTACAATATTTCAGCCCCGCCTAAAAGCTATAAGATTGTGCTGAGGGGAAATAAATTCACATCATTCTAATAAATTTTATTTTATTTATTGATTGTTTGTCAAACTAGAAATTTGTTGATCCATTGGTCTAAACTGGTGTAAAATGGTACCTATGGTACCATTGAGGGTAATGAAACATCTAGGTATGTTTCGCCTCAATTTTATCAACTGAATTTCTAGATATTTTATAACTGGTATGTAATAAAGGAAATAAGGAATATTCATCCCTTAACTTTTCCAATAAAGTAGATCCTTCTTAATGTCATATTTAATTAGATTCATTTAGAAGCTGACTTTAATAACAATAATGTTTTCATTGCCAATAGAAAAACTCATAAAAGTAATTTACCAACGATCACAATACACCTGTACTAAATACACACTATGAATAGAAATATCAATTATAATCTAAATAGATATACAACTTAACAATTTTGTTTTGAAGAATAAACATTTATTTATATTCTTATAAAACAATAAAGTTAACATATTATTTATAAAGTGTCTAATAAGTATCTACCCTTTAATTCTAAAATTTAATAAACCAATATTTTTTTAAATATCTCTTATAGCAAATAAAATACCTTTTAATGATATTTACTAATTAAATGCATTATAGTGCTTAAAAATACTTCTACAAGCTAATTTCATTAACTACAATATCATAATACATAATAAAAAAATCATTGATATAGTTTAAAATAATAAAACTAAAACTAATATCAGAAAAAACATACACTATCATCAAATAAATGAATTACTTAGGACATTTGTGGACATATTAAATTAACAAATTGTAATCAATAAATTTAATAATGGTTAAGTATAAAAAAATAAAACAGACAATTATTATTTTTCTAAACTTATCAACTAAATCTCAAACAAATCTAATATAGTAGTTATACATTAATACCATTATAACATTATTTTAATTTTAATACATAACATATTGACTACTAAGATTTGTTTTAGTTATGTAATTATGAATTGATTGATTTTGATTAATTATACTACAAAACATACTTTAAAATAAAAGAGAAGAAATATTTAGTCCAAAATTTTTTTATATTTCTATTTCATAAGTTTTTTTTATGCACTTTTAAGTTGAAAAACACAGGATTCATACATAACAAATTTGTTGTTAGTAATTCCTAAATAAATAAAAAAATAACATATACAACTAGCTTTTATAGAGTAATAGTTCAGTTATTCAACAATAATATATAGTGTTTTGGATATAATAAATAAAAACAAAATATTTGCTGTATAAATTAGAAACTATGTAGTTACATAATTTTATTACATACATTTTAATATATTTTGAGACCCACATTTGTGCTTACTTTGATTGTATATACTGAAATATAGCATAATAACATATTAATGTCCAGTTTGTGGTCGATGATGTTGTTGTTCTTCACTGTCCACCAAATAAGTGAGAAAGGCAGTGAACAAAAAAATTCCAGTCAATATCCCCAGTGTCCCTGTAGATGTATATGAGAAAAATGAGTAGAACTGGATTCTAGCATACCAAAGTAATGATATTATTATTGTGATCAAAGCAGATAACAATGTTGCCAAGTTCCATTCACGTTGAACTGGTCCAGGTTGACGTTGGCCATGACGTATTGCATTTGGTATTGGCTGTTCAGCAGTATTATGGTTTACAGGATCAGGGGTTTGCTGAGTATTAGCTGTAGGACGTGGCTGATGTATAAGACAGTGTACAACACAATTATCATGAAGACCACAACTACTCAGTGATGCTTCATCATCATGTAATACCTTTCCTTGGAATATCAAACGAATAATTTTATTGGATGTAAGCTCATTGCTAAAATGTCTCCTGAAATAAAAATAACATATCATAATACACAATAAGATTGTAAGATAGCATTCATTATTCAATTTTTGTAATACCTTTTGAAAACTCCAATAGTTTCCTGCAGCCTGCCTTGAACTAAACGACAATTGTCATTCAAATACTTGAGTCGTATTCTTATAGAATCTTCATATATCTGTGGTTCATTATCAATATCATTGGTATCATTGCTTTGACTAGATTCATTACACTGTTCAGTTTTTGTTTCATCACTTTTTTCAGCAACTGGATTATCATTACTTATAGTTGAATTTGTTTGATTCACATCATTTGATGGAACAGTTTCAGTTGCCGGTTGTTCGCCTAAGTAATTTATTTCATAAATACATGTATAATTAAAAATAAAATTACTGCAAGCAAATCAAATAATAATAAAGCAATATATTTTTTTTAATTATGATTATATTAAGCAAGGCCAAAATTATTTGTCAATGCAATAAAAACATTATCTTAAATCAAAAAAATTAATTGTTTAAGGTTACTACAATGACAGTGGCATCCATAAAATGGTGGTTATTAAAAACTAAGTGCGAAAATTGAGATTATTATCAATATACATATTGCTTTAATAAAATATAAAATTTTAATTTTTTTGAGTTACTGATTACTTATATTATACATATACAATAATTTGTTTTAAGAATATTTGTTCAAACTTAAGTAGTATTGATTGTCAATCACTGATGTTCAATTATTATACAAATAATTAAAGACTATTATAGGTAGAGGATTATAAAGGTTTTTTGAAGGTTTTAAAAATCAGAACTAGGAACCATAAAAAGTTTTATGTACTATATTAAGAACCCTAATTACAATCAAGTATATTTACAATGACTGACTCAAATATGAAAATGCAAGAAAAGAAAACAATTTACCAGAACACTTTTTCAAAATCCTATGGATCCAAAAATGAACATAATAATATATATATATTTTTAATAAAATAAGTTTTCTATAGGTAAATAAATTTATTAATATATTTAAGAATACAATTTGTAATTTAAAAATATATAAACACACTTCACTCTTATAACTTTTGTTGCTGAAGTGAATTTTCCAATTGAATAAAAACATAAAAATTTATCATCAATTATTTTGTTTTATTTGTAAAATTTTAATATTAAATAAACCTACTTATTAATACAAGTTTATTATATTACAACAAATTTATTTTTGATTTTCTAGAGTTTTTTCAGGAATATTTTGTGAAGACAATATAAGGTAGTTGGAAAAAAATCCTCTCACTAGGAAAAACAATCCAGTAAATAATTTATGGGAATTATATATAAGAAATACAATTAATATTATATAGATATAGAATCTAAAAATTATTATTATATTGAAATTGTCTTATGTCCTAAAAATATAATATTAGGTTATATTATTACATTTGTGTATAAAAAAAATTTAAGTAAATTATTAAAATTAAAATTTAAATAATAAATGACTATTTCCTAGTCAGTTACGAAACCAAGGGTTATAACAACAATTATAATAATAATATTAATTGTATATAAGTTAAAATAAAATATGAAATAATATAACCAAGTCATTAAAAGCGTTTTCTTATGTTATAAACGATTGTTTTTAGGAAATCTTCAATTTTTTTTTCATTATTTTGGATTCTCCAAGATAGTATATAGGTAATACTTATTTTGAATATACTGTCAAAAATGTCGAAAATTTGATTGGACATTTTTTTTTCTAGTGAGGGGATTCTTTTTCAAGGATGTATTTTATTTTTGCTATTCACAATATTATTGTATTATTCAAGAGTAATATAAAATAAACTTACTCATAGATTGATTAGGAATAATTACTGGTGTAGTCCTATTAGCATCATGATGTCGTCTTCTTGTACGCCTTTCCAAAATGAAAACAGCACCACGGAATATTTGCATTTCTGCCACTTGTGTAGACATCCATAGCAATACAATTAGAACAACAACAAAGAGTATACCAAAAAACTGAATAACTTCATCTCCAAATCCTTCTACTAACGCCATAACTACATAATTATAAATTAATAAAAATTAACCCTACATAATTTATCACCAACGGTATGCAAATAACTTACTGTTTTATTTAACTCGATAAGTCAAGAATTACAGTTCTTCAATTCTTCCCACTCATTTACATGGTTACTGTATTAACACCAAATACAACTACCAAAGTAGTACTTCATTATTATAGTATTAAATATCTGCATTCACAATCTTTATATTATTATTATTGGATTATACAATTTCAAGGTTGAAATATTATAGTGTTGTTACTTGTTAATGATTACGGTAAAACGAATTAACTTTTAAGTAAACTACAAAATACCTACATTAAACTAGTTTGAGCCCTTGAAATCGAAGGCCAAATCTATAACTTTTAATTTAATCGCAAAGTTCCAAGTCAACTATTGACTATTAAGATTTGAGGGAATTGCGATGTTCAACTATCAGCATCAGCCTATTTCAGTATTTCAGTATTTTTCCGATAATTTATTAAATTAATAAAAAAAAACATTTATGCTTTATATATTATCTAACATTGATAATATAAACACATGACAAATTGAAAACACAACCACAGAATAAATAAATAATTATCATTTACCATTCGTACCACTGACGCTATCTCGCGAGCGGAATTCCATCTAAAAGTCCGGTAAAAAAAGTTCCTCGAATAAATGTCCGATGTCACGAAAGTCCGGTTTATTTATTATATATATTTATTTATAAGTTAACAGTTAACTACATGTTTATGTACACAATATTATACTTTTATGTGATATACATATACCTATAGAATATAAGAGGTTGGGATTCGGGAGTAAAAAGAGATACAACATTTCATTTTTAAATTTCAAATCAGTTTTAAACTCTTTTTATTAGTCGCATCTCGCATACAGTATTACAGTGCTTATTGGACTTAATACTATACATTGGCATTTAATTTATAGTTATATTACTTATATTGATAATATTAAATTGGTCATTACTAATTTTATTGACCTAACATATTTAGAAATATACATAATATTATTATATCATCATTAATTGTTGGGGACTATTATTTTTCAGTATTAGCAATAATTATATATAGTAGTCCAACTAGTAACTATATATTGTAACCCATTTATATATATATGTTATAGATGATTGTTTTGAATGGAAGGTTGTAAATAACAAATTTATTACACTTTATTTTTACTTATGTTTTAATGTTTTATTTTAGAAGTGAAATACCTTGGGTTATTTGGTTATTTGACCAAAATCTCGGTTGATGTTTTGTATTCTAACTTAAACTCTGTAACTGTACATTTTGTGAAATTCAATGTTTTTATTAGTGTTTGGGAATCTAAATACTAAAGAGTGAAATATTTTAATTAAAAACAAATGGTGATAATGTAAATAAAATAGTGTTCGGCGGATCTGTATACGATACAACATAAGCAAAAAAATAATTTAAGATGGAAATGTAGCATGAAAATTAAATGCAAGTGTGATTCAGTGTTATATGCATTAAAATACATTTCTAATCCAAAATTAATAAAGCAAAATAATCATGCCAGTGATAAGAATATTTAGGAAGTAGATCAGTTCAAATGTAACATACAAAATCTTGCTAAATTATCATATCATAAATCAATTTAGATTTTTATTGAGGCGCTTGGTGATCTTTTGGATGAAATTTTAATGAACATACCAAACGAAAGTTTTGTTAAACGTATTATTCAAAAGCAACGTAGCAATTTAAATCCTTCTAGACCTACTTTAGGCTTAAAACATTATGCGAGCATATTTTTAAATCTGAGTTAAACAATTTATTGGGTTGATGATTATTGTTGTATAAATATTATCAATTTTGTGGAAGAATTGGAAGATAATTAAGAATAATTATTTTGAACAAAATAGACAGACAAAAATAAAATTCAAAACCTCTACATCTCTTGAAAATCGAAATTTTTTTACACCTAGACCGTGTTTTTACAATCCACTTTACATTCAATTCCCAAGGAGATAATGACCATTATTATAAACAAAGTTTTAACAATTGTGGCACTCTCAAATTTCGGTAAGTTCTCAAGTTCTTAACAATAAAAAACACTGTGGTAATAGTAAAACTCGGGATAAAAGTTCCAGTTTTATAATTTTAATTTATCGACAGGTGAAGTTATTTTAATCTATAATAGAAATTAATGGTCAATGGAAACATCAAATACGTATTTGGTTTATTATTGTAGTCCCGCTAGGCCGCCTTGTGGGTGGGTGGGTACCGCGAGATATATATTTTCGACACCCTTGTGAAAAATCTACTGTGCGCCACTGGCTAGGCGTATAGTGTACATAAGTCACAAATACGTTTTTAGAACCAGAAGGTTTTATTTTTAAATGGTTTTCCTAGCCTACCCGAAAAACGTTCAACAATTGTCAATATTATGATCTTAGCAGTATGTGATTGGCATGTGCGGATAGGCCATTTTTGGCCTACCGGAAAATTTTTAAAAGAGGCCCCTCATGAAAAAGAATTTAATAATATATGACATTAAAGGACCACACTACCAAAATACGAAGGGGGCCCACCGGGAAATTCCCGGTTGCCCGCGGTAGGCCTATCCGCCCATGGTAATTGGTACCTAACTGGTAAGAGTATCTATTGACTATTATCGCGCTTCGCCACCGCTCGATCATAAGTGATGCTTTATTGATAGAGGGATGTGGTGAAGCGAGAGTTTACTGTTAGCATAATACAATAAATAATTTTATAATATAATTAGATTTAATAAGTTATGGATGATGATTTAAAAAATTATAAATTATATACGTATTGTAAACAATATTGCTATCTGCCTATCTCAGTAGTCTTGACTTTTGGTACTTTTATCTTTTTGTATTAATACGTGTCTGTCATCTGACATTCTGTATTCACCACTGTAATACTGTATTTTGTACTTGATGACATAGTCGGGGGTGACGCTGCATTAAACTTTATACGTTTGCATATTAACGTGGTTTCGCGGACCTGCCACATTTAGATTTTGGATCCTTACAGTTAACGATTTTCTATTGCGGTAATTTTATCTTGAACTAAAATTAAAATGAAGAATTGGCTTAAAACAAGCATGCAACAAAGTTTATTTAAAAATCTAGTTTCAATATCTATTGAAAGAGACACTGCCAATAAGATATAGATACAGAAAGTAATCTAAATAAGTCTGCATTGCCTAATAATTGGAAAATGAATTTATCATAATTCATAACTAACCTATTATTTTTATTATTATTAATTATTATTACCACGATTAAAGATAGTATCTATATTCCATGATAAATTAAATTAAATGTATCATGCTATATACTATCTTTAATCGTGATTATTACTAATATTATTAAATAAATACATTACATATATGTGTATAATAATTTTGCTTATCATTAAAAGGGAAGATTCTAATGTTGTGCTTTAGTTTTTAGCACTTCCATACATTTTTACCTTAGTTGCGCCCATATCAATGGTCAATATAAAAATCTTAAAGTAAAAAACTAAAAACAGTAAAAACCACGACGTGATTCCAAATTGATCATCCAATTATGATTATCAAATGACGTTACAATACTGAAATGATACCTATATTGGCCATATTATATATTGTTCTATGATTATATCAGTGTAAACGACGTTGGTCGAGAATTGATTTTGATGTTTGTCGTTTAATTTTAATCAAATGGGGGCTACTAACTGCTACAGCGGCGGAACTGTTGGTCACACTGTGACGGGTCCAGTGGTGCGCAACCATAGGCCGGAGACACATCCGTCGGCGCGGGGTTCGGTTGGTACGAGCTCTAAATTCTAATGGTTCTCTCCCCTCGTCTATCCTGTCGACCGTATCGTGGAATCGTGGTTCCGTTTACATCGGTTTACAGAGTACTGACGGCCGACGGGAAAAAAAGGTTAAAGTAGTTAGTAATAATATGTCATTCGGTTTCGCGACTTCTCGACCGTGTTTGGGCGCCGTGCTCCGGTGATCCGCGCATCTGTGTCCACGACGTCGGACTAATGTCCCGTTTTTGGGTCTGAACCCGAAGCTACACCGTGCCCATCACCCGTCGCCCGTCGTCCGTGCCGGATATCCAAGCTCACGGGTGCTCCTGCGGCTGCAGCTGCCCGCCGGTCCGTCTGTCGTGCGTACTACAGACCTGGTCCACCGTCATCCCTGTCCACGTCCGGGTGGCCACTGCTGCCGGATATCCACGCTCTTGCAAATGGCCGACTTTGGACGTGGGCCAGTTATGTAAGGGGCCCCGCCGCACGACAGTGACGACACACCGCCGCCGCCACCGCCACCATCACCACCACCACCACTACCTTCCCGCCCGCGCACGTAATCGTGAATGGCACCGCATTAGTCGTCGTCGTCGTCGTCACTCGGCAGTGACTTTAGACACATAATCAGACTTCGCCCAGAACGGATAGCTGCTGCATCACGCAAAGGTAACGTATTTTGCAATTATTTTGAAGTCAATATTATTTTTCCGATCGTATTAATGTTTCGTGTCTGGGGTGTACCCCGGACTTTTCCACGGACTCCGCACCCGCGCCGCAACCCAATAATTTTCGGGAATCCAATTGAGGGGGACAGCCGCCGCAAGGGATCGGACGTGGCACTAGATTTTTTTTACTCCTGTCCGCGCGTGTGAAGGTGACCTAAATACTACATCATCGGTGCTACGGATGTGGCGCGCGCGTAGAATGTAGAACGACGACGTCGTTGACGACCGCCTAGGAGTATGATGTAGCAGTCGTTTGGCGAAACGCGATGGACGGCGGGTGGCGGAGTGTTGAGCGGCAGCGGTAGTGCGGTAGGGAATTGTTCGTCCAAGGGGCCACGGGGGACACGACCGGAGGCGGCAACTGGATTTCGGTTCTCGTTCTTTAAATCATGCAGTGCCGTCGCTGCCTGACCGGCCTGCCCACCCGCTCGCCCTCTCGCTCCCGACGACCTGCTGCAGTTAATTCGTTATGCGCGTGAAAATACCAACGCAATACACCTGCCAACGCTAACGGTGCGCGGTTGATGATACGCTTCAGGATTTTTACGTATCATATATATAATTTTTCACTCCAGGCGGGAGTGGTGCCGCGTGTGCGTGTGTGCGGAACGAACAGACGGCCGGCTGCACCTCCTTGTGGTCCGGACACGGTGGAATTGTTCCAGGGAAACGAGTGTGTGGGCCGTCTGCGACTTCGGTGACGGCGTCGAATGCAGTGCCGTCGTCGTCGACGGTGTCGCAGACGATTGGGCCAGTTTGTTGTGCGAATTTCACTCGGTGGTCGGTAAAAACTCGTAGAGGCGGTCTTGTAATTTTTTTCTTCTTGCAATCTCTTGTCACTCGGTAGTCACTAGTCAGTTACATACAACTCGCGCATTGTGGTATCTATTTACAATATTTATAATAACATAAAAATTAATTTTATGAGTATTATTATTTATTAATTCGTTCACGTTTTGTTATCAATTATTATTGATAAGATAACATCTAGGCTTACCAAAATTTGAATTTTTCATTTTTATCATCATAATATAATCATGTTTTAGAGGGAAATAATCGTGTTCCGAAACATTTCGTGCACCACGCGCGCTCATAAGATTTCATAGTAAATTTATGTTTAATGATATACAGCAATGCAGTAGCTGCTACCGCCGCCACTTACCTATTGTTATTGTTATCACGATTCTTTGAAAACAATTGTTATTAGTTTATTGAGTTTATTATTAAAATAGTACTATATATTATATGATATATCGATTTCATTATTAAGTCCAATATTACGATGAATTATTATATGAAAAATGAATTCGTTAACTATTGTATCGATGATATACCCTAATTTTATCGGCAAAATTATAATTTTTCAAATTTCGAACAATCTAATCGATATTGGTTAATTATAAAAAAAAATTTACATTATAATAATGTGTTAAATTTAACTTTTTTATAATTTTTTATGATTTTAAAGTATTTAATTTTCTTGAGAGATTAGGTAATCGACTGCATAAACTTATCTTTAAATTGGATTTTATAAATTATTATTTTTATTTTTTATTTTCATGTTCATGCAACAAAGCTATTGTAATTAGTTACCTATATTATCTATGTATATATTATTTTTTCGTTATAATTTATTATATATTTGTTACAAATACAAACCTCACACATTTGCATGGGTGAATATTCAGATAGTATCTACTGAATACAGTACATAGCCCTGAAAATTGAAATCTAATCATACTTTTTCATTTTTGTAATATATTAACTTGTTAACAAAAATACTAATGTATACTAAAAAAATTAAAAGTAATTATTTAGGTACTACAAATAAAGACTTAAATACTTTAATGTTCTATTGACCCATCAATATGATTACGTTTAAATTTTTAAATCAACAATTATACCTTCAAGAATTTTGTGATCTTATAAAAAACCTGAATTTGTCATAAGCATTAATAAATAATTAGTAAAAATTACTTATATTTAGTGAAGAAAAAAATGAAGAAATTGAACATATTTTACACCTGATTTAACAAAACATAATTTTAAACTTAGGTTTATTTTAGGATATTATAACCAAAGTATTCTTGTCACCTAAAGACAAGAATACCTACTTATTGTGTTTTTTTTGCTATATTGAACCAGTAAACATATTTGTTTGGAGTATTAATTCCTTAACAATTCTATTTTAAATATTGTAAAATATTTATTTTCCATTACTTATTTAAAAATAATTTCATATCATAATTATTGTTTGTTTTAGGAATTTAGTCAGTCTACACAAATTAATAAAATGTCACGACTACATCACATTCAACCAGAAGTAAGTAGAAAATCTATACCTATTTCTAGCTAAAAAATATTGAGTTGAATTATAGAATTTTTAAAATTATTTGTATTGAAGTCAATTTGTTTTTGAATAAATATATGCACGAGGTACCTTTTAAATAATTAATAAACCAAATTGTGTATTTTTAGGTATCAATTTTTGCTGTTTCTCCAAATCCTCCTCCCAAACCAAGGAAAATTAAAAGCGAACCTCCTCCTTTAAAACCAGCAATATGGCCTTCCAAGCAACCTGCAGCATCTATGCAATTACAACAATTCTTAAAAGCTCAGCGTCTGAGTCAAAAGCAGTTAGTTCAAAGAGGGCCCCCGCCACTGAACAAAATGCAATATTTTGCAAATGATAGCCGTACAGAGTATCAAAAACAACAACAGGCAATGCATCAAAAAATGATGCAGCAACGTGCCATAATAAATAGCCATACTAATAATAATAGTATACGGGAAGATTCTCCAAACCCAATGGATTTTTTAGAGGTAAGTATCTATCTATTTAAATTGTGTTAATATTTTTTCTGAGCTTAAAATTTGAGTGTTATTAATTTTAGATTGGAGTTCATGCTGGTAACTCTATTATCAATAATATTCCAAAGGATAAACCAAGATCCAATATTAAATCGGTAATGTTTTAAAACTATATTAAATTAAACATGTTATCAGAACTCAAAAGTCAAAATTGAATTTTATTTAAATACTGCAGCTAAATCAACCTTATCTATGGTTGCACAGCAAAAGGGGATAAGTGAAATTAAGGGCCAAGCGACATTTTTGTTATTATTGGTTGGTAGAGACTTAGATGTATCATAATGTGTCATTGGTACATCAGTGAGACCATTTTATTATGCATTATTGAATTTTTAAATTTAGGATGTAAGCAACCGTCATAATATGTAAAGTCTAAGTAACATTTTTGGAGCCCAAACGCAAATAGCATAAATTATATAAAAATTGTTTTGTTGCTCTCCTGGAAACCTTGATTATATTGCTTATCCCCTTTTGTCATGCAACCATAAAAATTATGGGAAACAGTTCTAGTCCTGATTTTTATTAGTTGATTTTATTTAATAACTTATAAGGTTATCAATCTTATATATGTAAATATATTTATAGGGAGGAAGCTTGTCACAATCAGACTCCGGTAGTCGTCGTAAAAATGCTAATCCGAGGAAAGTAGCTCGAGAAAATGAAATTGAACCTCCAGGACCAAGTGATCACTTTCTACTTTCTCAGATTAAACAAGAAAACCTTCGTCAATCCTGTTTGTTATGTGAACGAAATTTTAGCAATAAAATTGATCTAAGTCAACATATATCTGAAGTGCATGGTATTGAACCTTCAGATTTACATAAATTAAATGGACATTTGGGAGAAGATGAAGAACTTGCAGAAAGTATGATGGAAGCTGAAACTGTATTTTTTTGTGAAGTATGTACTAGAGAATTTCAAGATAAAGCTAGTCTTTGGTTACACATGGTCAGAGGTCACAAACAAGAAGCTGCGGTGACATGTGGAGTGTGTATGAAGATCTGCAGTGATAGTAAATCTCTAATGGAACACGTAAATATCCAACATCCTAAAAATTGTGATACTGCTGATTCTGTTCAACGTAGGTATAGATGTCAAGTGTGTGCACGGCAACATGATACTAAGAAAAAAATGATGAGACATGTGGTCATCCACACAGTATACGATAATAATGGTCAAATTATTGATCCTGATAAATTAATTATAATCAATAATAATTTTCATCCAACTAAATCATCTAATAATGAACATTACACAATTAGCTGTCAAGTATGTCATAAAGTATTTCCAAGTGAAGAAAAACTTTTACGACACATGTCTTCTGTTCATCTTATGACTGGTTGTGATGACATGATTACTACGACAGCTGTGACAACTACTGGTAATTCTTCTCAAAGTAGTTTTGTGAATCGTTGTGAATTATGTGGTGATTCTTGTGGTTCTCGAACTGAAAAATGGTGGCATGTGCTTAAAGAGCATGGCACTAATGAAACACTAATATGCCCAAGACCAGACTGTAGAAAACTATTTGTGTCACAATCTTTACAAATTGAACATCAATCTCATCATGAAACTCAAGGTGATCTTCCTAATACCTGTGAAGTATGTGGGCGGTTATGGCCCAATCGAAATGATTTTTACAAACATATAATGGCTGTACACGCTGAATGTATGCCATTATTATGTGGTATATGTTTAAAAGTTCATGTGGATGTACCAAAACTTAGAGAACATATTAAAGATAAACACGAGCCTTTAGTATCTAAAGAGAATGCTATTTACTGCGATATATGTGGTCGCACTTATACCAAATGGTCAAAGATGATGAGACATAGATCAATTCACAATGTTGAGGATCAGGTATCTCATTTTGTAACAGATCAACTAACTGAAGTGAATCTTAAGTGTACATTGTGTCCTGATACTGAATTTAAAACTGTTGAAGAGATATCTGAACATAGAAAGAATGACCATCAACTGCATGTATGTGATCTCTGTTCAAAATACTACAGTGGCAATAATCATTTATGGAAACATGTTAGTAGGCAACACAAAGGTCATCCAGACGTCACGTGTAGCTTATGTTCACGTACATCTGCTTCTAAAGTTCATCTCAAAAGACATATGATAAAATATCATTCTGATCCTGTGGATCAGCTTATAGACAAGTCAAATAATAGTATTCGTGCAGAGTTAAATGCTGTTCACCAATGTATAAGGTGTGATAAAGTGTTTAGAATTAGAAGTTTACTAAAGAAACATCTTAAATACTGCAAAGGTAAAAGAGATGCAATGCCAATACCCAAAGAAAAAGGTCATTATCCTTGTACTAAATGTGGTAAAACATTTGAATATCAGACTTACTTAAATAGACATTTAAAGCATAGCCACTTAGTTCAATACTGTGAGATATGTTCTGAGGATAAAACTGGTGAACATTTTGATAGTAAAATGTTATTAATGGATCATATCAGAGACAAACATGGAAATGATCCAGAGTTGTGTTGTGATGTTGAAGGTTGTGATAAAGTGATGAGAACTAAAGTCGATTGCCAGAAACATAAGCGTGATCATGTTCGTAAAGTATTTTCATATGTTTGTGAATTTTGTGGAGATATGCACTCAAATAAGAAAAATTATAGAAAACACTTGAGGCAGCGACACAAAGGAAACACCCAATATTTATGTGGTGTGTGTATGGAAGTATGTGTTGATAATGATGGTTTGTCAAAACATTTACATGAAGCACACCCTCAGACATTTTCCAAATCAAATATTTGCCAAATTTGTGGAAAAATGTTTACTCTTGGAAGTAAAGTAGGGGAACACATAGATAAAATTCATGGAAAAAATTTAAAACCTTGCAAAATCTGTTGGAAAGTATTCAGTGATATGGATAAACTTAAAGATCACATTGAAAATCATCCAGCAAAAGAGGATTTCCCCAAAGTAGCCACCCCTGTGAAAAAGCCAATAGAACCAAAACCGAAAACTCCTAAGTTATATGGGCTTCCTAAAGAACTTGCTGAGCTCGGTTTCAATGAAGAGCAACAGGAAAGTTTAAAACGAGATATAGATGATGTTACTTCAGATATAAACACAAAGAGACTAAGAAAGCTACATTCTTGCACAGTTTGCTACAAAAGCTTTAGGTTTGAAACAGATCTATTTGATCACAAACGAGAAGAGCATTCAATTATTGAAGAAAGTTATGTGGAAGAAGAAACTGAGCGCAAGGAGCAACAGTCATCTGCACCAAAAAGTAATAAAACCGTATGTGGTATATGCAAAAAAGAATGGATAAGTTTGAAACATTTTTGGCAACATTTAATAAGAGCTCATCGCACAGAAGCTGCATTTGTTTGTGGTATTTGTTGTAAAATAACCAAGAATTATGATGAGCTAGCTTTACATTTAGATAACCACCATCCAAATGCAACAGTTTTGTCATTATTTGCTTGTGATGTTTGTGGTCGCAATCACAATGCATTTTCAAAACTCCAAAAACACCGTATTATACATTCAACTGCACCACCTGCGTTCCCTAAGTTTCATTGCGATGAGTGTGAACTGGTATTTAATTCAAAGTCATTTGGGGAGAAACATATTTTAAGTCATGGACCCGGTAGTAAATTATGTGAAGGTAAAGATTTGTGTCAAGAAATGGACGAAGACATGTTGGACGACCAGATTGAAGAAGAAGAAGAAGAAGAAGAAGAAGAAGAAGATGAAGTTGAAGATGGTGGAGATGCTGAAACAGAAAATAAAGGAGACGATGATGAAGATGAGGAGGAAGAAGAGGAAGATGTTGAACAAATCGACGATGATGGTGATGATGACGATAATGAACAAAATGATGATGTAGAAGATGATGAGGACGTGGAACAAAATGCTGAAGAAGAAGACGATGACGATGATGAACAAAATGACGATGTTGATGCCGAGGAAGATAAAGACCAGGTTGAAGCAGATGATGACGAAGAAGATGTAGATGATCAGGAGGAAGATGAGGATGAAGAACAAGAAGAAGAGGATGATGATGATGAAGTTTAATTTAGGTTCCTATAATTAAGTTATTGAGCTTTTGGAGTTATTGTGCAAAACCTGTTGTTTTTCTATTTATTTAATTTATACTAAGAACTTTTAGTGACCAAACCATTTGGAAATCAATATATTTTAATAAATGCATAATATTCTTTAAAGACTGGTATCTTGCCGAAGACTGGCAAAACAATTACATACCTACCCAATTCTTGGTATCATTGCGTATTGTACATAATTTTTATACTTATAAAAGGCATGGGTTTTGTTCTGTGTATTACATTTTTATATATATATATAATTTATTTTTAACACCAAATAAATAATCATTGTACTATATTTTTGTTATTTACTGTTAAAAAGGCACTTTAATACCTGTTACGCTATTTGTAAATATTCTTTCAACTCCATTGACATTGTATAAATAATACCCAAATATTATATTCAGTGTACGAATTTTTTTTTTTGAGTAAAAATGTATATCGTTGTAGAAATTATTTATTATGCAAACTTATTTTTCAACCAAACTGTATGCGTAATTTTATATAATTTGTGTGTAGTCAATAATTGTTGTAAGGGTTTTTTTCTACTTGTAATTTACTTGGATCAAAAAGTATAGACGTATCTAATCAATTATACAATAAAAACATAATACAAATATTATTTTTGTCTCATAACTTATTTATTAGTGTCTTGACTAAAGTTTTATTAAGTTTTGCGTCCGAGATCAATTTATTTGTGAAATGTCAATATTGATGAACAGTGATTACATTTTTGTCGTTATTATTGAAATGATCACTCAATTGTTGTTCCCTTTTTGTTTCTTGGAAAATGTTGGAGTTAAATTTATAAATGATAGCTTGACATTAGTGTTTGGATGTCATGAATTCATGATTCCTTATCGTTGACACATGTTACAACCTTCTAGCTAAGCTCTTAAGTTATCAAACTGAATTATATAATAAGCATATATATGATTTATCTTTTTTACTACATTATTATAAACACCTATGTCGTGGATTAATGCTAAATGATAAATGCCTTGATAACAATGTAATTTTATTTTTTTAATTGCCTTTCATACTGACTTCTGTAAACCATTGTAATAATTCTCCGTCTTATAAGTTATAACTTATTCGTCTTATTCTAATTCATGGATATGGTTGTTAACTGGGCAATTAAAAAAATTATAACGGGTGAATGTCGAAAATATTTTGTAAAAGCCTAGATCTTAGTTTTCTCACGTTGATTGGCGGGTGAGAAGTAATTTAATTTTTTTTTTTCATATTGTGAGGACGACACACCAATATGTTTTGTCTACGTCGTACAAGTGCGTAGCATAACAAATTTTACGCTCAGCAGATCACGTTTATCTCCGTTAGTTTAAAAATTAGAGTGAATTGACCTATTATAAAAATTAAAGATTATTATCCAGGGCATCTCATGGGATTTTTATTATATTTTAATTTTAAAGCGAGATTTGAATATTTTAAAATCTTAAATTGTTTATAAATCTAAAAATAAAAAAATACTCATAACTCGCTTTAAAATATGATAAAAAGCCCATGAGATGCTCTAGATATTACCTAATCTTTCGTTTGATTTTTTGTAATAGGCCAATTCACTCTAATTTTTAAATTAACGGAGATAAACGTGATTTGCTGAGCGTAAAATTTGTTATGCTGCGGTACTTGTACGAAGGAGACGACACGTCATGTTGGTGTGGCATCCTGTCTTATGCTAAATATTAATTAAGTCATTTTAAGTTGTAATCTATGTTATGATGCCAATATGTAATTACCACGGTAAAAAAAAATTAAATATAGCTTATACAATTATTTCTTCGATTGTTCTATTGACTGGAATGAACGAAAGTAGGGTGTAATACAGACATACAGAAGGGGTAGTATTCGGTTTTCAGTCGGAATTCGGTAAATGTGTTCAACACTTGGATCATATTATGATCTAAGGTTCAACATTTAAAAATTCGGCATTCCTAAATATAATATAACTCCATCACCTCTTGAGTTTTTTTAAGATCGTCCATGTAGGGTATTTTTAATTTACTACTGGGCATAACCTTTGGCCTTTGGGTAGCGAATGGCGATCTTTATTCTCTAACAATAATGCTGCGTTAGTGCAATCTTTACCAATAAGGATCGTAATTAAGATTTTAGAGTTTTAGACACAAACAGGGGTGTGGAAATTTAACGGGATAAGCCCCCAAACATTTCTTAAACGTTGTTTGAAGCATGTTAAATATCACTAAATTAGTGTCTTTATCCCACTCACCAAAAAAATAAATAAATAAATACTTTTTGCGTACAGAATAATTAAGACTATGGATGGTAGGTAGGTGTTTAGTTCAGTAATATTCGATGTTAAGTATTGTGATTAAATGTTTTAACGTTATTCATCAATAAACGATGGCAGCAGAGGAGTAGTATTGTGCAAACAGATCCTCCTCTGCTGTCGGTTCTAACCAGGAAAAAAAAAAGGTGTTTAGTTCAGTGGTTGTGCATGGGATTGGTAAATTGGGTCCCAGAGCAAAAAATATTTGAGGGCCGACTCCCGGCAACTAATTAAAAAAAAATTAAAAATTAATTTCATTATTATTATTATTATATATAGTGTAGCAAATTACCTACTACAACAGTAATGTTATAACCCGATTTGAATGTAATAAATCAATATTAATAAAGTTTTTACTGAGTACACGGTAATATACAGGGATTAACAGAAATACCTACCCAAAAAAAAAAAAAATATGCTAATTCATTGTATGACAAAAATTGCTAATATTATATAAGTAAATAATTTAGGAATAGGTACAATCATGTCAACAAATTCTAAAAATCATATTTTTAAAAAAGTTAATGCGTTCCAAATTATATTTAACTAAAAAAATATTCAATTTTAAAAAAATTCTAAAAAGTTAACTACTTAACTTAGATAAATCTTTTAACCATAAAAATTATTATTATAATCAGATTCACAAATAGACTATATTGAATTTATTCAAATACTGTTTTTATTATTCAGTAGTAAAAGTAAAAATTAAAAAAAAATGTATTATACGTCATGAAGCGCTGGGTCACGTCTTAATGAACAAAAAATAATAATAATAATAAATTAAAAATATTAATTCGAACAAAAGATATTCCTTTAGTCAGTTCTATCTGTTACATCTTGTACAATGTACATATAGATACTTGACATAGTCACTAGTCCTGTTTGACATACATATGAATACTGTACTATTTATTCAGCCAGGGTCCTTAGGAACAAAAATCAGCGCCTGTTTTTGGTATAAACTGTTAAAAACTCAAACCTAAAGAATTAAAAAAAAAAAATTATAGTAACATATGCGAATGAGCAGAGATAAATTGGTAATCCGGCATCCTTAGAAATTTGCTGATGCATCGACCATCCGTCTCCTTCGCTCGCACAGTATATTATCAATTAAATGTACACGATGCGATTTATCATTATTGAATCAAAATTGTATTGAATTGAGCAACTTAATGCCGGGGTACACTCGTACACTAGAAACCTATTATTTTTCAATATAGAAGATAGAACCTGCGAGATTTTTTTTAATGATTTAAAATTTTTTTAAATTTTTCTAGAATTTATAATGGTTATAAATAGGTTTGGGAATCAAGGAGGTAATACAAGTAACGATTCGTAATGGATTTACGTACATACATTAATTAAAAAACTTGATTACAATTGCAGAAGTTAGTAGGGAAAGACGCGGGGATGCAAAATAAACAGTAACGAATTCACTTGCAACATACCTTAGATATGTTTAGAATAAACATGTCTTAGGTAATATTATTCAGAAATAAACTATTATTGACGATGCGTCATAAAAACGGATCTCTAATTATAGTACACCTTCTAAACATTTTCATTCTTATAGTTGCACCACACAATTCATCAATTCTGTGATTGCACCAAATACCAATGTCCTTTGGGTATTGTGTTGGCACAGAATAGATTAAATTTAATCTATTCTGTGACATTGACAAATAATAAGATGTGTCTCATTTGTCATGTTTTGTGGTGTAAGTACCTGTCTTAGTGTCTTGTTTAAATTTAGCGTGTGTACATTTTAGATGTCGACTGTTGAGTGGGCTGACCCACGGTCACATAGATATTACACAGAGTGACCGGCCCTCACACATACCGTGAACACATGCTGAACAGAGGTAAAATCGATAAGTACGCGTCTGCTCTTTCTGTCGTCGGATTAGGCAGACACAACACATCTATAATATCACGTAGGGTACGTTGTAGTGTGCACGTCGTCAAGGGCGGTATATTTGTGCAGCTTTGTTGATTTGCCATAAACGGGGTCGGAAAGGTATATGTATCGACGTATCAGCCAATCGAGATTCTCAGTTCTAAAAAGCTTATTTACATACTTAAACTGGCCCAAAATTACTTCTAAAATTGTTACGGGTCTATCAGTGACTAATCGTTTCACACTCACCTACACGATCGGCCATCCGAAATATTCTGGGTAGCTCGCCTAACCAATCCGACCACTTTGCTAATAAGTATTAGATAGAAATAGTTCCGGCCACATCCTGTATTCCAATTTCGGCGACACTGTTTTGTCACAGTTACAATCATCGTAAAGCATTTATGTCTTTATACCATTAATCGAAAAGAATCCCACTCATAAGTAGGTAATAACAATAATAAATCAAAAATTAAATAGATTTTACTAATCAAGCATAAATCTAGATATTATAGATTGAATATAGAAATTATTACTTTATAACATTGTAAAAAACAAGATAAACTTAATGAAAATAACTACCACGTATATACGTTATCATGGGCATAAAATAAGGTTATTTCGGAATAAAAAATGATTGTGATTAGCCTAAAATTATTTTATCTTAATAATTAACTATACCTATGTCTATGAACAAATTACTAAAATTATAAATGTCTTTAATTTGAATATTAGTTTGTTGATGGTCATATTTCTTATAATTTCTTTTGTGTCAATATAAAATACTATTTTTATAATATATCTATAAATACCACAACATCATCAGCAAGTTTTTTTTTAAAGATTTTAATTTATACCTAAATGTATGAAAATTAAATTTTGACCATCTATGCGCTACAATAATAAAGTTATTTGAATATAATTATTTCCTATTATAAGTGTAACCTTATTCAAGCACTGTTGATAACCATTTACATATTATAATTGATACACTAATCAATTATTAACAATGGGAAGTTTCCAATCACTTTAACATATTTAAGTTCCTGTCATAGTTTTCATATTTAAGTACCTGTGTTAATATTAAGTTAATAATAAATTAAATATTTATTAAATATAAAAAAAATATAATGAACACAAATATTATACTTCATCAAATGGGAAAAATTCAATAAAAATGATTTGTACTGTGATACTAGGCATGTAGGTAAATATAGGTCTATTAAAATAATTAAAAATGGCAGACACGTCATTAAATATAAGTTAAATTTATTTGTTTTTAAATGTTTGAAAACTTAAATGGAAAAAAATATAATATAGAAAAAAATCATTTACATTTCATAAAAAAATGTTTTAAGAAATTGATTTTATTTCCATCAGAAAGAATAACACAATAAAATTAACCAAAATAAAAGAAATAACTTTAAGGACTGCTCTAGCTCTAAGATATTATAAATATATTATTTTTTTTTTAAGCAAATTTTCCAAATCAAATAATTACTATTTCTCAGATAAATATGTTAAATACACAGCAATTTTGTTTTAATATGTACTTATTCAGCAAAATCCTTTCAGTCTTGAAGTCATGGTATTTAATCATCAGGTTCTTGTGTCAATAATAAATTTGCAGCCATATTTTCATTCTTCTCGCATGCAAAATATGCCTGCACAACTTGGTGTTCAGGAAAACCTAATGCTTTCAACTGAAAATGTATGGAAAAACAATTAACTTCTGATAGATAATAAATAATAAATAAATAATCCTCACTCTATCTATGGCTTCTTTGTCTTGTGTAGATACAGGCACCTCGAACCCTCCAACTGGTCCTCTATCAGTAGCTGCTGGTGCAGCAGCAGCACCTTCAGTTGGTTCATTTAACATACGTACAAATGCTTCTTGATTATTAGATATCATTTGCAACAGTGCTGGGTTGGTTTGTCCAATTTGTTGCAGTACAGAGTTTAATAATTCGGGATTTTGCTGCACAACTGAACGCATTTGTTGAAAAGTCGGTTGGTTGCGCAAAAAAGCTAGAGGATCAGTTGCAGGAACTTGGCTACTACCAGTTGAACTACCTGTGTCTAAAAACAATAAAGAGTAAAACAGTTATAAACTGTACAATAAAAAGGTTATAGAAATAAATAACAATAATATAAATTGAAGACATAATACGGATAATGTGATTTATCATAATTCTCTCCTCAACCCATTTGCCAAAAGACAAGTAATATTTGAAATACAAATTAGAATAACTGTACCACAAAGAACACATTCATAACAAAATTATATAAGTTTTATTTATAACTTATAAGATACTAAACTGTATGGTCTTAAATATGATACACCTCAACAGTTCAGAATATTCTACTAAATACAGGGTGATTCTTTTATCAAACAACACTTATATGGTGTTTGTGTGTAAATACCACCTAACAAACAACTTTGGGAGGATATATCTTATAAACGGATTAACGAAAAATGAAAATTTAAACGTGAAAATTCATTGAAATATAGCCTTTTTAGTTTATGAAATTTTATGTATAGGTTGTTATTTAAAAATCAAAAGTTGATAATGGTTTACCTGATAAATATAAGGGTGAAAATAGTTTAAAAATATATATAGTTTTAAAACAAGATGGATCTTTAATTTTGAAAAAAAAAAATTTGAAAAAACTCAATAGTTTTTGAAATAATGAGTGTTAATGAAAAGAAATCCAAATAGATTGAACAATGTATTTTCACTGAACACACAATTTTAAAATAAAGAAGAATAGTGTATTTTTTCATTAATTTTTAGATACAAAATACACATTTGTACTTTTTTTTTTCGTAAGTAATTTATTAGACATAGCTAGAAGTAAAACCAAGACCATTACTCAAGCATCACTATAAATAAAAACTGAACACGAAAGTCAATAGAGATTAAAATGATGGATTTGGTCTGACAGAATCAAAATTAATAAATACCCGAGTATAGAAGATCTTAATACCACCATTTTTGATTATTGATAGTAGCTTTGAGGGGTGATTTATAATTTAGTATTTACATAATTACATGAAAACCTTACTTTTACATTAATTTTAATACAACTATATTTTGAGGATTACCTTCACTAAGCATGCTACTCATAGATTGATTAATAGTTGGATCAGCTTGAAGTTCATCAGGTATTCCAGTAAGTAAATATTCAACTGCTCTGTCTGGATTATTAAAACTAGCTCTAAGAGCATTTTCAACCTTAAAATTTAAATAATAAAAAATGATTTCATAATGTTATAATATGAATAGAAGAAGAAATTTTTCAACCTGTGATCTTTCATATCCCATATCCATAACATTTTGAACCATTCTTTCAAATTCATCACTAGATGCAGATTCTGGTACAGAAGCAGATGTTTCTGTCGCCGGTGATGTTGATTGCTCTTCAACTCTAGGTTGTTCAACCGTTATAGATCTGTATGAAAAATATTAATTATAAATTTATAAATGTATTCAGAATAAATGTGAGATAAATTGAAATATATTGGTAAATTTTACTTTTCTGCTGGTTTCTGAGGCGCTGAAACTGATGGTGTTGACTTAGTGGCACTTACACTTGTGGCACCAGTAGCACTAACAGTATTAGAGGCACTAGTAGCACTAACAGCACCAGCTGCTTTTGAAACCATAACCACCACAAATTTTTTTGAGTCAATGTTACAATCACTGATTTTAGTATCATCACTAAGTATTTTTCCTATTTATTTATTCAAAAATAATAATAATACATAATATATTTTAATTGTTATCTACGTAATGTTAAAATTAAGTAAAACCAACCGGCATAAATCAATTTTTGGTTTTCTGCCAAATATTCAGATCCTTTTTCAGCTTGCAGTTTTTCCTTTAACTGTCTTACCTACAAATTCAAATTTATTATGTATAATGTTTTTTTTACTATATTATATATATTAATATAAAAATATTGTCATATTCGTGTTCCTCCAGAAGCAAAACTGGACAAACCTATTTAACCATTTGAAAAAACACAACCTTATTATTAGGGCTTGGATGTTGTTGCACTAAAAATGTTATGAAATTGATTGCATTATTGCTGTGAAAAAACCCAAAATTGCACTTAAAAATTGCAATAAAAAAATATTTTATTGTACCAAAAAAATAAAAAAATATATATTAACAAATTATTTTATGAAATGGATTAAGTCATTTTATTAAGTAATATTATAAAGTTTTATTAGATAGGTTTTAAACGAGTAGATAATAAAAAAGATTCAAATTCAAATTCTCGTCAGTTGTCACTAAAAATCTGGTTAAATTGTGTGGTCTTCTTATTTTTTCAGAAATCTATACTAATAATTTTATAAAAATTTAAAACTTTTTATTTAAACTATTTTTAATTTGTTTTTTCAAAAAAAACCTTACCTTACCTTAAAAATTATAGCACTGTATAATCTAACAAAAAAGAGTAAATACATAAAAAAAATATATAAAATTGTATTGAAAATGACGACAATCAACAAAATTGCAATAAAATTGAAAAAAGGTAAAAAATTGCACTTAAAATTTTTATATATTAATTGGTACTCATTTGAAATAAATTTATCACTTACTTAGCAATGAATCCGAACAATAGAAAAAAAATTGCAAATGCAACAACATCCGAGCCCTACTTATTATAATTATACTCATATAATTTAGACATTTATTGTTATTAAACCTTTTCAGTTATTATTATGTAACACCTTTCAAAAAAATAAAATGTATCTTATCCCAATGGCTAAGTTGCCGAGGGTTATTTCTTTAACAAAAAAAAAAAAAAATAAAATATTGAATAATTTTTTATTGCAATCAATATTTCAATCCAACAAAATCAAATATACCTACTATACTGGATAAAATATAAAATATGTGTTGGGTATTATATTTAAAAAAATTGAATTTTTATTATAAATTAAATTCTAGTCTTTTGGGGTTTAAATGGAATACTTTTTCTTAATTTTAAACTTTTAACATGTTGAACACATAGTTGACATACAATAACACATTTTGGAATAAGTTTCTATTAGGCGGCTATGGAAAACACACTTGAAATTTTGATTTGGCCATTTATTGTGGTAGTGACAATAACGAGAAATCTACCATTTTTACAAGTGGTGACAGGTCCACGCAGGTCAAATTATGTCGACTACTGGTGAGAGAACATGTAAAATTGTCATTGACATTGAATTGGTAATATGAACGTAGGTTCATAGCATAAATCCTTTGTTAGTCACACAGTTTGTAACATCAGTAGACACGTGGCATACAATAGTTGTACGTTGAACTCTAATTTTATTTTTTGTATGATAATCAATCAAATTGATAAATACCTTGTTAAATAAGTAAAATGTGCGACTGGGTAAAAAATATAAAAATATTTTGAGTTACTTTTTACAAAAACGTTTTAAGCATAATAAAAAGGATAAAACAAAGTGAATAAAAATAGATAAATAATAATAATGATTTAAGTTTTAACATAAAATATGGCTAATTGTAGTCTAACAAGCATAGCCTATGTGCATTGTGCATATTAATCAATCATACAATCAACATATTTAAATGAAAGAAATTAGTTACATAGTCGCTTTATTTAATATGAGTGTATTGAAATATAATAAATGTCAATAATTTAATAAAAAATAACCATTTTAGATTAGGTTTAGATACCTATACAGCTTTAGAACATAAGTGTAATGTTATGAGTAGACTTTAAACATTAAGTAAGTTGATTAGCAACAGTACTTTGTTTAAGTGTACGAAGACATCTACTACTTTTGAAAGTAAATTACCGTTTGGTCTGAATCAATTTCCAGTTTGAATGTTTGCTGTTGCAAATTTTTGAACGTGATAAGCATTGTTGATGCTTCCGAATACAAAGCCAACAAGCGGTGTAAGGAGTCAAAAGATTCGTAAAATGTACTGTTTAAGTATTAGAAACTAGTTAGACTTATATTATACGTAATAACATAAACCATCAACAATTTAATTCGATTTAACTTGTTAGAAAGAATTATCACCAAAAACTGTTTTTCATCACCGCACACCAGTGATGTGATTGAAGCCTAAATACTAGACAATTATGGTCAACGGGTTGTAGGTATGGATATGGAGAACATAACCTAAATTATATCACAACTTATCATGGAAAAATAAAAATTAAGAATTTCGTTTTTAACGATTCTGATGGATTAATAAAAATTGAACAATGCGGATTTTCTAGTGGCGATTGCTTTGAAAAACAACAATACTTTATAACAAAAACTCGGGAAATGTGGATGTTAGAATTAAAAAACATTTTGAGGGATCATAATATTATCAGCCGCTCTGGGGGCAAAAACATGATAAGCCTTCGCCATTCAATTGGTACGACGTGACGTCACAACCCACGCCCGCTTTTTACGGTAGCACCTACAAACAATTTTGATGTCACACCGTGACTATGGGTTTTTCGAATGGACAGAAAAAATATAACATGGCCATTATTTTGATACGCGCATGCGCATTACAATCATCTACCGCTGTTAACGCGCAAATGTAGACAATTTTTGTCGTTTTACTCTCCATGACTCATGCGTAAACCGCCAAAAAATTCGATATTTCTCCTTTTGATTCATAATCTTTTAAAATTGCAACTATTAATTTTAAGTTTGGTTTTCTTCTGAATTGAACTGCTGTTAAGTGCTAGGCACTAATAAACCTAAATTAATTATCGTGGAAACTGAACTGATAATGCTTAATATTATGCATTTATATTACATTATGAAGAAACAAAAACACCATGCCAGTTCAATAGTTTTAATTTAGCATTTAAATATTACAATTAAAACTTTAATAAGAAAATAGCAAGTTTTAATCAATGCAATTATTGCAATAACTTTTTGTATAGGGATGAGATAATTAAGGTGCACAATATAACTGAATATAGTTATTACTAATTTAACAGAGATCAGGAATATATATATATATAAGTTATAAGTAAAATAAAAAAATTATCACATACATTAAGTTATATAACAAAACGAGAATTATGAGACTATACTATTAAGTAAATATGAAGAATAATTCACAATACAATGAATGCTTGACTATAATTACTCAATTTTTATTTTAGATATCTGAAAAGATTTTTTTTAATGCACATATTTTAACAGTATTCTATTAAACAATTTCCAATTAATCATTTTAAAACATTACATTTTTAAAGTATACACAAAATTAAATTAATACAATCAATAATGTATGGATGCTTATGTAACTGAAAAAGCGTTTATAGAAATAACAACATCATGATTTTACTTTTATAAATTGATTATCTATATATAATTAATAGTGCACAAGTTCTTAAACAACTTATGTGTAATGAATGATAATATACATAAATAATACTATTTCAAATGATAAATTAAATAAAGATTCCATAGGAATTACTTTAATGATATTGCATAGTAACTATTGTTTTCATTGTAACGTTTTACTCAATGTAGATTGTAGATGAACACATTTTAAATATACAAGCTTTAACATAAAACACAAAAGGCAGTTACTATTTTCTTTTCTAAGAAACTAACACTAAACATTAAATATAATATTATGTGACTAGAAAACCAATTAAAGATAAGATTGAACGTTAATTCGACCAATTTGGTATTGTACTTGCGTCGAAGAACCTGTAACACAATTATATATACAATTTATTTACAATTTTTTGGCAAAAATAAAAAATAACAATTTATTCATAATAACAATAAAATGCCGTATATCTGCATTATTTTTTAAATAATGTAGATATTTGTAATTTACGTAATACATTTATGCATTATATGTTTTTTTTTATCTTTAGAGATACCTACCTTTTTTCAAACACAAGAGTTATTGTAATGTTTATCTGATATTAAACCCTAGAGATTGGTCATTTATATATATATGATATATGACTTGTCCCAATAATATTTTAGTGGGCTGAAGACTACATAAAAATATTTTTCAAATATTATTAAATATTTTAATATTAGTTAAGAATATTCTTTATATTTATACATGGGTTCCTCTTACCCATAAACCAACAGCCCCCACTTTTAATACATAATTAAAATTTGTATTGGTTTTTTTTTTATACGCTGTAGAAGAAAAACTATATTAACTGAAAAATAAAAATGTCATTAATACTATAATAATGAAAATGTTTATTTAATCAAATAATCTTATTAAAAATTCAAGTTATTATGTTTACCAATTTGTTTATGACGTTGATCAGAACCATTGGGAACATTTTCTGGAATAAAAACGGAGACTAATAATGCGCACATAACCAGAAGTGAACCAAAGACAAATGGTGGTCCTGGAATCATCTATATTTACGAAAAATAATTAATAAACAATACAGAATATAATATTAAATATTATATTAGAGTAGTAATATCAATATAATTTTACATATTTAGTTAACAGTTATTACCGAAGAAGATGGATTATTATTTATATTGTACTTCAAATGTTTAATTATGATTGAACTATTAAGAGAATTTTGAGTAGTATGTGCTATTTGCATTCCTTCATTCAAATTAACATCAAACAAATAAAATATGAATCCAAACATTGCTGGTCCTAAGCCGCCACAAAGACCTCTTACTCCGGTTACCACTCCTTGAACCACACCTTGATAGAAAATCAAATTTTATTAGTTTTATTTTAACTTTTAAAAATAAAAATAATAATTGTTAAACCTTGCTTATCTGCATCTGAATGAATGGAAATAAACGAACTAATAGCAGGATAAGTAACACTAGAAATGGCAGCCAAAAAACAGGCAGACCACATGACCCTATTAAAAATTAATGTATAAATGATTATTTCTTATAAACAATAAGCAGTGGTGAGTGTCATAAGATAAAATGAGAAAATGTATATCCACTTAAAATACGGATAAATAATTTAGCCGTGGGCCACACATAGCAGTCAGTTTTTCAGCCCCGACTATTTCTGTGGTTGAACCGCATATCACATAGTTGCATTTAAAATCAAACAATTTGAATTTGTTAAGTGGCCCAACCGCTATGTGTGGTCCTACCGACCTACCCTTAAAATAATTTAGTATAATATTTATTTTACAAATTTGAATAATTATATTAAGTACAGTATAACCTCGTTAATCCGGACAGGGGATAATACGTTAATGAAGGTGTACCTTGATACATACTATATTATATATGTATGAAATGACTAAAATACAATTAATAATTATGAACTATTTTTTAGGTTTAATATTGTTATATAATATATACTAAACTATAGACTAAAGTATTGGTAATATAGTAAAATATTCAATACATTTTAATAAATTTATAATTTACAATTCTTGGTTATTTTGTCTAATTATGACATCTTAAAGCCCCAATTAGTCTGGATTAATGAGGTTTTACTATATTATATACATTTATTTAAATGTAATGTTTGTTGTAACTGTATTATTGACCACTATAAACTCGTTATTAGTTAGTTTTTTATTTATGGTGTTTTTTATTTCTTGTATGATATTGTTTAAAATATATAAGAATCAATATTATATTCATTGGGCTTAACTTTTGTATAAAAATTTTCTTTTAGTTAATATTATAGGGAAATTCAGTCTCCAAAACAAATTTGAATTATAACGGCCTTTAATAATCTTAATAAACCACCAACCTTAACTTTCAATTATGTATATATGGTCATTTAAGTTTCAGTTGAATGGTAAGATAATTAAATTATGAAATTAATTATTTATAACAAATATTTAACATACCAAGTCTCTGAACCAAATCCAAACCACATAAGTTGCATGATTTCAAATACCAAACCAATCATTATTGTGTATTTAGCTCCCATCATTTTCATTATTATGCCAAGGACAGATTGAATAATTGCTGAAAACAGTCCTAGTAATGCAATAAGTATTGATACTTTGAACATACTAAATCCCATAACCTAAAATTAGAATTATCAAGTTATCATATTTGCTGCATAATAAATATATATATATATATATATATCTAATTTTACATAATCATAGTTAGTGAATAAATGAACCATATTCTTATTTATTAAAATTGTTAATTTCAGATATTAAATTAATATAGAATACAGTATTTGTTTTTTTATTAAATAAAGGTTTTGAAGTTTATAGAAAAATCCATCAACAATGTATTATGTTAATCAAAAACCAAAACAAAATATTTTTGACATTTATAATTATGAGTGCAATGAAAAAATGTTTTTTTATTTATATAAATTTAATTGTTTAGAAATTTCCTGTTAAACTTATAAAAATTATTTTAGTTATTTCCCCTCCCCCACCCCTCAAAAAAAAAAATTGGTGGGTGGAGAAGTAGTTTATTCCTCAAATAATTTATGTATCAGCATAAAAACTACGTAAGTAGGTGACTGCTCTCTCTGCTTTACAGTAGTTGTCAAGTATACGTTTAGTATCATTGAGTAGGTTACTATAACAAATGTGTTAAATTTGAATTTTATAATAAAACTGTGTACAAAAAAAATAATTTCTTAACAAAACAGTCGAAATATATTATGAAGTATTTTTTTTTATCTAAATATTTCTATTGCTATAACAATATGAAAAAAGGAAGTAGAAAAAGTAAAACTGAACAGAATATATCATAGAGAATTTACAGCAAATTTATTTGAATGTTAGGACTTTAAGGCTAAATTCCAACTAGAAGATTATAGTAATATATATATATATATATATATATATATTTATTAAGAGGAGTCATACCACATGTGTGGTCTCTGTTTTAAAAATGTATAACATGAAAAATTGTATGAAAATAGTGAAAAAATAATGAAAATTAGAAAATACTAATATAAATTATAAACTATAAAACAAAACCTATTCTTGTTAGTCATTTGAAAAAATGATAAAATAAAAATATTTATATTGCCTAATTCTTGTTTTGCTCAAAAATTCACATGTTTCCCTATTATAATCTTAGTATAGTAATGAATTTATTGATTTTACAATGTTTATTTTTGCCGATCATTATCAGAGAAGCAAAAATAAAGACCCCTGAAGAAAAGATATTATTGAATTTTATTATTTCATTATTCTACAAATTAACAGAAAATCCATATATTGCCTGCTTAAAATTTAAAATATTTCAATTTTAAAATCAATACATAATTATTAAAAAAATAAGTTATTATTCATATTAAATTTCAACACTTACAAGTCTCAAATATACAAATAATGAAGAGTATTCTCCTGCTTCAGGAAGATATGACAAAAACACAGTTAAGCATAATATCAATACAGTTCGATCTCGACCAACCATCCTTAAAGCCTAAAATACAAATACAAATATAGCTACATTCTTATTGTTTTTTTTCTATGTAGGTACTCACAACAAATGGATCTGCTTTTTTCCAAGATATACAATTAGTAGATGTTCGTTGTTTATGTGGTAAACTTTCTGGAACAGCAACAATTATGAAAAACACATTTAAAAGTGCTATTAATGATGCTAAAAATACAACAAAACTAGTATTGTAAATTTCCATGATATATGAACCAAGGGCTGGTCCAAAAACCATACTAGCTCCAAATGTTCCAGTTATCTATAAAAAATAAAAATATGTTCAATATTTATTTATAGAATAATTATAATGTGATTTAAAGTATTCAAATTAATTTTTAAATATTTACCCAGCCATAATAACAACTTCTTTCTTTCTCATCACTCACATCTGCTACATAAGCAAATACAACTGAAAATGTTACTGAAAATAACCCAGAAATACTTATCAAGGCAAAAAACCAGCTAAAAATAAATATTTTTCATCACTTTAGATAAGTAAAAATTAATTGTAATTTGAAATATTAATGTTCAATTTCAAAAATTACCCAGAGTCAATACACATGAAAGGTATTGGAATACAAGTGAAAAATACTGTTAGTAATAGGAATAATTTTCTCCCCCAAACATCAGATAAGGCACCAATCAATGGGGCACTTAGGAATGATAGAATACCCTAAAAAAACAAAAAAATTAAATAAATAATAACATAATTAAGAATAATTATTAATATACATACTTTTATTCCCCAAATAATACCATTCATGAGCAAAGCATGATCTTGGAATGTATTATTTAATTTCTGTAATATATATATATATAAATTATTTTAATATACATAATAGTTATGGAGTATAACTAATCATTTCTTATTGACTATATACTTACTGATATTACTGGTAAAGTAAGTAAGCTCCAAGCAAAATATTCTAAGAATATAATAACCAAAGCATGGTATATTGATGGTTTTCCTATTCCTGATTTCTAAAGAAAAATTAAAGAAATACATTAATCACAATATTTAAATTTTTTTACAATTTAATCATGTATTAACAAAGATTATACATCAAAAAAAATGGCCTAGCAATCTATACTAGTAATAACATTATTAATATAAAACTTTATTTTACCATTATTATTCCATCACTCAGAATAGATCTATGGCTTCTGATCACGGACATATTCTTAGTTATTTTTATTTTTGAACCCATTGTGGAACGTGTCTCATACTTTTTTCCTTCATTAATTGTTGGAAAATACTGTTCCATTTGTGTAATTATTTAGTTCAAGTGATAGACAACAATTAATTGTATGTCATTTTAGCTATTGAAATTGATAATACAATTATAATAAATATAAATACTGTACAATAATAATAATAAGTTAATTAATCGAGTTCCATGAAAACAATAGCTATTAATGAGAACTGTCCAATGGAAATTAACTAATGACCATTGAAAGAATAATGGACAGTATCATAGGGAAATATTAGGGTAATCAAAATTTAAAATTTGAAATTTCATATAGTTTACTTACACAGACGGACAGTTTGAATACTACCGTTAATCGTTATTCATTATTTGGCATTTGGTATTGGCTTTAATGTATTATTATTTAAATTTAATATTTCTCGTGTGTTATGAATGTTGTGATGGATAAATAAATCATGAAATTATCGTTATCGAATATCGATAACAGCTGATAACATAATCAAATTATTTACTCAATGCTATCAGCACGTCCTGCTATTGGTCAATTATCAAGGAACGGTTACGGTTGATAACATCACTTCTTTTTGTTTTAAAACGTAACGTTACAAATTACATTAAATCGGTACTATTGTTCTGTAGTACTAGAGGACGTTTGCTCAATATGTTATATTGCATTATTGAGAGTTTTCTGATTGAAATTGACCGATTGTTCTATCATAGTATATATTTTCCAAGTACAGGATTAGTGTGATCAGATTGTGAACTTTTTAACATAGTTATACATATACAATTATTTTTCTTCGTTATTACGTGTTGTTTGTGCTTCCTGTTAAAATGTTACCGGACTTCTTATGTAGACCACTAATGTGAGTATTGTACATGTGTTTTTTTAGAATCTTCTTTTATTAAAATATCTTCTTTACTATACCATTATAAGGATAATGACGCATAATTTTCTGAATTGTTTTTAATGTTTAAAATATTTTTTCATAAATTATTATTATTTTTTTTTATAAAAGATTTATATATGTATACTTAATAGTCACATTATTTTCTATTACGTTCATAGGTATTTCAAATGTTCCAATATGATATTATTTTTTGTTTCACGCAATTATGGCTGGATTAATATTGATTATACATATATTCTAATTGTGTAGATTTTAAATTGATTCCTACCTAGCTATTTTAATTTAAAATTTATCATTATTTTTTTTTCAGTATGCTATTTGGCATATTATATCCAGGATATATGTCATATAAAGTGCTCAAGACAAAGCGATCGACAAATTATGTATGTTTGATTACTTAAATAAATAAACATTATTATTTAAAGAGTATAACTTTTGGGTTTGGATAACATATGTTTCATTTAATTATTAGTTGTAATATTATGTTTAACTATAAGAACTATTATTGAAAGAAATAAAACTATTGTTATTACGTTTTCTATATTTAAAAAAACCCATACTCATTACTCACATTATATCTGTTATGCTATGTAAAATTGTTGACTGGCATATAATAAACTAATCCACTAAAATATATTATTGACTATTTCATTAATAAAAACAATTAACCTAAAAGATTAAAAATCGTATGGTTATAAAACATATCTCATATGTTTAAGTGGATAAGATTAACAACTATATGAGAAAAACCACATAAGATATCATTTAGTATAAATATTTATTTTATATTATTTTTAAAAACTTTTTGTTTTAACTATACAAAATAATAACTTTATATTAATTTAGGGTATATGGCTAATGTATTGGATAACCTTTTCAATGTTCACTTCCGTGGAAACCATAACAGACATATTCATTGGCCCTTGGTAAGTTATTTAAATAATTAAAAAAAAATATTTGATTTTGAATAATAATTTAGTTTATATATTATAACAACTTTCAGGTTGCCATTTTATAATGAGCTGAAGCTTTTGTTTCTTTACATGACTTATCCAACTTCAGACAGCTCTTTAACTTATGTGTACAAAAATATCATAAGTCCATTTATTAAACGACATGAAAAGGTCTGTATTAATATGACTGCATATTTATAAAAAACATATTAAATTAAATTAGCAGCATAAAAATAAATTTAGTAAAGCAAGTAATCACTGTGCTATCCTATCTTGTTATTGAGTATGTCACTCTAATATAATATGTATAAAATATAAATTCAATGATGAATTCTGCAACAAAAACAACTAAGTGAAGACCTGCTTGTCACTCTATAATAACTAAGTAAAGCTCATAGGTTTTTTGATATTTCTATAAAGTAATAATTTATTTTATTTCTAGTATAATGATAGTTTGATTAAATTTTTGATGAAAACATTGTATTTATATTATCGTTATTTTTTTATTAGGTATAGTAGTATATATTTTTATAATATATTATTGTTATTAATGTTTGAGGTCAATACCAACTAACCATAGGATGGTGTAACTATACTCTATTCGCCGTAAGTTGACCCACTTACGCGCATGCATACTGAGCCGCCGGAACATTCAGACCCCCCCCCCACGTCGGAGACTTGTGATTTGTGATTGGTCAGTGGTGTTCGGCAATCGGCGGTGTTTGTCGTAGTAGTCAGCTGCCGCCGTGCATACAGAATGTTATACAAAATAATTGTTACGAATTATATCAATATAATAGCGCGCGTTTGCGGAGATAGTGTCGATACGTTGTGAATATAATCAAATCACTACGTATACGCCAGGTGCGGTGGAAACGATCAACACTAGCGCTCCAAAGACGCGGTGGCCTGCGCAGCTACGACCGGTTTTCGTCGAGCTAGTGGGTCAACTTACGGCGAATAGAGTATATAATAGGATTCTAGTATTAATAGTCAATAGCATGTATGGGCGGATAGGTCATTTTTGGCCTACCATAAAATTTTAAAAAGTAGCCCCCCCTTGAAAAAAAATTTAATAATATATGATATTAAAATTTAAAGGGCCCCACTACCCAAATACGAAGGGGGCCCACCAGGATATGCCCTGTTGCCCGGTAGGCCATCCGCCCATGATAGCATGGAATGAATTTAAATGTTTATAAAAAACATAATAAAAGAGTTGTTTTATAGTTTAAAATTTTTAATTGGTTGAAAAATAGTATTTTTTTTTAATATCTAGTTTCATCCGTATTTGAGCTTAAGATGTCTGCAAATGCAGAATGTATGTATATTTTAAACTCTTATTTTATATGTCAACAAATAGTTAAAATATTAACCAAAATAATATGCAATATTTAAAAAAAATTAATTTAATATAAAGATTAGGTCAAATTATATCATATATAAATGGTTGCTCATTTTTGAATTCCAACAAAATCATTTTTAATAGAAAATCTAATCATTAACTGTTAAATCCATACATTTTTTGATCCACTCGGAATCTAAAATAAAATAAAAATCGGGCTAGTGGATATTGCTGTGTTGTACATTAAGTTAGAAGTGGGTTACTATTACTATAATGGATAGTATTTAGTTTGAATTCTATGATATAATATCATTGTATATAAAAAACGATTCTGAACTAAGATGGTTTATCAGTTTAAGAAATTTTTACTATATTTATATTATTATTTCCAAAAAAAAATAAAAAATGTAGGTACCTATAAATTAAATTCGTGATTAATAAAATCAGATTCATTGTGTACCCAACTTAATCAGTCATTCAAAGTATATACATTATATCAGGGGTGGTCAACTTTTGTGGCTCGTGTTTTATTTAAAAAAAAAATTTATTTAAAAATGTTTTGGCTTTAGATATTGTATTTGTCCATATGGCTTATGGGCTCATTTGTCTTGGCCACCCCTTCAATATAGTATAAATATTTATATAAGTCATTATCAACATTAACTATTACAATTAGAATATATACTTTAATTTTAAAGTATACTCTAGAAATTTCAAGTTCCCACAAATAATATTTTTTAATTACAATCATAAAACTTAAATTATTGTTCTTGGTTTAATTAATATGTAATTTCATTCAAATTTGTACTTAAAATAAATTTTAAAAAATCTGTAGTCTGTATTGTTCTTTTTTTTGCCAAATCAACTATTTATATTAACCTTGTTTTAAATTTTCAATCTTGAGTTATAAAAGTTTTATATATTTTTAACAACTAAATAATTTGTAAATTTTATTAAAATTTGAATTTTAAACAGTTATAAAAAAAATGTGCCTATTTATTTTTTATATTTTTAAACTACCCTTGTTTGTAACAATATATTAGGAGCCTTTTATTAAATTTTGAAGCTTTTTACTGAATTAATAAAATTGTATTAACATAAATTTATTGTTTAAAAAAAAACTGAAAATTTCAAGTGTCTATAAATAACCCAAAAATTTAAAAATTCAATATACTTATGGTATTTGATACCGATTTTATGTAAAAATTCCAGTTTAAAAAAAATCTGTTTCCTAGTATTTTAGAAAAGTTATGGAAATTTTTTATTTTTACCTTCCCAATGCACTATCTAGATTCACTTTTCCACCAATAAAGTTATTGAAGTTAAAAATCAAAGCAATTATTTCGATAACTTACTGTGTACACAGTGTCACAGATACAAAAAAAAAAAAAAAAAAAAAACATCATTGTAAACTCAGTAAATTCTTGGCTCCACTCAGAATCTAAAATTAATTCATATCATTTTTATTTAAAAAGTTAATTTTAATAAAGTAATAAACATATACATGCCATACACAATAAATTAAACATTTTATTAGTGTATGTCTTATGACTTAAACTATTAAGTGTAAGTACAAATAATAATTTATTTAAATCAAAAAAATATTAGTCTCTTAAAAATGTTGTAATAGCAAATTTTCTAAAATAATTGTATTCTTCACTTATTACAGGATATTGATGCTCAAATAAGTAATTTTAAGAAAGGTGGCTTACAAACCTTAATGATAGCAGGCAAAAAGTGTACCAACATTCTCTTGAAGCTCGCTATAAAAGCTTTCCACCTCTATGTAAGTTAATCATTTTATATATTGTATGTTTAAATCATTTAAAACATTTTTTTTTCTCAAGGGGATACAAGCTGTTCAGTTACAAAATATTAGTATGAATATAGATACAACTTTGATTGAGAATAGCGAACCAGATGGATATATTAATTGGGAAGAAGTCATTAACGATTCTGAAGATGATACTTCATTCAAGATGACAAGTTCTTCAGAATCTTTAACGTCTTTAGTAAGAGAGGAACCACCTGAATATTCCTTTTCAGACATGTATGGAAATGCATCAACAAATGGCAATGGAATAACATATGATCCACCATCGTCTAACACACGCAGAAGAAAAAAAGCCCCATGAAAAACAAAGGAAATAAATGATTTTATATAGGTATTTGATACTAAAAATATTGTATTTACAATTGTAGAAAATGCATACAGTTTTTTCAATGTGTGTAATTTAATGTTATTTTTATATAACACTTTTTATAATAGATGATCTCTTTTTTCATTAAATATATATTTTTATACTCCATACTGTTAAGTTTTATCTTTTTATACGTTTTTATATTATGTAAATATAAATATTACAATACATATTGTATCATCTATCAATAGGCTATTTTACACATTACATTTAGATTCTATTGCTCATGAACTCCATACCTAGATGTTTTGTATTAATGTGTCATACACTCATATAAAACTATGACATAAAAATTGTGTGTTTAGTAGAATCATTAGAATTATTATTTAAAATATCACTGCGAATTGTCATATTAATAAGTTATAAATATTATTATACCTCATTGGTTAAAATTTTTATTTTTATTTTTATTTTTATGCATATTATAGCATTTTAAGATTGTTTTACATTGTTATACTGCTTAAATGTAGCATCATCTTAATAATTATTTTGACATGAATATGTTGTATGGTTGGGGTTTGTCTAAAATGTATAATGATTTTTATTTTACTAATGAACCATTAGGTGAAAAACTATTCATTACTTGTGACATCATTCTTCAGTTTATCTTTATAAATTAGCATAACATAAATCTATTTATTGATTTGTAAATAATAATATACAGTACAATACTAATATACCCATATCATAGAACAGTTTTTAAAATTTCATTGTGTATATTTATTAGTAATCGTCATATCAAGAAATTTTATGACTCCAGGAATAATATATTTTTTAAAGTACAACAATTTGAATACAAGTATTTAATGATGAATATAATTGTAAATAAAAACAATTCTGCTCGGGGCTGTCAGCCAGATTATATTACAAACTACTATATCATATTATTAACTACAAAGCATATTTTATTATTTAAATAGGTATATATTACTGATACAGCAATTTATTTTACTATTGGTTATACGGTAAGTTGAATCAACTGTTGTCAAAATCAAAGCATTAATTTTATCATAAAAGTAGGCACCTATAATAAACAGTGCCGCATTTAAACATCTTCGCCGCGGTGCAAAATAGAAATTGGTGTCCACATAAAAGGCCTACCCACTGGAAATGTGAAAGATACTCATAAACCTTTTTATTTCGAGCAAAGAACAGAATATTTATTTTACAGTAATGCGTGCTTGTTTAAAAAATATTGTTTAATAATTACGATTACGATTTTGGTTTTAACGAAATTAATTAAAGTTACCTAATGGCCGGCTACTATAATAATTATACTATTCGTAAAATAAATTACTTTAATAGCAATACGTATAATATTTTCATGTTTAAATTATTCTTGATTTTACATAATTTTTTTTTTTTTTGGGGGGGGGGGGATTTTTCAATGTAGTTAAAGCCTAGATTTTTAGATTTTTCACAACATGTAAGGAGTATATTACATGGCAATACCAATATGAGAAATTGAGAACTTACATGTTTTAAATGCAATTTTTCAATTAGATGATTTTACTGCAGAGTTTGTTATACTTATTGTGAATCATAATTGAAATTTGAAGAAAAAGTGTTTTTGAATTATTCTTTTAATAAGGATACCTACTTTAGTCAATTAAATACTTTGTAAATAAATACGGGCCTGTTAAATCTGGTTATTATAATTAAATATTGTCTATTTACTATTAAAGTATTAAGTTTCTATGGAGTACAAAATATTTGTATGGCCGGACCCTCCAGTCAAGCTTACACGACATGAAGAGACCATGATCGCCCGAGTACGCATCGGACATACTAGAATCACCCACTCCTATTTTATGCGTAGAGAGCTCAAACCCAGGTGTGAAACATGCAACTGCGAACTCACCGTTAATCATATATTCCTAGAATGCCACACTTACCATAACGCCAGTTCAAAAGCAAACATAAACACCTCCTCACTCAAAGACGCACTCGGACCAGGACAAGAAAAAAACATAGCAAACTTCATCAAGATGGCCGACCTCACAATCAACATATAAGACAAGAACCAAAGACAGCACATCACAACTATCAAATCTTCATTATATTTATAAATTAAACATGTAAACCATTGTAGGCTAATAAACCTTTGTATTTGAAGCCTTTAATTAATAATAATAAAAAAAAATATTTGTTAATAATTACTACCTACCTTTTTTTTTTCCTGTCCAAAAACCAGGAACGGGAGGGAACTGTTCAACACAATACTGCCACCCAAATAATAATAATTACTACCTAATTATACTCAAGTGTACCTACTACCTACTGCGAAAATATTTTAAAATTACAAGATGTTTGTATGGATTAATATTAATAATTTTCAAAACAAAATAAATAACGCTTGGTCAGAGACGGATTTACACAATTGCCGCCCCTAGACAAATTTTTTTTTGCCGCCCCATTACGACTTAGTAAAAAAACAAAATAACGAAATATGTAATCTATGGTTGGTATTTAGATAATAGATAATATACGTTCCGGCAGTCGTTTGATTATTTACTTGGACGTTTATTGTTATGTATTAGTATTATAAAATAATGAAGAATTATATTAACAAGAATATTATGTTATACAAATATTAAACTTTTTAATTTTCGATCCTTCAAAGTAATCACCGTACATAAGAAAATCAAAAAGAAGCCTAGAGTATATTTTCAATAAGATATTGGCCTAAAATTGCTGCCCCTAAAAATTTGCCGCCCTAGGCAACTGCCTACTTTGCCTGACGCTAAATCCACCACTGCGCTTGGTTCTATTTTGATAGATTATTATCTTTAGTACAGTTAGTACCATAGGCGCAATTTCATTTTTTATCTTGGAGGGGCTTAAAATATTTCAATGTCCTCCATGTTCCCTGTTTACATACCATTTTAAATACCAATATCATATTTTATCAAAATACATCTATTATTAAAGGGAAAATATTTTAACTGAAACAAAATAGTTACATTACAGGTACCTACTTATATAAGTAATTATGTATTATGTTATAATTCTAAACGTCGGTTCGACATTGCAAATTTATTCAAAATTTGTTCGTTGGACGGATTCATTCAACATATCCCGTTAAATATTATAATTTCTAAAACTATTATTAAACTTAAATAATGTTCTGCTGGTAAACTAATATGGATAACAGTTTAAGGATATAACTTACGAAAAATGAACTATTGTTTTAAGTTTAAACTTTAGAAAATAATCTCTTCAAACAACGATTATAAGTATGACCGTATACAAAATATACATTTTTGGAGGGGCTAATTTTAATATTAGAGGAGCTAATAGCTCCTCCAAGCCCCCTCCCCAAATTGCGTCTATGGTTACTAATCTTACTTAATTTAGTATGTATTCAAAGTATAATAATTAAGTAACCTTTCGTTCAAATTTCTCGGACGATATAGGTACGTCAATATTTTTTTTTAATTTTAATATGTATTATGTCGTAGGCATATATTATATAGTGTGACGTAGTATAATATTTACTATCCAGTAATTTATTAGGCCGACTGTCTTCGCTCAGAATCACTTTTCCTATATGTAAAATTATATGTTATCATAATTATATTTAAACGCAACACATTACACATCCATTACATCAGAGACCCACACGACATCTAATTTACTTGTAACTCTATATTGGAGTATCTGGAGTAGAGCAATCATAAATATACCTATAGTATACCCACTTGGCACCCGTTTTTCCTCTAATTTTTTTGGGCATCATAATTAAAAGTATTAAATAGTACCTATTCAAATTTTATTTGTGCTATGATTTTAAACACGTGCATGGTACATCATTAAATGTAATATCGCATGAAACACGCACATACACATTTGCGTCTGTGTGGGGCTGTAAATAGTAGGCAAGTATGATTGTCTGGGAAAGGTTTCGTAACGGATGAACTGATTTTGACGTTTTTTTCATGGGCACCTATAGTATTATTTAATAGAAAAACGGAAAACTAGTCAAATATTACCACTATAGTTGGTAGTTTTAAGTTTTTAACTAATATGATATGTAAAGAGCGTTTACACATTTTGAATATTATCCACCAATTTGTAGGTAACAGATTAGATAGACATATTTTTATACATATTGTGTCATGTAAAAACATACCTATACATTTTTTATAAGTTAGATACTATCTCTTAAAAAATATACTTTATATTATGAAATGTTTGTAGGCATGTAAGATGTAACACAATATTCACACATTATAATATTAGGTAGGTCAATAATATAATAATATACGAAAACGAAAGAATTTTTATCAAAATGTTTACTTAATTTTCAACATAAATATCACAACAATGGTACCTAACAGTACTATTTACAAATAAATTAAAATGATTTCAAATTAATAAATAATAGTATCACTCTAAAAATAAAAATTTAAAAATAAAAAATTGTATTCACAATTATTTAGGACCCTGAAACGTGTTTAAACCTAATTAAACAAATATAATAATAATATAATCATAAAAGACGAAATAGAATTTTACAAGAAGTATTTTTTTGTAACAATATACATTAAAAATATTGTACTTGATAGAAAAGTTACAATCGCAATTTGTCGCAAATAAATAAATAAAAAATAAATAAATAAATATCATATCTGAAACTGTACCAAGTTGCAGCTGAGGACGCATTATTGGAAGTATCAGTTTATTGGTTTAAGCGTATACCTAAATGGTCTCACAGAAGGCCTATTTTGTGTTTGTTGTTTCCGTTGACCTAGCATATCGATCATGGATGGCATAGGTTTGGATCGCATGGCTATGAATTCTTCTGCATCTTCGTCTTTGGGCAGAGGTCTCTGAGAGTCACCGGGTACTGGCCGACCATCAGGCATTACTCTTACAACCATAGGACCGATGATATAACCACCTGGTGGAGTAGCTATATCTTCGACGTTATTCGACGCGGAACCCAAATCGTTTCCACCACTTGTTTCTATACAAAGTTGACATAAACAAACAAATTAGATTTTATACTGGAAAATATATATCATGTATGCTAAGACCATACAAGTATGAGTGTATCTTATATGATATTTACCTAATGGGTCATTGAGCTCTTGTTCCGATTTGTTTGTTGTTTGGGAAGTATAGAAACCTCCTTTCATCATAGATTCCCATACTAAAATAATAACCAGAATAAACAATAAGAATAACTTTCTATTTGAATGTGTTTATTTTATTTGACATTATTTAGTATTTACTTAATGTTACTTAAATAGTTAAATATAGGTATACATACTCATTACTCTCGATCCTCTTTGGTAAGGATCCATTTTGTCTAAGCTATCATCTCCCATTTTTGCCAAGTTGGTTAAACCATAAACCAATAATACTTTATTACAATCTAAAAACAATAAAAAATATAGTAAAAATATTTGTTATTTATACGAAATTACAATTAAACAATATACAAATATATCTATAATATGTAAACTTTTTAATCATTGTCTATTTATGTTGTACGGTACTATTTACTAAAAAATAAAAATTGAATTACAAATTATTAATAGTATTCATTTGATATAGGTACCTAATACACTACAATAAGTAATGTACTCGTATTATTAAAACCTATATACGACTTCGATTACTGATTAGTTATACACCTAATATGTCAGCATAATATCTTTAATTTAATTTATATTTATTAATCTTTAATTTATCCACCTCATGAAAGTTTAATATAATATAGTATTTATTTAAGTATCGAACTTATATGGGTGGCTTGATCTGTATAGTATGATAGTTATTAGTTATTGACTATAAAATATGGTCAAACTTTCACAGGGTTTTATTGTTTTTTTTTGTTGTATTTGTGCAAATATGTATTAAGTATTTAAGTACTATAGAGTTATTGGCTATTGCAGACTATTGGAATGGTTATTGTAGCGTATATTATGTACTTAACTAGGAATATTTATTTCACGTAAAAATTATAAGAGAGAGTCACTATACATATGTTCTGATCATATCTGTGTTATTCTAATTCTTTACGTTGTCAGTTTGTCTATATGATATTGACTTTAATATCTTTTCTATGGTTGTAATGTGTAGGTACCTATATATAAACCTATCATAGCTGTGTATAAGTATAGATGTATAGAAGGTATTACATTTACTTACAAGATAACTAAGGTTACATACGTGCATAAAAATCATGATCAAAATAACAACATATCAATAAATGTGATGCGTTATAAGTAGGTATATGTATGGCAAGACGAACGATTAATTTAAGTCATAACTACATAAGACAATAAGACTTAACATTATTGAGTATATGTATGTAGTGTTGGTTAGCTTTTAATTTATTTATAATTTTTTATTGTATATTTACAACAAAATACAAATATTATTAGTGAATACCTAATTCCACGTGCGTGAACAATCACAAGCCACAAAACTTTTAATGAATTAATAACAGGTAGTGAGCTACAATGGTCCCTTAAACATGATTCAGTGGTCCACGATCCATTCATTAAATTAATCAATATTTTTTATGCTATATTTAATTCATTGCAGCTGCAGTATAATTATTTTACAATTTTTTATGATATATTATTATAAAATTATTGTTGTTATAACATAATATTATGATGGATTGACATGTTAAGCTCTTATTTTATACGATGAACAGGAAATGTAAAAATATTAATACAACTACAAATCAATTAGAATGATGATTGGAAAAATTGTTCTTAAATACTATATGTAATGGATGAGTATATATAAAAAGTTTAATTTTTCTATATTTATGTGAGGTAGCCATGACCTGCAAGAGCCAATAACCTTCATAGTGACATGCAAATTAATTTGACGACGATGAACCCAGGGGACTTTAACGAACGATCACAGAAAAATAAACGATTTATAAATTATAAGTCACGATATTTATTTATACAATATTTCGTAAGAATACTATCAGGAATTACCTTGAAGACCAATATATTTGTTATTTGTAACCAAGTTGGTAAATTCCTATACATTATAATATAGACTAAATGTTACTTTAAAAAATAAGCAAATTATCTTTATCATATATCGATGGTAATGATGGTATATTCACACAGAATAAAGTATACGTAACATATATTCAGTTTGTCAGTTTATCATTTGAAATATGACGTGTACCTACCTTATATTTATATATTTAAAATTGTAATTTCTATTTTATATAGATAAGTATAAAATATTGTACTAAATACTTATATAATATATAAGTATATGTATTATGTATAAATAGTATTAACATAAATTATTTGACAAAAGTCGAGAAGACTTGAAAATAATGGACCTATAAATAAAATACAGATAGATAAACTAAAATTCTTAATTATTATGCACTACCTAAGTCTACCAAAACTAAAAAACAAAACTACCTAGTAATTATTATATAGGTATATGATACAGCGGTACCTAGCAGAATATTTCTACTAATACCTATCATGATTTATTAGACTAAATAAAAGTATAAGCCTCTAGAAGGTTTAGTCTGTACTACTTAGTGGGTTAATTCATTATTTGGTTACAAATGTAACAAATAATCTTAAGTAACCTTAAAATTTAGCACCTATATACAATATACATAAACTAATTATAGTATCTGAGGACTACAATAACTGTATAAGTACAGTAAATACACAAGAAAAAATTTACCTGGCATTGAAGATGAGTCGCAAAAGTCGGCTACTTGTTTTACGAACATATTGAACAAGTGGCTCATCTAAAAACAAAAATTAGAACAGAATTATTAACACACACACACATATATATATTATATATATATAAACACGCTTCTTAGAAATTTTTACATTTAATGATATTAATCTTAAGTAGATCAATTATGAATTCAAAACTGAACTCTAATTCGTTATTTATTTGACTTTAGTCAAGAGTAATGCGTTTATCAGAAAATTAATTCATAATAACAATAACTATTATAAAAAATATTTTTTTAAATCATATAAAAACTTGTAGGTGCCTATGATTTTTATGTACATATATCATACAGTACCCATGTCACGTGTCGTATAATGCGAGCCGCGAATGGACCCATGGAGATATTATATCCTTATGTCTTCATAATTTTATATTTTTGGATACTATTATAATATAATCTCAATTTAAAATTAAATTACACTGTAAATTATTGAAAGTATGATAATAATTTAATACGTATTATATTATATTTATATTTTAGGTGTTTCAATAATGTTTGCTTTATGAGGATATTTCACAAAACGTAACAAAATAATACTTTACGGAAGTCTCTTATAGGTAAACAGTAAAATATAGTCACAAATCTTCCAACATTATAATTGTTATGAGAATGAAAATTTTAACACAATATATTTGAATACAATTATTCAACCTTCACTAACATACCTACTAATATCTACATTGTAATTCGTAAGAAAATTATGTAAAACTATTCATTTTTTATGTTATTTTACCACATGCAAGTATTATTTACATTTATAAACTAAATAAATATCACAACTTTATATAATGTTATTATAATATATTATAATGCGAGCTATTTTTTCACCCACATTTTTTTCTTTAATAATGAATTTATCAAAATTTTGTTCTTAGCATTTTCAAGTATATGAACCATATTATGTTTTTTAATACTTAAAATTTTTATGTATTTATAGTTAATACTTAAGCACAAATATCAGAATTTGAATAAATTATTATTGAAGAGAAAAATGAGGGCGAGCAAGATGGTTAATCAACCTGTTTAACAAAATACCGCAAAAATCAAATAACGCCAAAACTAATCAAAAACAGCACAAATAGATAGGACATACTACATGCATAAATACATGACAATTATAATTCATTTGAACATAATTTAAATGGTTTTTTATATGAAGACATCATATTCTATTCAAAATTTTGTCACGTTTCTTGTAGGAACCTAGGTACCTATTTATAAATTCGTGTCTTATGGATTTTAAAAATAGAGGATTCGTGTATACTAGATTTTACGAAATGCACAGTACTATTGTACAATGGGCATGTGTAAACTTATAGTACTTACATATTATATGTATTATACAATTATTCTCAAATTTTTAATGACTACAATTAAAAATAATAATAAGAACAAAAATCACACTAGAGAAAGTCTCCTTGAACAATAATAAATTATGGGGTAATTTAATAACTATATATAAGTTATCTATGTTATACTTTTTTTAAATAATACTACTACTAGTTGAATGTATTATAATTTATGATTTATACTTATATAAATATTGAATGGCATAGGTATAGTAGATACCTAGTAGATACTTATGTTTAATTAGAGATAAATACGAAACTCACATTTTTAAGTAATGAATAAGGATATAGTATTTAACTTTCCCTTTAGCTTATGGATTCAGCCTTATGTATATTATAGAAATTATATGATGATGTATTAAATATCTAAAAAGTAAAATATAATGAATAACTCTTAGTAGAAAATAGTTAATTATAGTTTAACTTAGATATTATTTTAAAATTTAAACTCCTTACTGTTTGTAAGCTTACTAAGCGAACCTCTCGAAAACTACAATATAAATTTAAGTTTTTGTAAAACTGAAATAGTTACTTATTTAGTATTTGGCGTATAGATATACTGCAGTATATATAGTATAATTATTATAAAAATAGTATGTTTAATAATATCCATATATATTAGGTATAAATGATGATTTTTTATTACTAGATACTTATAAACCAATGAATTATTTTTATTAAAACTATTAATGAAAATGAGAAATAATGTAGAAGTTTTTATAAGTAGTGTAAAATATTGGTAAGAACTCCGAGTACTCACCCAGTAGCCATTATCCATTTATTGGTGCTTATAAACTATATAGTGGTGACGTTCAGATATCGTATGAAAAGTAAGAAGTAAATACTATATACAAAAAACAGCTTCATGAATTTTGAACTTGAGTGACCGTTGAAAACGTAAACAAAAACAAAACAAAACAAAATACATTATACGATGCAAATACTGTATAGTAGATGTCCGTTGTGATCTGGAAGTGGTTATGTTAGTTGTTTATATTATAATTTATATTATTATTAAGTGCGTCACAGGCTTAACTGGATTTTTTTTTTTAATAAAATATTCATACCATGCATATAATATAATACTATTGTAGGCGACATCGGACGTGATTACGTGAATTAAATTCAATAATTATACAAAGAACTTAGGAAAAAATACTATAATTTAAAGTATCAGCTATGGGAAAAAAAATCATAATATACCTTAGTGTAAATTAATTAAATAACTTGGTTAAGTGGCGAGTGCTGATGACACTATAATCACAGTGTAATAATATATTGTCTACAATTTCGTCATATTTAATGCATTTAATGAAAAATTGCAATAAAAACAATTCTATCCATTGTTTAAACTTAAAACAATCATTGTTCTAGCAAATGATACTATCCTAAAGTAATATGGAACGGAAATCGTGTAACGATACGACTTTTGATTTAATATATGTCCGCGTAGTCGCGTAGATCCGGGTACCTTTGCCACCAAGGCACCAATCAATAATCATTATAATATATACATAAAAACAATCAAAAAATTACGACTTAAAGAGTGACATATGCATTTTTTTGTGGATAATGATTATGAGAATCTATATAGGATGCACATAGAAAGTTAAAATGTTTCAATATTCTAATATTTTGTGATACAACCTGGTTGTAACAACCATACCAGTATTACCACTTATATCTATTATATTTTGGATAATGTAATGTCAACAAGATACGCAGTTTGTATAATATCTTGTTTTTGCTGCTGATCAGCTCAAAATCCCGAAATACTTAGTATTTTAATTAACCTAAATACTTTGTTTAGTAAAATTTTAAATTGTATTCGAACCCAATAGAAGATTCCTTAAGTAATATAAAAAAAAATAAGTATTTGAAAATATGATCTTAGACCTTAGTAATAGTAAGCATATTTATAAAAATTCTAAAAACCAAAATCTTCATAAATGCGTTATCAAAGGATAATATGAGGCAAACATGCTTATAAACACATTTAGTATTTAAAATAACATAATACTTTTGATTTTTAGTAATCAGTAGATAGGAACATGAAAATATATTAAAAAATAGAAATTCAATGAGTAAATGCATATAGGCATATTTTTTCTATAGTAAAATCAAACGAATAATAATATTTATATTTAATTTGACTGAGACTATTTTATTCAATTTAATAGTAATTATATTATTTATCTGTTATAAATAAAAAACATTTTTTTTTTTTGTTAAATTTAAAATTAAATTTATAGATAAGAAAGGGAATCGCTTCATAAATTACATATTATGTAGTTTTATATTTAAATTTCGTTGGAATACAAAGTAAAAATAATTAAACATAATATTATACATACACTACCTAGTAATCGGTAAAGAACATCTTAATCATCTTATAAACATATTTTTATTGAAATGTGATAACTATTACACTACCTATAAAATATATTTTATATAAAGATTTTTAGAGAAAAAAATCATAATAAAGATTTAAGAGACAGGATTATCAAAATATTATACATTATAATTTATAATAATATTAATATATTTTGCATGTGCCAAGTATAATTTAAAATACGATGAGTTTTTATTGCACCTACATGCTATACTAAAATTTTATTATTCCTTAGAATACAATAACTTAATATGTCTTATTTTATATTTGTAATAAAATAAAATATATTTCCTGTTGACCATGATTTTCAGTACCCCCATAATGTATTAAACTATGTACATGTACAGAGAGTTGCCCTTCCGGCAAATCGTAATTTTTGCTGATGGTTTTCTTTATGCTATTAATCATTAGTGACTAGATGTGTAGGTGACTAGTGTCAACAGTCTTCACTCATCAATCATCAACAACAAAATAATTAATAATACGAATTACAATTATTGTGATTTATAAATGTAATGCATTTTTTATAAAACCAAACATGTTTGTTTTACTTAGATTTAATGGACTGCTAAAGTAAAAGTAATAACTAATAAATAATGAATAATTATCTAATGAGTAATATCTAACTATGAATCATGATATTATATACGAACATAGTTCAAAATGAGGACGGATGCATTGTGTTCATGTAGACCTAGCCAGACTAGCCTATATGGACATGATGGCTATATAAAACCAGTTATCTTGTGAAAACGACATTAAAATTTTTTATTTAGGTCCCTTCGTTTCTCATTATAGGTACAAAATTAAGTAGGAACTAATTTAATTTAAAAATATTTCAGCTTACTAACTAAAGTATACCATTGTTTAAAATTTTTAAAATTTAGTTTATATTTAAACAAACAAAAATATTAGTTGATTATTTTAAATTATGTTTAAATTTAAGTCGATCTCTAATGTATTACAGAAACTTCAATAGCGCAGAATAAGACGGATTTTAGCTAATTTTTAGGAAAATCCAAACAAGTACCTATAGACAGTTTAGTATATAAACTGAATATCACTTATCTATGCATAAAATTAAAATAACGCAGTATGCAGAACACTTTTATATACCTACTTTTATATTTATAACAATATTTTCTTTATTAAACTACCTAATATTATGTTTTTGTTCTTTTCATGTATTTCAAATATAGAGTTATATTATATATATTAATAAAACATTACAATATTGATATAACATTTGAGTGGACTAGCAGAGCGAAAAAAAAAATAAAAAATAAAATTGGTTGGGTCAATGAACCAATTTTATTATACATAAAAAATTAGGTAAGTAAGTCATAATTTATTAGAGTTTCTACAAAAGTGTATAATCTACATCATACATTTTTACAACATTTTAAGTGTCTAGAATAATGGAACAACATATTAAATATTTAAATCTTGTGCGTATCCAGTAATGAGGAAAATGCAATAATATTATGAGTATATACCGTATAAGTATTACGGTTATCTGTTTTAACCTATAACAGTAGATAGCCATGGTAACTACTACTATTATTGTTGTTAATATTTTGATAATAAATTGTTACCTATATTACTTATTTATATTAATATTTTTAAGAAAATATTTTTCATATAAATATTATTCAATGGTAAAGCAGGTAAATGATATACAAATCAGTTATCAATCAACTAAAAATGATCAAAAATTATATACTCTGTAAATAAGCAATATTTGAATAGTGCCTATAATTTATTAAAATGGTTATATTATAATTCCTGAACTATTTTTTTTTTAGCAAAAGTTAAGGAATGAAGCGAAGAATGGCGTATTTTTTAGTAAACAAACCTTAGGTTTGGTTTGTAGGTTTATGGGCTATAATCTTATAGGCTCCGAATCGGATTACGTTTTTGCCCAATCGCCCCAAATTGAATTAATGAAAGTCTATTGGTAAGTATAGGTACAACAATATCAGCTATAGTGCATTTAGAATTTGTATACTTAATAAGGATCGATTTTTTTTAACAGTAGTACCAATTTACAATTTGATTTGAATGGTGTAATGCAAAAATTCCCATAAAATGCAACTACTTTTTACAACTATTATTTACGCCTCATTGCGTTCGTGCACTTGCATCATTAATATAAATAGATTAATAAGTTGAATAAATTATCAACATTCAGATTCACACTTTTATCCAAGCAATCAATTCAATCGTAGGTAAATGAACATATTAAAATTTTCCAATTCTATAACGATTTTATATAACTATATATTCGATTATTTAATAACTGTTTAATAAACAAATTGGCACAATGATCGATACCGCGAATAATCTGAATGTACAGTTAACAGAATAATGATGCCAATTGGTGGGATTCGGTGTACACGGTTTTTTCAACCTTAAAAGATTTTTTTATTTAATGTTATATGTACTTATGTAGCTATTCGTTGTAAAGACATTAAACGTACCTATATAGTTATTTAAAATAATTTAAAAAAATATGTTTATTTATACACATTCATATTTTTCCATGATCTGTCGTGTGCGTTCTGCATATTTCAATTCTAATTTAATTACTACGAACAATAATGTATTATTTAGTAAATACCATCATGTTAAAATATATTGAGTACCTACCTATACATAACCCAATAAAAAAAAAAAAATAGCTGACAGATTATACATTTATAAGACATTTTAGACATTGTAGGACACGGCACATATTTCTTGATTAAAATAAATTGGTTGGAGGCTAAAACGAGTTTATAATTTTTAAATCTTATAAATCGTTTTTACAATATAATAATGTGTAGATAATGAATATTTTATTTAACTGTATATATCATTAAAATAAAACTAAACACATAACGTAAGTGTATCTAATATATTATAGTGAATATACATAATATTATAGCCTATAACATATAATGCAGTATATTATATATAAGTATATAATAATCAAAAATAAACATACATTTCACGAATGAATGTCAGTAAAACGATTTAATTTTCAAAAGTTACCTTTTCTCCTCGACTGAGGAATTCCCACATCGGAATGGCCGACCCGGAGGTCCGGGTCACTAGGAATGCGGCCAAGGGCCATAGGAGAGCGTACGTTCTCATCGTGTTCACTGTTCAGATTAAGATATTGTATGTACTGCAGCAGTCGGGCGGCTGAGGCAATTCGTCGTTGTGCGCGTCTTGAAACACACTGATCGAGATTATACGCAACGGAACCGCTGCTGAGGCCGGCTCGCCGTCGTGCCCGCCGAAATAATTGCGCATGCGCGTTTGTTGACGGCGCCTGCAATAAGCGCGCCAAGTTCCGGAAAAATCAGAACGGTTTTTCACACACGCACGCACATGTAAACTACACAGGACGTATATACACAAACACCGCTCCGCACGCTGCACTGAAGTCCTTGACATTTACCACGATCCGCGGTATACCTACATACCATGCAGTAGATATAGGTACTATAACTATACATATAAACACACCTAATAGTAGCGCATGCAGAATGCGGTATTTAAAATTGTATATACGAATACCTACCTATAAATATATATATATTATATTTACATAATATGCTTAACAATAAGTACCTTATACATAATTATAACATAATAATAATATAATAACAACAATAAAAATATAATAATGATTATAATATATAGACAATATTATATAATATGTATAATAATATTTTATTGTACTTTTGGATACAGCTGAACTGGTTCACTGCAATTATACATAATATGCAGTATTATTTTTAAGTTATATTATGTCGTACATACAATATTATTGATTTTAATATCCTACTAAATAAAAAATACATATCGATAGATACATTTTTTATGCTTACCTATTACCTATTATATATTATATAATGTTTTTATGAGAATCATATTTTATAAGTTGATAAGCATAGAATATAATTTGTATGTACTATATTATAAGTCTTAGGATAACATCATTATTAATTATTATTGAATATATTATGTTAATCTATTAATCTATATATTTGTGATGATAAATAATGATTTATAACAATATTACACATAAAGTTATAATAATACAGTGAAATATTATAAAAGATTAATTTTATCAAACATATTTATTATATGATCCCAACTTTTTTCAATTTTACAATTTTTGTTACTTACTAATGTATTAGTATATAAATGAAAAAAACAATTACAAATTTTTAATTAATAACGTGAAAATATATATTTTGTTACCTATAAAAAATAATTTAGTAATTTAGTAATTTAAATATTTTTATTTTTTTTTAACAATTATTGGTACCTACTCATTATTTTTAATACCTACGATATAATGCCTATATACCATACTACGTAGACTGCAAATCAACAACAAACTATACATTCAAACTATAATAAAACAAACCTAATAAATTTTAATGTTAAAAAATTAAAAAATTGCTAACAAAATCCATAAAAAATTAATCAATTTAATGTGCAAACACCAAAAAAAAAAAAAATGAAAATTTGTAAGAAAACATTTAAAATCTTCAATAACTTTAAATTACTACCCAACTAACTACTTTAAAAAACGCTCGGCTTTGTGATCTGAACCCTTCAGATCGGTTTCAATTATTGCTTCTCTACACTGAGCATTTTGCATTCTCAGAAACACTTAATCGGGGGACGAGGTGGCCGAGTGGTCTACCGCGTCGGCTGTGGCTCAGCCGGACCGGGTTCGATCCTCGACCATCGGGCGGCATTTTTCTCCGGGCAAGTCACGGTGTCCGGAGAACAAGTGCTGCCATCCCCCATTCCGGGCCATGGTAGAAACCTAAGGGTGCCCCAATAGAAATTCTGCCAAAACTCTCACCCACGTGTAAAACCAACCTACAGTTCCATAAGAACCTACAGTACTACCCCCTTCCCAATGGCTTTAGTTGCCGCGGGATATAATTAAAAAAAAAAAAAAAAACACTTAATCATCAGGGGAACCATCATATATTAAATAATCGAGAATCATATTGCCATGACTCATGAGTATTTGCATTCGGTGTTACTATTTTTTCTTGATTACTTAAAGTTAAGAGGACGCTACAATGCATGTGTCGTTTCCGTCTTACAAATGTAAAATATAGCGAAAACTGTTTTGCGCGGGAAGAACCGCTCAAGCTGTAATCTAAGAATATAAAGATAAGCGACCAATTTTTCACACTATAAAGAGGGGAATATTTACTGTACAACATTGTTTTTAATTTTTCGAAACACGAATACAAAAAAAACAATTCTTATTGTTTAAGAATTCATTATTTTTGAGTTTTTAAAACTTGAATAACTTTTTTTTATTTCTGATATCGAACTAATAAAAACAACGTTGCATTGTAAATATTCTCCTATTTATAGTGTGAAAATCTGGTTGCTTAACTTGGATTATAACTTAAGTGGTTCTTTCCCGCACAAAACAGTATTCGCATAATTTATTTAGCTACGCCAAAACAGCAAAAATAATATAGTAAAAATAAAATAAATAAAAGTAAATAGTAATTAAAATGTAATAATAATATTAATTGATTTATTTTTCAGAATAGTGCTTTGATGCCAGTTTTATATTTTATTTTATTTTACTTTCATAATTTTTATTTTTACTTATTTTATTATTATCGAGCCCTCTTATTATTATAATATATGTATCAATTTGAATCTTTAAATTTAATACAATATGCATAAATAAAAATATATTAGAATGTGCTTTGTTGAATTGAGCATTCCTATTATTATATTATGCATTTCTAATAATGTCAATGTACCTAATACGTGTAACAAAATATGTCTAAAATGTTATAGGTTATATTGATTAAGATATATGAAAACCGATGCAATTAAGTTCGGCGGAGTCGATAGCCGGCGGAATCAATAGATTTTTTACAGGTAAAAAGGTAGTTTCGGCGCAATCGATATACGCCCGGTGCAGTATGATCAAATTCATTTTCTCCATCCACCATACATAACTGTTTAAAAAATAATTTTCATAAAAAGTTATAATTGTTGTATAAATTAAATATATAATAATATTATGCTTAAGATAATTTCAAACAATGAATTACAATATTTAAAATTAAAAAATACCAAATTTACCTATGTATAGTAATTATATCAAAATTAAAAATATTTATACTTGTGGTAAATTTTATTCCGGTATTTTAATTCCTGGATTTTTTGATTCAACATTTCTACTTTCTTGCACAAAAACTGAATGTATTTATGGATTATTTATCAAGAAAGTGTGCACTTTTTCGAGTTTGTAACCATTGGAATTCCAAGTTACTACTTGGTGATTAGTAACTAAACACGAAATTAAATTATAATTTATAAACTGAAAATTAATAATACAAAGACTATTGTTGCCATTTTGCACATATTATTTAAATTCCAAATATTCAACTTATTGTATTTAATTTAATTTTTTTTTTAAATTCATGCTTTATATAATATGTTGATACATGAATTTTTACATTAATAATATTATAATGTAGTGCTGACAGTACGCTAAAAGCAAGCCTCATATATACAAGTGACTTATTGAACCTGTTATCATAGGCATTTTTACGGGTATGGCTAATATGGCTAATATGGCTAAGACCAAATCTGCGAAATTAGCTTCTCGCAGAATTTTGAATTAATATTTATAAAACCAACACCAAGCCTAAATTAAAAAATTAATAAATTTAAGAATTAATATAATTTTAACAATGATAATTCTTGTCTTCAGATTAAAAATCTATCTCTTCGAAGTGCCTTACTGAATATAGGACTTGCAGGATGTTATGTTCTTCTGTGTCAACGAACCGTAGTCAAAAAATTTGTTTTGAATTTTTCCTTATGAAGTGGTACCTGACAACGATGTGTTTAATCCTTTTGTGATACCTGTTATTTATTTAGTTACAAACTGTTAGCCATTATAAGTTCGTAATACTTTGATCTTTGACCTTAAAACAATAAGTATCAGCCTTAATAACAAATATTTCGACTCACTAATAGATTCTCTTTCCATTGGTCCATAACGATTGGCGTGGATTACCTTTTGTACAACTTCCGTGTTCGTTGTACTTGACGTGTTGTTTACCGAATACGCATGAATCACAGAAAAAGTGATTTTTGCTATATGTCAATTTTATGTTATGTTTTTTCTAATATACTATTAACATACTTTAAATTTTGACGACTTAGTCTTTATTATTCCATAATCTTAATATGTCTTGATAACAATATATGATTGTGGTCTTTTTATATTGAGTGCGATGACTTTGAACTTTAATTTAAATATTTTTCCTTGTCACTCGCTTGTACAGACTATCTATCCACCGGCCGTTTCTTAAAACGTACATTTATTTTTATCTGCAGTGTTAAATATGTATCTAATGCTGTAGGTACATGTAAATAAATTATACTTTAATAGTTTAATTCTAGCACACATAGAACGTCTAATAGATAATTATTATTCCATTTATTGTCTATAGATTATAATACTTTTATATTACCCCTTCATTTGGCTAACAAAATAATTTATTGACTATTCGTTAAATCAACTGGCGCTACTAACATTATAAAAATATATTTTTCGTTTCTAACTTCCATACAAAACATTTATACTTTGGAAATATAAGTCGAATATTATCACCTATCGTTTCTATTTAATTATTAAAAAACTTTTGTTGAAACAAATGTAAACTTGCTTCTAACTTTTGTTCCTAAATACTGAGAAGTTTTTGTCTATGTTATATATAATATTATACAATACAGTAAAACCTCTCCATAACGGACACTCTATTAGTTTATTTAACGGAATCTTCCTTATAATGGAAAATGTCAATAATATCGCCAGTCTCGGTGCAAATAATATAATATGCAATTTCCACCTCTCTATGAAGGAAAACTCTTTATAGCTGAAAAATGTTTGGTCCCAAGTGATTCCGCTATAAAGAGATTGTATTGTATTCATAAATCAATATTTAAATTATATTTAAGGTTCTATGTTGTATTTAGTATTTACGACTGTCCACCACAATATGACGTGAAAAGTGTGAAAAGTGTGGCACCTACATTAATGTATTATATTTATAGGTTGCTGATTCGTTATTACATATTAAGCAAGTAATTAATAAAAAGCTGTATAATTAATAATTATGCTGTATGTATTACACTGCCACGAAGTATTTTATTAGTTGATAATCTTTTACTTCGAAGTGTTATTTAAATGATGCATAGTGATTTTTGTTTATGTCATCATTTAATTATTTATCCAGTCCAAAGTCATCTCTATGATATGATTGAAAAACAACCAGGCTTCCAGTTTTTGGTATGACAGCATGATTTATCGATATCTCATAAATCATAACGCAATATTCACGTAGGTATTATATTATATATATATATATACCTATTCAAAACGTTTATGTACATTTTCTAATTTCACCAAAACATATCTATTTATATAATAATGAGAAAGTAATAACCAAGACTTGGATTTTGATACTGTAATTTTTCTAAAGCTTTACAATAACGTAGCTCCATTAGTAGTAGATGTGATTCTGATTATATTAAGGAAGTTAACTGAAAAATAATCTTTGAACACACTTTGTTGTCGTTTTTGTGACATAAAATCTTAGAACATTTTAGACAAAATATTGACCTTTTGCATAAATTAAATGTTTCATTTGTATTTTATTAAAAATACAATACTTATTGCTTTATTAGTTGTCATTTAAGCTCGTATTTTGAGGTAAGGTGTTATGATTGATCATCAACATGACAACATCATTATTATGTTTTTGTTGGAATTCTATTTTAATCAATTTTATGGTTGCATTATAACTATAATAACATAATGGTTTATTATGATATACATTGAAGAATGCTACCAATGGTTAAATAGATTTTTTGTCACGCCTGCACCGCAAGTTTGGTTTTCGACAACGGTTGAAGCGTTCGAAAGCGTCCTTTTTCCGTCCAGCGGGCGGTAAAGTGTAAATCCCCAAAGTGCCGGGCGGAAAAGAGGAAATCCCCAAAAGTGCCGGGCGGAAAAGAGGAAATCCCCAAAAGTGCCGGGCGGAAAAGAGGAAATCTCCAAAAGTGCCGGGCGGAAAAGAAAAAATCCCCAAAAGTGCCGACCGCCGGGCACGTATCCCCTGCACAACCAGAAATTAAAATGTATACCTACCACGGTTCTTACAAAACATAAACTTTTGGTTACATCTTAAATGTATAGTATAACCTCCTTGCATGACGCATAAACATTTAAACATATTTAATTTGCACTGTTCCTAGATAAGTGCGTCGAACGATGCGTTAGTAAATGTCTTCCATGAAATTGTTTTTGTAGATTAGTCTATAATTGTTGCATAGATCCCTGCATAACCTTTTCCATGAACGCAGGGGCGTGACAAAAAATAGTATGTGTGGCTCGCGCGGAAGGCCATTTCAGTCTTGGGCGAAATGCGGCACTCGCCTACGGCTCGTGCCGCACACGACGCCCGCGGCCCGCGACTGAAATGGCTCACTTCCCGCCCTTGCCACACAATATACTATTTCCATCAGTTAAACACAATAATTTATTATTTTTCATAGTATAAGTACCTTAATATCCCGTTTATTATTCTTTGAACTACGTAATTAATTTACCTTTGATACATGGACTCATCTGATATTATAGCATATAGGTTTAATCGTTTAATCATATTTTTCTATCATAACTAAATCATTATAATTGCTCAGTCTGATAGCCGATAGATATTGACTTTGTAAATTGTATCAAATATTATAGAATTTTAAGCTAAAAATGTTAGTCATTATTCATCACGGTGGCGCCGAACTCTATTTGAGGTCGGGCCATGGTGTGACATATTTTGAAAATTTAGGATAGAGCCGCTTCTTACAGGGGCGTCATTTGGGGGGGGGGGCGGTGCAGGATTTACATTTGCACCAACATTTTTTATAAACACCTTCTTTGGCCTGTCGACAATAAATATATAAGCGCCAATATACCTAAGTGTTATATATTAATATATTATAAATTATATATTTTATTATTTTTTTTTTTGTGCCATTTTGAACAAGGTAACCCATAACACAAATTTTAGGTTTAGCTATATTATTTATTTTGAGCGTGCAGGGAAAAAAAAATTATATATGTTAGGTTCGATTAAGTACTATTAAGGTGCTTTATACCCATAAATTTACTTACCAAATACAACTGGCATTCACAATATAATATAAACTCATTAAAAGTACCTAGTATCTGCACATAATTTTTTTTAAATAGTAATAATATTGTGATGTTTTCATACTAATATAGGTGACATATTAAATAAAGTTTTTGTCACCATTTAAACCCCCCCCCTCTTTATCCACAAAAAAAATTCTAAGTGAATGATTATAGGTAATGATTTGAATGGCCTGCAAAAATTTTGGCACCAACAATAAAAAAGTTGAAATGACGCCCCTGCAGGCTTCACATTGACCACTTTTCTCTCCACGGTACGCTATTTTTGTCGATATTAAGGTATTGGGTCTCTTAAAATATTTTTCATCCAACTAGATTTTTAGGATTTTGGCGCCACTGACTCATTACAACTCGTATAAATTATAATTTATTACTGATGGCATATTGCGTAGTACCTATATAGGTATATATTATAAGACCATTGGTATGCATATTAACTAAAAAAAACCAATGTATTTTAAATTTGATATATGATAAAATATGTTAATTCTGGCAAACGATATTACGTCTTGTGGAGATGCTCATGTTTTTTCTTCGAAAATAACAAACTTAAAACCCATGTAAGTATTTATTTAGTAGTGTGTATGATATGGCAATGACGTCTTCAGGTAGGTTTTTTAAGTAAAAACATAGCTGTGTCGTCATACGCTGGTATTTCTATGTATATTTTTTTCTGCGTAGTTACGTCACGTAACCATCCAATATTATTATTATTATCATTAAACAGTGGATGTGTGTTGTTTTGCCAAATTTGTTTTTACAGAACCATATGCGTATCTGCAGAAGCTTATTAATTATTATTATTATCATTTCAAAAGGGGGAAGGGGGGGTAAGAGATTGGTATGTAATTCTTGTTTACGATCGCATAGCAGTAGCTCCTACAAGCTATACATACGTAGGATACTGGTTTTCTTCCTAGAAGTCTTATTTCCACTGTCCAGCGCAGACAAACACCGCCGTGGCACCGTCGTTCCCGCCTCTCGCGACTTCAGAATAAGCAAGACCAACAACAATTCCTCTGTTTTCCGCGACAAAAATATACTATAACTGCACAACGACGAGTCGTTAGGTTCTATAAATAACCACATTTGCATAAATTTATGTTGCACACGCTTCCACTTCACTCCCCCCCCCCCCGCTCGCTGCCGGTTACGCCAGTTTATATATGCATTCCAAACACGCGTATTACGGATATAAGTGCGAGCTAACAATATATTCGCGTACCACCTAGTATTATATTGAAACGCATTCAGAGTTCACATAATGATTTCATTGGTAGAAAGTGACATTGTGTATTATTTGTGTAATTGCGTATTTATTGGAAATAATAATACAACATTTCTTAATCGAAATTCAAAGTATTTTATCATATATTTTTTTTAATTTATCATTTTTTATTAATACTGAATGCCTAATAGGCACTATAGTCATTAGGATTTAATCTTATAATTGAAATACAACAGTGTATCAACTTCATTAAATCGAGTATAAAATATACTATTGGGACTATTGGGAGATATTTGGACAAGTTTGTCATTTATTATTATCAAGAAAAAGTCAAGGCACAACAAATATTTAATAGGTAGTAAGTCTACCTATGATGCACAAATTTAATAAGATATATATTGAAAATTGAATATGTAATAATATATTTATAGTTAAACAATGTCTTGAATTTTGTAAAATAGTGATTTTTAATGAGTAAAACACGAATTTGGAGTAATAAATAGATAAATAGCTTTCATTTATTCATTCTCTGGGTCTTCGCGCCACTCATCAATCCTTCAATAATTTAACATTTTAATTACTTATTAAACAAATTATTGTACAGATTGCTTTAATTTACATTTCTGGCAAAAAAAAAAGAGGGAAACTATACGACAAGAGAATAATAAATTAATAATTTACGAGTAGTTTGAAATGTATGCAATTATTATGTAAAGAGTTAATACAATTTAACATCTAAGCAAACACAATGTAATAGTAAAGCTTAACACATTATAGAAGAGCTTGGAAGTTGGAATTGAAGGCAGGGGCAGCCTTGGTTGGGAGGACCCCAAGTTATAATTCCACAAAACTTTATAGCAAAAAGATTATTTATAGAATAAATATCGTAGTCTGTAAAAAAAAAATGTGTGCTACGCAATGTCACAATTCATGTTTTGATAGGTAATAAAATAATATCATAGTATCATACCATATTATATTTTATATTCATATAGTTTATTTATAGCCTTGTAGGTTCTCATAATGTAGAATAGATAGAAGGTACATCGTAAATACCATATATCGTCATACCTCTATGGCTCTATCTACATACTTGTGCGTGTCGTATAATAGTCGCCTGATATTATAATATGCTTTTTTTGTTTGTATTTTAGTTTCTGAGGGGAGTGAGGAATTTATTGATTTTACCATGATGGTGTGTGTTTTTTTTTAAATGTCTATCATCACGTTTTGGGCCAGTAAAAGTGCTTCGATTTTCGACTTCAGTACTTCGTTCGATCAGAAAGTGAATCTAGTTGGTAGTTTGGGGGGTCAAAAGTAATAAAATGATTTCTAAATGATTGGGATAAACAAACTAAAAATTAAGGGAAAAACGGGAAATTGTATGCACTATGAGTTTTCGACAAAATCGATTTTGGTTTTTGATGTATAACTTTAAAAAAAATTACCATAGATACATGAAATTTTCACCAAATTTTTAAATAAGTATAATCCACCATGCAATTTTCAAAAAATTTCGACTTAAGTTCAACTATTCATAGGTATTTGCAATTTTCGATCATTATTAGTTTTTTTAAGAGGACGTGATACCCGCATGTGTTGTCTCCGTCTTACAAATGCGTAACATGGTGCATTTTTCGCTCAGCAGAACACGTGTAGCTCCGTTAACTTAAAAATTAGAGTGAACTGACCTCTTATAAAATTTAAAGGTAAGATTATTATCTAAACAACCTCATATGATTTTTATTTGATATCAAATTTAAAGCGAGTTATGAGTATTTTAAAATTGTGAATTTTTTGTGCATCTTAAAATACTCATAACTTCCTTTAAAATTTAAATATATTAAAAAGCAAATGAGGTTGACTAGATAACAATCATACCTTTAAATTTTATAAGAGGTCAATTCACTCTAATTTTTAAGCAAACGGAGCTACACGTGTTCTGCTGAACGTAAAATTTACTATATAATGCACTTGTAAGACAGAGACAACACATGCGGGTATCACGTCCTCTTAAAATTAATAATCTAAGATTTAAAAATTCAATACAAGATGTCATACAAGTTTTTCGACCTTTATCATACAAAAATATCCACCAGAAAGTCGAATTAACTTTTATGAGCGTTTGAAATTTAAATTTTTACAACATTTGATTTTCACTAGATTTCTCATTTAGCGATTTTCTTATCTTGGTGTAACTCTAAAACAAATGACCTCAGATACTTGAAATTTTTACTGAATGTTTTTAAAGGCATTTTCTATATTTTGATAAGTTTTGAGCTGTTTACTGACATTTTAATTTTTCAATTTTTTTCCATTAATGTCAATAAAATTTTATTGGTTGGGTTTTAAAGCTTAAAAATTTAATATAAGGCTTCCAAAATATTATTTCAATAGCAGTTGAAAAATATTAAATATACATAGGCACGATTTTTTTGTTTATAATCATTTGAAGTTCGAATTATTACTAAATAGCTACTTAAAACTTACGGCATGTTCAAATTATCTTAGATAGAAAAATTCATAAAAATTTTTCTTTTTAAATCTAAAATTTTGAAAATTTTCTAATCTTTTGAAAATTTAATTCAAGATTCCTTATAAGTTTGTCTATCTTTGTAAAAAAAAAAAATACCCACCGGAAAGTCAAATATTCTAATAAGTAATAATAATCTATGATATATCCTATAGACAGATAAACCGACTTTGCTCAGAATCATTTTTCGTATACAATGATATAATATCGTTAGATTCAAATTTAATTCCATCCATTACAGTAACCCACTTGCAACCTACTGTACAACAGAGCGATATCCACTTTCTCGCTTTTTTTAAAAAAGACATACATTTTTTTATAAATATGGTCTTGGGAGGGGGCCGCGACCCATAGGGCCCCCTTTGGAGCTGTCCCTGATTGAAGGTAATATATTTTATAGTTCACCTCCGATTCATGAAGGTTATTTTAACTGAATAATTTTCCTACATAGTAATTTTGAGGATGGCATATGGTATCTATAATTATGAAATAAACAACTAGGTAATAACAATAAACTTTTGTATGAATTTTAATAACAATTTCAGCGAAAACATTCAATACAAAAAACATTAAATACTAATAATGACTGTGCTCATATAGATAGTGAAAAATGCGGTGTACATGAGGCATATGGGGGGATATAAGTACATAATACATATATAAATATAATTACTATGGTATATACTATAGTATACTACATGTAGGTATAAATTACTGGTAGACCGCTACCACGGTATAATACTGTAATACAGTAATAGAATGTCCATCATGGCTGCCATGCAGGTATGATTATAAATTATAATAGTATGCTATTATAAGTTATATAGGTAGACTTTGGAACCAGTGAAGCAGTGCGTATAATGTATCTACTGCATAGACGTACATTATAGAGTACATCATGGATGGCAGCTTATAAGTACGTATAAGTACTACACGTCGAACTTTGAGTGTGGACAAAAATGGATTTATCGATGTTTGTTTTTTTATTTCTAATAAGACTTCTAATAAGTGTAGTTGATTGCTGTGGATAGTGATAATTATACGCATAGTTGTCGGAAAACGGCAGTCCTATTGTTCTTTTATTGTGGCGAGATGAATAAAAGGAATGCGGATCAGCCGAGACCGGCGGCTCCGCGCGTGGAGGTCGGGACAACCGCCGCACCGTGTCGTATATATTATTGTTCACACACACATGCACACACAAACTTAAACAAGCATCAGTGCCCGCGCGTTGAGTTTTTTTTATACCGGTGTATAATATTATGAGAGAGTGTGTGTGTGTGTGTGAGTAGACGATCGACGGGATTTCCCGACCGAAATCCTCTCGTTAGTAAACACATGCATTTGAAAATAAATAGTAGTTGTCGCGTAAAAGACCGGGAGAAAAATATTTATTATTTCTGCGTACTGGTTTTATAAGTTAGTTTGCCAAAGAATTCAAACTGTTATGACGTAATAAAAACATAAAATAGGTACATATAAATAATTAAAATACAAAAACAGTGTTAGAAAAAAAAACATAAATACTATAATAAATTGTTCTAGATTTAAATCGAATCGAAATTGTATTTCATGGATCAAAATAACTATAATTTATATCATTAATCATTAATAATACTAAGTATAGAATATAATAATAATATTGTTATAAAAATACATAGTATGATTGTCTCGGAGATGATATCAAATTATTTTGCAATGTTAGTCATTACTCATTACTATATTTTAGGTAAAATTAAATAAATACCTAGGTAACGTATAACTATTTATTATTAATATGAATTTAATTGATAATAATTAATAATATTAGTTAAAAATAGCTCCAGAATATCATATTCATAATATATATGTGTCAAGTACCTACATACATACTATTGTAAATCCATTACAACCAAAATTGAAGATTCTGTGACCTAAGTTAGTTTTAGAGAATCACGTAATAATGTACGTTTTAGTCTATAATACACTTTACAGCATGGGTTCGGTGAAAGACATATATGAGCCAAAATGAGAAAAGGAAAAAAAGTCATATCGTATCGTATGAAAACGCCAAAACCCTATAGATATGCTAGGTAGATACGTATAGTTATTAAATTAAAAACTATATTGTCATTTATATTATTGGCAATTTTCTAAAAAATCGAAAAAATCAACCAATCTATTAAAATTATATTTATTTGTATGGATATGAGTGATATGACAATTTTTTGAAAAATCGATAAAATCAAACTATTATTTAAATGATGTGTACCTTTGGGCTTTGGCGTTTTTACATACGTTGGGTAGATGCTTTTGGCTCTTGACATCAAAAAGATTTTCCCACCCCTGCGTTGCAGTATTTTCAATTTTTAGATAATATTCCGCCCAATGATTTCGTATTACTGTGGACATTATTATGCTGACTGAAATAGTACACAAAGATTAATAGTGTATACATATGTCACACAGATGTAAAGTTCTATGACGGTCAGTATGAGCCATTAGGCATAATCAGCACTGCAGATTCCGATTTATGTAAAATTTTGTTTCCATCTCACAGCCTGGTCTTATGGTCTCGTGGTGACGACTGCATGGCGCGCGACTAGTGTGACATGCGAGATGCGCCTACGACCAATGTCACAGTGCGTGATGAACTGATGACAGCATAATGATATGAGGCGCTATATTGACATGCCAATTGACTCGGCCATCATGAACCATAGTATATTGGAGGCAAAAATTGTAGCCTGTAGGGTTTAATTTGAATTTTTTTTTTCTGAGTCCGGAGCTGAATAAATAATTTATATTGGTTAATAAATAATACATTTTAAATGTAAAATGTTTTAGTGATTTAATGTTGTTTCTACCACATTATTTATAGACATAGTATTTTAATCAGTCATATAGTTTAATTAAGTGTATAAATCAAAAAAAACCTTTTAGTAATATTCAATACCTAAGGTATATTTTAAAATAATATATCTATTGTATACTATTATAGGTACCCATACTGCAAATATTGAAATATACAATCAATGGCATGGCGAAGGAGGTAACCGAGAGGTCGCCACCTCTGAATATTTTGATGGGATGGTGGGTCGTGAATGAATAGGTAATGACTAATTGCCAATATAGGTGATAATTTAGTATTAACTAACAACAATATAGTTCCTATTTTAGTTATAAACTAATAACTACGCTAAGTATAGTTGTAAATGACATCGTGAGTAGCACAGTATCGCACATCATTACGGTGAATTCCTTTATTCGGTTATTGGGCTGCAGGGTGAATGAGATATTAAATTAGCTTCTAAAAATGTCAAGTTCAACATGCCACTGCCCACAATTATTGGCTTTAAAATATTTACCAGAACCCGGGTAGAAATAATTTGCATCTGCAGTATATTAATAATAGGCGTTAACTTTTTGATGATGTATCTGATATGTATTTGATGTGTTTTTGATGGGTACTTGTGTGTTGTGTGTCTGTATACTACCCACTATAAATAAATTAACATACCTATATATGGTGATAAAAATTGTTATATAATAGTTATTTGATGGTACAAAAATAATATGCTCATTATGAACATCAATGCATTATTAAAAAATACCAAATCGATACCTAATCATTGTGTTTTAAAATAATGGCAATACACGTACACGAAAAGTTATTTAGTCAAACTTAATCATTTTGAATTCATCTTATTCTCGTATAGTCATATACCTAATATTAGTACACTAGTACATCATGATAAATACAAATCGATCGACTATTCGACACCATAATAAAGATAAGGTATAGGATAACCTGATAAGTGATAAGTAATAACTATAGTAAGAAATAAACACTTGATATTAATTAATCAACTGTACGTATATTAATATACTGCAATGAACTGGTTAACTTTAAATTTTAGTTGGCTTAAATATATCATATTATGTATAATGTGATCACTGATCACCACTGCAATTTACAGGATATCTAAGAAAAGAAGTACAAGATATCCTAGAAAACCCGTAGCTAAGGTTTTATAAAATTAAAGACAGATAAAATAGATAGACATAGACTCATAAAAAATTCAATAAACATATATTATGTATAATGTATACGTATAAATTAAAATGTATGATTTAAAATTCAATATAAAATGAGTTATTCATTTTATGTTCGATTACATATAGGTACCTAAATAAAAATAATATACGATTTCATTGTTATAATTGAACTTTTATTATGATAATATGAATAATGTACGAGTTCAAGGCTATAAGAAACCTTATCAAATCCTCAATGATCTATGTCTTAAACAACTTTGCGTGAGTCAATAGTCATAAATATTTAAATTTGAAATCTATTATAAACATTACTTTTGCTGGGATTGTCTGAGATGCCCAACATATTATATCACTTTATTTAGTAGTTTATATGGGTTCATATTTTTAATCTTGAATTTTGATCCGTAGAGACCGTAGAGTTAAAATCACATTCTTGTAAATTATAATATGTAAGTTCAAATAGTTCAAAATCAAAACAAATACCTTAATTATTGAATAATGTTGTCACCATAAAATTATTAATTATATTATTAGTATTGAATAATTGATTCTGAATGGATTAAGGGATGAATTTGTTTTATATAGTTTTCAATTCCCAATATATGGTGCATATGATTTATTTTTTTGTATACATGTCTTTTATCTATGGTCCCATGGATAATATGCATATAGTATATAGACTATTATAGTATTATCTATACTTGTATCACGTTTTGAAGTAAACAATCTTCAACATTGGGAATATATAGTTAGTAGTTACTGCAATGGTAGAAAATTTGATCAAATTCGTACTTTGGGTTAAAAAAATAGGAAATACTGAGAATGTTTTATCTGTTTTCATAGTAATATTATAGTAGGTATAACATAGGTAATTGGAAAAAAATGTATAATATTATTAGGTAATTATTATTTATTGGAATATTTACGGAACACCGGTTTTTATATTACCTTTATTACGATTTCCGAATGAATCATAAAATATAGAATTTTTAGTCAACAACTATAACCTGTTATAGTCAAAAACCTATACGGTTATACCGTATGGGTATATTAATATTTAAGTTCATAGGATAAAACTAAATTAGAAAGTCATGAGATGTTTTTTTTAGATTTTTTAAATTGTAGGGTTTGGTTTAGGAATTCAAGTACTTATTTTGTTTTTTAGAGTCTTATACAGAGCTACGAAATCCTATCTACAGCTAGAATTATTATTTTAATATTTAAATATATAATAATATATTACATTATCGACTTATTGTCGACGTCGCTAAAGGGGTGGTGTTGTGGGATATACATGATTTCATATAAAAATAATCGACGAAAAGTGTCCAGCAATGAATAATAATATAGCAATATAGCCAATATAAATATTATTATAATGTATTTATATATGGTTTCGTTGTAGTCGTTGTAGATACTATTGGATAAAAGTTTGTTGCTTTAAAGTATTTGCGAATTTTCGATGTTTACACTTCTGAAGGTAATATAGTTTCATGACATTTTAATGGTAGACGAGCATTTTGTGGTTGATAACAATAATAATATTATAGCACGTCATCGTATTGTCGGGTAATTGTGGAAGTTATAGCAGTTATATAGTAACTTCGTCGTATGTATATAAATATAATATAATAGTATGGTAATTGCACCGCCGAGGTGTTTGTATTTTTACGGGACTATATTATATGCAACTGATGCGGCGTAGTCGTCGGTCCAGCGCAGACAAGGATGAACACGTGTCCGTCCCGCGGCGCGTCTGAGCCGCCACGCGTTATTAATGGCTGCTGGATGGACCGCCTGCGCGAGATAAACGCGCGTGTGTGAGGTACCGAGATGTGTGTGTTGGCGCGCGCGTGAGTACGTGTGTGTACGTGTTTGCACGGCGTACGATAAAAAGTGTTGTTGAGTTTGCACAGCGGAATATCGTCTGGAATTTATTTTTTGTATTTATTTTTTTTCGGTTAATACCGGTTCTTAAAGGCCGTTCATTGTCCTTGGGTGACTACTCGGGTCTGTTGACGCGCGAGAAAGATCCCGTCTTCAGTCGTCGTCGTATTATTACGCAGCGTGTTTGCGCTCATTCCATCCTTTTCTTTTGCTAAAGCATAATAATATGTACATACCTATACATTACATTACATACATTTTTCACACCACGACGTGGTGACCACGTATCTACGTGTTTGTGACACACTCACACTCGCACATGTTTTATAATATATATATACACACACATACGCGCGCGCGCGCGTGAATACACATGATGTTTAGATATAGTTATATTTTATATTCAACTGTATTTACACGGATCTTGCAAACAACACGCACGCGATTTAGGTAGAGATACTTCGCAGTACTTGTGGTGCACCCGCAACCGTGTAGTTTACGCAACGTAACCGTATAGGATGAATATTTGAACACTATAATAGCTATCATTATCTCGAGAATTGTTTAAGTTTTTGAAAATATATTTTAAAGTCATTAAAAAAAAATAAAAATATTTTTAGAAGAAAATCATATTCTTTTTACTTTGTACATAGGTATTGCAGTTATCTCCCCCCTTTTTTTTAATGACAAAATATATAGACATTTCTAATTTCTTATTCAAAAGTATATTATTCTTCTGAAAGTTTGGAAAACTCAATTCCGTATTTAAAGTAAGAAATATTATTGACTAGGTAAAAATTATTTTCTTCAAATTATAAGACTAAAAAAAATATTCATCATTCAAAAAAGCAAAATGCTTAAAAAATGGTAAATCCTCGCCTCCATCCCTTATGAAGCGTAAAAAGTGTTATTAGGACGGGGGAAAATTAAGTTAGCATAACTTACCCTAAAATATATAAAAGTAGTAGGTATTATATATTTTATACGTTTAAAAATAAAATAATTGTATAGGATTATTATTCTTATATTATCCTATTACAAAAAATATTAAGTTAAACAATTCAGAAACTATACTTGTTCTAATTCCGATTTGAAGAAAACAATATTTTTATTTAACTATAATTATAAATTATAATAAAAAACGAAAATTTTAATAATTAAAAAAATATTTTGTTTCTCCACATCCTACATTACACTGCAGTATAAATGACAAGAATATATAATAGTCTAATGTATGTTCCTTATAAGTTATAATTATATATTGGTAGGTACTATAGGTAATATGTATACCTCGAAGTTCCTCCAATAAGTTGCTTCTTTAATCTGTGAACGATGCCTTATATTCATTTAATTATTATTTATTAAACTCTACATTCATTTATCATAATACTTAATACAAATTGCGTAATAAAAATAAAATCAAATCGTAAATAAAATAATAAGTAGGTAGGTAGGTATAATTAAAATTTCAAATATTGAATTTCGAAAAAATTCAATATTAAAGTAATAGAGGGGATCATGCTATAGGTGTATATATACATCATAATCATCATATTATGAATATAACCATAAACACACACATAAAATATATTTATGCTGTAGGTATGTACTATGTATGAATTATAATATAAATAATATAATCTTTTATTTTATTGTGTATAATTTATACCAATGGTCGTATTACATTAACATATATAACATATATATTATAACTGCGCAATAGCATACAGGTTATCATGGCTGTTTGAGTCTTATTGTTGAACTATAGAAGACCATTTTTTATATATTATGTATCTATTGGCTACCTTGTTCGTCAAAGATTCAGGACTCGGACTTCAATATACCTATATACCATTACAATTTATATTATTCAAAGTGTTCTTTGGTGATTATTATTATATTATCAATTTTTATAATATTATAGATGTATTGTCTAAAATACGGCTTTCTCTCGGAAAAAAAACGAAAGTCGAAATATTCGTATACACATCACGAAAATTCAACATTACATTATGATTTCTCTACAAATACGCATCCGCACACGTACTGTACCGTTGATATTTTAATATATTTATATCTAAATGGCTAAATATGATGGTAGTTTTCGCAGATAGTAAATATAGGTATAGTTATTATCTGGGGTGTACTTTGTGAGTTGTGACATTGTACGGAATTACGGAATAATAATAAAAACCTCTCATACATAAAAAATGCTAAGAAAATCATGATTAATTGTTGCAGTATCATAAATAAACGACTGAGTATAAAATCATCCGTAACTATAAAGGTTAGGTTAGGTTAGGTTAATTGAAATAAATAGTTTTGAAACTATTATGTGTATTTGGTAAATTTTTATTTTTATTATAACGTTTATATAAGTACAACTATTGAACTATACTTATAATGTACAAAGTGTATTAGTAGCACACAGATATTTTAAATTGACGGGATTATAAAAATACATTTTGTGTATAATGTATTATACATACCTATATATATCAAAATATTATTTTAACTGTATTTATTTTTAGAAGTTAATTCATGTAATATAATTTAAGAATAATAAAAAGGGTAGGAGTTGAACATCCACTCTTGTGTGTAAGCAACTGTTTGTATACAATTTGATCATGTTTATTTAGGCTCCGTCAAAAAATTCTAGAATTTGATATCTATTACAAAATTCTTCATAAATTGTTCTTATAGCAATTTAAAAATATTAATAATACATGGGCACAATTTATTTATTTAGTGTTTGAAGTTCAATTTTTGATGAAATTGGATGTTTAAATATTTAAAAAAAAAAATATGTAAGCGGGTGACACTGCTGTACAAGTGTACAATAAGGTTATATAAGTGGGTCAAATGGATAGTGTTAAATTTGAATTTAATGATATAATATGATATAATGCGATTATCGATTCTGAGCGGAGATGGTTTATCAGCCTATAGGATATCTTATGACTTATATTTATATTGTTATTATCACTATTGTAGCCGATAGGTTGATTTAATATTATTTGCATACTATATCATATTTGCATATAATAATATATTTTAAAATTGACAAGTAGGTACCAATGAATGATATTTTTAAATTACAATAAAATAACTAAAATCGGTATTCTTGCAGGTTATTTAATACGTAATTTTTTCCAAATTTGAACTTAAATAATTATTAAAAAAAAAATCATGCCTTTATGTATTTTTAATACTTTTTAACTGCTATTTTAACAATATATTGAGAACATTGTATTACATTTTATTGACATTCAAAGAAAAAAACAATAAAAACTGAAAATGTCAGCTAACACCTCAAAACACATCAAATTATTTTGAAAATTTTATAAAATAAAAATTTGATGTAAATTTCAAGTATATTTACAGTAATTCGTTTTTGAGTTACAATTTACAGCAAAATAGGTAAATCATTCCATGAGAAATCTAGTAAATATCTATAATATTATAAAATTTTAAGTTTCAATAAACGCTAATAAAAATGTAATTTAACTTTTCCAGTTAACATTTTTTGTTTGAGAAAGGTAGAAAAATCTTCAAAATGTAATACAAGGCTTCTAATATATTGTCACAACGGTAGTTAAAAAATATTAAAAATTCATAGTCACAATTTTTTTTAATAAGCATTGAAAGTTCGAATTATGACGAAATACGTAGAAATCATGAAAATTTGCAATTTATTTTGAATTAAAAATTCAATACAAGATTCTTTATAAGTTTGCCTACTTTAATCAAATTAAAAAATGTCTCCCGGAATGTCAAATTACATTTTTATGAGCATTTGAATTATAACATATCCAATTTACTCAATTTCTCTTGTATCGATATTCTTATTTTGTTGTTATTCAAAAACGAATAATTGTAGAACTTTAAATTTATACCATATAATATGTATCTTATCAATTTTTATACTTTATAACATTTTCAAAATATTTCAACAATTTTAAAGTTATTTATAGACATTTGAAATTTTCCGTTTTAGTTTTTTATTTAATAAATGTCGATAAAATTTTAATCATTCATTCATAAAACTTGAAAATTGAATACCAGGTTCCCCATAAGTTTATATAATAACACTTTGAGAATATTAAAAATACATAGGCACGTTTTTTTTTTATAACTATATTTTAAGTTCAAAAATTGACATTATTGACAAAGTGTATTTAATTGAAAACATACAAATTCATTAGTTGTTGAAAATGTATAACATACGTTTAAATTTTATAGCTATAAGGATTGAAAATCTAAAATAAGGTTCCACGAAGAAAGTTGATTCTGCTGCAAAAAATCTAAAAACTATACAATCACAGTTTTTTAAATAGTTATTTTAAGTTCAAATTTGGATGAAATTACTTATTGAATAATTAAGAATAACAATTTTAGGTATATTACTGTAATTTAAAAATATTTTTTCGTGGGTTCTTAAATTCCTAGAGTATACTTTATATTCTAATAATAATAGTTAATTAAATATTATAATAATATAATAAAGAATTATATTAATACCTACTTTATAATAAATTGTATATTTGTATATACCTACTATGAATGACTGAGACACTGAGTCTTCTGAGTGAGTCGGGTACATAATTTATCTGATTTAATTAATTTGGAATTTATTTTATAGGTATCAACATTTTTTTTTTTCTAAATCATAACAATATAATTAATATAGTGTACCTATAATATATCCTAGACTGACAAACCGTCACTCAGAATTGTTTTTCGTAAATAATGATATTGTATCATTGAATTCAAATTTAATTGGATGTCTATCCATTACAGTAACCCACTTATTATAACCAATTGTACAGCAGAGTGACATCCACTTACCGGCTTTTCAAACTTGCATATAAATATAAATATAAATATAAATATATCATAATATACACTTGGTAATAGAATAGACTTCGATCAGAATCTTTTGTTGTATACAATGATTGTATAATATTTTAGAATCCCAATTTAACTCATCGATTATTAGTGACCTACCTATAATACTATATAGTTATGTAAACCCGACATCTCATCAGATTGTTTCTTATTTCCCATTTTTTAAAACAAATTCAATGCAATCTCATTAATTGGTATGTTACGTATAAAACACGTAGCTTGTATATATTTGTAAAATAATAATATATTTAAAAAAAATCATAAATAATAGATACCTAATAAGCATTAAAATATTATGATTATTTAACAAATGTCAATTATGTAGGTACTTATACAATCGTAATAATAACAAATATTCTTTACATTAAATATCTAAAGTATTTATTCAACAGTTATATAAAACGCGTAGAATAAAATCAAATAAAACAACACATTATTCAGTGGCGCCAAGTTCAAGTTTCCAGACCGGTTTCAGGCGCCGTATACCGCCTGGTTACCAGCAATAAAACAAAATTGAAAAATAGTGATAAAATACTAGATTTAGGATACATAATATTAAAATGTAATTATCGTATTATATTCGATATAGATGTATAGTACCTACAGAAATAAGAAAAATAAAATAACCTACATAAAGTACCTACGTATTACGGACAAATAATTGTATGATATTAATGGGCATAGGGTATGTATAAGGTACCTATCTAGTGCGTAATAATTAATTATAATTATTATTATTTTTGTAAAATAAATTATATGGGCTATCTTGTCGTAGGTATGTGCTCTGCCACATAGGTATTCAAATTCTAGAAGTTTGTCGAGGACTCTGAGGAATCAAGTATGTCATTGATGGGTGGTGGTACAACTCCTGATTTGTTTCTAAAATATTGTATAATATATTATATGAAAATAGAATTTTATATGTTTATAAATAATAAATATAATAAACAGCTGCTATTACATATTTTTTATTAAAACGTAGTGGAAAGGAGTAAACAAAAGTGACTCATTTAACACATTTGGGCATAACACAAATATTTTAATTGTTTTTTATAACTATTAATTATATTTTAAAAGAAAAAAAATTTAAAATCATACATTTGCAAGTGAATAGAAATCATTTCATAGGCATGAAAAACAATTCTAATTGGAGACGAACTATTAGCAATCAACATGCCTATAATCCTATTATATAAGTACCTATATTTTAGGTGGTGTCGGGACCTATTAGTCTATAAACCAATCTAATACTCTTTGATCTTCTTTCTATACCTATTTTTGTTATTCCTATTTATCTTTCCTCTTCTAATATTTCCTAACATTGTTGTTAACATTATTATTTTTTACATTTTTAACATTTTACGCACACTCATTTTTCGACAAAATCGATTTTGGTTTTTGATGTAACTTTAAAACGAATGACCATAGATACATGAAATTTTCACCGAATGTTTATATAAGTATATTCTATACACCATGCAATTTTCAAAAAACTTCGACTTAAGTTGAACTATTCATAGGCATTTGAAATTTTCGATCATTATTAGTTTTTTTTAAATTAATATCGATAAAAATTTATTTGTGAGGCAGAAAAGCTTGAAAATTTAATACAAGGCTCTTAACATATTTTTACAATAGCAGTTGAAAAATAAAAGAAATTCATAGTCACGATTTTTTTTTATAAGCATTCAAAGTTCAAATTTTGACTAAGTACGTAAAAATTACGGCAATGTTCAAATTATCTTAGATAGAAATTTATAAAAAATTTTCTTTTTATATCTAAGATTTGAAAATTTAATACAAGGCTCATAATATATTTTTACAATAGAAATTGAAAAACAAAAGAAATGCGTAGTCACAATTTTTTTTTACAAGCATTCAAAGTTTGAATTTTGACAACATATGTAAAAATCACGAAAATTCGCAAATCATTTCAAACTAGAAATTCATAAAAAATTTTCTTTTGAAATCTAAGATTTGAAAATTTTTAATAATACATAATGTCTAGGACAGATAAATCGTCTTCGCTCAGAATCGTTTTTCGTACACAATGATATTATATCATTGGATTCAAATTTAATTCCATCCATTACAGTAACCCACTTGTAACCTACTGTACAGCAGAGCGACATACACGACTTACCCGCTTTTTTAAATTTTTAAATTTTTAAATTTTATTTATGTATTTTTTTTTTATATTTAAATTTATTGTATATGTATTGTTTTAAAATAATGTTGTAGATTAACATAGGCACCCGCAGAAATTTTTCTAGGGGAGGCAATGTTAGGATTTGAGGATAGATATTATAATTTTACTAGGTGTTTTAAAATAATAACCTTTTTTATTATACTCGTATACAATATATTATATTTTATTATATTACAAATTATATTATACTTTAAATTTGTTGTTTAGTACAAAGTAATTTATCTTAAAACATTCAATTTAAAAAAATATTTTGAAAAAGCCAGGGGGGACAAATGCCCCAGCTTGCCCCTCCCTGCGGGCGCCTATGTAGATTAATTAAATTTTTAAATGTAAATGATTAATCAAAATCTTTTACCGTATAAATATTTTATCAATAATTCATTTTGATGAATAAAATAGCATTTTTTTTTTTTTTTTTGAAGGGGTTGCAGGACAAAAAAGGTTTAAAAACCACTGTTATAAGTGTATTATATAAAAATTATTTTAATACGACTATACTAAAATTCTTATCATTGGCGCAATTTAAGTTTTTGACTTGGATATGCTTTACATATTTAAATGAAACAGACCCGGCTCCGGAGAGTGGGCTTTGCAGGAACTATTATAACAAATAAAACAATACTTCTATGATATGTGAAAAACAATACTTATGACAAATAAACGCTAATCAGCTAACCTGATACGAATACATTAGTTTTCTGCTTGTAATTAAAAAAATGAAGTTGAGAAATCTTCACATTTTTAATTTTTAAAGAACCCGTTGTTTAGGGGTTTTTTTAAACAAATATTACTGTAATTGTGACATTATGTGGCTTTTATTTTCTTAACGCCTGGAAAATTCACGTATGAGCAACACAACGATGTTTCGTGGTTGTGTATTTGTGCATAATCATTAATTACTATAATAAAACTTGTCATGTAGATTAAGGGTACATAATAGTTATGCATATATTTACAATATACTAAGTACTAACTAAATATTAAAAATATAAACAATTATTGTATTTGTAGGATTCCGGATTCCTAACGATTTAATTATTATATAAGTTATAGTTGAAAACTATAATTTATATAACTTTTAACTATAATTAATCCAACAGTCCAAAACGTCGCAAAAACTTTCTTCAAACGCACACGTCGCACACACTCCAAGTTCCACAGCCATCGTAATCCTCTGATTTCCGAGCTATCCACCAACGCTATTTCTGGTGACCCTAGAAGGCGTCTTAAACGTATCTGGTGTCGTGACCCACTTATCTAGAATTGTATATATCTCAACCTCTCCTAATCTTATAATCCCACTCTCTCTTGCTAACACATAAAATCCTACCCTAACATCCCAACCTTAAGTGCCTCCAATAGGCGGCTTCTTCTGCCACTCAAGCCATGTCACCTCCATCACATACACTTATCGTAAAATAATATTACAGATTGTGTATATTAAATAAATTATAAAAAAAACTATAATTAAAATGGTAATTCTATTTGTTACGACCAGGTCATGGTTAACGCCAGCTGATCAACTGATGTGATCTGGGTACAGTACCGGCGTTTGGCTTACTGCAGTGATAGTCTGAAAAGATTATTTAAAAAATGTAATTTCCGACGAAATTACATTTTTCCGGGATGTATGCAGGCTGCAGGGTGTCCCTTCTCTGGGTAGGTAATAAACCCGATAAACTATTTTAATACCAGTTGGCACTGAGATAGATAATATATTATTAAATATTAGATATTGATCTCAGTGCCAGTCGGTAAAACAAAATAGGTTTCGACAGCGGCAGTTGATTAAATCGAGTTTATACCTACAACACGTTAAAGAGTAAACGTACTGAGTTTAACTGCACGTTTTTACTCATTTTTAGATATCACTGTATTATAGGTTTTATACTTTTATGTACCGCGACAGCGTTACAGCCGTAACATGAAACGTGGAATATTGACGTATCCATGGGCGGATAGGCCATTTTTGGCCTAATGGAAAATTTTAAAAAGGGGCCTTCACATGAAAAAAAATGTAATAATATATGATATTAAAGGGCCCCATTACCGAAATACGTAGGGGGCCCAACAGGAAATGCCCGGTTGTCCGGTAGGCCTATCCGCCTATGGGCTTATCTTTGGAGGGTTAGCCCCTTTGCCTCTTCCTCTAGTGTGAATATTAGCCTCAGAACCATTGTTGTTTATACTCACATTTTCAGTAGCAATAAAATATCAGCTCCTAATAGTTATACTCTGCTGTATACTTTTTTTTACCATTAAAGATTCATCAACTTGAACAATAGTATTTATATCCCCTCCATTTTAATTCTTTTTCAAAACCAGCAACTAGTATTTCACGATTTAAATTCATCCAGTCATCGACTGAGTGACTTCCAAGTACCGTTAATTTTATCATGGCGTTATTTGGAATTTGAAGACACCATGCAATAATAAACTAATTCTAAAATTTGTGACAACGATAATCATATTGACTATTTTTATTATTGTGCGTGAAAAACGTACGTTATTACCTTTACGGACGAATTGAATTCTTTGTTAACCTTTCTTATCGTATGAGTGGCGTATGACGGTTTGATCTTTTCCTCGTTTTTTATGAGTACTTAAACAATTTGGTTGGCAAGAATGATGATTGTCGATTTCAATAAGTAAACTATTTTTTTAAATAAGGCTGTGCATTTTCCTCCGATTGAGCAACTGCATAGAATAAATAGCTAACATAATACTCAAAGCGTTCTAACTGCAGAATAATGTATTAATTTATCATGCATTACAGTACGAACTAAATTGTAACTTATTATCTCATACTTTTACGATTACATTCAAGATTGCTAGAGTTATGTTATATTATAGAAGTTACATCGTTAAGATAAAGTTTAACTCCGTCAAATTGTTGAGAATGACCATAAAAAATACCTACCTATATGATATAAAGATGCATGGCAGACCATATAATATGACGTATACAAACATGCGTAGTAAATGACAAATGCTCGGCAGCCACATACGACCAAAATTCCATTTTGTTTTCCTATTATATATTTTCATGATTTATATACCTTTAATTTCAAAAAATAGAGGCATTATTATTAATGTATTTTATCATAAAATGAAGAAACCAATAGGAATTCTTTATGATAGTATTTTTGTTTATTAATTTTGATTGGTTAATATATTGAGTGATAACAAAATAAATTGTGAAAATATTGTAATTTATGATTTTGGATTTACTCAATTTGTTAACATAATAATAATATGTCGTTGACTGTAGGATATGAGAAATGAATTGAAACGTCTACATTCTCATAATTTAGGTTTTTTGTTAATGTTTTACGTATGTTTTAATTAACGCTTTAAATAACTTACTGACATAATATCAATTGCTTAGTTTATTTTGCTATAACTTACTTTTATATTATTATTATATTGCCAAATGAGTTATAGCTTATAATTTTACTGCCTACCAGTCTACCTAAAGGTAAGGAAATACGTTGTACAAGCAGTTATTCAAAATATGACGCCCTCAAAATATATTGTTTATCATGATTAAGATACATTATACCATCATTTGTTTTTGCAGTTACAACATGTCAGACCGCAAAGCAGAATTAGAGAAAAAGAAGGCTAAACTACAAGCCATCAGAGAGCAAAAAGAAAGACTTCGCAAAGAAAAAGAAAAAAAAGATGTATGTAAAATATTTTACATCAAATAATGCATAATATTGTCAAAAATTGTACTTATATTTAAAAAACAATAATAATACTTCAGAGCATTATTTTACCTTCTAAACTACTTATTTCAACATTGCATTGATGTTTCATTTGATTTATTACATATTACCATTTTTATTTACATCCGTACATGTTGTATTTTTAATGTCAAAATGATTCTGTATATTTTGCTGTTGCCATATAAAAAAATATTTTTTAACTTTATAATAATAATAAGTACAATTTTATTGCAATATTTTTTATGATAGTTATCCTGTCACTAAATTAATATTTTAATATTTCAAACTGCCAAATTATTATTTTTATTGCCATTAATCAATATATTAAACAGGGAGATGAAGCAGTTTCTCGTGGTATTGGTGTTGAGAAAGATCAAGGTAAAGAAATTGATGAAATGTTATCATCTCTTGGAGTTGCACCAGTTTCAGGTATATGCTGTTTAATATACTTAACTATTTACTTCAAAGTTATAAATATTTTAATTGATTTAGATGTGCTGTCAAGTTTAACCACTTCGCCTAATAAAAGTGAATTATTGTACAGTTCAATGTCAACTCCTGATTCTAGTGCAAAAGGATCACTGCCTCAAACTCCAGCAACTGGGTAAAATTTATTTTAACAAAATATTGATGTTTACTAATATATTTATACACATAAACTTTTAATCGGAAAGCACTGTCATGATAAAGTTAATTTCTGCAGCTATCTGATTGAAAAACAAACATTTTCCTTTTAATCTATTTATGTCAATAAGTTTATATTGAATGGAGAAATGTATGTGTATGTGCGCGCGCGCATGTGTGTGTGTGTGTATACTATTTTAAATAATTGTTTATTCACATAAATAAGCGTGAAGGCTCTGGCTTCAGGGGCACCATGAGATTAATCGAGTTCTTTTCCCAATATTATGTTGTAACAATAGAAATTTGGTATACCTTTGAAAATAGGTCACACAAATTTGTGGTGTAAAAAAAATAAAAATAGATTTTTTTTTAATTTGGTTTGAAGTGGGTTGATTTGTTAATTATTTATGAGAGAACCCCCATAAAAATCCAATATTTTGACAAGGGGATGGCTAAACGTTCTAAATATTTTTTAATAATGTATTACAATTTAATCATAAATTAAAATGAACATTGTATATAATTTGGTAAATATAATTTTATGGCCCATCATTCAATAGTTGCTGTCTGTAGTTCATGTGCTGTGTGCACACCTATGGTCACTTATGCATTAAACATAATAATAAGAAACCATTCTATATAATTGTTATATAGTGTTTTTTGATAAATAATAAAAGCGTATATTAGATATTTTACTTAAAACAAAATCATCATCATCATCATCCTTAGCTTAACAGTCCCTATAGGACCTGAGCTGCCACAAGTAATTCTCTCCATCTTTCCCTGTCCAAAGCCAGGTTACTTGTCATATTTCTTCCCAGCATCTTGATATCTTTCTCTATTGCACCTTTCCACCTCGTTCGTGGTCTGCCTATTGGTCTTTTTTTTGTATGGTCTCCGTTAGTACTTTTTTTATTATGTTACTATCAGCTCTCCATACATGTCCAAACCATTCCATTCTCTTAATTTTTATATACGTCGTAATATTGGGTTTTAAAAATAGTCTGTATTAAAACAAAATCTTCAATTTAAAAACAACTGAAAATCACAACCATAACAATTATTTGTGCCCCAAAGTTTTTCATATAAATAGGCATAATTATTCTGTAGCACCAATAATTGAAAATTAGTGAAAACTTTATCTTTTGTTAATATTTTGTGGGTTCATAACTATTTTGATTGGAACTCTTTTTAATTATATTTTAATTTTTAGTTCAAAGCCTACAAAGAAAATTCGTGAGTTATCAATTGTTTCTCTTTCTTCTACAAATATTCCACCGAAAGAGGTAGAATGCTATACTAAAGCAGTTCAGACTACACATTCATCAAATGAAAGAGACGGTATGCTTAATATTTATTAACTTTATTTTAATTTTAAGCTTAAAACTAAGAAATATGTGCATGATAATTTAGGTTTAATTTTCTTTGAGTAATTGTTACTTAATGATTAATATTTTATACTATCATTGTCACTTGTCGTATTTATTATTGTTATGCTGCACTTGTTTCTGGTAAAATAAATTAAAGGATCCTGCACTTCTTCCCCTCTTAAAGGTTATTTTGAAGATTGGTGGAGGCCTAGAAAAGGTTAGATTCACAAATGTCCAGTAATTGTTTTATAACTGACATTTTAAAATCACTTTTATGTTTGATCCAGGTGGTATACCCGGATAAAAGTATTATTAAAATGTTTGATTACCTTATATATAACTTTATTATATAACATATTAACATGAATATAAAAAAAAATATATATCAATCAAATTATAAATAGCTATTGATCATGCATAGTTAAATGATAACATATTATCCATAAAAAAGTACTGACAGTTTTTGTGTATATCACTTGGATGCTTTACCCAATTTTATATTTATATTTATTTACTATTTTATATTTTTTTTTTTCCATTTGATGGGGACAATATTGGAAATCATGGAACATTTTCGTCAACAGCTCAAGCATTTGGATATTACGGTAAGCTATTATTTGATATGAGTATAAGAATAATGTTAACAATTAGACCCTATAGAAATATATTATGTTTAAAAAAAAAATAGATGCATGGTATATGTTTTAAAATTTTGTAGTTAATTTTAATTTTCTGTAGTTAATAGATGTAATAAAATTGACTACATTAATAATTTTGTTGGCAAAATATATTAAATTTCAAAATAATTAAAATAATAATAATTCAATTGGATAAAATTACATATTTTGTTATACAGAGTAATACTAGTTTTTATAAGTATACTTATAATAATATTAAATTAAAATTATAATAATGATAGTGGGACAATAAAACTTTCTTCATTTATTAATAATTAACGCAACCATCCAATGTAGGTGGTTCATAATATAATTTTGTAATATTTTCATTGGTTTATTTGGTAATTCATGGATTTTAATTTGATGTTAAATTTAAAACTTTGTTATTAAATATTAATACTAAAACAACTATCTACTAACAATGATCAATTTATTACTTCATTTTTATTACTATTGCACTATAATGCACTAGTCTCTATTATTTTTATTTTTTTTTTTACTTGCACTGATTTTTTTTTTCGCTTTTTAAATACTTGAAGTAATTCTTTGCAATTTAAATTAGTGTTTTAGTTTGTTACATTGTTTATACATTTTTTTTTGAACTAGATTAATAGAGTATATAATTTTATATTATAATTTAGAATTAATTTTCTTATCTATCAAAAGTTGCTTGGAATGTGGTATAAGCTATATATTTTTTGTAACACTGTAACTGAACATTAAATGTAAATATTGGTTTATTATTTATGTGTAAGAGAATGCTACGCCCACTTGTGTTGTCCACGTCTTACACATGCATAACAGCAAATTAGTACATTCTGAATAATCCAATTATGTTATGTTTAATATTAGGGTGAATTGATCTATTATAAAATTTAAAAGTAAAAATATGATCTAGTATATACTTTCTAGTGAATCTAGATTTTTTCATATGTTTTTTTGTATGTGTTTTAATTTTTATGCAAGTTTGTGCATTTTAAACATTTTAATTTATATGTACATATACAAATGCTCAATACTTGTATAAAAATTAAAATATGAAAATAATATTATGCAATAATAAATAATATTCTCACTTAAATATTTTATAGTAATTATTACTATATAGTATATAATTTCTTTTACTCTCATATTAAACATAACAAATGGGATTATTAAGAAAATACAACTTGGCAGGCATGGTATCCATTTGCAAGACAGAGACAATGCATATAAGTGTAGCATCCTTTGAATTATATATTGAAAATAATTTTTCACTTCAAATAATAAAAAAAAAAATATATAGCTTGCATAATTATCAAATTATCAATAAAGAAAATATTTTGATTATAAGTATTACTATGGATAAATTTATTCTTTATTAAAATATAAATTAGTTATGTTTCATCAATAAAATTGTAAATAAATCACAATTAAAAAAACCCTTACTTTTGTTTTGGCCTATTGCAGTTCTCAAGTCATATTTTTAGTTGAAAGCCTAATATTAAAACTGAAATATTTTTTTTGCCAATTATTTTAACGTTCTGAATAATTTGTTTAGAATTAAAAGTTTTCTGTTTATAAGTCATTAAATATAATTTTTTAAACATTTATTAAAAATTATGAAAAAATATTTTTGTATTCTAAAAATTGTAGATAAATTCAAAACAAATTTTAAATTTATTCAATATAGTAATTAATATAATTATAATTTGGATAACATTTTATTATAATTTTAAATATCAAGAAAAAAATATACTAGTAAAACTGATACATTTTGTATTTGCTGAATTTTAAATTGTTACTACAATGTGATTTAAAATGTTGTATTATTAACTACTGAATGATAACTAAACAGACTTTAACAAATATTTTATGGCTATTCTTTATTAAAATTTAGATCAAAATATTCTTTGGATATTAAAAACTAATACTTTTTAAAGACAATTGATAGAATAATTTATTAAATCAGTACTTTTCAAGTGTTAATTCTTATACATGTTGGATACATAAGATAGTCAAATTTCTATTTATCAATTTATGGTGTTTTCTTGTTTTAGTCATGATAATCAATTTGTTATCAGGTAGTCGCAGTAATCAAAAAAACCATAAAATCTTATATGTTAATTGCTTAGCTTCCTAGAATTTTACTAAAAGTTAAAAAAAAATGTTTATATTTTTAGTATTTATTTCATATAATTTCCTTTTATTTATTATAAATCCATTTCACTTAAGGTCTTCACACACTGAAGTGGAGACTTTCAAATTGTTTTGTTTTGGTGCTGCCGTGCACTATGGGGACCTTTATTTATAAATAAAAACACTTTTTTATTTTTATTTCTATACATTTATATTTTACATATTATTGTTGTACATTTACTGCATTTGATTGTAATTAATATTTTTTTGTAAATAGCATGTAGAGATGCTTTTGGTTTTCTTAAATAGTAATTCTTTAATGATCAATACTAATTTCAATTAAAATTCCTTAGTTTTCTTAAATGTTGCCTTATAATTTTGTTTTCTTGGTTTTGTATTAGTTTTATCAATACGACTTATAGATAATTTAGAATGATGCATTAGTTATATTGTGTATTGCCAATTAAAATATATTGATTATTATATATAAATATACTGATATACATAATATACATAATATATTATTATTAATTTGTATGCAATAGTATTAGTCTATACTCTATAGGGTTAATGTAAAAGGTTAAGCAGGGAAACATTTTACTTGGATTTTGTCTTACCTATTTGACATTTATCTATATACTATTATAACTAAAAATATACATTATATTTTGTTTCCCATGATACATGCATTTCCCTGCTTTTGCCTTTTATAGAAATACATTTACTTTAAGTTATATTTATACAAAAAGTGCAAAATTGATGCCTCTTGCAATTAACTACTTCACGGTGGTGTTTATGTCGTTTTGCTTGTTTTTGTTCTTTTTTCAAGACGAATACAACTTAAATCCTGGCTTGGAGTGGGAAGACGAATTTACAGGTAGGTACATCAGCAAATGCTTTAAAGCATTTATTGAATTTGTATTTAAATTAGGTACATAAAAATAATTTTTTTAGTTTTTGATTTATACTTTTATTCCATGTGATTTAAATTTGAAAATTTATTTATTTTGTTGATGGAGGTTGCGTTAATTTTATGTTATGTATTATAACTTAATCAATAAACAACAACTTCATACGATATTAGTATAATGCTTAATATGATTCAGAAAATTTAATTTTTTTTTAACAATTCTAAAAGTAAACTGGGTATTAAAATACTTATTATTTAGCGGTTTTATTATATTTGCTATTATGTTGTACATTTTAAATAATTATTTTAATTTATAAAATATTATATATTTATTTCAATCTTTTAATACTTAATCAGCAATCACTTATCTTAATTTTATTTTCTGAATCTTATTATATACATTATCAATGTCATCACAATGATTATCCAAAGCCTCCTTTCATATTATAAATGTTAAACTAATGTTTTTAATATTTGCTTAGAATTTTTAATTTTTTTTTTTTAACAAATATTATTTTATTTTAAACATTGGTGAGAATACATTTTTAACACAATCTAACCAAGTATAAATTATTTTGGATGCATATTAAATATATATACTGTAAGCATCTATTGCTAGCCATTCCTAAGTAATTAACAGACAGTTCTTACGTATGATGATGGCTCTGGTCAAGCGGAAGATGAAGATATCAGCCTTACAAATTTGTCCACTTTCCAAAGCAAGCTGCCACCAGGGATTTTATCTCAAGGGCTTCCTCAAGTGAAGGAAGTTGCACCAGCTATCACTTCATTGGAAAGAGAATTAATTATTAAAGAAGAACCTAAGAAAGGTAAAATAACTTATTAATTATCAAATAATTCTTTATATGATATTACATGAATATACACATTTTTTTATTATTATTTAGTTAGAGAATTAAGTGATGCAGAAAAAATGATGATTGTTCATTCAGAAGATTTTCAACAATTTATGGACCGTGCAGGACGTGTCATGGAACGGGCTTTATCTGAAAATGTAGATATTTATACAGATTATACTGGTGCTTTAGATGACAATGATGTTAAGTTAGTAAAAATTAAATTTAAAAAATATAAAACATTGTAAAATTGTTTATGTTTTATGTTTTTAGTGAAGACAAAAGTAGTACCCGATTATCATTGACTCGTGTGTTTTATGATGAACATTGGTCTAAAAATCGTTTAGTTACTTCTTTAGATTGGTCTCCACAATTCCCTGAACTAACTGTAGCATCTTATAATATTTCTGATGCACCACATGAACCTGATGGTGTTGTTCTTGTGTGGAATACTAAGTTTAAAAAGAATTCTCCTGAATATGTATTTCACTGTCAGTCAAGGGTACTTTCAGCCACATTTGCTAGGTAATATTTTGTTTTATTGATACATTTGTGTTGGTACTAATTATAAAATTATGTTTTGTATAGGTTTCATCCAAATTTAATTTTAGGAAGCACTTATTCTGGACAAATAGTTTTGTGGGATAATCGAGCACAGAAGAAAACTCCTATTCAGAGAACACCATTATCAAATACTGCTCATACTGTAAGTTTTAATTTATACTAATTAATTATTTGTATTATTTAAAAGTCATCCTTAACCTGTCAAGTGTCATTGGTCCGGAAATGATATATTTTTCACCTTAGCATTATTGAAGTTACTTCTGCTTATTGTATCATTTGATTGTCTTAAGCATGTATAATATACTTTGTTAGTAACATATAATCTAGAAATAATTATACATTAAATATCATTATTTGAATACTGTTTTTTGTCTAACATGATCTGTACTTACATAAAGACAGAAATTCTTTATTATGCAACAAATGATAATAAAATATTATAATGCTCAATAATTCAACTTTTAATTTATATTATAAAATTACAAAATAAATATTCAAATATATAAATTTTAAAAGTGATAATAACTCACACTAATTTCATATTAAATGTGTTTTGGTGATTCATAACATCTAAAAATTCTGAGAAATTCTCAAAATGCAACTAATAAAGTGTTGGAATACATTTCGTGTTTGATAATAGGTTGTCATTCTAATATAAAATTTCAGTATGATGAACATGAGTAAAAGATAGAATCTATAGCACGCTGACATTGTCTTATTATCTTATATTATTTTTTTTATCTTAGCACCCTGTGTACTGCATCCAAGTTGTAGGCACACAAAATGCACATAATCTCATCAGTATTTCAACTGATGGACGATTGTGTTGTTGGAGTTTGGACATGTTAACTCAGCCGGTTGAACGCCTTGATTTAACTGCCAAGCAATCTAAATCTGTGTCCGTATCTACTTTTGCCTTTTTGCATGATGATGTTAACAAATTTGTCTTTGGTAGTCAAGAAGGAGCTGCATATTCTGGTTGGTTGCAATAATTCATTTAATTTCCACAAATTCAGTTGTATAATACTATATTATTTTTAGCTTGTAGACATACAAAAAAAGCCGGTGTAGTTGAGAGTTATGAGAGTCATATAGCACCAATTACAGCCATTGATACTCACTGTGCTGTTGGAAACACCGATTTTAGTCACTTATTCTTGACAAGTTCAATAGATTGGACAATTAAATTATGGAACATTAAGGTTCAATATTATATTATTAAAATGTTTTTATATTCATGTTTAATTGATAATTAAAATATTAATAAAGGAATCCAAACCAATTCATTCATTTGAAAACAACAATGATTATGTAAGCAGTGTTGCTTGGTCTCCCGTACACCCATCTGTATTTGCTGCAATTGATGTAACTGGCCGTTTAGATTTATGGAATCTTAACAATAATACAGAATCACCCACAGCTAGTACAGTTCTTGACAACTCACCATTATTAAAGAGTCTTATGTGGTCTCAGAATGGAACTCATTTAAGTGTTGGGGATGAGTATGGCAAAATATCTGTATTTCAAGTTGGAGAGGTTTGTATTAAAATTAAATATGTATAATGGCATATTGTATTGGGGTTTAAGTTTTAGTTTAAAAATAAATCATTGTAAGATGTTAAAGGAATTATAATTATAATAAGTATAACGGTGTATAATATCATTAAATTGTGATGCATAATTTGAACAAAAAGATAAAAATGCTAACAATAAATTAAATCAAAATCTTATTATAAGGGAAACTTATTCTTTGTCCGTTATATACAAGTGTATGTTATACACAGGTTTCACTCTTAACTAAAGAAATATAAGATGGTAAAAATATTATGAGGAAGCATTATAATAGTTAAATTATCTTTCCCATGGTGGATTAACTTCATATGTATACATGATAAATAAGTTATTCATTTTTATTCAGTTATTTTTAAATAATCATTTAATGAATATTTTTCCATTTTTAGAATTATTGTAATAATTAATATTTTAATTTTTAAATGTAGCAAATGACTCAACCAAGACATGATGATTGGTCCAAACTTTCTAATACACTTCAAGAACTAAAGAGTAACCAAACAGACGAAATGGACAAATCTATTAACTATAGTTCAGGCTCAGTTTCTTCGGTTTTTTCTAGATCTTCTAGTATTTTAATGAAGTAATTTAATCTTGATCAATAATAAGTTATATTATATTTAATGTATGCCATGTTAACTTACAGACATGTATCAGTTTATAATTCTTATATAAAAAAACAGATGCTTGTTTTATTTAATTGCACTATTTAAAAATAAATTTACCTGTTGAATATTGTCTACTAATTTATTTATATTTTTTTACTTAACTTATTTTGATTATAAATAATTTGTTTAATAATGAAATGAAATAAAATAATATCATTGATGTTTTTAAAATATTTTTGGAATGAAAGTGTGTTTTTTAATTAACTTAAAAATAAAAATAGTATATACGGGGTGATTTATGAAGCGTATAAAACTCATTATTTAAAAAAGTATAAATGTTTTTGAAAATATAATTTTACATAGCTTCAAGTCGTTTACAAAACAATGTTTTTATTAAAAAAATTTATTTTTAATATTTTTTTATCCCTATAATTTTTAAGTATTTTACTTTTTTAAATGACAACATGTAGTGTTTTAATTTAATATTCCAAAACAGAATATTTTTCTAAGTAATTTGATATATAAAAATTGAATTTAGGGCAAGTAGTTTACGAGATATAGGTATTTAAAGTTTAGATGAGCGTAGTAGAGTGGTACGGGGTTACTCCGCGACATATTTGTCCACTACTCCGCTCATCCAAACTTTAAATATTTATAACTCATAAACTATTTGCCCTAAATTCAATTTTTATGTATCGAAATACTTAGAAAAATATTCTGTTTTGGAATATCAAATTAAAACTACATAGTGTTATTCAAAAAAGTAAAAAATTTAAAAAATTATAGGGATAAAAAAATGTTAAAAATATAATTTTTTAATAAAAACATGGTTTTGTAAACGACTTGAAGCTATGTAAAATTATATTTTCAAAAACATTTACACTTATGGAAATAATGAGTGTTTTACGCTCCATGAATTACCCTGTAGATTAAATGTTGTGATCTTGAAAAACTAAGAATTGTATTCACTATTAAAATGCTTAGAAATACATTCATTATTACTTTTGTAGTTTTGTGCCTGGTATAATAAATGCATCTTCATGCTCTGAAAAAAAAATAACTGAAGATTACTTGTTACTTTGATAACAAGACTTCTTTCCCAAATTATTCTACAGCTAAGTTGGAATATTAACAAATAACATTCTAGTTAAACACCCTTGAACTAATTACAATGGGACGTATGCAAATGGTAGTATATAGAATTATAGACAAAATCATCGGTCTATACTATCACTACTCCTCAGTGGCAGTGGCCAAATCAGGAATTTGATTTGCGGGTAAATAACTGTTGACAAGATTACAAAATATTAGATATCTCTCAAAATATTTTAATGTTAATATAATAAAATTCAGAACAGCATTTTGTTTTGATATTAGTAAATTAAATTATTGTATTCGTTTTGTTTTTGTATACATCATAAATATTTTTTATAAATACTTAAACATTTTTTTTTGAAACGACTTATGAGCAGTAAGTTGTAAAGTACCTATAGGGCTATAGCCTATAGAATATATATTATCATGACAGAATACAGATTTAAAGAATTAAGACTAATATTAACTATATAATATTTAGTATTTAACATAGGACATATTGAAAAAGTTTTAAAATAGGAAGATATCACATAATATGTCTTTTACAGACGTACAGGTACAGTACATAATATAAATGTTTAATATACTTAAAAATAAACAGTAAGTAACTATATATTTTTATAATTAGAACTATTGTCAAAATAACTCTAGTAAAATACACAGATGTTAAATTTGTTATATCTGTTGAATAATTAATGATTATAATACATTTTACCATTACAAACTACAAATTAAGGAAAATTCTTTATTTTTATAGCACTTCGCCATTTTTCTAATAAATGTAACAAATTCAAATTTTCTTCTATAATGCGTGTAAATAAAATATTAGTGATAAACCTAAGTATGGTCTATATAAGTTAACTTGTCAACAAACGAACCAAAAGTGTTTACTTTCATAAAAAATAAGAGATTAGTAAGTCCGTTTCTTGATCATATAAAATTAACGCATTCTTTTCCGATAATGAAGAGATGAAGGATCATGTTGTGTGTGTGAGGTAAATATATTTTAGTGTTTAAGATCAGAGATAAATATTAATCACGGTTTTGGCCTTTTAGAATGACATTAGAAATAGGATTGTGTACGGATGGACGAAATGTGGAGAGAAGCATCTTGCATCAGATAATAGCCTAAAAATTCGCTCTGCCAAGCCGATTTAAGATTATCCTACATCATCTCGGGATAACGAACCATGTCAATGATAGAGTCTGAAAACATCCTAGTGCATTTTTTTTACACCGATTTAGTATATTATCGAACTTCAAGAGTGTGGCAAAAGGATTCGGATGCGGTTTACGTGCAGAGAATTTAATTTTTTTAAATTTTTTTATTTTAAATATAGTCAATCTGTTTACAATAAAAAACAATAAGTAATAAGGATACCATAGAAAATATACAAACATGAATAATGTGAAGAGGAGACCGTTCCTTAACAGAACCTCGGAAGTTTTTTCCCCTTATTTTAGGAGAATTCTAGATCAGTTTATTTTTAATCGACGGTAAATTTGTGCCTTTATGGTAATTTAAGAGACAAGTGTGGTAGAGAGGACAAATTTTGCTTGAAGGGGTAATGTGGTTTGTATTTAAATTAAATAATATTATTGTCAATTAGGTTACAATAATTTAAGGACAACAGTATGGTACATTTGGCTACACTGCAGTGTCATCTGTTATCTTACTCTTGCTTGATTTTCTTTATAAAATATAATGCACCAATGCTAAGGCTAAGGCTTCATAGACGAATATAGGGGATACGTAAAATTTATTTCGCTCATTTGACATTTCACGCCTTCTCGTTTTACGTTTAGGCACTCACGTTAGTTGTTAATTGGAATTTTTTAAGATTATTAATTATTTTATAACTTTAGAGTATTAACAAAAAATTCAAAATGGTTATGCCAGGAATGTCAATAGAGAGCTTGAAAAAACACAAGTCGGTAAGTATTTAATTTAATTTTGGTTCAATATAATATTTACTTATAATACTCCAATGTTGTGTGTAGGTATTCGAAGGTCAAATACATAGTTTATTCATTAGCACTTAACTGTTATTTATTTTTCACAGTTAATCCCATTATTCTTTTGTCTGGGTGTTGGTATGAGTGGTGCTGCTTTCTATCTGACTCGATTGGCAATGAAAAACCCAGAAGTAACATGGCACCCAAAGAAAAATCAAGAGCCATGGGAAGCATATAAAGAAAAAACTTACAAAGTATGTTAATTTTTTGTTTTGGTAATATAGTGTCATAAATAAAAGTATATACTTACCTTTAACCCTTGATTGATCTAACTAGACATTATCTATAACTTGGATCTGTGGAATTTTTGATTGATTGATTGATGAATTTTACAAGCGGTTTTTATAATATCTAAACAAACTAATTATTAATAATCTAAATACAAATATGAATTTAACAAACATTTTTCTCTTACATTCACATTATTTTATATACACCAAACTTGCTAAAAATTGCATTATTGTAAAAACCCAACATATGAATATAGATAATGTTCTTACCTTAAAGTTATATAAGAGATCAATTCACTTTAAATTTTAAACTATAGAAGCTAAATGTGATCTGCTGAGTGTAAATTTGCTATGTTATGCACTTGTAAGACAAAGACAACACAATGTGTGGATATGTTATGTTGTCCTTTTAAGCGTAATTCTACTTGATAATTTCATTTTTAATCAAAGCATTAAAAATGAGAAACAGCGATGATTTCAACAATGTTGATTATTTTTAGTATAGCTAACTGCAGCCTAAAAATGTATATTATGGATTTATGTTTTAGTCATCCACGGGTATCAATATTTTGTTTAATGATATTTTTTTTATTTCATTATTCAAGGCTTTCAATATTTTCTTTTTTATGTTTACTGTATCTCAGTAATATATAGTATATTTTGTGAATTATTCATAAAATTATTTTATCAATTATAAATGTTAATACTATATTATATAAAAATTACTAGGAATTTAAAAAGTAAACATCATTATTTATTTAATTTTTAGATAAAATCATATTTTTATTCTAAACATAAATGGTTAAAATTATTGTAATTATTCAATTAAATGAAAAAAAATTAAAATTCTATTGCCTTTTGACGGTGCTGCTGTGAATTGTGCATTCTAACATACACTACTGGTGCTGTGGTATATTTAACATTCAATTAAATATTTAATTCATAACTAAATATATTGTTTTATTTGTTTTAGTTTTATTCTACCAGCACAGAACCTCCAGTCAGTCCAGCTCCTAAATACTAGAAATTCATCTATAAACATCAATATTGTTTGATCGGTTATATAAAATGAACATAGTGTTATGAATTTTTTTTTTGCTGTGTTTTCCATATTAAATAAAGAATTAATGTTAAATTGTACTTAGATATTTGATTATGAAAACATATTTATATTCACTTTGTTCATCCATCATTGGTGAATTTTGTGTGATAGTCTTTTGGCTTTATTCATAAAATATTGTCTAGAAAATATATTATTAAACTTTATGAATAAATTTTTGCAAGTAAACTGTTCCTTTGAACATTTTTCATTGTTAACAGTATAATATGTATATTATGATTTATTTATTTTTAACTTCATAATATTACATTTTTTTTAATTACGATTATTATAATGAATTAAAATCAAGTTATTATTCCCTGTAAGCTTTAAGTAGTACATAGAGATCCCAATATTGAAATATCAACCTTAAAGTTAACCCTAAAATCAAAATTAAAACTAAACTTGAACTGTTTAAGCTTTTTCATTGCAAATGAGTAATGTTTGCAGTAATATATAACCTATGACCATTGACCCATACAGCAAATGTTTCAGTATAACTCTGTGGAATACTGGAATCTTTAAGATACACTAAAATCATAATCCATCAGTGACAAAGTTTCTTAAGAGGTAATATGATGGAATCCATCTGAAATTAAATATCAAAATAACAGTTTGATTATAATTGTTTTATTCCTATCTGATCATTCTAAATTCTAAAATAATACACAATTGTCAATTAGATATTAAGACATTGAATCTGCCCATAATCAATTGTCGCATCATGAACTTAAGGGTAGGTACGCCTGACAATTGTGCGCAGTTTGGAAATGCTCGGTTGGCATAAAATTAATTTGTCACCTCACATTCTTATGAGGCATTGAGGCTATGTTCCATTGCTCTATGACTCTCATGACACCTGATTTATACGACTCATACTTGTTCAGTACTCCAGTTGTCCATACCAAATATTTATTTGGTTTTTAAAATTTACAAATCATTATTTTAGATATTGAATGGAATATGGATCAATGAATGTATACATTTTGTGCATTTTTTTACAAAATCGATTTTGTTTTTTCAGAGTAACACAAATTCAAATTTCCGAATAGATGCTTAACAATTCATATTTTCTTCTCCAAATGTTTTTAATTTTATATTAGCATGTTCTGGTTCGGCACCTACTGGCTACTTGATGACATTTTAAAAATATTTCGACGAATTTTGAGTTTTTCTAGTATAGGTATGTATAGACATTTAATGACTTAATGCTTACGATTTGTTTCTATTAAATATCCGTGGCCACAGGGCATAGATGCCAATATGGGTAGTAATTAATAATGATGAAACATGCCTCGTACTTGCAACGACACAACGTATGTGTACATTATTTCGTCCAATTTGAGAAGTGTTCGTAGATAACAGTCATCAAAAAGCAAGTCTTGTTAATCTACTATTTCATTGATTTCTCAGAAAACGTTTATATTCAACCTACTGTTGTAAGATTCATGTAAACAGCGAATGGAAATCAATTTTCAAAAAATGAACTCATCAACGTATGTAATCATAACTCATATATGATGATAATCATTTATCAGTAAGTATACCAACAATTTAAACTCCAATTGCCATTATGCTTGTAGCATGTTATTGTCAGGTCCTAGGGTGTAGGACCTAGAGCAGTGTTTCTCAACCTTTTTTAAGTTACCGCCCCCTTGAGTGTCAAAAGTTTTTTTAACGGCCCCTACAATGTGAGAATTCTATAATAAGGGTTAGGTTAAGGGTATTTGGAAAATTTAAAAGAAAAAATTGAAATTATCTAATAACTCATGTTTTTATTTATTTTTTATATTTGATATATTTTTTATTTATAGTTCTAGTATTATGGTAAGTTATTGTGTATTGCATAGATTGAGTAGTGACTGATAGTTATTATATGGATTATCAAGTATGAATTATTTTTAGGTCACACCGACACCATCTACAACGTTTTTGCGTGAACCGTTTGCCGCCCCTCTACCACCCAAAATTAGTTCACCGCCCCCCTACCACCCAAAACTAGTTCATTGCCCCTCGGTGACACTTGACCGCCCCCTGGGGGGCGATATTGCCCCCGTTGAGAACCACTGACCTAGAGTATCAAAAAATAAAAACTAAAATTATAGGTTGCTTATCTACGTAGGTACGGGCTCTTATATAGGTATGGTGGTTATGCTTACGCAGCGGTGCAACTAGGATCTATTTTCGGGAGAGGTTATTCATATAAAAAATTATTTCACAAAACAAAAAGGTATTTGAAATATTAGACTTTTAAAAACATCGCGGGGGGGGGGGGGGGGGTTACAACTTCCAAACCCCTCTTGTTTGCCTGTTTGCGTCACTGTGCTTATGTATACGTAGGTACTTCTACCTTATAAATCATAATATATTATTCATTAAATAAAATATACATATTATGTTGTAAACTTGTATACGCCAACTGGTTAGGTGCACGGTGCACACCACTGCAGACAGTGTACATGGGTAGTAACGATTGAGAATGGGAATGAAATATTTACAAGTACTTTATTAAAGTTAGTGCTGTTTGTGGTATAAATTAATGGAAAAATTTGTAGATTGCTTCGATTTAGGTATATGTAATTTTCGTTGAGAGCAAGACGGAGGGATGATGAGTTTTCGAAGATTTTCTGTGCTTCGGTGTATTCGGGCATTTCGTAACAATAATGGGGTTGATTATTAAATTCACGTTGCATTTGTTGCTTATTGTAACAGGTTTCTTATGGGCGAGGTGTGTGCGGTCTATTCTGGCTCGAGTTATAAATTTATAATAATGACCTCGTCTCTACGTTTAAAGCTAGAGGGAAAATTCCATTTTTTGGTGAAAGTTCCTGTTTATTTGATAGGGGAACGTTGGTCCTGTTCTTCTGCCATGTGTATAGAATTTTGAGGTTGATGGTGACGAGTGACTCTGAGGTTGTGGTTAGGTTTAGTTTTTGGGCATTGTGAGGGATAGGCCATTGTGAGTGTAGTTTCGTATGCGAATTTGTTTGCTGTTCTGTTGCCAGAAATGCCGAAATTTACTTAAAACAGAAAACTTTGAGGAGTAAATCTAACGTTTGGGCGTAGAATTTCACTTCATATAATAGCGTGTTTTGGTACATATATTTAATTTGCATGCATTAGAATATTATATTAAATCTGACTAATCTAAATTCTATTACCGTTAGGTACACAGAAGACATGGCTTGGAGATTGACTCAATCGTCTTCCAAAAATATTTTAAGATTTTTTTTAAAACTCTTAATTTAAATTTTGTATATTGTTGATTAATTATTTAATAGTATTATTGTGTATTGTAATGGTCTTCTCTATTAATTTATTTATTTTGCCGCAAAACGTAACCCTGTTTTATTTTTTACTTAATTAGTAATTACTTATTATTTTTCTTTCAATTTTTAAATTGATCTCCGTTTAAATGTACATACGTTTATAACATTTGAATTACTTGGATGTTGTTGATAATATGAATGGAAATATTTTAGGCCATTAGTTGTTCTTTGGAATGAAAATGGCTCCTCAGCCAAAATATAAGTGATGGAAATTGTGAATCTTCTAATATTTGACAAAATAAGTACCTAGGTACATTGTATAAATTCAGAACTCTGTCGTTGAAGCCAAACCTCTGTCATCTGTTCTCGGTGCAATGTCTCAAAAAATATTAGCTGCTTTGTATATTTTACGAAACAACTTTAGTGTAAGAGAAATCGGCATCCAATTAGTTGACGATGTGTGGAAAATATTTTTGACCGGTATATGAGTTGATATATTCAAAATTCAAATATTCAACTAAAGAAATTTAACTAATAAACTTTGACCCAGAAGTTCTAAACATAAATTCTTGATTGTAGTCTAAAATGATGTATACATTTCAGTTAATTTTGATTTTAAAAACCTTAGCACATAAAATTAATCATTCCATACGTGCACAGTCGTGTTCCTACATTAAAAAAAAAAAAAATAAGTGCGTAAGTGCGTTTATAGCCCTCAATCCTCTTAGAATTTTTCATCGATTTTTAAATTTTTAATTCCATGACATTATCGAATACAATATTTTAAAACATGCTGAAAGCAGAACTAAAATTTTAAATGTTAGAGAGAGAATTATTAATTCGTTATATAGTCAATAATATGGATATGTAACTATATGGCTGCATCTGAATTGCATGTCAAAAAAATGTCAAAATTGCATGCCGTCTCTTGAAGGGTTCTATCTGAATTACACGCCGTGATCCGTCATGTTTGTTTATCAGGTGCTTATAATGTGCACAACATCAACTTTTTTTGGACTTAATGTAAGAAAAGCGGGTAAGTGGGTATCGCTCTGCTGTACATTGGGGGTGGGGTGGACTAAGGTAGGTTAAATTTGAATGTAATGATATAGGTATCATTGTAGGTATACGAAAAACGATTCTGAACGGAGACGGTTTATCTGTCTAGAATATAGATTATTAAAAATTTTCAAATCCTAGATTTAAAAAGAAAATTTTTTATGAATTTCTAGCTTAAAATAATTTGTGAATTTTCGTGATTTTTACATAATATGTTGTCAAAACTCAAACTTTGAATGCTTTTAAAAAAAAATGTGACTATGCATTTCTTTGATTTTTCAACTGCTATTGTAAAAATATATTATGAGCCTTGTATTAAATTCTCAAATCTTAAAATTAAAAATAAAAACTTTTATGAATTTCTATCTAAGATAATTTGAACATTGCCGTAATTTTTACGTATTTAGTCATTTTTCCCGTTTTTCTGTCATTTTTTTTTTTTGTTTTTCTCGATTTTTTTTTGAAAACTGTTGGAAAATGTTTACTTTTCACCTCTATAATGCACCAAGGATATTCACTTTTACATCGGAAACCACCCCCAAAGTTTGAAATTGAAGCATTATTTCGACTAGTTATGCTGTACACAGACACAAAAACAAACATAAAAAAAAAACACACACATCATTGTAAAATCAATATATTCATCACTTCGTTCAGAATCTTAAATACACATCATTATAAAATCAATACATTCATTACTTCGTTCAGAATCTAAAAAAGAAAGAAATGCATGTTTGCATGTATAGTGTATAGAAGTGCTCTTTTATGATTGTTACAACTGATAAGTTTCTAGACTGAAATATTTTTATATTTTTATAAATTTTTTTGCCCAAATTATCTACTTTCACTTAAGTATTTTAAGTATCTCAAATTTATAGGCATGCAGTTTGAACATTCCAATTTATATGTTTTTTTGGCATGCAATTTGGATGCACCGGTAACTATATGTAAGCAGGTGTTAGTGAGTTTCAGCCAAATCCTCAAATAACGTAAGAGTTGTGGACATAAGCGTGCGTAGGTATTCTTGGCAGGGGAGGCAATACTTTAGCTAAGGAGGTCCAGACTCCAATCCCCCCACCCGATTTTCACCAATTGGTAGATATAATATAATATTTTGGTGTAGAGGAAAATCTCGCAGGGGAGGCAACCGCCTCCCCTGCCTCCCCCGTGCGCACGCTTATGGTTGTGGATGGGTTTATGAGATGTACGTACGAATTGAGGCCATTGTTTGACTATTACAAGTATTTATTTAGATTATTTAGTAAATACACATCAATACAATATCATTATAAAAATTTACTGAAATCTTTCAAAAACGCGAAAATTTGCAAGTAATTTCGAAGTTGAGAAATCATAAAATTGTTTGTGTTTAAAACTAAGGATTAAAAATATAACACTAAGTTTTCCGTAAGTTTTCCTTCAAGTACCCATAGAGAAAACTCAAAGCATCATTATAGGAAAAATTTTAAGTGCTTTTGAATTTTAAATTTTTACAAAATAGCGTAACGATAACGATTTATCCTTAAACGATTTTAAATATTTGTTATTATTAAAAAAGTATAAGTCGTAGATACTTGAAAATTTTTCCAGTTATTTAGATTGGTATTTTCTTTACATGATTTAATTTCCAAAAGATTTTGACTTTTTTCGAGATATTTATAGACAACTGAAATTTTCAATTTTTCTGAAAATTTTTTTTTGAAGTGTCGATTTAATTTTTTTGGCCCTATCAAAATACTTGAGTATTGAGTATTTAATACAAAGTTCCTCATAAGTTATTCTTATAGTGATTAAAAAATTATAAGAATACATAGGCACAATTTTTTTTTATTCGCATTTTAAGTTCTAATATTGACTTATTGCATATAAATTACGGCAATGTTCAAATTATCTTAAATAGCAATTCATAAAAGTTTTTCTTTTTAGATGTAGGATTTGAAAATTAAATACAAGGCTCTTAACACATTGTAACAATAGCAGTTGAAAAATATTAGTTCAAATATTGACAAAAATTCGTCAAAACCATGAATATTTGCAAATTATTTTGTAGTTCAAAATTCATAAAATTGTTTGTATTTATATCTAAGGTTAAAAAATTCAACACTTAGTTTTCCATAAGTTTTTCTTCAAATAGCTATAGAGAAAATTGGAAGCTCATCTATTATAGGAAAAATGTTTTGAGCGTTTGAGTTTTAAATTTTTATGAATTGCGTAACGATACGATTTATCCTCAAAACAGATATATGTATATCTATGATAATCATAGGCGTGTCCACGGGTCATGCCTGTCATGCACAGGCATAACCTGCAAATTTGATCAAACTGCTTACATAGTACATTTTGATGCATAATATGAAACTTTTTTCTCAATTTCTATTTTCATATTAAATTTTTTGTTTTTCACCATGTGTATAATTCAAGGTCATATATCCCCAAACCCTAACAGAAATTTTTATTTTTTAATTTTTTTTGAGGGGGGAGGATTGGCAGTTTCCCCATCCCCTAGATATGCCACTGTTGTGCATGACCTGCGAATGAGGTCTGGACACGCCTATGATGATAATATAAGGTATTATGAATTATGATAACTACATGCAATGTTTTTGGAAAAATTAATTAACCATGCCTTATGCAAAATGCGTCCTAATTGAAAAATAAAATATTTGTTTCAAAATATAATATATGACAATATTTAAATATTATATATTCTAGACTGAAAAATCATCTCCGTTCAGAATCGTTTTTCGTATACAATGATACCTATCATAAATCATTGCATTCAAATTTAACCTACCCTAGTCAGAGGTACACCCTACCCCCTAATGTACAGCAGAGCGTTACACACTTACCCGATTTTTTCTTTTTTTTTTTCATATTACTAGATATACGCACTTAATAAGTTTTTTATCTGAATATGGTTTTTTAAATACCTACTTTATAAAAGTTTTGATATCTGTTACTAATTGATATAAATAAATATTTACCCGGGCAGGAACTGCCAACTACAATTAAAATATTGTCGGATCGCAATTAATCTATACAGCTAAAATATTATAGGTCCCGAAATCACCGGTCTCCGACACGCGACACCGGAAACGACATGGCAGGCCACAACTCACCCACAACCTTATAGCCGATTGTGAAATATGTTTCAACAGATAAAAGGTCTTACTATATACCCTCGTCCACTACTACTGGCCTTTCAACTCAATATGGCATACGCCTTATAATAATGTAGATATAAATACAGAACTATAGAATTATATTATTGTAATATTATCATGTATTATAAGAGTTATAGACTTGTATATAGGTATCCATTAGTTACGCTTTTTTGATTTTATAAATTATAAAATAATATCGATCAAACAAACTACACAAAATATACATTTTGGAATATTCTATACACTTAAATCATTACTGTTAGTATTGTTAGCAATGTATTTTGGTTATTAAGGAACTATGTTGTGTGTTAATCTAAACATATCATAGGCAGAAAATATATTTAATGCCATATATAAATCACGGATTTAATCATTTTAGTTAAACGTTCAGCTAATAATAATTTATCATGTCTAAAAAAGTACGCCTAACTGATGAGGACTGTTTTGCATTTTCAGCAAACCCAAACAAAATTCAGAATAAAACGACAAAAAAAACAAACTTCCATCACGGGTTTACTGAGAAATCGAGAAAAATGGTAACGATCATGTTTATCTTACTTATCCTAAACACTAAACATGTTTTATTGCTTAACCTAATCACCATCGCAATGATTCGGTTGTGTATGGTTGATCCTTTATATTTATAATATTGTATATTAATATTACTACTTTATCCATAGCCCATATGGCTATATAGGGCATAATAAGCTGCACAGCTTCAACAAAAATTATGCAAAATAATTGTTATATTAGCGCATAGGATCATAGTTGTTATGATTAGGGTTTCTATGAGCATGTTGAACATGTGTCACTATGGATTTTGCAATATTTTATGTTTATTATTACTATAAGTTAATAATATACAATCTGTATTTATGTGGTACAGTTAAAAATATTATGTATATTGTATGCAAAAATGTATAGGCAAAATAATAATAATAATATTACTCGTATATTTACCGCAATGTTCGTTAACAATTGGCTATTGGTGAATATAATTACCTAGTAATTATCTCTAAGAAATTAGATTGGATAAACGGCCGGGCATACGACCATATGGAGAATAAAACTCCGATTTCTATTAAGAGAGTATTTTTGAACATCAGTGGTGTAAATTGTGCCAAATTTTGGGGGTTGCAAAAGTTCTCAAAATATCTCAGATCCGTGAGATGTTATGCCCTCTCCCTTAAAACCACCAACATTTTTACCAATTTGCAGACTATTTACTTAAATTAATTAAATATAATATATCGAACAAAAAAATGTATATTTTATTTATGAACTACAATATAATATATTAAATACATTCAAAGATTGAATCGTCGACCTCTAATTTTATCAGCTCTGAAAGTGTTTTTCCATTTGTATAATATGTTTTAAAAAATCCAAGAAATGCATCAAGTATGGACAAAACTTTTTTGTAACATATCTACATGGTGGGATATGGTAAGGCCTAAAGAGTAGTGAATATGGTAGAACTGCAGTCAATAAACTATTCAAGTTATAAATAATTTAAAAAACAAAATACATAACGTAATAATATTATTGAGATTTGAGAATAACTAAAAATAGACAATAATATGCCGGCTATGGTGATGTGAAATCTGATTATTCGAATACGTAAAATACTGTTCTCATGGGTTCTCAAAATACGAGTTCATCTTAAATAATTTTAACTGAAACCAAATTATAAATTGTAACTAATTTGTACATCAAAAAACTTTTAATTTATAATTATAATATTTCAGAAATTTCTGGGGTCGCAATACCAATATCTTTGCAACCCCCAGTTTACGCCACTGCTGAACATGATACGTATTTTATCCTACCAATCTGATTGAAATCAAATCATAGATTATAATATAGTCTTTATGGTTTAAAATTTAAATTATTATTTTGATATTTTACATTTCATCATTATTAATCCTTCTCAATTTTCCGAACTTAGTAAAATATTTTTTTTTCGTCAATCGTAAGTAGTCAATTCAGAATTGTTAAATTTAAACGGAAACATTTTTTAATAGATATTTTAAATTTGAATCTATCGTGTATGTTATAATATTATTATACATAATATTATTGGTAAATTTGAGAAATTATTCTTAAGAAATTAAGTATTATAAATATTAATTAATAATAGAATTTAGGAAATAATGATCTTAATGCAATTAAGAATCAAAAATATAATTAAAATAATAAAATGGAAAAAAAAATGTTGGATTCACTTGTAGAATATTTTACATAACTAAACTACCCTGCGTGTTTTTGGTTCAAGTACTATTATCTACTCTATACTGACTACTATAGTATTAAATTATTATCATTTTTATTTGTAAAGTTATATAATTTATAGGTACACTTCAATACTGATATAACTCATATAAATAATAATTTTTTATGTGTACATTATACTAGAATTTAAGTAATAATATAATGTTCGATGTATATAAAAGTACGCACAGAAGTGAAGTTAATAAAATAAAAAAGGGGGGCCGCTATGGCCTACGATAGTGTTAATCCGGTCCTGCAAAAAGAATTTGATATTAGGGAGTTGAACAGTTGAAGCCTGAAGGTTGAAGCACTACTATAATATTATTGAATAGGCTTAAAAAAAATAAAGGTTATGTTTGGAGGAATTAGCCCCTAAGGCCCTAAAGCATTGCCTATTATTTTAACCTATGTATCTGGTAGTAAGTACCTATCTATATTGGCTATATATTAGTACATTTGCATACATTTTTATGCAACTTTGTTTTATAAAATATGTGTTAAATATGGGCCAGGTATTACATATTGATATTACCTATTAGGGGGTGGCCTTCATTAGAGCTTATACAGAAATTGTATATTTTGTTTATTTATTAGAAAGAAGCGAAGAAAGACCGTGAATGTCGTGAGTTGTTTCGCACAAATTTAGTTGACGAGTACTCAAAATATCTAGATCCGGAAGACAATGCGGTATCGGACGAGAGCACATTTTTGAAATACTATTTTTTCATTACCCAAGGTGCTGAAGCTGATACTAATTATTTGGCTCCCATCGATCCACGAATAGTAAATGGCATAATTGGCAGATTGTCAGTCGAATACCAAAATTCACCATTTTTACCAGAATTTAAAAATGAAATACTTAACGTAAGCTATTATATTATATCGGTACCTACTGAATAGTGAATACTAATATTAATTCTTTAGAAATAGATTAGAAGAACAATATCAACGCGTTGAAAATAGTTATCTCATTTTACCTTAAATTTGCTGTTGCAGAAATGCTAAATTTATTATGATTCATTGAATATTTAAAAAATTAAAGAAACTTTAAAAGTCTGTCTAGTGTCTTCTTTTTAGGCGTATATAGTACCTAGCTTTCAACTTTCAAGTGTACAATATCGTCATTGAGCTACTTAGGTATCACCGGCTTATTATTGTTTTCACCAGGGGGGTGAAGGGGGGGAGGGGGTGACAATCGGGACAGTTGCCCCGGGCCCCGCGATTTTGAAATTATAATCAAGGCCCCGCAGTTCTTACATGATACTTTATACTGTTCAGAGATTAGTTAGTTTGGATAATATGTAACTATTGCCCGGGGCCCCGCAAATCCTAGCGCCGTTCCTGATTTTCACCCAGCTTATCACTGTAATGGATGCGTGATACATTTAAATTGAATGATGAAATGCGCACAAATCATGTAATCCTGAGCGATTTAGCCTCTATTTATAAGAACATTTTATAATTAACAATATTATCAACAGTGTGACTAGGAAATGTTGTATTTTCACAAATTTGTACACAAATAAAGAATAACATTTTAACAACGTTACTTAAAATAAATGTAGGTACATATTAACATTAAACATATTATACACAATGGTCAAAAATCAAATTTCAAATGTATAATAAAAAAACTTAAATAAAGAGTAAAAATATTTTTAGCATTAAATTATGTACAAAAAATTATAAAATAAAAATTTGGTGAAAAGGGCGTTACCGGTTTCCGCCAAAAATGAGCTTTCCGTTATTATTAAAAATACGTCATTCTTTTTTCCGCCAATTATAAATTATAGGATTTTAAAGTTTGAGAACCCCTTAAAGTAAGTATTTAAATATTAACCAATTAAAAAAATAACCGAGACAAAACATATTATATTATTATTTATTATTATTATTAACAAAATGAGCCGATTTTAAAAAATTTTGTACTTACACTGCACTATACTCAATACTAATAATTACTAATAATTTTAATAAATAATAAATCGCCGTAACGAGATTCAGCCCAGTACCTAAACTATACGTGTCGGCATCGCGGCTACCGGTGCCGAAATTATAGCTAGGTATTGTAATTGTAATACAATTATTTATATATTATAGTTATCGGGAAAAAACACGGTTGCGATATTGTCACGGGCAAAGATTTTATATTTTATATTACCTACCTATTTATTTTAGGAGTTTTTACCCACGTCTTTATCTACGATGAGAATATCTAATCTGATAGAGTACTGCAATTTGTTCGATTTTCAGTAATTTTATAATAATGTTTAATTATATTATATTTTTAATTATGTTTTGTCTTGGTTATTTTTTTAATTGGTAAAAGAATATTATTAAATACTTACTTTAAGGGGTTCTCAAACTTTAAAATCCTATAATTTATAATTGGCGGAAAAAGGAATGACGATTTTTTTAATTTGGCGGAAACCGGTGACGCCCGGTGAAAAGTATCTACAGGTAAAACTAGGATATTGAGTAAAATATATTCACGTTTTCCGGTAATTTTCTTTTACTTTTGAAAAATACCTAGGAATATTTACCTAGGCTCTCTGACTATAGATTCAATTTGGCATTCACTACCAGAAACCAAACTTAAAGTTGATGATTGAAACTTTACCTATTAATGTAAATTTATATTAGTGTCCATCCACTCCACTCAAAATCTAAAAAAAAAATAATGTCTTAATAGAAATAATTTCTCACAAATATTAGTTGTACACAGGAATGTTATTTAAAAGCAATGAAAGAGGCTGTTGTAGCATATTCATTGAATGATGTGTACGCAATACATAATAAATTACCGATACTAGACACTCCATTGCGAAAAGAACTTCGAAAGGATAGTGCGTTATGGAAGAAGTCAATGGTGCGAGCTGCTTCGTTTCTTCGAGATAACTTGCACCAAGCCAATCCTTTGATAGCAGAAATGATCAAAATTTGGCACAGGAATTTCGAGTACGTCTATATAAAATATATTAATATATAACGACTTAAGCCTTGAGGTTTAAAGCGTTCATAAAAGTATAGCTGTTGTTTAGCGTGATTACTGATTATTGAAAAATCGCTATTGTAAGTATCTCATTTAACTGTTAATAATCAAAACAATTATTTTATGGCGCAATAGGATTTTCAGTATCAACTGATAATATAAATTATTAAATAAAGGAGAAGAATTACCATTTAAAAAAAAAAAAAAAAAAAAAAATACAAATAGATACGTTTAGATATAAAATGAAAGTTAATTTAGAATGAATATTATAGATAAATATTAAATATATAGGTACATTAATCATTCATTAACAGGCCAACCCAAGTATTTGATTATGCAGAAATGGCGTCCAGAGGTATTTCGAAATACACTTTACCAGAATATATGATCTATGTACGGAAATGCATTGCTGATGCCAGTGTTTTTATGAGGATTAAATGGTTCGAAAGTGTACAACAATTATTCCAACAAGTAATATTTAACTTTTAAAATAAATAACTACCGTATTAAAATATTCATATTAAAATTTAACCTGCAGTATGTCTACGCTGCATTTAAATTTAAAAAAAGGTGGGTATCTAATTAATATTAAAATAATAAATGATTGTTTATTGCTTAGTTTGATTCGTGTTGAATCCATGTAATTTAAACGGTGTGTTTATAGTTTAAGATTCCAATGCTTATAATATAATTTATAAATAATTTATATTTAGGTTATACCTATAATATATGTACCTATATATAGGTATTTCGATTATTTCGTTGATTTTTTCAACACATATTTTTTATGAGTGGTTGAAGTTATAAAATTTGGATTAAATTAGTTATTTAAACGTAATGTCAGAGGTAGTTAATATTTTTAACACAGATATGAGGGGGGGGGGGGCTTCGATCCCAAATAACTGAAAAGCTGTATATTTTTATGTGGCAGGGGAAGAGTGAGAGTAGATTTGCCTGCTCAGTTGAAAAATATTATAATAATATTAATTGTTTTTGTTGTAGACCAAACTTAGTCGTTTCATACCAAAGAAAGATAATTTAAAGAAACAAACTTCATTTTATAATTGTGTTGCGTATATTATGAAAGTAAAATATGAAGAGTATGTGTACAAAATAATGCATGAATTTACTGATGTTATGTGTAACCCTAAAGTATAAATCAATTTTCTTTAAGTTTGTGGTTAACTATTTCAATAATTTTTTATTTAGACTAATCCTGGATTTGTAACAGATTTAATATATAGAAATACGATACTACAATTTTATCCTACTTTCCGAAAAATTCGTGATTTTATTATGTCTATTTATGATCAAATCAGAGAAATGGTTATGAACTTGGAACGCCTAGAGCATAGATTGTACAAAGATTATCCTTATACCAGCAAAATTCTAGAAGTACATTTTTAATACAAAAATACACTGAACAGTGAACACTTGTTTCTAACCATATTATGTTTCTTAATATATAGGTTAATATAGATATGAATATAGTAAACAAACAGAGAAAAAAATTAACTTTGGTATTGGATGATTATTGGGTATTGCCAGAATTAGTTATACATGATTTAGATGAACATCTTTATTTAATAAATGGACAAGCTCAAAATGAAATTGATAAATTTCTATCTACCGAAAACACTATCGAAGAGTATAAAAAATATGTGATTAATTATCACACAATTTCTTTAGATATACCAGTTAATGTTAGTCCTGAAATAGAAGTTGGAATATTTGAAGTACATCGTCATGATACGATAAAGGCGTTATGTAAGCAAGCGGAAAAATTAAAAACTATGATAGTCAGTCGAATGACAAGCACTTATTTATCAATAGGAAAAAAGTGAGTTTCGTGATGTCTACGGAGGTATATTTCATTTCAATCCTAAGCACATAAAATAATGTAGGTATTTCATTTTGCAATGAAGCTTTAAAATTGAGAATACTTAGTTTTATAAATTTGGAATTTTTTTACTGTCACGGTAGTTTCCTTTTAACTTGGAATCGTTTTTGAGTACGATGATGATTTATCCTTAAACAATTAATGATTATATTATGTAAAGGTTTATCATTATTTTAAAATTAATATAAAATAGCTTTTATAATTATCGAGTTATAAATGTTTTCATTGTTTTAGATTAAATGAAGAATATGCAACTTTACAAACTGTTGCCCTTACTCCGCCCAGAAATACTAGAGAGCTTGTGAATTTAAAAAAATATATAACTGATGTAAAAAATAATATAATTCCCGAGATGGAAGAACGAGCTAAAGTGGTGTTATCTTATGAATTATTTTTATCAGATTACACTCTATTGACGGGTGTTGAATTAAAACAAAATGGAAAGACTTTTCAGTGGGTAGAACTAATAAATTTTGTTTTTGCGGAAAATACAAAAATGATTGAACAGAAAACAAAACAATTACAAGACTTCTTATTAAATCGTATTTATAAATTTAAAATTGAACTGGAAAATTATCAGAATCAAGTTGCTGAGTTTAAACAATTTGGAAACGTAGAGTTGTTATCTGTGTACTTGGAGAAGGCAAATAGTCTAGATGATAAATTAAATAGTGCTTTAAGTACTATAGATGGATTTAACGAAGAAGAAAAACATTTTGGATGGAAAGAAAGTTCATATCCTTTAAGAAAAACAGTTAAGTTACTTAAATGTTTGTTTGTTTGTAGTTACTTAATGGAATTTGTTAATTAAGGTGGCAGAGGCCTTAGCTCCATATAAAAAACTATATGATAATTGCTCAGAATTTTTAGAGAATTATGATAAATGGATGAATGCTAAAATATGTACTTACGACCCAGAACAAATTGAACAAGACGTAACCGTGTATTACCGTAACATTGTAAAATTAGAACGTACTTTTATAGATTGTCCTGCACCTTTAGCGATTGCTATAGCGGTAATTATTAATAGTATTTTCTGTATTTTTTAAGTACAATTTCCACTAAGTTTATACAGTTAAAATTAAATTAATACTAGGTTAAACAATCTATTGAAGCATTCAAAGAACATATGGCTGTAATTCTAACGTTGGGAAATCTAGGTTTAAAAGATCGCCATTGGGAAAAAATATCTGAAATAATTGGGTTTCCCTTGCATCCTAATCAAAATCTTTCATTGTCAAAAATTATGGATTATAACTTGGATGAATTTGTACCAAAATTTGAAGTAGTCAGTGATGGCGCATCCAAAGAAACAGCTTTAGAAAAAAAATTACAAGCAATGGAAGATGAATGGAAAGATTTAAACTTTACTCTATTACCACATAGGTTAATTCATTTGATATATATTTTAGTTTCATTCAACAAATATTACTAAGATACTACATTTTCTAGAGATTCGGGTACTTATATATTATCTGGTGTAGAAGATGTGCAACTGTTGCTTGATGATCATATACTAAAAACTACAACCATGAAAAATTCACCATTCATAAAACCGTTTGAAGAGAATATCAAGTAAATAATTTTTATAAATATTAATGAAATAATAATTTAACAAAAATATTTACATTTTAATTAGAAATTGGGAAGCAAAATTGCATCTCTTAAATGATATATTAGATTACTGGATTAAAGTCCAAATCACTTGGATGTATTTAGAGCCAATATTTTCTTCCCCAGACATACAAACTCAAATGCCTGAAGAATCCAGAAGATTTAATGTCGTCGATAAAGTATTTACTTTTGTAGACATCAAAAATATTTGATGAATTAAAAAATATTCTGTTTTTAGGTTTGGAGAGATATGATTAAAGAAGCACAAAAAATAAAAAAAGTTATATTGTGTATAAATATTGATAAGCTTTTAGACAAATTAAAGAAAAGCAATAGCTTATTGGAGTTGATTCAAAAAGGTCTTAATGATTATTTAGAAAAGAAACGTTTGTACTTTCCAAGATTTTTTTTCTTATCCAATGATGAACTTCTTGAAATTCTATCTGAAACTAAAGATCCAACGAGAGTGCAACCACATTTAAAAAAGTGTTTTGAAGGAATTGCCAAGTTAAAGTTTACCATTGAACAAGATGTAATCAGTATTATATCTAGCGAAGAAGAAATTGTACACTTATCAATGGTTGTGGACACTGCAAGAGCTAGAGGTCAAGTTGAAAAATGGCTCGTTGATTTAGAAATATCCATGAAATTGACTGTACGTGAAGTGATTGAAAAATCGTTAGTCGCATATAAGAATACTCCAAGACAAGAATGGGTCATGCAGTGGCCTGGACAAGCTGTCCTAGCTGTTTCTTGTACATATTGGACATCCGAAGTTGCACAAGCCATCTTACGTTATCCTCGAGGTTTACCTCGATATTTAATGAAGTGCAATGATCAAATAGACAAAATAGTCAAATTAGTTCGAGGCGTCTTATCACAACAAACTCGTTTAACTTTAGGTTAGATTTTAAATTAAATAAAAAAGTCAATAAGTGAATAAATTAGATATTTATTCTATTTTAATTACAGGAGCTTTAGTTGTAATGGATGTTCACGCAAAAGATGTTGTGGAAGATATGACTAGAAAAAATGTTCATAAGACAAATGATTTTAATTGGCTTTGTCAACTGCGATATTATTGGATAGTAAGAGTATATTATTTTAATAAACAATATATAAATAAATAATAATAAATATATTAGGGGGACAATTTGGACGCATTTATGATTAATGCTTCTTTAAGATATGGTTATGAATATCTTGGTAATTCTCCAAGATTAGTAATTACACCACTAACCGATCGTTGCTATCGTACTTTATTTTGTGCTTTACAACTAAATTTGGGTGGTGCGCCAGAAGGACCGGCTGGTACTGGAAAAACAGAGACTACTAAAGATTTAGCAAAAGCAGTATCCAAACAGTGTGTCGTATTTAATTGTTCAGATAGCATGGATTACATTGGCTTAGGAAAGTTTTTTAAAGTAAGACGAAGGAGATGGTTTATCAACAAATTTTATGATTTATATTTCGTTAAGGGTTTATTGTCTTGCGGTGCCTGGGCGTGTTTTGACGAATTCAATCGTATTGAGTTAGAAGTATTATCGGTTGTTGCTCAACAAATATTAACTATTCAACGCGGTATACAGGCTGATCTAACTAGAATACATTTTGAAGGTTCTTCATTAATATTAGATAAAACGTGTGCTGTATTTATTACCATGAACCCTGGGTATGCCGGACGATCAGAATTGCCTGATAATTTAAAAGTAGGTGCCTATTTATATGAATTGCATAATGTTTTAGTCTTATTCTCTAGATACCTTATTTTTGCTTACATGCAATTATTTTACATAGGCATTATTTCGTCCAGTCGCAATGATGGTACCAGATTATGCACTCATATCTGAAATAGTTTTGTACTCTCAAGGATTTAATTCAGCGCGGTCGTTATCTGTAAAAATAGTGGTGACCTATAAACTGTGTTCCGAACAACTCTCATCACAGAATCATTATGACTATGGTTAGTAAAAACGATGGATTACGAACCATAATTATTTAAAAATAAATATAATTCTAGGAATGAGAGCTGTAAAAACAGTTTTAACAGCAGCTGGTAATTTAAAATTAAAGTATCCAGATGAAGACGAAAATATACTTATCCTGCGTTCTATCAATGATGTCAACTTACCAAAATTTCTTGGACATGATATTCCTCTTTTTAAAGTAAAAAATATTTTATTGGGTGTACAGGTTGATTATTTTATCATTGACTATTTAGTTTAATTTATTAAGTGATTCTTTTTATTGAACACCACTTATTATTTCCTAAATTATAAATATTGTTGAAAATATCTTTTTACACAATTTATAAATATTTATATAAATAAAATACATCTACAACATATAGTTTTAATTTTATATTTCTAATAAAAACATATTTCGGAGTACATTGATGCTGAGAAGTTTAAGAGTTATTGTACCATATAGATGAGGGGAATTGATTACAGACAAATGTCACTCCACCCCTCTAAATAATTTACTACTCTTCCGAATTTCGATTTTTATTCATACAAAAACTCCATATATTAGATTGCTTCGAAAATAAAAATAAAAATTTGTATATTATCGTGATTCAAAAATGTAAAAACTGAACTTTTTTTACTTTTAACATTTTATTGAATAATGACTTAAATTTATACAAATCAATTGTCTTCTAAGTTCAAATCTGTTAATAGTTTTTGAATTAATTGATGCTTTACATTAATGAACAGAATGTGTACACTTATTATTAGTTTCCCTGAATATTTAAAATATACCTAAATAGTTGTTTTACTTAGGTATATTAAATTATATAGATTAGTATAATATGATGTTAAAAGCTTAAATAAAAGTAAAGTTTAATGTGATAAAAATAATCATTCTGAATTACCTGTATTGTTTTCAGGGATTAGTATCTGATTTATTTCCTGGTATTGTACTACCAAAACCAGATTATGAAATATTGAATATGTGTATAGAAGAATCATGTGGAAAATTAAATCTTCAGTGTACACCCTACTTCTTAGAGAAAGTACAACAAATTTATGAAATGATGATTGTTAGACATGGTTTTATGATAGTAGGATTGCCATTTAGTGGTAAAACATCTGCATATAGAGTGCTCGCTGGTGCATTAGCTATTATTGAAGAAAAGGTATATATTATACATCAATTATGTAGAATTTAAATAAAATACATAAGTTCTATGTTTTTTAAATCTTTTAAGCCACAATAATATTATATTTTACTATTTTAGTATAACTTATACTTATTATAGAAATATTGGTTTACATATAGATAAAAACTTCTTTGATAAATATCATTGCTTATATACTGAATATCTTTTAATAATGCACTGCATGTATTAGATTAATGATTTAGTTCGTTTTATTAGAAATTAATGGATGAACATAAAGTTGAAATTATGGTTATTAATCCAAAGTCAATAACTTTGGGTCAGTTATATGGTCAATTTGATATGGTATCACACGAGTGGTTTGATGGTATCATAGCTGTTGGATTCCGACAATTTGCTTCATCTGAAAACTTGAATAGAAAATGGTTATTGTTTGATGGTCCAGTTGATGCAATATGGATTGAAAGTATGAATACCGTACTGGATGACAACAAAAAACTTTGCTTAATATCTGGTGAAATCATTCAACTGGCTAACACAACCAATTTGATATTTGAACCAATGGATTTAGATGTAGCATCCCCTGCAACGGTAAACATTTTTTTTGTAACAAACCAAAATTTGTGACCAGTTTCAACTGTTTTCTAAAAATAGTGTTGAAATAATTTTTCTAATAGGTATCTAGATGTGGAATGATTTTAATGGAACCAACTGCATTAGGTTGGGAATGTCTATTGCAATCGTGGATTAAACAGTTATCACCAAACATAACTTCTCATTACAAACAAATGTTGCAATCACTTATTTTGAGATTTAGCTATCCGATTTTATATTTCTTAAGACGATGCAACATTACGGTAATAACTAATAGGTATTTAAAAAAATAATTATTATTTGTACTTTTTATTATGTTTTTTTATTTAGGAAGTTTTTCCGTCCAACGATTCAAATCTTATTAGATCATTAACAAATATTTGTGAAACATTTATGGATTTATATGGTAATGAAGAACACATGAAGACAGTTTCACAATCTGATCTTAGAGCTCAGCTTGAAGTAATTTAAAATTACATGAAGAATAATTGTTTAGTTAAATATAAATTAAATTAAACTTTTTAGGGTATATTTTTCTTTTCGTGTATTTGGTCAATGGGAGCAACTCTTGATGCACAAAGTCGAGCCAAATTTAATATTTTGTTTCGGGCATTGTTGGAAAACAAATTTCCTAATAAAGTCTCCCGATCTTTTAAATTACCAATTGAATTATGTTCTTCTCCGAAAAAAGCTTACACAAATTTTCCTCCTAAAGAATATTCAGTCTTCGATTATAGATATATTCTAGAAGGTCAAGGTAAAGGAGAGTGGAAGTTGTGGTCAGATTATGTAGCAGAAGCACCATCTATACCTCAAGGAATACCTTTCAATGATATTTTAGTGCCAACAGTTGATGTAATTAGACATCAAGTGATTATGTCAATGTTGATTACACATCATTTACCAATGATGACGGTAGGAAAAACTGGAACTGGAAAATCAACATACACCATGGTAATAAATGTATTAAAAAAAAATATGTATATTTTAACAGATATATTATAGTTTTAGATATTATATATTATATCAATATCATGTTTATTTGTTTTATTATTTCAGAATTACTTATTCAAAAAAATTGACAAAGCTTTATATCAATCATCATTTATTAATTTCTCAGCGCATACATCTGCTAATTTAACACAAGATATAATTATGAATAAGCTGATTAAGAGAAGACGAGGGATATTTGGTCCTCCAGTCGGTACAAAGTGTATTATATTTATTGATGACATTAGCATGCCTCAAAAAGAATATTATGGTGCTCAGCCACCCATTGAACTTTTAAGGCAGTTCTTAGATAAATTTCCGTGGTATGATCGTAAAGAGCTTGTACCTATGGCTCTTCAAGATATATTATTAATTTGTGCTATGGGTCCACCATCGACAGGAAATTCAGTCTCTCCAAGGTTTAGTCGACATTTTAATATTATTGCTATTAATGAGTTTGATGATTTAACCATGGTATCGATATTTAGTAAAATATTATTATGGCATTTAGATACAAGGTTTGGAAATTTGAAGAATCTATAAAATATAAATGTTTCATACGATAATTTGTTTATATTTAGAGGTTTTAGCAGAGAGTTTGATTTGTGCATGCATCAATTAGTTAATTCAACATTAGATCTTCATAAGAAAAGCATTGTTCATCTACTTCCAACGCCTTCTAAATCACATTATCTATTCAATTTGAGAGATTTTTCAAAAGTCATACAGGTTCAAAACTTAACTATAAATAAATAAAATAAATAATATAGTTATAGTTATTAATAGTATAGTTATGAATAACATGAATATTATTTTAAGGGAGTTATGTTTTCTGTTCCTGAAACTATTGAAGATGCCATTGCTATGAAACGACTTTGGGTTCACGAAATTTTAAGAGTATATTATGATCGATTGGTAGACGACTCTGACTGTTCATGGTTTTTTGAAAACTTAAGTTCAGTCTGTAAAGAGATTTTAAATGAAAATATAAATGATATATTCAGTAATTTAATTAATGGGCCAAATGAAACTGTAAATTGAATATCAAATTAATGAATGAATTAAAATATATAACTACAATATATTATCAAATTATAGGTCGGTCAAAATGAATTACGACAGTTAATTTATTGTGATTTTTCCAATCCCAAAGCTGACACTAGAAATTATATGGAAGTACATAATTTAAATAATCTTCGATTAATTGTTGAAGGATACTTAAATGAATTTAATAATATGAGCAAGAAACCCATGCATCTAGTTTTATTTAGATTTGCTATTGAACATCTTTCAAGGATTTGTCGAATTCTTAAGCAACCTCGAGGACACGCTTTACTAGTTGGTTTAGGGGGATCAGGCCGCCAGTCACTAACAAGGCTTGCTGCTCACATATCAGAATATGATTTGTTTCAGGTTTAAAAATTGCAATTATATTTTTAATTTAATAATACATGTGGCCAAATTTAGGTACAAATGACACGTTCGTATGGAACTAATGAATGGCAAGAAGATTTGAAAAGTATACTTGGGCGAGCAGTATCTAGTTTAGACCAGCATGTTGTATTTTTATTCAACGACTCCGAAGTAAATTGTATTTAAATATTTTATTTATCTGTAAAGTATATATGAAGGCAAACAATTTATAAAACACATGATAACAATATTAAGTAATTGGAATAATGGTTAAAGAACAGCAATATATAATTATGAGGAATTTAAGGCTAATGAGCGAGCAATAGGTAATTCTGCCCATCCTCTGTAGGGTGGGTTACAACTTACAAATGAGAATAGTGAGGTAATAGGGAACTAAAACCCTCCAACAAAGATTTTAAAATATTAATTGATCTATTAACAAGAACCTAGTGAAGTTTAGATCAGCTTCATCGGAGGAGAAGAATAGAGGGGTTTTACATTTTTAGAATTTTGACGCGGCTCATAGCAATTGCAAGTAAGTACAATAAGCATTGCTGTATACTGTCGATGCTCACTTTTTTCAACCACCGCTATCACAGGAGAAAGAACAACTCAACTCAGTTGACTTTCTCACGGTCTCATATTACTTGGTTATGTCCTATGGGTTGTGGTGCGTTGGGAGAATAAGTACTGAGCTGACTGGACATACGGTCCGGCGGCAAAGGCCTAGCTCTCCGTTTTTTAATACGTTACCGTCCCGGTGTGACGATATATTATTCACAAAATATCAAATGGTCTTCCGATAAACTGTTTTCAGTAAGTATTGTGTTACAAAATGAATAGTGAGGCCTTTTCTACCGTGGCTATCCCTGTGATCGTGTAAAGTAGAATAGTCTTGAGAGTACTTACTAAATGACCTTGCCAATAGCTATGAGAATATTTGTGATTAGTAAGGAGGTAGTTTTAGAAATAAACAGGCAAACGATAAAATAATGAGTATTTAACACCTACAAATTAATAATCACATGTTCAAGAATTAATTTTGTATTTAAAATTATGGTTTTCTAAAAATTCGGTTATAATTTGTTCAGATCAAAATGGAAAGTATGGTAGAAGATATAAATAACTTATTGAATTCAGGAGAAGTTCCAAATTTATATACAACAGATGAAAAGACAGAACTGTGCGACAAAATTCTTGTTATAGACAAGCAGCGTGACAAATCTATACAGGTATTATACTCGTATTATACCTATTAACTATATTTTAATATATCTTAGAATTCAGTCGCTGCTATTCTAAAAATAATACGTGTTGATGAGAATATATCTAGAGACCCATATAGTCATCATCCTTAGAACTGCTAAGCATAAATAATTCTAAAATATTCAGAACTAACTATTGAAAACTGAAACTTTATAAATCAATGTAGTATGTCCGTAGAAAACACTTAAACCAGGATAGCAGCTCCTACTGTTTGAATTAATAATGTTCATATTTTTTTATTTTATTTTAAATACTGAGAATTATTGTTTTTATTAGACTGATGGTAGTATGTCAGCTGTATTTAACTATTTTATACAAATTGTGAAAGAACAACTGCATGTAGTATTAGCTTTCAGTCCAATTGGAAACGATTTTCGTACAAGAATAAGAAAGTTTCCATCATTAGTTCAATGCTGTACAATTAATTGGTTTCAGGTAAAAGTTTTATCACGATAATATTTTAAAATAATAGGTATTATTACTCTATTATTATTTAATATTTGTCAGGATCTTTTAATATTTTTGTATATTATATGTATGACTTATGTACATAATATACATGTGAATTGTTTTTAAATGTGTATGTGTATTTGTATTTGTATTATTTGTTTTATTTTATTTCACATATTAAACTTTACTCTAATGAAAGATTAAATTACTAAATTACGTTTATTTACAGAACTGGCCATCAGATGCTTTGTTGGCAGTAGCAACAAATTTCTTAGATGCAATTGATTTAACCGAACATGAACGAAATGTTTGCGTTACAATGTGTCAAAAGTTTCATTTATCATCTCAAAATTTATCCATAGAATTTGAAGTTAGATCACAACGTAAAACGTATGTTACACCTACATTATATTTAGAACTCATGTCTACTTTTAAAGATCTATTGGGGAAAAAAAGACAGTAAGCTCATCATTTTAAGCAGAACATTGTTTATTTTATTGAAAAATGATTTTTTACTAGGGAAATTTTAATGGCAAAACGTCGATATGAAGTAGGTTTAGAAAAATTGCAAACTGCTGCCGATGATATATCAATAATGCAAGAAGAATTAAAAGACTTGCAGCCAAAAATTATGGTTGCGGCTGAAGAGGTTAAAGTTATAATGCAAAAAGTTGAAAAAGAAAACCAAGAAATTTCCAAAGTGAAACAAATAATTAAAAAAGATGAAGAAGAAGCTCAGGAAACAGCAGAGGGAGCACAAAAGATCAAAGACGAGTGTGATCTTCACATGGAAGCTGCAAGACCTGCATTAAATAATGCATTAGCAGCACTAAATACCTTGACACCTAATGACATAACTTTTGTAAAATCTATGAAAAATCCACCAAGGCCGGTAAAATTAGCTATGGAAGCGGTTTGTATTATTAAAGACGTGAAACCTGACAAAATTCTAGATCCAACTACTGGAAAAACATCAGAAGATTATTGGGTAGCATCGAAAAAACTGCTAAATGATATGAAATTTTTAGAGCATTTAATCAATTTTGATAAAGATAATATCCCGCCAAAAATAATGAAAGTTATAAATGAAAGATATATAAATAATCCTGAATTTGATCCTAATAAAATAAAATATGCTTCGGTAGCTGCAGAAGGATTGTGTAAATGGATAATAGCCATGTCAACTTATGATGTCGTAGCAAAAGAAGTTGCACCAAAAAAAATAGCTCTTGCAGAAGCTGAGGCAGTATATAATAACGCAATGAGCGCACTAAATAGTAAACGTGAACAACTTACCGAAGTGGAAAAAAAAATGAAAGCTGTTCAAGATGATCTTGAAGAAAATGAACGTAAAATGAAAGCATTTCAGGATGAAGCTAATAATTGTCAAACAAAACTTCAGCGAGCTGAAGAGTTAATTGGTGGTTTAGGTGGTGAAAAACAGCGATGGGCACAAATGGCGATAGATCTTGGAAAGTCATACCTAAATCTTACAGGTTAACATCATTTTTTAAATATAATTTTTTTTAAAGATGAAAAGTTCAAATTAAATTTTTTTAGGAGATATATTATTAAGTTCGGGTATCATTGCATATTTGGGTCCATTCACAATGGATTTCCGAAATAAACAAATAAAACAATGGCTTCAAGATATAGTTAATAATGATTTAGTGTGTGCTACAAATTATCAACTAAGTACTGTCCTGGGAAACCCAGTAGATATCAGAGCATGGAACATAGCTGGACTTCCTACAGACTCATTCTCAACAGAAAATGGAATCATTGTCTTGTAGGTTAATTTTTTACTAATAATTGATAAATAAGAATAAATTATTAACTGAATTATTTTTCAATAGAAATTCTAGACGATCACCACTTATGATTGATCCTCAATCTCAAGCAAATAAATGGATAAAAAATATGGAGGCAGATAATTCATTAAATATTATACGGTTCACTACTCCGAATTATACAAAAATATTAGAACATGCTATAGCCAATGGAACACCTGTAATGATATTATTAAAAACAAATTAAAATAAAATAATTAAAATAATTACTTGCCAATCATAATACCATAAAAAATTTACAGATATTGTTGGAAAACATTTACGAAGAATTAGATCCCGTTTTGGACCCTGTATTATTATCCCAAGTATTTATATGTGGAGGCACATACTGTTTAAAATTAGGAGAAACAATTGTTGAGTTCAATGATCGTTTCAGGTAATACTACGTACCAACCTATAATTTTTACTTTTCATTGCCAATTACAATGTTATGTATAAAAAAGTATATTTTAATACATAAGTATTAGTATTAATATTATACTTTGTTCAGCAAAAGTACATGCAACGGCCCGATAAAAATTGAGTTTTATACGTATTCCCACAAGATTCCCTGTTATAGGAAAATCGGTTTAAATAACTGTATGATACGAGGGGATGCGCGAAATCGACGTGTACTCTCTCCGAACAGAATATAATATTAGTAACAAATAATTTTTTTTTATAATTATTACATTTAGGCTTTACATTACAACAAAGCTTAGAAATCCTCACTACTTGCCAGATGTATCAGTTAAAGTAGTTCTTTTAAACTTTGTGATAACTCCAATTGGATTTGAAGATCAGTTATTAGGTGTTGTCGTTGCTAAAGATAGACCTGATTTAGAAGCAGAAAAAAATCAACTTATTATACAAGGAGCTGAAAATGCCAAGTTAAAACAATAATTTTAATATTGTTCATTTTTGATGGTTATAAATAAATAAACATTGTGTCTGTATTATTTGTAGATCATTAAAAGATATTGAAGATAAAATTTTGCAAGTTTTAAGTGCTTCTGAGGGTAATATTTTAGAAGATGAAGAAGCTGTAAATATATTAAGTTCGTCGAAGACTCTAGCTAATGAAATCGAAGTTAAACAATCTAAAGCCAAAATTACTGAACGAAGTATCGATAAAACTAGACATCAATACAAACCTGTTGCTACATATTCTACAACACTGTTTTTTATCATTGACTCATTGACTAACATTGATCCAATGTATCAATATTCATTAACATGGTTTATAAATTTATTTGTGATGGGTATAGAAAATAGTCCTAAGTATGAAAAAATTGAAGAACGTACAAAAGCACTGATAAATTATTTCACTTATTCTTTGTATGTAAATATATGTAGAAGTTTATTCGAAAAAGTAATTATTCAATATTATTTTAAATATATAAAACTATTTAAAATTGTTTATTTATTCTATTTTATAGGATAAACTTCTATTTTCGTTAATTATGGCTGTTAGACTATCGTCAGAAATAAATCCAGAGGAATGGCTTTTTTTTTTGACCGGAGGTGTAAACTTGGATAATCAAATTACAAATAAAATTAGTTGGCTTCAAGACATAAAATGGGATGAACTTTGCAGGCTTGACAACTTACCAAAATTTAATGTATGCTTAACTTTTCAATATTATTATTTAATCAATAATCGTAATATTTTCAAGTCAATTAATTTAAAAGTTCATTATATAAAATATAAATTAAAAATTATCTTTATCAATACATGATTAGGGTAGAAACTTAAATATGTATATGGTGTGCCATTATTGGTCTTAAGTGTATTCTTTTAAACTCTGTGTAGACTCTATTTTTTAGTGCTGAATAGTAGGAAAGTCATAAACTTATAACTCGACACTGTGAAATACTGAAATAAGAATACAAACAAATTAACACTAAGAACAAAACAGACAAACCGTTACAAATATAAAAAAATGTATATAAATTAAATAGTTAGGAACTTACTAGCTAATGATAACAATTGTTTGAATCTATTCGGTACGTATTTAAGTAAATCACTCTAAGATGATATACCAGTCAGTGTCTACCTGTTATTTATATGGCTATAAATCGTACATAGGTACTAATGTACTATACCTACTACTATGATAGAAAGTCCACCGTAAATGCGATATACAAAAGTATTACAGTAATATTCTGATAAAATGTCAAAATGATAAATAATAACTTAAATCTTATTATCTTAAGAGGACGCCACGCCCCCATGTGTTGTCTCCATCTTGCAAGTGCGTAACATATCAAATTTTACGCACAGTAGTTCCCCGTTTACCTCTGTTAGCTTAAAATTTAGAGTGAATATAAATATAAATATCTTATAAAAATTAAAGGTTACATTATTTTCTAGGCAATCACATGCCTTTTTAGTTTTTATTACATTTTAATTTTAAAGTCAGGTATGAGTATTTTTAAAATTTTAAATTATTTGTATATCTTAAAAACTATTAACTCGCTTTAAAATTAAAATATAATAAAAAGCCCAAGTGATTGTCTAGATTATAATGTCACCTTCAATTTTTATAAGAGCTCAATTCATTCCAAATTTTAAGCTAACGGAGCTCAATTGGAATTGCTGAGCGTAAAATTTGATATATTATTACGCCCTTGTAAGACGGAAACAACCCCCGGTGTGGCATTCTCTTATAATATATGTTCCCTCATTATTATTTTGATTCGTCTAAAAATTGTTTTTTAAAAGAGTATTCCACGGAGATTTAACATTCTGATAAATGAAATAATTTTTGTTCTAATCTATATTTAAAAAAAATATTTCAAATATTTTTTTTATCAATTTTTATTTTATAATACTGAACATAAAAAACTTAAAAATTTCCGAAACATTCCATATAGCCAATTTGTTAAACTTATTTTTTAGAAAATTTAATATGGTAAAAAAGTCAAATAGCTGATTTAAAAAAAAAAAATTAAATATCAATTTTCTCGTATTAAGTAAATTACGATCTAGTTTATGTTAGAAATATTTTAATTTCAAAAAATATAAATTTAACTAGGTGCATATGGTATTTAAAAATGCTCATAAAAATATTTTTAAAAAAATGTAAGTATAATTTCTCTATTGACTGAAAAAAAAATTATAAAATTGGTTCAACTTTGCTCAACGCTCAACATTTCAATAGTGTTATTTAATTATTAAATGTTAACTTTTGTTTATATAAATTTTAATTAAATACTTTGGCTAATTCAAACACTGGGCCAATAATGAGGAGTATTGATTTAGAGAAAATCATATAAGTGACTAACATTTTTATTAAATGCATATTGCGTTTTGTATTAAGTTTTAACTGTAGAGATTTTGGCTTTTCTAAATATTTTAGTCAATTTTAATTTACGAATTTAAAGAATATAAGAGTTGACTTTGAGAGCAATGAAGATAAATGGAAACAGATTTATGATTCACCTGAACCTCATTTGATGGATTTTCCGGAACCTTGGAACAAGGATTTAAATTATTTTCAAAAATGTATCGTATTACGGATCATTAGATATGACAAGATATTACCTGCAATCCAATACTTTATATCAAGTACCTAACCTATATGGAAACTTTATTTTATTTATAAAAAATATATAAACGTGTTTTACACTTATTTTTAGATGAATCAATTTTGGAAAGTAAATATGTTGAACCGCCGCCGTTTGATATGGCTGCATCTTTTGAAAGTTCTAACTGTGTGACTCCTTTAATATTCATACTAACTCCTGGTGCTGATCCGACATCAATGCTAATTAAATATGCTGATAAAATGGTAAATTTAACTGATTATACATTTTTATAACAAACATTATTCCTTACACTTAGACGGCATAAAAGTAACACAAAAGCGGGAAGGTAGGTAACCGCTCTTCAGTCTGTCATACAGTTATATATGACAAAGATATAGAAGGTTCGTCGTCATTGGTTAAGTTACTTTCTATAGTTTTATAATGTATGTGATATCGATAAGTTTTGATTCAATGATAAATCATTGCATACGAAAATAATTTTGAGTGGAGACACGATCTGTCAATATTAAGTATATTTTTATGCATGAATATCCAAGTTCGTCAACGCTTGAATATATTGTAAATTTTTGCCCAACTTTTTCTTTTTTTGTATTAATGAGATTTTAACATTAAATTATAATAAAATCTTTTTCTTTTAAATTTCAATTTAATATCGTAGATATAAGGAATTTTGTATTTTGTGTTACATTAAATCATTTTCAAAAGAAAAAAAAACTAAAAGATTATATAACTTTTTTTTGCCTATAAGGGGATAACTCAAAAAATAGCAAAAAAATATATATGTATTTTATTTTTTGAAGAATATATTTACAATCTGTGTTAGACAGCACAATAAGTAGCGGCGAATTGGGGTAAGAAATCAGCCCGGGCGATCATGGGTAGAGGCCCAAAAATTCCACGAATATACACAGTTGTACACATGGTCCCAATATACCTGTGACGGCCCGCAATCATACCAGTCCAGGGGGCGTTCGCCCCCTCGCCCTTCGGGCTAGTCCACCCCTGGCAATAAGTAAATTTGATAATTTATGTACAATATTTAACTTGAATAATATGAGGGAGAGACCACAACCAGTACTGGAACCCAGCGTGAAATTATTTTTGATTAACAAATCTCTGCAATATTTTCTATTGAGTCTATGGAATGTATGGGTTAGTATGAAAAAATAGTTTGGAATAAAAAGATCTGTAGTGTTTTGTGGCTAATTGAACGATCGGCTCAATTTTTAGGTCAGAGTGTAGTGTAGAGTTGGATACAAACCAGTGTGCTGACGTTATCATACGAAGATTAATGGACTGGAATGCTTGTATGGTATACGAATTTGGAATGGTTTTGCACAGCTCCAGATTTGGATTGCATATGCCTATATTGGTCGCAAGAGAGATTTATACATAATAAGCTTGGTGCGTGTTGAGAGTTATAATTTTGAAATCGGATGAAGTAGGTGTTGAAGGGTTTTCTTTTTAGTTTAAGGTGCGGGCCCCAAGTATTTTATCAAGCGTAATGCCGAGATATTTAATATTTGGAGAAGATTGAATTTGAAAACTTTGAAAGTAAACGGGTAGAAATTTAATTATTTTTAAAATGAATGGTACATAAACAGATTTGTCTGGATTTATTTTTATTCGTCACTTGATAGTTGATTGCCCAGAGTTCAATGGAATCTAAGTGTATTTGTAGACAATTGGATGTTTCGTCAGGGTATTACTAGTACAGAGTAACACAGTGTCGTCTGCGTAAGTTACCATAATAGTATTTGTTGTAACTGGTATGTCGGATTTATAAATATTAAATAGATTAGGAGAGAGGTCACTAACTTGGAGTACGCCAGTTTGAATGCAGAACTGTGACGAGTATGAGCTTCCATATCGAATTATGTAGTAGTGGTTTTCGATATATAAGCGAATAATTAGATATAAGTATGGCGCAGGCAAAACATTTTGAGTTTGTATAGTAGGCCTTTATGCCACACTCAGTAAAATACTTATGCTATGTCCAGGAAAACACAAATACAACATTGTTTCATTTCGAAGGAAGATGATGTTTGTCTGTCAACCTGTGAATTTGGTATACGGTGGAATGTTTTGCTCTAAAACCAAATTAAGAGTTTGGGATAATTTTTTGAGTTTGCATTATACCTACTCATTATAGGTTTGTTTCTTTTGAGTATTATTTTTTCAAATAGTTTAGCTAGAGTTGGAAGTAACCATATAAAAGTCAGAAGTCTTAGCATAGCGTTGAAGATAAAAGTAATTAGTAAAATAGGTTTGCGAAGAAGATTTTTCAAGACTTTATTGGTATTTGGTCATAACCAAAAGATTTTACGTCGTTTAATTTTTTAATTAAAAATAATATTTCATTTGGCTAGGTATGTTTGGCATGTAATGACATAGGAAGAGGGCTGTTGTTAAATTGTTTAACAGTTTCAGAGTGTTCAGTTTGGTATTATATTGGCATGTGGTGTAAAAATGTTCGATAAGTGTTTATCAAACAAATAGGATTTTTCAATATCGGAGATGGCCGAGGAGCTGTCTAAGTCAGTTATGGGTGGGAGTTGTTCTTTTATTCTAAGTTAATTATTAGTTATTTTCCAAAGAGAACCATCTGTTTGGTTTAGTGATTGGTATTTATTTTCAAAAAATTCGAAATTATCTTTTAATATGAATATGATATTTTTGTCACCTAGATGAGGGCACACGCCGTTTTTTAGAAATCAGATTATTAATATTTGCAAGTAGAGAGTGATTGTTTGCGTTGAGTCTACATGATTGGATTTTAGGATGTGAGGATTTAAATATAACAGATTCTATTGACGTTACAAGATCTTGAGCAGCGCTTTCTAGATCTCTTATTTTTAAGATATATATTAAGGTAAGTTGTGTTTGCATAATTTCAGAAAATTCGTCCCATTTGATTAGGCCTTGATATAATGATGGATGTGCAGGAGAAAATGGTTCTGTTGATAATTTTTCAAATTATATGCCATCTATAGAAAATTCAATTATATAATTCGCCGAAAATTTCAAGTAAAAATTTTGGTTTCCGACGTTACCGTTTATAAATTACAATAAAATAACAACATTTATTTTTTCGAAAACTGATTTTGCTTAAAAATTCACGTTTTTTGTCCTTCATAATTCTTTTGAACTTTATTATTTTTGATTCTCAAAATCCTAACTACATTCAGATTCCTAACAAAAAAAAATTAAATAAATTGAAGGTTGAATCATTTACTATTTTCAAAAGTAAGAAAATAGGGACAATATTGAATATAGTACCTACGCCACATTGATCACACAATAAGCACCTACTAAAAGGAAATAATCATCGTTGTAGGTTTGATAGGTCCAACTACGCATACCTCAAAATCTAAAATTATACTGAAAAAAATTTGGTTCTGAATTTTAGTTGAAATATTTTTTGCTAGTATTGTAGCTTTCATAAGTAAAATATTATCAAAACTCATAACTACTTACTGTCATAACTATAATTATGAGTAATTCATATTAAATTGATTAATACAATATTTCTAATTGTATGCACGTCATTATTGAATTTAAATGGTTGTTATTTTCAGGGCTTTGGTTATCGTTTAACATCATTGTCATTAGGTCAGGGTCAAGGTCCCATAGCAACTAGATTAATTGAAGAAGCAACAAGAACAGGCAATTGGGTATTGTTACAAAATTGCCATTTAGCTAAAAGTTGGATGCCTGAACTTGAAAAGGTTAGTCAATTGTTAAACGAAAAATGTAATTCATCATTAATGTATTATTTCAATTTTAAGTTATATTGAAATATCTTATGAATTATGATTATTTTTATGATATACATAATATTGTAAATGTAGTACTGTGATTTTAATGCCCTAAATAAAATATGTCCCAGCTCTAATTATAATAATTATAGTATAACGGTCGGTCTGTTATCGTTCATATAATTTTAACCAAAGTTATTAATTTTATATTTATACCTGAGTACTTATTTAGATTTGTGAAAGTTTTTCGGTTGAACATACTAATCCTGAGTTTAGACTCTGGTTAACATCTTATCCCGTGGAATATTTTTCCGTAACTGTACTTCAAAATAGCGTTAAGATGACCAACGAACCACCAAAAGGACTTCGGGCTAATATACATAGGTATAATACTATAGATATATTTAGATAAGTACCTATATGTTTTAAATATTTGTGTTATAATATAATTATTATTTAACGTGCATTTTCAGATCATTTACTAGTGATCCGATTTCAAATGAAGAATTTTTCGAGGGTTGTAAAGTTCAGGGAGTACGTTTTAAGAAACTGATTTTCAGTTTGTGCTTCTTTCATGCATTGGTTCAAGAACGTCGCAATTACGGTGCAATCGGATGGAACAGACTGTACGAGTTCAACGAAACTGACCTTAGAATCAGTGTAGTACAATTGCAGAATTTTCTGAACGAATATCCAAATGTCCAGTTCGATGCCTTGCGTTATCTTATCGGTGAATGCAACTACGGTGGACGTGTAACAGACGATTGGGATCGTCGTTGTTTGACCACATGCCTACACAAATTTTACACTAAATCGGTTATTAAAACGAACAGTTTCAAATTCGATAAGGCTGGTAAGTCAATAAATTCACATTTGAATGAGACAAAAATATCTATTGTCATGCGTGTGGGTACCTGTGTACTTGTGTTATTTTAGGAATTTATTGCTGTCCTGATTTAAAAGAATACGATCAAATCTTAGAACACATTCAAGGATTTCCATTGGTCACAAAACCTGAGATTTTTGGTTTGCATGAAAATGCTGATCTCATTAGAGAACGTCAAGAAACAGAAATAATTCTTAATTCCGTTCTTATGACACAAGTATAAATTAATTATTATAGTTCATATCTACATTTATATGAAATTATTTATAATTTTTGTATTTAAAAATGATTTTAATTGCCACTTATAGGACCGTGTTGTAAGTAAAATAATTATTATTAATTATCAAACTGTAAGATTATTTATGTATTCATAACGAATATTATATATCAAGATTAATTAAATTAACGACATTTTAAGAGTAGCTAATATAGATGATAATATTTTTCACCATCTGTTATAATTATTATTAACTATTTAACTATATCTACACTATATATATTTTCGTAACCTTAGTAAATTTTATTTTATTATGCTGCTATTATACCATAGGATTTATGGGAAAAATGCCAATTTAATAAGGTGAGTATCAACAACATAATTTCTTAAAGATTAGAGAAAGAAACTCAATGATTTCCTAAGATGCATTTATGTTTAATGTTTAAAATACACTCTTAGCTATCAACAAACTTTTTAAGGAATTATATATTTTTTGGGGTTATTTATTAATATTTTTCTAGTTATGAATGTTATAATACGATAAAAATAATATATGGCTATAAATATTGTACTAAAATAATAATTATAACACTGTAATCTCGATTTAAATCAAACGATCTACAAATGTATCTAGAATTCTGAAGAAATCCAAGTTTGCTCAAGTTTCAAAATAAAAAAATCATGGATTTTGAAACAATAAATTTTTTTTTTTATATAAACGATATCAAAAAAATTAAAACGACATTAATTCATAAATAATGTTCTGAACTATGTGTATTGTATATAAATTTGGAGTCTTAGCATCTTAGCTAACAATACAAATTACAATCTGTGTAGTTCTATCCCGCGCAAACTTATTTTTGCTATAATAATGTACATTTGTAAGACGGAGACAACACATGCAGCTGAAGCGTCCTCTTATTATAAACTATAATAAATTCGCGAATAATGTGTAATGCTGGGAAAATGTAAACTCTTCTAAAAAATGACATAGTAAATTCTCTTAAAATATTTTTTTTGCAACCGTATTACACTTACGTAAATTCCACTAAAAAGATTTTACAAAAAAAATTAGAACCATTTAGCGTAACTTAGAGGACACTATACGTGAAGGCGGTGCTATTAGTTATCCTCCAAAATAATTGAGTTTATGTTTAGAATATTCATATTTATCATATTTAATAATTTAGTACTGATTATTTGTTATTATACCTTCAGTGGTATGGTCTAGTATACAACAACAAGTGGTGGTACATAGTAGGTTCTAAAAGCGCATAACGATTAAATTAAATAATAGGATTAGATTTGATATAATTAATATAATATTATAATATGAACTTATATTACTATTTGATATAAAAAACTAATATCTGTTAAATTATTAGTTGTATGCAGTTTAAATATTTAATAAACATGTAAAGTAAAATAAGTAGGTATATACACCGTACATTTCGATTTACGATAAAAGTTCAATAAAGTTGTTTTATTTTGATTTCGGAAATTGTTTGTGGAAATATTTTGTTAACTGGTAAATGCTAATTCCTAATTTACCGATATTCTTAACTTAACTTAATTATTTTCATTAGCTGGCTCACTTTTGGGAATTAAAATAAGTGTAATATTGTTACAAAATGTTTTTATGGGAATTTACGTTAGTGGAATACGATAACAAAATTTTTAGAGGAATTCACAAAATGTTAGTGGAGTTTACATGCACCCGTTGCTCAATTTTAAATTTGAATATACTGCTATTTTTTAAAACGTAGGTATCTCTTTATAGAGATAGTCCCAAATAGTCAATAGAAATAATATCCATACAACTTATATGCCTATTTAAGTTCATAGTCAAATTTTGTGAATTTTAGGATTCGGACACTACTGGTGGCACAGGAGTATCGTCCGAGGATCTGATTTTAACATTTTCCACAGACATACTTAAAAAATTGCCAGACAATTTCGACATTACACTCGCTCTTGAAAAATATCCTACCACTTATAATCAGTCTATGAATACAGTTCTGGTACAAGAAATGGGTCGGTTTAACAAACTATTGGACGTCATTAAATTTAGTCTGACTAACCTACAGAGAAGTGTTAAAGGTATTGAAAACATGTTATTATTACAATAAGTACTGATGATAAGTATCATTAGGTAGGTTACTATTTAATTTTATTTACTTATATTTTTTAGAAAATGTTGTAATAATTTATATATGTATACATCTAACGATTTAACGATACCTCCTATATACATTATTTATATTTCTCCGTTATTTTTATCAACAAATAATACATTTTATACATGATCCAGTAGATTATAGAATACATACAAAAATATTAAATTGAGTACCTATCAATTACAATATTGTATTTTCTTTTACTATTTTAAGTAATATAACATCAAAAATCAATATTATAACTAGCTTTATTATTTTATAAAGCAAATTCTTATTTTGATTAATAATAAAACTTGATTATCATTTAACGTCTAGGATTAATTTTAATGTCTAACGAACTAGAAGAAGTTTATCACAGTATCTTAGTAAGTAAAATTCCAGTGGTTTGGGCTAACAGCTCATATCCATCACTTAAACCATTGGGAAGTTATATTAAAGATTTCTTGCATCGAATGGCATTTTTACAGGTAAGTAAATTAAATATTTATTCAATGATCATTTATTACTTTAAATGTAATATATATATATATATATTTAGAAATGGTACGTTCATGGTACTCCAAATTCATTTTGGATTTCTGGTTTTTATTTTACACAAGCATTTTTAACCGGATCCCAACAAAACTTTTCAAGAAAGTTTCAAATACCTATAGATTTGTTGACATTTGATTATAAGGTAAACAGCACACTTTTAAACTAACAAACATATTTTAGGAAAAAACTCAATAACAAAGTACAAATGAAATACATAGATCTAACACCAATAACTCCCTAACAAGTATAGAATCTGAAGTTGGTAAGTGTATTTTAAACTGATGTAAATTTCATTGAAACTATTCAGTCTCTTTTAAACATCAATCCATAGTTCTACCTGTTATGACAATAATAAAAAAATACAAAAAAAAAAATGCAGAACTCCCATTTCATCATTTAGCAATTTATATGTGACCTAGTTCTATACTTCTATCTCAATAGCCAATTAGGTTCTAGTCATTAGGTTTAATACATATTAGTCTTATTCTTAACCTTAAGAGGACGTTACATTTGTTGTCTCCGTCTTACAAGTGCGTAACATTGCAAAAACTGTTTCGCGCGGGAAAGAACCAAGAAAGATACAGTTATAACCAGGGTTCGGGGCTTTCTAAATCGAAAAAATAAAAACGATATTGCACAGACAAAATTATCCTTTTTATGTGGTGAACATTTCGTTTCTTAGTTATAACTGTAGCTTTCTCGGTTCTTTCCCGCGCGAAACAGTTTTTGCAATGTTACGTACTTGTAAGACGGAGACAGCACATGCGGGTGAGACGTCCTCTTAATGTTGATTTAATCATACAACCTGTAGCTACGTTTGGGTTTGTCATGTGTATATATTATATAAAAACAAATAAATATACTGTGGAACAATAGAGTGAAGAATTATGCTTCCTCCTTTTTAATTTTTTAAGTACTGGTAATATTGGTTTTACTATTCAATGTTAATGTATACAATTATGTTTTTAGATAATGGACAGAAAAATGATAGTAGATTCAGCCCCTGAAAATGGTGTTTATGTTTATGGACTATTTTTGGATGGAGCTAGGTGGAGTAATAAAAAATCAAGTCTCAAAGAGTGCAAGTTAAAACAACTATTCTCCAAAATGCCAATAATCCACATGATACCCATAAAAAGAGAAGATTTGAAATTTGACACTGTTTATTTATGTCCAATGTACAAAACGGCTGAAAGAAAAGGCACATTATCTACAACGGGGCATTCAACTAACTTTGTTATTGCTTTATGGATACCGACAATTAAGCAACCAGAACACTGGATAATGAGAGGTGTTGCTCTATTATGTCAACTATCACAATAAATCTGTCAATTTGATATAATTTTTTGTTATGCATTTTAGATTTTGAGTAAAGAATTGATGTGTTTTTGTTTATTTTTATCACAATTTTTATTGTTCAAAAAATGCATATATTTTCTACTTTGAAGGAGGTTAGCAAATTGTATTTAGTTTGTACTTTGAGAAGTGAAGAATAAAAAATCTTCAATACTTTTCAAAATAATCAGAAATTACAAAAAAAAAAAAGCCCAATCTCTTCAGTATTCTTAGGGCTAGTTGACCGTCTACGGTTAAACTTTGATTATGCTTACTCGTCTGATAACAGATATTTAATCGTGCAAATTTGGCCGATTAAACTCCGGTTAACTTTAATTGGGGACGGTACAACAGGCCCTTAATATTGTAAGTTAGGCACACCCTTAATGTCAGAAGAACTTAATGTATCATGTTCTCAACACAAGACCAACTCAAAATAATCTCAAAATAGTGAAGCTTAGGAAATATTCCATATTTTTATCTAAATATTATTTAAAACAAAACCACTCTTGCCCTTGTGGATGTTCATTATCTACTTCAACAACATTTAGGGAGTAAATTCCCCATAAAAAACAACTACCAATAATATATATATTTAACATCTTCGTTAACCATATCTGAACTCCCAAATTTCACTAAAATATATACTAAAGCATAAAAAATAAATAACAGTACTGGAGTACTCTAGTAACAAAAAACCACACTAAGAGTTTGAGCCTACCAAATTTTAGAACTATTTGCACAGCTGAAGAACCAGTATTTTTTATGTTCTGAACATTATAAAAAAGACTCATGGATAGTGGTTTTCCTCAGAAACTCACTAAATAATATACTTACATACATTGACAACAATTTTTTCCTATATCAGATGGCTAAGAAAATTCAAGAACAACTACATGACTTGGAATACTCAATTTTGTTGATATGGATACCTAACCATAGTAAAATCTTAGGCAACAAAAAAGCATATGATGCAATTGCATTCTCAAAGGCTATTATTTTAACCGAGTTTACTTTGTTTGGCGCTAAAACAATCATCAGGGTAATAATAATATGTGGAAACAGCAATGTATCCAAGGAACATCTAAACTACACCAAATTAAAAACCACATACTCGCATATATCCACTCCTATCAGATACCGTGTGGAAAAAGAAACCTTCATCAACTGAACGAGAAACAGCCATAAACCAACCTACTAACACCTAATAAATAGAGATAACCTCTTATTGTACTAGTTGCAGTACCCCTTATGGTAAAACTGAAATCCTCATTCCACATTAAAGAAAATGAGAGACCAGAGGCAGGAATTCACAATATTCTGTCAGAAGCACCGAAAAATAAATCTAATATATTCAAGTATTTGTAATTTAAAAAGCTATTGGTCATCGTTTCTGTTGCTTGATCAAAATAAATGGTTCAATGTTGCTTATAAAATATTTAATTAAAAGAAAGTTTTAAAATAACATATTATAATATAAAATATAAACTTCCAACAATCATACAGATAAGTAAAATATATTAAATACATGTATTGTAAAAGTAAAATTTTAAAAAAATCAATAAAAACAAAATCAACAGTAAAAAAATCAAAAAAAAATCTTAATCTTAGCTAAGCTAATTTTTTTTTTTAAATTTATAAATGAAATAATAGGAAGAAAAAAACATTGCTCACTGTGTTTCTAAATAACTAACTATAAATACTTGAACAATTTTTATTAAGTTTATTATTGTTGGCATGTGTAATGCATCTTTATTATCACTTTCCTTATGCCAAACTTTTGGAAATGGATTTGGAATCAAATGAACTACTTCAATTCCTGCAAAACAAAACTTTTATTATAACATACAAATTTAGAGATGTATTTGAATTTTAGTATTTACCTCTTTGATAAAATGGAATATGGTCATCATCAATTTTAACAAATGCAGACATTGGACGAAAATAGGTATCAGTATGTTCATTCAGACAACCAGTCTTGTTTAAGAATGTTTCAGATCTTATTAAAGATCGATATAGATCAGAAGTTTCTAAAAAATAGTTATAGAATTTTGGGTTCTTTGTGCCTAACAAATCAAGTAGCATTAAAAATTCCTAAGAAAAAAAAACAATAAAAGAGTAATAAAATATTTGATTACATGTTTGTTAATCAAGTTATGAAAAGAACTCATAACTTACAATTCTGTATAGTTGATTTAACTGTCGGCCATTGTGTAGAAATTTGGTATTTTCCATCTTTGAAGCTAAATGTCGGGAACCATACAGAGAATCTGTATCTGACCATTCCTCAAAAGCTTCTTCCCCATCGAAAAACACCATCATCAAGCTTAAAGGCTAAATTATTTAAAACAGTATGTTATAACAAACACTAAAATATCAACTTATTATTATACCTTATTTATTTCTAGAATAAAATTTAGTGGGATTTCCAATAATAGCATTATCTCTAAACAATGTACATGTTCAACAAAACCACAATTTTGAACTAGACTTATTATTACTTTGAATTGACCAAACTGTTATAAAATATAAAACTAAGAACAGAATTTGTGTTTGTGTGTTGGCATTTTTATTGATATACCCAGAGGCGGACTGGGAGTCGAACAGCCCAGTATTCTACTGTCGGGGCCGGCACTACCCGTTTATACCATCCTCTATGAATAAGATACTTATAATACCTACATACTTTTTCGGGTATTTATTTATCAAATATATTAGGCGGTACTGCCGTACTGGATTGTGCATAAACACCAAAAAGATAACTTGTATGCACACTACGAAATTAATTTATGATTCGAAAGCTTCACTAATTTCTAAATCCATGTTTAGTACCTAATTATAGGCTAGAGCAGAGGTATTCAAACTGTGCGTCGTGGCTCCCAAGGGCGTCGCGAGAGTTTGCAAAGGGAGCCATGTCAAAGCACCGAAAACCAACATCATACCTAGGTCTTGTATAATTATTATAAAATATATTATTTGAAATCATAATGGAAATGAAAACGACACACCTTACGATTCGACCATTTGAAGTCTTATTTCTTATCACCTGTATAACATATTTCCCATATTGTATCCGTGTGTTGTTTCAATTTTTTCATAATAATTTGGTAGCCGTAAAAATATTGTGAAAACCCAAAGGAGCTGCGCGCTGAAAAAGTTTGAATACCTCTGGGCTAGAGTCATAAATAGAGACGAATTTTATGCATTTGCATGGTGATACTAAGTACATGCACTTATAAAACGGTTTGAAATGTCGGCGATTCAGACTTTATTGAATCCGTAGACCATTTTAATTTGGCATTTAAATGCATATTTGGTGGATTGGTTCACTATAAACTTTGGGGTCCTTTTTAAACAAAAAAATAAATAAAAAAATAAAAAAAATAATAGGCACATATTTAACAATAAAAAGTACAATCCATTTATTTAATTTTAATAGACATTTTATTAGTTATTACTTATTAAAAATATCTTTTATTTATGGTAGCAAAGTATGGAATGGGAAGGGGCCCTTTAAATTTGGGAGTTCTGTGCTAGTGCACCGCCTGCACATACGTAAATCAGAGCCTGGATACAATGTACATTATATTATTATAAACTACATAGTTCGACCACAGAATAGATTAAATATATTCTGTGGTTCGACTACGAAATATTAACTTATTAGTTATTACTGTATTGTTTTAAAAGCCGGCAACCGAAAGCAGTAGGTAGTCTTAAACTGTTTGGTATTTAAAATTTAAAAATACATTTATTATTAATATACTAATATTATCAATTGATGTTCATGAGCTACGGCACACTAGCACACCTGGCCAGTCCGCCCCTGGATATACCAATTATTATACAAATTTTGGCTAATATTTAAAATAGTACAATTTAAAAATAGTAATGAACATAGGTGTTTAATAGCTTCATAGTCAATTTAATTTATATATTGTATTGTATATTAGTGACTAATTATAAAACCTGGAATTGTATGCATTTGCATATTTTTATTTATCAAATTAAAAAATAAAGTAAGTCAGCATTTTGGTGGTGGATGTTTATCTATTGTCCCTTCGGTCCTCAGATAGGATAGTGTAATTTTCCTTTATTCGATTTGAATGCAATGATTGCATTTGATAAAAACGATTCTGAGCGGACGAGGGAATCTTTTTTTATTTAATTTTATTCGTTTCTATGGTGATAATCGTTTAATTTAATATTATAAAATTGTGAAATTGAAATTTTTCTCCTTTAACCGCTTTTATTTCGAGTACCATTTCAAAAATCAAAAAATGACTTCTCTAAAGTACCAACTCAAGAACATTACCTTTCAGAAAAGAGGCTACACTTGATACTTTCGAACAAGTTTATGAAAACCTTCATAGAGAATGAAACACCAATCTAAGTAATTCCAATAAATAATATGTTGTAATTTACATTATATACCTTTGAATCTATTTGTTTCTTTTTTTGAAATAAATAAAATAACCATTGTTCTTCTTTTCTTTTTTTTTTCATTAACCTTATTCTTCCCACAAGCTTTGAGTTTAAATAGAAAGGAATTACCCTTCAACTCTTCTAAATACTATGTATTATTATAATATTATTATATATTATTATATAATTATAGTATGTTATAAGGATTGAGTTGAAAATGTTGAAATAAACATAAGTATTTAAAATATAGGTGAATCCTACATAAATTGAATTTAGTCTTTATTTTATGCTAAATAGAAAATACCAAAGAAGTTGGATATTTCTGTTACAATGCTTTTGCTAGTTAGGTTGTGTAGTCCTATCATTTTTACAAGGATTTCTTTTTGTGTGATCAATTAAATAATTTATTGCCAACCAAATCAGAAAAATCAATAAACATAATTTTTCAAGTTTTGGTTTGGTTTGATTTAATTCTTTCAGCTAAATTTAATTGTTTCAAACCAGCAGCGTGCTTAGTTAGCTAATTTTTTTCTATTAAACTTGACCCGCAAAACAATATGAATTAAACCTTTAAAAAAAACAAAACCAAATTTAAAAGTCAAAACTACTTAAAAGAAAGATATAATTTTACTTATAAAAGAATATAATCTAGTATAATAATTAATATTATTGTTTGTTTTTTTTCGGTAAAAATCTATGCCACAACTTTTTCGTTTCTTTTAATATTTGATCACAGCAGCAGAATATAAAATTAATTTTTGAAGTAACGCTATTTCCTTATTTTTATTGATTCTTGTATGTTTTCCAAAGTTAGATTTAATGTTTTTATAATTTATAAAATTTTTGTAGATTAACCACAGTGAAATAGTTATATCATTAGATGTGTAACAATTTTTTATTATTAAATTATTAAACTTATGCAGGGTTGTATGAAAATGTGTTTATTGAATGATTCAACAAAAATTTAATGAACCAATCGTGGTCCACCAAATCATGTTTGAGGGATCATTAGCTCACCTTGATTCATTACATTTAGTGATTGGTCATGCAACCTAGGTATTGATTTAAAAGTTAAAATGTCAGTTAGAAATAATTATAATAGTTTTATTTTGTATATTAACTTACAGTATTTTTGAAGGCTTCAAGTCGTTGGTTTAATGATTCTGCCATGTATAACATCATAGCACAAGGTACTGCTGAATCAGTAGCGCCGACAAAATAAAAATCCATTAATTTTGAATCATAATGGCAAGCAATAACTATATACCGATCAGCCATGGGGTTTAGAGTAGCCACAACGTTAGTCATATTGTACAAGCCCTTTGGTGTGAAAGCTTTGAACTCATCTAATTCCACTACCCAACCATTATTTTTCATTTCCTCCGCAATATACTATAATTTAGTAGAATCAAAAAACTGGTTATTTATATAAACTAAATACATAAATACAATATAATTAATTTTAATTTTTTATTTGTTTAAAATTTACCGTTTTTATAAATTCGTGATTATCCGTTCCAACTACTCTTGGAATTAACATTTCATCTAATATTGGCTTAAAATGTTGTTCAATCCCCATGTGACATAATTTATAAATAGTATCTTGAGAAACAGCAGTGCTCTAAATTGTTTAAGAACACACATGATTAAATTTATCTAATAAAACTTAGATTACAAATGTCAAATGACAATATATTTCACTATAAAATATTTAAATAGAAAAAAGTAATCTATTCTATATGAAACCAATTTGAAATCATACAACAATCTAGATTCTAGATAAATTGATTATAATTATTTTTTAAAATAAGATTCATAAAATCATATAGGAAATAAGGTTTAAATTTAAATGAATTTTTATGGATCGTTTATATATTGATATTGTGATAATATAAGGAGTTTGTAGTACCTAGATGAATTTTGTTTTAAATTTGTGAAATGTTAACATTGGTCAATGAATAATAGTTATTATTGTACATATCTAATAATATTTAAAAAAATAGGTAGTATATACAACGTAATTTTAATGTACATTTTGCTTTATAGAAATTTGAGTGCTATTAGATTATAATTTATTAAAATTTACAGTAATAAAAAGCATAATAGATTTTTAGTGTTTGGTATAATAAAAGCAGAAAGATCAAAATCTTAATTTAATAATAGACTGATCGATATGTATTAGGGGTATTGGTTTATTTGATGCACGCCACTAATATTTCTCGTATTTTATATTATTTACTTTAATTAGGAGTTATAGGTAGGTATTTAGAAATAATTATAATTATAACACAAAAGTATGAAAAATTTTATTAAATATTCTATCTATGGATAATATTATAAAATAATCGTTAAAATTAAAAATACATTAACTTATGCAGGTGGCCAAAATTCGGATATATTTCAGTATTTCCTCAAATAGATTCATAGATAAAATATTTAATATAATTTTTCATACTTTTGTATTTATTGTGTTATAGTTATTTAAATACTTTGTTCCTAATTTTATGGAAAATACAAGAAATATAAGTGGCGGGCGTCAACTAAACCAGTATCGTATTATGTATACGGTATATCTATCAATAATATAATATATAATATAACCAATATAGTTTAGATAGCAAGGTTACAATTAAATAATTTGGTATTACATAATAGATATGAATGTAACACCTGTAGTATATAGATCTATGGTCATAGTTGTATATTTTTTTAGGAAATGACTATTTTGGCGTCCGGCAAGTAACTACAAAAAACTTACCTATTTTCACGCCATATGCTGCAATGAATGAGCTAAAATATTAATAAATATTGATGAATATATTTTGGTAAAAATAAAAAAGGATAGAAATAAGTACGGCTTTGTTATACATTTTAGGTGATAAGTGGGTAACTATAATGTATATTTTTAATTTAAATTCAATAATCAATCATTGCATACAAAAAAAGATTAAGATTACAACCAACTTTAAATACTAAAAGTATATTTTATAATATTAATGCTATTAAAGTAAGCATTTATTTATATTAATACAAGTAAAATAGGTATAATAGGTACAATTAATTTTTGCTGAAAACATTTCATTTAATATACTTTAAAAGTTTCAAGTACTAACAAATTATATTTTTAAATTATAAAAAAAAAATAACTTAAATATTTATTCTCTGTTCAAATATCTAATTTTAACTAAATTGGAACTTGTAATATTTTTACGAAAAAAACTGCTTATAAAATGTATTGATTATATGATTAGATTATGAAATACTTCAAAGAAAACTAGTTATTAGGTATAAACCATTGGGACAGTTTTTCAAATCTTTGTGATGTTTAAAAATCTTGTGGAAAAAAATCATAAATTCATAAGAGTAATATAGTAATATAGTTTACTATAGACTGTCCACAAAAATATTGTCATACTGAAAAGTTTATTTTTTTCTTATTACAGTTGTAAGTAGGTATGTTGAAAAGTAAGGTAATTTCATTACAGTTTCATTTGAGAAACCACTAATAGTACTTTTATCCCTAAGTAACGAGTAAAGTAACTTTGTTCCTTTTATCCCTAAGTTTTGAGTTAAATAATATAATTTTTTTACAAGAGTAACTAACACAACACTGCAAACTGACTACTAAGGTATTAATAAAAGGTATACTAAGAACAATAATTAATATTTTCAAATAGTATAAAATGTTCCAATTTAATTCCAAACCAAATTGGTACAGTATTTTACACTAAAATTATTTGATTTAAATAGCACAAAATAATTAAAATATAAGTAGAAATATTAATGGTTTATTTTCACTTTGCTTTTATTATGAAGTATTAACCTCATTTTGCTGCAGTTGCCCAATCATAAAAAAACAACATTTCAGCACATAATATTACATTATATATCAACATCGAACAACATTAGTGTATATAATATAATCTATTGTAATAACATAATAAAAATTTTATAAATAATAATCATGCAATAAATTATATAAATACCGAAATACCATAATGTGAACATAAAACTATTTTACAAAAAAAGTTGTTTTTAGAAAGGCATTATGTAACCAACAAATCATGTTTTATAAATAATATTTGATAATTTTAATTATTTTAGGCACTTGTAAAAATAAACCATAATAAATTAACTATCATATTCTTTTAATTTATAATATAACAGTATTTAGATAACTTATGGGTTAATTTAATTGTTTGATTATAATAATTATGTGGTATTTTTTCAGGTTTGAACAACATTCTTAAAATTAAAAGATCAAATTTTAGGTAATTTATTATAACATTTGGATATTAATTGTTGATAATCTGTTATCAAATGGAAAATAATTATTTTCCAGACAACATACAATCGGAGATGAAATAAAAGGCACTAGACTAAATTAATGTTAATAGTGTTAATTAAGTGTATTAATTTTGTTACAATATTGATATATTAAAAAAAAATATAGTAACTATTTCAAATCTTTATTAAATATAATAGGTACAAGAGCTTTCTCGAATTGTAACCTATTTATTAGGAAATCTGATCACTGATCAGTTAAATGTTAGAACCAAATGTTCAATCAAAATGTCCATTCTTTATCAGTATTTGTTGTTTTGAAATTAATCTATGCCAACTAAAATTAATGCTATTTTATAGGTGCGTCTATTCATAGTATAATGTGTATTTATTTTTATTTTATATATTTATATCAATTGTCAGATAAGATTTGGAAGTTCAATCTATTAAATAAATTTTAAAAAGGTAGTTTTATTCACATACTGAGGAGTATTTTTCAGTATTTTTATTTTAATTATCGGTTGTGTTTTAAATAATAAATACCTTAACTATCTACTTGCCATTTATTTTATTGGTTAATTTAATCATAAATAAAATGTATATTTTTAAAATATGTATGTAGGTACTCATTATATATGGATATTATTTAGTTAATATTGGTTAAAATGGACAGCGGAATGATGGAGTGATAGGTATGCTATAAAATATTTTCTCATTATTTTATTGAATTCAAATCAATAATTAAACTTATCTCATAACCATGCGTAGATTAATAAATTTAATAAAAATCACGATTAATTTTATTTAAAACAGTAAAAAGTTTTCTGAAAATCATACTGTTTAGTTGTAAATACAAATATTTTTTATATTCCCAATATTAGTTACTAATAAAATCCTTTAAGTACCTATATATAAATTATAAAATAATTAAATAATAATTTAAATAATTAAAACTAAATATTTAGTACTGTCTACAAATTATTATAGGTAATTGTCAATGTTCAAACATATTATAATAGTCTATAAGTACTCTATGTTAAATTAAGAGAAACAATATTTTTATTTGTTATTTAAATAGTTTAAATAGGATTGCCTACATATAATTCTTGATGCTCAAACATATCAAAATAGTCAGTATATAACTACATGTTAGATAAAGAGAATAAGAGAAAGTAGATTATTCAAATGTTTTATTAAAATATAATGGCATATCAATATCATTATTATTAAAATACGATTAAAACAAATCTGCTTATTATATTAATAGGTATATAATTATTACAATATAATATAATAATGAAATAAAAATAATCACACTAAAAAATTGGATCACTTACTTGTTTATTTCTGGAACTGATTTTTTGTGACGAGGCAATCGTAATTATTTGAATAACTACGAAAGTACTTCTTAATAAAGACATTTTCAAATAAAAAGAGAATACCCAGTTAGTGATTGATATTAATTACAAAATCAAAAGAATTTATATTAAACGACATTAAAACGAGCGTTCAAAGTTTATCTTCGTCGTCAGCACTCAGCACGTTCCGTTCAAGTGAGTACTGAATAGTGAATACTACCATAAGGCATAAAACAAAAGTGTATAGTGTACTATTGTTAATTTGAAATTAGATAGGAGGTAGGTAAATAAGAAAATAAGGTGCCTCTCAACAGATTCAACATTTTGAATTGTGGAAGCGGAAATTGTTGTTATCACGCAAGATAGTATCCTTAACTATACGACCGATGAACACATAAAATTTTATACAAAATGGTACGGCCGATGAAAATCCGAATTTGGTTCAAAACTGCGCATGACGTCACGCGCCTATCAAAACTTCTTTTTTTTTCTGTTTGAACCGATGACGCCGCGGGAACGCCGGGAACTGCTTTCGCATTGCAAACAAACAATTCGAATTGCGCAGGTGTCACAGTGGTATAAAAGATTGTTTTTTAAATTTTTGTATCGCATTTGCTATATTATTGTGTTGAATTATTGAGTGTTTTATAATGGTTTTTGAATTTTGGACTAATAAATAATACTTAAATTTACGCAGTTTTACCAACAGTTCACTATATATAAATATTATAAAGGGAATTGATGGTTATTTAAAAATATAAATATTTTTTTCATTCAGTTGCAACAGTAATTTACAAACATGGATTTCATTAAATAAATTATATGATGTACTATGTACTATTATAAAAAATTCGAATTTAATATTTAATCAACTTTAAATGATAAATTACATTTTTACTATTTTTAGATTCTGAACGAAGTGATGAATATATTGATTTTACAATGATGTGTTTTTTTTTTTTTTTTTTATGTTTTTTTTTGTGTCTGTGTACAGCATAAGTAGTCGAAATAATGCTTCAATTTCAAACTTTGAGGGTGGTTTCCGATGTAAAAGTGAATTTCCTTGGTGCATTATTGAGGTCAAAAGTAAACATTTTCCAACAGTTTTAAAAAAAATCGAGAAAAACAAAAAAAAAATGACAGAAAAACGGGAATTTTTACGCAAAACCAGTTTTCGACCAAATCGATATTTTTATATGGTTGTAATTCAAAAACTAATCACTGTAAATACTTGAAATTTTCACCAAATGTTTATGGTAGTGCTATCTAAATACAGTTTAATTTTCAAAAATGTTCGACTTTTTTTGAGTTATTTATAGACCACTGAAATGTTCGACTTTTTTGAGAATTTTTTTTTGAAGTGTCGGTAAAAAAATGTTGGACGACCAAAAAAACTTGAAAATTTAATACAAGGTTCCTTATGAGTTGTTCTTATTGTAGCTAAAAAAAATTAAAAATCGTAGGTCACGATTTTTTTTAATAAGCGTTTATAGTTCAAAATTTTACGAAATCTGTCAAAAACGCGAAAATTTGCAAGTAATTTTGAAGTTGAAAAATCATAAAAATTTTTGTGTGTATAACTAAGGATTAAAAATACAACACTATGTATTCCATAAGTATTCCTTCAAGTAGCTATAGAGAAAACTCGAAGAATCATTATACGAAAAATTTTAGGAGTGTTTGAATTTTAAATTTTTACAAAATAGTGCAACGATAGCGATTTATCCTCAAACGATTTTAAATATTTGTAATTATTCAAAAAGTATAAGTCGTAGCTCGTAGATACTTGAAAATTTTATCAGTTATTTAGATTGGCATTTTCTTTATATGATTTAATTTTAAAAATATTTTGACTTTTTTTGAGATATTTATAGACAACTGAAATTTTCAATTTTTCTGAACATTTTTTAGTTTAAGTGTCGATAATATTTTTTTGGATCAATCAAAATACTTGAAATTTTAATACAAAGTTTCTTATATTCTATTCTATCCGCCATGAAATTTTCAAACATTTTTGACTTATGTTGTACTATTCATAGTTATATGCAATTTTCGATAATTATTAGTTTTTTTTAAAATTAATATCGATAAAAATTTATTTTTTGGGTAGAAAATATTGAGGATTTAATACAAGGCTCTTAATATACATTGTTACAATAGCAGTTGAAAATTAAAAGAAATTCATAGTCACAATTTTTTTTATAAGCATTCAAATTTTGAATTTTGACATAATACGTAGGTAATAATCACAAAAATTCGCAAATTGTTTAAGCTAGAAATTCATAAAAAATTTTCTTTTTAAATCTAAGATTTGAAAATTTAATACAAGATTCCTTAAAAATTTTTTCAATCTTTATCACAAAAAAAAATGTTCACCGGAAATTCAAATTAAATTTTTATTAGCATTTGAATTTCAAATATTGACAAAAATTCGTCAAAACCATGAATATTTGCAAATTATTTTGTAGTTCAAAACTCATAATATTGTTTTTATTTAAATCTAAGGTTATAAAATTTAACACTAAGTTTTCCATTAGTTTTGCTTCAAATAGCTATAGAGAAAATTTGATGCGTCATTATAGGAAAAATGTTTTGAGCGTTTGAGTTTTAAATTTTTATGAAATCGCGTAATGATAACGATTTATCCTCAAACCAGGTATATGTATATTTATGATAATATAAAGTATTATGAATTATGATAACTACATGCAATGTTTTTGGAAAAATTGATTAACCATGCCTTATTCAAAATGCGTCCTAATTGAAAAGTAATTTATTTGTTTCAAAATAGAATATATGACAATATTTAAATATAATATATCCTAGACTGACAAATCATCTACGTTCAGAATCGTTTTTCGTATACAATGATACCTATCATTGCATTCAAATTTAATCCCATCCATTACAGTAACCTATTGTAGTACTGTACAGCAGAGCGACATCCACGACTTACCCGCTTTTTTTTTAGAAATATACACATTTTATTATTTTAATAAAACAATAAGAAGTAATATGAACCAACTTAACCATTCAATGTAAATAATTGAATATAATATATTCAACGGAGGTAAATCATTGATTAATCAGTCAAAGTGATTTCTGAAAAAAATTGATTATATGGTCCCAAAACCATGGATTCCACAACAGTACATCATATTTATTAAAAGAAATCCATTTTTTTAAATTACTGTTGCAACTGAATGAAAAAAAAATATTTATATTTTCTGGTTAAAAAGTAAATCTAGTTGGTAAAATTTTGAATTTCCCAGTAGTTTTCAAAAATCAACGGAAAAAATTAAAAAAAAAAAAAAATTAAGGAAAACGGGAATTTTTACGCAAAATCAATTTTTGAGAAAATCGAATTCTAATATTGTTGACACTATAACAAATTACCGAAGACACATGAGAATATGAGATTTACACAGAATGTTTATGATGCCTTTTCTGTTACGTATTATTAATATAAATAATAACATAAACGTATTATATAGACATTTATTGTTAACAGTATAAATCGTAATGACATACATTATAGTTCTACTCGTTAATAACCGATGGACAGTCCCCACCGATCGTAATATGATACTTATGATTATTGTTAGTATAAACAGTATACGTATAATATAATATAATATAAATGCTGAATATGCAACATTTTCTATATTTGAAAAAAATTTAAAGATATTTAAAATCAGAGAAAGTAATTTAAAAATATTTGAAATTTTTAGTTTTTTTTTTTATAAATGACAGTAAAATTTTATTCATTCGGTAAAAAGCTTCAAAATTTAATACAAGGCTCATAATATATTATTACAATAATAGTTAAAAAAAAATTAAAAACAGTCAAATTTTTTATGAATTAACATTTAAAGTTTAAATATTGACAAAATACGTAAAAATCACGAATTTTTTTTTACAATTTGTTGCAAAAAAGAACAATAAGAATATCTGAGGAAGTAATATATAATATCCAGCAGTGACGTATTTATGGGGGGGGGGAAGAATATGGGGGATAGATCCCCTACTTTGCCTTTTTTTTTAGTTTAGGTATAAAATTTAAGCTGCAGTACTGTTGCTATTTACAAAATAATAAATAAAATAATGAAGTAGAATGTAGCATAGTCTACAATAACGTTAAAGTAAATTAGTAAATAGTTATATTATAGTATTAAAAATCAATTAGGTAAATTTTATAAATTATCGATAAACACTTGAACAATTCAATGTCAATAAATTATTCAATACTGTAATTAAAGTATCATATTTTTGAGAAAATATCAGACAGTGTAGGTATTGAATTGCAAAAAAAAAAGAACAAAACAAACTCAAAGAGCTAATAGAATTATTCAAGAAGACTCAATTGAACAATAGTATCACATTTCAGTGTTCTTATAGCATTATGTTATTTTATTTCCCAACTTACTGAACAATTTATAAACCATAAAAATATTTTTGAAGGTATTCATATTTTTGGTTGTATACCAAGTACCTACTTTAACTCTATAAATATAATAAAACATTAAAATGTTAAATAATGAAATAATCTAAATTAAGATTAATTCAGATGTATTATTTTAAACTAGGTACATATGTGCTGATTTAATTTATACAATATTTACTGTTTTAGGGTTTGAATGTATTTTTAAAACAGAAGCATTTCCAATTAAATTGAAGGATAGAGAAGAATTTACTAGACTTGTAGACTTTTATTCACCTGTAATAGACCCTTGCTCTAGTTTGGCTGAATTAAATATGTGGAGAACTAAGTTAGTTACAGAACACATTGTTCTCGAGTCAGGCCTACAGGCACTTGAGATTTGTGATGAAGAGTTCTATACAAATATAAACAAGCTACTAAAAATCTTCCTCACTCTTCCAATGTCAACAGCTACTCCTTAGCGTTCATTTTTTTGTTTAAAAAGAATAGTCTTACTTCAGGAATAGTATGAAAGAGGTAAATAGTTTGTAATTACATCGTTCAATTTTCAATAAAAATATTTATACTAACTGTTTAAAAATGTATGTGTTTTGTGATTATAGACTAAACTTAATAGGTTGGCTAACTTGGCTATGCTTTCTTGTCACAGAGAGGTCGATATTACAACAGATGAAGTAATTGAAGAGCTGTGCTTAAAAAACAGAAAACTAGAATTTATTTTATAAATTAATAAATAAAACAGAGTAAAATTAAAATCAATATTATTTTTTTTATTGTTAGCCTTACACGGAGTAATTAACAAAAGGTTGCATCAACACTAAAAAAATGTTGACATCCCCCTCCTAAAAAAATCCTATATATGCCACTGATCTCCAGAGCTATATACCAGACCTCGGTCTAGGACGTTTTGGCGGTATGCAGTATGCATTTTGGCTCTAGCCATTTTGGCGCCAACTAACCTAATAGATATAGTCAAAGTATATATACTATATATACTATATAAGTATATAGTAAATATATAGTAAAATGTAAATAGTTATTAAAATAAATAATTAATTAAAAATAGTTACCCTAATGAAACATTGTTTGCAATGCCTTTGAAAATAATAAAATTCATAAAATAATAATAAAATTAATAAAAATATAAAATTTTTATCTATTAAAATCTATATTAAATTAATTGTCTTGTATTGCGCCTAAAAAATAAAACCCTTTTAAGTTATGGATAGGCAATGTAATATACAGTATTACGATTACCGTCTCAATATTGTGTAGTAATCACTAATAATTGGTAAATGTAAGAGAGCCATATTCATAAATAAGGAATTCCAACGAATATCAAAAATTACAGGTTGAAATTATAAAGATCACAAAACTATTTTAGTATTTACAATCAATATTATGCAAGTATCTGGACAAACATTTTTTCAATCCAAATATCACATAACCTGTTATTATTTGCTAACAAATGTTACCTGAGTAACTTCAATTTTAAACTTGTAACATATACTATAATGCCATTTACCCGATTTGTATAACAAACATGAGTACCAGAGTACTTGATATTTTTAAAAGCGCAATATTTTAATACCATAATCATCCTAACATTCAAATAATCTTTTTATCAAATATAAATGTATAACATACTCATGTTAATAGTGCTTTTAAATTATTATCCAATAAAAGCGTCGTTTAGGTATTGATGAATAGAGAAATTAAAATTGGATCAAAATTAAGTTGAAACAGTTAAATCAAGTCAGTGTGGTAATTGTAAACATAGTAGTGAATGTTATGCATAATAGATAAGAAGCAGAACTAATGAATTGAGATTTAGACAATATTGGTGTGGTGTGAAACTAAACGTTTGTGGATATGAGGTCCGAAATACTGGTAAAACCACAACATATTAATCATTTTGTAGATTTATGGAAATAGAATAGAGCAGGATCATAATTTTTAAATAGTGTTACAAAAATAAATAAGACAGTCTTGATTTTTATTTGCATGTTATGATAACCTTAATTTAAAGAAAAAAAAATACAAAAATAATTCACTTAATTAATTAAAATACAAAGGTACTTAATTTTGAATGTTAAAAAATAAAAATTAAACCAATGATTAAAACTGGAGGAAAATAAAAATAAATTAAATAAATGTATAGGTTCCAAATTATTGTTTGGCATTTGAGGATTCATCAAGTTTAGGAACCTTGTTCGGAGCTGCATCTGCAGTTTCCTCCTGTTTAGGTCTTTTACGTACCAAATGGCTAATGTTGGATGCCTGTTTGATTGTTGATGATGCTTCACCATTTGTTGTAGGTACGTTACAAGAAGCACCTACAGCTGCCAACAAAGCACTTACAGCAGCCTTTTTACGTTCTTTGATATCTAAAATCTTTTCTTGTATCTCAGGAATAATAGATTTAACTTCAACAATTTCTGCTTGGATTATTTCACTGTCATCATTCATACTCTCCAAAGATTTAATTTTTTGATTCAAAACAGCAGCTGCTTCTGTTAGCAACTCAATTGCTTGCTCACCGCTTCCTCCTAACTCCTGCGCTATGCCTAATTGAAATAAAGTTTCAGCAATGATACGACTGTCCTCTGGTAATAATAACCTACAAAAATATAACTTATTATTTTATTTTTCTTGTAATTTTTAAAAACAATAACTTACCTTCGGATTTCCAAGGATTCTGTCATATCTTGAATAGCTGTTTCAAATTTTTCATCTTCAATGCTTACTTCTCCACATTTCATTAATACTTCAGCAAGTTTGAGTTTTGATTCTTCAGTATCTTTGTTTTTATAAATCACTTTGGCCAAGTCAAGCATTTCCCAAGCTATTTGTAAATCATTTACATCATCTTCACCAACATCTTCATCTGGCTTTTCAGCACCATCAACAGCCATCTCTTCTTTTTCAGAGGATTGTCCTTCAAGATCATCAACAGACAAATCTTTTTCAGTGGATTGTCCTTCAACTTCATCATCTTTTTTAACAACTGATGTTTTATCTGGTAGATTTTTTTTGTTTTCAGTTGATTCTTCTTCTTTTTCAGTGTCATCAACATTGCCTGTTTCTTTTTCTTCAACTTCGTCAGTGACAATAGATATAGAGTATTTTTTACTATCATCATTTGTCATATTACTTGAATCTATTTCTTCAGAGGAAGTCTCTCCGTCATTTTCTTCTTCGTCTTTTTCTTCTAGTCCGACAGGACTTGTTTGATTTTTACTAAGCTCAAGAAGGGCACAACCATAGTTGAAATAGGCCTCTGCACATTTTTCATCCAATTCACTATAGATAGTTCCAAAAAGACTGCACGCTTCACTTAAAACATCAACAGCTACTTGAAAGTCTTTAATAATTAAATGACGTTTACCATCAGTTAAAAGTTGATCGGCACGTTTTTTTTGCAACTCAATATCTTCAACAGTAGGTTCCTCGTTTTCTTTGTTTTCACTTTCAGATAATTCTTCTGGATTTTCAACTGTTTGAATTTCTTCTGTTTTGGATTTTTGAGAACCATTTTCTTTTGTCTCTATTTTTCCAATAATAGTTTTCTCTTCGACACCAACCTCAGCTTCTTTTTGTACCACTTCAGAAGGCATTTTGATCTAAATAGACATTTTTTAATATATATTTAGTGATTATTGGTGAAATTTGTCTTATAACAAGTTACATAATATATAATAATTCAATGCTTAACATATTATTAAAATTATTTATAAAAACATATATATTTTTAAGAATGAATACCTAATAATTATTTCATATACCTATTTAATAACATTTGACATTATTCATCACTTTTAGGAAATTATTTAATTTAAGCTTGTTAAATTATTAAAAATGTTATTACGATTTAAACACATCTAGAAAATATAAGTAACATAAAATTAAAAAGTTAAGCGGTGTACTGTTTTTAATCCAGCGTGTAATGTACGTTAAAAATGTCCAGACCAGTACAATACTTTTATCTGGTAAACATTATTTTTTATGTTGGCAATACTTGTAGCGAGAATGTTTAGAGCTTGCTTGGCGCCCTTTATACCCCAGTTCTAGATATTATAGATCGGGGCAAACGTGCTTTACTGCTTTCACGCACACTGGAGTCTAACAGTCTACTCAGCACCTATATATTCATGATTATTGCTTAGTAGTCGTGTGGTTTTGTAGTTCTAAAAATTATTATCTGGAGCACATTTCATATTTGGACTAACACAGACTTACATCTACGTCAAATATATTCATTAATAATTACGATATTATATTAAATGGTAAGGCCGCGTTTTTCATAAATATTGTTCATTTCAAGCACGCTAAAAAACTTTAAAAATTAGACGTACATTTCGAACATTTAAAACCATAAATTATAATACATGTATAGTTATTTTGAGTTTATCAACAAATAATATTAATATTAGTACACGTATTAAGTTTATTAGTTACAAGCTTATGATAAAATCGGGTATTCGCACATAAAATAATTAAGCATTGGCCTGGTCCAGAACAAAAAATATGTCAGAAACATGTTTTTGACATTGACGCTGACAATTTCGGAAATACAGGTTTCCGATAAATTTCTCTTTGGTCTGGACGGGATTTTGGGATTTTAAACTATTTATTATAAAATTACTTTAATATACAGTAAGTATTTATTTTAATAAGATTTCATCATTTATGTTTTTTATATTATTATAAATCAATTTTTTAAACCAAAATATTGCAATGCAACTCTGAAGAGCGAACATTATTTTATTAATGAATTGTAATATTTTATATTTTTAAGTTATCTATATTTCAAATCTTAACAAAAGTATCAATGGTTTTTGTGTTTAATTGAGCAATAATATGAAATTAGACTATGTTTTAAACATAGTTTTACGGAGTATTTAGAAACCACAAGTCCAAAGTATATCCTAAATTGGTATAATGAAATATATATATATATATATTTTAAATCTACAACAAAAAGTTTTACTCCTAATTAACACTTTAAAATGGAAATAACAGTTTATTTAATGAAACAACAAAATATGTAAAACAATTAATATTATGCAACAATCTTTATAAAATATACAGTACATCACAAAACAGTAAGAACATTAAATAAGTAAAGTAAATATGTATATGTAGGTACTTATTTTAATAAGTAAAAATTATGTAAAGAAACGAAATCTATATAACAGTGTACCTAATATTTCTGTTGTTATTAAATGTCGTATACCAACACGTAATTGTTTAAGTAGAATAAAGACGTATTAATATAGTAACGACATCGTGATAAAAAAATAATAAGACATTTGTGAATTTTAATACATTTTAAAATAAAAATACAATATTCCATTATAGCTCTCTCGCGGGTTATATATATAACGTAACCGACTATTTGAAATATAAATGTCTGAGAAATATCACTTAAATTGTGAAAAATAACTATTTATATTAAACAATCAGTGGCGTAATTTGGCAATGTTAGTGGGGGGGGGGGGGATAAAATATTTTAACATTTTACCTATACGGCTATACCCCCCCCATAAAAAAAATAAAAAGTATTTATTATAAGCACCTTTCAGAATTCAGAGTAATATATTTATGTACCCATGAGACATGGAATAAATTCCGATTAAGTGTACAAATCGATAAGTTATTTTTAGTTCAATAGGACTACGGAAAAATATTAGGATAGGATAAGATATGACAATATTCTTTCGATCGTCGTCGATCCACGATAAAATAATACTTTACTGCTCGGTGGTTTATTTTTGTACCACTACACAATGCATAAACAAACTCAAAACTTACACAAAACATATTCATATTGCAATAATGATACTTATAAACTTGCGTGGCTGCATTTAAAACGAACTATATAGGTATGAAGTAATTATGTACAACTAGCATAAAGGATTTGTTTTTTTTTGTATTATTTCTATAAAGTATAAAATATAGGCTATTTATAATAATATTAATTCGCCGAGGTATTTGATTTCAATATATACATTTATATATATATAAAAAAAAAATAATATTAGATAATGAAGTACATAGGTATGTAGTAGGTATGCTCTTAAAAAAAAAGGTCATGGGGAGGATACGACACCCAAATCCCCCCCCGGTAATTACACCACTGTAAACAATTAATATTATTAACGTAGTTTTTAATTATATAGAACATGGATACTGTGACGGTTCACTATTGGCCAACGGAATCGCAGAGTTTATTGATACAACCACTTACACTTTTCCTCACGGTTACGCTCATACTTTCATCATGTACAACACTTATGTTATGCACATCTATTTGGACCAATCATTGGGAAAATATAGAATGGGATTTTCAAGAAGTAAGGTTTTGAGAACTCAACAAAAACTAATTTAGAAAAATGTACCTACGATAAAATATAAATGTATATTTTTTAAGGCAATATCAGTTTTGAAAACACAGAATACATCGTCCAAATGGTTTAATAACGTAAATACTGAATGGCTAGTAAATGGAAATGCATTAAAAATTACAATTAATGATATAAAACCATCACCAGCAAATAATGGAGATGCCTTATTAGATTTGGCTACAGTAAATCAATACCACCAAACAGATTTTTACGACATACAACCACTATTATATCAAACGGGAGAAACAACAGTTATACTTGTACCAATGTACAGTGGAATTTGGACTTTATGTATCTCTCTAACAGGTACTTTTAACAATTCCAACTACAACACGTACGTATACATTTTAAGCATTAAAACAAACGAGGAATGGAACTTAGGACAGGACAGAATGGCGCCACCTAATGGATTTGTATACAATCCTTTTTATTATTTCTTAATAAGGTTTTAGAATATCGGGGATTTTAAACAATTTATATATTTTATTACTTGTTAAACCGAAAAAATACAATTATTGTAATAATGAAATAAATCTGGATGGCTATTATAGCATTATTTCATTATTACGAGTTAATATTAATAGAAATTATGCAGTTTATTATATTATAGTATATATTAATATAATATAATAAATTAATATAATTAATCATAATTATGAAGCAATTACGCTGCATGATATTCGCAGTGTAAATATAATAGATTTAAATGCAGACCAAGAGTTAACCATTTGATAAATTTATTTTTCTGAAAAAAATATGCTACCTCACTGCAACATCAATACATTTAACTATTTAGATCACTTTAGGTACTTAAAATCAGAAATTTAAAATAAAAATGTTAGTATCAATTAAGTTTTTCATTTTTATGGGTAAAATAATTATTTTAATGCTAGTTTAAGACGTATGAATTACAGTTGAATGTCTGCCGCAAAGTAAATATATATAATAATACAAATATATTTTGTAACATTTTTATTTCAGATTTTTTTAATTACGGTGTGATGCATTCAAATTATAAAAGTTTTGTAAATAGTATATTAAAAATATGCAACACAAAATAAAGTCAATAAATTAATCATTTAAATTCAAAATTATAAATCTAAAAATGTCTCAGAATGTATAATTTATTAATTTTCAGAAGATCAGTTAATACAATTGTACCAAGAAATAAATAATAAAATGCGAACGGTGCTACCCAAGTGTGTGAATTATTTAGCTGAAGAACCCCCAGAAGAGTATTTCAAACCAGACTGGCATCATAGTAAGTATAATAATAATATGACGGAATACTAGTTATCACATTTTAAGTGAATTAACTACATTATTATCTAATCTTGAGCCATACAATAAATAATATTTAGGGCTACCTAACGATGCTTATTTTATACAAAATATGTTTTATGTATTTTAAAATGATAATAATAAGTTTTAATCGAATTTTTAGATTCTGAGCGGGGTGAAGAATGTATTGATTTTACCATGATGCCTTTTTTTAATTTTTTTTTTTTTTTGTGTCAGTCATCACGTTTTGGGACAGTAAAAGTGCTTCGATTTTCGACATCAGTACCTTGTTCGATCAGAAAGTGAATCTAGTTGGTACTTAGGGGGTCAAAAGTAAAACTCATTTCTAAATAATCGGGATAAATAAATTTAAAATTAAGAGAAAAACGGGAAATTTTACGCACAATCAGTTTTCGACAAAATGGATTATGGTTTTTGAATTAACTTTAAAATAAATGACCATAGATACATGAAATTTTCACTGAATATTTGAAGTATATTCTATCCACCATGCAATTTTCAGAAAAATTTCGACGTAAGTTGAAATATTTATAGGCATCTGCAATTTACGATTATTTATTTTTTTAAATTAATATCGATAAAAATCGATTTTTTGGGTAAAAAAGCTTGGAAATTTAATACAAAGCTCCTAACATATTGTAACAATAGCAGTTGAAAAATAAAATAAATTTGGTCACAATTTTTTTTATAAGCATTTAAAGTTTGAATTTTAACAAAATGCGTAAAAATCACGAAAATTCACAAATCATTTTAAGCTAGAAATTCATAAAAATTATCTTTTTAAATCCAAGAAGTGTCAATCTTTATCACAAAAAAATGTCCACCTGAAATTTAAAATAAATTTTCACGAGCATTTGAAATTTAAATTTTTACAACATTGGATTTTCAATAGATTTCTTATTTAGCGATTCTTATTTTGGTATAACTCTAAAACAAATAACCGCAGATATACTTGAAATTTTCACTGAATGTTTATATAGAGGCATTTTCTATATTTGATAAGATTTTTCAAATATTTTGATTAGTTTTGAGGTGTTTACAGAGACATTTTTACACATTGCTACGACAGCAGTTAAAAAATATTAAAAACGCATATAGCCACGATTTTCTTTTATAAGCATTTAAAGTTCAAATTTCGACTAAATACGTAAAAAATTATGGCAATGTTCAAATTATCTTAGATAGAAATTCATAAAAGTTTTTCTTTTAAAATCTAAGATTTTAAAATATTTGATAATCTTTATAGATATATTATTATATCCTAAACAGATAAACCGTTTCCGCTCAGAATCGTTTTTCGCATACAATGATATAATATTATTGGATTCAAATTTAATTCCATTCATTACAGTAACCCACTTGTAACCTACTGTACAGCAGAGCGACATCCACGACTTACCCTCTTTTTTTTTGATATTATATTATGTTTAGGTCATCTTTTTAAGCATTTAAAGGGTTTTAGCTCTTTTAGGAAATTTAACACTACAAGGATTAATATTAAAATTTTGTACTGCTATAACAAAAAAATGTATTCAAGTTTGAAATTAACTTAGATATAATAAGAACTTTTTTGAATATTGAGGTCTAAAAAATAAAAACGCACAAAACAATTTTGCCGTGTACGTTTGTAAAAAGGAGATAACACATGCGTGTTTAGCATCCTCCAATTTGTTATTTTTCCAACGGATCTGTACGATGTAAAAATCAAGAACGACAACAGAAAGTTGAACAATAATTCCTTTTTCAGATAGTTTACGTAAAAAAATAGAAACGTTTCAGCCTTGTAATTTTTTAATTAAATTTTATTTTTTTGGTTAAACTATGAATAAAATAAAAAATTAAGTGAATTTCTAAGTAAATTATTTACATTTTTAGAGATTTATAGGGTATTCACAACCCTAAAAATAATAATAATATGTATAACTTAATACAATTTTGAATTTATTATATTGCTTTATACAAAAAAAAAAAATCGTTAAATGAATAAAATAGTAAAGTAAATTAGTCACGCTATTATTACTCTTAGACTTATACCTAACCTACATACAATATAATATATATACGTATTTATTATATTATGTTTATAAATAAATATCATGCTTTAATTGGTATTCTTGTACATTTAATCACGCAAACAAACTATACATGAAATTGTTGTTTAGCTCATATTTTTATAAATTAATTTTAATTTTACACATTAATAATCGTATAATATTTCAAATAATTTTTGCGGTTTTTAGGACCAAATTTAATAATTTTACATATTTAAGATTTAGACAATATATTAAACATTAATTTCAATCACTACTTTTGAGTACCTATTGAACATATTAGTAAGTAGTCACTCAACTGGAATTTGGGTATTGAGTGAACTTTGTCTCTAAAGTATAAATCACTCAAAGATATGTGTTAAATTAAAATCCAATAATATAAAATTATCGCATACGAAAAGATTTTTATAACAGACGGTTTGTCATACTATATTTGTAAATACATTTTATCAACGGAGCCAATCGTGATCCGCTGAGTGTAAAATTTGTTACGCACTTCTTATAAGTGACTGAGACAAAAAATGTTAGTGTAACGTCTCCTGAAAGGTAATTTACTAATTTATTTTACAATAATTAGCAATAGACTGTAGTCTGGACTAATTTTTGTCAAAATATTGCTTCACCAAATGTGTGTATAAAATTTAAAAATATACGTTAATTTCCCAGAATAATATTTTTAAATTAAAACAAAATAACTAAAATTGCTTTTCTTCTTCAAAATATTTAATTTCGTCAAAGTTTATTTTCAAATGTCAATAAAAAAGAATTTTTGAATAGTTTATTAGATTTTTTATTATAGTATGATTGTATAAACATTAAACAACTAATGACGAATCTTAAATATAATTTGAAATAAAGATTTACAAATTGAAGATTTAAAAAACCAAAAAATAGATATAAAATTATTTGCAAATCTTCATACGTACAACATTAATATTTGAAAATGTTCATAATTCACTTTAACATTATTAAATCGTAAAATGCTAATGAGAGAACACAAATAATTTTCTCAACTGAATTTTCATGATAAGCTAATTCACTTTAAAATCAAAACTTAGAGCACATTATTAAAACCATAAAACGAAAATTTACTTTTTGTTGTACGTTTAAGAGGACGCCACACCAGTATGTAGGCACCTTATAAGTGCGTAACATAGTAAGTTTACGCTCAGTAGATCAAGTTTAGCTCCGTTAATAAAAATTTGAAGTGAATTTATTTCTTATAAAATTGAAAGGCAAAAACAGTGTTTAAGTGCATGTTTACGCTATATTTTGTATATGCAAAACTTGCAAAAAAATTGAACTATCATAAAAACCAAATATACGAACGCAGATAACGTTCTTACCTTCAAATTTTATAAGAGGTCAAAATTTACTATAATTTTTAAACTAACGGAGCTAAACTAAATCTGCTGAGCCTGAGCGTAAATTTCTATTACGCTATTGTAAGACAGAGACAACACATGCGGGATGTACTCAATATAGGTACTAATTTAGATTCTAAGCGTTGTGATGAATGTATTGTTGTACAATTACAAAGAGTAGAAAAAATGCTTTTTAATTCCAGCACAAGAATTTTTGTGCTATAACATACCGCTACTCAGCAGTAGGAAAATTAATCTAATTGGTACTAGAATTGGGGGAGGGTCAAAAGTAAACAACTAATGGAAAACCATAATTTTTTCGTAAAACCTGTTTTTAATAAAATAATTTATTTTTTGTGTAATTCACTTTTTAATATAGAACTTGAAATTTCCATCAAATGTTTGTGTTAACATTTTTCAGCTAAATTTTCAAAATTGCAATAACTTAAAAATACATTTTTCACTTAAAAATGTCCAATTTCAAACAATTTATCTAAGTAATTTTGTTGTAATTCAAAAACATTATTTGTGACATAATATTCAAATATGTAAATTTTTTTTTTATCAGTTTTGAGTAAAAATACTATTACAGCTCAATAATTAAAGAATATAAGAATGTTAGACATCTTACAGTACACAATGACATTTTGATTGAATTTAATGTATTTAAATACCTCTTTATAGGTATTGACTAAAAATACAATATAATAATAATAACATAATGTGATATATAATCAACCGTGTAATACTAGTAGTAAACCAAATACCTTTAATAGTTTAATTGCAATATAAAAATATATAAATCATATTCCTTTTTGGTTTATAGTGGTGTACCATTGAATTCAAATTTAACACAACCATTAGTGATCCACTTAATACCTATATCAAGGCAAAACCCATTTGGCACTTTCTTATCAGTTACCTTTTCATATCTGTTAATTTTTGTAAATAAAAGTAAAATATATTACGTAAATCCTGAGCAGTAAGTAGCATAATCATGGTTGGAGGCCCATATGTCTATTTATATGTGAAATACAGTTAACATACAATAGTCATACTATCATTATTTTCTAGATTAAATTATTTAATAGTAAAGTATTATTTAATACTACTTAAGTAAAACTCTGCTTTGATAATTAAAACAGTTTTGTAACTGTAATGTAACTTAAGAAAAAAAAAATTGTTGATTCATAAATGGATAATTTGATGTCATGTTTTTTTAAACCGGCTACGTAAAAGAAATTAAATTTATTCAGTTCATACTATTTAGAGTTTAATATTACGATTGCATATTGACTTTAAATATTCTAATATATTTTAATAGTTATTATAGGTATATTATATTATATATGCCATATTGACAAATTTGTCTTTTTGATTACATAAGTTAAATTTTTTATTTATTATGATTCAATATTGATAGCCAGATTATTATCATCAACACATATTAACTAAAACTGTCTTAAAATATTTGTTTTATTTATAAGTTTTACCTGAAAAAATAAGAAATAAATCAATTTATTAAACTTAAAAATGAAAGATGGTTGTTTGAATGCTACAATAATTTTTTTCTATACAAAGGTTATTGAGAATTTTGATTCAGTTACCAAATAGAATTTAAATAATACATCATAATTCATTAAGAATAGTTCTTAACATTAAATAATATGTAGGCTATCTAATATTTTTTTTTTTTTTAAACAGTAATAGAAACAAAGATAAATTCATTAAAAAATAATATTCTATAATAATTTCAATTACCTATCAAACTGTTATGTAATAATTTTTTAATTACCTATTATGTTTAAGGAATGCAAAATATGTCAATATCATGTGCATTGGTATGCATTATAATAGTCATTACTGCAACATTGATTGGACTTTTTTCTATTTTTCGTCATCAAATAAGTGCTATGTTAATTACTGCGGTGATGTATTTACTAGCAGGTAATTATTAGTTAATTGTTAATATCTAGCTTATACATTTTATATGAAAATTAAGTTATAAAATATTAAATAATATACAAGAATCCTAAGAATGAACATGATTTATGATTTAAGTATGAATATTGGTAAATTTTAGGATAGATATACTAAAAAGTTCTGTCATACTGCAAATGATGATTGTAATTTTAATTTTACAAATCATATATAGTGAATATTAGAATAAGCAATCTATTATGGTAATTCTGAAATATAGAAACCTGAAATTTGTTTGATTATTTTTTCAGTCAAATTCTTTTTAAATATGCGTCTACTTAGATACAACCAAAATTATAACATTATAAACCAAAATTCACTACAATTTAAGTGAAAATAGTTAATAGTTTTTTTTTTTAAATATAAATAAAGTTTTAGACAATGCTGAAACAAAAAAATAATCAAAATAATTTTGAAGTACTCAGGTATACAACATTATCGAAAAACACAAAATGTTATGATTGATGTTACTCATTGATGCAATATTTACTTTAACACCTAATAATTTTTTATTTTAGATTAACCATAATAGATTGTTTATCCTATGATGCACAATTTCTTGTTTATAAGATGTCAAACTATGCAATAAACATTTGAATATGACAGAGTATGAGCAGTTATCTGTCAAACCTAAATTTACCATAAAATTTAAATCTAAACATAATAAAGGAACACTTTATAATAATAAAAAAATGTTCTCAAATAGGTACTTTTAACTTTTTTGAAACAAGTAATAACCTAGTATATGATGTAAAATCATTATTATTGTTATTTTATAGCAACTTTTGGTTTGTTTACCTTGGGAATAATGCACAATAAACATCATTCAAGAAAAACTTATAGCCAGAATAATTGCTATCAAACACTAGCACTTATAGATGGTATGATCAATGCTGGTGGAAATATGTGTCAAACAATGCAGTTTTGGGAACAGTTACTGACTGCTAGAATATACTCATTAGGCTGGAGTGTAAATATGGGGTGGATAGCAGTTATTTTATGTATTTTAACTAGCATTTTATGGATTATTTTATCTAAGATAATGAGAGTCACCATAAAATAGATCAGACATTAAATCTGTTAATCTATATTTAAATAACATACTAACCAGTTACTATTCTAATCTATGATACTAATTATGTAATATAATTGGACAATAACCAATTATTATGTATTTATACATTTTTGATTCTACATAATACATTAGCGTAAATAAGAATAATTAACTGTTCATAATTTATCATAAAGAGATAGGTATATATGTTTTATTATTTATTTGAAATTTATATTTTTTTTTTATGAAAACATTTAGTACATTGAATGCCATGAGAAAGTGTCTATAATTTTTATGAATAATATCAGTCACAACTTGCCAGTAATTTGCCATACGAGCAAAGGGTATTAAAAAACATTTATTTGTCAATGGAAGGTTACAACTTTCAAGTGGTGTTGGACTATATAGAACAATAAATGCATGATACTGAAAATAAAGAGTGGCTTGTAGAAATGTGACCACAAGCATTGTCTCATGGCAATGACAGTCAAAACACACTCATTTTATTGTAATTGAAATGTTCAGCTAATATTTCCAATCACTTAATATGTATATCAATGATTCAATTTGATACATGTATTTTTGAAATCTTAAGTTACCAATGTATAAGCATTAATTCATAAATTAGATTTGCCAATTAATATGATATTTAATTTAATTTTAAATAACACTAGTAGTTTTATAAGTAGCCCTAACCAAAACTGATGGAAGCACCAATCAAATTGAATGTTAAAAGCAAGGTTAAAAGTTAATGCCCTGATAGGTTTTTGTGGTATCTGAAATTACAGAATACTAACCAATGCACAATTATTTATATATATTACAAAACAGAACAATTTTTTCATCATAAGCCACTAATTGTTTCATAAGTTAATGTTTTTTTTTTTTATCAATTTGAATACATGTAATACAAATCAAATTTAGGCCAGTTAAACAATTATTAATACCATAACAAAGTTTTTATTAGTATTTTAGATTTTATAATTGTTGACCATAATTTTAACTGTCAAATGTTTTAGTGTGAAAATAAAACGGGAAATAAAATTAAAAATAAAGAGGTACCTACCTATATTTTTATTGTTTCTCACCATACACCTAATTTTAATTGGGTAAAGCCTAATATTACTATTATAATAGTAACTTAATAAAATGTTAGTAAATACCATCCACCTACGAATAATCTTTATTAATAATTTTTTCTTTTAAACAGGTAATATGCAGACGCCTATTCAAATATAATAATAATGATAACAATATATTTTAAAAAATTAGTGAGCACACCTATAGCAAAATAATACAGAAAACTAGTTTATGAATCCTAGAATAAAAATCTTCAGATTACATTATTACACGCATGAAAATGATTTGACTGGGAAACAGTACATTTTGATCTATTTTGACGACACCAATCAATCGATTTCTCAATGTTTTTTCCATAATAATCAATGTCTATTTCGATTTTTTCAATTATGGCAATAGGTAATACGTTTTAGACGAGTTTTGGATTTCTACCCCTCATATATTAAGAATTGATTCAAAATTGTTCATAATATTATTAAATATATTAATATTTAGAATGAAGTATAATATACCTATTTGTAACTCAATATTAAAATCATTTTCATGTTGTGAGTAATATTGTAGTCTGAGGATTTTTATTCCGATAACCCTAATTAATAGATGAGCACTAACATATCAATCATTAAATTGATAAATACATTTAATTGTAATGATATTCTTTTCATCGTATAATTGGATAGATGTATCTACCTATCCATCATTTTATATCAATGCGAATTGATGTGTACAATGTTAAGGAAAAAGTTCGCTAAATAGTAAAAAAATCTCAAAAAAAAACCAAGCCTGGTTGTTCGCCATGTACAATATATTTTTGGAATCATCCTTTTAAATTTAACCAATATTATTGTGATCATGGTCATCAAAAAAAAAATTGAAAATTAAATTTATGAACGACAAAAGCACATGTTTAATAATTGTGGTATCAATTATGTATAAATAAGACAATTCAATACACTAATTTTAAAGCTAATTACTTGTTGGTAAAAATTATTAGTGACTTACATAATAAAGAAGATCCGTTTCCGTTGACGAAAATGTGGAATTATTACTTGAACAATAAATACAAAAACGTGCTCAATACCAACAGCCAAATCTATCTAAGAGAAACCAAGGTCCAAGAGCTTCATTCACAATAGCAAAGAACGTTAAATATTAATAACGGATTAAACAGTTGTAGTGAACTAGTGAATAGTGATAATCGGCAATCGCTATCGATTCGCCGAAACAAGTCACAACGAATTTTAAAGAAGGAAAAACCCGCAATAACACCATGAATTAGTTTAGGGAATAGAGATAACGGATAACCTAACCATAATTCTTACAGATGAAAAATACAATGAATTATAATGATAAACTCACAGATATATAAAGTACTTACTTTATAAATATTCTGTGGATAAACTCTTCAATATTATTCAAGGTTAAATAGTCATGGAAAAAAGCCTTATTCATGGGGGAAAAACAATAGTTGGTTATTTTATCAACAACAATAGTCAACATTACAAGATACTTGATAGAAGATACTACACTATATATAATATTAATATACTACATAGTATATACTATATAGTTAAATTCATTGAAAAGTAATAAATTGTAAGAATTAAGTAAACTTAAAAATTTAAGGTACCTACTGAAATCTAATTATCTAAATTCTGTTTGTTCGTTGATAGAATAAAATTATATTTCATTCTAATATTAAATTATTATAATGGCTGCACCACCAGCCGCATTAGTGAGTAAGGTAAAAAAACATTTTATCGGTATTCCTGCACCTCTTGGATATGTCGCCGGTGTTGGTCGAGGAGCCACAGGATTTACAACACGGTCTGATATTGGTCCAGCACGAGATGCCAATGATGTTTCAGATGATCGACATGCACCACCCACCAAAAAAAAAAAAAAAGATGAAGAAGAAGATGATGATGAGGATTTGAATGACTCCAACTACGATGAATTCAGCGGCTATGGTGGTTCCTTGTTCAGTAAGGATCCATATGACAAAGATGATGAAGAAGCAGATATGATTTATGAAGAAATTGATAAACGAATGGATGAAAAACGTAAAGAATACAGAGAGAAACGATTAAAAGAAGAATTAGAGAAGTATCGGCAAGAACGACCAAAGATTCAACAACAATTCAGTGACTTGAAAAGAGGGTAAATTAATATATGTACAATATACAGGGTGTCTCCCAAGGATTTACCCATTGCAATATCTCCCAAAATAATGGAGATATCAAAATTCTGGTTTTGTTATAAGACTCACATGGATAAGAACTACAATTATTTCATACCTATTTTAATTTATTTTAATGTTTAGGTAAAAAATCTAAAAAATACATTTTTTATTAAATTATTTCTAAAAAAATGTACTATAGTCATTTTGTAGAGTGTATTTTTCTGAAAATATTAACGTTTCAAAATTGTATTTTCATTAATTTCCTTTTTTTTAGTTTCAAGAAAAATTGTGAATTATGTAACACCATAGTGTTATCAATCATGTCACCCGCCATGCCGCACTTGTTCTCTTACTGTTGGCTGAACACTTTCAGTGTGCCTAGTTATATTCATATTTTGTTTCTTCAAAACTAGAAAAAATATTAAAAATTAGGAAACAAATGAAAATAAAATTTTGAAATGTCAAAATTTTCAGAAAAATAAACTACAAAACGGATATTTTAATTATATTTGAAATAAATAAAAAAATATATTTTTTAACTTTTTTACCAAAACATTATAATAAATTAAATAATGAAATAATTGTGAGTCTTATAACAAAACCAGAATTTAAATATCTCCATTAATCCGTGAAATATCGCATTGGGTAATTTCTCGCGGGGCAGCCTGTATATACTTGCATACATTTATATAATAATGGTGCAATTCCAAAACATTTAACTCGCATAGGTATCATTGACCAATAATGTTAGGAATTTTTCCCTTTTTTAGTTCAGTATTCCAGTACTAACTATAAAATTAATATTCTAATTTTAATGCTCAATTAAATTTTATGATACTATCTAGCAGACAATAAGGATGGGTATAATTTTGTTTTAACCTTGTATTAAATTATGTATTCTAAAATAAATCAATTTTAATGCTAAATTTAGTTAAGGTCTTTTGGTGCTATGCATCACATAATATTTAAATACTGTTTTTCCTAAAAATTTATTACTTTTTAGATTGACTATGGTTAGTGAAGACGAATGGCGCAATATTCCAGAAGTTGGTGACGCTAGAAATCGTAAACAAAGAAATCCTAGAGCTGAAAAATTCACACCATTACCAGATACTGTACTTTCACGAAGTTTAGGTGGTGAAAGTACTTCTTCTATTGATTCAGGAAGTGGTCTTATGAGTCAATATCCACATGGTACTGTTACACCTGGAATGTTAACTCCATCTGGAGACTTAGATCTACGAAAAATGGGACAAGCTCGTAATACTTTAATGAATGTAAAACTTAACCAAGTATCAGACTCTGTTGAAGGACAAACTGTAGTTGATCCTAAAGGCTATTTGACTGATTTACATAGTATGATCCCAACATATGGGGGAGATATCAATGATATAAAAAAAGCTAGATTATTGTTAAAGTCTGTTCGAGAAACAAATCCTAATCATCCACCAGCTTGGATAGCATCAGCTCGTCTTGAGGAAGTAACAGGAAAAATTCAAGCTGCTCGTAATGTTATAATGAAAGGTTGTGAAGATAATCCAAAATCTGAAGATCTTTGGCTTGAAGCTGCTCGCCTACAACCTCCAGAAACTGCTAAAGCTGTTATTGCCCAAGCAGTTAGACATATTCCAACATCAGTTCGTATTTGGATAAAAGCTGCTGACTTAGAATGTGAAACTAAAGGTAAAAGAAAAGTTTACAGAAAAGCTTTAGAACATATTCCAAATTCAGTTAGATTATGGAAAGCAGCTATTGAGTTGGAAGATCCAGAAGATGCTCGAATCTTATTAAGTCGCGCTGTTGAATGTTGCCCAACTAGTGTTGATCTGTGGCTCGCTTTGGCTCGATTAGAAACTTATGAAAATGCACGTAAAGTCTTAAATAAAGCTCGTGAAAATATTCCTACTGACAGACAAATTTGGACTACTGCTGCTAAATTAGAAGAAGCCAACGGTAATATAAATATGGTTGAAAAAATCATTGACCGCGCTATATCTTCTTTAAGTGCTAATGGTGTCGAAATTAATAGAGAACAATGGATTAAGGAAGCAATAGAAGCTGAAAAATGCGGTTCGGTAAAAACATGTCAAGCTCTTATTAAAGCTATAATCGGATATGGTATAGAAGATGAAGACCGTAAACACACATGGATGGAAGATGCTGACTCATGTGCTAGTCAATTAGCTTATGAGTGTGCAAGAGCTATTTTCTCTTATTCGTTAGCTGCTTTTCCGAGTAAAAAGTCTATTTGGTTGAGAGCTGCATATTTTGAAAAAAATCATGGTACGAGAGATTCTTTAGAAACATTGTTACAAAAAGCTGTTGCTCATTGTCCAAAATCTGAGGTATTATGGTTGATGGGAGCCAAATCAAAATGGTTAGCTGGTGATGTACCAGCAGCTCGTGGTATTTTATCTTTGGCATTTCAAGCGAACCCAAACTCAGAAGAAATTTGGCTTGCTGCTGTCAAATTAGAGTCTGAAAATTCAGAATTTGATCGTGCAAGACGTTTATTATCTAAAGCCAGAGCTTCAGCCCCAACTCCAAGAGTAATGATGAAATCTGCTAAACTTGAATGGTGTTTGAACAATTTAAGTACAGCTTTACAAATCCTCGAAGAAGCACTTATTAAGTTTCCAGATTATGCTAAATTGTGGTTGATGAAAGGTCAGATTGAAGAACAACAAGGAGATGTAGATAGAGCACATGAAACTTTTAATTCTGCATTAAAGAAATGTCCTAGTTCTATTCCTTTGTGGATCTGGTTAGCCAGATTAGATGAGAAAAGAAAAATGTTAACCAAAGCTAGATCAGTGTTGGAAAAAGGTCGTTTGAAAAATCCTCATAATCCAGAACTATGGTTGGAAGCTATACGTATAGAATTTCGAGCAGGTATGAGAGACATAGCAAACACAATGATGGCCAAAGCACTACAAGAATGTCCAAATGCCGGAATATTATGGTCAGAAGCCATATTCTTGGAAGCAAGACCACAACGTAAAACTAAAAGTGTGGATGCTTTAAAAAAATGTGAACATGATGTAAATGTACTTTTAGCTGTTTCTAAATTATTTTGGAGTGAACGTAAATTACAAAAATGTCGTGAATGGTTTAATAGAACTGTTAAAATTGATCCAGATTTTGGTGATGCTTGGGCATATTTCTATAAATTTGAAGTATTACATGGAACTGAAGAAGTACAACAAGATATTAAAAAGAGGTGTGTTGCAGCAGAACCTCATCATGGTGAAGCATGGTGTATTGTATCAAAAAACATTAGCAACTGGAGACTTACGACTGAAAATGTTTTAATGTTAGTTGCAAAAGACTTACCTATTCCAATTTAAATAACATGATTCAAATAGTTGTTCATTTAAGAGCTAAACTAATATGTAAAATGTAAATAGACAATAAAAATAATTTTTTTATTACGTTATACTAATATTATTTAAGCGATTGTAGAAGTTTATTGATTTCATTTTGTTTGAAATGTCTGTATGAGATAATATATTATACCCAATAATAATAAAATGAGTATTCCATTAAAATAGTATAATAAAATTAACAATCTTATTAACTAATTAAACTAAATGATTTTCATACATTTAGTATGTAACTGGAAGGTCTGACAAATTAAACAACTTGATCTTAACAACATTTTTAATTTTTATTTAACCGAATTTGCAGATACTTGCACTATCCATATATTACAGCAATTTGTGTTATTTAATAACTGTATTAAATCTACTATAATTATTTTTAAATAGATAATTTGCAAGTATGTTTCTTAGAAAGTTTTATTGTAAATGTATTATATTTAAATAATATAGTTTTTTTTTAAATCTCATACCAAATGTTTATCAGGTAAAATTGAGCCAGTCTTCAAATTCAATAAGTATAAACTTATACTTACTTTTTTTTAATTTTATGATTATTTTTAAATAGGTACATGTGAAAATGAAAATATATATATTTTTTAAAATTATTAATTTTCAATTTATCAGTTACTTAAAAGAGATTTGATTTTTTTTTAAATCATAAAAATAAACTATTTGACGTAAAATTATTTTTAGTACTATACATTTTCTATAAACCTGATCTACAAATTTTCAAATAATTTAAGTTAGTTTTTTAAAAAATTTTAAGTGTAAATAAAAAATGTATATTATACTGTCATAACTGCGTAGTTCATATACTTTTTTTCCTGTTTAAATCAACTGCAAAGGAGGATCTGTCTGAACATTACTGCTCCTCTGCTGCCATCGTTTATTAATTTTTAATACAAAATACAAACACATTTCATACAATAGTTGCTTCACCTTACAAAGTAAATAAATATTACAATTATAACATTTTGGCTCAGTCAAATACCGGAGCGGCAGCCAGTTCGTTAGCTCATGATTTCGCCTTGGTTATCCTTTCACCTTGCTTTTTGCAGCTTAGGATGCTGTCTACCATGTCGTAGAAGGACTGAGTGGTGTGTTGAGAGGCAGCCTATGTAGTTCATATACTTGAAACAACTTGATAGCAAACTGCATATGTGACCATATAACACATGGGGAATGCTTACAAAATACTTTAATAAATAAGATATCTCCTACTTCTACAGCTATAAATATTTATATATGGGTAGTGACTTCAATAATATCCTGTATTCTTGCTAGTTGTTTTATACATCTATGATAATTGATTTAATGAGTAGTACTCAAGTCTATAAATTATTAAAAATCAAAAATTTGGATTAGAACAAAATAAATTATTTCATTTGGAAGGTTGTTCTATTATGGCCTTATGTATATAAAAATATATATGTAACATATGTTGAGATAAATAGAAATTTATCATGTATGGAAAATGGACATATAAACATTTGATGAAAATTTCATATAATTACGTTTTTTCCATTTTGAGTTATACCAAAAAAACCAAAATCAAATTTGTCTTAAAACTGGTTTTGCGTAAAAATATCCGTATTTCATTAATTAGTTTTATTTCACGAAAGTTTTGGAAACTACTTACTACTAGGCATTTTTTACTTTTGTCTCTTAACTCTCTCCCCACCAATTTCTAACTATATTTAATTTTCTACTAGATTAAAATGCTTAAGTAGAAAATTAAAGAATTTTTACTGCTCAAAAAAAATTTAAAAAGTAATACATTCATCGCCCTGATCAAATATTTTTTTTTTCAAAATGACCGCCAAAAATATGATCATGATAAATAATGTGGAATATCCTTGTAGTTTAATATGATTGGTTTAGAATGTCAAATCAATGTTAACATATGATTACTCATTGCATCACTTAAAAAATAATAATAACGTTTATCAGTATTTCTATAATGAATCATTTAGATTTAGAACAGAATTTGTTTTTAGATTGGCAATTAAGAATTTTTATATATTTAAGTAATTAAGTCGCATGTTTCTAACTTTTATTGTTTAAAATTTATTACATACATTGTGCGTTGATATAAGCCGGTGTATGTATTTTCACCCAACCAGCTTTTATTTTTACATATTATAAAGTGTAATAAAATAATGGAGAAAGATGATGAAAAGTTCTTTTATGAAGATGAAGTGGCCATGGTATCTTCAAAAACGGGTCTAGTCAAGTATGGTTTGGTTTTAACGACGAACAGATCACGATCAGAAACAGAGCTGAAAAAGAGCTCATATAAAAATCATAATGAGATCAAAGTGATCTGGCATCCAAATGGGACTGAAGAAATTATCTCAGATGATAAAGTATGTTGTTTATCTATCGACAGGTTAAATGTTTTTAAGTATAGCCTTAATTGTGTTTAACTTCCTAGGTTGTGTTAATGGATCGATCATTAATGCCTGGAGATGTAGTACGTAAAGTTAGTGAAGGCAAACCAAGTCAATTTGGATATTGTGAAAATATTGATATATACGCCACAGTTAAAATTCTTAATACCAACAAAATAATAGAAAATATCAATTCCCGAAACTTTACTCACACAAAAGTATGTAGTTATTTAATATTATAAGTATAAAGCAATTATATGTATAAAAATAAATTTATGTTCTTTTAATTTTTATACATTATTTTGCTTTAAAAATAATTTTTTTTATTATTAGACTAAAGCTGGGTTCCCGCGACTACTGATTTTGATGAATTATAGTTCAACCACAGAATTATTATTATTAATAATTATTCTGTGGTTCAGCTATTATAATTTGTCAAAAATACATCATTATTTTAGTATATAATTCCCAGTCTTCATCTTTTTTACGATTATATAATATATTTCTTTGACTAATGTCACTTTACTAACAATCCATTATAAAATCAGCAAATAACAAATACCAAGTACCTACTGAATAGTCTGAATATTTGTACAATTATTTGCACTACATGGCAAATATTATGTATACAAGTCGTAGGAACCATCTATTAAGACTCAATCTTCTTTCATAGCTTTTTTCTACTGATTATCTTTTTAAGATTCTGAACGAAGTGATGAATGTATTGATTTTACTCTGATGTGTGTTTTTTTTTGTCTGCATACAGTATAACTAGTCGAAATAATGCTTCAATTTCAAACTTTGGGGGTATTTTTCGATGGAAAAGTGAATATCCTTGGTGCATTATAAAGGTCAAAAGTTAACATTTTCCAACAGTTTTCAAAAAAATCGAGAAAAAAAAAATGACAGAAAAACGGGAATTTTTACGCAAAACCAGTTTTCGACCAAATCGATTTTTTTATATGGTTGTAATTCAAAAACTAATCACTGTAAATACTTGAAATTTTCCCCAATTTTTGACTTTTTTTGAGTTATTTATAGACCACTGAAATTTTCTATGACCAAAAAAACTTGAAAATTAAATACAAGGTTCCTTATGAGTTGTTCTTATTGTAGCTAAACAAAATTAAAAATCGTTAGTTCCAATTTTTTTTATGTGTTTATAGTTCAAATTTTTACGAAATCTGTCGAAAACGCGAAAATTTGAAAGTAATTTTAAAGTTGAAAAATCATAAAATTTTTTGTGTTTATAACTAAAGATTTAAAATACAACACTATGTTTTCCATAAGTATTCCTTCAAGTAGCTATAGAGAAAACTCGAAGCATCATTATACGAAAAATTTTAGGTGCGTTTGAATTTTAAATTTTTACAAAATAGTGCAACGATAACGATTTATCCTCAAACAATTTTAAACATTTGTTATTATTCAAAAAATATAAGCTGTAGATACTTGAAATTTTTACCAGTTATTAAGATTGGCATTTTCTTTACATGATTTAATTTTCCAAATATTTTGACTTTTTTGAGGTATTTATAGTAGACAACTGAAATTTTCAATTTTTCTGATATTTTTTTTTTGAAGTGTCGATAAAATTTTTTTGGCCCTATTAAAATACTTGAAAATTTAATACAAAGTTTCTCATAAGTTATTCTTATAATGTTTATAGTTCAAATTTTTACGAAATCTGTCGAAAATGCGAAAATTTGCAAGTAATTTTGAAGTTTAAAAATCATAAAATTTTTTGTGTTTATAACTAAGGATTAAAAATACAACACTAAATGTTCCATAAGTCTTCCTTCAAGTAGCTATAGAGAAAACTCGAAGCGTATACTAGGTATAGGAAAAATGTTTTGAGTGTTTGAGTTTTAAATTTTTATGAAATCAGGTATATGTATTTGTATTATTTGTATATCTACTTATTACCTATTTCAAAAACTATTGACTTTTTTCAATTTTTTTTTTTTTTCAAAATTTTAAATCCATCTTGTTCTAGAACTATAAATTTTTTAAATATTTTAACCCTTATATTTATCAGGTAAACCATTATCAACTTTTGATTTTCAAATGAGAACCTATACTTTAAATTTCATAAACTAAAAAGGCTATTTTTTCAATGAAATTTCACGTTAAAATTTTCATTTTTCGTTAATCCATTTACAAGATATAGCCTCCCAAAGTTGGGTGTTTTGTTTGTTATAGGTGAATGTTAGGTAGTATTTATCACCCTGTATATTATATTAATTTAAAACAAACAATATTATATAAGTTTATCAATGACTTAGTGATATGATGATAGGATATATCACATTAAATTCAGTTCTTTTGTTCCTGAATTTCATATATATCATTTCTCTATTTATGCTTTTTTATATTATTTTTTGTGCATTTTTGTATGTAATTTGTATTCTGTTAGTGTAAAGTCAAGTGATGAAGTATGTATGATGCTTTTCTATGTATTTTAGAATGGAAATTAATTAATGTTTTTTACTAGTATCAAATGTTATTTTGATATATAATAACAGTTTTTAGTTAATTTATTGGTATACATTTTACAAGTATAATTTATTAATTATTAAATTAAATTTATAGCCCTTCGCAATTGATTCCTCGGTTTTTTATGAATCATGGGTTGGTGGAGTTTATGATGTAAAATGTAAAGTTACATTTGCTTCTCAAGATGGATCTATTTTTACATTAGAGGATCCATATAGACGAGACTTTATAAGTCTATCTACAAGTGATGTAAGTCAACTTTTATATTAATTATTCAAATATCAAAGAATAAAATTATTTTTTCATACATTTACTTTTTATTGTTTATCAATTATTACCATTTATTAAATAATTCAAAAAATGTCTTTTAATTCTAATATTTAAAAATAGAGTTTTTCAATTGATGACAATGTATTCTATCACGGGCAAAAACTAAAAATGTGTCTAGATTCCTTAGAAAATGCAAAATTTTTAACTATCAGTAACCTTATGAAATGTTTATGGCACAACTATAAGAAGAAATTCAGTTATAAATTTGGGTCCAAGGTAATTAAATAAAGTAGTTATATAAATTAATTTAGATGTTTTATTCATATTGTATTTATAAATTTTAGTGGGTCAAAGTGTATGTTCAAGATGTTATTGTTTCATCAGTTGAAGTTGAATGGTACTGCCAAACATCAAGTAGAACAAAGCCACGCGAAGAATATTGGCCAGAAAGATTATTTACTGGTGATAATTTGAAAAAGTTAGTATTAAAGAAAAATTTTTAATTTATGTTTTAATAAGTACTTGCAGGGTCAGATTGACCTGGCGGGTTACCGAATAAAACTCAGTACAACAATTTTGGGCCGTTTAAGTCATGAAACTTTTGACTGAAAATATATGCTAAGGGGTTTAAAGTTGAAAAAATAAAGCGTAACTATTAGACTTGCACAGTCCATAGTATATGGTTGTGATTGTTATTGATATTAAGTTTATAGATTGGCTGATAAAGCACAAAAAACTCGGTAGGCTGAATTTTTTGTGTCCTTTCTTGAGTTCTTGTTTAATATGATACATGACAATTAATACTAAGTTACTTTGTTGTATACCTTTTTTCCTAAGAAATAGTGTACACTTATTAACTGATAACCCTGTAAATATCTTTTGATTCTATTTGCAGGACATTAAACCAGACTATTTGATCTTAAATTCCTATGACTTAAAATTTTTTAACTCTTGTATTTTGCTCATGTGCAACCCTTATTTTAAATATTTCTGAAATGATCGATTTTTTCATGACATGTTGATTAATCAATTTGTGCTATATTGTACTCAAAATTAGCTAAATTAAATCTATAGATGTAATTTAAAAATAATCTTATAAATTAAACATTTTTTTTTTAATTTTTGTATTATTTTCCTTGTGATATACTAAATTGAAATTCATTGTAAGATTATTACTTTGTATATTTTAAACTTATATATTATAATATAATATTTTCTTTATTACGGAAATAAATTCCAATTACAGTTTTTTTTTTTCATATAATATATATATAATATATTGTACACGTACATTAACAGTAAATGAGTTATATATAACAATAATTTTAATAACAATGATAATAATAATAATAATAAAAATAACTTAAAATTTAAAGAGCAAATAGGTATTAATATTATTCAATAAATATTTAAATACTTAAATTTCTATAATAAAAAAAATAAAATGAAATGAAATAAAACGAGATATTAATTTTATTTCTAATACCTAATTTGTTATGTATTTCCTAGAACATTTGACATAAAAGTATTTAGAAAATTACCAAAAAAATCAATATTTTTTATAGAGTTGGCTGTGGACATTAAAATATTTGATGGAGAATTTCGCATATAGTTTGTAGCTGAATGTTTTATGTAGAATAAATTTACAGATTGGTGGTTTATTGAATTTATTTAAAAATTTATATTTTGTAGTAATTCCGGACAATCAATCATATTATTTAATAATTTGAATAAAAGTTTTGATTTAATTTGCATAAATCTTTGTTTTAATGATTGCATATTGAAAATCCGGATTGTAAGATTATAATCAGAATGGGGTGCTCTATAAACAAAACATTGATAACATAAAAATCTGATAAAATTATTTTGAATTTTGTTTAAATCTTGGATTTGCGTTTCTAAATATGGATGCCAGATTAGGAGTGCATAATCAAAATGTGAACGGATGTGAGTAGTATAATGTTTTTAATGCAGATTCATCTCTAAAGTTTTGACATGTTCGTTTTATAAAACCTAACTTTTTCAACGCTTTATTTCTAATATAAAGTACATGGTCCTTAAAAGATAGTTTGGAGTCAAATTTTACTCCAAGATCGTGTACTGTAGAAAATTTTAATAAATTTATATTACCCAGCGAATAATTTAACTGAATAGGTTGTCTTTTTAAAGAAAATGTAATATAGAAACATTTTTTTTTAATTTAAGTGCATAGCATTTTGCTGGCACCATTTATACATATTATTTAAATCTAATTGTAGTTCAATAGCGTCCTTTGTGCAACTAATATTTTTGAATATTTTTGCATCATCAGCTAACATTAATATTTTAGAATGAGAAATTACATCTGATATATCATTTATAAGAAGGCAAAATAATATTGGGGATAAATGGTCTCCTTGGGGGACACCGGAAGTAACGAGAATTTGTTCAGAGACATAATTTTTATATTTTACAATTTGGGTGCGTCCAGAGATGAAAGAATAAAACCAAGAAAGAAGTGGTTCAGTGAATCCATACGTTTTCAATTTATTTATTAAAAATTTATGATTAAGTGATTAACGCTATCGAAGGCTTTTTCCATATCGGTATATATGACATCAGTTAGTGATTGCATTTCAAAAGAATCCAAGATTGCGTGTTTAAATATGCACGCATATATCTTTATGCTTAAGAATATACTGCTAGCATAATCTCGGGAAAAGATTTTAACACACGAATTGAGATCAGTGACGTCATTTCAGTGCTTTAATAGGGGTACCAAAATTTAAGTAGGCCAATTTTTTTTCAAAATAGTACGTAAATACAGATATTGTTTGTGTGAAAGTGGCTTGTATGGAGTTAGGTCAGGTTAAACTCTTGAAGGATATATTTAAATTAATTCAAATTATTTATTAATAATTTGTTTGTCTTTTGATATAGACCTAAAAATATTTAGCATATGTACCAACATTTAACCAATGCAGTTTATAATAAATATATTATACCTATTTATTAACGTATTATAATAAATAATAATACAATGTACATAATTAGTTTTTTTAAATTAATTATGCTTTTATAGCTTATATATTACCTTCTACTTTTTCGTTTGGAAAATCTATCTACTGTTGCATCTAAATTTATTTTGTAAGCATACTCTTTTTTTACCGCATGATCATTAAATCGCTAAATTATTCGTCTTCTATTGAAGTCTGAAGATCTAAGATATGAATTTACTCTTTTAAATGAAGAAAAAATATTTCATTTCATGCCACTTGAAGAATGCTTATATACTAACTGTTGAACCCTGTCGGCGGCATTGTAGATTGTAGTTCAGGCCAATAAGACATAGGCAAAAATAGGGGAATCAAAGTATACCCTGCGGCTTGCATTCCCTCATATGGCGCTCCCGTTTGAGACAAATAAGAGGTAGGATTTTTAATAGGCTACGAAGTGCACAAGTTCAGCTAGTAATGAATATTATTATATGCTTTAATATGCATTTTTTTTACTACATTCCTTTAATTAATTAGTGAGGTATACTCCAAAAACATATAAATCTGGTCTTGTAATATTATTTGGTTATTTATCATATTTGATGTCTTGTCTGAAAAATTAGTAATATCTTTGATTATCTTAAGAGGACGCCTCACCCGCATGTGTTGTCTCCGTCATTCAAGTGCATGGCATAGCAAATATTACGCTCAGCAGATCATGTTTATTTCTGTTAGTTTAAAATTGAGATTGAATTGACCTATCATAAAAATTAAAGGCAAAATTATTGTCTTGGGCATCTCATGAGCGTTTTATTATATCTTAATTTTAAAGCGAGTTATGAGTATTTTTAAATATAAATAATTTACAATTTTAAAATATTCAAAACTCACTTTAAAATTAAAATATAATAAAATGCTCATGAGATGCCCTAGATAATAATCTTGCCTTTAATTTTTACGATACGTCAATTCACTCTCAATTTTAAGCTAATGAAGATAAACGTGATCTGCTGAGCGTAAAGTTTGCTACGCTACGCACTTATACGATAGAGACAACACATGTGGGTGTGGCATCCTTTTAAATGTTATTGTGATAACTATTGTAATCATTATCAAAACATATGAAAAATTATACTTCATATATTTCATTTCTGACCATATTACGTTTTGCATATTTTTGTTATTAATTTAAATTTTAGTTGAAAAATGAGAAATTACCACACTCAAAATGATCAATATTTTGGATTATTTGTGATTTAGCACATCCAAGTGAACAAGCTCTGGTTTAGTACCCGTATTTCTCCCACTCTACTACCTATTCACTATGCAAAATACCTCCACTTGCAAAAATACAATTAATATAATTTAATACATTTTAGGTATAATTCTAAAGGTGTCATGATGAATATTTCATCAACACTTGGTATGGAGAGAAAATGTTTACCTAATATCAGTTCTAGTTATTTTTATTTAATATAAATGTTTGGTTCAGAATCAGTTTTGTAAATTACTGTTATTATCATTATCTTTTTAAGAGGATGTGATACCTGTATGTGTTGTCTTCGTCTTACAAGTGCATAACATAGTAAAAAGTATTTTGCGTGGGAAAGAACCAAGAAATCTACAGTTATAATTAAGAAATCAAATTTTCATGTTAAAAGGAGAATTTAAACTGTCACAGCGTTTTTATTTTTTCATTAAGACCAATATATCAAAAGTTATTGAATTTTGAAAAACCTAAAATTGTCAGAATTTCAAAAATATTATAATTTTTTTCTCATTAAAGGTATCAAACAAATAAAAACCCTACAACACAGAAGATAATATCTTCTATATTGTACTAACTTTTGGTGTTTCTACTAAGACTACCGACTGAGTGGTTCTATCCCGCACTAATCCGTTTTTGCGATGTTATGCACATGTAAAACGGAGACAAACCATACGTCTTTTTAATTATAGTAATTAATGAAGTGAACATACAATTTTAAACTGTGCATAGTATGGTATTACAATCTCTTGGTATACAGCAAGATGTACAATATTATACATAATTTAATAGTTATGACTTTTTTATATTTTTAGACTAAAAACTATTGATTTATTCGAGTCATGTTCTATTCAAGTGGGAGACACACATTGGTATACAATTAAAGATTCCGATAATTTGATGACGTTGAAACAGTGGCGATCTAAATGCACAGAAGCTTTTAATATTGGTCCAGGTTCAATACATAATAAAATTAATAAAGAGAAGCACAACAACAAACTTTTAGTTACCAAATACCAATCAAAAAGTACACATCCTGTTGAGTTGGATTCTATAAATAGAGATGATTTATTAAGTATGTATATTTGTATAAATTAAATTGATGTAACAATTATGTATATTTTTTATTTTGGTGACTGAGTTTTCAATTTATATTTCATAAGATATTTAAGCTTTATATTGAATGGCAGAATTTCAATAGGTCATATAAAATGGCAAAAAAAAAAAAGATCAAATGACGGGGTGACGAAAAAATATGATATATTTATGTATTTTTTTAATGTTTATGTTCTGATAACCATAAACTATATTTTAATATTCTGATATTATATGCTAAGACATCATTAAAAACAGTTAAATAAAGGGAAAGCTGTGTTGTCCGTTATCTTGGTAAAAATATTTATCTTTTTATCTTATTTAGGTTAATAAAACTGTTATCTGATTATCTGCAGATAATTCAAAAACATTTTTATTAATTTTACTTCATTTTTCCATTTATCTGTAATTTTTTAATATTTTAAATTTCGAACAATGAAACATTTGTCACAGTTAGTTCACAAGGCACAGAACTTCATAATTTTGATATAGTAGTATGTTCAAAACAAAAAAAAAAATTGTTAATTTTTTTAGATTTATTTATCTGCATTGATTATCAAGGTTGGACAAGTTAACGATTTTTTTTTACTCATTAAGTTAAGTTAATAATAAGAAAAAATTAGTTAAGTTAGAAGTTTACTAAAGTATTTTTATAACTTTGTTAAGTTAAAAATTAATGGATAAAATAATTAACTTAACTAAAAATTAAATTATTTTCAATTCTGTGAGAAAAACAGGTTATCTACAAAATGAATGACAAATTTGAAATTTGTGCCAAGCTCAGATTTCTGTGTTAATTTTTGTATGTATATAATTAAGTAAAGTAATGAGAAAATCTAAATATTGTTGGAAGCTACTTTACTGTTGTTCACAGATAATTTTAAAATTATCTAGATAAAAGATAAGATAACCATTTTATTTTGAAACAAAACAAGTTAAAACTGTTTAAAAATGTAAACCATTTTAACACCATCATAAAAACGTAGTTATTATCTAATATATTATGTGTTGTATGTTCCTTTTTTTTTTATTAATTAAATCCATAATGTATTTTATACAAAATAATAAATAATGTTAATTGTAATATTATAAATATATGTATACAATATAGTTGAATATGTTAAATTTTTAAAAATCTAAAAACTGTATAAAGTATAATTATTTGTTTTGTTTCAAGATAAAATGGTTATCTTATCTTTTATCTAGATAATTTTAAAATTATCTGTGAACAACAGTAAAGTAGCTTCCAACAATATTTAGATTTTCTCATTACTTTACTTAATTATATACATACGAAAATTAATTTAATTAAAGAAATTACAATGAGTGCAATTTTAAACTATTTATCAATTTCTTTACCGAATAAATCATTTATGACCAAAATACTCTAAAAGATTCACTGGATTTCTTAAATAAAAAATTAATTTGTAATAGTTTTATTTAAAAACCTGATAAGTATTAACCTTATGTTATTTTAGTACAAAATGTGTATTCATATTCCATATGTTTATTATATTTTTTAAATCTTAGCCTTATTTGTAAGATATTATTTATTAAGAGGACGCTACACGCGCATGTGTCGTCTCCGTCTTTCACGCACAATACATAGCAAATTTTCATTCACTAGATTTAATATTGTGCTGTTAGTTTTGATATTAGAGTGAATTGACGATTGACCCATTATCAAACTTTTTGGTAGGAACATTATCTGTGTTGGTTTTTTACGATATTTTAATTTTTAAATGAGTTATGTAAATTTTCAAATATTCACACTTAACATGCTCATAACTCATTTAAAAATTAAAATATCGTAAAAAACCGACATGAGAACTCAGATAATGTTCCTACCTAAAAGTTTGAAAATGGGTCAATTCACTCTAATATCAAAACTAACAGCACACTATTGAATCTTGCAAACGAAAATTTGCTATGTAGTACGCTTGTAAGACGGAGACAACACATGCGGGTGTAGCGTCCTCTTAACTATTTGAGTTTTTGAGCTTGTTATTTTCTCTGTCTGTCTATTTACATTTTATACTAAACAATGAATTATATTTTTGCTTAATGAACCTTAATATGTTATATGATTATCTATCAGAAAAGTTAATATACTATTGAATGTTTCATTTATAGGCACACAAAATGGATCTAGTAGAAATTTCTCAGGTCTGTTAACACCAAGAAATGAAAGACTAGTAAATAAGGAGTATAAATTAGCTTTACTGGCGTCTAAAAAAGTTGAAACAAAACTAACTACAAGCACATCAGGTAAAATGAAAAAATATTGTAATTTTAAACAATTTTGCATTGCAATACTAGCTTAAATTATAAAGTTATTCAAATACTGATTTTATTCTATTAAAAACCATGTTTTTTTTTATTTTTGGTCTTAGCACAATTTAAACTGTCACATAAATGTAATTTTTTTCATGTGTACATTTCCATAGTTTTAAAAAAAATGCCAATTAGTTTATGTTAGGGTGGCCAGATTTAATTTTTAAAAATCCGGGACACCAAAATTAGTTTTTTTTACGTAATAAGAATAATATTCAACTGGATTTTTTAATATATTATAATATTGTATAATAAGCATGCCATGGGGGTTTAGAACATATATAAATATATAATAACTATGAAAACAGTTAATCAGTAATACTAAGTTAAATTTATTATTTTTAAACTATGTTATATATTATGATGGCCGGATGTTGTGGGGGGGGGGGGCAAATAACAAATTAGTTTTGTATATATATTAATAGTTTTTAGAAGTATATTTGTAGGCATAACAAAGGGGGGGAGGGCGCTAATTTTATACTTTGCCCCGGGTAAAAAATATACTAGATCCGGTACTGTATACTATAATCATGTAAGTTTTAAAACTACCCCTATTTTGAATATGTACTATACTCAAATATGCAATAATTATCATCTTTAGTACATAAAGTTCTACGTATAATTAATCTGAAAATACTTATCCAAATTTAAGTTAGTAAATCTACATTCAAAAAAAAATTATATTATAATTAATTTTTGGCAAAAAGCAATTATGATTAAAAAAAATAGACCATTCATAAAAAATTCTTAAATATGATAAAATATGCTTAATATTTTATACTATGGTGTTTTAAGAACATTTAAAATATACAATCACTGTTTGAATAATTGATAAAAATAGGTTTGTATACGTATACTTTTAAAAAGTAATTCTGTATAATGTATCATATACATTAATACATTTATTATATTTTATGTACTAAACATCTAAACAATTTTATATAATTAAAATAAATTCCTTATATATTTTTTAGGCAATAGTTGTGTACGTACATTAAAATCAAACAGACTAAAGAGGAACCGTATGTGGAAATCATTAATTAAAAAAAGTAAACATTTCAATATACCCAAAATAAAAACTAAACCAAATTCCAAAGTTGTAGTTGAGATTTGCTACACTAAGTCTGTGGTAGATGTTATATGGCAGGTATGTAATTTAATACATTTTATACATTATAACCCAATTAAGAATATACTGAGGATTAACCGTATTCAGTTTTTGGTTTGCATAATCTAGAGGTATTCAAACTTTTTACCGCGCTCATTTGGGTGTTCAAAATATTTTGATAACTCCTTAATAATTATGAAAATATTGAAATAACATAGGGATGATAATAACTGACTTTAGTTCCATAATGATTACAAATAATATTTATAATAATCATACATGACCTTCTTATAAAGTTGGTTTTTGGCACCTTGATGCGGCTTCTTTCGCAAACTCTCGTGACACCCCTAGGAGCCGCAACGCCAGTTTGAATGAATACCTCTGGCATAATCCTAACTTGGAGATTCCCAACTACGATTAATATCAATCATTGGTGACTAATCTCTAAAACACTGAATATACAAAAAAATCTGCAGAAAATTACTAGGTTATAAAGAAGAAACTTTATTATAACAAACCTAGAAATCAAGATTATTTCCATTGTTTAGTTTATTTATATTATATATCCAGTATCTCCTAATTTGGATTCAATTTTAATAATACAAAACTTATTTGTTAATAGGATGGTACTAGAGAAACGGGAGTTTCGTCCACTGAGCTCTACCCAGTACAAACTCTTGATGATCTTGAGTTTTTCCCTGGCGATTTTGTTACAGAAAAAAATCCTGCATCTGATGTTTATGGTGTTGTAGAATCTGTAGACCACGCAGAACGCACAGCTCATATACAGTGGTTTAAAGTTTATCCTGAAAATCCATCTTTGTATGAATAAATTATATTAATATTTCTTGAAACCAATATTGAATCTAATTTAACTGTTTTTTTTTAGACCAAATCCTATTGAAAAGACTTATTTTAGTGTATATGACTTGCGTGATCATCCTGATTTCCATTTTAAATCTGGTTGTCTTATTATACATATTAATCCTGATACAAATCCAGATTTAAATACTTTAACTGCTGGACAAGTATTAAGTGCAGGTCCTGATGGAAGGGTAATTTTTTTATAACATTCATTAAATAATAATATATCTGTTTAAATTATTAACATTATTGTTTGTATACTGTTTCAACTATTTGAACTGTTTAGATCTTAGTGATGTGGGTTAATGGTGAAAAAACCGAATGTTGGCCTCAAGAATTATTTGTTGTCAAACTAAATGATGATGGATTCAGTTTTCAAGATGAAGAATATGAGGATGATGATGATGCACCTCTTGCTGTTGAAGATGACTTATCGGAAGATTGGATGTCTGTTACCAGTCCTGGATCATCTAAGTAAGTTAATTTATATTTAGCTAAGTTGTGATAAACTAAATAATCATGGAAAAATTATAATTTCAAACATTTTCCAAATAATTTTGTTTTCATATTATATTTGTCATATTGTGTAGTAGAAGTTATGATCCAAAAGATGAAGAGCAGAAATATGCAAAACTATTAATCCAATTACTCAAACAATCTGCTACCAGTATAAATTTATTTTTAGATGCTGTTCAACAAAATTGTGACTTAGATAAAGTTCTTAAATTAAAAAAAGCTTTGGAACAATATAGGTAATTTATCAGTTAAATTAAAAAATTACTTAACAATTTTAAAAAAATAGTAAAAGTAGTGTACTAATGTATAGGTTAGGATTTAACGTTAGTTCGTTTTTGCCAACTTCAGAATATAAAGAAATAGAATCATGGTACAAGGATCTCATGGATAATATCTCAAAATTAATAAACAAAATAATCTCAAGAATAGGTATTATATTTTAATGTTTTTAATTAAATTTCTCATATATATGATATAGTCCATGACAAATGAACTGGTAGTTGGTGAATCTGCTGACTGTTCCCCTCGACACTAGCAATCATAAGGATATATTTTAAGTAACACTCAAATACAAAAACCTCATTCCTATAGGTATATAGGTATGGGGCGCTAAATAAATTTGTAGCACCAAATTTTGAATACGTTATGTTGGCCAGAGTCACCAACTGTCAGTTTGTTGTGTGGACTATGGATGGAGCCATAATTAGTTGTTAGAACTAGATTGATAGCACTATTTTTGTACAGGGATTCACAAGTAATTTTGGCATAGAATTAAATTAATTCAAAGTTATTGATAAGTAGTTTATGTATTATAATATATACCTAACTGTTCTGTTTTTTGTATTAGTAAGTCAATTGGTTAATGTTGCATATTTACGTACACAATTAATAGTGGCTTCATTTTTCATATATGATCTATATTTATTTTATAGTTGAATGCATATTTTTATAGATAATAAAGAGAAAGAAAAAGGAGAAATAGTTGAAGAAGAAGAATCATCATATGAGACTTTAATTAAAGTAAATAATTGAAATATAATTTAAGTTCATAGTATTTAATATTTAATCAATCTATGCAATATCCATGAAAAGTGACGAAATATTTAATAAGTAATCGATGAATAATAATCTAGTTGTAATTGATCCCTTAAACATGATTTTGTGGTCCATGAATGGTCTATTGAATTTCATTGAAGCATTAAATCAAAATATTTTTAATGTTAACCAGCATTAATAACCTATTTATTTTTAGGACAGTGTAACTAAACTTAAACAGGTTGTGTCAGATTTCATAAAAAAAGTTAATCTTATTTTTAATGAATCATATCGTTCCAAGTATGGAATAATATCAAAAAATTGTGATACGAAAAACCAAAATGAACACGATGACACTGGTATTGAAATAATGGACATTACTGAGCCAAAATCAGTACCTCCAGTAATTGAACCTAATCCTGGTGAATGTCGTTTTATTAAATTGGAGACAGGACCAGTATGTGAAGTCATAACCAAACCAGAAGAAGCTGGAGGTTTGTAAAGACTTAATATCCCTAAGTTTGTAAAATGTACAATTGCTAATGTTGTTTATCAAATAAGAAAATCACTTCTCAATTTACATCAGATTTATATTATGTAACAGAATGTTTATAGGCAAATATTTCACATTAAAATGCATAAATAAATTTTAGTTAAAAATAAAAATAATTTTATGAAAATAAATAGTTTAATTATAATCTTAATACTTTAAATAAAGTTAAACGAGAACATAGCATAAGTAGGTTTATTAAATTTGAATACAGTGATAAACCATTTATACTTGTATACATAAATTTGATTATAAGTTTAGGAAACAAGCAGTGGTGTATTGGAGGGTATACCCACGTATACCTTCAAACATTTTTTATTGAATTACCAATTGTCTTATAGTTATAATCGTTAGAAAAAATGTATAAGATCAATTTTTTTACCGCAAACAAAACAAAATTATGTGATAAAAAGTAAGTTATAACTCCATCTCATCCTAGTGCATGGCGTAAATATGTTCAAAAACCTTTTTTCTGGGGGAGGGAGGGAGAGATAAATCAATTTAAATATAAAGACGCGGTGGTATATCCCACGGCTCACCATAAGTTAATTTTAGATTTGGTGAGAAATTTTTTTTGAGAGAGAGAGAGGATTAAGCTCCCCACCACTCTCCCCTCAATATACGTCTATATGCATACCCTAGAGAAAAATTACGAATATATCACTGGTAACAAGGATTATCAGCTTATATTTCAAAGACATACTTGATTTATATTATTATTAATTTCTCAATCCTGTAGTTTGAATTAAATTTGCCCAAATAAATTAAATATAAACACAGAATTATATGATATATACTTATGGGATAAATAATTTAAAATAAGTTAAATTATTTTGAACATTTCGCTTATGTTTCCCATATTGTAGTAGCGTGATTAATTTAACAGTATTTCCTAAAAGGTATGCATTTCGTACTTACTCATACAATTTTGTCCATGTAAAACAGGCCTTAGGCATTTTATAAAGATTCTAAATTAAAATCTTAAGCCAATAAAATAAAATGTTATTTTTAATTTATCTTTTTAATTTTACAGTTTTTGATGTGGTAGAAACGCTTATGGATAATTCACACAAATACATCAATGACAAAGAAAATTTACATTCATCATTACCAAAAGTTATTGCCAAAGACATCCAAGTACTTCAAAAAAGTTTACCAGCAGGAATTTGGGTGAAAACTTTTGAAAATCGTGTGGTAATTAACAATATTTTATTATAATGAATATAAAAAAATCAGAAAAGTAAATGTCGCTCTGCTCTACAGTAGGTTACAAGTGGGTTACTGTAATGGATAGAATTAAATTTGAATTCAATGATATTATATCATTGTATACGAAAAACGATTCTGAGCAGAGATGGTTTATCTGTCTAGGATTTATTATTATAGATATATAATATATGATATATATTATTATAGATATTATAGATTATTATTAATACTTATAAAATATTTGACTTTCCGGTGGACATTTTTTTTTTTTATAAAGGTAAACAAACATAAGGAATCTTGAATTAAATTTTCAAATCTTAGATTTAAAAACAAAATTTTTTATGAATTTCTAAGATAATTTGAAGATTTTTGTAAATTTTACGTATTTAGTCTAAATTTGAACTTCAAATGCTTTTTGACCCAATCAATAAAATTTTATTGACATTAATAGGAAAAATAATAAAACAGTTGAAAATTAAAATGTCAGTAAACAGCTCAAAAAAAAAAAACAAATGTAGAAAATGTCTATGTAAACATCAAGTGAAATTTTCAAGTATCTGTGATAATTTGTTTTAGAGTTACACCAAAATAAGAAAATCGCTAAATGTGAAATCTAGTGAAAATCCAATGTCGTAAAAATTTAAATTTCAAATGCTCATAAAAATTAAATTTAACTTTCTGGTGGATATTTTTTTTGTGATAAAGGTTGAAAAATCTTGGATTTAAAAAGATAATTTTTATGAATTTCTAGCTTAAAATGATTTGTGAATTTTACGTATTTAGTCAAAATTCAAACATTGAATGTTTATAAAAAAAAATTGCGGCTATAAAATTATTTAATACTTCAACTGCTATTGTTACAATATGTTAGGAGCTTTGTATTAAATTCTCAAGCTTTTTCTACACAACAAATACATTTTTATCGATATTAATTTTTAAAAAAAAACTAATAATAATCAAAAATTGCATATGCCTATAAATAGTTCAACTTAAGTCAAAATTTTTTGAAAATTCTATGATGGATAAAAAATACTTATATTAACATTCGGTGAAAACTACATGTATCTATGGTCATTTGTTTTAAAGTTACATCAAAGATCAAAATTATTTTTTCAAAATTGATTAGTGCATAAAAATCCAGTTTTTCCCTTAATTTTTAGTTTGTTTATCACGATTATTATAAAAACTTTTGACCCTCCCGAAGTACCAACCAGATTCATTTCCTGATCGAATAAGGTACTGAAGTTGATAATTGTATCATTTTTACTGCCCCAAAACATGATGACAGACACAAAAAAAGACATCATCGTAAAATCAATACATCCCTCGTTCCGCTCAGAATCTAAAATTCGTTTATTAATTTAGCAATATTAAAATACTATTATTTTTTTAATTTTTTTATTTAAACCTCAACAACTAAGGTTATTGGCTTACATTAACATTAATAAAGATACATTTATATATTATATAAGGTTGTAAAGTTTAGTTCTTTGTACTTTGTAGAAATAATACTATTATTATTTGAATAACAGTCATATTATTAGATAGAATAAGGTGACTAAATATAAAAGTTTTTCTAATATTACCTTCATTATTAATTATTTTAGGATTTGTTTTCTATAATGATTAGAGGACCAGAAAAAACTCCTTATGCTGGTGGTTTATTTCTATTTGATGTCAAAATTCCACCCACATATCCATTCCAACCTCCACTCTGTCATTATTATAGTTATTGTGATGACCGGTTAAATCCAAATCTGTATGAAGATGGAAAAGTATGCCTTAGTCTTTTGGGTACTTGGTCTGGTCATGGAGTCGAATTATGGTGTCCTAATGATTCAAATTTATTACAGCTTCTAGTATCAATACAAGGTAGTGATAATGCAACTTTATACTTACTCCCATATTAATATTTTATAATTTTTTCAGGACTGATTTTGGTGAGTGAACCGTATTATAATGAGGCTGGATTTGATTCTCAGCGAGGTCAAAAGCTTGCAAAAGAAAACTCTCGTGTTTACAACGAAATGGCTTTGATCAAAGTAGTGCAGTCAATGACAAATATGTTAAATATGAATAATTCGTAAGTTAAAAAAAAAAACAAATTGCTAATCCTTTGACCACTGCATTAAAGTATGACTATAAATTACTGATCTGCATTTGATTAATTTTATTAGAAATAGTTTTATTAATTCAAAATTTCCATTCAATATACTGTAAATTAAAAGAAAGTTAATATTCAACAATAAGTTTTCAGTGATATAAAGTGCTGCTGTCACGTACACATTACAGCAATTAGGTATAGTCAAAGGGTGAAATATTTCTTTTCTTTTAAAATTTAATTAAGGTAAACGTTCAAATTGTTAAATATGTAATAAGTTTTATTTGGGTTATGTATATTTAGTCTGCTATTAAATTATATACTATATACATTGAAACTTCTATATTACAAAGTCCCACTGAGTTTTTTGTGGTTTATTGGCCCACTTATAAATTTAATATCAACACCCCCACATATACTATGGTCTGTGCAAATCTGTAAAAATAAAAATAGTATTATACAAAATTTTGTTAAATAAAATAAAATTGATTTGATTTTAAAAAATATGATGTTAGTTGAAAGTTTCAATGTACTACTACCAGAAGTTACCTAATGGCGGTTCTCTGACAAATTTTATCTAAGCCACAGATGAGTAAAAACTGTTAATTTTATATTTTCTAGTGATGTAATTTATTATTTTTGTTCATTAGTTTTTACCAGAATTACAATTTTGATTGCCCACAAACAATTTCCAGATTCTTATAGTGACCCTTCAAAAATAGCAATTGGTGACTCCTACTATATACATTAAGAAATTTAAATTCAAATTTTATACAGTGACGAAGTTCACTGAAATTTTGCCAATAAAGTATTCACAATAATAAATTATCTACAAAATCACAAAATACATACCTACTTGATCTATGCATGAAAAATTGAAAAAATACTACAATATCAAATTATCCAGTTATTTGGGATTATAAAAAGCTCTCTCTATCCCCATTGAAAAAGTTTATTATTTCTATATCATCAAGTTATAACTATTATTAATTGTTGTGTTATTTTTATTTTTCATTTAGAGGCGTTAAAAATACAGGGTATTTTAAAGAAGAAATACTGGAACATGTAAAAATTCATGGTCCAAAGTATGTTTTTTGTATTTTTTTAACTATGTAGTAGGCAGAATGATTTTAATTGTTTGACATATTTATCAATATCTTTAGGTTAATCAATACAATTGAAAATTGGATTAAAATGTCTGAAAAAGAATTAACTGAAGGTAATAGCTATTAATTCAACAATAATTAGTTCATTATTTATTTTGATTGATATAGTTTACACCAAATAATATTAACTATTATATAGTATAATCCCATAATTTTTTGGTTATATTTTATTTTTAGATGAAAAACTTGTTCCTGGATATCCATTACTACCACTTTCCAAGGGTTTTTGCCTATCAATCATCAAAGCACTAAAAGATTACAAAGAAGTATTGATTTCCATGAATATCATGTTTGAATAGTCATTAGTAACTTTCAATTGTTTTATTCTGTTCAAAGAAAAACATATATAAACATTAAATTTATTGTTTCTATAAACTATTAAATGTATTTATTCTTTATCTTTAACTTCTCTAGCTTTCAATATATTTAATTTATCTAAAGCTATATTATCTGTTATTCACCAACTACTCATATTTAGACGAGAAAACAAATATGTGATTATAGAAAATATAAACTACATACAAAACAATTTTTAAATATAGTAAAGTAAATATTGTTAAATATTTTTATTCCATTTGTTGTATTGTTTAATTTTTTTTGTTTATTTTGTCATGTATATTATTTGTAAACTATTGTTAATTTTGTTTTATGCCTTAAACATATTACATTATAGGCTTTTGAAACATGTAAAATTAAATATTTTTTCTACTTAATTATAGTAACTTAAACATAAATTTGTTTTTGTTTTCATAAAACCTTAATCCTTTTACAGTTAACACTGTGTGTCTATGTATACGATTTTTTAATAATGCATATAGTATTTCTCAAATAGAGGTTAAATATTAAATATTAATACAACTAAAAATACATTGTATTTTCAACATCTTATTTATAATATATGCATGAGTGTATTTTGAATTTTGTGTGTTCAGCTGTTTACTTAAAAACTTAAATGCATAACTATTATTATTTAGACTGTGATTGTGTCAAATAAATTATTGAGAACAATTTTTTCATCTTTGTCATTATTATATTGTAGATCTAAAAATATATACAATATACATTTATAAATCTATTCCACGAGAGAATAATCAGACTACAAACTGATTCTCATCAGTGCTGCCTGTCTCTCACCAACTTCCTGGTGTTAGCGTGATCATGTGACTCTCAATGTACTAATCAAATCATTTGTGATGTTTAAAAAATATTTATTTTCTCATTAAATAGACTACAGTAGTGTATGATTAATTTTAAAAATGTACTTTGAATCTATACTCCATTCACATTAAGAAGAAACCTTGGTAACTGATTTTTACGCATCGGCGTAGCTTAATGAAACAGATGGTTGACTCTGTAGAGATGACAAACAGGTTTTGCCTGACAAAAACTAGTCGCCTCACAGTGGTTAAAAACGTAATCTAGCTTGTCTAAATGAAAATTTAAGATTATATTACATACAAGTATACAACTATTGACATAAAATCATTATTGGTTAAATATTTATTTGAGATGAAATGATTAATGATAAAGGTAGATATTTCTAACTTTGATGAATTCCTAAATTAGCATACACAATATATAAAATTGAAGATAAAATGTATTGCGTTTACTTTATCTTGTCACATGGTACTAAGTAGTGCACACGTTTTTGATTTGATTTTTTTTCTTTCGATATATATTATAAATATTGCAGAACAAGGTAAATATATTTTTAGAAGTTTTAAAATTTCCAATTTTTTAATATTTTTAAATTTAGAAAAGGAAGTTTTAAAAATGTATTATTTTTTACAATTTGACAATACATTAAGAGGTTTGCTAACACTGGCCTATTATATTTAAATTGTATGAATGACATAATATTATCATTTATTAATAATGTTTCAATAATAGAATTGATTCATGTTAAAGAAGTGAGTTTTGGAAAAGGAACTTGCATAGATAATTAAAAACTATTAACTTCTAACAATCATTTACAATAAATTCACATAACAATGAAGTTTATACAAAATATTTATTAAAAATTAAAATATATCATCACAAAACAAAAATTATTAAACTTTGTATCTTTCATACATTACACAAGTTAAGATGTAGTTGAACTTTAATTGTGACTTAATTTATTTAAGTCATATTAATATATTTAAGGCTATTTTATTTATATTTAACAATATTTTAATTTATAGTATATTAGTTAATACATATAAATTGGGCTTTAAATAAAAATTATAACAAACTCAAATCTAATATTAGCCATAAAAAAACATATATTTTTCACACGGTTATAAGATATTACATTACTGATATTTATCCTTTCTTAAAGTTTAGTGTTACTTTATTTAACACTGTTTTACAACTTATGTTCAAAATGTAACTAAGGTAATTGGCAACCAGATCTTTATGTTTGATAAGAGTGAAAAAAAATTACTTAATTAGTCCAAGTTAATATATCATTCATAGCAAATCGATGAGTCCAATATCGTGCAATATTATTGTATGTATGTCGATCATTTTTGTATAGACGTGCAATGTCAGGTTCCATGCATACATCACAAAATGGATCAGTTAAAAGCGACTGAATAGAAATCAATACTTTAGCAATAGTTAATGCTAAGCTCCAATTATAATGAAGTGAATCTAATCCTATGTCTCCATGACGAGAAATATTAGGGTGAAATATTTTAGTTAAAAATCTGACCACTGGAGGAGTCATTGGATAGCTAACAAAAATAACAATTAAAATTACAAGTTATTTTGAATAATAATTCAATAAGATTACCTCAACTTACCCATAAGGTATTTGTATATACAGAAAAAATTTCCCTCCTTCAAATGGACTACCAGCTGGTCCTAAAATTGTGGCTTGCCAGTGACACCAATGATTGTCTAGAGATATTGCTCTAATACCTTCAGGTGGATCAGTCTTTAAATCTGAATAAAAATATAACAGTAATATTTATTTTATATATAACAATATCAAATTTGGGGTAAGACACTTCATCAATAAAATAAAAATACCTGCAATGACAAAAGTTCTTTTTATTTGTAATATTATAACGAAACACAAGTGTATCTCATTGAATAGTTAACTCAGTAGTTACATTATAGTATGGACAAGTATTCTAGTTATATTAATATTGGTATGTACAAGAAAATTATAAATATGTCTCGGGTAAAAAAAAATAGTATGTAAATATGTATAAATAGCATATTTTCCATTTATATAAAAATAATACAAATGCAACATTTTATTTCTATACTAGATCTTGACGATGCACTTGATATTGTATTGGAAATTTTAAATTATGAACTTATTTAATTTTATTGAATAGTAGAATGGTTTGAAGATTCTTATAATTGTCAGAAAGTCATAGTTTTGATAAGCAGAAACATGAACGGTTCCCTCTATCAATGTAGAATTAATTTATATGGGCATATATTAACAAATAAAGACTGTAAGGAGGATAACAATTGGTAACAGGTCAGTCTACTAAAACAATAAAATCCATAGTTAATAAAATCATAAATTAGTAAAATATATATAACATAAATAACATGTTAACACAGTGGTTCTCAACCAGTGTGCTGCGGGCACAATACTGTGCCGAGAGATCGACTAGGTGTGCCGCAAGAAGTTTCTGATATTTGTAATTATACTGGTAAAAATATTGAAAACAGTAATTTATTTCATTACATTTGTGTTGAGTGTGCCGCGAAAATTTGTAATATACAGGGTGATTCTTTTATCAAACAACACTCATTATTTAAAAAAGTATTGACTTTTTTCAAATTTTTTTTTTTCAAAATTGTAGATTTACACTCTTCTTGGATTGTTTTTTTAAAAATATTTTTCACCCTTATATTTATTAGATAAACCACTATCAACTTTTGATTTTCAAATGGTAACCTATACTTAACATTTTATAAATTAATAGTTATTTTTTTTATTAATTATTAAGTTAAAATTTCGAATTTAGCGCTAGTAGTTTATGAGTTATAGGTATTTAAAGTTTAGATTGGCAGAATGGAGTGGTATCGGGTTACCCCGCAAAATGTTTGTCCACTACTCCGCTTGTCTAAACTTAAAATACTTATAACTCATAAACTACTCGTCCTAAATTCGATTTTTATGTATCAACATTTTTAGAAAAATATTCTGCTTGCTTTGGAATATGAAATTAAAAAAGTATGTTGCCATTCAAAAAAGTAAAAAGCATAAAAAATGATAAGGATAAAAAATATTTAAAAATATAATTTTTTAATAAAAGCGTTGGTTTTTTAACAACTTGAAACTATGTAAAAAAATATTTTGAAAAAAGTCAATACTTTTTTAAATAATGAGTGTTGTTAGATAAAAGAATCACCCTATATAATGATGTGCCGTGAACCAAAAAAGCTTGAGAACCACTGTATTAACATGATTAACAAAATAGCATCTTAACATAAGTCAAAGCTTTGAAATAAACCATTGTATTTTTGTACAATACTTATTGCTTTAATGTGTTAAATTTCAAATGATTAATAGTTAGATTTTAAGAACTATGATAAATTTCATTGTATAAAATTATTATGTGTTATAATTTTAATGAATTCACATATTTTATGCTACACATATTTACAAATGTTTATGACCAAATAAATTTTTAAAAAAAATCTCAGTTGTACAAATTTAAAACATACCATTAACTGCTTAGCGCAAGAAATAACTAAGAAAACTACGATCATAACTAAGAAACAACATTTTCGCCACAAAAAGAACTGACTATGAAATGCTGTTTTTACTTTTTAAGATCTGAACTAAAAAAAAGTTATTTTAATTTGAAATACACAAAAATAATTGATTTTTAAACAATAAAATTGTTTTGTATAAGTGATATTAAAAAAATAAAAACGATATTTCATAGATGATGATTTTAACTATACCCTGTTCAACTTAAGAAACAAGGTTGGCAACGATCAGTCATCGGCACAGTCAGGGAGCACCTGCTTTTTACCCCTACACAGTGTCAATTATCTGTATACCCGCCTTGTAGTAATGCCATGCCCCTGCACATAATTCAGAACCCCAATGTTTCTTAAAAGGATGTAACACTGGTGTTTGTTGTTTCAGTTTTACAAAGTGCATAATATAGCAAATTTACACTCAGCAGATCACGTTTAACTCCATTAATTTAAAAGTTAGAGTGAATCGATCTATTATGGAACTTGATATTAAGAACATTATCTGTGTTTGTATGTGGGTATTTTATGATGGTTCAATTTTGTAGCAAGTTACAAGTATATAAAAAGCGTAAATTAAAAATGCTAATAAAGTAATAACTCATTTAAAAACTAAGTTATTGTAAAAAATCCACATAGAAACACAAATAATCTTCTTACTATAAAGTTTATAACAGGTAAATGTTCTCTAATTTTTAAATTAACAGAATTAAACATGATCTGCTATGCGTAAATTTACTATGTTAGACACTTGTAAGACAAAAACAACAAATATAATAATTGTGTAGCGTCAAATTAACTTGAATGGAGTACATTTATATTGCATATCAATTTAAAATCTTAACTATCACTGTAGCCTGAGAGGTACTATCCTGCACTAAACAGTTTTTGCCATGTTATAAATTTGTTAATCTCCTACAAAGACAATACATGCGTGAGTAAAATTGTCCTTTTAAATAATGAATAATTTATGATTATAGTATTTTATCAACAGTATTTTTTCTTTTATCATTCCAACTGCATATATATATGTTCTAGATATAAAAAACTTTATTTTAATACATAAAAATAGTACTTTTGACTTCATGTCGTAATCGTCTTCTTCTCCAAGAATTTTCTTGACATTCAGCATGTGGTCGATAATACATTCGACGTATACATAATAAGCATGATGAACTGCTAAATCTATCAAATTAAATAAATAAACATTTATTAAGGATAATTTATTATTTTTATTATTTATTTGATCAACAGAACAAATTGCTATACTCACAAAGCTGAGCTAACTGAAAGCCAATCATCAACAGGTTTTAATGGTTGGTAAAGAGGCCAACAATTAACAACAAACCTACGCCATGTCTGTGGAATATGTGAACGTAACAATTGGTTCCAACGTGTACATACCTTACTTACACACCATAAGCTGAAGTCATCCAAATACGAAAATACAGTCAATAACACTGTGTTAAAAATGATAAAATGTATAACATTATTATATAAATAAATATTACAGAAAGGATATAGATTATAAAAAATATACCTTCTGGAGGAAGTTCTTGGAAATAATCGCTATCATCATCAAAAGGCTGAGAGCGCAGAGCTGATGATTCTGATAGTAACTGGAGTCGCCGTGCAAGATCTTGTGATGGAGCAACTTGTTCACGTGCGTCAAGTGGTACATCTTGAACAGGTCGTTGGAAGCCATTGTAAAATATATCAGCTGGTTCATCATTTCCACTATCACCATCCTCAACTCCCTTAAATTACAATAACACATTCATTTAAAATTTTGAAAAATATTAACTAAAAATAATAAGATAATAACTTAATGAATTATGAGAATTTCTCTCACCAAAAATCCATACAACCTTTATTCTTTTTATTTGACCTAAGCACAAGATACAAAATTTATATTCGGCAAAATCAAACCTAAGTATTTACTTTCAGTTTAGTACTATAGATACCTATAATCAAATTTTAAATAAAGAACATTGCCTGTGCCGCTACATTGGTCATATTATAATATTCTAATATTTATGTAAATTATGAAAAAGAAAATTATTATACTTCAAAAATGCTTAAAAATTGCATAAAATTAAAATACCATAATAAATTTAATGTAGTGAAATAAATAATGATCTTAACATAAAGTTTGATGATAGTGAATTCACTCTAATCTTAAAAGTAGTAAGTGAGAGTCTTAGTGGCCACCCCTGATATAGAGAAAACTATTTGATATTTTAGTTGAAAAAAAATTCACTAAAATAATACTTAATAGTTAGTAGTCCAGTTACTGTAATAGTATAATATTGCTAAAAACATGAAACTTTTTTTCAAGTATGGTCGTAAAAGTTTGGGAACCTTTTCTCTGTGGTATTTACAATAACTAAAAATAGTTAGAACAAATGTTGACATGAAATTACTGTATTGTACATAAATAATATATTTTGAGCAAGAAACAGTATCATACTTAAGTTGTTGCGGACAAAACACTCACACACATTTAATTTGTATTTCTCATTAATGAATAATGTTTTGTAATCAACTTTATTACCATTGTGTTATGGACGTCTTCTTGTACAGCTTGTGTGAGCTCTTCAGAAAAAAGAAACAGATGACATGTTTGACAAATTTGTTCATCAAAACATGATCCATAATAACCATTGCACACATAACAACAAGATGACCTCTATATCGTAAGCATAAAAATTGGTATTATACTTTATTTAAAAGCCACTCAAATGGGAAAATGATAATTTACCTGAAAATTGGTTTGTATACTATCAAAATCGAGATTTTGACTGTCCCTAGAACACCCAGCCATTTCTAATTACAGGAAACTTCGTAATAGTTGTGTTCAAGTATCGACGTTTTTAAGACATAAATTCATAGACAAAATAAATTTTAATAAAGTAAAGATACAATAATAAAAATGAAACTTAGTCACAGAATAAGACAATGCTTGGGTTAGAATTAGAAATATAAGAAATAAGTAATAAACTAATAACTAATAG